>NC_084460.1:110996068-112246068 GCF_027409185.1 Cynocephalus volans | reverse complement strand
TGCAGACAGAGAGCCAGCTCTGGTTTTTACTATGCTCTGTTTCTCTCGAATGTTTCCATAAAGCAACATCTCCCTACCCAAACTATAATAATGCTCTATCTTTGTATATGTCACCTATGGCCTTGGGTAAGTTTCCCTAGGGTGTAGATCCAGGAGAGGAATTTCTGGGTCATGGAGCATACATACACTTAATTTCCTGACAGGTTGTGCTCCAGAATGGCTCACCAGTTTACATTCCCAGCAGCAGTGCATGATTATTCTCATTTCCCCACATCTGTGCCAACAATGCTACCATCTGACTTTCTAATTTTTACCAATCTGATGGGTGTAAAATGAATCTCATTGTGGTTTTAATTTATATCTGTCTGATTACTTGTGATGTTGGGGATCTCTTCATAAGCATGTAGGTAATTTGGGTTTTCCCTTCTGTGAATTGCCTATTCATATTCTTTGCCAATTCATCTCTTTTTCCTTGTTGATTTGTAGGAATTGCTTAATTATTCTAGATATTAATCCCTTGTCAGTTTTAAATGTTGTAATTATCTTCTCCCAGTCTGTTTCCCATCTGTTACCTTTATCTACAGTGTCCTTCATTGAACACAAATTTTTAATTTTTATGTAGTCAGACCCATCCATTTTTTCCATTACAGATTTAATTTTTTGGGTGCTCTTCAAAAAATAATTTCCCATCCCATAGTCACCAAGATGTTTTCCAACATTTTGTTACTAGTTTATAACTTATTTTTACATTTCCAGATCTTCACTTTTTACACATTAATATTTAATCCATTAGAAAGTTTATCAAATTTTATTTTTCTCCATTTATTAAGCCTGTTTTGCCCCAATACTATGTGCTAAAAGAACTCCATCTTTCCTCCACTAATTTGTTACATTGATCTATTATATATAATATCATCATATAATTTATTATCTAAACTGGGAGAGAGTTGAGAGTAAAAGAGGACATTATTTGTAAGTTTACTATGTCAATAGGTGTAAAGTAGGACTTTCTCAGGCAAATTGGAACACTTGCCCTACTTTTACACCATATTCTATATGGGACTGTTTAGGGCTCTTTAATCTGTACCACTGTTCCATTTGTCTGTTCCTGTGACAGGCCACATTGTTTTCTTTTATGGTTATGTAATAATATAGCATAGGAAAAATATTCCCTTTTGCTCTTCTTTTCCAAAATCGTCATTTACTCAAGGACTTTTATTTTTCAAAGTGTATTTTAAACCCAGTGTTTCAAGTTTCTCTGCAGAAGTTTTGATTAGAATTTTATGCATTGTTTATTTAATTTGGGAAAATTTGACATTTTTAAAAGTTAAGTTGTGTCATCCTTGAACATGATTTATCTGTACATTTGTTCAGATCTTCTTGTGTGCCTTTTGATAAAAATGTTAATTTCTTCAAAATCATCTTGTACACTTTTTATTAGGTTAATATATTTATATTTTCAAGTTTTATTGGCATATTGTGAATGATAAATACATTTTACTTATTTGTTACTGGTGAAAAGAATACTGTTGGTTGTTGTAAGATGACCTTTTATCCAGAACTACTTTTATTAGTTCTATTCCAAATAGTATAGAAGATTGTGTTAGTTTCTATAAATGACTGTATTGTCTGAAACTCTTTTCCCTTCCAATATCGATACCTCATTGTTTTTCGTGTTTTATTACACTGGTTATATTCTCTAGTACTAGGTTAATTCGTAGTAGTAACATAACACTTTCTTGTCATATGAAATTTATCTAATGTTTCTTCTTTAAAGAAAGATGTTGGCTTGGAATTTTTCATATATAGCCTTAGCTGGTTAATGAGGTTCTCTTTTATACATCTTACAAAAAATGGTATTATAAATGGGAATTAAACTTTATTCAATAATTTTTCTATTCCTATTGAATTAAGCACACAACTAATTTTCTTAGTAAATTAATACTATTACATTGATAGATTTTTCTGATATGAAAACCTCCTTGCATCACCAAGATAGACCATACATGATCATGATGTGTTGTCTTTCTTTAAATAATGTTGTAATTTGTGACCTAAAGATTTACTTAGAATTTTTACATATACATTTATAAATTAATTTGTCTTAGAATCTTCTTTATAGATAACATTACATAACATTTATATCCAGTCAAAAATCATTTACACTAGCCTCAGAAAATGATTTAGGCACCTTGACCTCTTTTATTATTTCATTGTCTCAAACAGCTTGTATGAGAAAAAAAAATTGTTTCTTAAGATGTGTTTTGTTTTGTTTTCTAGAAGTTACTCATGAACTATTAGGGTATGAGATTTTGGTGGGGGGAGGGTGTAGCAGTAGGGATAGGGACTTTACTGATTTATCATTTCAGTTTATTTTGTGATTTTTAGGCTTTTCAAATTTTTTATTTCTTCTTCTGATGATTGTGGATTTTTTTTTCCAAGAATCGATCTATTCTATCTAGTTTTATCAGTTATAGATCTTATTAATAGTATTTGCTGTTTTTATAATGTCCGTTCCACCTATAATTGTACATTGCATCTCTGCATTACATCTATAGTTACATCACCCTTTTCATTTTGTATTTTGCTAATTTTTGTGTTTTTTCTCTTTTTTTCTTGATCAGTATTACCAGAATTACGACGTACCTGTATATCTTATTTATCTTTCCAAAGAATTCAGACTTATTTGTTTATTCTCAGGTGTATATATAGTGTCATTGTATCTTATTTTATTAATTTAATCTTCTTGTTATTTCCTTCTTCCTCATTAGTCTGGGATAGTATTATGCTGTTGCTACTTTTACAGCTTCTTCAGTGGAAAGCCTCTTCAATTTTTATTCTTATAAATGTATTTAAAGCATAACATTTCCTTCTAAATGCTGTTGTTCAAATCTTTTATGTCTGCTTTTTATTTAACTCTTTGAACTAACAGTTTTCCAACTCCAGCTATTGATCTACCTTTATTCCACCATAATTCTGTCATTTGTTGCTTTATGTATTTTGAACATACATTGATATGTTGGAAGCAAATGTGTTTATGTTTGTTATATATTCTTACCATGTCATTTATGTTACCAATATATTACATGTGTCTTTTTTGTTCTTAATGATGGTTTATCTTCATTTCTAATTTAGTCGACTTTCAAATTGCTATTCTGACTTAATATCCACTTATATTTGTCTAGTGTATTTTTTATTTCTTTATGTTTAATCTTCCTATATACTTTTTTTTAAAATGTAGCTTGTGTAGCTACCATGGGGTGGATCTTGTTTTTAATACAATGTTAAAGGGTCTGATTATGGTTGGTGAGTATAATCCATTTATATTTATTATAATTACCAGTTTGCTAGAATATACTTCTACCAAATGTTTTTTATTTACAAAACTTCTACTTGTTTCCTGTTTTTCCTCCCTGTATATATTTCATTGAGTATATTAGATTTTTTTCTGGTTGTTTGAAAGTTATGTATTCTATTTTTAATATCCTTATTATTCTTAAATTATGAAGATACATACCTACATTTATATCACCAGTATTTAAAAAGTTAATCAAAACCTATATCATTTTCTCAACCAGACAAGTGCTCTCATGTTCCTTTTATCTCCTCTTGCCCCTCCCCAAGCCTTGTTGGTATCATTAATAATCTATAGCATAGACTGTTGTATGCTTTTTCTCTTTTTATTAAAAGGGGTAATGATGTTGATAATTTACTTGATTAGTTGTCTTCAGTATCCATCTTCCCTCTTTCCTGTGGTGATAGGTGCTAACTTTGTCTCTCACTGGCTATGTGATCTTACCTATTTACTCAACATTTTTGTGCCTCAGTTTCCTTATCTGTAAAATCAGATAAAGGTAATAATGGAAGCTAATTCATAAGATTAATGAGTGGGTTAAATGAGTTAATAGTTATAAAGCACTTAAACAAATTCTGTCAAGTAGTAAGCTTTACATGTACTAACTATTATTTTTTTAAATGGCATTTGTGAAGCCTTCAATCAAGATTAAATGAACAAATTAAATCTCCTTTTTCTTGTACATTATATGTTATTGTGAAGTTTGTATGAGCAACAACATGAAATCTGTCTCATCCCAAGAGAAATGATCACAGGTAGTGATCTGCCATTACCCCTTGTTTATGCTTCTAGGAGAGGTTGTCCTCTCTACTCTTGGGGTAGGGGTCAAGATTGGAATAACACTTCCAGCCTCTGTCTTCACTTCTTCCCCAGAGAGGATTGCCTGCATTTTATTTTTAGGAAATGTAATTGGGTATAATGGTTGGAAGGATGGGAAAGTGAGTTTGGCTTTAACTCAAAGCCAAATTTTCTAATCCAGATTAATTAAGGAAAATAAAAAGCTGATATTTCAATTGCTGATTCCAGAGACTATTCAAAACTTATATGAGAAAGTAGTATGATTGACACCTCAGAGATAGTGTTGCCAGATAAAATACTGGATGCCCAGTTGAATTTGAATTTCAATTGAACTGGGTGTTCTTTTAGTTTTGTTTTTGCTTCGTCTTTTGCTAAATCTGGCAAACTAACTCAGAAACCCCAATAATCATCTCACCCAATTCCCTTTCTTTATAATGGAGAAACTGAAATAGATGAAAACAGATGATAAAATAAAGTCTCCCACATCTACAGAAAGAGACCCAAGACTCATACCCAGATCTTATGACTTCTTTTCTAAGTGAAGCGCAAAGAATGTCAGGAGTATTCAGGTAAATGAGCACAGGAAAGAAGAGGAAACTCCTCTGGTTTCTACTCCCTGACCCAGTTACATAAAAATATATTTCTTAAATTTTAAATCCAGCTTCCAAGTCATTTGTGAAGCCCTATACTACATTATCTTTTTGTTGTTCCTAAAATCATTAACCCATTAATTAAGATTGCGTAGGCCTACTTGGAAAAAGCCTATTGAACTGCTTTTGTCTGTTCTATAATAAACGACAGCACAGAGACAGGTTGGCATTAATTATGTTAAAGCCCTATTCATCTCTATTGATGTTAGTTCACATGGAATGTTTTATAACATCGACATTCTATACTGTTTATTCTCTGCTCTTTTTATCAGAATCAGCAGCATCATAATACATTGCACCTCTAAATGAACCACATTTCCAAGTGCCTGTTTTCAGCTGTGGAAGTCACATCTCCCACACTGATTATTTTTTCCCCTTGAACCAATTTAAATTTCAATAAAAAGATATTATTTTCTGTAGCTCCCTTAGCACAAGGTAGCAGACATTATCATATTAACAATTTCAGAGTAGGTGAAAAAAGGCTCTATTTTCACTGAACCTCTTTCCAAACTGTTCACTTCACCTAAAGTAAATTCTCACATCCAATTGACTAAATCACTTTTTTTTTTCATTGAAAATACTTATTCAATTCCATCTTCAATAGGAAATAGACCATAATTAGGGACAGGGAGAAAGTTTAATTAGTCTCCCTTGCTCCTCTATTCCAAGACACTTGGTTTTTTCATTAAAATATTACCATAATCTTCTCTGTAGGCAAACTATTTATGCATTTGTCTGTCTCACCAGCTAGATAGGGAGCTTCCTGAGGACAGGGGCTATGTCATATCCTAACACACACAGTAATAATAAATTACTTTCACACATTTAGCACTTCATTGTTTACAGAGACAGATGATTATGCTAACTACCATTTATTGGGCTTACCATATTTCAGGTAGGGTGCTTAACACATTACCCCAGTACACCACAGCAGTGATCCTGTATTAAGAAATATTAGCACACCCAATTAACAGGTTAAAAAACAAACTGAAGTTTGCATGGGGAGGGAGCTCCTAATCAAAAACAGCTCAAAATTGCTATAGGGGGATTGGAATCTAGATCTCTTTGCACTCAAAGTTCCTTGCTTTTTAGCCATTAGTTATAATCAATGAAGATCTCAGATGCAGCAGAACTATAATCATAATCCTTCTTCATACCCCAACTTGCTACCAAGGAACACACATGCAATGCATGCTATGCCAAGGGCAGCAAAAAGTGACCCTAGTGCCCTGGAGAAGAGAGTTAAATGATGCCACTTGGTCATGTTTGATTACTTGATTCTCTGGCCTTTCATTCCTCTCCCCTCCTTTGCTCAGTGAGAAATGTAAGGAATGCCTAAGAATCTACCTAATGCGCCAATGTTATGTGGCGAATAGGGCATTGGAATAGAGGGTCAGGGAATATGAAGCCTAGCCCTGATGCTCTGATGTACTGGAGCTGGGCCTCAATTCCCTCATCTGAAAAATCATAGGGTTGAGTTATATAGTCTAAGGCTCCTAGTAGCTATATCTTCTTATGATTCACTAGAATATGAGTTTCCTGAGAAACTCCAGCACCTAGCACACAGTAAGTGCTCAATAACAAAACTTGATGAAATAATGAGTAAATGAATGAACAACAACAAAAAAATGGCCCTTACTTTAGTTCCCAGGTATCAGAAATAAGGTGTTCTTTAACTTCAAGGCCCGAGAGAGGATGCAAGCTAACTGTTCACAATGCTAGCACTTTTAAGCCTTCCAACACACTTCCATCTGGCCCTGATTTTCCATTTTCCCAATTTGGAACAACTTTTCCCATCCATTGGAATCACTTCCTTTCTTATGTTTACAAAACATATGATTTGGGGATGTTACATAATTCATCCAAAACACAGACTAACTCAAACTGAATCCAAATACCATCTACCAAGCAACATGAAACATTGCATTGGATATATAAAAACATGATTCTGTATGCCTTTGAAAACCTGACAGTATTTTTAATCACAATAATATTGCCCCTGTGGGCTTGTCTTGCATGCACCATGCATGTGTTTATATTCCTATGCAGAATTTAGAACGTTGTTGTTCATTACAGTCTGGTTGTTCAAGTGAATGCAGAAAAATGAGATTTTTAGCATAGTTCTGACTATTTACATACCTTAGTTAGTTCAGATGTAAACTTTTAGAACAGCTGCATCCCTTAGACACAAAATATTCATTGATTCCTCATAGGAGTCTGAATAATGGTGCGGTATTTTGGGGTTTTTTGGCAGGGTTGGGGGAGGCAGAGTGGGGCAGGCTGATTGTTTACAGACTTAGGCCTGAGATATAGATGTAGTGGAAACATCAGGAGTCATTGACTGAAAAACTTCTATTTTAAAGTCGGATAAGGAAAAAAAAGTTCTGACTTGGGATTTTTCTCTAGTGATTTCCCACCTTCACTATATAAGCAAACACACAGCATTGCATGCCACGTGCTTTCCTAAGCCCCTCATTTATATTGATTCATCTAGTTCTCACAACACTTTGACCAGCCCAAACTACTTGCAAAAAATCAAAAGCCCAGAGAAGTAAGGTAATTTTCCTAAAGTTATTCAGCTACATAAGTGGAACAAGTCAGGTTTAAGCCCAGACAGCCCAGCTCTGAAGTCAGTGCTCTTAACAACCGCACCATGCTACCTCTAGAGTGTCCACCACTGAGTGTTTCAGTGGCCTCCTAACTGGCCTTCCAGCCTCCCATCTTACAACCCATCTTTCACCTGCATGACCTGCCTATAGTGCAGTTTTGACCCATGTCATTCCCCAGCTCCAAACCCTTTAGTGTCTCTTACCTGTCCTCTCAAATCAAGTGACACGTCCTCATCCTGCTCCTCCAAGTCTTCACAACTTTGCCCCAACCTCTCTTATCAATCTAATTTTCTAAATCTCTCTCTCCACAAATCTTATTCTCCAGCTAGGCTTAAATCCTACTTGCCATTCCCAAAACATGTTTTTGATTTTCCTGTTTTCATGGTCTTGTCTACATGGCAAGGAAATCTATCCAATACCAGGGCTGGTGTAAACCTCACCTGCCCTTCGATGTGCAAAAAAATCACTTGCTGTCTGTTATAAATTGAATTGTGTGCTTCCAAAATTCTTATGTCAAAATCATAATGCTCAATGTGACTGTATTTGTAGATAGGGCCCTTAAGAAACTTAAGGTTAAATGAGATTGAAAGGTTAGATCCCTAATTGATAGGACTGGTGTTCTTATAAAAAGAGGAAGAGACACCAGAGATATCTCTCTGTTTCTGTATCTATCTATCTATCTATCTATCTATCTATCTATCTATCTATCTATCTATCTATCTATCTATCTATCTATCTATCTATCTATTTCTGTCTTCTTCTCTCTCCCTTTCTCTCTGAGTGCAGAGGAAAGGCCACATGAAGGCACAGCAAGGAGATGGCAGTTAGCAAGCCAGGAAGCAGGCCTCACCAGAAACCCACCCTGTAGGCACCTTTGTCTTGGACTTCCAGCCTCCAGAGCTAGAGAAAATAAATTTCTGTTGTTTAAGCCACCAAGCCTGTAGTGTTTTGTTACCCAAGCTAACTAATACAATCTTCCTTCCACTTTAGGGTAGAGATTTTCAATCTTATGTTCAATGACTGTTTTCGAGCTCTAAAAAATTTGATGATACACCAGTAAGGAATTTTTAAAAATTTTTGAAAAAACTCTGAAAAAAATCGCTATTAATGACAACACAATCACTTTTGAAAAAGAACAGTGTCTTTCAACCCTAACGAATGTACTTGAATTTTGATCATGCCTTCAGAGAACACTCCCAAAATTTAGACTCTCTAGCCCTGGTGGCTAGCCAGTGGTCCATGAAAGTGTGTGTGAGGATAGCCAGCCTTCCAGTCACTCACAGAATGCAGTTGCTCATTCAATAGCCCTACTCTGTGCTGGAATAAACAGTTAGGGCTATGGTATCAAATGGAAAGCCACAGCACAAAGCCCCAGTTCCTTCACACCCCCCTCTCTTAACCACCTTTGCTGACCCACTCACTCTCAATCCAGAAAGAGTAAAGAGATCTTAAGAGAGAGAAGATTAAGTATTGAGAAGTATTGAGATGTCCCCACCTCACTCTGCTGGGAGGCAATGTAGCGTAATGCTTCTACTAGTAATGACATTATCCAACAGATCTGGCGTTTTGTTGTTTTGTCTAACTTAGCACATCTTAAATTCCAAATGGACTTGCCCAATGGATCTTCCCTTTTCCATGCCCATTTGATGCCTTCCAGAGACCATAAACTCTGCAATTCATTGTGCATGGAGCAAGTACAATGTCTCACAGCAGAGAACAAACCCTAATTAAGAATGCCATTAATTTAGAGCCTCCAAGGCATCCTCTGAGCCCAAAAAAGACAGTAAAAATTCTTGCTTTAGAAGGAAAAAAAAGCATAGAGTACCAATTAGTTTCTCATTGAGACATTTCACTATTTAATTAAAATAAAATGGTGCCAGAACTTGGGTTCAGAACCATGTTTCAGAAACCCAAGCCAGGATTATTTCCACTACATTATTGATTCTCAACCTTGGATGCACATTGGGATCACTTGTAAAGCTTTAATAATTGCTGATGTCCAGTCATATCCAAAGAAGCTTTTATTTAATTTGGGGTATGGCATGTGCATCAAGAGTTTTGAAAGATCCCCAGGTGATTCCAACATACAACCGAACTTGCGAGCCACTGCCTCTCCCAGTGACTAACTGCCTACAAGTTAGTTTCCATCAACATTAAACAAAAGAGAAGATGGCACCCACAGCGTTCATCCCAGCCTTCCCTCCCTCTACTCACATACATACAGATACACACTTAGCATAATTACTATCTAACTGATGGCCCCTGTCTCCATTTAAAGCATGACACCATAAGCATTTTTTACAGGGTCAGATAGTAAATATTTTGGACTTTGAAGGCCATACAGTCATTGTGGTAACTACTCAAATCTGCCATTGTAGCAAAAAGGGAAGCCATAAAAAATATGTACATAATGTGCTGGGATATGTTCCAATAAAATTTTATTTTTAAAAACAGGCACTTAGCCCATAGGCTAAAGTTTGCTCACCCCCAATTTAGAATTTTAAGGCATATAAAGCAGTTACTACATTTTTTTTTAACTGAGACTGCAACAATTTTGATGCCAGTGGTCTTTAGAGCTCCATTACAGTTGTCGGAGTGTATTTGCCTGCCAGAAGGAGAGACTATTGCTGCAGAATGATTCTCCTCTGCCTAGTCCTGCTTTTGGATGAAGCCACTCTTTCAGGATAAAAGCCATGGCTGCTCCCCAAAAGCCCATGTCCACAAATGTTTAGTACTACCTTGATATCCCAACAGGGGGGTCTCTCCCTCTGGACACCGCCAGCCCCTTCTCTGTCTCTGTACTGCATCATTTATCAGTTTTCACACTATTATGTTACATGTTCTACACAAATCCTTTCACATCCACTAGGCCCTTTGACTAGAACATCCATGTGGAAGAGAGCAGAGCCATACTGATTGTTGTTCGGATGTTAAGATGAGAAAACTGAGACTCAAAAAGCATTAAGAGGCAGATTCTAGACGAACCCAGATCTTGTGACTGTAAGAAAGTGTATTCACTGGGGGAGAAGCCGCATAGGGGTTCAGAGAGAGCTGTATTCAAATTCACTTGATAGTTTTATAACTCTGAGCAAATCGTTCAATCTCTCAGAATTTTTGTCTCCTTAACTAGAAAAATATGGATATCAGTAAACACTTATTTTTCATGATTATTTTGAGAACTAGAAATAATATGATACATGTTCCTGGCGTTAATGAGTGCTCAGTAATGGCAGCTACTATTACTGTTACGATTAATACTGTCGTTATTGCCATTTATCCACGTTGTTTCCATTTTGCACATGCTTCCATTCATTGCTACATGCTTTGTCATATTTGGTATAATGCCTTTAATTTAATAGTTGTTCAATTAATGCTGAATAAATGTAATTAATTAGTTAGTTAACTAAGGATTTGGTTGTATAGGCCCATATTTAAGTTTCTTCCACCATAAGACTTTTAAAAGTAAAAGAAATATTAAAAGTAATTAAAAAGACAATACATAAAAGGAATTTCATTGTCAACTCTAAGGGAGTCTCCTTAGCCAGGTATACATGCTCGGAAACAATTTGTTAACTACTTTAAATAAAGGAACATAATCCCCAGCTGATTTATTTTCCTTATAATATCATTAATGCTTCAAAGTCAACAAAATTATAGCTGTAAGCAGAATTTTCTGTATTAGTAGATGCTCAACTTTGGCAGAGGCAGCAGTAAAAATGAAAACTTTATTCTGATTCAAAATTTTTCTTAGACGACACCCCAAAACACCCCTGGAGAGCTCTGGAGAGGGCCAAAAGCTCAGCCTCAGAGCTTGATTTGGAGATAACTCATTCAAACTCCCCTGTCAACTCTTATCTGCTCCTCTAGGAAACCAGTGAAATGATTAATTAAGATATACTGAGCATTCCCTATGTATCATGCTTTAATAGGCATTGAAATGATGAAAGGAGCAAAAAACATGGTCTATGAGTTCAAGCAGCTTATGATCTTATGAGTAAGAACAGATGTGAAATTCTGAGACAGATTTTAAAGGATGCTATGAGGTGTTGGTTTAAAAGCAAGCAGTATGGGTTAGGATGGGCAGAAAAAGCTTCCGAGGATAAATCCCCAGATCCAGCCTTCTAGAGGTACATGTGCTTGTACTGAGCGCCGTCAGCTCAGCAGGCATTTGGACAGTGATGCGGGGGTGGTGGTCAGGGGGAGAGGGAGGGATGCTAGAAGAAGAAGAAGCTTTACCAACAGGCTCCAAAGGAGGTCTGAAGAACAAATTCATGAAAGGTTCTGTTTTATGCAGTCATGCAGGAATCCAAGTTATCTTGGAATCCTCTGCATTCAGCCAGCGGGTGAGTGCTAAGAGAGAAAGTATCACGTGAGGAAGGATTTTATGAGCCAAACCTGGAAGTGGGGACATCACTTCTGTTTTTACTTCATTGGTCAGAACTTAGTCATGTGGTCTCTGTAAACCACAAGGAAAACTAAAAAATAAAAAATAAAAAAATGCATCTGTATGTTCAGAAAAAGGAGAATAAAGAGGATAGCCAAGTACAGACTTAGCTATTGCACTAAAGCCCACCACAGTGTGCCATTCTGGTCAGCAAACTTCTGGTTCACTCATTTTCAACATATTGAAAAGGACACAACATTAAGTCTCATCCAGTCACTTCACCAAACTCAAAGGTCAGGATGTGTGAGTCAGTCCACTCTGTTCCATCCAGATATATCTCCTTATGGTCCAGTGACCTGCAAACTACATGCAATACATAATGGTGAAATAAGAAAGAATTACCAAAATAGAAGTACCCATTCAGAAAAGGGGAGAATGGGAGACACGCTGAAGTGATTAATCCATATCAATTCCTAAATCCCTTTGAGAAGGCATTTTGAAGGCATCCTACTAAAGGGGTCAGGGCAGGAGGGTGGGGGTCAATTGACTAGAGTCTAATGCTGCTCTTGGGAGGAGTCCCTTGTCTATTTGTTTCTGTAGCCACTGGCTCTGTCCTGGAAGGTTCTTCCTTCTCCATTAGTTCCTCCGTAGCCACATCTGAAATCAATGCTTGTGCTTTTCTGGCACAGTCGAAATTTCACAACCAACTTCCTTCTGGTGCAAATGTGAGTCTGTGAAGAAATTAAAATATCATTTTTAATCCTGGATCATGGTTTCTTTGATAATTAAATGCAATAGAGAATATGGTCGGTTTATGTCCCATTTGCTTCTTGCCATTTGCTCATGCAAGTACCCACACTCAAAGTCTTTCCTAGACGGAAGAGAGCATAAACATTGGTGCCATAACTACCCATTGTGTAAAAATGGGGAGAAATAAGAATATGTATTCATATTTGTTTGTCTCAAAAATAAAGAGTAGAAACACAAACACAATGAACAAGAAAAAACAGAGTGAATTGGGATGGGGTGTGAGTCAGATTTTCGGCTTATGTCTGTAAACATTGTTTGGATTTCTGAACCAGATAAATGTATTACCATTTCCAAGAAAATAGTAACTATTAAGATGAACTTAAAGAAAACCCGGTGCTCACATGCATCCAAACAGCCTGTCTTCCTTTGTCTGTTCAGCAGCATCAGTTCTCTCTGTGGACTTTACTTAAAATGTTTCTTTTTACCAAATTTTACTTGAATGAAAATGTGAGCAGATTTCCTCAGGGGCAAGAGCCATATGGTAAGATTCATTCTTGGATCCTCAGCCCAATGGCATAATCCTCCCCTGTCCCCAGAGGAGGGGTGGCAAGAACTAAGCATACAGCTATATGTACCCGAAAGGAATATTACAGCAAGGAAAACTTTGAGGAAGAACTGAATATGGATATTGAGTCATGGTACCCTCTGAAAAACACAAAGTGTCTTTAAAAGGTATCATTTGGGCAAATAGAACGAACAGTGGAAGACTTTTCAGACCAGTGTACAAGGGAGAACTGTGATGCCAACCTACCTAAGTATCCATCTAAACCTCTAGTTCATACTCAGCCACCAAAGATAAAGCAGGAGGCTACACAACACAAACTAGCTTTTGAAGTCAGTCAGTCTTACAAGGCCAGCTCTACAGCTGGATTCTAGAGTGATCAGCTACAGTAGGTCTCCAAGAATTTTTGATGGCCATTCTTAAAGAAGAGGGACTACACTTTTCTGTATGGTCCCAGAGAACAGAACTAGACCTCAGTGGAAGTTCCAAAGCTGTTTTGTTCCAAATTAAGAAGGATTTAACACAGTTGTCCAGAGATGGGATAGATTGCTTTGACATTTGAGGAGGGACTGATCCAGAGGCCGGGGGTCCGTTGATTGGAGTTGCTGTAGGAGCTGTTAGGGCTAGATGGTCTCTAAGTCCGTTTCAACCCCAAAGCCCCATGACTCCTGCCTTGTGGGTGACTTTGGCGCTTTCATTTCCTCTCATTTTCTCCCTCTCTGTGCCACTACTTCAACATTAGTGCATGGGACATGGTGTGTACCAAGTAACAAGCAGTACACAAATACAATCATTGTCTCTAAAACCACAGCTAAGATGACAATGGCATGTGGAAAAAACTGTTATGCCTTTAACACACCTAAGGGGATAAGCTGTAGGGCTCATATTTCAGTCCTCATTTTGAATATTCAAAATCCATTAAAAATATTAATAGCTAAAGGAGGGTACTTCAAAAAATCCGTGAAAAAAATAGAATTGAAAGATAATATGAATCTTTCCATGAAATTTTTGATGTACTCGGTATTTATTGAGTTCTTACTGCATATGTGCTAGGTGCAGTTGTGTGTTTCATGTATTCAATCACTTAATCCTCTTACAGGAGGTGCCCTTTGAATAAATGCTTAAAAAATAAACAAGACACTGACAGGTCAATATAGTGGACAGGCAGAAGATGGTGCCTGAGTTCAGATCCTGGGTGAAGCCAGTGTTGGTTTAGAGCAAGGTCCTAACTAAAAATGTCCTCAAGTCCTCTATTGCACTGGAGAATTCTGGTTCAGTTGTCATCAGATAAAGTATCATGTCTGCAGACATGAAAGATGTAGATTCATAAAACTCCTTGGGGTGGTTATTTATCAACACACAGCTCCAGGGAGAATGGAAGGAGCAGATTTTCATTAAAGTTATGGAGCTCAGAGAGGCATTTGGAGAGATTGGCATAAAGTATTCTGTTCCATAGCTGGTGCTGTTAAACCTTCAGGGATAGACAAAGTTTTTTTGTTGTGGTGGTTAAGCATAAAGGTAAATAGATTGAGCCAACCAGTTGGGCAAGACTCTCCACAGTTCAAAAGCTTGTATCTAAGAATCACAAATAGCTCCAAAACAAAGACTCCTAAGAAAGAGTTTGGACTTTAACAGCAAAGGGGGCAGGGGACAGAAGTCAGGGAATCCTGGCTTCCAGTCCAAGTTTTGCCACTCATGCGTTGACTGCACTTGGACACATTCAATCCATACATTCAGCAAGTCTCACGTGATGGACATGGAGACGCATGGCCTCGATCCCTCTTCAAGGAAGATCTTGTTGCCCCAGCCGCTGGGATTGCTATCTGTCCTTCAGGGATGGCCGCAGGTACAGAGCTGCCTTGCCCAAGGTGACTCCCTTCCTGGCACACATCCAACAGCTGATGTAGGCTTGACTGTTCAGACCTGGCTGTTGCAAACTGGGACAATTCTGACGGACCATTTTACCTCCAGAGCTCCTAGTAGTATCTATGGAAACTACCAGGCACGGGGTTCCCTGCTGCAGCTCCACTTCTCCCTCTGCCCGCCCTGCCCTCCTGCAGGCGTAGGTCCTAAGTATGCTCCCTTGTAATGTCCTATAGGCTGATCTCTGTGTCAGCTTCTGCTTCCTAGAGAACCCATTTCTCCTCAGACCACAAGTCACTGAGCTAGGAATTATCTGCATCATCTTTCAATAAAACAATATTCAAATGTATATGAAGTGACCTTGAACAATGGAGTTTACCTCTTGGGCCTCAGTTGACCATCCATAAAATGAGGGCACTACATTTAAAGGCTCTTTCATCTCTGTGAGTCCATATATTGTACTAGTATGGAATCTGTCCAGTGGCCAGGCAGAACAGGCAAGCCCTACCCACCCGGTGTAAATCCAGAAACTGAAAAACTCACTCTAATTCAAATATTACCTTTCTAGCCCAGCTCCCTGGTGCCTACAGCATCACATTTCTGCCTCATGATTTAGACTTCAGATCTACGAACAGTTAAAATATAAGAAAGTCCCTGTGAAATTTACAGAAAAATCAGTTCTTTGCACAAGAAAAGGCTTTAGAGGAGGAAAAATAACAAGGAAAAAACATAAGAACATGGTGTCTTTGGAGGAAAAAAAAAATGTGGAGATTGGAAATGTGAGAAGCAGATATCCCTGAATCAACTATGTGCATCAGGTGGCCTGGATACCCGGGCAGGGTGCTGCATATTTAATGCTCTTCAACCTAGACCCTTCCTTTTCTCCATAACCAGAACTGTCTAAGCTGAGGAGTATTGTGCAGCCAGCTCTAGAATTCAAAAGAACTGCATCAACTAGCTGTACCACCCAGCACAACTGGGGCTCTTCCAGTTACACTTCTGTCCTGTAAAATGGACATTTTAGCAATTTGCCTGCCTTCCTCCAAGGGCTACTGGGAAGATTAAGTGACATGTACAAATAAAAACACTTTGATAAGTAAAACAATACATACATGTAGTACATTATCGTCATTTCTGTATTTCCTATCCTTACAGTCAGAAAGGGTCCCTAGCCATTAAGTTTATCTTATCTTCAGATCTTTCCGTAAAGCAAAGCTGCTGAATGTTGGTGTCACTCAAAAATTCATATGCTGAAACTTAATCCCCAAGGTGATGGTATTAAGGGGCAGGGCCTTTGGAAGGTAATTAGACCATGAGGGCGGAACCTTCATAAATGAGATGTGCCCTTATAGCAGAGGCTCTAGGGAGCTTGTTTGCACTGTCCAGCAAGTGAGGACACAACCATGAAATGAGTGAAGGTGCAGGATATGAGGAACTGGCCCTTACCAGACACTGATTCTGCCGGCACCTTGATATTGTACTTCCCAGCCTCCAGAAATAAATGCTTGTTATTCATAAGCTACCCGAAATGTCTATGCTATTTTGTTACAGCAGCTGAACAGACTAGGACAAAGGATAAATTTCCTCAAGGGAAAAAGTTCTTTTTTGATTTCTTTGTTTTATTTCTGTTGTGATTTGGTTGTTTGTCTTTCTACCTTAAATATTTTAACTAACAAGTTGCTGAACTTGAAGAACACTTGAGTGAATGAATACATGTCCCTGGTTGGGAAGATTTGGCATACTATGCTGTTAAAATTCCCCTAAATTAATTTTTACACTTAATGTGATTCTAGTCAAAACTCCAATGTCCTTTTGAAATAAATAATTTGGAGGGCTTACACATCCAGATATTAAATGGGATTAAAGAGCTACAGTTATTTAAATAGTAGGATGCTGGTAGAGGGTTACAGAGATGGGTAAATGAAATAGTGGAGAAAGCTCAAAAACAGATCCAAGTACATATAATAATTTTTTACATTAAAAATAAGGTGGGTGTATTCCATTTTTAAAAGTCCATCCATCTGCACACTTATATACAAATTTCTGTGGGTATATCTCATTTATTAGAGCAGGCATTTAAAATTAAAGGAGAAACAAAAGATTCAAGAGTTAAATAAAGGTTATGAAGCAATTACTTAACTATCTTGAAAAATAAAAACCTGGATATTAAACTGATACCATACACTGAAATAAATTCTAGTTTAATTAGCTCTAAAATATAGCTCTATAATGATATCAGGTTGAAGAAGGCAGATGCAATATAGTAAAATATGTACACATTGAATCCAACCACCACCAACAACTGATAAACTAAATTAGATTGAAACATATGTAACAGATAAGCAGCTGTTACAAAGCAAAAAGAAAAAGCCAAATATTCAATACAAAAATGCCCAATGGCTAACTTTCACATAAAGCATTCAGTCTATTCAGTAATTTTAACTTCATTTTAATCAACAAGGACATATTATTTTTTCTATCAAACTGGTAACTGGTAACTTTCTTTTTTATATGATAATGTCCAAATTTGGCTAGAGTATAAGGAGATACTCAGCTATTGTAGTACAAACTGGTATAAGCTTTGGCAATATGTAGCAAAAGCCTTAAATCTTGCATTTTCCAGATTATTTGAGCTAGCAAATCCAACCTGTAGAAATTTATCCTTAATAAATAATCATGATAATGGAAAACATGGATGAATGTCACAGAGAGTTCACTGTAGAACTATAGCTAATAGAGAGTACTAGAAATAATCTAAATATCTAAGAAAGAAGGGAGATTGAGTACATAAACTAATACATCCATAGGAAGGAATATTGCACAGCCACTAAAAGTGTTTAATATAATAGCTATCATTTCTTATCAGATATTTTTCCAAGTGTTTTTCATGTATTAACTGATTTAATCCTCACCAAATCCTAGCAAGTGCATACGACTTATTATCTTCCTTGAGGTAACTGGGGCAAAGAAGTTAATTTGCTCTAGATCCATAGTTAATATGTGGCAGGATGAGAGACAAAGTCAAGCCGTGGCTCCAGAGCCTCATCTCCTAACCACTGCACATACTGCCCATATTATGTTGGGTAAATATTTCATACCAAAGGGAGATGCTTTGCTTACTTCAGAAGGTCTCTTTTCTGTAGCTCCTCTTACAGGTGTGCCATGAGTGCTATGATCAGTGAAGTGTTCAGACACCAGTGGCTGCCATTGGCTCCCACCAAAAGTCAAGGAGACATTCTCTTTCCCTCACCCCCATCCCATACAGTCTAACATCAAATTCTGTTTTCTCTACCTTCAAAATATGTTCCAGATCCAAACACTTTCTTCTTTCACTGCTCCCACCCTAGAACAAGCCGGCTCTTACATACACCTGAACAACCACAATACCTCCCTAACTGGTCTTGCTTCCTTTACCCTTACCTATTATGATCTTTTCCACACAGCAGCAAAACATGTTCATACCACATCATCCTCTTCCTCAAAAGGATTCAGACCACATCATCCTCTTCCTTAAAACCATCTAGTGTCTTCACCCTAATTCTTGACCGTGACCTACAGAACTTTACCAGGCTCCGGTCCCTTTCTGCCTTCCAAACATCATATAATAGCATGCTTATTTTCTATGTTCCAGTCATACTGTCCTTCTAGATGTTTTTCAAACAAGCTATGTTCCTTTCCATTTGGAGGCCTTTATATACTCACCATTTCTTCCCCTAAATCTTCTCAAGACTGGCTCCTTCTCATATTTCTAGCTGCAACTCATATTCTTTCTCCTTACAAAGATCTTTCCTTAACACCCAATTTAAAATTTACTCTATTATTCTTTATCCCATCACACCATTTGATTTTATTCACATCTAAATTATGTTACTTTTGTACTTATGTGTGTGTTTGTCAATAGTCTAGTCCCATGAGAGCATAAGCTCCATGGCAACAAGACATTTTCTTTTTTATCACCAAATCCCCAGCACCTAAAATAGTGCCTGGCTCATAATAAGAACTCTGTACATTTTTAATTGAACAAATGATCAGATGAACAAATGAATGGATGAATATGAAATTTTTTATTCACCTCTATAGGTAAAGTTAAATTCCTGTATATAAAAGAAGAGTCTGTCTCTAGGGTAAAGGCAATTAAGGAAGAATCATATGTCTCAAATCAGAAATAGAAATCAGGGCCTGGGGAAAGGATCTTGGGGAGGAAGCAGAGATGAGCTGCCGGGGAGAAAGGTTCCCTCTTCATAATTGGTGATATAGCCACCAATATGCTAAGGAGATAGCTCCTGGGTTTTCCTTGTTCCAATGTGCCTCCCTGGGAGATATTTCCTGGAGTTGTAGAGGCAGTAACTCCTTTCAGGAACCTGAGAGGTTGTGGTAGTTCTTTAAGGCTGAAGGGTAGATATCTTAGACAGTGAGCTAGTTGTATAAGTCAAGAGTGACCAACTCATCCCAGTTTATCTGAGACTATCTTGGCTTTAAAACTGAAATTCCCATGTCCTGGTAACCCCCTCAGCCTCTGGCAAACTTGAACAGTTGGTCATTCTACACACTATTTTATAAGCAAAACTTTTTATTTTTCTTACCTTTGACTTTATTTCCCTAGGCTTTCCCCAGAGTATTTTAAAACACCAGGAACAATTTTCTGAACTTACAGAATGTGAGAGAGTATTTAAAGGAGACCACCTGATGGAGTCAGTGTGATTACAGTGAGAGAGCCACCCGGAAAAGTGACACATATGGGAACAGAACTGGTGTTTCTTAGCCTAGAAATTCTCCCACCTGTGCCAAATCTTGAAGATGTTTGACCAGAAAAAACAAATATAGGGAGGAAAACATAAATAATTTGAAATAAAAAGCACTCCAAACTGGCACTGATGAACCTCAATTTGCTTTGAGTTGTTTTTTCCAGCAATGAAAATGGAATTCATGCCAATTCACCGACCCTCTGGCACCAAGTCCCTCTTGTGGTCAAGTTGCTCATAGCTAAGAGCTTCCCATAGTTTGAGGCTCAATTTCAGTAGAAAAAAAGTATTTGATCAATTTCAACATCCTTTCTAGATTAAGTGTGATAAAATAGGAGATAGGAATAGCAGGATATGCCATTTTTATTTCTTATCCTTTGTATATAGCACTTCCTCTTTTCTAGTGGCTTTTAGAAACTTCTGTTTGCCCATGGCAGTCTGGGTCTTTTTCAGCTCACTATGATAGCCCTGATATGCACACTTTCAATCTGGAAAGTCAAGTCTTTTGCATCCAGAAATTTTTTTTTTAATTAGGCTTGGATAATTTCTTCTCTACTGTTCACTCAGTTTTTTCTTTCTGGAGCTCTGAATAATTGGATATGGGAGCTTATGGTTCTGTCTCTTAATTTTCTTCTTTTTTCTCTCATATTGACTATCTCTTTGTGTTTTTATCCTAAATTCCTTGTTATTTTCTTAATTTTAATTCCAAATATTCTTCAGACTTTAATTTCCCAAAAGATCTTTTTTATTTTCTGGTTGTCCTTGTTTGTTTTCTTTCTAAACATATGAAACATTGTGTTCTTATTTCTAGGATATTCTATTTTCTCTTATCTTTCTGGGGATATTATTTACAAATTTTTAATGGCTTCTTCAATTATGTTTTCTTTTTCAAGTTCTTTTTTATTTGTTATTTCATTTTATTTACTTATTTAGTCTGCTTTGTGATAGGCTTTCCTCAGATGTCTTTTCTCTCTCTCTTTTTTTTTTTTTGGAATTGAATGTCTGTTCCCTTTGCCAGTTTTCTATTAGTCTGAGAAATTCTTCTTGTTGCTCTCCAGCCGCTGTTTATATATTAAGGAGATTAGCTCTCTGCTTTAGCGTGGCAACTATTTTCCTACCAATTAATCATTTGTCTTATTCGGACATCTGTACAGAAACATTTAATTACTATATGGTTAAATTTAGTTATCATTTTATTTTAGAAGTTTGGGCGATACTTAGGCAATATTTCTATAATTCAAGATTTTATAAAATGAATGCTGTGTGTTTTTCAAAAACTGTAATGATTTCTCTCTCTCTCTCTCTTTTAAACATTTATATTAATAGTTTATCTGGAATTAATTTTGGCGTAAAAAGTGCGATAAAGATTTAACTTCATCTTTTTCCCAAATAGCTAGGCACATGTCTCAACATAATTCATTGAGAAATTCACAATTTAAAATGCCATTGGTATCAGCTAGGGTTATATTTGGCTGAGTATCTTAGAAACCTTACCAAAGTTATTGAATCAAATAGATTTTTCCCCATATTTAAGCAGAAATCTGAAGATAAAAAGTCCTGAACAGAGTTTTGCAATGCCATTAACATCCCAGTCTCTTTCTAACCTTCTGCTCCTTATACCTTTGTTCTTATGGTTGCCTCAGATTGTATAAAGGCTACACAACCCTTCACTTAAAATTACCATATTCAGACAAGAAGCAAGAAGACAGGAGAAGCTGGAGATGAGGAGAAGATGATGGTGGTGGTAATGAGGAGAATACACAGTGCCTTTAATACGAAAAAGATGTCCTCCAAATCCCTACTGAACATCTACTTACATTTTAAGGACAATATTTGCTACAAGAAAGGCCAGTAAATGATTTTTTTTTTTTTTAGGCTACATATGTTGCTGTTCTTGAACATACCTGGCTTCTATTAGTAACAGAAAAAGGGAGAATAGATTTTAGATATACAACTAACCATTGGGTACTAAATTGTTACATGTGTACTTGATGAATAACCTAGTGCATTTGACTGTGTAGAAAATAATAATGCAGAGTATTTTATAAAGGTGTTAGAACATCTGGGAATTAAAAAGTTATATGTACTTAAAAATGAATAAAATTAATAAACAAGGCAACTATTAACTCCAAGGAAAACAAAAGATTGTACAAAAATTTAAGCAATCCTAATTTAATATTTGTCTCAACAATAAACCTTGCTTTTATAGTCATAATAATATAAGTACAATGCTGAGATCTTTCTGACCTCAGAAGAAGATAGGGAAAAATATTTCACGCATAGCCCTTAAAGTTCCCATTTTTCCATCCTTGCTCATCTCCTAGGCTCCAGGTAACAATGCATCAAGAACCTCCCTAAGGAGACTAATAATAACAGTAATATCATAGACATTCTGGGTTCTAGTGCACATCACATCAGTTAGACAACTCTTCAGCTTAACTTTTCTCTGAGATATCTCTGACAAATGATACTTGGCTTCTGCTTGATCACATTCACTGACAGAGGGCTGGTCTGGACAGAACATTCAATTCCTGGACAGTTCTAATCACTGCCAAAAAATTCCCTATAATCTGGTTAAGGTCAATCTACTCTAATTTCCATTTATCCAGTCTTTTCTACTCCCTAAAGTCCTGTAGAACATATCCAATTCCTTTTTCACAAGAGGAATAGTCATCAGCTATTTGAATACTGTTGTCAAGCTGTCTGCTCACTATCATCCCTACATTAAATTCTTCTCTGAGCCCTCCCACCATTGTTAAACGATATGGTTTCATATTCCAGTGACATTTTGGACATCTTATTCTGAATGCACTGCAGCTGGTTAATGTCCCTCTTAAAATATGGCACCATGGTAGAACACATGATTGCCAGATGGAGTATGAAAAATTATGAAAAACAAGGCTTCCGAATTTTATATTATATTAGAAGGCAACTTGTGATGTGAGTAAGTTTCCTTTGGGGTCCTTTTGTGAACCTTTTTGGCAAAAGATAAAACTGTTGGTCTTTATAAAGACTTCTGAAAACTATGCATGCTGTATTAGTCCATTTCCATTGCTTATAACAAAGTACCTGAAACTGGGTGATTTATAAAGAAAAATGGCATTTATTGCTTATGGTTTCTGGGACTGGGAAGTCCAAAGTCCACCTGGGGGTGGTGAGAGTGACCCAGGGGTCTCACATTGCAAAATGGTGGAGGCAGAGAGAGAGCAAGACAGACTCTTCTCTTCTTTGAAAGCCCTCAGAACCACTCCCCTGACCACAATTTTTAATCTATTCACTACTGCACAGTCCTACAACCCAATCTCCTCTTCAAGGCTCCACCTTTCAATTACCATAATAGGATTTTCCACCCTCTTAACAGTCACAGTGGGGGCTAAGTTTCTAATACATAAAACTTAGGGGACAAATTCAAGCTTCAATGAACTTGGGTAGGACATAATTCTATCCACTATGCAACCCTAGACCTTTACCAAACACATGTCCCCACTCGCTATCCATAAACTAAACAAGTGTCAAAGTTTAGGTGTGAAGTAAAAGAGGATGTGGTCTGGGTAAGCCATCCTTTCTTTCAGGAATCAAAGAAGAATTGTAAACTAAGATGCTTTTCCGTAATTTGGAATAACAAATAACTCCAGGATTAAACCTTTTTCCAATACCCTGTCCTAGTCACAAGGAGAAGATGTCCCAATTTGCTGGATTCAAACAGCCAAAAGCTATTTCTGATCTGCAGTCTCCGTAAGTATTCTTTTTCTTTGTATCTACTCATTCTTCTCTATACTCATTTAGAACAGACTAATGGAAGTAGCCTGCCATGTGGCTTTTCTTTTTCCCCTCTTTCTCAGGAAATGTGATTAAAGAACTTGGAGTGGGCTGTTTTATGCACAAATATTCAGACAGTCTCTTAGCAATAAATGGCTGTCGCTTCTATTATCTGTCTGGCTCTGAGTTCTATTATCTGTTGTGAATTGGTACAGGGCTCTGTTAAAACAGTTTTTAGGCAGCCTCATGACCCCCTTCCACACCTTCTGCTCCATGTGAGAGTGCTGCTGCTGTGATTGCTGGGTAATGTTTGCCATTAGACAAGGCACATAAAAGAATCAAGCTATGACTAATTCACTTAATGGCTGTGTGCACAGTGTCATGCTCATTAACACCTCTCAACTCCGTTATTAAAGAGAATCACAGAGCAGACCTCAGCAGGATCACATTTATACTAGAGCCTGCCTTATCTTTCCATCCGAGCCACATTCTTATCACCAACTTGTCCTGAGCACCCTTACCTTCTACCCCAGGCCTATTTATTCCACCCTGCCACACTTAGCTAGGTCTTTTATTGGATAAATGCTTATGAGAATCTGTTGCTAAGAGAGACCTTTAGATTGTCTGAATGCCCTCTGAAGAATCAGCCAATCAGCTTCCAGCTGAAAAATCATCCAGAGATGTTCCCAGTAAAAGTTCAAAGATATTGTTGTGGGAAAACAACAATAATAACACCTTAAAATATTTCCTGAATATATTAAAGTGTACCCAGTCCTTTTGTAACCATTATCTCACTTGAGGTTTACAGCAAACCTGTGGTTGGCTGCATAAATAGTACCCTAAGCTTTAACAGTAGATTTCTAACTCAGAGGAGGTATTATAAAAAAAGACAAATAGCTTATCTAAAATGCTAGGTAAAATATATAGCAATAGTATTATTTATGTTTGACTTTCCCACGCTTAACAACCAAAGTAATAGCAAACACACACATGCATTTGCACACATGCACGTGCGCGCGCGCGCACACACACACACACACACACACACAGAAAGAGAAAACATTTTCTTTAGTACTAATTCACGTGGTTTGATCTAAGACTAGGGGCATCATACTTACTTGCCTTAATCACTTATTCCAACTAACAGTCAAAAGTCCATAGGACTTTAGGGTCCTTATGGTCCAACTTGAATAATATATCATCCATGGAACAATAGACTATGGTCAACTATGGGATCAAGGTTATAGAAAATCATAGTAGTCCCAACTGAACCAATTGATTGGAATGGGAGAAGAAAGAGTTCCCAATAGGAATGAAGGTTATAGGTCAGATAACACATAGATGTCCTCTTTAGGTAGTACCTTAGGTTGAATCCACTGGGAAAAGTGATGATAACCAAAACAAATTCAGCACACTGGTGGCAAAGAGAGAACCAATTATCTCTATGACGAGTCCAGTGGCAGAATTTAGCAATGTATTTCTATTTAAGAAATTTTCCAGAAAGACAGACTGCCTATGCTAATTGTATGTTTTGCTGTCCCTTATTTCTGCTGTTATAAGGCACCACTTACTCATGAGGGAAACTGGAATAAACTAGAAGCCTTCTAGCTAGACTTCCCAGAAACCTCTTTTCTGTATGATTCCAGGTTAGAGTCTGCCAATAACAACTCACGTGACATTTTGGATGGCATAAGTCAAGGCAGCCACATAGGTGGCCAGAGGCAAGTTACACAGCTAACCAAGAAAGTTGGTTAGGAGCTTTTCCTGAAACTCAAGAATTGCAGCAATTCCCTGGTGAATTTTATAAATATGCATTACAGGGTTTCAGGCTATTTTTCTGATTTCTGAATGCTCCCTTCCTGATCTTCCCTGTCCCAGGTAATCCCTAGTTTCTATATTAAACTTCATTAATTTCTATATTAAACTTCTGAATTACTTAGAATGACTCTGTTTTCCTGTCCTAACAAAGACTGGTACAGATAGAGATCTAGATTGATACAGGTAGAGAGATTCTGGGCTGGTTGACTACTTTCAAAGTTCAAGAATCAGGGTGGGGTTAGTGAACAGAGAAAAACAGAGAGAGAATGAGAATAAATTAAGGGACTGATTAAATCCCCTGTGAAATAATACAGCCAACTCCAGGGTCCTACATGAGAGGACATATTTTCCTATAACATGTTTGAATTATTATTATTACTATTTTTTTTTGCTATAAAGGATACAAGTGGAATAATTTGTAAAATTTGAATGATATCTGTAATATTAATATTTGATGTAATATAAATATTTCATCAAAGTTAATTTCCTGACTTTGATAATGGTACCTTGCTTATCTAAAAAACAAATAAACAAACAAAAAAACTGAAAATGTTAGGATTTGCAACTTACTCTCAGATGGTTCAAAGAGATTCAATGGAAAGAAAAAGAAAGAAAGGCATGAATGAATGAATGAATGAATGAATGAATATAAAGCAAAGATTCTAAAATGTTAAGTGTTTTGGGGGGAATATGAGTAGAGTACACTCAGAAATTCCTTGTAATATTTTTGCAACTTTTTAATAAGTCTAATATTGTTTCAAAATAAAATGCTAGGAACTCTCACTTCCAGGAAGATGTAGTCAATTGTAGTCAATGTTCTTTTCCCTATTCCTCCCGCTAAGTACAACTAAAACCCTTGAACATTATACATAAAACAAACACCTTCTCTAACAGGTAGAGAAAAGAAGGTAGATAGTCTAGAGACCTTAGGACTGAAGGAACAACACAGAGATGATTTCTCTGGGTTTTCTTTTTTGTCTCACATAACTCAATCGTTGCAGTACAGAAGATGGAAACCCAGAAATGCCAGTGGACACCAGCAAATAAATAAATAAATAAATAAATAAATCCCCACTAAAGCCTGTTTTCTCTAGCTAAAGTACCATAAAAGGGACAACCTAGGAAGATATAACACTCTCAACAATAAACACTCTACCCCACCTAAACTTCACAGAAAAAAACTTTTGCTTCATTCCATTCACACCCGCAAAGGCCAAGTGAGAAGCCTAGACTTCCACCTTCACCTGGCTATAATGAAGTGCCTCCAAACTCCCTTCAGAAGTAATGTCTGAGAAGACCAAGTCAGGAGCTGAAACTTTCATGCCAACAGGGCAATAACAATGTCTCCCGCCTTTTCAAGGTCAGTCAAAACCACATAGGGAACCTGGATTTCCATACCCACTAAGAAGAAATGAAGCAGCCTTCTTACTCCCTTCTGGGTCATATCAGAAGAAGCCTAGTGGAGAGTTAGGACTTTTACCACTGCCCCATTCGTACTGACACCACCACCACCATCACCATCACCCAGTAGACTAAGAGGAGGCTACATGAACATCAGTAACACCACACTCTTGCCTCTCCTAGCCAAATAGGTATCAGAGGAATGGAAATCATCAAGTCGAAGGTATACCTGTTCCCCAATGTTCATCGCAGCACTCTTTACAATAGCCAAGAGTTGGAACCAGCCCAAATGCCCATCATCGGATGAGTGGATACGGAAAATGTGGTACATCTACACAATGGAATACTACTCAGCTATAGAAACGAATGAAATACTGCCATTTGCAACAACATGGATGGACCTTGAGAGAATTATATTAAGTGAAACAAGTCAGGCACAGAAAGAGAAATACCACATGTTCTCACTTATTGGTGGGAGCTAAAAATTAATATATAAATTCACACACACACACACACAAAAAAAAAAACAAAAAAAAACGGGGGGGGGAAGAAGATATAACAACCACAATTACTTGAAGTTGATACGACAAGCAAACAGAAAGGACTTTGTTGGGGGGGAGGGGGGAGGGAGAAGGGAGGGAGGTTTTGGTGATGGGGAGCAAGAATCAGCCACAATGTATATCAACAAAATAAAATTAAAAAAAAAAACAAAAAAAAAACAAATAGGTATCAGTAAAGGTTCCCAGTAGGAAGTTAGAACTCTCAACTCTTCCCAGAAGTAAAGAGGAGCCCACCTTGTTGTGTGTCAATGGAAGCCAAGTTGGTGTAACAAGGCAAGGCCCTCCCCTTTTCCCACTAAAGTGGTATCAGAAAAAGCAAGCTAAAACAGAAGGTTTGAATAAGATCCAGTTTCTCATAGCATAATAACCAAAATGTCAAGATTTCAATTTAAAAAATGCTCATGTCAAGTACCAAGCAGATCTCAAATTGAATGAACAAAGACAATCAATAGATGCAAGATCAAGTTGACAGTGACATTAGAGTTATCTGACAAATATTGCAAAACAGCCATCATAAAAGTGCTTCAATATACAATTATGAACACAGTTGAAGCAAACAAAAAAGAAAACAAACAAAAAAAAACAAAACAGAAAGTCCCAGCAAAGAAATCAAAGTTCTCAGAAAAAAATTAAAAACATTTTAAAAGAACCAAATAGAAATATAACTTAGAAATACAATGACTAAAATTTTTAAAAAACTCAAAAATGGGTTTAACAGAAAAATGGAGGGGACACAATAATTAGTGAATTTTAAGAACAATAGAAATTACCCAATCTGAACAACCAAGAAAAAATAGACTGAGAAAAAAATGTGCAAAGCTTCAGAACCTGTAGAAATATAACAAAATACCTAACATTTGTGTTGTTGGAATGCTAGAAGAAAAGAAAAAAAAAAAGGGTGGGGCTGAAAAAGTACTTGAAAAAATAATGGCTGGAAACTCCCCAAATCTGGCAAAAAAACAAAACAAAACACATAAACCTACAGAACCTACAGATTCAAGAAGCTAAACAAACCCCAAAGAGAAAAACGCAAAGAAATTTCTACTGACATATTAGAGTCAATGTTCTGAAAACTAAAGACAAATAATATATACATTAAATGCAGTGAAAGACCAACAAAAGCATACCTGTATGAGAAAAAAAAAAAACCCAAAACATCCAAATTACAGTGGATTTCTCATTAGAAATCATAGACACCAGAAGGAAGTGGCATAACATTTTTCAAGTGCTTAAAGAAAAAAACTGTCAACACAGAACCCAATATCCAGGGAAAGATCATTCAGGAATGAAGGAAAATCAAGACATTCTCAAAAGCAGGAAAATTAAGAGAATTGTCCACAGAAAACCTACCATAACAGAATGGCTAATGAAGTTCTCCAAACAGAAAAGAAATGACAAAAGAATGAATCTTAAAACATCAGAAAGGAAGAAACTACATAATAAGGAAAAATACATATAAGTAAAATAGACTTTCCTTTTCATGCTGAGTCTCCTTAACTATGTTTGATGGTTGAAGAAAAAAGTATAACACTATCTTATGTGGATCTAAATGTATGTAGAGAAAATACTTAAGAAAAGTATACTATAGGGCCGACCCTGTGGCTCACTCGGGAGAGTGTGGCACTGGGAGCACCGAGGCCACGGGTTCGGATCCTATATAGGACTGGCCAGTGTGCTCACTGGCTGAGCACGGTGCGGGCGTCACCACACCAAGGGTTGTGATCCCCTTACTGGTCACAAAAAAAAAAAAAAAAAAAGAAAAGTATACTATAAAGGGGAAGTGTTAAGAAACAGAGAGGTAAAGTTTGTATACTTCACTTGAACTGTTAAAATTATGATACCAATAAACAGTGGTAAGTTAAGTATATATAATGTGAAACATAGAACAACTACAACAATAACCAAATAAAGAGATAACACTCAAAAAGGCTAGAGAAAAGTCAAAATGGAATTCTAAACAATGTTTAAGTAACCCACAGGATAGCAGGAAAAAAGAAAACAAAGAAACAAAAAACAAAATAAACCTAAAACAAAAAATAAAATGGCAAACAACCCTAAAAGATCAATAATTACATTAAGTATAAATGGTCAAATACACCAATTAAAAAATATAGATTGACAGAAAAGTAGATAAAGTGGAAGGAAGCACTCAAACTGATATTAAAAATTACTATGTACCTATAGTAATCAAGACAGTGTGGTATTTGGTGAAGAGATAGACACATAGATCAATGGAACAGGATAGAAAACCCCAAAACAGGCTCACACAAATATGCCTAACTGATTTTGGACAAAGGTGCAAAAACAATTCAATGGAGGAAAGATAGCTTTTCTAACAAATGGTACTGGAGTAGTCAGACATCCATAGACAAAAAGTGAACCACAATCTAATCTTTACGCTTTATATAAAAAATTAATTCAAAATGAAAAAAAAAATTAAAATGGATCATGGACTTAAATGTAAAATGCAAAACTATAAATAAACATAAGAAACATATAAATCAACATAGGAAACATATAAAATATAAAACTACCAATAAACATAGGAAATTATAAGTTTATAAATAAACACAGGAATAAGAATTCTAAGAACTGACACTAAAAGCATCATCCATAGAAAGATACAAGTGATAAAGTATATTTTATCAAAATTACAAACTTTTGCTCCACGAAAGACCCTATTAAGGGGAAAATAGAACAAGGTACAAAGTGGGAAAATATTTGCAAACCACATATATAACAAAGGAACTATGATCCAGAGTATATAAAAACTCTCACAACCGAACATTAAAAACAAATGAGCACATGAAAAGATGTCCATCACATCAGCCACTAGAGAAATGCAAGTTAATCTCATAATGAGATATCACTACACATCTATCAGAATGGTTAAAATAAAAAATAATGATATTATCAAACGTTAGTGAGGATGCAGAGAAATTGAATCACTCATACATTGCTCTGGGAGTGTAAAACAGTACAATCATTCTGAAAAACAGTTTGGCTGTTTTTTAAAAAATTAAACATACAACTACCCTATGACCCAGCAATTACCTTCCTGGGCATTTATCTCAAAGATTTGTGTTCATACAAAACCCTGTACACAAATGCTTATGGCACTGTTTTTGTTTGCCAGTGCTGCCATTAACAAAGTACCACAAACTGGGTGACTTAAACAACAGAAATTTCGTGTCTGTTTTGAAAGCTGAAAGTCCAAGATAAAAGTTTCAGCGGGGCTGCTTCTTTCTGAGGGCTGATAGAGAATCTGTTCCATGCCTCCCATATAGCTTCTGGTGGTTTGCTGACAATTGGTGCTCTTTGGCTTCCAGAAGCATCACCCCAATCTCTGACTTTATCTTCACATGGTATTTTCCCTATGTGCATGTCTGCCTCTAAATCTGACCTTTTTTATAAGGACACCAGTCATATTGGATTAGGGCCCACCCTAACAATTTCATTTTAAGTTGATTGCCTCTGTAAAGACCCTGTCTCCAAAACGGTAAAGTCACATTCTGAAATACTTGGGGTTCAGATTTCAACATACGAATTTTAGAAGAACACAAGTCAATCCATAACAAGCATCTTTATTTGTGATATCCCATAACTGGTAACAGCCCAGTTGTCTTTCTGTAGGTGAATGTTTAAACAAACTGTGCTACTTCCGTACCATGGAATATTACTCAATAAAAAGAAAAAAAACTAATGATGATATATGATGCACCTCCCTGGATAGCTCTCCAAGAAATGATTCAGGAGTGAAGAGTCAATCCCAAAAGTTATACACTGTATAATTCCATTTATATAACATTCTTGAAATGACAAAATTGTAAAAACAGAGAACAGATAAGTAAGTGGCTGCCAGGGGTTAAGGAGATGAGATAGGAGATAAGCGGGTGTGGCTTAAAGGGCAACATAAGGGATCTTTGTGGTGGTGAAATGTTCTGTATCTTGACTGTATCAAAGTTAATACCCTGGCTGTAATGTTGTACTATAGTTTTGCAAGATGTTACCACAGGTAGAAACTGTAATTTGTACATGGCATTTCTCTGCATTATTTCTTATAACTGCATGTCAATTTAAAAAGATCTATCTCAAAATAAAAATTTTACCATTCTCTCATTTTTTTTTGGCAGCTCGCTGGTATGTCAAAATAAAAAATCTTAAACAAATAAAAAGTTTTTAAAAAAAAGTTTGTGCTGTTTTCCCCAGATTACAATGGTCATATATGATAAAAGCAGAAGACTTGGAAAACACAGAATAATATATGGAGAAACATATAAAAATCACACATAATCCAACAGAAGCCTGGACTGTTATTTCTAAAAAGTAATGATGTTATAATATATATGTAGTCTAGAAAACATCTGGATACCCTGCCCCTTAAAGCATGGACGATTGAGTCAGACACATGCTCACTCCTATCTCCTTTTCAGTGCCTTGTGAAAATTGAAAGTTTCCTCAGCTTTCTGTTTATACCTGGAGGTAGGAGTGCTTACAGCTCACAGACACCTGTTTCTGAAATCTTTCTTTGGTTCAATCAGTTCCGTTTATGGGTATTTGCCAGTTCTGCTCACGGCATATCCAGTGCCACTTCAACTCATCCCCTTCCCCCAAAACTCTACTCTCTTGAGCTTGGTGTGTGCATCATGTGTTACTGGTGATCAAAGGAAGGTGGCTGGGGAGAGCACTGCATCACACCAACAAAAGTATATTCAAATTGAACACTAGACTTCACCTAGGAAGCTCCTTGATTCTCACACAACCTAGTATTATTACTGTCCACTTTTCTCTCAAGGTCTTCAGCTTTGTACTATCTTCTAACTTCTCATGTTTTCTCATTACCCCCTCACTTTTCTCCCCACTCTACCCTCATGATTCATTCAAAGAAGTTTAGCCTTTTCTTTTATCTTGGCTCCTGGTAGCCCATGAGCTCTAGGCATGCATCAAGAATTTTTCTAAACTAAGATATTTTCTTCATTAAGAGAAATTCTTGTGCCATTTAAGAAAATCCATTTATTTTCCTTGCCACGCACTTGCTACAAAAAAATATGCTGTCACTGAGTATGGCTGACCATGTGTCAAGGGACATATCTAGAGACAGAGGTTATCAATTATCCTAACCATTGGTTTCTCTGAATCATTTCTAATATCTGCCTTTTCAAAACTGATCATATTTAAGAAAATGAAGGCATCTCAACAATCATCACATGAAAAAAAAAATAATACTAATAAGCAAGGATATATATGACAGTCACTCCTGTTTCTTTCTTCTTAACCAAGCCCCAGTGTTGCCTGAGCAGCAATAAGCCAAATCTCAAAGGGTCAACTGAGATGAGTGTTATGGGCTAAATTGTGTCTCCCTCAGAATTAAGATGTTGAAATCTAAGCCCCATTACCTCAGTATGGGACTATATTTGGAAATAGGGTCTTTAAAAACATCTTGATCTTGTACTTCTAGCATGTAGAATCATGAAAAAAAAAAACAAATTTCTTTTGTTTAAGTAACCCATACTGTGGTACTTTCTTATGGCAGTCCTAGCAAACTAACGCAAGGAGTCCAGTCAATTATGGTACTTTGTTTTTATTTAGCATATGACTCAGTTATGGGAAATGAGATGCAAAGAGAAGTCTTTTAGGTCTTTAAAAATTAAATCTCTTTTGTTTGCCTTGAGATACTATTCTACGAGGACATGATGTTCAGGACTGCAGCAGCCATTTTGAAACCATGAAGGAAAGAAAAAGAAAATTCCAGAGACGTTGATCCTAACCTTTGACATTGATGAATTACTGATTCAGCCCCAGAACTGCTAATTTCTGGACATCTTCTTGTGTAAGTCTTATTAATAAATCTCAATTGTTTGAGTTAGTTTTGACAGGTACTCTTAGTTGTAGCCAAAAGCATCAAAACAGTTACACTTCCAAGTATTGCATTAACTGTTTTCAAAAGTCATTTCAGTTCATTTCTTTGTCTAAAATCTGGAAGACACATTGTAGGCATGATGTTAGTATAGCAATCATAAGAATGAATTTTATCACATCAGAAAAGTGGAGGAAAACAAATGGAGGTACAGTCGGAAAACACTATTAAATTCCAAGTATATCTAAAGTCCTGGGGCAGAAATCACTCCCTCTCTATGCATCGGCATATTAATTTCTTCATTCAAGAAACATTTACTAAGCATTGTTTATGTACGTGTGCTTAGCGTCATTTCCATTGACAGGGAAATTGAGTCTTGGACCTGAATCCAGTTCAGTATTGTTTATTGTGTATATGGAGACAAAACATTTTAGCAAGACTCATTTGGCTGAGGAGTAGAATCAAGTGAGTGAGGTAAATTCTGGCCTATTGCCCCTGGCTCCAAAAGCAGCCAGACACTGTTCTTTCCACTTTCCACCCCACGCCATGATAGAGAGTGCTCCTATAATAGGAAAACCAGTGGTCGTATCAGACGATACCTGAAGAAACAACATCAAATGGCATGGTCAGGTGGTGGCCACAGGAGGACTACGCAGCTGTGAGGCTCTGCTCAAGCAAGCAGCTCACTGGCACAGGCTGCTTTCCAGAGGGTAATCACAGCTCGTAAAAGCACATTGGCGCCACCAGGACACAGCCAACTGCCCCTCTCCCTTGAGCCTTGTTGCTCCAGAGGTGGGAGAACAGGAGAATAGCTGGCACCGCTGGTGGCAAGTGAAATCATCTGTCTGAACCAAACTCATCACCGGAGTAAGAAGGGACATGCAAAATAAGCCTTGGGCTTTTTTTGTTTGTTTGTTTTTGTTTTTGAGTGTGTGTATTTTTGTTTTTGTGATGAGAGCCAAGAAATCATTATTTTCCTTCCAGGTGCCCAATAACTGAAAAGCCACTTTTGAGGGCGCCACGCCTACCATCTCGGTATTGTTGTTGCCCCACTGAAAGGTGGCAAGGGACTGGCAGTTAGACAGACCGTGTTTTAATTGGGCCTCCTCCTGGAAGGGAAAGAGCCAAACGTTTGCGGGATGCTTATTTGAGCCAGTTTCAGAGTAATAAAAGTGCATCTTTGATACACAGAGAGTTTATGTTCTTCATAAAAATGTTAATTTCAATCTTTGCTGAAAGGAGTGGCAAGAATGCTTTTCCCCTTGGGCTTTTTAATATGAATAGAGCTGTGCTATGTGGTTGACCTTGTATTCATTAAAGGCGGACAAAGCTTAAGTCCTCTCTACAGCCTTCCAAACCCCACTCTAAGGATTCCACCACTGTGCATCTGAGAGCATTCAAACTCTTTTCATGGAAAACTGGAAAGCAATGTATTTGCTTCTTTAAAAAAAAAAAAAAATCTCTTAATACACATACACAGGAGGAGCTTACAATATTTTTTCCTTCAGTGAGTATGTTTTTCCAAGGTCAATTTGGAGGTTCTTCCTATTTGGCTGAGAAAAACTGGAGCCCCAGTAACTACGTTCACAGCCCTCTCTGTGGCTTGGAAACCTTCCCCACCTACAGATGCTACAAGAAGTTACTGATGTTTTTCCAGGGCCCCACTGTTTGCTTCTCTCGCTACAGAGAAGGAAGACAGCGTGATGAGTGAGGTTTTATTTGTCCTGCGGGATGACTCATTGAGCAAGAGTTTCCGACCCAGAATTCTAGTCTTTCTCTGCTCTATTCATCCAATTCCCCACCCCCTTTGATTTTTTGGTCCTCGGGCAGGTTTCCATTTACCCTCTCCTGTCATCCTCTCCCTCAAATCTCAAAATATAACAAGACTTTTTTAAAAAAGTTAAACTTCCCACAATTGCATTCAATTTACTCTGGGAACTTGCTTAAAGGGCAGAGGTTTTGAAACATGATCAACAAAATAATCAGTTCTGGATTACATTAAATAGCATCCTTCCAGACTAAGCTAAGCCTTAAGAGGGAAAACAGCTCTCTTCAGTCTCTCCCACTGTGAATGGGACTCTGTGTCTTAAAAACTTTTTATTGAATATTTCCCGAAATGATGTCTGTCTTTCCAATAGGGAGAGTATGCAGACTTTCTCAGAACTCAGACCGATCTGCAATCCAAATGCAATCCAACCAGTGAGGTATGGCTCAACAGCTTTGGGCTGCTCTCTCATGCTGCACCATGTCTCCACAGTGGACACTCGCGTGCTCAGGAATGTTGGTCTTAAAAAAAAAAAAAAAAGTGGAGTGAGAGGGCACAAAATATGAAAGAATCAAACAGCTACCTGGACAAAACATCACACCACTAACCAACTTTCATTGCAGCCATCTAAATCCAGGAGATCAAATATCCAAATCTGCATTCATAAAACCTAATTTCTAATATCTCTAGCATCTCTTCTAATCCATTATAACATGTACATGTGCAGTTCTTTAAATTTTCTTTCCCATCTGTAAATTGGATAAAGAGAAAGAAGAAACTCAGGACAGTAATGCTTCTCAGAAATATGCTGCAGCCCAGCTTTATAATGTACTGTCCTTTTATTCTAGGTCACATAATAAATGGTCATGTGGAAACTGTCTCTTCTGCATCTTCTAAATCTAGCACAATCCAGTAATGACCAAGAATCCCAGGTTAATAGTAGTTTCTGTGGACTGCATCTTCAAAGAGGAAATCTCTACCCCAGGCAAGAGCAACAGACCTGAGGGATCTGTCAAATCAAAGACTATGTATTAGGGAAAGCTGGGGCTTTGACTCAAGGAAGACTTGCTACTAACACCAAGTTTAGGTCAAGGCTAGTATCACAGAACCAAGAGTTCACAGCCAGATGAATCAGTATCAAATGCTGTGATACTCTCCTAGAGGTATCAAGAGTGAACAGCTACCTAACGAGTGGGATTAGAGGATAGAGAAGCTGGTCAGCATATAATAAAAGGATTCTATGAGGAGTGGAGAGGTCTTCCTAGAAGTGTTAACATCTGTATTAATCAAAATGTCTCTTCAATTAAGTGAAGAGTGTTGGGGTGTAGAGAGGTGAAAAGAGCGTGCTGTGGGAAGAAGGCATCTTGGGAAAACCAAAAGACAGATAGGCCTGTGATTTCCCCTGTTCTTTCCCCTATTGTCACACTCAACATGTTGTTTTATCATTAATGTTTTTTATATGCATCTTCCCCCATGAGAGCAAGCGCAAATTCTTTTTTCATCTTGTCTACTTCTGTTTCCCCAGCAGCCACTAGGTGTCTAGCATACAGGAAGTACCAATCAACATGTTTGTGGAATGAATGAGCATGTGGATCAATGAAGTATAAAGCATTAAGAAGCCTAGGGCAATGACAGCAGGAGTAGAAACAGAGACACATCCATGCAAGGTGTCATGAAGTGTTAAAATCAACAGCACTTGGTAACTGATTAGATTTGGGGCAAGAAAAAGAGAAGGGTCAAAGGTGACAGATTTAGGAACTAAGCATCTGGGAGAATGATGCTGGTTTGGGTGGGAGTGGGAGGCTGCATTCACAGGATGGGACATCTCCAGAAGGAGATGAGGTTGGCTTTGGCTTTGTTGGCTTAGGGTTGTGATGGCAATCTTGTGTTTAAGGTCCAGAAGACCTGGAAATTCAGAACTGGGGCTCAGAAGAGCAGGCAAAGCTGAAGAGAGAGGTTAGACTGTTACCTGTACAGAAGCGTCAATTAAAGCTACAAGCAAGGATGAACTTGTCCAGAAGGGAGGACAGACAAGAGAAAACAAACAAAGACAGTGCCTTAGGGAGAGAGAGAGAGGCAAGTTGAGCTGGTGTCTGAATTTGGGGAACCAAGTCTTAATCTCCTGATCCAGTTATCTGATCTCTTATCCATCCAGCTGACCCAGAAAACACCACAGATCCTTGCACTGCCTAGGGAGATGAGGTCTTTAAATGCAGGCTGCATTCCAGCCATTAACTACAATCACCAGTTCTTGCATCAACCATTAACAGCTACAGAGAGGCTCAGAGATTGCCACTCGAGGCTGTACACTGCAAACTTATTTTTCCCTCTGACACTATTTAGTTTCTGATGATGTTATTAAAATAAAAGGTTTTTTTAATGAGCTGGGAGGGAATCCACTTAACCAAATTGTTTGTAAAAGGAATAAAACACATCAAGACTCTTTGCTTTCGCCAATCTGCCAATATAGGATCCTGCCATTGCAAGAATCTTCTTGTGTAAATATTTACAAGGAGAGTAAAAAAAGAAAGTGGTTTGGGGAGCCACCAGATGGAATAATACAAGAACAAACTTGAACAGTCAAAATGGGCTTCATCAACAACAGGGAGTCTTCTCAGGAATCTACCATTGCCTGGAGGGAAAGAAAGGAAGTATATAGAGTTAAAAGCTTTTGGCAGAGCTTCTCTTGGGATTTATTTCAGCTAATCTCTAAGAACTAAGTTTTTGTCTTTATTAAAATCTTCAAGAACTAACAATATATTCCCTAATAATAATATTTATGAATTAATTCATTATCCATCACTTTTCTCTATACAACCAACCTCTACTCTCTCCTAAAGTCTTTCTAAAGGTGCTGTTTTGATGCTTGGGCATCTTTAAACAAAAGTGAAGCAGGCCTCCTCATGCGTTGTCTTCCCCAAGCCCCCCAGGCTGGTCCCTTGCATTTCACTTCTGAGGTTGCAGAGTCTGTTCATGCTATTTCACGTGAGCCTGTTATGCTTTCTCAGTTTCCATTTCTCCATCTGCCTCGAGTAGCCTGATTACAAAGAAAGGGGCATTAACAGATATATCAATTATATACAATGTTTTTTCAACTGTTCTGCCCTCCTCTCAACTCTCACTGGGTCTCCTCTGCAGCCCTCTTCCAACTCAGAGCACATTTGAAGCAAACTTGGCGCACAATGCATTTTGCAAATAAACCACAAAATAGCATGATTGTAAAAATGTTAGCTGCAAAATAATAAATAAGGAAATAAATAAGTGCATAACCACAAACTTTGTCTGGCTCCTCGGCTCTCTGACCACAGCAGCCTCTGCTGTCTGTCTTCACTTGGGGACTGAGTTGGGAGACCAGAAAAATGGCAAGACACCTCATCCTTGCCCAGGGGTCTCCTAGGTGGAAGTTACACAGAGATAGATTTCTCTCTCATTGTAAAGTAGAAAGTGCTATGTCAGAGCTATCCATCCATGAAAAGTATTGCCAAAGAGTGGGACAGGTAGGCTACTTGCCACCATGGTTTCAGATTCACCTGTTCTTTTGTGAGCACCTAACAGGGGTCTGGCTCTGTGTCTGGATGCGTACACGTGGCATTTCATTTCACTCTTCAGCACCCCTAGAAATGGGTATGATTAGTCCCAGTACACAGATGAAGGAACAGAAGCCCATCAAGGAATAAATGGGGGCTGGATGACAACATGTCACAGATACTATGAAATCTCCATAATGACTGGAGTGGGGAGAGGAGAGTGCAGGAGAAATATGCCGTGATTCCCTCTCCTCAACCACTACATTCAAGCCTGGCTGTTGAGATGTCCCCATTTTCAAAGATGTTGGGAATAAAACACTAAAGCCTAAACACTAGTCTTGCCAATTACTTTTATTTTGATAGTCCAAAACCCCTCTTCACCAGAAAACCACTGTGGCTGGGAGGATTCTCTTAAGGGTATGACCATTCCAATCGAAGACAAAATGGAAAATTGAAACCTGGACCCGGAGCTGAAAAATAGTGTGCAAAATTTTCAATTCAGGACCAGTATTCAACAATATTTTATGCCCCAGGGCAGGGTTTAAATAGTAAGGATGGAAAAGAGAGCCACTAATGTTTAGTATAGCAGAGACAGCAGCATGCCAGGTGTTTTGGTCAGGGACCCTGCGTCACACAACCTTAGAGTACTCACTTACATCATCATCTGTATGGATAGTGTCTGTCCTCCAGGGTTGCACAGTGTGCATGATCTGCAGGGCCCTTCAAGACAGCCTTTGTTTCAGGGAGATACTGGGGAAAAAAAGAAAAGAAAGAAAAATACAGCCAAAAATAAATCAACAAGGGAATGAGGGAGACAGATGCACATGCAAATGTTAACTAGGGATGAAGGTAGTTGTAAGTGCTGTGTATGGATTAATAATGGAACCACTGCTTGGTTTACCAAGCATGCGCACATCCATTAATGTCTTTGGTTTTTCACAGCAACCTCATGAATAAGGACTATTGTTCCCATTTTGCAAAGGGAAAACAGAGGCTCAGAGAAGGAAAGTGAATTCTCTAAAATTTCCAGCTCTTAGGTAAGAAACCAAGACCAATGTCCACGTTCCTAGTCCTGCCTCAGTGCTCCTCCTCTGCCCCATCACTGCCTTATTGGAAATGCTATAGAAGAGGCACCAGCAGCAGCTCAGAAGGGGAGCTGCTGAAAGCCAGAGTCTGGGAAGAAGGAAAAGAAATCTGAGGAATACCAGGGGAATAGGGAAGATAGGAAGCAGACTGGAAGAGGGTGTGTGACATAAAATGATCCACAAAACTTTCAGATTTATTAAGAATCAAACTAAATTATTCCTTCTCTAGGGCACAGAATTGCAAATTCTGAAGGATTATAGTTTTAATACAAACTTTACTGTAACTTAGTTGGGATGGAACTCATTCTAGAATTGATTATGCATTTGCCTATTTTCTAAAACAAAGCCTAAAGAATATAATGTAGACTTTTGGGGAAACTATAGGCTGTCACTTTCTTCACTGAACTATAATACGTGATGACATTGTAGAGGACGCTGTAAATTTAAAGGACTGCTGGACTTCATGCTCAATCCCTGTTGCTGTGATTTTTCAGGTAGTGGGGATTTGTGGTAGAGTTTGGTTTTATTTTGTTTTCTGTCTTCTCTCTTCTTATCAAGCCATCACCTTGTAATTCTCTCCGTTGTCAGTAAGCCTGCCTATGGCAGCTCCTTCTCCTACTTCTAATATGCTGTTTTGGGTCTTGTATGCCATGTTTATTTGTTTGTGCAAACTAAAATTAATCAAGCTCCGAGTGAGGGACTACATCCATCAGCAAGCGATGTCGACATCGGTGCGTGAAGCTCGAGTCCTGCTGTGGCAGTGCCCGTGTCCTTTGCTCATCTGCCAGGTTAGCTTGTGTATTTTCAACAGGTGGCCTTCGAGAGCTAACTTCAATTCACCCTCCCTCAGGAAACATCCATGAGCCCCAGCAGAAGTTAATCCTCCTGCCTCTGAATTCCCAAACCACCGGATGTGCCTGTGGGGGTCACCACTGCCTTCCTTGGATTTGTTGCTAGTGAGGATGTTCCCTCTCTTGCAATGAGATTTTAAACACAGGAGTCACACTTTCTTCGTCTGCATATCTGCCCCCCAACTAGAGCTTTGTTCATAATAAAGATATAAACGCTGTCTTCAAGGGGATTTCATCTTCATAGAAGAGGCAAACAAGAGGAGAAAGGAGAAAAAGTTGGTGGGGAAGGAAGTTTGGGAGGAAGGTGGAGAAGGGAGGAGGGGAGAGGAGAGCTGGAAGACCCTTTAGTCCCTTAGCCTAGTCCATTTTCCCAAAGTAGCAACTGTACGAAGTCAGGGGCCATTTCTAGCATTTCCTAAGACTCTCACTAGATTCTGTCCAGTGACTGCCAACTAACGTAGCCAGCTGCCAGCAGAGCTAAGACAGACTGAACAAGGGCAGCCAGATGAGCCCCCAACCATCCCACCAGAAAGACACCAAAGGCAGGAGGCTGTGTTGCCTGGAGGCGGGTAGGGGGAGGGAGCAGCCCCAGCTGGCAGAAGACAATACACTCCTGTGGCTGCGGGCTTGGCCCTCCCCTGCCTCTGGGCAGCCTGGCTCCATAGGGCTGAGTTTGTCCTGGGGTGAACCCATCAGAGGCCCTCCTGCTTTTAGACAGGTATTCAAGTGAATGAATGTTTTATTTTAAAAGACTTTGTTTAAAAATATGCTCTCAGAACTTTCTCTGTTCCTCTCACTCTCATGTTCACCAATGCCAGTATAAAAAAACTTTAGGCCAGTTTGAAACCAACAACATTAAAGCAATTAAAGATTGCTTGGACTCCTAATATATGCCCTGTGAATATCTTGTTTTGGAACTTTCCACAGTTTGTCTTCTTTTAGGTTTGTTGTTGAATGCACTGATATGCCTCACAGGACATGGACTGTGATTCACCCAGCATGGTCCCAACGTATGCAGCATGGCTGGGACACATGGAGTGTGTGCCACTTTCGTCGCTGTGGCTTCGATTGGTAAGGCTGCTGTGGTTTAATGGATGCTGTGATTTTGGCCTTTTCAGCACCAACTTTCTCACATTCTAGCCACAGCACCTCATTTTTCCTTTAGGGGACCACCTCTCCCACTCTCAGTCAGTATGACTTGTAAGGAACTGACCTTGCTCATCTAAGCTTCAGCAGTGGAGCAGACCTAGCCTGCTGATCAGCATTTATAACCTCATGGCCACAGTGACTGAATAACAGATAGACACATGCCCATTTCAGTCCATTAAGAATTGACTCTGGGAGTTTTGCCAAAATTACTTAGGGAAAAAAAACACAAACTTTTGATTAAGATTATTAAACTGATAGGCTATTTACCTGCAGTTGCTAAGAGACACCAAGAAAAAGAGATGCCTAATAAAGAAGTCAACATAGAACAAAGCATAGTTCATAGAAGAGAAGCATGGTTCTGATTTTCTTAATTGATACCTGTTGCAATTATTCAGTTACATGCCCCAATGCGTTTTTTACTTAGCCTACTTTCAGTTGGGTTTCTGTGAGGTGCAACCAAAAGAGTTCTGATTAATACAGATACAGAAATAAACACAATATAAAATTCCTATCTTTATAATGTTTTATAGTTTACAAAGTACCATCATAGGTATTATCCCATTTAAATACCATAAAAATTCTGAAAGGGCACCATTATCATGCTACCTATTTGCTCCATGAGAAAACTGAGGTGAACTAATTTACCCAAGCTCTAGTGGCCAGTAGGTACCGAGCCAGAACTTGAATCCCGTATTCCTTCTCTGAATCCAGTGGCACCCATTCTTGTTTCAAGGATTTTACAATCACATACAGGAGACAAGCTGAGCCCATGTATAAAGCCAAATGATACAAAACCGGACATTAATATAATGGTGAGATATACCTAATGAGGCAGCATTTGTTTGCCAGTAAAATTGATGGTCCTTTAGAGTAAATGATTTGTGTGTTCAAAGGGGAGAGAGCGCTGAGGCTTGGCCAACATTAGGAGAATGTACGTAGGAGAAGCGATTGCACTGTTGTTAAATTACCCTAGAGGATTTTACGGCATCTTGGGATTTAAATTTTTAAATTTAAAAATTTCCTAGTCCAATGCCATCTTTTTACAAAGAAAGGAAACAAGATTGGTAAGAGAAAGGGGCTTGTTATTATTATTGGCCATTCATTGATCATCTGCTAAATGTCAGGCTCTGTTTATGCACATCACTGCCAATGCTTACAATAACACTGCAAGCTAAGTATTATTATCTCCATATTTCAGATTTGGAAAATAAAACTCAAAGTTTCTTTCTTTGGTTCCTTTGTACAATCTGTGCTGTTATTTCACATGTCTTTTCTTTCCTTGTCGAAATGAGGAGCACCCACCTATCTTCTAAAACATCCTGAAGACCCCTTTTATAAGGACTTTTCTGCCCTTCACCGTTCACTAACCTCCCTTGACTCAAGTCCCAACTACCCCTATCAAAGCACAGCAATTCATTACACTTAGAAGTTTGCATTCATACATCCATCTCCCCTCTGCTAGACTATGGGTTCCTTGAGGTTAGATACCGTGCTTTATTTATCTTTGTATACCCAGTGCTTTGTATACCCAGAACAGATAAGAAGAAAGAGAGAAGAAAAACCAGAGTACCGCAGGCTTAGATTTAGGAAATTTCCAAAGTTATAAGGCAGAGAAGAAAGAGGCTAGGAAAGAACTAAAGAAGGCCAGGCCAGAGGTCTAGGAGAAGAACCAGAGTAATGTAGGGTCTCAAGAGGCCCTGGAAGAAACACTGTCAAAGACAGGCAATGCTGCAGAGAGGTACAAGAGAATGAGACTGGAGAAAAGGTCAGGTAATGGGTAACTATGGCTGTTTTGCAATCTGCTGGTAATTCCTCAGAGGAAATTATTAGGGGTTTCAGAATTACTGAGTGAAATCCTTTTTCCGCAGGCAATCTGAAAGTACCATGAAGTTGAGCAATGGTGTAATTATACTTCTATGTCTAGTTTGCCTAAATGACCTAGGTCGAAAGACCTCCAGGGCTTCCGGTTTTCATCTTCAGAGCAGGGATTGGTCATATCAGCTAAGCCGCTCTCGTCGGGGAAAACCCAGCACAATAATGAAGAAGCATGGTTCATATGCCAAGGAAATTAGGACTCAAAACCAAAGTACAGGCTGAGCTGATAATTAGCTTCACGAGGGCTTGGTGAGAGATACTTAAAGGATTACTGTAAGAAATCTAGAAATCTAGGAGCTATCCCCTTGATTTTGGTTGTTGCGGTCAGGGAGTCCAACCAGGCCCTTCTACAGAATGCCCTTCACTGCCACTATCAGAGACCCAGCCTGAGGTGGATTAGCCATGGGTCTTTTACCAGGGAGAAAAAAGAATAACAAGCCAGAAGACCAAAGTTCTAATTCCAGCATCTCTGTTTCCCAGATGTGAGAGGACTGGGCATGATATTCTCCCTTACGGAGCTTCAATTTCCTGATCTGTGAAGTGGGTAGTATAGCAATACCTTCCCCGCAAGATCGGTGTGGGAATCTAATAATGTATTAGCCTTAAAAATTGTTTGTAGACTCTAAAGAGCTGTACAAATAGTGTGAATTATCAGTATAGTAGAAGTGTTCTTGTTATTGATAAAGACAAAACATAAATAGGCCCAAAGTTTGCAACCCATGCCACATAATTCAATCCTTTTCCATTTTTCCCTGACCCTCAGAATTAGTTCATCTCAGTATAAGTATCTGCTGGGATAGGAACTTTCCTTTGTATTCTTTTATTATCAATTTATCGAATAACTATTAAATACTGAACATTGTTCTAGGAACTAGAGATATGAAGGGAAAAACAGCAGCAGTAATAATAATAATAAAAACAACAACAACAATAATAAATGCCCAGTACTCCTTGAGCACTTTCCAGATTTGACGTGTACTTACTCATTTAATCTTTTCAACATCACTATGAGGTAGATGTCTTTATTATCTTCATATTACAGATGAGAAAACTGACACTTGAAGAGGCTCAATAATTTGCCCAAAGACACAGTAGGGAAGTGGCAAAGCCAGGGACTAGGACTTGTCCAGATTGCCTGTCCCTCAATCCTGCACATTTAACCACTATGCTATACTGCCACAAAACACAGGGCCCTTACTCTCCCAGAGCTTACAGACAAACCAAGGATGCAGACAGGTCAACAGACAATTACAGTCACTGCCTCCATGGGGGAACCCCTGGGAAAACAATTCCTCTCAGAGAATAGAAATCTGTAAGTCTGTTGATCAGTAGCTGGGAGCCAGGATCTGATGCATAAAGCAGCACCTAACCCTAACCAAATGCCTTGAACACTTGAATATTTTCCTCTGAAATATTTACAGCCTTTTAGATCTAATCATAATTCTACCCCTCACACTTACATAAGACTTTATGACCTGTTTACAAAATATTTTACATTCATGGTCTTATTTGATCCTTCCAACAGTGAGGGGAGATGGGTGGGCCTGGGACTAATATCACCAGTTTACAAATGAGGAAACTGAGGCCCTAGAAAGAAAGCTACTGGTCTCAAGTCACTTACTTAGTAAGTGGCAGGTCATCAGACTCACATCCAGGCTTCACTAATATTGCCCTCAAGAACATGCCATCTAGCATCTTGATCCATAACCTTAACAAACTGTATTACTCCTCTGGTCAAACCTGAAGATGTCCCATAAGAGAGCAGGGTTTTAAAGTTCTGCTTTCCACAAATGTATACTTTTTTTTTTTTTTTTTAAGTAAAGCTACTTTGTGTTTACAGTATCTTTTGTCACTTACCTATAAACACTTTCAGGTTCAGAGTTTAGAGGATTTTGTACCCCCAGGATTACTTAGCCATTGATTTAGATCCCCCTGACCTTGTCTAATGTGGTCATCTAATGTGATCATTTTGGCCATTGTAAAACATGGGTGGTCACAGTTCATATCACTTAAGGAGGTCTGGCTCAGGCAGAGCACAGAAATGCGCCACGAATATTTCCCAGGGCAAGGAGAGCCCCCGAGCAGATTCTTCCATGGCTCGAGGTTAAGAATAACATCAGGATATGAAATTGATTTCCAAACATCATGAAAAAGAGTCTTCAGAGACTTTGAGTACATTTCTACTTGCTGACTATAGCCAATATGGTTTTAAATACCCAAATACATTTTTATTTCCACCTTCTCTCTCTCTGCTTCACCAAAAGGCACCGAGCAGTCTAGCCAGGGCAACTCCAGGCAGGCAGTGACTTTCATGGTGATTGACACTTGGAAAGGGACAAAGATTATTACAACTGACTATTGTGTGTGTCTCAGTGGTCATAAAGGATAAAGTTATGAATGGCTGAATTCTATACAGAGGCTTAAAAACTCACAAAGTCATTAATTTAAGGTCCATTCTCTTCTAAATTTTATTCATGGTCGTTCATATATATAACCAAACAGCCTTTAGTTTGATTTCTGTTGCTCCTGGGTACATCAGAGGATTTCTGGGAATAAATAAACTGAAGTATCTATTCCTCTTTTTAGGAGGCCCACGTTGAAATATGTTGTGATCTTATTTATCAAATTCAAAATTTGGATATTTGATCTGACAAGTATGAATATCTTTACAGTGACAACAGAGAAGAAACCTGATGCAATCTTCAAAACCCTGGGCATATGATGGTCACCAGGAGAGGGGCATGGGGAAGGATAGGGCCAGGCAGACTACAATTTGAATAGATATTCTGAGAACTCAAAGATATCAAGACAAGCCACTGGACATCATAACTGTATAAACGAGAGATACTGAAATCCCTACTCTATCCTCCAAAGTTAACCTTTGAAAAGCACTACTCAGCTATAAAAACGAATGAAATACTGCCATTTGCAACAACATGGATGGACCTCGAGAGAATTATATTAAGTGAAACAAGTCAGGCACAGAAAGAGAAATACCACATGTTCTCACTTATTGGTGGGAGCTAAAAATTAATATATAAATTCACACACACACATACACACATACACACACAAACCGGGGGGGGGGGGGGGAAGAAGATATAACAACCACAATTGTTTGAAGTAGATACAACAAACAAACAGAAAGGACATGGTTGGGGGGGAAGGGGGGAGGGAGAAGGGAGGGAGGTTTTGGTGATGGGGAGCAATAATCAGCTACAATGTATATCGACAAAATAAAATTTAAAAAAAAAAAAAGAAAAGCACAGTTCTGATCATGACCGTCGGCAGTTTTAAATTCATCCTTTTCCATTTCACTCCTGAAAGGTCCATATTCTTCCCTGTCTCCGGGCTATTACAGAAGCTACTCTCTCTTCCTGGAGTGCCCCTCTCAGACTTATCCTCCCTAGTAAATTCCTATCTCCTATCATCTGGCAAGCCCAAATGTCACCGCCTCTGCGAAATCTTCCCTGATTTCATGCACAGTTAGTTGTTCCTTCCTCTGCGTTCCCTTAGCACTTTGTACATACCTCTAGGGTAGCATTAAGCACTCAGCTTTGCATTTTTGTACATGTCTCTCTCCTTTACTACGTGACACCAAAATCATGCCTTATATAAAGTCAGGGTCATACACAGTGACTGGCACATAGCAGGCACTTAAATGTTTGAAGAAAGAAAGGGGCTTTTCTTTTCTTTCTTTCATCAAAAGAGTGAGGGAAGAAGGAAGAGAGAGAAAGAAGTGGGAGGTGGAAAGAAGAAAGAAGGGATGCAGGAAATGATGGAAAAGGAAGGAGAAGGAAATTTGTTTTTCCAAATGATAATCCTATATGAAATAGGAATAATCTCTCCTCTCTCTCCACATATATACAAAATCCATATTTATTTCATGGTCTATCAATTAAGTTGCTTATTTGGACCTAATAAGACACTTATTGACTCTTGGTTTTCTATTGACTCTGAAGCAGCCCCCAGGAAGATTTAATAAGTGTAGAAAAGATAAATAAGTGTACAGGTAATAAACTACAGATTACATAAGCAAACATTACTTAATTACATTCCTATTAATATACTGACTCTGTAATGAATTTTTGAGATATTTAATTATCAATTTGACAAGATAATCTAGGAGTAGTTAATGATTATACCAGTAAATTGTTTTTAAAAAATCACTGACAATTATTAAGTCTCGTAACAGACATCAAATTAACTTGCTGGAGCTGTCTGGTTAAATAGACAGCACTTAATTATGAGGTACTTACACATGCCTCAAATCTTAAAATGCAAGCCTTTTTAATAGTGTAACGTCGAAGATGTTGTGTAAGTGAACAGTTTACCCATGGGGAATACTCAAATTCCATGTAATGTGACCATTGGACAAGCAGGAGCATGATCTTCAATCCTTAGCTTGGTTTGTCCCACTTTTGATCTTGGAACAGAAAAACAGAGCTCCATAAACAGGACAAATAGTTGTCATGCACAGTCAGACTTGTGGGCCATTCAACTTAATCTCTCTCAGAGGGAACCACGGGAATGTGGTCAGATCACAAAGGTTCAGGATAGCATTTGCCACTTTGTGTGTGTTAACTCCACACCTGACTCAGTGCAAGGTGCTTTCTAATCTAGGTCAAAAAGTAGAAAATCCCCTATCAATATGCAGGTTTTCCTTGGTGTCCTTAGTGTGAGAGGGGACAAGGAATCACACACACCAGTCCACTGACATGACTTCACCTTAGCTCAGCATGGCAGCTGAAGGCTGTTAGTCACACTGCCTGGAACAAGAGAGAGGGAGGTGGCCTCAGCGCTGAAGACATCAGCCCAGTCTAACACCGTCTACTCTTCAAGGGTCTGGAGTACCTTAGTTTCAACCCAGACTCTGTGGTTCCAGAAAACCCCTGTCTGCCCTCCTGAATGGGCCAGTTTTCATTCAATGAGCAACAAATATGAGAAACTTTACAAAGCACCCTCAGTATGACCCTTACAGTTCCAGATTTCACATTCTTTCTAAAGACTACCTTATCTGCTCCATATTTGTTTTTTCTTTTGACTGGAAAGGGGATCACAACCCTTGGCACGGTGTGGTCCGCACCACGCTCAGCCATTGAGCGCACCGGCCATCCCTATATAGGATCTGAACCCATGGCCTCGGTGCTCCCAGCATTGCACTCTCCCAAGTGAGCCACAGGGCAGGCCCTATCTGCTCCATATTTTACTATCATTCTACATGTCACTTGCCCTTCCATATGGAAACCCAAGTTTCTCAGGTCCTATTCCTCTGTTAGCTCTCACAGTGCTGAGTACAGTGGCTGCTGGCACAGACTGAACACTCAAAAAGTATTCCTTGACTTGAGATGAATTAAATTGAGTTGGATTGGTTTGAACTGGACTAGATTGGATTGGACTGAACTAAATCAAATTGAACCTTGGGAGAAAGGAGAACAGACTCCAGAATCTGTGTTTCTTTAGTTTTAGTCCAAAGCACTTACACTGATGATAAAGCAGCGTGAGAGCTGTGCATGGACTCTGTAGCCAGACTGCCCAGGTTCAAACCTCAGCTCCACCACTTAACCAGCTCTGCAATGAAGGGCAAGTAACTCAATTTTCTTGTGCCTCCCTGAGTAAAGCAAGAATAGTAATAGTGTCTACCTTACAGGATTGCCATGAAGAATTTATTTAATGAATTAATTTTTCTAAAGCCCTTGAAATAATGCCTGGTACAAAGAATGTCCTATATAAATATTTTTAAAATAAAATAATGTAAAAAATAAAATTTCTACTTTGAACTGTATTTCACTTTACATGTGGCAACTCACACCATATGTGCACAAGGCTTATCCCCCCTTTATCTAATAAGAAAACTGAGGCTCATAAAAGCAAACGCAGAACAAAAGCTCAAGCAGGACATGCAAGGTTGTAGGACTTGAGCCCAGTTCTGTCTTGTTTAAGGCATGTTTTCCTTATAATATCTGTGATAGTTTTAGTACGTAGTCCCAGCTACAGTGCATAATATTGGTTGCCTGATAGGCGAAAATTATGTAAATTCACAGTATTTTCGATATTATTGAAATAGCCATTTTCTTACCCAGTACTCACCAAAGCAAAGGATTCTAGCCTGGATCAGGATGAAAGACTGTGATGTGATGTGATAGAAATAGCCCCAGTAAAGAAGTCAGAACACCTGAATTTCGGCCCTGGTTCAACCACTAACTTTTGTGATATTAATAACTAACATTTATGGAGAGATTACTTTATGCCATGTACTGTACTTATGTCACTTAAACCTCACAACAAACCTCAGGCAAAGACACCTTTACTATCCCACTTTTCAGGTGAGGAAACTGAGGTATAGTGTGGATAAGTAACTTACTCAAGGTCAAATTGCTAGTTAGTGGCATAACACATCTTAAATGGCCTCAGAGGCACCCTGTGACCCAGTCCTTCTATATCCGAGTGAGCTCTTGCCTAATCCTCTGATTCTGTGGTTCTGGGAAACTCTAAGTCAAGCCCTAGATATTTCAAAGCCTCCAAGGACACCAAAGTTGAAAAACTAGTGATCTGTTTATTGCATAATGTGGGGGGTTATAATTACTGAAAGAATGAAACACAAATGAAAAATTGGCCAAAGATAAAAACTCCAAATCATCCCCAGTTCATCAATTTTATTCATTCATTTACTATGGCTGTAATTATGAGATTTATCCAGTCTTATCTTTTTCTTTCTTCACTTAATATACTATCTTGAACATTTTTCTTATTGCTAAAATTGATAATTATCATTCTCATGACTGCATAAACAACCAGTAATAATTACCAAGTGATATTTGAGTAAAATATTATAATAAAATGATTGTCCTAAATGATTATGCTAATTAAGCAGTTTTCAGTGTGTCTGCTATTACATATAATGCTGCAATGAACATCTTTGCACAGTCGTATTGTTGCTATAACATGCTTTCCCCAGAAGACGAGGTTAGGGCAAAGGGTGCCTCCATGTTTGTGGCTCTTACACTTTGAAAAGGGAGAGTGTGCCATTGATAATAACCATGTACGTCCTGGCACTGTTAAAATCTTACAACATCCAACACTGAATTTGGTTCCAGATATTGAGTGAATATGACTGGTTTGCTAAGGTGAATAAACATTAATTTAATGGAGGATTTAAAAGTTCAATTCTTGGTGTTTGGCTGTAAAGCAGAACTCACTGTCAAGAGTAAAAGAGTCTGTGAGAAGAGCCTGCAAAAGGCAGAGTACAGGAATAAAAAGAGATCTTATAGACTTAAAAAGACCAAGCCCTCAAGAGATTAATGCTCAGGAGACATTAAGTAAACCTTTTCTCCTGGACCTCACTTTGATATCTGAATCTTAATACTAGAGAAACACTTTCACCTATTATAGTTTAAAGTTAGCTAATCAGATAATTTTGTTAAAGCTGAGAATCATATAAATACATATATTTTAACTTAAGACACTCATTTGTCAGTCAGGAGGGCCAAGGCTGTTCTTTAAGCATGCATTTTCTATTTCCAAAGTTCCGTCTTATTTTTCATGATTAAACCACTCCCATAATACATCCTCTATTATTTCCAGTTGTAGGTGTTTTTGTTTTTGTTTGTTTTTGTTTTGTTTGTTTTAGTGGAGGGAAACTTGAAAAACTTGCAGAATTCTTCCAGATTTTAATCTTTGTGTTATTCTTTTATAGTCGTCTCAACCACAAACTAATTTTAGAGTATTTTTTCCTACAACTCACCCCCCTTGAGCCTTTCCAAAGCAAACTTAGTTTTTATTGAAACAAGTCTCTTTATTTTTGCACTCATATTTCATCTGTTCGTATAATGTTTAACTTATATAATTACATTAACTAGTACAAGTGGCATAAATAGGTATGGGGGGAAAATCAGCTGCTCTTTGGTAAACACAGAACTCAATTCATGGAAGAAGATGACATTGGGACACTAGTGAGCATTTAATGTGCTGTGGGCATCTGTCAGAATATTTTACAAAGGGAGTGGAGGACTTGAGTTGGTTAAGTGGGGTTATACCTACTGAACAATGAAGTGTTCCTCAACATGGAAGGTGAGAATGAGAACTGAATCTCTGTACCCTGAAAGAAGAATCAGTGCACGTCTGCCTTCTCTATGTCAACAAGGGGTTGATTCCAGGTGGGAGACTCTAGAAGAGGGAGGGATTGGATCTTGAACTCAGAGAACCGGCAAAGGGTCCCGAGTTCCACTTCAAACTTTACTACGAAGTTACTGGTGTTGGAAATACATTTATATTCATTTGGTCTAAGTTCTCTTGTTTGTAAAATTAGATATCTGAATAGGAAACTTCTTAGTTTCATTTCCAGTTCCAAGAACAAAGTCTGAACTGTCATTTTCTCAGCCTTTTCCTCTTAGGTCCAGCACAGAGATGGTGACCACTAGGGGTCAGGCTTTTTACATTACTCCTCCTGCAAGAAGGAACCCAAGTCTTGGATTTTTTAATCTGGGAGGAAAATGGAGAGGTCTTCAAGCCCGACAAGCAGTGCCATATTTAAACTTTTTCCCCTTTGAGACTCTATTTTATTCTTAAGATTTTTAAGAAACAGGTTTTACAACCCTCTCCCAAAGAAGTTCCTTATACCTAGACCTCTCAAATGTAATTTCAGTCTATCTCTCAGCATTGTGTCTCAATAGAAACTGTTAACATCCACTATTATCCTGAGCAAGTTTCAGTTCAAGCCTCAGTTTCTATACCTGTAAAAAAGTGGTCTAGGACTAGATTTACTCTTTCAATGAATAGTTCAATAAATAAGCATAGATAATAAGGCTCCAATTTAAAGTAATTAACCTAAAATCACACGACAAGTGAATGTCTGGGCCAGGATTAAAACTGGGTCTTACTAACCCCAAAGCCCATGTTCTTCTCACTGATACCCTGTCCCTTGCATAGTGCTCTTCTTGGCCTCTGTACGCTGGAGAGAACCACTGGCCTTTTATCCAGAAATGAGAGCAGGAGGAGAGAGGGGCCCCCAAAGTTGTAATGGAGCAGAGCAGTAGCTGCCTTGGTCACCAAAACCCCTGTGATGACGTGCTCAAGTTAGCTCAAGAAGCCCTTTGCATCTCTCACTGCAGGCTCTGACATGAAGTAGCAAAGTTCAGGCTTTGTAGAGGGAGCTGAAGGCAGTAAACTTCAAGCCAGCAGTAAAAATCAAATGTGTTCTGATGTGTTGGATCAAAACTTGGGAACCTCATGAGCTCCACCCTACTCTTGATAGCAGCTGCAAATGTTTGTTTTATTTCTTTAACATCTGGCCAGCCGATGTGTGAACGGAATGAAGGGTAAGCATGGGGAACGGATCTGAATGCCCATCTCTCAGCCTCTGAAGGATACAATGAAATGAAACAGAGTCTGAGTTTGGAAATTATTTCTAATGTCACAGGAATTTAGGCAGCAGTTTCCAGTGGCACCCTGGGATCTCATATGAATGAGTCCCTTTTCCTTCCATTGTAGGAAAGGCAGTTAACTAAAGGTAGTGTTGGGTAGTGGTAAGAGTTCTGGACTGAGAATTGAATGAGTCAGATTCCAATTTGAGCTTCACCAATTACTGACCACAAGCCTTTCGAAAAATTATTCTTTCTAGATCTCCTTCCCCATCTGGGTTATGAGATGCTGGAGTCATCTCTAAGGTTTCATCCAGCTTCACTCTTCAATTTTTCAGCATAGTTCCAGTGGTTACCATATTACTGCATTTTTCAGTAAGTGTGTTTCTAACCACTGCCTCTCCCTCTGTCTACCAGACACTTCAAAGATTATCAACCCCTCAAAACTTTTTATGTCAAATAAGTTTTACCTTGTCTCACTCCTAAAGAACATGTTAAAACTAACATCAGCACTAAAGATAGAATTTAGTCTATCAATTATTGCTTCTGTTCAAAAAGCTTCTTATTTAAGCAGGGCCTTCTCCTTGTTCAAAATTATAAGCAGATTAAGTGTTTGCTGAACCTGATTTTTAATGTGAAATATATGACTTTGATATTCAAATAGACCTTAAAAAAATGTCAACACATTTTCATTTCCTAATAAGTGGATCAGGGTAAAGTTTTTTATTTAAAATAAGCATACTATTAGCCTTCACAAATGAAATGCAAACTAAATAACATATCATGAATTCACAAATGTACCTTGAATGTTGAGTAAAGAATGTCAACTTGATTTAGTAGGCAATGAAAGGCTGATGGTTTAAAACCAAAGAAGTGATACAATACGAGATTAGAAACTGAGTTATTCCAAGAAATTACCCATTGTAGCCTAGCAATTAGGCCTCAGAAAGGTAGACTTCCTAATTTGATGCCCATTTCACTGAACTACATTTCCTCTCTTTAAATCCTACTTTTTCATTCACATTATGATCTTTTAGGCTGAAGTTATCAAAGAAGTTGAAATAGAGGAAATAGAAATGGAGAGGCAAGATGACCTCATGGCCTGAATTCACCTTATTTGGGGCTACTTAAATAGAGGTAGCTCACAGCTTCCCAGAGTGGGAACCCGTCTCTTAGGGAAACCCCAATTTTCTTTTCATCCTTTCACCTTCCAGTTGGTCCCACTTCCAAGATGGCTGAGGATGTTGGGTCCTGCTCCAGCAGAGGGCGCTCTTGGAGCAGAATTGGGGATGGCAGTGGGAAACTGGGAGGACAATCTCGTCCTCTTTCAGCAGAGAGCTGGCTTGGGGTTACCTGAGTCCTGCACTGATCTAAAAGATAGCTCATTGGTCCTTCTTGCATTGCCTTATAGAATTCTGTTCACAGTCTAATTAAACTCTGCTGAAGACACCGTTTTGCAGCTCTACCTTCTGAATCCACTATTGAGAAAAAAATGACTAACTGGTCCTCAAGAAATAGGCAATGAGTTAAGAAATGTGACATCCAGGCAATTGCTCAGAAGAGCTGCTGAGGACTGAAAAATCAGGAAAAGGTTAACCAACATAGGAGTGTCAGAGACAGCCAAACCTGCTTAATTTAAGCAAGATCTCCAATCTACCTCTTCCTACTTTACCATCCACAAGGGAATTCCTAAATTAAAAAAAAAAAAAAAGCAGTGGCAGATATCACGGACAAGGCCAAAACAATGACACAAAATAAACCTTGTACTAGGAATGAGTAGCAGAAATCCACAAAGATTTTTGAGTCCAATAATGATGATAATCAACGCTTAACAAATGGGTCACCTAGCAAAAGATTTATCCATTGCAAACCAAGGACCAAGCTCTAACTTATAGCAAAAAAAAAAAAAAAAAAAAGAGTGCCGAGGAGCAGTTGAGATTTGGGCTCTAGCTCTGGCTCCATGACTTCTTGGCTCTGTCTGTGTCTTTGCCAAGTCCCTTGAGTAAGTTTCTTTAAGCTCAGTTTCTTGGTCTATCAAGTGAGGGAGCTGAACCACATAATCTGTCAGATTCATTTCATATGTCATATTCTGAGCCTGTGTCTAGTGTCTTAAAGTTATAATTTTCTTTAGGTAAGCCATGTAAGGTAGGGTAAAGGTAGCTGACAATTCATTCAGCTATTATTCAGTGAATAGACTTGTCATTCATGCAGGAGAAGAGCTTGTGCCAGAGATTTCCAGCCACATCCCAGCTCCAGTCTATATATGCCCATCAGCTATCAGCAGTGGGAGTGTGGTGTAGGGGCTAAGAGTATGGGAGAAGCCATCAGTTTCTTAGTTGGTTTATGGACTCCAAGGTGGAATGGTGGAGTTTGTTCAGCCAATCAATGTAGACTCTAACTTTTCAACAAATAGAACATGAACACTAGAAGAAACTTAAAAGTTCAACCACTCTATCACATCATTTAGTAAATGCTGAGATGCAGATCTCAAGGCCACACAGTAATTGGGAGAGTAAACCTGGATTATGGTGTCCTTATGTGCTAAATGTAACTTCCGCCATATAACCTCCTCTCCTGCTGCTGTAGATCAGATGCTCCCCCAACCTCATCAAGGCTTAACTGTTGAGAGTAGGACATACTATTAACATAATTGAAAGGTGGGGCCTTGAAGAGATGATTAGATTGTAGGACCATGCCATAGTGAATGGATTAATAGTGGTGGTCAGGCATTTGGTTCTGAGGAAAGCACACTAAGAGTTTTCCTCCACCATTTTCTGCCACGTGAGACCCCTGGATCACTGTCACCATCACCAAGACCCTCACCAGATGTGTTCCCTGGATTTTGGACTTACCAGCCTCAGAAATTGTAAGTAATAAATTTTGTTTTCTTAAAAATTACCCAGTTGCAAGTATTTTGTTATAAGCCACAGAAATGGACTAATACACTTGCTAATCCCCATTAACCTACCAGGAGGTTTTATATTTTCTTCTCCCAATTACTATCTTGTGCTGCTTAGAGATCATCACAATCCCTTCAAACCTTCTCACACAAAACTATACCTCAAATACAGGAGCACTAAGTCGTTGTCTCAGCGGAAGCTTCTTTCACTCATGATTCTCTAAAATTTGGATCTTTTGCTTCAAGTAAGGTCTTAGGAGGGCTTCAGTCAGCACACTTTTCATAAGTGGACTCATTTCTTCTCTTTATGCACTGACTTGGGTCCAATGAAACCATTATTTATTTACCTACTTGTTTACATAAACCTACTTGAAAAGAATTTTTGAGGAAGCTTACAATAAAAAGCACAAGTATTTTTAAAACCAACTATAAAACAGGAGCATAAATACAATTATACCCAAACCTAAGGAAACTATTACAAACCCAAACATGACCTCCCACAATTATTTTCTTTTTTACTACATGAGTTCATAGAGAAATTTTCTATGTGAGTCTTTACGTAAAGGCATTAAATAATTTAATAAATGCTGTCCCAATAGCACCATTATAATAAAGAACATTCTACATGCCAATCTTATAGCAAGCCTTGGTAAATTTCAAAGGTATACTATCAAGTTATATTTCTAAGAGAGAGTTCTGAGGCCCCCAATCCATGTAGCCCTGGTTGGTACAGGGCTTCCTAGAAATCTAATATAGGATAGAGAGAGTTCGGAAACATCTTGAGGACCAGCTGGTTAGCGTGAACCTCACCGCAGTCTTTTCAAATATCAGCTGTCTCAGCTGGATTAGGAAGTAGATAGTAGACAAGTCTAGACAGAGGTCGCTAGCCAGGCCCTAAAGCGCAGATGTGCTATGCTGTCGCCTAAAGAAAGATCTTTGTGCTCTGGATACCCAGGGAGTTCTTCAGACTTGCCTGAGATCTTGAGACTGATCAGGCTTCTTCCCTGAAGAACAAAGTTGCTGGACTTGGCTTTGGGTCTAACAAAGCAGTTACCTCATTCCCACCTTGTCCCTACACACACGCACACGCACACACACATGCACGCACACACACACTGTCTCCTCATGGTCTTTACTGTAGAATCACAGCACGTTAGAGCTAACCCGTTTATTTAACAGAGATGGAAAACAAAGCTGAGGCAGAGGGGAGGCACCAGTTGCTGAGGAGGTGATAGACCCCAGCTCCAGTCTCTGCCCCTCCGTCAAACAGATGTGTCGCACAGAAACACACTGCAGATGGTGCCATGCTCCTGCTCAATCACCTCCATCAATCTCCCATGGCCCTCTGGAGAATCCAAACAGCCCAGCCTAGCCTTAAAGCCTTCCACAGAAAAGCCCTGTTTGCTTTTCATTCCTGTCTCCATGTCTCCCTTCTTGATTGCCGGCCAGTGCTCTCTTCACATGACTCTTGCTCCCACGCAGACAGGCCACACTCATTCCCACCTCCATCCTGAGATGGATTCTCCTGCCCACTTCTAGATTCTGGGAGGCTGTTCTCAGTGAACTCGGGTGTCCAGAAACTAAGCAGCAGCATAAAATGGCCTCACATACCCTCCTCCATGTATGCCTCTCCAGAAAGTCAAAAACACCCAGCTTATTTTTACTTTTAATAATATTTTTTGTGTAATTAGTAAGGTCTCTTAAAGCCTCAGCCCCCTCCTGTGTGGTAGGAATGGCAAATACGCCCATTTTATAGGGGAGATGAAGGAAGTGAGACCCAATGCCGAGAAAGGGCCTATGATTCATCCTCCAACAGGCAGTGAGTCAGATGAGAAGACAACCCAGGCTTCCTGCCGCCAGTGCTGGTGCTCCATTCACAAGGCCAGGCATCTGACCTGCTATTTCCAAATGCTCAATATCTTCTTTTGAGTAAGCTTTTAATGTGATACAAAAGGACAAGTGATCTTGTCTTTCCTAACCTCGGAACAGAACCTAGAATGTTATCTACATATTTTATAATAAAGGAGCCTTGAGGTTTCTGAGTCGTGACCTCCTCCTAAGGCAACTACACAAATGAAGGTAATCCTGTAGAGTTGGACTAACAAAGAAATGGGGCAAGGCCAAAAATGAGGTTGGAAATGAAGCCTCCTACAGGCCAGGCTCTGACCTTCTCTGGTGTTGATATCTTTTTCTAACACCCAGTGGCCATCCTTCTGCTTAGAGCCTGACAAGAATGGGAAGGGTTGTGGTAAGTGGCCTCTCGTTGGGTCAGAGCATTTTGAAATCCTCAAAAGGTTTGTGAAAAAGAAAGTGGCAATAGGTATTTCTGCAGTCCTTCCCCTGGGAGGAAGAAGAGCGGCAGGTGGTAGGCTGATTCCAGAAGGCTGGAGGGAAGGGGAGGGTAGAGAGCCCAAGGGAACTGGATAAGAAACAGCTCCTACATGCTCTTCAAGGCTGTTCACCACATTTGTTGACCCCTCACTAATGTGCCAGGTACCTGGGTAGAGACCCTCAGGAAGGTGACCATATCACTTATCATCCAAACCAGAACGCTTCAGGGTGAAAGAGGAAGCTATTAACAATTAGTTATGCCATGACTAAAGGCATAAACTGGGAAGGCAAATCAGGGTGCATGGTCACCTTAGCCATCAGGGTTGAGATCAACAACAGAGGGTCTCTAACCATAGAGAAATCTCCACTGCAGAAAAGTAATATAACAAACACAAGGACGGCATAACCCAAGGCTGGCTGTTTATCTGACATTATGAAAAAGTCCTAAGGACGTGTTGAGGGAGGAAGAGATCACATCTAGGTAAGGGAGGTGGCATCTTAGCTGAGTTTTGAAGGACGCAAAGCATTTCAATGTATGGCAATGAGAGGCCAAATAAAGGCCAACAAATCCAGATGATTTAAAAGGGTTTTTTAAAGAAGCCTCAGCCAAGGCCCAGTGGCAGAAGGGCATGGGACACCAGGCCTCCCCAGGTACGGTGAGGAGGCAGAGTCATCTGATGTGGAAGGCGGAGTAAGAGCAAGGCTGGGCTTGGTTGTGGTTTCCTAGACACCACCAGGGACAAGCCATCGTCCTTTCACAGGTGTGCTTGCACCAATCAGTTTTCCCTGTCTTGGACTTTTGTTGAGACCGCACAGGCTGCTGCTGGTCTCAGCAGGCTGACTCTCTTCCCTCCACAAGCGGGGGAGTCTCATTTGAGGAACTGCAGACCTCTTCTGGTTTTGCTACCCAGCACTTTCTCTCTCTAGCCACTGGAGAAGTGGGTTTGGACGCTGGGAGAAGTGTCTGTTTGGCAATCCAACAGGGCTAGAAAACTTGAGGAGGGTGGATTTCAGGGACTATCCCCTCGTGAATATTCAAACCTTTGAAGCTTCCTGTTGCGATCACTTGTATTCCTGTTCTCCAGAAGTACACACAAGTCCGGAGGAACTTCGGACCTCGGGGGGGCTTTCGGAGGGTTGAAGGTCAAGGCGGTTAGGGAGAAACTTCCTCATCTGGGCCTCCCTATTTTGTGAGGTAGGTCAGGTCAGGAAGGTGTTATGATGGTGAACAATTAAGAATAAGAAAATTAAAGCGCAGAGAAAAGAGTGGAGCACCCAAGGTCACACAGCAAGTGACAGAACTGCGACTGGAACTCCAGTCTCCCGGGGCCAGGCCACGTACTCATGCACCTACCACAAAGCCGGCCCTCAGAAAGGAGAAGAGGGAAGGAGGTGGGGGAGACCACAGGGGGCCGGGGCGGAGGAGGAGAGGGGTGGCAAAGCCCTTCGCTCTACGTGAAGAACCTAGAACCTTCTCCCCTCACTCCCTCCTACTCCCCCAGCTCCCCTATTTCCTCCTGGACCCAAGGAAGCGGATCCGAGCCCCTGCGGTAGGGAAGGGCTGGCCGGCACCGCCCTCGCGGAGGCGCAAGCGTGGCCCTGCGGGGTTGCTGGGCCTTTCAAAGGCGACTTGTAAACGGTGATGCGGCGCAGGGGCGGCCCGGAGCGCCTGGGGCCGGGCTCAGGAGGAGGGGACGGGCCTGCCTTTGGTGCCTAGAAATCAAAGCAGCCAACCTTGGGCTCTTTCTTCCCCTCACTCTGAGGCACTTTTATTGGCGAGATGAAGGGAGGCAGAGCGGGCCTACAGTCCTCGCTTTGCTTTTGGAGGTTAATGACCCAGTTAGCAGCTCTTGGCTGCGTTTCCGACATTTTGCAGACATCAAGCCCCGTGTCTCTGCCAAGTACATTCTGTTCCCTGGAGCTCATCCAATGCATCTCAGATTACTATGTAATGCGACAAAGAGGGAGAGGTGGCTGGGAGGGGCCGCGGGAGAGGGGCGGGGTGAGCGGGCGGGACGCAGGAGCCTGGGCGGCGGGGAAGGGGATGCCACTCTAAATATAGCTGCCCTCCTGGAAACGCATCCCTCAAGGTGCTTATTTACTGCGCGAGAGTGATCCCCAAGTGAGGGTACACCGCCCTGTCGTCCAGGAATCCTGCGGCGCGGAGAGCCGAGCCCGGGACTGGGGCGGGGACGATTGGTGTGGTTGGAGAAGAGACCTCAGGAGACTCCCGGTGGGAGGGCGGGGGAGGTGGCGGTCAAAGGGGGCGGGGCCTGGCTTCTGCCCCGCCCCGGCCCCGCCCCCTTCCCCCAGCCCCGGCGCAGCGGAGCCGCAGCCTGCGCGCTAATTATAGATGTGAATGGAAAGTTGCCGCTTTTGAATGATCGTGTTGCTCTCGCTGCCGTTGGAGGCTGAGGAACAGGTGCTGCCCTGCTAGATACAAAGTGATCCATTTAAAAGCCCTCTGTCACGCACGCACACTTACTGACGCACGCGAGTCCTCTCGCTCTCTCCTATCACCGCCCGCTGGTGGATTCCAGAATTGGTTTAGGAGGCCTTGAGCCTGGGGACCTGGGACAGAAACCAAAAGACTTTTCCTTTTTGCACCCCCTTCCTTAGAACTCTTCCCGTGGATGAGAAGAGCCCCAGACCTTTTCGAGTTGTTGGAAAGTAGTATGTTGGTTTACAGGTGGAGAAACTGAGGCTGGGAGAGGCGCTGGGATATGCCCGATGCACATGGTGAGTCAGTGCAGAGGTGATCTAATGCCTGGGTCCCCTTGCAGCCTCTGCGTTTGCCTTACCAGGTGGAACCTGAAGCAAGTCTCGCTTCAACGCCATTAATTTCCAGGCATGGATCTTTCAAATATGAGCACCCCTCTCCTTTCCTGGGTTCACCACCCCACCCCACTCCCACACTGAAAACTTGCTAATGCCGGCTGATTCTCGTCGGTAGGTTTAATAGTTCCAGGCCTGGAAACTGAGAACCTTCCACATCTATGCCCATATTCCTGTCAGTGATGTGTGTCAATCTGATGTGTCAGCATAATCCTGTTATGAGGAACTACAGAGGGGGACACCTAGACTTCCTTCCTGTCAGCATCTCACGTGTACCTAGCGCTCAGTGAGCCCAGTGTTTTCATAAACATGATGACCTCATCCAGTCCACACAAGCATAGTGAAAAGTCATATGCCCATTTTATGGAATCCCTGTAGAAATGGAGTCTTGGTGGGGGAAGTGACTTGCTTACAATCATCTGCTCATGAGTGGCCAAGGTGGGAGCCAAAACTAGGGCCCACGCCCCCATGCTGAATTGTGTCAGTACTCATGTTTTGCTCTGCAAGACGGAGCAGGAATCTACTCTCATAGAGAGAGATCTCTGTAAGTGACTTGGCTGTCTCCACCCTAGCCACTGGCCTCCTCTCCCTATAGGTCTGAGGCCACAATTTCCATACCCCCACCTCCCATCCTAGTCTACAGTATGAAACTGGGCATGGAGAGCTGCTGTCTTCTCTAGAAACAGAGGCCAGGCTCACTCCCCACCTGGACCTATCCACATCCCCTCACCTTTGCTGACCACTTTCGACTTAATTCTTTGCCTGTGTCACCCTTGGCTGTTCCTGTCACCTCACGATCTCTACCAGGGCAGATAGATAAAGAAGAAGCATCAAGAAACATGCTGAAAAAAGAAGCGAGAGGAAATAAGTGTGAAGGATATTTTAATTGTTTGTTATTTGCCTCTTGGAAACAGGGACTATATCCTAGTCTGTGTAAGTCTCCACGCTGCCAAATATACACAGGGTCCAGCCCAATACAATGAGCATAGCAGACACACCAAAATGTTAAAGAGTCATAAAACTTTCACATATGGAAAATTGTAGATACCTGGGATGGCCATTGTCACATTTCTCTGATAACATAAGTGAATGGTTTAGAACATGGGCTTTGCACTTATAAGCCCAGGCTCTGCACTGATCAGTTGTACAATATTAAGTTATTTAATCTCTCTAGGTCTCAGTCTTCTCATCTGTAATATGGACAAAATTATGCCTCCTAGATACACTACTGATCAATACTGGAAGTGCTGAGTCAGGAAGGGAATGCTTACATGTGAATGGTGTCCCTACAATCAGGCTACCTAATTTGTAATCTGAATTCAGCTATGTAACTTGAATATATTTTTTAACCTCCATATGCCTCAATTTCTTTATGTATAAAATGAGGACAATAATCGTACTTATCTTATAATATTGTTGTATGAATTAAATGAGTTAATAGATATAAAGGGCTAAAAATAGTACCTGGCACAGAGTAAGTGCTCAGCTATTGTTTTTATTAGAATTGGATGAGGATTGAATGATGTAATGCAGAAACTTCCTAGCATAATGCCTAGCAAAGAGTCAGTATTTAGAAAATAACTATTATTATATCCTCATCTGTAAAATAGGATTAGAATAGACCCTCTCACACAGAGTTGTTGTAAGGATTCAACTGGATAATATACACGAACACTTTAGAATAATATGAGATTGTTTCCAGGTTTTATAACTAACTATTGGGGCACTGATTGAACAAATATTGTATGTTAACTGCATCTGGTCCTTTTTGAGCTGCAGAGGTAAATAATATCCATGCCTTCAAGGTGGGAATATGTAGGTAAGAGCCTAGGACGGATGCACTATATAGCACCAGGCAGAGGCCTATGATCTTTGTGATTAGCACAATAAGTCAAATGCCATGAGGCACCAGGGAACGGCAAGCAGATACTCCAAGGTGGTGGCTGCAGTGAGGGTGAGAGAGCGTGAAGAGAGCCTGGAAGAATTAGAAGGATTTGGAGAAGTGGAGATAGGGGTGAGAAAAATTCTTGGTCAAGGGCTCAGCAAGAGCAAAGGCCCAAAAGCCGGAATGAAGAGGGAGTATTCAGGGAAGGGCAAGCTTGCCAGCACTCAGAACATAGCCCCGCAGAAAATGGGCAGGAGTGGAGCAAGAAAGCAGCTTTGGCAGGTAAGCAGGGAAGCCAGGAGTCCCAGGGAGCCAGCACAAGCCCAGGAGGGCCATGAGATTCTCACTGATGACATGAAGGGCAGATGTGCTGAGGACAGTCTCAGATGATGATTCACAGTCAAACTGAGGAATCTCTTGTATTCGAGGTGGAGACAGAGTGGAGAAATGTTTCTCTAGGGCCAGATCTGAAGTGGCAGGACCTAGCGTGGCTTCGTAGCTCTTTCATAGCACCTCTCAGATTTCATATTCACTTTTGTGTTTCATCCTTTCCATTGCTCCATGAGAGATGAGAACAGGAGTATTTTCTTCCTTACATAGCCCCAGGGCTTACCACAGTGGCTGGCACATAGTAGGAGCTCAATGAAGACTCCGTGACCAAATGAGTGCTTCCTTGATCCCAAGGCCAAAAGGATCGCTAAAGTGGTCCAGAAGTTGTTAGAGGATTCTCCAAGGAGATTTTTCCCACCTTTAACTTCAGCAAACAGGTGGCCCCAAAGTGACAGGGAAGAGTTTAAAATTCATTAAACAGGAGTGCAGGCCTTGTTTCATGATCCCTCAAATATATCTATTTTTAGAAAATAAAATCAAAAAGAACTAGGGAGAAAAGAAAGAAATGAAACCTGCAGCAGAAATAAAATCCCTCCTGTAACTCTATATCTCTTATCATCTTCTGGTTTCAGTCCTCCTTTTCTAGAAGAGAAAGTAAAAGAAGAGAAAAGAAGGAAGGAAGAGAAGAAAAGAAACCTGCCCAGGAGAGCTACTAGTTTGGGCAACTGGATTGTCTTCTAAAGCCCTTTATGACCTGGATCCTTTCCCAGCTCAAGGTGGGAAGCGAAAAAGGAAATCCAACTGGTTTCAGTTGTTAAGGAGTTGGGACAAGCAGCTGGTAGAAACTTTGCCCACTGTCCTATCCTGGCCTGTCTTAAAATATCAATGTCAATACCTCTTCACTCCACTTGGGGAGGCATTTTGATGCTATGTTTCTTGCACAGAGGCACAGAGTGCCAGGAGTGGAAAAACAGAGTCTAGAGGTTATCTAGTTCAACACCTTCACATCATAAAGGAGAAAACTGAGGAAGAAGAGAGAAGAAATGACTTGCCTGAGGTCACCCAGTGCATTAGTGATGGAGAACAGGGCCCAAAACTTCAATTTCAAGTTGAGTGCTCTTTCCGTACACAATGACACCTCCTTTAATGAAGAGCTTATATTTTCTTGAAAAGAGGGTAGATTTGAGAGGAGCAGACCTGGGTTTGAATCCCAGTTAGATTGTATACGAGCTGTGTAACTTTGGGTAAGATCCCAGATCATCTGTAATAACAATAGCCATGATTACTGAGTACCTATTTTGTGTTAGGCTCAAGAAAGTTAAGAAACTGGTCCAACGCAGAATAAGTTGCAAGTGGTAGAGCCAGCGTTTGAACCCAAGTCTGTCTTATTCTAAATCCCTTAATTTTTCCATTATAGCACATCGCTGCTAGATGCCTCATCCGTAAAATATAAGGGTATGTTTTAAGAAAAAATGAGAATCTTAATGCTAAGCACAGCACTTAACATATAGTAGGTGCTCCATAAACAGCAGCTATTATTATTTTAAAGAACACATTCCTACTATATTAAGTGTGTTACACTTGAGATCTTACCATTTTGATTATATAACTCAAAAATATTAGCTATTATCAATCATCAGCCTCCACCCTCCCAGTCTCACTTTCGCCTGTGTCCTCTCAAGGGGTTGGGTTCCAAACATGGCAGATCTAAGCAGAACAGGTAAGGCAGGATGGAAACTGAACTTGCCCACTGGTGTTGGAACACTGAGCCAGACAGTTCAGGTCCGACAAGAGCAGCTACATCCACTCACAGATCCAGGCACAGGAGCCTGGTGGGTTGTCCTAACTAGGGGCCAGAGTACAGAGATTTGGGGTGGGCTGCCTAAGGCAGGCAGACCACAACTTTATGGAAGGCTAAATCATGGGAGCAGGGTTCAAGCTACCATTTCCAGCATGAGAAAGACAAGACTTTAGCTCAAAAGAAACAAAGCTCAGTAGGTAGATCACCAGAAAAAGAACATAAAAACCAGGACTTGAGCAAAATCCAGTTGGAAGAAATAGATATTATAATGGATCTAGAACTTCTAAACATGACAGATGAGTCTTTTTTCCCTCTTATCATAAAAACTAATAAATACTATAAAACAGTTTTAGCCATAAATTACTTGTAGATATGTTTGCTTGCAGTGAAAGCACAAAAACATTCATAGGAATGATATCCACCAAATTCAGGATAGTGGTTTCCTCTGTAGAGGGTGGGAGGGAAAGAGGGAAGGAAGAAGAGGAAATGGAAGGTGGGGACTTTAAATATGTGTGTTATGTTTAATTTCTTTTAAGAAATAAGAGATCTGAAGCAAATACAGCAAAATGTTATCATCTGTTCATTCTGATGGTGAGTACGTGACATCTGTTATATCTTCTCTATATGGTTACGTATTAATAATTTCAAATAAAAATATAAAGTAGTAAATAGATTTAAAATCTAACAAATTTTATTAATATTAATATGCATCATTGTAGAAAATCTGGAATTTTATGAATAATAATATAGGAAGATAATGAGTTTTAAATATTATGATATTGGCTAGCTGATCTGTTATTTCCCAGGTATAAAAAGAGGACTTACTCCAATGAGAATTCATATTAAGACCTTTGTAGTAAGTTTGCATACTGATAGCCCATATATGTGTGCTGGGAAAAGAATTTCAGGATTCTTGAAATCACACCATCTAGCTGACCATTCCAGAAATGCTCAACTGCTGACCCCTAATCTGGCTGACCAGAAAGTCACATTTTAAGGTAGGAATTAGGAACTTGTACTCTCATATGGAAAGAAAACCTAAAAAGACTTCTTAGCAATCAAAGCTAATGTTACAAATTCTACAAACTAAGATTCACTGATGGAAAACCAGCAAGGAAATAGAACTGAACAACACTGTAAGCCACTGGATCTAATTCACATTTATAGAATACTCAGCCCAACAACAGCAGCACACTCATTCTTTTCGAGTGCACATGAAACATTCACCAAGATAAACCATATTCAGCGTCATAAAACTTATGGATGTCTCTCGTGAAGCAGAGTCCTTCAGACTCTCACTCAAAAACAAGTCTCATTTTACATAAGATTAAAAGACCATCTGGAGCCTCTGACCACAGCAGACAGGATAAAAAGCAGAATCGTTGCATGATGGGCAACACTCACCAATAATAGCTGGCTGCCAAGCCATTTGAAAGGAGAGCAAAAGCTATAAAATACAGGGCCCAGAGTATAACAGTCTGGAACCATCTAGTTCAGGGGCAAATAGTAACAAGCACGGAAATGCCTGGGGGCAGTCCTGTACTCTTGGTGGGTTAGTAGAAAGAGCATCAAGTCAGCTGAAGAGGGTTTGGACCTGGCTCTGCCACTAACCCACAGAAGGATGTGGACTAGTCCCTTTCATTTCTCCTTTTGGGGTACTAGCTTCTTCTTGGGCAAAATGGAGTCACTAGAATCTAGTGACTACATCCCCAAGATGATTTCCATTTTTACCTTTCTGGGACAATTTTGTGTTCATTGTAATTCCCCTTGGTCTCCAGGGAAGAATGAATAAATCTTGGTGATCTTTGTGTGAGAAGGCAGGGTACAGTGTGAGACCTCAGAAGGTGTTCTTGCTTACATGAACTGGCTTATTTCTCCCCACAGTCCTGAATATGCTCAGACGTGTCCAAAAGGTTCCACAAGGACATATTTACAAACAGCTTCCAAAAAGCAGAAAAATGGCAAAACAAGCCTTGCAAGAGAAATTCTGTATACCAGACAATTTAATTCTGAACAATGGACCACATGAGGGTGTATAAATAACTAATTATGCTGGACAACATGAACAGCTTTTTTGGATGATTGCAAAATTGGGGAGGAAGGAAATGTGATGGGTATTTATATATTTGGGCTTCAGTCAGAGATTTCATATTCACTCTTAAGCAATTTGACTTACAAAATTAGCTCAGACTAGAACATGGTCAAACAACTCAAAACTAGCAGAAACTCTGCTATCCCAGGAGGCTGGATTGTACCCAGGCGTCCAGGGGAATGGAATGGAGGACTGGGCATGTGCTCCCACAGTCTCTGCAGGATGTTCGGTGAGAGGTGCCTTGGTCTCCACAATGACCTACAGAAAAGGAGCAGAGTCTGTTCGGGGGCATTTGTAGTAAATGTTCCAATGGGAGGTTCAGCTCATCTTGTTATCACACAGCACACACTCCTGGACACTCAATTTGACATTCTTCCTGGATCCCTACTATGTCGTTCATACCATGCCAGTCCTTGGATATATAGAGACTGTATCTATGTAAGGTGCATGGGGGTAACTCAGTCACAACTGTGCATCTAGTGCCTGCCCTTTCCTTTTGTGCCTACATACTAGGAAATACTTGTTGGACCAATGGATTGTTTAGTGAAATGAGTAATATACAGTCCTTACCCAAATAGAATCCTTGGTCTAGTCCTTGGTCTAGAAGAAGCAGAGCAGTTAATTCTGACCTTGGGGATTGGCAAGGCTCTTTCCTTCCCGCTGCAAAGACTTCACACATCCTTATCCCCAATTCTACCCTCTGCCTAAATCCTACTCATCTTCATAACATCACTTCCAGAAAAGACTTCCCTGACTCCATAGATGTCAATCAATAGCACCCTCTCTTCCTTGCCCCTTACATCGTTCTACCTCATGGCATCATGTTCTTGTTCTTCAAAATATACAGCTCATATTAATAGCTATTAATGTTTATTTATGTCTACTCCTGCAATAGATATGGACGGTAGCTACTATGGTGTCTGCTACCTAGGGGAACATAGTTAATATTTTTAAGTTGTTTATTGAATAAATAAATAACTCCTTACAAAGGAAGTAGGATTTGAGCAGACCCTTGAAAAAGATTTTGGCGAAGAAAGATCTGGGAGAAGAGAATTCCAGAAAGGTGGAACCATATAACCAGAAGCAAAGAGGAAAAGTGCAGACAGGAGTGACTGAAGTGGTCATGAGGAGCACAGCAGCGCTCACCACCAGTGACATGCTGACAGTGGGAACCACCAGATGTTTTTGAGGAAGAGAAATAAATTGACCAGAGCTGAGCCTTAGAAAAGTGGCTCAAGAAGTTCTCTGAAGGATTGATGGGTGGAAAGAAATGCTGGAGAGAAAGAGACCATTAGGAGGCTGCTAAAGGGATCCATGCAAAAAGCAATGGGAGGGCAGACAGGAGAGCTGTGGTAGGGATGAAAAGATCAAAGAAGCGGTTGCAGAGTGATTGAATAGAAGTGTATGCAGGGTGAAAGCAGGAGAATTCAGCAATGAGTCTGTACTTGGGAGGGTGAGTGAAGGGTGTGGAGCTGTGAGTGGAGATTGTAAACACAGCAAAAGGAGGAAGACTCTGGGATGGAAGTAAGAGAGTGCAGTATGGACATTTGGTGTCTGAGGTGTTGAAGGGCCATCAGCGGGAACTATCCAGCAGAAGGAGAGAGCTCAGGACTAAGGTGTGGATTAAGGTGACACCTCCCCAGAGTGGCAGCTGGAGTTGGTGAGCCAACACAGTCCTGAGAATGGCCTGGGATGTATCCCCTTCATTTTTCCTGGACAGTGACTCAGTCTGAGCCTTAGACAATGGTCCTAGAAGAAGAATTCCAGAATCCTCCAGATGGCTAGGACCCTATTCCTGCCTCCTTTGCTGGATACTGAGTAGCAGAGGTATGCTGTGCTTATCAGTGGATTGTTGTCACAAATGTAGGCTTTGCTCTCTGATCCTGGAAAATCCCCTCTCTGCCTTGAAGACCTTATTGACTATTTCTCCTTCTGCTCTGCCCTTCCAACCAGTGCATGAAGCCTGAGCTCACCCTCCCTTAACACTCTCCCACCCCATGCTCCAAGCAGCCATAGCTAAGTTCTCCCTGGCCATGTTGAACCTTGTGTCCTCCTTAAGGAAATAACAGACTTCAGGGGAAAAATCCCACATGGGGCTAAGAAAAAATGCTCCTAAAAGTAGAAATTTTAGCTTTGACTGATAGAAAGATTAAGCCCTTAAGTGTTTCTGAACTTAATATGAGGAAACCCAGCCAAGTGCCAGACTGGTGTGAAAGAATTTCCCAAGGTGAGGGGAATTTCTCCCAGAGCCTTGACGGTTGATAGAGCTCTTTCTCACCAGCTGTCCAGGCTCAGGAGTGGGAAGGGACAAGGCCAGAGTGATGTAGACATTCTCAGCTCTCAAAGAGCTTTTCCTTGAAAGAGCAAAACAAAGGCAGGATGGGAATTCCACCAGCTGCTTCCTTCAGGAGACCTGCTGCCGTAGAACTGGCCCTGACAGATGCGCCAAGAATGAAGCTTTTAAATTACTACTAACAAGAACACAGGGTCAGAAGTTCCTAGAATTGCTTCCTACTTGAATCAAAGAAGCACAGGGGTAGAATGGAGTCTGATGCCAGGTGGAAAGCAATTTTTAACCCTGACCCACACTCGGCTCCCCTTGGAGAACTTAACTACCTCTGGAGGTGGAGGAGGTTCCTGTGCTAACAGGTAACGGTCAAGATATTCTTTTTAATACCCCGAAGTGTTTAGTTTGAGCCTTTCTATAGGAGCAAAGTTATTACTGCCAGGGGAACAGTCCTAGAACAGGGTCACTAGGACGCTCCTCAGCCTCTCAAGAATGACCATTATTTTCATCTCAATTTGAAAGTTATTTACGTTGTCTATGATGTTGATATCCTTCTTCTTACCATGAGAGGAACAAAATAGGATGAGAAGAGACTTGAGTTCAAAACCTGTTCTACCACTCACAAGCCTCTTGGTTCCCTAGGCCTCGGTTTCACGTGTCAGAACCAGGGGAAGCTCCTTGCCTGAGCAATCTCAGGTTGTTATGAGGAGTAGGTAATGGAGCTGGATGGGAAAGGGCTTGGTGACTATGGAGCTCTCCACATGGGAGAGACTGTAATCGTTTGCTGACTAACCCTGCCAGGAGGATTTTCTTCAACCTCAATTGCCACTCCATTTTCTCTTAGGGTCGTGAAGTATCTGTAAGAGGCTGTTACTTAGCTTCTTGGGCTGCTTTCAGTCTGTCTCTGTCCTAACCTACAGTGGAACTGACAATGAATCATATCTGCAGAGCACAAGGCAACTCAGTACCTCTCGTCTGTGAAAGCTGGTTGTACTGTTTACACTAGAGCAAATAAAACAGGAAAAGAAAATAGATTTATTCCCACCATTAGTGATCCATAACAAAGCACAGGCAAACTGATCAGGGAAAACTGGATCGATCAGCCTTGCCTAGAGTATTCTCGATATAAGGAAGTTCATTATGCTAGATGAGAAACTGAGGCCAGCTCAACATGGATTCCAGTCTCAATGGGTCAGTCCCAGCTAGGTAACCCTCTTGGGGTCTTCTCACAATTTTCTTATCAATATAATTTGGTTAATAATAACAGCCTATGGAAGGAGTTATCAATATTAAATTAAATATGGTAATAACTATGAAAGTGTCACATAGTAAGTCCCTAAGCATATTTGGGTTCCTTCCTAACAAGGACAAAGAAAATAAGTCATAATAACAATGGTAATAGCTAATGTTTATTAGCATTAATAATGTAGCAGGCAGTTTCCAAGAGCTTTACTTATATTGACTCATTTAGTCTTTGCAACAACTCTGAGACAGAATACTGTTTTTCTCCCCACCTTATAGCTGGGTGAGTTGAAGCTCACTGAGATTTAAGTACTTGCCTGAGGTCACACAGCTCACACGGGTAGAAGCAGGATTTAACCCAGGCAGTCTACTTCCAAAGCGCTGTGCTTACCCGCCACGCTAAAGCGCTGCCCATGATTATGGATCTTTCCCCCCAAGACTCATTCTTGCTTCATGTTCTGAAATTTGATACATAAGCTTTTTTCCCCTTATTACTATAGATTGGCTTCCTAAAATATATATAATGTGTATATTCTAATTAGTTTTCTTAATACTGCAAAACTTTCTTGTCATTTTTAATGATTCAGCTTCTCTAACAAGCTTGTTAATTGAATGTTATTTTTTTCCCCACCTAAACTACTTTTGAAAAGTTCATAGGCATGATGCAGTTACTTATGATTTGAGGAAGAGCATCATATATGTACACTGAAGAATGTTTATTAAAGTTAGAATTAACAGTGATTGATTTGATTTCACTGATTAGGTAATTGGGAAAATGAACAAGTAATTGGGCATTTACAAAAGAAGTTCAGGAGCAGCTCCTGGTAGGAGTCGGTCAGATCCATTGCAGAAGTCTTTGCTCAGCTTTTCCTCCCCAAACACTACCCCACTGTGGAGCAGCAAAGAAAGCCCCATGTCTACATTCCCTTACAACTGATTCACTTTTCTCACAAAAGCTGCACTTGGATCTGGTCTGCCCTGACACCTCCAAAGGCGCTGTTGTCTACAGAATAAAACCAAACCTCAGCTGGGCCTCAAGGCTCCTCTACCCATGTCCGGCTCCAGACAACATCTCCATTATTCTCTTCCACCCAGCTTCAGACCTCTGCTCTTCTCCCAAACTCTGTAAGCTCTCCATTGTTCAGACGGGACTCTCCCCCTCTATTTCTGCCAAAGTTCCAGTATGTTTTCAAGATTGTTTAAACTGCACCTTCTCTCCGTATATGTCCCAGGTACTCTCAATTCAGAATTAATCTTTCCTTCTTTGAATTTCCCATCACACAAAATAATGTTTCTATTTTAGAATTGATTCCTGATGATCTTGCAGTAAATATTATATGTCTGCCTGTTTCACCAGAGTGAGCCCCTAGCTGGCTCTGAGCATTAACACAGTTCCTGACAAGCAGAAGTTTTCTAAAAATTTTGGTTTACTTGAGTAGAACTTCTTATACAGGAGAGTGAAATTATTTCGTGACTGTGCTTCAACTTGAGAGCCCACCCCAAAGGCTAAACCAGCCAATGAACTTTTCTCATAGTAACTGTAAGATAGTATAAGCTGTCAGTCTCCAAGAGCCAGAGGTTAAAATTGGCTTTAAGCATTTGGAGATTCATTTAACTAAAAGAGTCGTTCAATCAGATAGCATGATTGTGATATCTCTTATCATCCAGAGTATGGATAAGAATTATTATAATGATAAATTAGTGGCAGGAGTCATTGATTATTAGAAAGGAAAATTAATAATGCACAATGAAATTGTATTCATAAAATTTCATTCAGGCATTCTTTTGTACATACCCATAATAAGAAGTATTCACTTTATAGCACTTTACACTTGGTACATAATGTATGATTTCATCTTCATATCAACACAGAGAAGCCAATTTATAGGTAACAAATCTGAGGTCTAGGCAGGCAAAGAGAAAAAGAACTATTAAGTGCTGGAGTTGAGTCTCAAACCCAGGACCCCTGACTCTACCCTGGGTTCTCTTCTCCCAGGCATTGACAAGGGTCTCAGGAACCTCCTTAAGGCTTCCAGATGAGCAGCTTCCTCTCCAGGCCCCGGGGCCTTGTCAGAGGCCAGGGTGTATATCTGAGCCACCCCAGCCACACTAGGTAGAAGACACGTTGTCTCATTACTGTGAAATCGCTCACTCCAGGGGTATTTCAGTGTTCATGGTCCTCTAGGTCTCTAATGACATTTCAGAGACTTATTTTCAATTTTTTGATCCAACTTCCCTGCCTTCAGAAAACCTATGTCTAACTCTCTAGAAATCTTCTTGTCACCTGCATCCTGACCAATAAACTGCCTTATTCTTTCGAATATCTTCTTTCAAAATGAAATTAGGAATATAACTGAACTCAGAGAAAGGATTGTCTATGTGAGCTAAATTGTCATCTATTGTAACAGAATATTAATTGATAATATAAGCTCCCCAGTGCTTAGAACAGAATGTGGCACATAGAAGATGCTTAGTACATATTTCCTGTTGAGTAAAGTAAATAAAACAAGAAATAATACTAATAAGCGTACTATTTAGAGTTCTGGAGATTATCACAATAAAAACTAGAGCAAGAATGGGTGAGTGTCATTGCCTGTGAGGTGGTGGGAAGGGCATGAATCGTGAAACTGTGGCCTTTGTGACGTGCCTTCTGGAGTATTCGACATCGGGGTAGAGTTGGCCGAATCTGAACTGAAGCCCTTGCTCAGCCTTTCTACCTGAAAATGTTACCTTCCTCACCTGAAAACCACTCACTGGGGAGCACAAAAGCACTGCGTCTTTTAACCACGTGTATGTATTACTTTAATAACAATTCAAACATTCAATATGTTTTACAAATCTGTCAGTTCATGTCCTTTGCCACTTGTGGTATCTGGATTGTATAAACAAAGCACCAAAAGCCTCTAGCAAGAGCCCTCCCTTCATTCTCCTTCTTGTAGCCTAGGAAAACAGAAGCAAAAATGGAAGAAATAAACACACGAACAAGGAAGCCCATCCTCCTTCACATGCTCAACACTTTTTCAGAGTGGTTTTCTAGACTCTCCCTATCAATTCTCTCATGACCCTGTTCCCAGAGTACACGGTAGATCCAGACCACTCCTGTCCAAATTGAGCCTCCAGAACCCTCAGCAGCATTGCCTGCTGCAGAAGGTGGAGGAGAGTCCCTCCAGGCTGGTCTCACAGGACATGCCCGTGCGACTTCTGACCAGCCTCATCACTAATGCTGCATGCAGATGCTGTACCAAATTGGAAATGGCACAAAGCCGCAAACTTTCAAAATCAACATTTGAGTTTGAAATGAAAGAAGAGAGACAGAGCAGTGGTGCAAGGAAGGAGAAGTGTGCTCTGGGCCTGCCTCTGCTGCCAAGTGGCCGCAGGGCTCTGAACGAGCACCTCTCTGGACTACAGGCCACTCACCCACAAGAGGAGGACAGCATCCTGCCTTGCCAGCCTCATGTGGTATTGTGAGGATCTCAGGAGATCCTGGGTGTCAAAAAAGCTTAGAAACTATAAGTCTCTCTACACCTTGAAAGATTTTTATCATACATTGGGGTGGAAAGAGGAAGAAAAATTGGTTTTCTCCCTGGTCTGGAACTTCGAGTCACAAAGCAGCTCACTCAGCAGCTTGGGGCGGTCCTAGGGGAGGAATTCGGGCTTCTCACCTCCTGTCCCAGTTGTTAAAATCCAGCACATTGCTCTAGAATAGAATGCATCATACAGATGCAGTCTTTCAAAACAACCCAGGAGGGCCCATGTGCTGCTCTCCAGGCCCTCTCCCCAGAACCCAGGGACAGTTGTGTCAACTCTGCGAAACCTGCGCTTTCTCCCCAGAGTTAACCTTCAGAGCAAGAGACTAGGCTTTTAGGGCCTGCTGTTTTTGAGGAACTTTCGTGGCAGTTAGCTAAATCCCAGTAACCTTATGAGGCAGGTGCTGTTATCATCCCTTTTTCAAGATGAAGCCTGAGGTTAAGAGAGATGAGGTGAGTTGCTATAGCCTACATGATTTCAAAGCCCAGATCTTCTCTTTCTGAGCTCCTGGCCCTTATGTTCATTGGATGTGGGGTCAGGAAACCAACCTGCAGGTCAGTCCTGGAGCTCCAGGCTAGGCTGGGCCAGAGGAGGCTGGAGAGACCATGGTCCTCCCTCCCTGTAAAGCATTTACTCTCCAGGGAGGTTCTAGAGGTTTCCAGGAGGGGCATTTCTAATCCAGTAACAATAGTGCTGCCAGCCTGGAGGGTGAAGCTGACACTTTGCCTTTGCGGGTCTGTTCCCAGCCTCTCTGCTCCAGGAGGCCCTTACAAGTTCTGTTATACCCAGGACAGATCTCTAGGATGTCCCCATGGCAAACACCCCTCTCCAGGTGGCACACCCTCTTCAGCTGCAGTGCACACAGCCCAAGCAGGTTTCCAGCCAGCTGTGGCCTCATCTGAGGTTATCCTGGTTCCCTGTAGGCATCTGGGGACACCTACAATAGATTCCAGAAGGGATTGTCACTTGGTCTGTGGTCAGGGAGGGACTCAGAAGGAAGGGCTGTCATCCTGGAGGAGAAGCAGCCTTTATGTTCTCTAAAGTTCTCAGTAGGCTCTGCAAACTTTGTCTCAGAGTTTATTCCATCTGCCTTAGCCCTTGATGATATAGGTTCCAGTTCAAGATTAGGGGGTACTGGCTCTAGGATACCCTTAAGCCAGGAATTTCACTGAATCTCTAAATCTGGAGCCAAGACTGGGACCCCATAGAAAACACACTCCTTTTCTGGTGGTGGGCATGGTTACTTACACAGGCGTAACCAGCAGCTCTGCTTTTACTTCCCCAGGTAGCTCCAGCTCTCACAGATGTGTTTCAGGGCAGCCCCTCTGCCTCCAGCTCCTATTCTGGGTTTCAGGGATCCTCGAAGCTCACAGCTGTCTACAGATTTTCTGACCATGGCCGGGGCTCCAGAAAGTCAGGCTTTGTGGCTGAGGGAGCCTTAGGCCCCTAGGCCAGGCTGATTCTGGTCCTAGGCTGCAGAAGAGCACCCAGGCCTGGGCCCATCTCTTGGGGAGGGGCTCCAAGAAGGCTGGGAGAATGAGGTGGCCAGCTCAGGGCTGCTGCAGAAGAGGAGGAGGAGGACAGGCAGAAGCTACTGCTTAGGGCCCTTTTGTGCTAGCTTCTCCCAGGGAAGAAACAGGTTGGCTTCTCCTGGCCTCCAGCAGTGAGTCAGGGCATCTCATTCTGGTGCCTGCCTTCTGAAGCAGCAGCTGCATGCAGCCGGGGCAGGCAGGGTCCTCGCTGGGCCCTTATGTGCAGACCATGGAAGGGCTCCCTGGGGCAGAAAATGGGCTATATCTGCCCCCCAGTTGGGTGAAGGCCACATGGGTTGGGGCAGAAAAAGGAATAGTCACAGAATTCCAGGCCTCAGAGGGTTCTGGGCATAAACCTGGACTGGAGTTTGTTCAGAGAGAATTTGTGGATCTTGTAGCACCCAGAGAGAGGGAAAAGATTTTGGTCTTGGCTGGATAGCTGCAGTCTCTGAAGATAAGCCCATAGGTCTCTTGTTCTGAGCTCTTCTGGATCAGGCGGAAGAGGCCATTAATGAGCAGGGAGCCATCAAGTTCTTCTGACACGAAATCCAGGAGCTCACAGGTGGAAGAACAATGTTGTGGAAATGTAGTTTAGAGTGGCTGGACTGGCCAGACTGGGGGACCTGGAACATTTATCAGCCCCTTCTGACTCTCCCAAAAGCGATAGGAAGCCCGGGCCTGTGGACACAAGCAACTTGTCAAGAGAACACAAGTCTAGGCAAAGAAGGCTGCCAGGTCAGGAATGTCCTAGTAGAGTCTGGGGGCGAGCAGAGCATGTCAGCCTGATTGGGAGCCAGTGAGCAGAGGTTCCAGCTGTGATCAGGGTCGGGGGCCTAGGAGAAGGTGCACATTCCCTCATTCGGGCCAGACTAAGGGGCAGGCCAGGCCTTGGCAGGATGAGGAACAGGAGAAGCAAGTCAAGTATGTTAACAAGAAGATAGGACCTCATTCCAAAGGAGTTACAAAGGCAGGGCCTCAGGAAGGGGATAGGATGGGGCCCAGATTCTAAGAGCAGTTAGAGGAATGAGTTCCAGGGCCAAAGGCAGCAAGTAGTCAGGCTGACGTGGTGCTGATTTCCTGGAGCTCCTGACTCAGGCTTCCTAAATTCTAAGTTTTTCCATAATAAAAACAAGATCCACCCCCTGTAGAAGCTAGGGCAAGGCTGAGCCTTTATAGAGCCTGCATGCAACCTGGAAGCATAGAAAGCCTGAAGGGTTCCTGTAGAGCCCCAGCTCTTTCCTTATTTCCCTATTCGACATTTACTAAATCCTGTCACCTCCCTGGGCCTCAGACACTCCACGTGAGAAATGAGGGTGTTCGATCACAGCAGAGGTATTGAAACTGCTGTCTGAAGTCCAGGGATCAGAGCAGGAGCCTCACAGGCCCCTGTGGTGGTCAGATAAGAGGAAAGCTCAGAAAAGGAGCCCAGAACCCCACAACCCCCTCCCCAGCCCCCACAATCTCCTGGAGCAGTTCTATTTTTAAGTTTAATATATTAGGCTTCTATATAAGATTTTATTTGGAAGCTACAACAAGAAAAGGAATGGAAGGGGAAGAAAAGAATAGAAAAGGAAAGAAAGAAAAAAAGACAAGAGCGTCGGCAGGATGGTCTCCAAGCTGTGCCTCCTCCCTGTTGTTTTCTGACTCACCATGATGCTCTCCTGCCCACATTTTCAAAAACTACTTCTGTTCCTCTCCACCGTCCTCTCAGGGAAGAATCCATACATAAGCCCAGAAAAAGCCACTGCTTAGATCTCATTTCCCAGCTCTGAGGAGTACTGGCTTGCAGAGAAGGAAATTGGGGGTTTTTTGTGGGCTGAACAGGAGGAGACCTGAGGCCCTGAGCTGTAAATCAGTCTTAGAAGTTTGGATTCTTACAGCTTGACCTTCGGATGCCCCTCTCGACTCCAGAAACCTTCACACTCACACGCAGGCTTAAGGAAGCATGCCCAGCTGCCAGGCTGCCCCTGGAAGCTGGGCCCACTCCGAGGAGGAGTTGTTTTGATTTTTCAGGAAAAACTGCTCATAGCCAAACTTTCCCTCCCAAGAACAACACAGGCAGGGATTTTCTATGTGCTTGGGAGATGAAGGCTTTCAGAAGCTTTTCGCCATTGCCGGGCCAGTGAGACCCACAGATAATATCCACACCTGAAACAATAGGTGTGGTTCTTAATTACTATTTATTTTTCCTCTAAACATCACCCACCCGTGTCACAACCCTGGGCTTCCTGACACATTTCATACGGCTTTGCTCCACCACTGCCACCCCGACTGTGTGGCGCATCTCTCAATACCCAGCCCACAGGTCCAGAAATTCCACAGGAGCTAGGAGATGTGGCAAATCCAGACCAAACTGAGGATTTCCTTCGTGTACACACACACCATCCAGTAAGAGTGCTCTGCTACACTCACACTAGAGGAGGATTTGCTGAAACCCCTGGAGAGTGTAGGGTAGTGGAATAAGCACTGGACTAAAAGTCAAGAGAGGAATCCCCTAGGCCCTTCTCTCACTGGGTTCACATGAGTCACCTTCTCTTTCCAGACCTGTTTTCCCTTCTGTAAAATGAGGGGGTTCCTTCTTTCACCCAACCACGTGCCTACTCTCGGGTGACATGTCTCTCCTTGACCAAGGTCACAGCTTACAGGATGACACGAAAGCCATATTGTATGAATCACCTCCTGAGATCAGTAGGGCATCAGATGTCAAAGTTATTTGCCTGTGGTGCAGATAACTAAAGAAATTAATCAGACACACTCTTATCCCTCTGAAAGCTCACAGTGCAGTGAAGGAGAGTGAGTCGTAGGACAATCACCTTACGGTGTGGTACATGCTCTGATAGCAGATACCCAGCTATTATGGGAACACACAGATGGTGGTCCTGAGTGTGTCCCAGAAGAGGTGACATCTGAGTTGGGTTTTAAAGGCTGTGCAACTCTCTGCCAGACAAAGAGGGGAAGGAAGGCAGAAGGAAGAATATGGACAGAGTCTGGTGGGTTGGAGGAATTTCAAGTAATTCTCCAATGACTAGACATGTGGGATGGGAAAGGGAAGGAAAAAGATTAGGAAATCAGATCTCCAGAGGGCTGTATATGTCAGGCTGTGGGGTTTAGACTTTTTTTTTCTTTTTCCTTTTTTTCTTTTTTTTCCTGAAGGCAATGCAAAAATACAGAAATGCAAGGGAATCATGCAATCACATTTGTATTTTAGAAATCTCAGTCTGGCTATCTTGCAGAGCACGGTTTCAAGAGGGAAAAAATGGAAGGCAGGGAGATCCCTGAGGAAGTAAGAAGCAAGAGGTGATGGTGTCCCCAGCCGTGCCAGCCATAATGGGAATGAAGAAAAGGGAAGTGAAATCCAAGTGTGGAGTGCGGGCTGCTACTGAATGAGCGTTTTCCATTTCTAGCTTTCTAGGACTCTGTAGCTAAAGAAATCTCCCTGCGCACGTCTCACCTCCCGTCTTCACCCACCCCTCCTGCCACCTCCCACACGCCGTGCGGCCCGCTGGCCCCGTCCCCTCCTCCGCGCTCGGCTCGGCTCGGGTGAGGCTTAGATAACAGGCGTGGCAGCCGGCCCAGCGTTCCCGCCATCTTCGCCACCAGCTCGTCCTGCTGCCTGAGCAGTTGGCTGCCGCCAGGAGTGTTAATTGGGAGACGTCTGAAGTGACCAGACTGGTGTCGCCGCCGCCATGACAGACACGCGCCATCTGCTGTGGCCAGGCGCGCCTCGGCGCACACACGGGTCCCCTGATTCCCTGTGCCCGGGCGGGACGCGTCCGCAGGGAGACTCAGAGTTCGCTTCGCCTGCTTTTCACAGAAAACTGCCTTGGAGAACGGAGTCCACGCCCTTTGGCTTGATGAGGAGTAAACAGGGCCCAGTCTGGCCCAGGCTTATACTCAGAGCTCAAGGCTGGTCCCCTGGCCCTGTCCTCTGTCCTCTGTGGGGGGTAAGATGTGAAGCTGAGGGCCACACTTCTAATGTGATGAGCTGATCCATATATTTTTCTACATAGGTTTGCTCCAACCCTTCACTAGTAAGTGACTATGTCTTGACTTTTGAAGGGCATTTTGCATTGAGGCCATCCATTTTTTAGTTTTTAATTTAACTTATTCTATAATCCAGAGGAAGGGACCTTAGATACCTTCTAGTGCACTGGTTTTCTCACTGGTATTTATTTGTTTTATTTATTTATTTTTTTGTTTTAGTAACAGAGCCTTTTGCAGACGATGAAACGGAAGCTCAGAAAGGGGAGCACTTGGGCATTCATGACATAATGAATAATTGGCAAAGTGTGATTAGAACAAAGCTCTCATAACTCCAAATGCATATTCCACATTATCGTGTTTGATCTTCACAACAACCGCCACTCACTCCCTGGTTCTGCCACTGGTGGAAACAGAGGCGGGGCGGGGGCGCTAGCTCAGAGTTCCATAATGGTGATGGTACATACTTTTCTTTATTTCAAGCCCTAAAATCTTTCGGTAGACTCTTTGAATATTACCTAATCTTAGTATGGCATTTTCTCGTTACTAATGCACATTCACATATATAATCCCACGTTTATTGCAAAGAAGTTCTCGTATACTGATTTTACAGAAGAGGGAGAGCAAAGAGAAATGAATTGCCACACAGTCAGTAAGTGGCAGGGCCAAGACCCTGCTGTATCAGTGTTTAGATGCTCATCCTGGAGCCCCTAGACCCCTGGGAGTACCCACATTGGGTCAGCTGCCTTTTGTGGACTGAATTCCAGTGGTGAATAGCAGAGAAACCCGGTTGCTAAGCTGCAGCATTGCAAATAACATTGCAACTTCCTTGATTGTAGTTCATCAACAAAGGAGATGAAAGTCATTATAGGGAACAATCTGGGATTTGTAATTAACTAGGAGCCAAAGCACCTTGAGGAACCAGCAGCAAAAGAGGAAAGCCATCCTTCTGAAAGCCACACAGTCCCATGAAGCCCTACCTTGTTCTCCTCTGCTGACCTAGGTGCTGAGAAGGTAAATCTGTCTAAAGCAGCCATGCCAAAAGGACATAGGTGAAACCGTTTCTGTCAAGTAATAAACTCAACAGGGTTCTTGCAAAGAAAGATTAGAAAGATTAGACATCAAGAGACCGAGGAGGTGCTTCTGGAAAACTCTGGTCATCTGTAGGCTAGAGGCAGATCCTCCATCTAGATGGGAAAGACCACGCCTAGGGGACATCCAGGCCTAGGTCATCCCCTCCCTGCCCCAGCAAACACTTTCATAATAGGTGAAATCTGGCTGTAGTGGTCCTGAGAGCAAGAGAAATGCACTGGATAATACAGCATTAATAAGCATGGCTTTTTATGGAAAGGGCTTTAAATATATTCTAATTTAGCCTATTTTTGATCATATGGCAGTTGAGTCACTTGATGATGACAGCAGCCTGATTCTTGGAAGCAACTAACAATGCTCCCACAATAATAATAGTGATAAAAATAATAATGGCAGCAAAATTATTAGTAAAAATACTAATTTATACTTGTATTCAATTTAAGGACAGCTAACACACACAAACAGTTTTTTGTGTGCAACATTCATTACTGTTTATTATCACATTTGCTTTTCACAAAACTTATAGCAGGTAGGTAGGGTAGGAATAGCAATCATATCCATTTTACATAAGAAACTGAGACCAAGAGACTAGGAGTAGGTTGTCCAAATCACATAGTTAATTAGTGGCCGAGCAGGCAGGATTTGGGGGTAGAAGAGTGGCAAAGGAAAGTTTGATAATTTGGACCTGCTAAGTCCCAGTGACGAGGAATGCTAACTTCCCTTTGGAAGGGGTGCGTTGTTCAGCCTATGCACAAGGTGACACTGAAAGCCTACACTGCTGAATGTGGAGTCAAGAAACCAACAGTTCCAGCTGTGTGTGTGGAGTGTGACTTAAGAGGGACACTTTAAGGGAGACTCCAGTCTCTGGGTCTTGAGTATAGGGTAGACAACATTCAGGGTTGCCATGACCTTGCCTACATAAGAGAAGCCACAGCGCTGATAAGGGAAAAAAATTAATAGTAGGTGGCTGTGTGTGCCCACACCTCCAGCATAGCTCCTGATGGTCATGCTTATATCTCTGCTGTGATATCCTTTCCCCTTCCTCTTATGTGAGCTCCTTGACTTCCAGGACTTTATCTTTTTCTTCTCTGTATCCTTGGTGCAATTACATCACCAGACACATAGTACTCATTCAACACTTGTTGCATTAGTAGATGAATAAAGGAATAGATGAATACACCAAGAGGTAACTGGCTGGGGGCTGGGGATACACTGAGTTCAACTTCTAACTAAAATAACCTGCTCCTTAGGATGTAGGCATCATTGGGTACCATTATTCTGTTTACCACGTAAGGAACAATTAGAAATTTAGGGTGCACAAAGATAGCTAGGGTAAATTCCAGTGAGAGACTTACGGATGAGGAAGGAGGCAATATTTGAACTGATCGTGAGACTAGGTAAGATTTTATGGGACAAGAAGGCAGAGGGAACAGTGACAAACCATCAGGTGTGAGTGGACCATAAGATGTATGTGGAAGGCGGTCACCGGGAGGAGAAGCTAATGCTATTATCTAAGTTAAACTGGCGAGCACCGTGAATGCCACATGAAACCATTTGTATTGCTTATGCAGATAAACATTTTGAGGAATGTCTGTCCTTCTGAAAAATTATTCTGGAAACAGTGTGGAGGATGTATAAGAGAGGCAGGAGGCTAAGGGAGAGGTGACCAGTTTGAAGTTGTTGCAATAGTCAGACCAATAGATGATGACCTAAACCATTGGCAATGGGGCTGGAAAGTAGGGACATAGACACTGAAGATGTAAATTTGTCAGGATTTGATACTAATTTTGTACAGAGGGTGAGAAACCTAGAAGAACCAAAGACATAAATGCAGTAACTTAGGTCAATACCCTTGCATCAATTGCTAATTAGATGAACAATTAACCAAAATATGTATGGGAAAAGGAGCAGGTTTGGGAAGAAAGGTTCAGTTTAGGACAACTGTTGAGTCCAAGGTGTCTACTGGGCATCCAGGTGGAGATGTCAGCAGGTAGATTGAATTTCAGGACTATAGAGGACCAACCTTCAGGTGGACCTTAACTGAGAAATCAGGAGCCCTTTCATCCAGCTGCCACCCACTTTTCTGGTGTAGAAGTCACAGTTCACATAAATGAGTTGCTAAGAACCATTATCACATGGCAGAAAGTCAATTCTTAAGACTGAAAGAAGCATTACAAGAGGACTCACCACTACCCCCAGCCTAGTGATTCCCAGACATGACATTTCCACACATAGAATGCGGGAACTATTGTGGGTACTGTCTTCAAAGCAGCAAGAGCAGTGCCCCTGTGTACCTGTGATCAAAGACGGCCTCTGCGGGGCTCAGGCCTGTGAGCAGAGGCAGAGAAGAGGGGGTGAAACAATAGAGCTCTGTAGTGGCTTGGTCTTCTCCCCTTATACGAGATGTTCAACCAAACCCTCCTTCTGCTTTCCTGCCTTCATTACTTACTGCCTCTCCTTCCACTCAGACTGCTCTTTCCTCCTTCCTGGCAAGGCTCAGCTCAAATGCCACCCCCTCTGAGAAGCCTGCCATGGTTCACCTCCAGGGAAATAATATTCTGTCTCTATTATTGTTTATTTCTTTAATGATTCTCTGCCTGTAATATCTATTACTTTGTATAATAATCATCTGCATATTTAAGGCTCTCTTCCTCACCAAACTTGAAATTTCTTGAGAGCACAGATTCTGCCTGATTTATTTCTGTGAGCCCCATAGCAACTTACATAATGCCTTATACACCATCAGTGATCCATAAGTTCAAGATGAATGGATTAAAATGTTCATTTGTGTACTTTTGTCATCCCTTTCTTTCTCTTCCACCCTATGTAAATAGACTTTGTATGGCCATCTTGGGGGAGGGGATTAGTTCTTATTAATCTCCCAAAGTATCTTCCATGGATACTTTTCAAATAACCAACACTCAATCATTGTTGAACTAAGTTGTATAGATAACTTGTGGCTTATAGCACGAGACTTAGAATAATGGTGCCTGGGATATGATTATGTTGAACAAATATGTCACAAGAACTTAAGAACAGCTCAGCTTTGCCTAGGGGTAGGAGAGGAAAAGACACCTAGACCCTGGAGAGAAGAGAATCTGGGCCAGAACGGGCAAATCTTGGTCAACTGTACAGATATACGAACTCTGGATTCACAGAGAAAACCAACATGGGCTGGTGGGAACAGTAGAGGAAGTCTCAAATCCTGGATTCTAGGCCTGGATTGATTTCTGATTAGTTCTGAGACCAAATTTTCCCATGACTACCTTCTTCTTATCCCCCAAATTTCAACTCAAATGTCACCTTCCCAGAATGGCCTTCCCTGACCACCCAAAGTATAAAAGTACCCCTTGCCACCCTATTTATGATTTATTATAACACCCATGGAATACATGAAATGATTTGTGTGTTTGCTTCTATGCTTACTTCTTCCTTCCTCTATTAGAATACAAACTGTGGGCAGGAACTCTGCCTGTCCGGTTCATATCAGTTGCACCATATTTTATGTTTGCCATATTCTGGGTACTCAGTATTTCTTGAGCCAGGAGCTGTGCTAGGTGCTGGGAACATGTGAAAAAAAAATTGACAGAAGGGAAGACTGAGGCTTAGGAAGATTTGCCTAAAAGGGCAGAGCTACTCAGTGGGGGAATCAGAACTCAGACTCAACCCCGCCATGAGTCTCGGGCTCTCTCCTTGTCTATGCATGCCTTGTTGCCCCTCTCTTCATGCAGAAACTCAAAAGAGATCGCCCCTCTCCTGCCGCTTTCTCCCTCTTTCTTTCTTCTCCTGATTTACATATTGCTAAATGATGAAATTATACAGTACATAATTCCACAGCAACTCTGCTGCTTAAAAAAAATTGGGAATGGAGTAATTAGGCAGAAAGGATTCTCAATTAGGCAGTGGATTCTGTTTCTAAAGCAGTAAATGGGGAAGAGATATTTTTTTAACTGGCTCTTGAATATATTGCCATGAAGTGGTTGCTGCCTGGGAGAGCAGCAGCACAGCTCGGAACTGGAAATCTCTGAGCCTGCCTTGAAGCACTATTTTGCACTTGAATTTTCTGCCTAGTTCTAGATGTTGGGGATCAGAATGTGACACCCCAAAGCATGGCACCTTGGCATGCTACGTACTTCAAACTGAAGGAGATTGGAAAGGCCTCAGAAGCAAGGTCTTTCTGACCATCTCCCATCCTTATTTCTCCCACTGCTCTTTCTCCTCCCAAAGTGATCCAAAGAGACCAAAATTCCTCTCCCCAAACATGTGTCATAGAAACTAGAACTTCTTTCCCCCGAAGCAAGCCATAAAACCTTGAAAGGAGACTCTCTGACCTCCTCCCTTCTCCCTTAAAGTCCCGCATGTGACAGGTGTCCTGTCCTATACTTACAGAAAAGGAATGCAGAGAGGCCAAGAAGAATCTGGACAGACAAGCCTTGCTGGGTTGCACCCCTCAGTCTATTACCATTAGATCCTACCTTTTTGTCCAATCATTTTACAAGGCTGCCCATTCTTCATCGAACCTAAGCATAAAAATGGATAGTTTTCTCTGGATCTTTGGGTGTTCCCATTTCACAAAAAACTTTTGAATAAATAAATATTATACTTTTATTTTATTAATCTGTCTTTTGTTATAGGAGTGTACGCTGTGACCTTTGTGATGAGTGAGGAAAGAGTAATACCTTTTCCTCTCTACAAAGATCTTCCAATCTCACATATTAAGATCTCTGGCACCAAGGTGGACAGTCAAAATCACCACTTTAATCCTAGATGTCTTCTCTAGTTTTCTCTGTTTGTTTTAAGTTTAGAAATGTGACAAGGAGAGTATTGATTTTTGACTGGTCTCACTGAGAGAGTCTTGCATACTTTAGAAATCAAACAAACCTACTTTTAGCCCATTTCAGAAAGGGCTTTTGGTTGCAATATTAGAGTTTGCTGGTCTTACAATTTCCTGAGTAAGAAGAATGAGTTACCTTTTCTTTCTTTCTTTCTTTTCTTTCTTTCTTTTTTTTTTTAATGATGGCAGCAAATATTTTCTTTGCCAGGAGAGAAAGTAGAATTCTTTGAGAGAAAACTGCTTTTTTGGAAAATGCTTTAATCAGCACTTTGGTTATTATGCAAGGACAGGGTCCAGGTGCATCCTGGAAGGATGAGTTAAGCCAATGAAGAGATAAATTACTTTGCATAATAATGTACAGTGGTCTCTTTCTTAGGCAGAGATTTCTAGAATATATGCATATGAAGAGATGTCTAGTTTCCCTTGAAGGTTGAAAGGATAAGTGCTTTGATGATGGGATTAGAGAAGAAATTCTATTTAGAAAGGGGAGAGTATAAGGGGAAAAGCCACTAGCAAGGACCCCCTTGGACGGCAGATCCCCACAAACTATAACATCAGTGATGTCTAATATCCAGTTTTAAGTTGTTTCCTAGTCTATGTCCCTTCCATCATCCAAGTCTTAAGTAAAGACTCACACAACAGTCTTGTGTCTGTGGAGCAGGAGGAAGAGAAGGGTCAGGGGTAAAGTGCTGATTCCACGATCCTCATGAAGAGATGTAGAAAGGTAACAACATTCATCAGAACAGGTGACAAAGTAGCCAAAGGTGACTGGAGAGAAGCTGAAGGAGGAGTTTAGAGAGTGAAATGTCAGTTGGCATCAGAAGAGGTAACCTTTCCCTAAAGCTTTCCAAACTATTCGATTTCCTGCAGTATGAAGGCATGGGGGCTTGATATTTTATTCGTATATAAAGGGGAAAGCGACAGCTTAGAAAACTAGGAACATAGGGTCAGGTTGCCACATAAAGATCCTCTGGCTTAGTTTCAGTCTTGATTAAAGTTCACAGCACCTAATTACCTGCAGAGGGCTTACCAGGCTCCTTTGAGCTAGGAAGCAGCAGAAAATGACAGAAAGTGCCTGGGCTTGCCAGGACTGGTCCTAAATTTCTGACCTGCCACCTCCAAGTTAGGTGGCCTTGCAGAATTTCACCTCTTTGAACTTTAGTGGGCTAATGAATGTTGAGTAATTCCAATCCCATAGGATAATAGTAGAATGATGGGAGGTAAAGATTTAAACTGTCTAGCATACAGTAGGAGGTAAATGGAAGATTCATTCTCTTCCCTAAGAGGGAAGATTCACAGTGTTCAAATTGGGGAAGAGTTGCCATGGGGAGAAGGAGGCAGATTTGTTGGACTTATTTCTTCTGTGTAGCATAAGAGGATGTAACTAGAATCAGGGGTAGAAATTACAAGTCAATTATATCTCAGCAAAAATATGGGATTTTTTTTATAGAACTGTTCAACTTTAGAGTTCAACAAAGGGTGAGTTTCCTGTCATTGTAGATAAACAAGCAATGGCTCAACAACTATTTGGAAAAGATGATTTACTGGGGATTACAGCTGCCAGAAAAAGTTCAACAATTTGATCTCTTAGGTATTTTCTAAAACTGAAATTCCAAAATTCTGAGTGTGGTCGCTTTCCTTTTGTAGCACAAGTGAAAACTACTAGTTCTTTGCAAAGGCTTGTCTATCTCAAGGAGAATGATCCCAGATGTACAGCTTTTAAGATCCTGGCCTTCCTCCTTCGGCATTAGTGTTGTGTATTGCATTAACACAAATGGCATTTCATTCTGTCCCTAGGCCGTGAGTTATAGGAGGTTGAAGGCAGGGGAGTGGGCCTCATGGCCCTGTGGTCTTTTAATGTTAAATAAAATCTGAAAGCCCCCATAAATATTCACAGTGGGATATTGGATTTGCTGATGTTTTATGTACTTGGTTGTCCCAGGAAGATAAAACATTTCTTGGGTCTGGCACAAATAAGGAGGTCACTACTCATTGTCCTAAATTCTGCATGTTCTGGGATGGACTATGCCATTGTCACAGTGGCTAGTAAAATCTGTCAGGTGTCTTCAATAAGTAAGCACCACAAATCTAAATGGGTTTGATGCCTGACTTTGAGTGAAATAGAAATCTTAACCAACCCTTTGAGGTTGAGACATCTTAATATTTACAGGGAAAGCAGGGCTTTTCTTGTGAGTGTCTTGGGAAATTTCAGTCAGACTGAAATCATTATCATTCTAAGCACATGATGTGAGAACCATTGACAAGAATTCACAGGAGTACTTACACAGCCATTTTTTCATAATTCTACTAATTAAAAATGTAAGATGCCCCCATATTATAGTTGAGTACATAACTTTCCCAGGAAGGGATCATAGAATCCACATATTAGAACCAAGAGTATCAGAGATCATGCATAGTTTACAAAAAAAGATGTAGCCCAAATGGTTTAGAGGAATTGGCACAGTAACTTCTTTTATGAAATCTTAAGTAAAGCCACCCCTCTCTATGCCACAAGAGAACGTGCAACTGCTCTGCGCATGTGCTTGGAAGGCCAGGGATGTGCAGTTGAGAACCTGAGGCAAACAAGTTAGGAAGTGACTTGTTTAGGGCCACCCGGTGGCAGGACTGGAACTGAGGCCTTTTCCCACTTAGTCGGGAAAAAATCTTAGAAATCTTTCTAAGTGAGTGCAGGGATATCACTGGATACATTGGAGGAATGAAGTGAAGCATAAACCTTCCCAGCATATCGAGATGTCCCCTGCACACATTTAGAAAGATTTCTAACATCTTCCCTCCTGTTTCCCACATATCACCCAAAACAGTCATCATAAGGGAGCCACCATAAATATGTATGTACACACACATATACTATGCAGAATTATGTATTACAGAGTATGTAATTTATTATATATAATATCTATTATAGTCCTACATATGTGAAAAAATATACATAAGAATTTTACAATGCGGATGGAGTAATGAGTTCCTAAATGAAGGTAACATCTTACAGTTTTAGGCAAAGTAATCAACATATTTACAGTGTTTAAGTGTCATTATTGGAAAACGTTATGATATTATATAATATTTAGTGACTAAGTGTTACAGGCGAGGCACTATGTTAATGGTTTTGCATGTGTTACTAATTGTGACAACAAGTTCCATGTTTTCCATATACCACAGCAGGCTGGCAGTAAGCATGAAGCCATGATTTTAGTCCCTTAAAAGTCCTGATCTTTGTGGACCTTCCTCTTGCCATCTCTTAAGGGAGGACCGTTGCTGGTGGCCGGTCGTGGGGGCTGACTGCCACTTTGCCCTTGGCAGGAGAGGCTGCCTCGTTTACAGGCAACAGCTTTGAAGTATGGAGCAGGAAAAGAACTGTTTCTTAGCTGCAAAAGCGAGTCTCTAAACAGGGAACACGGCGCCAGGGCTGCTGTGGATGCAGACAGGATCCCGGAGGCCGGGGCCGTGCTGAAGGTGGCCAGCTGCCCTATTCAGGATTCGAGGTTTCAGGCCGGCATAAAAGAAGATTCCTGGGAGCGCCTGAGCCGCGCCGCGGGACCGAGTGAGCAGCCCCAGGCGGCGGCGGCCGAGGACGGGGTCGGCAATGACGCAGAGGCAGAGAGGGAGCCGCCCGGCCCGGCACAGCCCCGTGAGTGACCCCCGGCCTGGCCCTGCTGGGGGGGGCGGGCACCCACCCAACTTCTGCCTGCCCCACAAGGCCACTCACCGGCCCCGGGGCTGCCTCCATTTTCTCAGGTGGTGGCAGCTCCGGCCCAGCTTGGTCAAGCCTGTCCTTGCCTGGCTCGGCTCCTCACTGAGCCTTCCCACTTGCTTGCCCCAGCGCGGGGCTTCCTGGGGCCTGCGGGCCGGCCTCCCCTCCAACTCCCTCCATGGTTCTCTGGCGGGGCTGGTGGCATGGGGCATCCCCGGCCAGCGGCGGGAGGGCAAGGAAGTACGGGCTGGGCTGACTGTCACTCCACTGCACCCTGGGCTCCGACCCCCGGTAAACTTCCTGTTACCAGGAGGCAGATACCATCTCTGTGGCCACCAGTTCGGAAAAATGCCTAACCAATTTCTGGTTAGGAATAGTGTGGTTGGAGAGTTCCTGAGTTCGCTTGAACCTGCTGGAGAGCTGACTGCGGGCGAGCACCGGAGTCTGTCCGTGCCGGGGGGATTCAAAGGTGAACCGTGTGCTGTGGGCTCCTCCCCTGAGGAGCTCACACTCCGGTGTGGGAGATAAGACAAGTACACAAATAACCGCGATACCAGGAGGAAGGTGATAAGTCCCAAGAAAGATCTACACAGTGCTACAAAGGCACCCAGAGTGACCGGTCGTCTGCGCCTAGCAGAAACCTGGTAGACTTCCTGGGCGAGGTGGTGCCGAGCAGGATCTTGAAGGCCCAGCTGATAGACAAGGGTTGCAGAAGACACGTCCCAGCCCAGCCCAGTGCACACAGAGTGGGGAGACGTCTGGCTAGGGAGGCGGAGACTCGACAGAAACCACACACCCTGTGGGGTTGCCACTGCGTGATCCTGCAGCCTGGGCCAGAGCACACAGAACAGGGAGAAGTCCTGCACAGGAAGTGGAAGCTCAGCAGAGACCACACACCCTGCAGTACCGCCCCATGATCCAGCAGCCCAGCAGAGTCCACGCTGACCAGAGAGGTGACTCCCTGGAGAGGTCCAAGACCCGAGACAACCACACACACAAGGCACTAGAGGCCAACTGAGCAGTCACAGAGGTAGCCATACCAAATTGGCAACCACAGCAACATCTTAGTTAGTCAATAGTCTCAAACCAGTGGACTGTGAAAACCCCTGCCACAATGAATAAACATAAAAAAAAAAAGATACCAGAAATACAAAAAATCAAGAAAGTACACCACCAAAAGTTAATAAATCTCAAACTTTAGATCCTATAGAACAAGAAGCCCTTGAAATGACTGACAAGGAATTTCGAGTGAGAATTCTAAGGAAACTGAATGAGATACAAGAAAACTCAGCTAGACATCATGATGAAATGAGGAAAAGTATACAGGACCTGAGGGAGGAAATGTACAAGGAAATCAATGTCCTGAAAAAAAATGTAGCAGAACTTGCCGACTTGAAGAAGTTATTCAGCGAAATAAAAAACACAACAGAGAATTTAACAGCAGGCTTGTTGAAGTTGAAGAGAGAACCTCTGAACTTGAAGATGGGCTGTTTGAAATAACACAAGCAGACAAAAAAAAAAGAAAAAAGAATCAAAGACATTGAAGAAAATCTGAGAGAGATATCAGACAACCTTAAGCGCTCAGATATCTGAGTCATGGATATCCCAGAAGGAGAGGAAAACGGAGATTGCATTGAAAACATTTTCAACAAAATAGTGGCAGAAAACTTCCCAGGTATAGAAAAAATCACAGATCTTCAGATCCAGGAAGCTCAACAATCTTCAAATGTACTCAACCCAAAAAGACCCTCTCCAAGACATGTTATAGTCAAATTGACAAAACTCAGAGACAAAGAGAGAATCTTAAAAGCTGCAAGAGAGAAGCATCAAATCACCTATAAGGGAGCCCCAATCAGACTAACATCAGACTTTTCATCACAAACCCTAAAAGCTAGAAAGGAATGGGATGATATTTTCAAAATACTAAAAGACAAAGATTGCCAGCCAAGAATACTCTACCCTGCAAGGCTATCCTTCCGAAATGAGGGGCAAATAGTATATTTCTCAGACAAACAAAAACTGCGGGAATTCACTACCACATGACCACCCTTATAAGAAATCCTCAAGGGAGTAGTGGTTTGGTTCCTGAAAAATAACTACCACTGCCATAAAAACCCAAGAAAAATCAAAACCCACTAGTATGATAAAAATGGCATTCATGAAGAGAAAACAAACAAACAAACAAAAACGCTATCTACAACCTAAGGAACCAACAAACACAGAAACCAAACAGTAAATCAGAAAGCAAGGAACAAAAGACAACTAAGACAACCAAACAACCAATAAAATGCTAGGAATAAATCAACACCTTTCAATAATTTAAGCCTCTTAATGTAAAAGGCTTAAATTCCCCAATCAAAAGACACAGACTGGCTGACTGGATCAAAAAGCAGGACCCAACTATATGCTGCCTACAAGAGACCCACCTCACCCATAAATATTCACATAGACTAATAGTGAAAGGATGGAAAAAGATTTACCATGCAAACAAAAGAAAAACGAGCTGGAGTAGCTATTCTTATATTGGACAAAATAGACTTTAAACTAAAAAGCATAAAAAGAGACAATGAAGGACACTACTTAATGATAAAATGACTGATGCATCAAGAAGACATAACAATCATAAATATATACACACCCAATGTTGGAGCAGCCAGATTTATAAAACAAACTCTATTAGACCTAAAGAAGGAAATAGACACTAATACCATAATAGCAGGGGACCTGAACACCCCACTGTCAATATTAGACAGATCATCTAGGCAAAGAATGAGTAGAGAAACACAAGATCTAAACAACACTCTAGACCAATTGGAATTGGCAGATATCTACAGAACATTCCATCCAACAACCTCAGAATATTCATTCTTCTCATCAGCACATGGATCATTCTCCAGGATAGATCACATATTAGGTCACAAATCAAGTCTCAATAAATTCAAAAAAATTGGAATTATCCCATGTATTTTCTCAGACCACAATGGATTAAAACTAGAAATTAATAACAAACGAAACTCTGGAAACTATACAAACACATGGAAATTAAATAGCATTCTACTTAATGACATAGGGGTCCTAGAAGAAATCAAGCAGGAAATCAAAAAATTTATTGAAACTAATGAAAACAATGATACATCATACCAAAACCTGTGGGATACTGCAAAAACAGAATTAAGGGGGAAATTTATTGCATTAAATGCTCACCTCAGAAGAATGGAAAGATGGCAAGTGAACAACCTAACACTTCCCCTTAAAGAACTAGAAAAACAAGAACAATCCAAACCTAAAGTTAGCAGACGGAAAGAAATCATTAAGATCAGAGCAGAACTGAATGAAATTGAAAACCAAAAAACAATTCAAAAGATCAACGAATCAAAAAGTTGGTTTTTTGAAAAGATAAATAAAATTGACAAACCATTAGCAAGGCTAACAAAAAAAAAAGAAGAGAGAAGATTCAAATAACAAAAATTAGAAATGAAAAAGGTGATATTACAACTGATTCATCTGAAATACAAGGAATCATTCGAGACTACTATAAACAACTATATGCCAACAAATTTGAAAATCTGGAGGAAATGGATAAATTTCTGGACACACACAAGCTCCCAAAACTGAACCATGAAGACGTAGAAAATTTGAACAGACCAATAACAATAAAGGAGATTGAAGCTGTTATCAGAAGGCTCCCAACAAAGAAAGCCCAGGACCAGATGGATTCACAGCAGAATTTTACCAAACATTCAAACAGGAATTGACACCGATTCTTTACAAACTATTCCAAAAGATTGAAACAGAGGCAAATCTCCCAAAGTCATTCTATGAAGAAAACATCATCCTGATACCAAAACCAGGTAAAGATATAACCAAAAAAGAAAACTACAGGCCGATATCCTTGATGAATATAGATGCAAAAATCCTCACTTAAATACTAGCTAACAGAATACAGCAACACCTACGTAAAATTATTTACCATGATCAAGTGGGATTCATCCCAGGGATGCAAGGTTGGTTCAACATACGCAAATCAATAAATGTGATACACCATATTAATAAAGTCAAGCACAAGGACCATATGATCATCTCTATAGATGCTGAAAAAGCATTTGATAAAGTTCAGCACTCATTCATGACAAAGACCCTCTATAAGTTAGGTATAGAGGGAAAGTATCTCAACATAACTAAAGCCATATATGCCAAACCCACTGCCAATATCATCCTGAATGGGGAAAAGCTGAAAGCTTTTCCTTTAAGAACAGGAACTAGACAAGGATTCCCACTCTCACCACTCCTATTCAACAAAGTATTGGAAGTACTAGCCAGAGCAATCAGAGAAGAGAAGGAAATAAAGGGCATCCAGATTGGAAAAGATGAAGTCAAACTGTCCCTGTTTGCAGATGACATGATCCTATATATCGAACAGCCTAAAACCTCTACAAAAAAACTCTTGGAATTGATAAATGATTTCAGCACAGTAGCAGGATACAAAATCAACACACAAAAATCAGTAGCATTTCTTTTCTCCAATAGTGAACATGCAGAACGAGAAATCAAGAAAGCCTGCCCATTTACAATAGCCACCAAAAAAATAAAATACTTAGGAATTGAGTTAACCAAGGAGGTGAAAAATCTCTATAATGAGAACTACAAACCACTGCTGAGAGAAATTAGAGAGGATACAAGAAGATGGAAAGATATCCCATGTTCTTGGATTGGAAGAATCAACATAGTGAAAATGTCCCTACTACCCAAAGTGATATACAAATTCAATGCAATCCCCATCAAAATTCCGATGACATTTTTCTCAGAGAAAGAACTATCCAGACATTTATATGGAATAACAAAAGACCACACATAGCCAAAGCAATGCTGAGCAAAAAAAATAAAGCTGGAGGCATAACACTACCTGACTTTAAGCTATACTACAAAGCTATAATAACCAAAACAGTATGGTACTGGCATAAAAACAGACACACTGATCAATGGAATAGAATAGAGAATCCAGAAATCAACCCACACACTTACTGCCATCTGATCTTTGACAAAGGCACCAACCCTATTCACTGGGGAAGGGACTACCTCTTCAGCAAATGGTGCTGGGATAACTGGATATCCATATGCAGGAGAATGAAACTAGACCCATACCTCTCACCATATACTAAAATCAACTCAAAGTGGATTAAGGATTTAAATATACACCCTGAATCAATAAAACTTCTTAAAGAAAACATAGGAGAAACACTTCAGGAAATAGGACTGGACACAGACTTCATGAATACGACCCCAAAAGCATGGGCAACCAAAGGAAAAATAAACAAATGGGATTATATCAAACTAAAAAGCTTCTGCACAGCCAAAGAAACAATTAACAGAGTTAAAAGACAACCAACAGAGTGGGAGAAAATATTTGCAAAATATACATCTGACAAAGGATTAATATCCAGAATGCACAAGGAACTGAAACAACTTTACAAGAAGAAAACAAGCAACCCAATTAAAAAATGGCAAAAGAGCTAAGTAGGCATTTCTCTAAGGAAGATATACAAATGGCCAACAGACATATGAAAAAATGCTCAACATCACTCAGCATCTGGGAAATGCAAATTAAAACCTTACCACACTGAGATACCATCTCACCCCAGTTAGGATGGCTAAAATCCAAAAGACTCTGAATGATAAATGCTGGCGAGGTTGCAGAGAAAAAGGAACTCTCATACATTGTTGGTGGGACTGCAAAATGGTGCAGCCTCTATGGAAAATGGTATGGAGGTTCCTCAAACAATTGCAGATAGATCTACCATATGACCCAGCTATCCCACTGTTGGGAATATACCCAGAGGAATGGAAATCATCAAGTCGAAGGTATACCTGTTCCCCAATGTTCATTGCAGCACTCTTTACAATAGCCAAGAGTTGGAACCAGCCCAAATGTCCATCATCAGATGAGTGGATATGGAAAATGTGGTACATCTACACAATGGAATACTACTCAGCTATAAAAACGAATGAAATACTGCCATTTGCAACAACATGGATGGACCTTGAGAGAATTATATTAAGTGAAACGAGTCAGGCACAGAAAGAGAAATACCACATGTTCTCATTTATTGGTGGGAGCTAAAAATTAATAGATAAATTCACACACACACACACACACACACACACACAAAAAAACCAAAAAACCAGGGGGTGGGGGGGAGGAGATATAACAACCACAATTACTTGAAGTTGATACGACAAGCAAAGAGAAAGGACATTGTTGTGGGGGGGAGGAGGAGGAGGGAGGGAGGTTTTGGTAAGGGGCAACAATAATCAACCACAATGTATATCGACAAAATAAAATTAAAAAGAAATAAAATAAAATAAAATAAAATTTAATGAAGCATAAAAAAAAAAAACAAAGTCCTGATCTTTATCCACACTTATACGTCTGCAATCCCCAAGAAGTCCTCTCCAACTGTTTCTAAGAAGCCTAAGGGTGACTCACGGGTGCTCTCATAGACAGTGCCCTCTCAGTCATCATCTGGGACATCATGTTTTGCTCCTTTCAGTTCCTTCTGCTGATGCTGGTGGTGGACTAAGGCAATATCCTCCACACTGCCGGCCCACATTCAAGTGCACATGAGCAGCCAAAAGTGCAGACATCACTCATAGTTGTACCCATAAAGCATCAGAGCCGCTTTGTGCCTCCCCCTCTATGTTTGGATACCATGATGTTCCACAGGCCCCAAACAGGAGCTGCCTCATGCTCCTAAATCTTACAGACTTTAATGAAGCCATTGTTACAGATTTATTATAAGCATCCTTTTTCCTTAACTCTGGCATGAGTTGCAGCAGGCAGATCAGAGGGAAAGGGGTACAATCATCTGAGAATTAATGGCCCCTCTCACTTCAACATGGCCCAATTTCTGTGGACCTTTGTTTGGTGCTTCTGCTCTCTTTCTTCCCTTAGCCAGCTTTCTTTCCTGCAAGTTTCTTGGCCACCTCTGCAAGTAGTAGTCAGTCACCTGCTGACCCACCCTTATTGATCTTCCAGTCCTCTTCAGAGAGATTCCCATTCTAGGATGAATTCAACCTAGCTTCAAATCAACACTCTCATATCACAGATATCCACGTTATAAATATAATTTATGAATATATTTATAAATATATTTATGTGTACGTGTGGGGTGTAATAAAATGCTGAATTGTGCCATGTAGGCAACTGGAGAATACAACTGAGGTATGAACAAACTATGTGGCAGAAATTTAGGCTCTTGGGTCAAGATTGCTTCCTCTCTGATCTTGAAAAGTACAAGAATCATGTACTGTTCCAGGGATATGGATCAGGCATCAGACCGTACTGCGTTCCTCCAAATATAAGTGCCACTGCTGTGGGATCCAGTTCTATGATTTAAATGCTCAGACCAGTGGCTAATGAGGCAGCCTGAGTCTTAGCCACCCTCAGCCTCTCAGAGGTGAGCCCTCTAGCCTCCTCTTACTCTCATTTGCAGAAGCACTCAGTGGTCCCTCACCAGACCAACTGCCATCAGCCCAGCAGTGCCTGGCAAATGTCTGCAGTATTCTGCTGAGGGGTTTTGCTCTTAGAAGGTAATGCAGAAACTCCTTAAATCAAGAGGGCCAAGTAACAATAGATCACTTCCTATGCCCATTTCACTGAGGAAGATAATATTTCAAGGAAGTGGGTGTTTTACATCTACACACTTTTCACTTAGCCTCTGACCTCCTGTTGCTGTAAATCTGATGACTGTCCAGCTCTCAGCCTCCCAGGCAGCACTTTTCTCCAGTACCCCTCTCAGAGGAGAAAAAGTGCACCACAGGAGAGAGAGACTGCCCCTGTGAACAAGGCAATAGTCGTAGTATGAATTAATGAGAAGTCAAAGGGACATTGGGAAGAAAGGGCATGTGCCTGTGCTACACGCGTGTGGGGGTGCATGCCTCGTGGAGCACTGTCTTTCTAGTTATCCTTTCTTCTTTGTGCTTCTGTTGGAGCAGAAATTGTTGCTTAGGAATCAGTTCTGTGGTTGCAGTCATAAAAGCAACTTTGCTTTAACATGCTGTATAATTTTGAAGTTGGATTTCAATCTGGTCTCTAGTCACCAACATGCTAAGTGACCTTGTACAATCTATTTAACCTCTTTAAATCTCCCTTTTTTGCACAGTCGAGAGGAATGTATTTATTTCACAAGCACACATGGAGCAGCCACTCTGTACCGGCCTCTATGCTCATTGCCTTGGGGGTGGGGAAAGGGATAAACAAGAAAGATAAACAAAACACAGTCATATCCTAATTAAGTGGTCAGTTCTTACTAGACTCCTTAATTCTTAAAATTCTCTTCTCTTTATGCTTATGTGAACCATTTTCTTGCTCTCTGATCAGGCCCTGCCTAGCCCCAATCCACAGTCTCATCTTGCACTGCTCACACAGGTACATCATTACACTCTTCCCCTCTCTACCTCTCATGCCACCTTCTGTATTCTTGTTGTGCTGTTTAGAATCCCTGAACTCTTTCTATCTATATTCTCAAAGAGCCATTTCTCTCACCTTTATAGCTTTATCACTGTTATAAATCTATTTTCATTCTTAAATTAATGACTGTCTTATCCACTTGACTAAAACTTCCATGTGGGCAAGGCTTATGTCTGCTTTTTGTCATCATTCTACCTGCAGAGCCTAGCACATTGCCTGATATGGAGGAGGCACTTAGCAGTTGTTAAATGAATGAATGAATGAATATTTGTTTCTACTGTCCTCTTCTCCAGTGCATTATTCTTAAGGCTTATTTAACCCAATTGCCTCATTTGACAGATGGGAAAACCAAGTTCCCAAGGCAAAGAACTGTATTCTGGATTACAATGTTTGTCAGATGCTGAACCAGAACTAAAGACCAGGTTTCCTGACTCTAGGGAAAGAACCCAGGGCTATATCCTCCTCCTCCTCCTCCTTCTTTTTTTGCATGCAATTGAAATATGACTAAAATGCTTCAGGCATGACCAGTCTCTGAATGCCAAAAAAAAAAAAAAAAAAAAAAAATCAGGAACTTCTTTTTTCTTTTAACTGAAATTTTGATAATGCAACCCACTACTAGTTCAGTTTCCAGGAAATAGCTTCCTCTGAGATGTCTCCCATCTATACTTGGGAGTCCCCACAAAGCACGGACCCACAAAGCACAGTGTCAGCAAAAAACACAACTCATCTGCTGTGTTCTTTTGCTTCTACCTCTACTCTCCTTGTTCATAACTGATCCCTGCAGAATCAATTGCAGAAATCTCAGTTTCTACTTGCTATGGGGAGAACGTCAGTTTGGGGTCTAGACTTTTGTCTCCAAGATTTTCAGTCTACAGGACACAAAACTGTCACTAGTTTCCTGAAGAGGAGGAGAAGCATCTCCTCCCTTCCCCATGCGTTACGACCTCTGTTCTCTGTGCTTAGTCTCACAGAGTCATCTGCAAATGCAACAGATTCTATCTGCCTCCAACCTTTCTCTCATAGGAGCCCCAAACCTGTAGGGACCTTTTAGGGACAGCAGGCACCACTGATACCCTGAATCATCTTCCCCAGCACAAGCTGTTGACCAAAGTATCTGAAGGACACTAATGGAGACTGGTTGGGGGACTGAGAAGTGGTGTCTACACTATTTTAGTCTGGGCTCAACTGTCAGAAATGTCCTTTTCCATCAGTCATTGGGTTAAGGCAGCACAGAAACTTAGATGCTCAGACAGTGCTCCACCTTGTAATAAAGGCATTTTTTCTAGATTCAACTTGTCCCTCCCAGGAAAATCTACCTCTTATTTCTCAGAAGCTTCCTTTATATAATTTTTTCATCTATCACTGAAGGCAATCTATTATGCTTCTCCTGGGAGGCCCTCATAAGACATGTTTAATGTTTATAGCACATCCTACAGGCTAACCCAATCATTTTGATGCTATAACTTTCTCAAAACGAACACTTGGTGTGATGGTTAATTTTACGTATCAACTTGACTGAACTAAAATAGCTGGTACAACGTTATTTCTGGGTGTGTCTGTGAGGGTATGCCATGGTTTGAATGTGTTCCTTCCAAAATCTAGGTGTTGCCAATATGGTAGTATTAAGAGGCGGGGCTTTTTAATAGGGGATTAGGCCATGAGGGCTCCATCCTCATCAACAGGATTTGATGCCCTTATAAAAAGGCTTAGCAGAGGGGGTTCATCCCTTCTGTGCCTCTGTGCCCTCTGCCATGTGAAGACACAGCATTCCTCCCCTCTGGAGGATGCAGCATTCAGGCACATCTTACAAGCAGAGAGCAGCCCTTGCCAGATGCTGGTGTCTTGATCTTGAACTTCTCAGACTCCAGAATTGTCAGAAATAAATTTCTCTTCTTTATAAATGACCCAGTCTGTGGTGGTCTGTTATAGCCGTACAGAATAGACTAAGACAGGGTATGTCTGAAAGAGAGTAGTATTTGGATCAGGAGGCTGACTAAAGAAGATCCACCCTCTCCAACGTGCCTGGGCATCACCCAATTTGTGGAGGGCCCAAATAGAACAAAACAGTGGAAGAAGAATGAATTCTTTCTCTTTACCCTTGAGCAGGGACATCTATTTTCTTCTACCCTTGGACATCAGAGCTCCTGACTCTTAGGCCTTTGGGCTCAGACTGAATTATACTAGCGGCTTTCCTGGTTCTCTAGCTTGCAGACAGCAGATGGTGGGACTTCTTGGCCTCCATAACTGTGTGAGCCAATTCCCATATTTTATATATCTTATTGGTTTTGTTTCTCTGCAGAACCCTGACTAATACACTTGGCTAGAAATCATAAACCAGTCTGAAGGATGGTGAAATGGAATGAAGCCCTACCTGGCTTCTTGTAGCAAGATCCTGGTGGGGAAATGGAGTTTCTCTACTCTTTTCTCCATCCTTTCATTTATTCATTCAGTAGGATTTGGGGTAAGATGGGGGGTACCAACAAATATAAGACCCATCCTTGACCTCAAGGTGAACACATAATCTGGCTGTATTGGACATATGAAAATAGAAACAATCTAGCATGATACATGCTGTAAATATGCTGGTCATTGGGGTGTCTGGAAGAAAGATGGCTAGAATCCACATATCAGAAAAGCACAAGTCAACTCCAGGAAGATCTGAAATAAAGAGGGAAAGGCCAAAACAGGAAATTGAATAAAAAATGGGCAATAGAAGACGGAAGCCCGAGTGGGGAAGCAGATGGCTAAGCAGGACCAGACATTAGGCAAGATCATCGTACCATGTGTATTTGGGTGGAAACAGAACAGCGCCAGGAGAAAAGGAGTGTGCATGAGGATCAGAGCATATCTGGCACAGGCTGGCTCCTGGTGACTGACAGAGCCAACAAACCAGAAGAGGTGGCTCAGCCCCTCTGCTGTACCTCATGGGCCTCAGAGGCCTCTTCGTTTTTGAGGACTTGATGTGGTACCAATTTTCTGATGCCCCAATTTTTTTTCATCTCTAAGGAAGTTGTTGGAGGTCATATGGAAGCAAATTGGAGGCTATAAATAGGCCCTGGACTCCACAAGCTCTCCCTGATGTCTGAGGACTCCCAACTCTGCAGATCAAGGAGACAGGCAACGAGAGCTACACTGAGCACCAGGATGTGGTGAGAAAGTGGAAACCAAGCTGACATTTGGTGTGTTGTAGCATTCCCAGCTCTGGTTTAACACAAGCGACGTGTTTCGCTCACAAACTGGCACTGAGAGCTCATTTACATTTAAATAAGAGGCTTGTTAATGCCAGCAGGAGGACGTTGTCAATGCCAAGCCTGGCTCAGGATTCCTGCCAAGGAGTTTCTAAGAGCATCGCTCTAGGAAACTCCCCCAGAAGAGAAGCAAGCATGCCTTCTCATTAAGACAACTCCACCACGGTGACATTTGCCTCAGAGCGGCAAGCCTTTGGCTGGGCTGGAAGCAAGTGGTGGAATCTTGGAAAGTCGTCTGTTGCCAAGACAGTTGTTTAGTTTGAATTGGTGCCATGCACACTCAGAGACCACCTGGCATGTGGGAAGTGCCCCGGTCAGGAGTATGTCTCATTCCTGCCCTCTGGCACCTCCCATGCACAAGACCATGTTGCAACATAAAGAAAGAGAGGACCTACCCCATTGTCAGACAACTCTTGAATTGGGAGGTACTTCCTGACATTAACAAGAAATAAGTTTTCCGTAGCAGAGATTGTGTACACAAATGCCTACAGATGTCAAGCAGGGAACACAGATGAGTGAGGCGGGATGTTTCTAAAACCCTCATAAGTGGCTGGGATTCTGGCAACCTGGAGTACACCTGTCTAGTCTAAAGGAGCAAGCACTAGTCAGCAGGAGCTGATCTTGGGTCTCATAAACATGAATTTTGCCCTTTGTGGTTTAAACATTAAGGAAGAAGCCAGATTATTAAACAAGAATTACAACACAGTTTATAAGTACTCTCATGGGGAAGTAAAAAGTGCTGTTGAAGCACATGGGAGTGATAGGGGCACACAACCCAGAATTTAAGGGTCATAATGCTTTAAATTTAATCTGAAGGATGAGCAGAAGTCACTCAGGCAAAGATGGGTGGGCAGAGAGGAAAAAGCAAGTGCAAAGACCCTGAGGCAAGAGAGAGCAAAGTACATTCAAGAACCTGAAGAAATTTTGATGTCAGGAGCTTAAAATTCAAGGTAGGGAAAGGATGGAGAGGTAAGTGGGGACTAGATCATAAAGGGCTTTCCAAGCTACAGAAAGAGTTTACACTTTGACTTAAGAGCAATGAAGTTAAGCAGAGGAGTGACAAGATCAGAACTGATGCTGGTTGAGTCTTCTAAAGGTTCTACACCCCAGTTCTGAGAAAGGAAGCAGCATGGGAGATAGAGAGAGCTTAGGACTTGAAGTCAGAAAGCCACAGCTCTGGTTCTAGCTCCAGCACTCTGTGAACGGGGGTAGGCCTCATTCACCTCTCCTGTGAAGTAAAGGGGAAAAAGAGAACTGTCATACCCCGTTGATTGTATGGTAAAATAGTAAATTATTATGAAAATTTTCTGGTCAGCGTTTTTGACAATATGTATCAGAACCTTAAGAATGTGTATTCTCTTGTACTCAGCAATTCCATTTCTAATATGTAGTCTAAAGAAAACATCAAGGATGTGTGAAAATATTTAGCTACAACAGCTTTCAATGTAGTGTTGTTTATAAGAGCCTTAAACAAATAGTGTAGTTTAAAGTCTCTGCTGACCATATATTGCTCAGGTGTTTTATCTTGCTGTGGTCATTTTGGCCTTTTACATTTAAACAAGATTGGGTCAACCACTTTTCTCATGTGCAGTGAAAACCTCGTGACCCAAATCCCAATATCTCTGGTGATTTTTATTATCCTAGTGCCTCTGCCTCCAAATTCTGCTTAATTCTCCATCCCCACTCTGTATTTTGCACCTACCCCAGCTGCTCCTTTTCTGCAATGCAGCACCCTGCAGAATATAACCCTTCCCAATACCCTTTACTTCTGGGTACCTTGGCCACAGGCAAGGAATGTGGTCAACTTTTCCTGAGGGTTTGGGCAATGCAGGGGTTGACGTCCAAGTAGACACCACCCCCTTCCCCCATTCTAAGCCTCTTTCCATCTACTCTTTTTGTTTTCCAGGATTCCTCATTCTTGGCTTCTTCTTTGGCTACCCATCCCTAAGATATTTCTCTTCTCTTATATTTTCAAAATTTATCTGGCTCTCTACTCCTCATTTCCTACCCCAGCCTAACCAGAGACTCATGAGTGATTCTACTCAGGGTCTTGACTTAGGATCACCTCACCCTGCCATTTTTTTGTTCCTTCAGTGGTCTCTGTAAGTGGAAGGACATATTATAAGGATTTTTTTTCCCTATTCATATGCAGTATACTAACCTCTTCCTATTTTAGAAGGAAAAAGAGAGACAATAATTTTGCTTTTGCTTTAATTTCTTACTACCTTTGGAAATAATCTCAATGTCCAAAGTTGGGGGTGAAATAAACCATGGTACAACTATGCAATGGAGCACAATGGAACCATTCAGTTGATGTTGTAGAACAGGTATTGGCAGGTTCAGGATATGGTTAAGGGAAAATATTCAGGATGTATGGCTGAGAAATGAAAATACAAAACAGTGTATGTACTAATATCCCATTTCAAAATGTGTATTCACTTATATGTATGCAGGAAAAAAGCTAAGAAAATGGTATCACTGGTATGTCTAGAGCAGTGGTTCTCTATGTGAGTGATTTTGCTCCTAGGGGACATTTGACAATGTCCGCTAACACTTGTGGTTGTTCTGAATGTGGGGAGGGTGTGCTGATGGCATCTAGTGGGTAGAGGACAGGAATGCTGCTAAACATCCTGCAGTGCAGAGGATAGTCTTCATGACAAAGCATTACCCAGCTCAAATTGTCAATAGTGTCAAGGTTGAGAAACCTACTCTGGATGATGGGTTTATGAAAGACCAAAACTTTCTTTTTAATCGTTTGTATTTTCTATTTTTTATACAATGAGCATGTAGATTTTGTAGTTTGTTTTTATTAATTTATTTTTAATTGACAAATAAAAATTGTGTATATTTATGGGGTACAATGTGAGGTTTTGATCTACGTACACATTGTAGGAAGATTCAATCAAATAAATAAAGGCACATTAAGTGAGCACTTCTGAAAAAGATTTGGAGTGAATGCCCATATTTTTGCTATGTGATAACTCATGTAAAAGTATTTAGCACAGGGCCTCATGCTTTCTTGCCACCATAGTTCCTTCCTCTATACCCACTCCTTTAAATTGGGACCAAGGGACAGGGGACCCAATACCCCAAAAGTAGTAGATGACTCTCTCACCAGCTGTGCTTCTAGTTGTTCTGCCTAAGATGGCCTGAGCCTTTGGCATTGTTGTCCCATGATAGACCCAGGGAATTCGCTGTTAACTGAAACTTCTCTGACTTTGTCACATGGGTGGTCCCCCAAAGCATCTTGCCAGAACCAAATAGGTAGAGCAGGGGTCTGGCCAGAGGAGACAGGGTGCCTGGGCACATCCTGAGTTCCAGGCTGCTGATCCTCCATTCACGAAACCATGTTTTGGAGGTCCTGTTCATTGTCTCAGAAAACCTTGGCAAGAGAATGGTTCTGTGGTAATCAAAGTGTGTTTATTTGGAAGTTTAATCACTTGAAGAAGTAGTTTATTGCCCCCACAGACTCCTCTGCTATGAACATTAGGTCTAATTAGTAGCTGAAATAGTGATGATTTAGCAGAGCCTCTGCATTTGATGGCTGTGGTTTCTGGGCCACCAATTGCAGTTGAAAAAAAAGAAGCAATCATCTCTGCCATGTAATGAATCGTTTTTCCTTATTCCCAGGGAGCTGGAAAGCCCTGTGGGGACTGGCTTTTTCTTTGACCCTAAAACTGGTGGAAACTCAGAGGTTATAGAAATGACTCACATCCTGAGAAAAGTGGATACTACTGTTGGAAGGGGCTTTGATTGAATTTCCGAGGGGGTACTGTGCCTCCTTGTGAATGCTCTAGCTTCTAGCAATGAAAGGAGCAAAATCTCTTGGAGAAAGGAGATTCCTTTTTGCCCAGAGATGGTTGCCACCTGCTGCCATCAGACTGACTGAGGGAGAGGGAATCTGAGGATGCTGACTATTCAGAATAAAGCCTCATGGTGGAAGCTAATAGAGACTAAAGCCAGCAGAAGTTGGGTGGGACTGGTAGCTTCTAAGGTTTTGGAAGAAGAGAAGGAGTGGGGACAATATCGGGACTCTGTTTAGTCTGAAAGGCTTGGATTGGACAATTTTGGTCATCTATCATCTGCCATGGATCTGGGAGCAGGGACCTGTCTGATCTTGCAAAGGCACCTCCGAACAGTGCCTGCTGCTTCCATTCTGAAGACACTCCCAGAGCTTGGCTCTGCTCATTTCTCCATTTTCTCTCTGAGAGAAGTTATTACCAATTATGTCCCTAGAGATCTAGCCCAGTGGAACCAGGCTCTGAATCTCTTCACTCTCTGCAAACACCACCTGTTTCCCAGAAGGCAGAACTAAAAAGAATAGTCAACAAGGGGGCAGAAGAAACTACTGGCAGGCCAAAGGTGTGAGGACTTGTTTTCAAAGGAACAGAGCTCTTGAGGAAGGAGAGTGTTTCCATCTAGCTGGAACCACTTGGTGAGGGATGTCGTGGAGACACTGCGGCCCTCAGGCTGGGCAGGGAAAGTGTTGGCTCCTCACTAGGCGACCTGAGACTAGTCCTTTCCAACTCAGATTTCAGTATTCTCTATTGCTTTTGTGAGGAACACAGAACAACAAAATTAACAAAGTCCATGAACAAAAAACTGAACTTTAGGATACTCTTGGGAGTTTTGGGTTTCCCCCCGCCCCTTCTGTTTTTTCTGTCTCAAGTCGTTATGATGTGCAGGAAGTCATTCTGTCCAGACAGCGAAGTATAACAGCCTGGAACTTTTCCATTGTACTGAGTCAAAAAAAAAAAAAAAAAAAAAAAGTGGCAGAGGAAGTAATATTAGTCAGTATTTAGTCACATGTGAAAACAATGGGATAGTTTAGGTTGGCTTGGCATCACACATTTTTACCTAGTTTAAGGCCAAGATGAAGCCCTTTTGGTTGGCAAATTTTGTCCACCATTTGAAAGGAGTCAAGTCCCCCCTTGTACCCTTCCCCCGTTACGATAAAGAATATATAATAGTCTTTCACAGTCCCTAAGGGAGAAAGATTTTGCATACAAACTAAGAAAGATTTGGGGAGGGAAAAAATGGAGTGGAAAATCTCAGAGGCAACAAAGGACAAGTTTGCACTGGCCTGTCTTCCTCTCCTCCTGGGGAAGAATGAATGCCTTCCTTCTGCTCTGCAGCCGCACCCTGTAGTCTCCATCTCCTCCTTCAGGGACAGTGCTAGGAAGAGAGCACATCCTAACCCGACCACCCCACACAGAAGCACTCTTTCGGTCACCCATTCAGTTCTCCACTTGGTCCGCATACATTTGAGCCTGATATTCTCATGCGACTGGCACAGTGCATACAGGATGCGTAAAACACAATTAATGGTCTTCAGAGTTGTAGTCTAGATGCATGTTTGACTAGAAGAAAAGTAAGTTCTTGTTTCATGCAACTGTCCTAGTACTGTACATGTCTGCTCAAAGTCACATGGGCACACAGAAGAGTGACAAAAACCGTCCTAGAGGTCAAAGAAAGGTTTCCTGAAGGAGGTAATGTGGGGGCGGTGCTGGAGTGTGAGGAAGTCAAAGATAAGCAGCCGGACATTCGCTAACGTGGTGACAACAGATTTTATTCAGTAACTGCTGACAGGAAGGGAAAGAGCTGAGCTCTGTTCCCATTTGCACAGAGGTAACTTGCCATTTTAGAGGGAGAATGAGGGAACAGGGACAGAGAATGAGCGGGGTCAAGCAGAGTCAGGGAAGTGAAAAATTACAAAAAGTGGGCTAGAGGGTTGGTTAATGTAAATGTGATTAGGCCAGCTGTTTGCTAGCTGCTAGGACTGAAGTTAGGAATTTGTCCTCTCACAGGGACCGGGAGACAGGGACCATATCTTTGCTGATGATGACTTTCAAAGGAATAGGTCTCAAGTCCTTGAGAAAAACACGCATGGATTACAGATACAGTTGCATATTGTAAAGGGACAGAAGACAGATTTATAACTGTAAGCTTTTTTTAGTAAATGCTCTAAGAACGAGGGGGTCAGGGCCTATCAACTGGTCTTGGCTAGAATAATCAGTAAATTCTTTTTACCGCTGTGAGATTTTTCGGACAGAAACTCACAGGTGGGCTGGGTTGTCCCAGGGATGTGACCTTAGGCTGCAGAAGCCACGCTAGGGTTAGTCCAGTCTTCAAGGGCAGGTGTTCATCCAGAGTCCCCAAGTGTCAAGATTTCTTTTGTAGTTCTCTGTAGGTGCCAGGCTGGAAGACGAAGGAATTGTCTAAACACTCCTAAGGGATTACAAATGCATGGTCTGTTCGAGAGTGGTATGTGGTTTAACAGCAGGTATGGTGGGGAGAAGTGGAATAGATAAGGCTGGAAAGATAACCTGAAGACTTCAAGGTCAGGCTGGGAAATTTGATATGAGTCCTGTGGGTGATGGAGAGACAGTAAAGGTTAGGATGAAGGGAAGAGGGGGGTCCAATTTGTGGCTGGCCAGAGTAAAGGATGGTTTAGAGGTGGTGCTAAGTGGGTAAGGTCAGAAAGACTGAGACAGGGAGATAAGTGAGGACTGAAAGTTTGGACTAGGCCATGTAGCATAAGTGAAAGAGATGGGTATCAAGAAGAAAGGGACAGGATGTGGAGATCAGAAGAAGGGATCTGGGATAAAATTAAAGTTTGGGAGTTGAGTGACCCAATGCACATGCAGACTTCATTGCCATGACCGTCCTGTGTCTGCTTCCTTCTTCCTCCTTACCAAGCTAATTCTATTAGAGAGTTGGGAGGAAGGGAGGCTCTCTGAGCTGAGTTTAGGAATCTTGCTTGTGACACTTCATGCAGAACTATCTACTGTTAGTTTTACGTGATCATAGGGAAGTAATGAGTATTTTATTGATTTCCTGAGCAGAATAGCCGAAGCAGAAAGGGTGAAATCCTTTGCTTTGGACATGGATCTGGAGTGGTGTTAAGAAGAATCTGTTTAATTCCATTGTATAGTCATTCATTAGGGTCTGTGATGTGCCAGGCTGTGCTAGATACTTTGGGGGCACCTAAATTAATACAATAACTCCTGCCCAGAGGAATCATGACAATTGTCTGTGTAAGCAGACATGTGCACAGCTGTGCGTGGAATGGCGGTGTGATTGTTTGCACTGTAAAGGGAACCCTGAAGAGGGAGTAATCGGTTTCAATGAAGAAAGCAGTGAAGACTTCATGGAAGAAAGGTCTTTATAAAAGATGCCAGAGGCAGAGAAGTGTGGGGAGAGAGAGGGGCTCTGTCCTATAATTGTATTGCCCACACTAAGAGCTTTGCTCCCCAGTCCCCACTTTTCATTCATCCTCATCTACGTCTGCTACTGGAGTTGCTCCTAAAATTCTGTAGTGCTGAGCAGGACTTGTGCTTCTCTTAGCTCTCTTCAGGCAGCCCTTGTCCCAGATATACTGGTCATTACAGATGTATTGAGCACTTGACTCTGCGTTGGACTGGGAAATGGAGGAATCAGAGAACATTTCTCTCCTTTTCTTTTTAGACTAGTATATTATGAAATAAATGGTACTTATATAACACATAAATGTATAATAATAAAATGAATGCCTATGAACCCATAACATAACTAAACAAATAGAATGTTAATAAGACCACTGAAACTCCCACAGATCCTTCACCATCACATCTCCTTCCTTTTACCCTACATCTCCAGTGTGTGTGTGCGTGTATGTGTGTGTGTGTGTGTGTGTCCATAAACAACATAGTTTTCCCTGTTTTAAAATTTTCTATAATTAATATGAATGTACTTATTCTTCTATGTTTTTTCCACTCAACATCATGTTTCTGAGAATTGACCACACTTATTTATTCAACTATTATTTATTAATAGTCACTGTTATAGTTTATTCTTTGGCAGGTATATACTACTCATTTATCAATTCTTCTTGGGTGGTCATTTGTGAATTCTTCAGCTTTTTGCCATTACAAACAGTGTAGCTCTTTATATCTTTGTATATGGCTCTGGGCACATGGATAAGAGCAGAATTACTGGTTATAGGATTAGCACATCTTCATTGATAACGCTAAATTATTTTTCAAAGTGATATTAGCAATTTTTATTCCCACCATTATTTATATAAATATCCATTGCTCCACATCATCTCCAATACTTGGCATTATCAGACTTTTAGATTTTTGCTGATCTAGTTAGTTTAAATGGTAACTCACATTGATTTTAATTTGCATTTCCCTAATGACTAACCTAATTGTTCTTTCATTTGTCAATTGGCCATGTTTTTTTTTTTCTCTTTCATAAAATATCTGTTCTTGTGCTCATTTTTCTATTGCATTTTCTTTCAGGGAGGAATTTATTGTATATTTTGGATAGTAATCCTTTGTCAGTTTTATATTTGGCAAATAGCTTTTCTCAGCTTGAAGCTATTACGAATCTTTTGATTAACTAAATTTCTTAATTTTAATGGAGTCTAAATTTGGCCATTCTTTTAGTTATTGCTTTCATGGTTTGTATTTTGTTCAAGAAATCCTTCATAACCTAAAGTTCATAAAGATTTTTAGAGGCCTTAAAGTTTCGCCTGCATGAGGTAAGGCATTGGATGTTGTGTTTTTCCCACATGAAAAACCGATTATCTCGGTAATCTGCAATACTATCCAAAGTGACTTGCAATATCATCCATGTCTTAACTGTATGCTGCCATAGTGTATTTTTTTTTCAGGATTCCCAACTATTTCTATATTTCCCCCTTTTTTTTTGTACAAATAACACTGTGTTAATTACTACAGCTCTATAGAAAGTCTTGTCTGATAAAGAAAATTACCCCTCCTTGTTCTTGAAAAAAATGTCTATTTTTGCATTTGCTTTTTCACGTAAACTTTAGAATTAGCTTGTGAAGGCCACGAGCAATTCTGGTGAGATTTAGATTAGAATTCCACTAAATCTATGAATTAACTTAGAGAAAGTTTATATTTTTGTGATATTATTTTTCTATCTTTGATCATAGCATCTCTTTGCATTTATTTAGATTTATTTAAATGTCTTTCAAGGGCCGAGCCCATGGCGCTCTCGGGAGAGTGAGGCACTGGGAGCGCGGCGACGCTCCCGCCACGGGTTCGGATCCTATATAGGAATGGCCAGCGCACTCACTGGCTGAGTGCCGGTCACGAAAAAGGCGAAAAATAAATAAATAAATAAATGTCTTTCAGTTGCTTTATGATTTTCCTCAATAAGGTCTTGTCCATTTAAAAAAAGATATTCTGAAGAACTTTATATATAATTTTTTACCATTAATGGATTTTTGGTGGTTACATTAATCAATGTTATATCTAGCCAACTTGCTAACCTCTTTTAAATGTTAATTCTTTGCATGTTATTTTGAGTTTCTATAGAGTTTTCTATATAGTTATATCATCTATGATTAATAGCAGTTTGGTTTCTTATATTCTACTTTTATTTTATTAATGTTTCTATTATAGCTGCATTGACTAGAATCTTCAGTACAAAGTTGAACAGAAGTGGTGATAGTGGGCATCCTCTTATTATTTAAAATAATTATTTCTAATGTTTTACCATTAGGGATGATTCTTGCACAGGTACTCTTGATAGGGTTAAGATAGTCTTGTTTTTTTATCATAACTGTTTTATCTCATTTCAGTCCTTTTCTGAATCTATACATACTTTGATTGTTAAGACTTTTCCATTTTGTCCTTTCCCCTTTTGTTGTTTGTATCCATATGTATCAGCTCAACTAGACTATAGACTCATTGAAAGGAACTGCACCTGATTTATATCTGTATCCTTCAAGGTGCGTAGTACAGAGTAGATTGTTTCTCAGAAGCATGCACAGTACAGACAGAATAAAAGCGTGAAAAAGTCAGCTGGTTGTTCATGATGAGTGGAGAACTTCCCACCTCCACCCCAAGGGACCATTTATTTGGATCCAGCTTTAATAAAGAAAAATTCCTTATTTACAAGGTTAAGACACAGAGTGGTCAAGTAACTTCAGAACACGTCTTAAGTTCCTCTGTGCTAACAGTGGAGAAGAGTGGGTGCCTTTGTACTCCTGTGGCACCATATTGGCTCAGAGAGACATTCCCCTTCTCAGAAGACCACAGGGAAAGCGAATGATGTAAAAAGTGAATCACAGTAAAGGGGGTTAGACGAAAAGAAAACAGAGCTTACCCAACAAGAAAAACTCCACACATAGGCAAGTATATGTAATAAGAAGTTTATTAAATTTCTAAATATAATAAAGTAGTTGCAGTTTTTTTTAACAGAAAAGAAATAATTTTCATATTTATTCTTATAGAGCATTGGAAAAACAATTGATAGAAAAAACTGATAGAAGGTAAATTGAAACATGTTTTAATATAGTTGGATAATGCATAAATACAAAAGAAAATACCCAAATCACTTGCTTATAACAGGTTTTATTCTCTTATTTTCATAAGGAACCAAGTGTGCTATTTTGGATATGTCAGTGATGGTTCGTGATGTAGTGGACAAATGCAATTTGCTAAGAATAAAATAACAAAGAAAAACCGGTATCTTAGGAATACCACGGCTCTGTCAGTATCACACATATGAAAAAAGGTATATTCCCAATATGTTTCTGTATGGCTTCCCCTAAGTCAGGGAATGTCATTCAGACTAGCAGCTGATCACAGTGGGGCTATGATTGTGCTTAGCTAGTGGGAAGTGCTTGCTCTTAGTAGACACATTTGGCATAGAGAAAATCTGGCTCCTCCTTGTCTCCCCCTTCTCCTTGATCTATCCACTTGTAAACACTATTTAACCTTTACATAAAACTCTCTTTCATAGTCATGATCATCAGATTGAAACCTAGAGCAAAGCCCTGTTGTGTCTTTCCCAGTCCTTTGGTTTTCAGGGAGAAAAATCTCTGTACCTCAATGCCCTTATGATATTACACAGAGAGTTCTGAACTCTTTTTTTAGCACTATTATCTGATTCTCTTAAAAAAAAAAAAGACTACTAGTGTTGAAATTGGATAAGGTAAAAAAAGAAAAGGAACATCAGCAGAAAGAGTAGACATTTTTAGTGAAGAGTACCATTCTTTCTCCAAAGAGTCAGTTGGTTTCATACAATGACGATGACTAAAACAGGGTGGTCACACCTTTGAAATTATGAAACGGTGATCTGCTCCACTCTCACTCCTGGATTATGTATATGGAAAACAGAAGGGTGGCTGACTGCCATGGCATGGAATCTATCTTCCATAGCTTGTCCCCCTTTACTTCCATTTGGTGGAACTAGGTGGGGAAGGAGACAATTTTGTGACCAAGAGGACAGCAAGAGCTTCCTTGGAGAAAGGCCAAGTGGTGGTAGCTCACTTTCCTCAGAGGCATATTCAAGTGAATATGGAGCCAACTGACTTAGAAGGAAAGGGAGCGACTTGGCAAGTGTAATCTGCCAGCTGGTTGAGTCAGACGACACATTGAGAAGGTTCTTTTTTGGAATCATGTCCTCCCTTCAACTCTTCTCCTACAATCATGCACTGTCTGCCTTGTCCTATTTGCATGGACCCTCTCCATTGCCACCATTGAAAGACTCATCACTCTAGGCTCTGCTGGTGCTACATCAACAATATCTACATTTCTTCTGCTGGTGACGGAACTATGAAATTAAAAGCCATCAAATAACACGTACTACTATTTTTAGGAGTTGAAGCAAAAATGCTCTAAGGATCTGGCAAGGACATTTGGCCACCTGAGCCTCCAATCCCCACAGCTAAGATTTTTCTTTAGTTTGTCTGATATTAGCCTGAGAGATAAAAGGAGAAACTTGCTGGCATTTTAACATTCCAAACTCACCAATGCTTAGTTTATAAAATGCACATATGACACACATCCTAATACAGACCATGGCTCTACTAATTCTCTTGAACAGTCTTTTTTCCTGACCAAATGTTCCAATTCCATAAAGCATATATTCCCTTGAAGCAGAGTGCAGGAAACCTCAGCAATATGCCACCATCCAGCAGGATATAAATATAAAGTGGCTGTATCAGCAAGGAATGCTCAGGGAATGTGTTTGCAGCCTGTTTCATGGTAGCCACTTGAGAAGGGATATTGGAAATGAGCGACTTTCTTCCATTTGGCAAGGTTTTCTTATTTCAGCACCTATTCCTTCTGACGGTATGTTTTTGAAGGCTGTACAATACGACTCTGGGTACGTGTGTACATATATATGTAGGAATAACGTTTATGTTTCTCAGAATAGGCACTTTTTGAAGGCAGTAAATCTAAAAGTAAAGTTAATAGAGCCTATATTTAGTGCTCGTCTTCTCACTTTGCTGATGTGTATGCTGAACAGAAGATCACAGATTTGAGTCAGTCTTGCAAAGAGGCCGGAGTCGGCAAATGGCTATATTCAGAGCTGGGGAAGTCTTGCCAACTCAACCGTAGCTGTTAAAAAGGCAGACTTGGAGAAGGTGCAATCGTTTTTCTCAAAGGTGACAGCACAGGAGAAAAGCCTGTAACAAAGCCATGAAATAAAGGCTTGTGTGTATGGCTCAGGGAAAATTACTATCCTCGGGCTCTACACTTTGTATCATATCTGCTTGATGGCACAGATTTGCTACTTAGAAAGTTCCTTCCCTTTCATTTTTTTTTTGTATGTCTCATAATTGCACATATTCCCATACTTAGCAGTAGAGAGAGAGGGGAGCCATAAATCTCTTAAAGTAATGATAAAGGTGTAGGTTAAAGGACAAAACAAAACAAAAAACAAGTAATTCATTGCATACATAACATGTAAAAGCCCAAAGCTACATCAGATGTAAGTTCTGCATCTAAGTTTAAACTTTTGCTTAAGGCACATTTTATCACATGATGATTTTATTCATGCTAAAGAGTCAGACAATCAAGTGTCATCTTTAATTCTATTTGCTCATTGATATGTTTCCTGAAAAAGAATGAGGACATAATTCAAATTTTTAAATGGGTAGTAAAAGGAATAAAGTCATTTAAAAATGATTTTGCTACTACTTCACTGTAAAATATTGATGAAAAGATTTAGTTGCTAGGGTCCTAAATCTTTTTCATCAAGGATTCACTTCAGTTCAGACTTTTCAGTTGAGCAAGGTGGATGGCACAGTCCGTGCTAGTTTCAATTTGTTACCTAGTAAGGGAAATCGAAAGCACTTCAGCTTTTGCTGGCAATATATTCCTGATATGTTGATGCACTTGACATTCCTCTAAAAACTAAGCAGAAACTATTCAGGGTTAGTAAAATGCAAACACTGCCCAAATTCCAACTCCCCTTTTATTAATTGAAAGTTAAAATATGAAGCCATTTCTACTGCTGGCATTTAAATGATAAAAAAAATCCCCTTTAATCTCAAAGTCTGTGTTTGAAAGAATGAAACACGGTTGGGCAGGTACATCATAACCTGGCTAAGTTATTCTATTTTCGGTTTATAATTACTAAGTAAGCATCACTGCCACCCAAAGTGAAAGAGAGATGAGAAGGAACTGGATTTTTTTCTTCTTTAAACTTAAATCTCCCAAGGGGGTGCGGAAGTAGAAATATACCTAAGAAAAGCTAGCACTCCCTATTTTGGATTTTCTAAACTAGTTCAGAAATAGAGTTAAATAATTTGGTGAGAAAAGACATGCAGACTTAATATTTACTCCCTTATGATGGAGGGAATGGAGTCAAGAAAGCAACTATTATTTCCATGCCTCAGTGTGAAGCAAAGCAGGCACTGTGCAAAGAGGCAACGTAATGCATCAATAATAATGGCCCGGGAATAGTTCTTTACCCTTTTCCCAACAGATAGAAACATAAAGAGGGAATCAAGTAAGAGAGACGAATACCTTAGTTCCACCCCCACCTCAAATTGCTTTGGCATATTTTAAGAGATAAATGGATCCATACAAAATTTAAATAGCTTTTTCTTTTCCTTTTTGGCAGCCACAAAAATGGGTCAGGTCTAGGAATTATTAATTTCCTAGCCTGAAAAGCCCAAGTGTATTAAAATAAGATTTCTTTTTTGAAGGATCAGCTTTCTTAGAAGATGTGTGTGTGTGTTTTAGAGACAACATAATTGTATTTTCTCTAAATATGAAGGACTATATTGTATAGAGTGCAGAAATAAAAATTTCCATTAGTTTTCTCTTTACATTATGTAAAGGTAAATCAGAGTTTGTGGCTGATTTATAAAGGTGTTTGAAAATAAAGATATTTTTTAAAGTGCTGCTTTTTTATATTCCCCACCTCATTGTCCTTTTATTCCCTCTGATAAGATGTCACGGGTTCCATCCAAGTTGAGTCTCTACTCAGGTGTATTCATTTAGCTGATTCTGAGACATGCTCAGAATGCTTCTACCATGGATCTGTTCTCGGGGTGTGGGTATCCCATCTATCCTACAAGAATCGTTTGCCATTCCATCAGCCATAACATTTTGCAAACCTCACAGGAAAATGAGGTGCATTTCCAGTCTCTAAAGGTGCCATTTCAACTCTACTGGTACTGCTGGTGTCTCCTGTACCCCTCGAGTGGGAAGCCTGGGAAGGGCTGAGAGGCCATTCATTATTTAACCTGGCTTTCAATTATCCCAGGGAATAAGCAGATGAACGATGACTCTGGCTTGATGGGTGATAGACTCTAGGGAGGAAAAGTGCCTAGAAGATTTACTAGATGAGATCACTTTAAAGTTGCCTAGATTTGATGCATGAGATTCAACACAGAGAAAGAATATTTTTTCAATCAGTTCACAGATTTTTACAAACAACTAGAGGAGAGAAATGAGAGGAAATAAAAAGCAAAAAGGCAAAGTCTCCTGAGGGGCGAAGCTCAAGAGAAGGACTGTAGAACAACTTCTACATATACATGGGGTCTTCCAAATAGGTTTTCTGGAAGCAACATAGTACTTAACCCCCTTGTTATGAGGATACACACATCAAAAAACTAAAACAGCCTGGGAAACCCAGTATATCAAATGGCAAAGGCCAGATCTCAGAAATGCCAACAGTCCCATAGCATTTTTTTTAACAGACATTTCAAGGTCATGGGTAGGTTCAATCAGAAATGCCTGTTGCAGCAACAGACACTTCGAGGGCTCTCAATTACTGTGAACTGAAAGACTAATACACATTGTTTACCTACAGCTGTTTGTGCTTCTGTGGAGCATACACTGTGGCTCATAGGAGATAGGCTTGTCTTAAGGATCGAGTCACCTCTACATGCCACTGAATTCTAAGTGATACCGTCTTGGTTGATATCCTGAACTTGACAGTTCCAGAGGCCTTTTCAGTTAAAGTAATGTAAACCAAATCTCTCTGGGGAAATTGGCTGTAATGTGCTTCAGTGCCAGTTGTTTTGTCTTATTGGTGGCCTTTCCCCACCAATTTCATCATTGTGACAATCAGACAGAATACCTAGTGGTTTCCCACAAGATGATACGGAAGATGCATGCAAGCTCCAAATGACCTCAAACACAACAGTACATATGTGGATTTGCCTCCTGATGGCCAAATGGTCTATGTTAATTTCCCTGGATGACTTCTATCAAGGGGCCGGGTAGTCTGTGAGGAGAGTACATCGTCCTCCAAGGTATTTTTGGCCCTGAAAGTGGCTATTTGGAGAGAGCACTGGACTTGCAAGACCAGGGTACATCCCCAAATGTGCCACTTACCAGCTATATTGCTTTTGGCAAGTCACTTAATGATTCTGAGCCTCAGCTTTCTCTTCTAGAATAGGGCTATTAATAACCTTCCTCCCAGGGCTGTTTTATGTATGGAAGCAGTTTGTAAGCTCTCTTAGGAATTATTATTTTAGAGCTCAAAAAGCCACCCCCGGGTCCTGCCCAGGAGACTGCTGGCAGGTTCTGCCTACAGGGCTGTCTAATTCAAAGCTGGGGTGGAGGAAGCCAAAATCGAAGGACAAGGACTATTTAAACTAAATAGTAATCCAGGACAATAATGAAAGTATTTACTCACTTCTACATAAAACTATAAGCATAAATTTTTCCTTCCCCCAAGAATGATATCTTCTTGCACAGAAGAACTGGCCAGGAATAATAAGTTTTCAACAGTACCACTATCTTATGCTTTTGATGCTTTCCTTATTAGAGCTGCAGATTACACACTGACATTTCCCAACATTTTTAAGGTCAGTATCAGCAGGTCAGATACTTGGAGTGTGTTGTTCATGGGCTAGTTGCTGGGAGAAGGCATGAAGCTATATAACAACTGACAGAACAGTTTGTCTTCTGAATAAGAAAGTACAAACGGCAACAAAAACCTCATAAACTCTAATATCTGACCCTCAGAAAATCCCTCAGACTATTTTTAGAGATGTTTAAACATATTTACAATTGTCAGCTAAAACTCAAAGTTTTTTTTTTTTTAAAGTAATGCATTGTCCCCAGACAAAACAAGTACATATGGAAGGAAAATGCAGGGAGGAAGCAATGTTTTATTAGTTACTACGGGTTAGTTTTGCGTGGCATCAAGGAGAACATAAGCCCCAAAGTCTGGTTCTGCTTGAAAGTCAGGAGGAGCTTGGAACAAAGTGTGATGGACTTCACAGGGTAATGAGTTCCTTGACACAGGTAATCTTTAAATAGAGTCTGGATTAACACTTAGCAGCAAATCTGTAAAGGGATTTTAATACCAAGTGGAACAGATGACCAGGGAATCCTTTTTATCTAATTGCGGACCTAGAAGCAATAGAAAAACAGAAGGCTTTGCTTGTTCTCCAGGGAGGGGATTCAAAAACAGGTGCATTTACTACGAGAGTGGAAGATGTAGCTATGGACCAATAAGAATGCACATTTTCCATGTTAAAATAAAGATCACAGAGGGCTGCTTCCTGTGCATACTGTACGCGTTGGGTTATATTTTGGCAGCTCATCCTCTCTTATAATTATAAAGAGATGAAAAAGCAAGTAACAATTTAATTAACCTTTCTCTACGCTTTTTTCTTCCCATTGACCCTAAATATCTAGAAGCCTTTTCTCCTGTTAAGGAGGAAATTTCAGAATCTGTGATATTCTGGCCAAGGCAGAGTGTCTTTTCTGAATATAGCCTGTATTTTCCATTCGTGTCAACTTCCAAATCAAGTCAATGAACCAAAGCAAGATTTCTTACCAAATTTTATGTCCTCCATGAAGCCTTACTGATGCCACTGGGAAGAATTACTCTTCTCAATGCCATATTCTTTCCTATGGAATAAGTACAGATTGAACCTATTTGATATTATCACAGTTGGCCTGAATCAAAGTTACTTACGGGCTCATTCTTTACAATAATTGGTTGCTGAATATTAAGTTGAGGAGATAAGCAAGGGATAAGGATGTTAGGAGGGCAAAACTAAAGAGAAAATATATACTTCTAAGGACAGTACTTGACTGATCATGGAGGAAAGCTGCTCACTTGGTCTAAAGTGTAACAACTCTAGGCGCAAACTTTTGAGCACTGAATGAATGGAAGTCAATCAACCAGTAAATATTTATGTAGAACCTGTAAAGTGTCCAGAACTCTTTCCCATATTCAATATGAGAACACAGACAGGAAATGTCTTATTCTTGAGAAGACACAGAAAAAGGGAAAGGGTTAAAGAGACTTTCTGAATTGACCAAGAAGTGGGAATCTCATGGATGGAACATGCATTAGCTTGTTTCCTGTTTTCAGAATGATTTTGATTTTGGCAACATCAAAAACAGTACAGAATGTAAAGTATGAAGACTGTTTCGTACACAAGGGAGACCTATCCTTATCCAGCTTTCACTCTTCTGGGTCTGAGTTTTTGTGGGAAATTTCCTTTGGGTGATTCCATCAGTTTTCTTTGTGTGATTTCAATTCCCTTTACACATTTTCAACCCTGAAGAAAGTATTTTTTATCTAGGAGATTGCTGTTTCATGGAGTAGACTGAAATAAAATTTGAAAATATGTTTGGGTTCAACTGTTCAAAGGAGAAGCAGAAGAGTGATGGGACGTCATACCATGTCAATAAATGAGGAAAAGTTAAAAGAGTGGTGATATCAGACCTAAGGAGGCAAAGATTTAGACATTAGACTTGCTTTGTGCAGCTCTGGAGACAGAAAGGACTGCCGAGAGCAGTACTACATACTGGCCAGGTCTAAGAAGATTTTGGATGGTAGTTTGTTAAGAAAATAACAGAGCATATTCAGATCTTTAAAAGGTCCATGATCTTATATTTATCTAGGAACAGTTTATCTAGGAATAGTTTGGGGTCAATTAAAACTCTCTGCTCTGGTATAGGACACAGATGACATGGTGACAATTGTCTCATTCTTGGTAAAGCACTATACTCCTAGGGTTGAGAACTAAATTTAGAAGCTACATTCAGTGCCAACTTGACTGAATGCACTTGTGGCTGGTTAATAAGGTGTCTATTTGGATACATGAGGTAAATGTCTATCAGAATTAGATGAGTAAAGTTTTCTCTTGACGCTAAGTGAATGGGTATCTTGGAAAAATTAACAAAACTATATAGCTAGGAAGGCTTAATGAAAGAATCTTAAAGTATTACAAAGAAATTAGTTACAGTGTTTCCTCCTCTCAACTTTTGTTTTGAATGAACGCTAGAAATAGAGATATTTGTTAGTATAGTTAGAGACTGCTGAAAATAAAGTAATGATCAGAATTAAAGAGCGATTAATTTTTTTTTTGGTAACTTCAAGGACACAATCAGTTGAGTAAAAATGCATCTTTCACACAGCTCTCCACAAAGTAAGTTACATGCATGCTGCGTAGCTAAAATAGAGTCTACAACTTTTTGCACAAAGGCCAGAAAAAGTAAAATAGAGAAAGGAATGTGTTGTTGTTGTTTTTTTTTTCCTGTAAGCTGTGTTTCAAGAAAAACTCTGGTGCTAACCCACACCCTGAAAAATACTGTGATTCAAATATTAGGATTTAATATTATCATCATGGACTAAGTGCTGATATGTGTTTAAATTCTGGAAAGATAATAGGTTTTCCTTAATGTAAGAAAAATTATCAAGTTTCAACAGAGTACAATAATATGCCACCACTAAAAAAATAATTGTTTTGTGGTCAAAATACTTTGGATTTAAAAAAAGAATCAATCTAGTCTTAGAGAGATCGCTGCATAAAGCTGAGAAAACTAGACCAGTCATAAATGAATCTGCTAAGAATCTATGACCTGAGTCCCTGATGAAAATCCATTAAAATAAAACTGAAAGACTCTATTATCTCATCTCATCTTATGAATAAACACAACCTAAAAATATATGCTCTTTTAAAGAAAGATTTTACGGACGACACATATATTTTCTGTTAGCTTTCTCCCCTTAATATGATAGTTCCATAGGATCATAGTGCATTAATTTAATTTATGAAAAGTCCAGGCACAGTAGCATCAATAGGTAGAATGGAAATAAAAGACTGAAGGGAGCGAGGAAAGTAGGAAAGAAGGTAAGAAAGAGAGGAAGGAAGGGAGAGGGAGGAAGAATTCTCATTGAGTAACAGTAGCTTTAGTCAAATCATTTTTTAAAGGTTTATAATAGAGCTATGCTAACCAAACAACATCTACGTAAGAAAAGTTTCGTTCTAGTTGTCTGTCAAGTAGATATGAATAACTTGATCTGAAATGTTCATGGTTGCATCATATTAATGACTTGCTCAGAACCAGGATTTCCAACTTGCTCTGTCTACTACTAAATTAAACAAACAAAACTAAGTCAATTAAAAAAAAATGGATATGCTAAATGGGTGTTAAAGACTCAAGTTGAGTCTTGAGTCTTCATTAAAGTCTCTGTCTTCATTATCTGACAAAAACCAGAATAAGATCAAATCATAAACACTAACAACATCCAATATGAGGGTGTTCAAAAAGTTCATGGAGTAATTTATATTACCTTTTAATTCAATTTTTCCATGAACTTTTTGAAGTACCCTCCTATATCACCTTCTGGCATAAGAATGTTTTCCTAATTTAGGGACCCATGGGGTACTTCCAGAAGACAAGGAGAAGAGAAATACTGTCATAATACATTAGTCTGAAAAGTTCAGACTCCTCTGGATTTTGTGTTTTTGACTTTTTGATGAATATATCTTTGAGATTTGGGGATTGTTATTTATGTTATTGACTCTTCAGTGGACTATTCATAGTAGTGTAAATACATTCTTTAAAAATAAAGCACAAACGTATGTGGCTCTCTGATTGTCTCCCACGAAAGTGCACCAAAAGAGCGATCCCAGGAAATGGACTTGATGCACATTTTGCAGAGGTATATCTTTTGCAGTCTGCTGGTTTCCTACAGATGGCTAAAGCAGGGGTATGGAACATGCTGTCATATTTCATTCATAACACACATGTACTGTAGCTCTAGGCAACAGATGGACAATCGCTTGTTTAAACTACAAATGTGAAATACTAAGGTAGAATAGCAATATTCTAGAAATGTATATGAACAAAAAGCCTTTCCAAGCCAAGAGGAATGATGAGAGGCTGTGAGGTTACATCAGTGTTTCCCTGATCTTCCTAGCAGCTGCCATAATTTTCCCAACACCCTTCAAAACTTGATAATGGAGGGATCAGGGGGCAGCGACACAGATTTGACAAGAGAAGCCTAAACCGTATCAAATAGAAATAACACTGTTATTCCTGGCTGGTTCACATTAATAGGATTTTTACTAACTAGGAAAGCAGTTAGAAGTTGTATTTTCAGAGTCCAGCCTATACATTCCATTAATTTTCTACTGTAGCCCCATTGAAAAAGCCCTCTCTTTCTTCCTCTGGACCTGAATATAGAATACGTGTTTAAACATAGTTAGAATTTTATATCCTTTAAACATCACCATACTTATCTTTGCATTGGCTGGCCAGTTAGCTCATTTGGATAGCTCAGTGGCATTACAACACTCTTCCCAGCCAACTGCTCCCCACCATCCTGCCCCCCTCCAAATCTTTGCAGAATCTTTCATAGAAAACAATTTTAGTGCCCACCTCATTAATCAACATACACCCAATGAAGCAATTTTGATCAGAGAAGTTGTTCCTACAGAAACAACAATGTGTGAATGACAAGAAAAGAACCCACATCTTTGAGCAGCAGAGGTGTCAGCATCTCATAACCTGATGCCTAACACTTGGACACGACTCATTTTTCAGTTTTAAGGGCAATTTGGTTTGCAAACGAGACGCCACATTGAGATGGGGATCCAAGCAATTAATGCATTTTATTTTGAAATGGTCTGCAGAGCTCATGACAGAGTGGGTTTTTTCCTTTTTCCATGTCTCCCCAGCAACATAAAATTAGCAAATATTTGTGTTCTTGGCAATTTTTTAAAACCAGTATATTTTTACAAACTTTCTGTTATAGACTCTGCTTACGTATTTAAATGGTAACAATCAAAACAATACATCAGAAGACAATATGATTATAATCACTCAGGTAATATGATCTTTATATCTCTGTTATAGGCAAAATTTCATGTAACTAAAACAGTAAAGAGTGACTTGGAATCATTGTTTAAAGGAAATGATTAATAGCAAAGACAAGAAAACAATATAAGTCATATATTTAAGAAATTCTGGAGTAAAATATGGTAGGATCCTTTCCTAGTTATACCTTGTGAAAGAAAAAAAAATCTAAATCTAATTATTTCTGCATATGTTTGTGTGCACATTCATTATTATAAAAGTATATGTCTATATTAAAAAGAATTTACTTTAAAAATCTTTGGTAAAGATATTCTGAGGTTATGTGATAAGAATGCACTATAAAAATTGTAAGCAAGCAGTATTCTGTTGGCAATGCCACAGTGATGGGTCAGTGACAGCATTTTCTTATAACTTTTTCTTTTGGCATGTAAACGTTCAGTTACATAAGGCCTTAAATGTAACAAACATGTAGAATGTTATTGCATTTTTATAGTATAAATAATTCATACATTCTTCCTCTTTTGGCAAAATTTATAATAATATCACTGCACCTCAAGAAATAAAATCTATCCCTCAACAAATTGGACTCTTTGCTTTTGGCCTAAAGACAATTTTCCCCAAGTATTTCATAGAAAACAAGTTATTGAATCAATTCAAGCAGATTTTATTATCACCCCAACTGTCTAATTGTCAGTGCTCTTTGAGGTCATCAATGCATATGGCCTTTAATTCGAAAGACAGGAATTCAGAGACACAGTCACTATTGTATATCCTAAAACTCACATGTTGCTCCTAAGAATCTCATATTTCACATTATGAGAAATATAAGATCAAGGATAAGAGAAGCAAGGTAAGAAAAGGACAGTAGTTAAAGGAAGCTCTTAAAAGCTATAACTTTGGTGGTTCTAACACAAAAGTGTTTAGTGACAAAAACAAATGAGCCACAAATTTACATAGATGAGTTATAGTGACCATAGTCTTAAGAATTCCTATTTTTTAAAAAATGAATCACTTTTTTGATTATTCCTCTTCAAGTATACTAAATTTAATTGGAATTCCTGAGGCATGGGTTGCAATTCAAAACATGTACAAATAATTTTTAATTTCTGTTCTGGATGTTAAAATTAAAAATTAAAAAACACCAGACTAGAAAACTATCACTTCTTAATAATGAAAAAGATATTGTGGAATAAGGGAAGGGTACACAGGGACATGTAACTATATTTGTTATATTTCATTTCTTAAACTGTGTTTGGTATACAGGGATTCATTATATTATTATTTATACCTTTCCGTATATTTAAAATATTCCATAATTTAAAAGTATATACTTGTGGAAAATTTGAAGAAAGCCTTAAGAAATCTCAGTCCAAAATTCCTAGTTTGCAAAATGGCAACTTGCCATTACTAAGCTAGGTGTCTCTCCTTAAGTGAAACATGTTAGAACTTAATAAGTATGGCTCTGCAGTTGGCAAGGAAGTGTTTCACTGGCTAATAAGAGTTTGAATAAAGATTCTAGGCAGAGACTCTGCATATTTTTAGCTCAGAAAGACAAGATTTTTTCAGTGATTGTCTTTGAAAGTGTGGTGTAAATGTCACTTCGATGATATGAAAATGTCTCCTGCAATATGTAATTTGAGTTGCAGAAGCACTATGAGAATAATGAAACCATGGTTTTACAATCTTTTTAAGTTTTCCTCTCTTTTAAAAGTAAAGTAAACAAAACTACCCAATTTTATTTTGTGTGCCCTAATGTGCAATTGTCGGGCAAAAAAGACTTGGGCCTGAGGAAAAAAAAAATTAAAGAAAAGAATTCGAATTATTCTTTATAGTATCTTCCCCTAGAGAAAATGTCATTTTGGTAGCTATGTTTGGATATTAGAAAAAATATAACAATATTTTTTTAAGTATTAGAAATGTTATATCCTAGACAAAACCAACTTTGTATTATTATATCCAGATAGTGTGGAAAAGGAAAATCTCAAGGTAATATTGTGGGATAATAATATTTTGGGATAATAATTTTCAAACATATCCTCAAAATGTTTATCCCAACATATCCCACCTGTAATTTCTTTAGAAAAAGACTGAAGTGTGGTTCTCTTTCACCACTCATTAGCTCTGGGCCAATAACTGTTTTCAAATGAGACCTGATTACTGGTCAATACAGATTTTGAATTTGGATGGTTTCAAATCAAATTTGGGCTTGATTTAACTTATGTAATTTACAACTTAAATTCTTTGTAGTCTAACATAGAAAGTGTGCATTTTTTTTTCCCCAAGGGACGTGAGTGGTGCAAAGCAACAGAAAAATATACTTTTCAATACACAGCAAAAGCATGGCTAACCTTTATAATCACAGGCAACGTGGAAGTGCTAGGATGGAGACTTGAAGCCTAAAAGCACCTGTGAGTTGGCCGACTCACCCAGGAAAAACTGTGCGACAGCAAATACCACACTAAAAAAAGCCAGTCAACCAGATGAAAAGTGAGACAAACATAGGGATTAAAAGTTACAGGAATGCAGAAGTGAATGGGATGGAGCATAATCCGTGCAAAAATGTGGAAGTCCTTGGGAACAAAGGCCCATCAAAGGCCTACATGATTAGATGTGAAATGTGTATTTGGTAAGAACTTAGAAAAAAAAATCTCATAATCTATGTGTTTCTAAAGAAAAGTTAATAGCATATGAAGAACAGAGACCATCCCATAGCTCGCTTGCCTTTCCTCTATTTTTCTATTGCTTTTCTTATTCTTTTCCTGCATTTTGCTCTTCTCAGCGCCATCTGCTAACCAACTAATGGGCGACTGAATCTAAAGATCAGTGCTCGCCTTGGCGGTCAACACCCTGATGCGGGCAGAGTTGCAGGTCTTGCAGAGGATATGTCCATCCAAGGGGTAGCAGCCTTGGTTATCTCCTTCAGACAGGAGACCACCACAATCCTAGAAAAATAAAGACAGATGGAAATGATGTGAGTGAACATGTAAAGTACATACATGAAGACCAAATTCCTCGGCCTTCCATTCAAGGCCTCCATAATGTGCCCATTACCACCTTTCCTGCTTCACCTACCACCAGCCCCTTCCATCCTTTCCCCCGGTGTACTCATATAACAGAGCATATCTTGAGTTAAACTGAATAAGAGATTGAGGAGATAAATGCAAATGGAGTAATGAAATAGAGATATAGGAGGAGAACAGCCCACACGTCTAAGCTTCCCTGTAATAGTTTGCTCCCCCCGGCCCAGACAACAAAAACAACCAGAGAAAGTAAAATAAAAATGGATCCCTAACTACTAACTCATCTTTATCCTTATTATTGGTTTAAGGGTCTCTCAACAGGTGCAGGAACAGAATTTTTTGGCCATTTCCGGGCAAAAACAAAGTTGGTGATTCCTGCTAAGCAGAAGGGCCATCACTGGCTTCTGGGTATTTACCCCAATTGTCGTAAGAAAATAAAATGCCAGTCTGTTTGCAATGATTTGCTAGTGAGCAATGGTTCGCTGCACTTCCTAAAGAAGATGGGAAGGTATAGAGGAATGAATGCAAGACTGGGAGACAGGCCCCCTGGCACAACCCTTCATTCTGCCACTGCCCATGCACTGCATGCAAGTCCACTCTGAAAATAATTCCTGCATCTTCTGCCTTATGAAGCTGTTGCGAGGATCAAAGATGATAATAGATGTGAATGTACTTTGAAAAAATGCAAAGAGCTCTCTAACTGTGTGATTAAAGATTATAGATTAAAGATAATACTACTGTTGACAGGACCTCTGCGGGTCTATTTTGGAAGGTTTTAAGTAACAGTTAAATGCTGGCCCTTGTCTTTGGATAAAAATGTAAGTTTCCCTGGAAAATAAAGATATAATAAAGTAAATATATAGTACTTTATATAGCATTATTTGCCCTTGCTAACTTCAGTAGAAATCCTAAAAGGACACAACTGCTGCAAACCTCGCTTCTGCTGTCTACATGGTGGCAAGGAGGTCAATGCAGCTCATGTCTGCATTTGAGAGATAATTAAATTTAAGTTCAAACAGGATGTCACCTGGTACACAACAGCAACAACCGTCATGCTCCACAGGAAGTTCAGCATTACCAAAAAAAAAAAAAGAAAAAAAAAAAAAACAAGCAGCTATACTGCAGCTTCTAGACGCATTCAGGAAACTGAGCAAATGGAACTAAACCAAATCCTTTCATTGCAATGATCAGCTCTATTCTAAATCACAGTTTTATAGTTTAGTTTCTAAAAAATTCTAGCATTTTAGAGCAAACCTAATTTGTACACCTACCATTTCATCCAGGAGAAGGAAAGGCACATGTGGTGCAACTTTTAGCACAAAAGCCAAGACCATTTAAAAGTCAAAGCCTATTTGTATGTATATCATGTACATGAGGAATATTGGGAAGCTTTTTTTTTTGAGCCTCAGTTTCTCCTTCTGTAAAAGGTTTCTAAAGTGTCTATTAGCTTTCATACAGTCTTGATTCAGGTCATTTAAAGATGATGGACATTGTTTTTCCCTTTACTTCCCCAGTTATAAAACCTTGTATAAAAGCTGGTCATTTTTTATTCTCTTTTCTGATGTTAAGGCCAAGAGAGGCATGTAATTTGAGTCTAGGGCAAAACAAAGCACACTGCATAAAACAGATGGTCAGTTGCAGCTAGGCAATGGATGGAATAAACGCAGTCCACAGAGCCAGGGCAGCCCTCACGGACCTGTCAGCCTGTGTCGTGGGAGGTCTCCTAGGTGGACTAGACAAACCAATTTCATGAGAGGATGTGGTAATAGGAAGTCCACATCATCCCTCGCAGATAGAAGAGGCTGAAAAGTGCTGCACTCAGAAGAACAGGTAGAAAATAAGAAAACTGCTTCAGTTTGATATAATCCCATTTGTTTATTTTTCCTTTGGTTGCCCGTGCTTTTGGGGTCGTATTCATGAAGTCTGTGCCCAGTCCTATTTCCTGAAGTGTTTCTCCTATGTTTTCTTTAAGAAGTTTTTATTGTTTCAGGGTGTATATTTAAATCCTTAATCCATACACACACACACACACACACACACACACACACACACACACACACACAAACGGGGGAGGGGGGAAGAAGATATAACAACCATAACTACTTGAAGTTGATACGACAAGCAAACAGAAAGGACATTGTTGGGGGGGGAGGGGGGGAGGGAGAAGTGAGGGAGGTTTTGGTGATGGGGAGCAATAATCAGCCACAATGTATATCGACAAAATAAAATTAAAATTAAAAAAAAAAAAATAATAATAATAATAAAAAAAAAAAAAAGAAAACTGCTTCAAAGGAGGGAGTCAGGGTAACTAATAGAACCAAGATAAGAAAACATTTTAAAATCTTTATCTGAATGTGATACCTTTTTGATACCCAAATTATAGGGGGGAGACTTGCTGTCCTTTGCTGTATTAATGGCTACATGTCCCTTAGGCTTTAGCTGACCTCCTCTGAAAAGATACCTTTGTCACCTCCAGCCTGGATTATAGGTCTGTTTTATGCATTCCATAACATCCTGTGCATAAGTCTCCAGTAGCCCTTGGCAGTTATATGATCTCATGTCTTAAGTGCTCAGTCAGTGCTTGTTAATAAAGAAATAAGCTTCCATGACTTCAAACAAGAAGTTTCAGCCCCTCTGAAATTAATTAATTCTTATTCTTTTCAATGGATGACAGTGGCATCTCTGCCTCACAGGAGTAGTTAATGGAAGCATCAGAGCCAAAGTTAAAGATTGAATATAATAATAATAATAATAATAATAATGATAATAATAATAATAATAATACCATTTCTCACTAATTTAGTACTTTATAATTTACAGTGTCTTTTAATACATAATTTTGTATTTTAGTCTTGTACCCATATTTGGGGGAGTAAGAACTTGAGTCCTTTTTATAGATGGGGAAATTGAGACTAAGGGATGCTGGGGTTCAGAGAATGATATCCCAAAGTACAGTGCTTTGGCATGCTGAGCACTTTTGAATCATGGGAAACTGGCAGGCTTTAGAAGCTGCCCCAGGACCAAGGACACCCGCCCAGCAAAGGGAGAGTCTCTCTCTGGAAGTTTCCTCATCTGAGGAACTTAAAACCCCATCCCTAGGAATCATCAAATAACCAGGAAACATCTAAAATACCATGCCCAGACAGATTTCATCTATTCTTCTGAGGGCAGCTCTGAGAGATTACCTGGGAGAATTTATCTTCATAACAAGACAGACTTTGAATGAGAAGTTCACAATGAAATTCTGCCCCTCACCTTCAGCAATTTGTCATCACCTGCCCCAGAACTCTAAGAAACTTTGTTCCAGGCCATTGTCTGTTCTTTAGGCTCATTCTTTTCCTCTAAAAATCATTTAGTACCCCTCTAAATCGCCTACACCCCCATCTCTTTGTACCCTATGAAGAGGGGTATATATGTTTTTGAATCTCACTGGGTTATTGAGTAATCACTGTATTGCTATTTCCCTCAATTCTTGCTAATACATTTGCAAGCCTTTTCTCCTGTTGATCTGTCTATTGTCAGTTTGTTTCAGGAAACCTTCAGAGGGCAGAAGAGAAGCTTTCCCTTCACCCTCACAGAGGTAAAGTGCCTTATCCAATGTCACTTGCATTAAACACCAGTGTAAGATCTAAAACCCAAGTTATTTGAACACAGGCACTATGGCCTTACACAGACTTAATAATTGCTATGTTTGTGAAAACCCAGCTCTTATGGGTATTTAAATGCCTGCCATGAACTGGCAGGGCATGGGGGTGCCAACCACAGACCTCACACCGGTAGCAGTGAACATGGAAATCACGATCCAGAGCAACAATACGGACAGTCTCTTCCTGGCCTGGGGCCGGCATGATAGGCTCCTTGCACACAGAACATCGGGGGGCAAATTTCCTGAAAACAGAGAGATAGTTCTAGTTAGATACTGAGCATTGACACTGACAAAGAGGTGAAAGAAAAGTTGTAAACCAGGAGTAAGGACATCTGGCCTGCATTTCCTGTGAGACTTTGAACAAGTCATTTTTCTTCTCTGAGTCTGCTTCCTCATCTCTAAAATGAGGGAGTTAGACTCTGCAGCTGTTGAGGTCCTTCTAGATGGTAAATCCTGTGATATTTGGTGAGGTGCGGGAGTGAGAGTGTGAACTGCTTTTGTATGAAGAGCATCCGGGAGCTCTTCACCACACAGAATACGGTATGCAATTCACCTTTGCTAGATTCCAAATATGAAGCCTGGGCTTAGGTTAGGCTAACTAAAGAGAGAATAAAGGTCCTGTCCAGCCCCTACTTACTTCTGACATTTGCTTCTAGACTTTTGTATGCATTCTTCAGGCCCTAAACAAATATTCTGAGGTTGCTATCCTTGCTTCATTCCTACTTTTTCTAGCCTCTTTCTTGGAAATGTGTCTTGAATTCTAGGAGCTGACACAAGAAGCCTCAAATACATAGTTTTTCAAAAGGGCAGAGGTTAGTGAGTTTAAATACACATTACACCAAGCCTATAATGGCCCAGTCTGCATCTCCTGCATTTTGATTGTGTTAAACTTTTGTTTGACAAGAACGAGTTAAGGAGCTGTCAAGTTCTCTATTCTTTAAAAAAATTTTTTAGCACTTTTAAAGGGTATGTGTATGAGCACATATCTACACACATATACATACACATATGCATATGTTTTTGAGGCTGTTGGAGAAGAATTTTAATATTTCCTGATTTCCTAGTATTTCTTAATGTGACTGATGGTCCCTAACATTTTTGTCTTCTCATAAAAGATTAATAGGTTGCAAATATAGGCCACGTATCCACCTGCATTTTCTGGAAATTAGGGGTGGTATTTGTGAAGGTGTGAAATAAGACATGATTTCAAATGGACCTGCATAAGAACTGAAGAGATTAAAGAAAAGAATAACAGACTGTGCAACTCAGTTTTTTCATGATAATGGTTTTAAGATTAATGACATTAAAATTTATCTATTTGTAGTGAGACTTAAAAAGAAATAATGATAGTAATCTAATACTTTGCAGAGCACTTTATGGTTGTCAAAGAATTTTTACATACATTATACTCGATACATACATATTAATTTTCCCAGCAGCACCCAAAAAGAAGCTGTATGGTTGCAATCTAAATAAATATGAATTAAGCAGCAGATCAATTGATTGCTATGAAAGAAAAATTAAAAGGATCATGACACAACTGCAGCAGTAATCAGTGTTGTTTTAATTGGTATTTTATGCAAGAGGTTCACATTCAGTGGCAAAAAACTGCTTTGGACTACCGGATTGTTTTTGAGTCTGGGTCATCAGTAGTGAAATAAGCAGGTTTCTAGGATCAACTGCAAAATTTCCTTTCCTCAAGCCCATTGGGACTGTAAATTCTGTGAAAGCAGAAGTATGCTTTGCTTACCATTATCCATAAGCCTTCCCCAATTTCCCAAGGTAAAATTACTTATTCCTCTAGAATAAAAATTCTGCATGAAATTTAGCTATTTAGGTAGTGATTATTTGCATATCTCTGGGGACCACTAAACTGTGAGCTCCCAAAGGACAGAACTTTGCTCTATCTCTGAGTCTCCAGAAACAACCACCATGACTGGTGCAGAAAGAAGAAATTCGAGCTGTATATAATGAAGAGAAGAATCTGACATATTTCTATATAAAAAAAGATGTTACTTGGGCTTTTATGTCCAATCTCAAAACCCTTCCTTCTTTGGAAAGACATAAACTTCATTCTTACTGAGTAACAATTCTTTCCTACCAGTTGGTTTCATTTCCATGATGGGAAAAGGCAAAGTGAAGGGACAGGAGGGGGTTCCCACAGTCCCCACAGTGTTCCTTGGTTGGAAATTCAAGGAGCATTCAAAATCTCAGGTGGTCTATTTCAAAGCTTAACTCACTGAGTGGACAATAATAATAAGAAAAATACATTTGATAAAAATATTTTTGATGATTAAAACTACCATTTATTGAGTGATTATGTGCCAAGTCTCATTAAACAATTTACACACTGGATGTTATTTTCTAATGACAGCAACATTACAAGGAAGTACTTTTATCATTTCTACTTTACAGCCAAGGGAACCAAGGCTCAGGGATGGATGATATTAGTTATCTTGTATCCAGACACATTTCTGGCAATCAACAAATAGATGTTGATTAAACAAATAAATGGACAGGACTAATACCCCTGATAAGAAAGCACAGATAGTGGACTTAAAGCCTCAACATACTGGAGGGGTCAGATAAATAATTATGCCTGCTTTTTTGGACTTACTCACTGTAGTGGCGCTGAGAATATAGGAATAAACAAGGACCCCAGCACAGGCCCGAGAGGGAGTTTTATGTATTTTTGCATTTATTTCATTAATTTATATAGAGAGATTTATTAAGTTTATATACATAAATTTATATAAATTAATAGAAATATATATATGTATAAATTAATAGAATAAATGCAGAAATATATCCTATCTTCTTGCAAAAATGTTTTAAGATAGTTACTGTAAAATTACACACACACATACATTTCATTATTAGTCAGACTGTGGTAAGTGCTACCTATAGCAGATTTTCAAAACTCTATAAAACACAGAGAAGGAGATGTAAATTCAAACATGGGGATAGAAAGGGGTTTAGATCAGAGAAGTCTTAGAAGAAATGGTAATTGATTTTGGCCTTTAAAGATGGCTATTTAGTGAAAAGGGAAAGAGTGGGGGGGGGGTGGATGGAAAAGTGTGTGTGTGTGTGTGTGGGTTGGGGTAGGGTGGGTGGGAAATAGCCAAGTCTGTGTGGGGGAGGCAGGGGATAGCCAGTCTGCCAGGGAACTAAGTTTGCAGCAGTCATCTCAAATGGTGTCTGTGAAAGAGTTCATGCCCAATAGGCTGGAGGATGTGAACCAACTTTGACCAAGGTGGTTATGTAGGAAATGGTCCACTAACACGACCTCAAAAATAGTATTTCAGAAGCTTGTTACTCAAAGGGCAGTCCGGGAGCATGTCAGAAATGCAGAATCTTAGGCCCCACCCCAGATCTACTGAATTAGAATGTGAAGTTTAGCAAGATCCCTCTGTGAATTAAAAGTTTAGCAAGATCCCTCTGTAAGCAAATTAAAGTTCGGGAAGCACTGGCTTAAAAGGGTGACTAAACAGGTGAGCTAAATCCCTTCTCATGTGTCTCCAGTATCTCATGGTCACTTCCCCTCCCAGGCTGCTCTAGTTACAGTAAAGCAAACCTTCACTGTATATAGACAACCTTGTCCTAACTTTGTGCTCTGGCTTTCTGCCTAAATTGTTCCTTCAGCCAGGCATCTCCTTGTTTCCCACATAAAACATTTCAAATTCTACTTCCACGAAGTCTATACCCTGATCCCAGAGCCGAGTGACCTCTCCCTGCTGACAGCACAAGCCCCCTCCTGTGCCGACCTCACGCGCTGGGCCCTTTGTGCCTTCCATCGCAGGTGTGTCTGCCTGTATTCTCTGCCTTCCTCCTGGCAAGTTCCTTGCTCACAGAGACTTTCTATATATCTGTGCAGTTTCTCTCCTTGTGTCTCTCCTTCAACACTTTGCACAGTAACTGGCACACAGAGGGCTCTTTGTAAAATGTGAATTGAACTGAATTGAAGTACATTTCCTAAAAGACCACAAAAGAAACCCCATTCAGAAGGACGGAAAACAAGTCCCCCCAAAACTGAAGAACGAGGCTGTATCCCTTTATCTACCCTTTCCTTGGCCTTGCAATGTCCACCCTGTGCTGGACTCTGATCTGGTACTTTCAAGGTTCAGAAATAAAAGTTCAGTAAAATATTCTCTTATTTTCCTTTGGGAAATGCGAAAAAGATAAAAAATTTTCTCCCTCCACATGACTGTCAATCACGAAGACAACATTATCTAAAAAAAAAAATTATGTTTTAACATGCATTGAACTAGTTGGGGGGTAGCTGGGGGGTTGAGATTTTTTTTTCCCCTTTTAGTTACTAAGACTGCCTTCTTGGAGCTTTCAGACATACATTTATGTCACCAATCGCAAGTCTCTAATTATGCTCCCCACTCCTAGAAATGAAAGATAAGTGGCATAGATATAAACTTACATTTGTCAAAATTGATTTCCTGTTTTAATTGAGGGGTGTAATATATCAGTCTTTTCTAGCAACAGAAACATGTGGGCTCTGATTATATCTATCAGTCTTTCTTAGATTAGGGTAAGTCTAAGACAGCAGAAAAACAGTGACAGAAACATACTCCCCGTTGGTATCTTTTCACTTCCATTAAATACATGCAGGGTTGTTTTTTTTTTTTTTTTCATGTGTAATTACAAGCTAAAAATACCAATAACGTGAAGTACAATTTATGCTGTGACTGCCCTTTAAAAGTGAGCCCTTCCTTGTCTAATTCAGGTTGAGAATTTCTGCCTCTGGGTTTTTTTTTTTAATTCATTCAGCCTCACATCTTCTGGCGAGGTTTTCACTTTCTTTGCTACTTGGAAAGTGGTCAGGAAATTCATTTTTAAAATATGACTCCCAGGTCCCCAAACTGCTTGTGTAAAGTACTTCCTGGTTGTTGACAATCAACAAAGTGGTAAAAATTAATCCACAAGACTGCACATTTGGAGGCCATAGAAGGGATACCCAAAGTGGTGAGTAACACACAGTTCATCTCTTTGATGGCCTTACAAACTGCCCTCAAAGCCACTGCCCAGCAAACATACGCCAGAACACCTTCGTGTGTACTGTTTATAAATCTCACTGATGGCTTTCATATACTCCTTAAAAAATATACAACAAATGTGATCAACCAGTTAACCAACTAACAAAGTGGCCAAATAAAAATATGCAAAATGCCAAACTATAATTTTCACAAAAACCTCAGCAATAATGAAGGAAAGAGGGACCTACTGAGAGAAATGAGGAAGTAGGGACAGACATGTTTTTCCAGGTCCACAAGTAAGTGCCCTTGATCTTGAGGCACTCTTCTCTAATTCTCAAGACTGCACAATACGGTGTTGACTAATTTCATTAGAAAATATCCCGAGGAAGAGAGGGTCTGCATGGGGAAGAGGTCAGGGAAGGGAATGAATACGTCAACAATGTATGTGAGAGGCTTGCATTAGTGACAGGCACTGAGTTGTCCTCTGTGTCCACCACAAGCTACTATCTGTAGAGTAGCAGCAGTGTAGAGGTCAGCTCTAGAGAGAACCCAGGGTTGTTACAGCTGAGAGAACTTTAGGACAGGGTTTGGTCTAATGACCAAATTGAGCTCAGAGAAGTTGAGCAATTTGCCAAATGTCACACATCTTGTTCATACTCAGGCCAGGATCCTGCCTCTTTCTCATACACATACTCTGTGACTAAGTCAACTTTTTCACACCTAGAGCCACCCAGAGATGTAATAGACAAGTCCCAGGGAAACCGTGAAGCAGAGGCCGGGATGGATCGCCACATGGGTTACCTGATATTAATTCTTGCATTGTATGAGGGGATAAATAAGCTCTTTTTAAGGTTCCATTAAATCCTGAGATTCTATAGCTCTGAGAAAGAAGAATGTGCATCCCAGATGCTAGGCAGTAAGAAAAGACTCCAAGAGGACTGGCAGGCTGGAGGAGGGAGAGGAGGCTGCCTACTTGTGGAAGTCCTCAATGCAGTGAATGAGCCCGCCAGCATCCACGGTGAAGGGGATCCCGTCCAGGCTGCGGTGGCACATCACACAGGTGAAGCAGTGTGGATGATAGGCTTTCCCAGTAGCTCGGAGAATCCTCTCCATGATGGGCTTGGAACACACAGTGCACTGCTCCAGAGTATTCTGAGGAAGGAAAGAAAAACTCCAACGTTAGGCTGGGAATTGAGGAGCTCTGTACAGCACAAGCATTTTTATGAAACACATTGGCTCAAGTGCTTATCACAGTACTCTGAGGAAGGCAAAGGGTATATCTTTATTATAGAGAGAAGGAAACACAGTTAGACGGATGTTTAAGTGGCTCTTTTAACATCACTCAGGTCATAGGCAGCAAATCTGGGACTTAGAATGCATGTGTTCTTCCTCCACCTTTGTTCCTTTCCACATAGCAAGGGTGGTGGTAGATTTTTCTGTAAGGCCCCCTATAGTAAATATTTCTGGCTTTGTGATAACAACTCAGTTGTGCCTTTGTAGCTCAAAGGCAGCCATGGATGGCATGTAAACATATGAGCATGGCTGTGCTCCAGTAAAACTTTATTTACAAAAACAGGAGGTAGGCCGCATTTGGCTCATGGGTGTAGTTTGTTAACCCCTAAACTACACCACCCAGGTTCTCCACTTGGAGAAGGCTCTAATATTACTTCTAAAACTTGATTCATTATTGAAGACCTAGTGGGGTCACCTAGGCCCCTAACGTTTTAGAGAGTGGTCTCTCTGATGACAGAGACAGAGCCTGCTACCTGCAGACCCCTAAAGAGCTCAGTATACTCAATGAGGCTTCCATTCATTCAAACAAGGTTAGGGCTTGTGAACTCTTGATGGAAATGTTAAACCTATAGGTGGTCTAGTTTTGAAAACTGAATTAAGAAAGTCAATTTACCTGGCTTTGAAAATACGCTGAGCTTTAGAAATACATGCTACCCTTAAAAGAAATGCCATTTAATGAGTCAGGACTCAGAAAGATTGACTTAGTTATTAACCTTCCATCCTTCCTGAGAATCCCATGCTTTTACCAAACAACCATGTTTCACATGTAATAGGCTATAGTCCAACTGAGATATCTGGACAGCTTCACTGAGTTTATAATCTGGAATAAACCTGGGATGTGCATCTGATTAGAAAGATGCAGAACTGGATGAGATGTGGACATTAAAGAGTAGCTTTAGAGAATCTCTAAATGGCTGTGAGGAAAGAATTGCCTATATGTAAGTAAATAGTGTCCTGAAGTCTGACCTACAGCAATGGCTTCTGAATTGGCTTCCTTATAATATACCCCCCTTTTCCCCCAAATGACCACTGATTTCCTTTCCAAAACACAGATGTGACCAAGTACCTTCTTGATGACAAAAACTTAATGGCTTCATAAGGTAAAAAGAGCTAATTCCTTACATGCTATTCAACTCCCTTTCTAGGCTCAGCTTCACAGAACATCCCAGATTGCTCATCCTATTCAAACCTATGAAAAACTTCCCTACTTTTCTGCCTCAGTTAATGCCTCAACATATTGCAATTTTCAGGGTCGGTCAGAAGGCAACCCCCCAGTGAAGCCTTCCTTGATGGCCCCAGTTGGAATGAATTGCTTCTCTCTTTCCCCTTGCTGAAGACTTTGTTTACATTGCTTATAGCACTTACAGTATACACTTTAGTAAAATTATTTGTGCATATGTCTGTTTCCTACACTAGACTGTAGTTTCTTTAATGGCAGAGACTACTTCTTAAAAGTTTATTTCTCTGTCCCACAGTGTAAACAGTATACTGCCTGAAACAAAAGGAAGCCAGAAATGGACATGTGCAAAAGGAATGCATGGAGGAATATGGTCTTCATCCCACCCTGGCAGCACAGTGCTGGCCAGATTCCCCTGACCCTGGAATCTGCCCCAAGATGATTGGTAATTCCATCATCATCGTTTCTTCTGAACTGTGGTTGCCTGAGGTCCTGAAATTGCTTAGTATGCCTCTGGTCACAGTCTACACTCATGGAAACTATTAACTTACTGTTTTCCCCATTTTGAAGTGGTGAAATTGAAACAGCAGAAGAGTACAGGATGAGAGTCTAGAAATGACAATGGCCTGGAGAATGGGCACTGCTGCTTTTCTATTCTGACAATATGAGCTAACGTGGTTGGAAATTGTCTTTGTAGTGTTTGTGGTTTGCTCCTCTGTGGCTTTAGCTTTTTTTTTTTTTTAAACCAGCCCTGTAATGGAGTTGAACAAGCCAGAAGATGCTTGACCAGAAAATGTATTTGTTTGCAGTGAGGCTTGGCTGCCAGATTCAGCTCGTTTACTCAAAACCAGCAGCAACATATAAGGTTTAGTCTGTTTCCCAGGTAAGATTTTATGGTCTATGAAAGTTCTATTCAAAGGACAGGCACTCTGAACATTTCTGCTATAAAGGAAAAAGGGGTACAATATACCTTAAATGAGTCTATTATAAAATGCCCCAAATCGGAAAATAAAGGTTGCAAGAATGCAGTTGACTGGCAACTTGGGCTGGCTAGTGATGGAAGAAGGCACGTTAACCTTCACTAGCCAGCTCTTTTTATTGTGTTCCTCTCCTTTCAGTCTACAGGTGGCCCACTTGTCCCCTAGACATCTCTTCTCCTAGAGAAAGGAGAGAAACTCTCACACTGTCAGGGAGGAAGGCACTGAAAGTTCCTCCAGTCCAGGCTCTCACTGCACACGTGAGCAAACAGACCTGGAGAAGTAACTGATTGGACCTGAGTCACGGAGCACATGAGTGCCAGAGGTGGAACTGTTTTCTGACTCCCAATAATTCAGAAAGGGATCTGACGAATTCATTATGTGGCCATAGAAAGGGACAGTTGCTAGATGAAGAATATGTAGTGTTCTTCTGGCTTTGGTGTTATCTACTGTATGACCTTGGACAAGTAATTTCTTCTTGCTATTCCGCAGTGTTCTAATCTGTAAAATGATGATTAATTCAAACTCTGCAATTTTATTACTCTGTGATATATCAGCATGAACAACCTCAGGAAAAGGTGAATCTTTCCATTACCAAAGGTATACTAGAAACAACTGGATAACCCCTTATCAGAGGTTTGGAAGGGGGGTTTATCTGTTAAAAACCTTGACTCTATTACCTTTACTATGTCTTTTTGTCAGGACTGAGGCTGTCATTCCCCCAGCTGCTAGGATTATTGACAGCTGATGGTTCACAGCTGAATTCTTCTCTGATGACTCACTTCGACTGAAGAGAACCTCTTCCCCCAAGGTCACATCTTCTCAGGGGCAGCCTGTATCTACTGACTGGTAGATGTAGGCTATAAAGGCCCTGTCCTCTAGCTTCAAGGAAGGACAACTCTGCAGAGCTCTTCTGAATTCCAGAAATCACTAATGGGAGAATTTCAATCACCATAGAGGGAGATCTTTGTGTCTTATAGATGGTTATTTCAAAGACAGACAAGAAGATGCAGTCTTTGTTATGATTTTCTGAAGTAGGTTAAAGTGAAATGGTTAATAAATAAAATAGTTTTGAAGACCAAGTCTTCAAGCAAATGAGAAGGGATCATTCTAAGTATGTCTATTCAAATCACGTGTTTGGTAGATGGTTAGGAGGGAAGAGCACACTGTAGCTTAAGAACCTTCAAAATCAGTAGAGTCCTTCATGACCTGGCTCCTGATCCAGCTCCACTGCTCTCCCCCCAGGACCCCACCTTCCAGTGGCCACACTGAGCTTGCTGCCACATCTTTAATAAGTGATGTTCTTTCACAAGCCCAGACTACCTTACATCCTACCTTGCCTAGAGAATGCCTACTCCTTCTTCAAAGTGAAGCTCAAATGTCCCCTCTTCTGAAAAATCTTTCCTAATTCTCCATCTGTTATACTCCAAGCAAAAGATGTCACTTCCTCCAATCCCATAGGATTGTATGATGATTCTCCTATGACAATGAATACAATGCACTTCATTTAGTGGTTTATGTCAAACTCTATGATCAAACCGTGATCACTCTTCACTCCCCCCATGAAGTCATAATCTGAGGTTATGATTCTAGGAAACAGATTCTGAAACAGAGATTTGCATACAAGAAATAAGCCAAGACTGTCCTTGCAATCAGCACCTGTGGGAAAGTGCAGGAAGTACCTGGGTAGAGGAAGGAGATCAACAGTGATGCAGTTACAATCAAGGACCTGATGGTTCTGCGGAGAGCTCTGCAGCTGAGATGGCCCTGCAGAGTTGTCCTTCCTTGAAGCTAGAGGACAGGGCCTTTACAGCCTGCATCTACCAGTCAGTAGATACAGGCTGCCCCTGAGAAGATGTGACCTTGGGTGAAGAGGTTCTCTTCAGTCAAGGTGAGTCATCAGAGAAGAATTCAGCTGTGAACCATCAGCTGTCAATAATCCTAGCAGCTGGGGGAATGACAGCCTCAGTCCTGACAAGGGACATGTGTAGTACACTACAGAATCCACAACAGTAACCATCCTTGCCCAGTAGGTTCTTGGTATCAGCTGTGGAAGGCCTGATAGCCTAAGTTGCATGAAGAATCTAGATTACATTCTTTTTGCAGCAGGCACTGTCTGAAGATTTTTTTTTCATAGAAAATACTTAAAGAAGTTACTACAATGAAAGTATGGTTAAAGTGAGAAGACATAAGGATAACAGAAAAAATCAAGAAATTAGTCAGTTGCTAAAAGGCACAGCTTATCCACTTTTCTGAAATGACAGCAATACAATTGTGATTAAAAACAAAAAAAGTTAAATGAAAATAAAAATTAAATCATAAACAAACCTTGTACATAAAACTCCCAAACACAACTGTTTTTAAGCCAGAGATACAATCTGGTTGTATCTTTTCTATCCTTGGATATTACATAAATAACTTCTAATTCACAGGCAGAAGAGCTGGAAGAATCATCTGAATATAAATGAAGCATATATGTAACATAAACATTAAGTACTAGTGAGATGATAAAGAAAGGAATATTGCCATGATTTATATATTACATAAGTATATACGTGTTCAATGTTGAGCATTTTAGATCAAGAGACATACGCATTTGAAGATCCAGAAGACTATAAAGTTATTGCTGCCATTTAGAAATGTTAAAATTTTCATTTTATAAATTTAAAATGTGATCTTATATTCAGTCTTAACTTTTTTAGGTGTAAAAGCAATACTGTGAAACAGAAAGGACTCTTGGAAAGGTGTGAGATCTCATGTTCTAGAGACAGTTTTGGTCTAGTTGAGATAAGAACAAAAAAACAACAGAAAAAAAAAGGGAGAGTTAGACAATATTAGATTCTGACAAGTCCTTAGAGATTCCTCTAGTTCAGGAGTTTTCAACTCCTTTCACTTGCCTCCCTCTTCCACAATCCTTTTGTTCAGGAAAACAATTTATCAAGGAAACATCCAAAAGAACCAAAAATTACTTCTGGATGAAAAGCACGAATGGAAGGAGCCTGTGGGGGATCCACGTGGTACAGTCAGAAAAACTAGCAGATTCAAGTGAAGGGGCATGGACAGTGAACACAGCCAGTGGCAGATGTGGCGGTAGAGTACAGAACTCCTAGTTCTCTATTCAAGGGAGAATCCCTCTGCTCTATCACACTATATCTATTCCATATTTCAGTAGACTCACTCCATATTGCAAATAGAAGGCATTCAAGCTTACTACCTGCAAGTTACATGTAGATAAATCAAGAGAGGAAACATGTCAATAGTTAGACAGTTTGTTTCCCAAACTCCTACAGGAAAAGACAGAAAACTCATTGTTGGATCCCCCATTTCTACAATGGTATGCTTGCATAAAATTGATGCTCCACAAATATTGGTTAGATGATGAACAAATAAAGTCTGGGTAAGTACTTTACATATAATAAAATTATTCTATGTTACCATGCAAAACAATTCTACAGGCCAGAACTTCTCAACTGGCAGGCTGAGACAGTGTGCCTCAACTGAGTTCCAGGTGTACCATATTTAGGAAGGTTAGGAGGGACGAGAAGTTTCCAGGGTCCCTGAGTACTCATGTTGGGCCAGGAGTAGCCTCATCCATTTCCCCCATGTGCTGAATAAATGCCATCATTTTCTGTGATGTGAAAAAGGCTGGGAAGCACAGCTCAAGTGCAGGTGTTCCCAACAGAACAGCAATGTGGTCCAGTAAAAACAGCAGGGCTACGACCAGAGAATTTCTCTTGAAATGTGAGTGCCATTATTTGAACTTAAATATTTATATTACCTAACTTAATTATGGAATACAAATATATACTATATATTGATTCTGGTAATCAAAAGGCTTCCCAAATGAAGTCAGTACTTTTGGTTTTCTTTTTAGATGAACACATCATTTTACCTTGGTAGTTCTCCTAATGAGCCTACAGTACAAAACCTTCCAACAACTCTGTCTCCCTGTGAGGCATGTATTTCTTATTAAAATTTTCTTGCTCCTTCCAAATGTCTTTCACCTGTGTATCTTAATCTAAATCTGTGTTGGTATTTGTATCTAATATGTGTTTCAAAACAGACTTAAAATTTAATAGCAAACCTGGAGTTATCCCATTTCTACGACTGATTTTCTAATCAGAATCAAAATTCCTCCTTTACAGATGAAAATTCTAATTATTCCAGATAGGAAAAATTTTGAAACAATTTATTAGATGACATCAAATCCTTAAAATGTGTTTTCTTTTGATGTTATGATTCCCATGCCCCACCCCCAAGTGACAACTGTGGAACACATAACTGAAAGTTCAGTAAAAGAATTTCAACTTTCTGGGGTTTTTTTGGTTCACTTTTGCCAATGTTTTTGAGCATGGCTCTTTGCATCCAATGCCTATATTGCCTCAGATTTACTTTTCTTTCCTTTTTTAAAAATTAAAAACATTTTAACATTTATTTTTACATGTTTATAGGGTACAGTATGTTGTTTCAATACATGTATGTACTGCACAATGATTCACTTAGGGTAGATAGCATAGGTTTGCACCCATTAGTCCACTATTTTTCCCAGATTTCTTATAAATTTCCTTTCCATATGCTTCTCTGAAGAGCAGGGCTCCCTTCCCACTTATTATAGCATTGTGGGAGGCCAACAACAGAACAAAGTGTCCGATGTCCTGGCAGGTACAGAGGAAAAGAGAGAAAACAAAGATGCCATTCCAGCCCTTGACGGTTCCTGATGGAGTCACATCTATAAATAACTAATTCGAGGCAAAGGGCACAACAAATTGTTACTACTGAGGCATAAGTTATGTGTGACGGGAACACAGAGAATAGAGTAATTATGAATGGTGAGGCAGCAGGCAGGGTGGTAGTGGTCTGTCTCTAGGAATCTATTCTAGGTGGAATTTTGGTTGGCACTTGAAAAAAACCTATTTTAACATTCTACTGGGCCGAGCCCGTGGCGCACTCGGGAGAGTGCGGCGCTGGGAGCGCAGCAATGCTCTCGCCGCAGGTTCGGATCTTATATAGGAATGGCCGGTGCACTCACTGGCTGAGTACTGGTCACGAAAAAGACAAAAAAAAAAAAAAACATTCTACGGAATTAATGCTTTGTTATAACAAGAGTCTTCACCATCTAGTCCTCTTTGAGAGGAGACTCAGACAAGCCTGCATTGAAACAAACTTCATTTCACAGGTAGAAATATTGAAACAAAATGTGGGTATTGGGCAGTGTTGGTGAAGGGGAACTCAACATTGCCACCATGAACATCCGCATGTCAAAGCAGCACCGACAGGACGCGTGTGTTACTATTAATGTAGACTCTAGAAACAAAACTCTTACAAGACTTTCTGTTTATATTTGGATGACAAACTGGCTTTAAAGTTAAGAAATATGTCCTAAAACCATAAGAAAAAAAAAAAAGCTAACGGAAAGGACAAAAAGATCAGGACAGTTAGGCCATTTTATTCAATTATGCCATAAGCCACAAACTATATTCTTCACAGAGTAAATTATGCTCTGGTGTTTATCCTTAGGCAGTAAGGTTAGGATTGTGACCTGAGCTTTATTAAAGCAGAGAAAAAAACTCAATTAAAGGATATTTAGTCTATTTGTACTGGAAGGCTCAAAGTGGTGGTATTTTACTTTAAAATGTGTAACCCATGTGTAAGACATGCGAGGTCTTCCAAAACACTTCTCTTGAATGTCTCATAATCCTTGAGAAATGTTATGGTGGGGGGATGAAAAAGTGGGTAAGACTTGATGACTGTGTATCAGACCTTCATGCCAAGGACAAAATTAAAAGATCACAGAACTCATTTGATACTATCCTGAGAGGGAAAAAAGAATATAATTCCTTTCCTTCTAAGCCAAGTCAAATCATAGCTTTGCTCTTACAACATTGTCAAGGTACAGTCTTGTTAGGACTTAACTCAGGAATCAGAGCAGAAGGTCTGTCACATACAGTAAGAGAATTAGTGATAAGTTCAGGAGACCTGCTTGGGTTCAAAAGTCTAGGTAATTTTCTTGACCTCTCTGGCCTTTGGTTTCTTCATCTACTAAACAAGATTGAAAATGTTTACATTGCAGTGTTGTGAGGACTGAATGAGATCACATATACAAAGGCAAGTATCCAGTGCCTGGTTGTATAACAGTATGTTAGTTTTATATAATTCCCCTTACAAATTCTAAGGAGCTAGACATAGACTAAATTAACTTGTCATCCCTTAATCGTTTAATCAAATTGCTATATCTAATCACTACATTCCTATGAATTTTTTCCCTTTGCCATCACTTCTCCTATATTTTTATATATTTTGTATTTTTGTATCCTTAATAATTTTTTTAAAAAGATGAATTATCTAAGGAATCCTGTATATGATACTCTGGGATAACTAGATGATGTCATAACATAAAATGAGCTTCGGGATTCCTAAATAACTTTCCCCCTACTTTCCTAGAGATTTTGTGGAAAAGCTGTTCTTCCATGTAAATATTACTATACTCCAAGCCCAGACATTTCTTAGCTCTCCATAAAAGTAATTTATATTCCTTTGTACACCAAAACCAAAAACTGGCACCTTCACTTGGTAGATTCCTTAAAGTTTACACAAATAGGACTTCATTTAATCACCACAACAATCCTGTATAGTAGGTAAAATGGTAGAATTCCTATCCCCATAATATGCCACGTGACTATAATGTGGTCAGGATTTGAAACTATGTCTCCTAAGTCCAAAGGCAGTCTCTTAGTTCTACTTCACAATATCTTCCAGTGAACAAGTTTCTCCTATATCTTTCTATCTAGATTCATATGACGGCAATTATACTGAATGCAGTTCTCAATAATTAGCATTGTGCTGTCCCATAGCCTTTCATAAATACATAGTTTGGTTAAGCTCAAAAAAATTACTTAAATCATCTTGTTCAACCCTCTCACCTTATATACTAGGCCGCTGCATTCAGGGAAGTTGATTTATCTAATGATGCATATGGTATTGCATGAAAGAGCTGGTTCTGCATCCAGATGACGTGGTTTTTACGCAGTGCTCTTTTCCTAACCCCACTCTAGATCCTTTTTCGAGTACCAAAACTTCTCTTTGCTGTTCTGGCTCTTGTTAACAATAAGAATATGATGAAATTAACATAATTCTTTCCGTTGCCAATGAAAACCCATTAGGCTGAGTATATTACATTACTTGGGTTTTAGCCATGGTTGAAACAAAGCTATTGCACACTGATAAATACAGGGGTCCTCTGGCCAAGAACTCAGAGGAGCGAATCCTGTCCTCAGCCACATAGGATCATGTTGTTGGTCTAGCTTAGTCAATAACCTGTAAATATGAGTAGAGGTTATTAACAGACACTCAGACCAGTTCCACTGAGGCAGTCCCTTTTCAGAGTAACTGGAATTTCACAGCATCTGGAATCAAATTTCATAAACGATTTGAGTGTCAATTTTCTCATCTATAGAATGGGACACTAAATATTCTGCCCTCTCTACCTCCCAGAATTGTGAGAATTAAATGTGATAAGAAATGTGAGAAGCACTCTAGGAATGTAAAGAGATCGTTATAAAGTTTTTTCTCTGGGAAGGATCACTGTTTCAAATGAGGATTGACCCTTAGTCTTGGTTCATCTGTCTCTGACTAATTAACTGAGCCTGCTTTCCATTACACTTATACTGGAGAGAAGCACACAATTATAACACACACACACAGGTAACCCACAATCGCTTGCATATTAGTTTGGTAAAATACAGATTTTTTTGTTGTTGTTCTTGTTTTGTTTTCAACAGATATGCATTTTTTGTTATATTTTTCTTTAGTTTACATACCTGGAACACCTAATAAGTGATGCAGTAGTTCTTCATCATGCATTTAGAGTAGGTACAGAGGAAGTCTCACAGAATCTATAGATAGTACATGGATGCACTTGGCAGGGTCCATTTTCTTGATTTAACTATAGTCAAGGCCCAACTAAGCTCTTAATGCCTGTGCCTGTGCAGCACCATCTCAACAACCCTCAATCATGTTATTTTCAATGTAGAGTAGACAAAAGGCCTTCATAGGGAAAAAGACATCTTGGGGTCACAATGCTAACCTCAGGACTACTAGAAACTAAAATTGTTAGAGTTGATGTTTTTGGAGGCCCTGAATTGTCCAGTGGCAAAGAGAAATGAACCAGAGGCCAAGGGCTACAGTCTAGCCTTGCCAAGGCCAGCCACCGGCAGTGAGGCCTGTGCAAAGTATTTCTTCTTCGGGCCTAAATTCCTTCACTTATCAAATAAGGTACTTGAGCTGGTCCCTTGAAACTCTTACTGATTTGAGGACTGAACAAAAGCTTCAACAGGGCAGAGTTCTTTGTCTTGTTCACGGCTTTGCCCCCAGTTTCCAGAACCATGCCTGACACATAGAAGGAGCTCAATAAATATTTTACGAAGTAAATGAATGATCAATTGGAAATACTCCAAAAATTCATCCAACAGCATATACTCCCATAGACACACACAGAATTTCATCACCATCCTCAGATGGCCTTCCTTTACCATCCTGTTTAAGCAGTCCCCTCTCCTAAGCCAGACTGTCTCACTACCCTGTTACTTTCTTCATACTATCATAATTATCACAATAACTTCTTCATATTACTATCTCATACATTTAGTGCTGCCATGCTTATTGTTTATCTCCCCACCAGTCTATTGAAGACACTACTGCATTCACAGCCTCTGGAGCAGTGCTTAAGACATAAAAGGCAACCAATAGTATTTATGAATAATAAAAAAAAAAAAAAAAATGAATGACATTAAATATCCTAACAGCTAAGGTCTCTTCCAACTCTTGGATTCTTTGGTTCTATGTCAGCAAGAATTTATTTCTAAAAAAAAAAAAAAAAATTACTGCTACAAATTTCCCTAAGAATATAAATGAATTGAAGTCAATCTCACAACATAGGAAGTAGGGCAATGTTCTTTTTATTACAGTACTTGTCTACCTTGGGTATCTGACCCATCCGGGAGAAAATCTAAAACCTGGGCTTTGCGATGATGTTTTCAGCTACGTGTATACATAGTAATGACTGCCTGCCTGCACATTTCAGATCAGAATTAAGCCATTATGAATCATCCATTAGAATCAAGATCTGCAAGCAGAGACTAGAAATGCTCTCAATGCCATTCTGCTCACGTGTCGGTTCCCTTCAGAGCTGTCTGAAACTTGATCCTGCCAAGATGTTTATTTTCTACCTGACTTTATGAATTGCAATTACTTCCTAAATTATAGCAAGCCACAAGTGGTTTGAGCCAAACAATTAGGGTCACGGAAGGTCTCTACTTGTACTCCTGGGGATGACAGAAAAGCTTGTTTGAACCAAACTTGATCCTCTTTCAAAAGAAAGGGAAAACTTTAAGCCTCTAACTCCTGGGAGTGGCAAAGAGAACAGCCAGAGGGCCATGAGCTAACTTCGATTCTCTAGAGATCAGTTGAATAGATTTGGCAATCACTTGGCTTCTGTTGAAAACAAGGCCTTCTAATCATACTTCTGCCTATGGAAGACAAAAGACAGCACAATAGCTTAGAAACGGCGGAATGACACACCCACATCATGGCTGCGATGTCAGTGAGGTTTCCTTCTGAAAAGAGCACTGCTGATATGTTTGTCAAATAGCTGGCTCTGGAACCCATTCATGAGACTAGAACCTCATCGAGTTCAAAGGGAAGCTGGTGAAGTGATTTGCTTCCCTTAAATTGTATCTTGGCTGTAATATTTATGACACTAGAAACAAAATGATTCCATGTTTTGGTTCCTCTCTTTGCTCCCCACCCTGCCAAAAATGGTTTAGATTAACTAGATGTAAAAGGCACAGAGAGCGAGTACAGGGTTTTCCATTCTATAACTGCTGAAAGACAAAGGAAACAGAAAATACAGATGTTTTCTCCTTGCTGCTGTGAAAGGGTGGTGGACTCTTTAGTGTCTCTGGAATGCAAATTTCCTTTCACAGTTTAGCAGTCTTTTTTGGATTTCAGCACAGTGAACTAACACTTTCCTGGATTCCAAGACCTCCAGAGAACCAGATGGATGAGAAGAATTGGGAAAAAGAACCCACACTGCTTGAAAAAGGTATGAATTTCTCACTCTGCATTTAGCCAAAAAGCTCTGAAAATTAGAAGAGTGAAATCACTTTTGGTTTGTTCAAATGCATGCCATCCTTGTTTGTGGTGGGTAAAAAAATCCAAAGTGATTCCATGGTTTAGATTAAACTAGGATGCAAACTTTAACAAAGATGAAATGTTTACTATCAAAGGCAGGAAAGAATATAGATGGAAGAGACTACTCAAGAGGATCATTCTACACACCTGTGTTCTAAAGCCAGTGAGTGCTCCCCAATGGCAAACATTTCAACTTGACACTCAAGGCCCTTCAGCATACTGTCTTACCTGCCCATTCCAGGCACCTAGCCCATCATCCCTCACCTACTCAGTCTTCATTCCTGTCAATCCAAACTTTTTAACACTTGTACTCCTTGTTCTTGCATGTCTTTCCATCCACTGTTGCCTCTGCCTTGAACATTTTTTCTTAACAAGTTAAATGACTCAACTTTTAGGGCCCAGGGCATGTAAATGTTACCTCCTTTATTAATCACTGTCCTATTCTTCTGTTTTTTTTTTTTTTTTCACAGCACTGTTCCTACCTTCTTTATAGCAAGGACACATGTATCATGTTATCTGTTTATATGCTATGGCACATGGTCACTTCCAAAGATGACCACACCAAAATATATCCCATCCTCCACTGGGATACTAACAGTCTACCAGCAAGAGATGGGGTCCTAGAAGACCTTTGTAACTGCCTGGCCATTGGAATGCAGTAGTGGTAATGCTGCATGACTCCTCATGCTAATCATAAAATGTGACATGGTTTTCTCTTGAAACACATACCTCAGGAGCCTGGAGTTGCCATGTAAGAAGTGGGGCTATCCCAGGGCTGCCATGCTGGAGAGACCACGTGCAGATAGAAGAAAATGCCTGAAGAGCTCTAGCTGCTCCAGACCAGCCATTCAAGAATTCCCAGCCCAGGTGTAGAAGAAACCTTTGAGAAACTTCAGCCTGGAAAACTCATGAGACCCTAAGCCAGAATTGCCTAGTTGAGATGCTATCAAATTCATGACCTAATGAATTGTGAGAGATAATAAATGAATGTCCTTCTCAGCCACTAAAGTTTGGAGTGATTAGGTATGTAACTATAGTAATCAAAACATAGGCAGGCACACCTTCCATATTTGATTATGAGCTCTTCAAAGAATGGGACTTAAATTTTTTTTCTTTATGTTTCTAACACTGAAGATGGTGCATACAATACAGTAGAAATTGTTGAATAAATACTTGAATGAGTGAATGAATGAATATTAAAATCTTGAACACAACCACATGAAATTAATGCACTATAACTTCACGAAGCTATTTAGGTTTATTCAAAATTCTAGGGCTGAGCAATGATAATGCTGAAACCATAGTGTATATGGTTTTCAAATTATGCAAGCTATTGTTTATTCCCAGTAATAGCATGAGAATTTATTAGTACAGGAATATATGTATAGAATTCCTTTTCTTCATATTCAGTACTATTCTTAGCATCTCTAGATGTGAAAAGACAACAGTTTTCTTTTTGTGTGGCTCTCCATTAATAAAGACATCCTAACGGAAAAAAGAGAAAGGAGGACAGAACTGGTATTTGCAGCACTAGACACCGATGTGATACTAAGCACTAAGCTAGGTTCTTTCATAAACATTATCCCATTTCATTCTTAAACAGCCACAGGATGACAATATTGTCACTATGTCAGAGAAGAAGAAACTGAAACATAGATTTCTGATTCCTATGCACCCAAAGTTATAAAGTTCACAGGAATTAAACATAAGTCTGCCTGACTTCTATCCACATAATCTAGGGATTAATAAATACAAAAATTCCTTAAGCAAAGTGGAAACATTGCACCCAGTATGGACATATAAAATGATGAACTTGTATATATTCAAAGAGTTCTGATAGGCTTCTTAATTAAAGATCGCATTTTTCTGAGGATCAAAAATCCATGGTGTAGTAGAAAGAACATTTGACTGGAAGTCATGAAATGGGATACTAGTCCTAGAAATGTCACCAATTTGCTATGGTAGGCCTTGACAATCGTTTGCCTTCAGCTGCTCTTTCCTTCTGTTTGCAGAACCTCCAAATTGTAGCTAAGTACATGGTTGCCTGGAATACACTTCCCTCCCTTCCTTGCAGCTACGAGACTTTGGTCCACTGGAACGCAGGAGCATCCAGCTTGCATCACTCAGTGGAAGCTACATGCTGAGCATGTCAGAGGGATACAGCAGGAGACTGGTCCTTGTCTACACTGCCCTGGATCTTCTACTTCCCTCAGGGAGAGAGAAATGAACACTGTCTTACTGAATCACTATTACTCTGTTTTCTGTCACTCCAGCTGAATCTAATCCTAACTAATGCACTTTGTGATCTGAGTCAAGTTATTCCCCTTTTCTGTGCCTCAGTCTTCATATCTGTGTAACAAAGAGGTTGGAGTAGGTGATGCCTGAGATCCATTTCCAGTCTCATATTCTCTATAACTGAAAGACATGCTGTAAGGAAAAGAATCCAATAAGAAAAAGTATTTCAAACAACCTCCTTCCTCCAGCACCTCGGCACGCTGCCCTGCTAGCGAGTAGCCCTTAAGAACTGGTAAGAGTGCTACATCAATATCAGTGGGAGCTACTCCAGAGACGAATGCATTCCATGCAGTTTGTCGGTGTGAACAGATGTCAAGTAATTGCCTCCCACTGGAGCACAGTGAGCTCAGCTCACCTGGAGACTCATGAGACAAAGCTTGAGGCTTTGAGGTTTCCACAAGTCTCAACCCAGCTCGTTCTGCCTGTATCACCCAGAACAAGTTCTTACAGTGGTACATAAATAAGAATTAGTTAAGATCATAAATCTCAAATGATTATTGAAATCACATCCAGAGAGTTTTACGAGATGGAGAATAACATTTTATGATTTATAATAATAAACATGTATAACTTGTGCATTTGCAAAAATCAGGATGAGGCCAGCGAGGCCTCTAGCGAGCAGCACTTCAGGAGGTGCTCGCTGCCAGGGTCCTGCGAGTGCCCGCGAGGGACTGCCTCCTTACTTGGGTTCCCCAGGAGCCTCACATCCCTCATCCTAGCCTTGGTTCTGTTTCTTATTTTGTACTAACTTTTTTTTTCCTAAAGAAATTTTACCTAAAGGCTATTACTCATTTTAAATCTACATTTGATCACTACTCCCTTATTTCACATCAGCTGAACTAAGGAGTGTTTCTATTTTTTTCCATCATTTACAGTTACAAGCCCACTCTAGGCATTTCAAACACCCCCATTTATTTACTCGTTTTCCTGGTTTCAAGAACAGATATTTGTCTGACAACTTATTAGAGTTCAAGACAAAGTATAAGAGAGAATGAAAAAATACTTTACAATTGCTTGGGTCATAATGATAACTTTCTTAATTTTAGCATGGTACTTTCTAACCACCTGGGTTACCGACTTACAAGTATATTTTCAACAGTCTTATCAGTATTTTCCAAAGCCTTGAACTATAAAAGGCTACACTGAACACACTGCCATCTTTCCAAAGCATTCATTCTCTTCTTCCTGAGTTTCTTACTGTGTGAGAATCCTTACTCACTTATCCAGAATAACCCCCAGCCCCCACCTCAAGTCTTCTTTGATTTCTCCATCTCCCTCACCAGGGGGTGAGTTCTAAGCAAACAGCAGGTCCACTTTTTCCCTCCTCTCAATGCCCTTGGCTTCCACCCTAGTTCCGGTTCAATCATTCCTGACAGTACAACTGCATCATCATCAGGGATGATCTTTTTTGACACTGGTTTGCTTTACTCCAGGCATCTCACACTCAAATAAAAGAACCAGAAAGGCAAATGGCAGAATGCACGCCCCAACAGAGGGCGGAAGGTGCTTCTCAGCAATAGCAGAAATTGTGAACTCCACTTTTTAACAGAAGCTGGAAATCTAGATTTTTATGTGAATTCTCCCAAATTTCAAATGTTTGCAACTAGTTTAAATTTTTTTAAAAATCCTTTTTTTATGCCTGAATTCAATACTTTATTGTTATTCTTTATGAGATCATATTACGGTATAATTAGTGACATCACTGTGATAATACAAATTTCTAGGAAAGCACTGCATAATGTTGAATATACTAATTATCCTGACTTGAGCATCACATACTGCACACGGGTATTGATATTCAACGTTGTACCCCCCCCGGATATATAGAATCAATGATGTTTCTTTAATTTTTAAAATTTTTATTTTATCATTACACAATGTAAACGTTTTTTGTAGAAAAAATCTTTTGAATATCAAACAAAATACATCTGCAAGTATGTAGCCTGAGAATGGCCAGTGTGTGACCACTACCCTACTCTAGTCGATTACCTTTGCAACATGCTTTTAAAACACAGACAAAATCACATCTCTTCCTTGCCTGGAAACTATGAACAGATTCCCTTATGCCACTAGGGGAAATCCACTCCTTGGCATGGTAAGAATTGTCACAACTTTGACTCACGCTCAGCCATTCCCCTACGTACCCTACATAGCCAAATCAGATCACCTGCAGCTCTCTGAACATATGCTAAACTTTCTCCCTCTTGGCACCTCTCTTCATACAAGGGTACTTCAAACAGTTCATGGGAAAATAGAATTAAAAGATAATATAATTTTTCCATGATTTTTTCGAAATAACCTGTATTACTCTTCTCACTTACATCTCTGACTGAACAACTCCAGACTGCAGGTATGTGTGCCCTCTTCTCTGAAGCCTTCCCTGAATTAGTCACTCTCTGGCAGAACAGATGATCCTTCTTTCTTTGTTCATAAAACTTTTGCAGGTGTTCTCCTGTGGCATCAGTTACACTGTGTTCTGGCTTTGTGTACATGTTAGTCTCCACCATGTTTTGAGCTTTTTGAGATGGGACCAAGACTTACCCATCTTTTGCATCCCCTACTTAGCACAGTGTCTGGCACAAACAGCAGGTGTGCAATAAGTGTTCCTTGACTAATGAATGACTCAATAAAAGCACAAATGCAAAGAGTTAATTTTATTGAGGTTAACAGTGTGGATCCTCATCTAGCTTAGATGAAACTAGACTTCATAGAGGAAAGTAGGTTTAGAAGACAAAGGGGGTAGTCTGGAAATAAAGTGTGGGCAGTAATTGTAAGTGTTTTCCTTATCTGAGATAAGCAGCAATAATAAACACTTTATAGTCACATAGCATCTTTCTTGGGTGAGTTCTCAGTCTATCCTGGGTAGGATCTCTTCACCTTGTTTGTGAATCAACTTGGCCCAAGGTCACAGAGTCAGTATTTGGCAGAAACAACAAATAAAAAAGGTATCAATTCCCATGTCAGTGCTCTGAGTTCCAAAGCATACTGTCTCCATTAATAGTGCTCTCCTTGCCAAGGATACACAGCGCACACACCAGAGGAGATTTTTGAAATAAACTGGCTGTGAGACCTGTTTAGATATGCTTCTCACTCATTCACATTCGATCAAAGAGAACAAATCATAGACATTCTAAACAGTTACCTGAAGAGAGGACCATTCTAAAATTCTGGATAAACAATGTGTCTCCTGCAAGTAAAAATTCGGTTTACTGTATGGATTTTTTTGTAACTCAGTAACACTCCCTCAAGCCCACTGAATTTTTAACCTCTGTCAAGCTTTTTACCTACTCCCTCCCTCCACCTTCTAGTGGAGGGCACGAATGTCCTAGAATTTCCAAATTCTGGGGCTGTCTGACCCTGGGGCTATCTGAGCTTTGACTGCAGAATCTTGAGATACATCTCCCCATACAGAGGTCATTTCTCTGCAATGCAGTACTGGTAACTTAATAAACATTCTCATTATGTCCCTCTGGGTCCTCCACTGGAAAACAGGACACACCAGGTCTTTATAATATGATTTTCTGGATCTAATCCAAATTTGGTAGAATATAAGGCAATAGTGAAAGATCTCAGGCCCTTTAAGTGTGAAAATAAAGTTCACACTTCATTTTAGAAGTTCCAAGGTTAGAATTTAAAGTTTTGCACTTCAGTAAATATTAGAGGATCTAATTTTGATGTCACAAGGAGAACTAGCAGAAATGACAAATTCTAAGTAATTACATTATTACTTTTATTGGGTTCATACCTTATGTCCTGTGACTTTTATATGTATTATCTCAAATGTAACACAAAAAAATTTATCTCAAAATAACTTTGAAAAGTAGGCATTATTATTACCAATTTACAGATAAGAAGACTAAGATAAGTGAGGTTAAGTGATCTGCCCAAAGTTGTTCAACTGGAATGTAGCTGTGCCAATATTAAAAACTTAGTCTTTCTGATTCCGTAAGTCTATGACCTTTTCACTCTCCTGTGCTGCAAAATAAATATGTTCAAAGAGTTGGACAGTAAAAATACTTCATACTTCTCAAATCCACTTTTGCTTACAGATGGAATTTTTAATTTACCACTAATATTTGGGTAAATATGCGAACCTCTAAATTCCCTTGGTATCCAAAATAATTACACTGACTTATGAGAAATTAGAAAAATATCCTCCTTCACTGGTCAACTCCCTCCAGTTTTGTTTCTGTTTTTAAATGTTTGGGACAGATAATGTTTCTTAAAATGAAGCAAAGTTTGCCTTTAAAATAAAAAATTCATAGAAAGTATTTCCCAAAGGGGGAGGAATTGTATTCAAATGCATTTTTCACTATGAATTGTGAAGAAGAGAGTAGGTATTAAATAAGTTGAGTCCTAAAGTAAAACAGACATTGTCAAACAAATAATATTAGCCAAGAACTAGCTGAAATATAGGTAGGCCAGCACTTTGACTATCTGGTGCCTAAACTCAGACTGTACAACTTCTACAAATCAGAAGAAAACAAAAGTAAGTCAATAATATAGAAAGTACCACCAAAGACAATGGTTATATATGAAAGGGAGGCAGAAGGAACAAATCCATAATGAAGTTTTGAAATATGATAAAAAGTATGATAAAGTATGCCATCTATGATTAGCTTTGCAAATTAATAGTATTCTAAGAGCTTAAAAACTATATGAAATTTTAAGACCTAGCACTTTTTAAGGAAATCTTTCTTGCAGCAAGCTCTTTAGACAACATTTATCCAATAGGGTCCAAGTCTAAAAAAGAGAAGTGTGGAGTGTGGGAGAGGAAGAGGAACCAGAGATATTATCCTGAATAATCTGAAGCTTTGCATACTTCCCCACAGAGATGCAGAAGGGAGGGACTGCAGGAGCAACTGGGAAGGATGAGGTGTCTAGAGCCAAGAGGAGGGACTTTTGGATTTTCAAAGGATCACAGAATGCCAGAGATGAAAAAGCTACAGGGCTCTCCAGTCCAACCAGATCACTTTACCAATGGAGAAACTGAGGCCTGGTGACAAAGTGGCTAGTTACACTGCCAAGCCAGGGCAGAGCTGCCCTTTAAACAGAGGTCTCTTGATTCTCAGGCCAGTGCTCTTTCCACTTCCACATGACACTAGTAGGACCAGTGGAGGAGTAAATGATTACTACGAGAAGCAAAGATACATGCCTAAAGAGGTCCAGGTTGGTACCAAGGTCCTTTGTGGCAAATCCCCTAAAGCCTGTGGTACTGACGAAGATGAATTTGACCCAAGGATTCAGTACTTGTATTCTCATGTTTTCAGTTATATAAATTCATGATAAAATAAAAAAAGGAGGAGAATGGATAAATTAATTGTGGTATATTCATAGCATGTGGTATATTCATAGGATACTAAACAACAAAAAGAGACAGATCACTGATACAAGAACATCGATGAATCTCAAAAAAACTGAACATTAAGTGAAAGAAGCCAGATTAAAAAAATAAATATAGTACACTTTCACTTATCTGAATTAAAAGAACAGACAGATAATTTATGGTGACGGAAGTCAGAAAGTAGTTGCCTCTAAGAGTGGCAGGTCGAATCTGACTGGAAAGAGTCATGAAGGAACTTTCTGGGGTAATATATACAATTTTCAGACCATATCCAACTGAACACTCATTACCTGAGTATTTTATTGCATGTAAATTATCCCTCATTAAAAGTGAGAAAAATATAAGAAGAAAATAAACTATATTAAAAGTGATATTATAAATAAACATATTATGTTGCAATATAGGAATATATAAAATACAAGATATAAATAAATAGATATAAAAATAAATAAATAAATAGATAAAAATAGGAAAAAAACATTCATTCTATAGCCCATTTAACAAAGATGAATGTCCTAGGTAGAATAGGGCTTAACTCTCTAAGTGCAAACAAATAAATGAAAATTTCGCTCTTTTTAAGACAAGTTGGACATTATAGAGTATGATCTCTTTGTCACTTTAAATAACTCACATTCATAACTTAACCTTTTTATTCATAATGAAATTTGCAGCTCTTTCAATCAACTCCTTACAGAAAAAAGTTAAAGAACGATTTCAGAGGAGGAAGGGATATTTGAAGTCATTTGGTTCAAATATGTAACTGGATAGTTGAGAAAACAGATTCAGAAAGGGCAGACGACTTCACAGGAAGAGGCAGAGGCAGGAGTAGAATTTAGTTTTCCAGGTTTCCATAGTGAGTTCTTTTCATTGTACCGCACTGTCCCATGGCCTTGAAATATGCCTTAAACCTGGCCCACCCCAGACGTCCAACTTCATAAAGCACTATGACCAAGAAAGGTACAAATTATAGAGATTGTTTTTCTAATGAGTCTTCCATTTGGCTGACAAATAGACTTTGCAAAGATTGACTCATGAACACATCTTATCAGTAAGCTGACATTAATGAAGGGCCTATACCAAATCTACAGCCTTGGTTCTCTGCTTCTCCTGCTATGTCCAGGAAGAGTCTGATGAGCCAAACAGCCCAGAGCAGGAAGAAAAGTAAGTCCCAAACAGGGCACCATTTTCCCAAGTGGTTTGGATGCCTGCCACATGGGATTGCTCTACTTTTTACACAAACCAAGCCTGAGCTTGCCCTGGAGACCAGAGGGAGCCAAAAACACGGCTGGAGGTGAAAAGGAATGCTGCTGGATTTCAGAACAGGCTGGGATACTAGCATCAGTTTATGCAATTTCATGTCATGGGCAAGTCACTTCATTGGTAGTTGCCTATCTGTAAAATGAGGACAGTAATGTCCCTTTGTGGGGTTGCAAGAATGAAGATGGTAGAAGCCCAAGTCCAGGCCTCTGCAAATGCACAAGATTCAGTTATAACGGATAGTGTAATGCTTCCTCTAGTCTTAGGAATCACAATGTGACTTCCTTTTGCATTTTCCATACCTGGCCTTCTAGATCTGAGAGGAAGACATGGTTGTACGTAGGTAAAACATAGCTTTTCGTGACCTCAACTATCTCTTGAATTCATAGATTTTGGTCCCTAAATAGACAAGGGGTGCAACAAAGATCTGAACATATCACTCCCTGCCCCCACCAAAAGCTAGAAGAAAATCTTGGGTTTCTTAGAATATGAGGAAATAGGAAAACTGGGCTGGAAAAAATTTTTCTTCTTCTAGTGATAAACCTTTGTGTCTGAGGACTCTAGGAAGTAGGACTGGAATAATAACATGTACCCTACATTTACTTGATTGGCATATTTTTTTTATCTTATATAGAAAACATTAATTTATAATTTACTACTTGTGGATAGTAAAACTAAAGTTTAGAAAAGTTAAGTAACTTACCCTTGACGGGCTGCTTAACATTTAAGCAATAAAGCTGTGTTTTGTATTCAAGCCTGTCTGACTCCATCCTATGGTACCTCCCTAACCCCTATGCCTTGCTGTTTACTCAAATAAATAATTCTTTCAGCAGATGTGTTAGCTCAGTCTTGCAATGATTACCACATTTACTGCTAGTCCTAGAAGTGATGTGCAAAATGTTTGCTGGAGGCTTGGGGGCTCTAACTACAGAATAAACATCAGTTATCCTTGTTGACATCATAAGAGAGCCGTGGGCCTTAAAATCTAACCTAGAGTAACAATTGGCGCTTGCAGTGAGCTTTTAGATATTTAGATAAGACTCTCTTAAAGCACCAATAAAAATATTTCCTTGTTTACACATTAGACTGCCAGTTTCAGAGTTTAATGCAGGTTTGTATAGAGAATACCTTTCTCTACTTGTAGTTGCAGTCAGGGTTCTCTCTTTCCTAGAGAATTTTAGGTAAAAGAAGTCCTTTTGTAGTTGTCATCAAGTTGTATGTAAGAAGACAGAAGTGTGGAAGACACTGCTGCAAATTGTGACCCCATCCCCTGGCTTCAACTCCAAAAGTCTTATAAGAAATTACATTTCAAACTTTCAAATGAATGAAAACCACTGGTGTGAAATGAAACTGCTTCTATCCTAAGTCTGTATATTTTCAGGGAGTAAACTTCTAAGTATTTTGAGAGAAAGAGGAGACGGTGAGGGGAGAGAGGCTGAATAAGCCACGCCTTTTTATGTGACTCTGATTATGTGAAACACGTAGAAATCACCATGGCCTTTGGGGAAAGAACATGGGTTTAAGAGTTTCAAAATGTACATATGAATCCCCCATTATTTAGAAACTAACTTATGTCACAAATCCTTTTATCCTCCTAGAATAAATTTTTCATCTGTAAAATGTAGACCACAATACATCTGAGAAACAGCAGTAGAACAATAGAGTTAGAGTGATAAAGTAAAAAAAAAGAACATTTATTATAATAATAGAGTATTAAATAATTTTAGCAATAATAGAATGTTAAAATAATAAAGTACTTTATAAGCCCTAAAATGCTAAACAAATATTGGCCATCTTTTGAGACTGTTATTAATCAGAAGCTACCTGATGGAACAAGATTCAGAATAGAAACCGCCAGAGATAACATTTTTAATAATACAAGTTTGCATATGTGGTGTTTGCATAGAGGAATCTATGGCTCAAAGCTGCTCCACATTTTCTCACACTAGGCAGACAGGGAGACAAGGCTTCCAGGGCTCCTGAATCACCTAAAGCTAAAAGGATGTACTGCTAGGACTCAGACCCAAACCGTGTAAAACCAAAGCAAAGGCTCTCTTCATTTCATTACCATTCGGCCTCCCTTTGACTCTTGGGCAATGACCCCTGTGTATTTCTTAATTCATCCTTGTTAATTTTCTTTTCCTCAAAGTAATGATGATATTTAGAAAGACCTCAAAAATGGAAAAGATTCTGGAAAGCAGGGCTGCAGGCTTAGAAAAAGTGAATGATGGCTTTAATACTTAGTCACTGGCCATCAAACTTGAAATAGGGGCAATTTCAAGATTTATATCAAAAGATATAAACAAGGTCAGCAGAACAGACTGAATTTCTCAATTGATTAAAACAGTGACTATTGTTCTCCTTTCCCCTAACCAAAAGAACTCCCAATTTAGCTATCAACACAAAAGACAGAGGGCTGGACTGTCAGTGAGAATAGCAACACTGGACATTAAGCAGGCAACCCAGATCTCTCCTCAGCTCTTCTGTATCCCTAGAACCAGCCAGTTTTAGAACAGTCACAGAACAGAGTAAAGTTACATTTATTTATTTTTTTAAATATTGTGAATGTACATACAGTATCTTGATGAAGGCAAGTTCACACCCCTGATTCATTCACTAATGATAAGGCAAATATGTCAGTTTCCTCATCTGTAAATGATAAGGATTTAGACAGGATCTCTAAAAGCCTGCGCAGCTCTGAGAGTTTAGGATTTTATGCCACATGAACACAAAGTTAGGCAACCAAGCATGGCCATGAAGCCCAGGGATCGAGTCTCATGGAACCAGTGCCATTTGTGGGAAGACATTAAAAATATTAATTCTGTAACTGGAAATATTTTAATTTCCACTCATTAGGGCTCTACTGGAAGTATCAAAAAAATTTATGGGGTATTAAAAAGCAATAAGAAAAATGTACCAGTTAAATAAAGTCTTATGAAAACCTAGGTGGTGCATCTAATAGAATTAAGCAGCTCATGGAATCAAACTGGAAAACTCATCCATGCATTCATTCACGCATTGAGCCCCTATTGTGTGCAAAGCATAATTATAAGCCCTGCAGGGACAGAGTGAGGAATCAGATCATGGATGCCGCCCTTGTCAAGTTGCTCATACAGAAACAATAAGAAGGAACTCCATACACGACTGGAAAGTTGACAACACTGAAAAGTCATGAAACATCAAGTGCTTATTATGTAAGGCTGGGGCAAACCTGACAGCCCTAAAACCAGCATCAATTATTGCTATAGAAATATGAACGTACAAGAACGTTTCATGTTTGCCCTCCTCCCAGCCTGGAGACTAAAGAGAATAATCTTTTATTTTAAGCTTAAAGAGACAACATCAAAGAATTTAAGACTCAAGATGTGGGGAAGCCAAAGCTCACACACAAAGAGAAATCAAAACAGTAGGCTGCAGTAGATACATTTTTCTTTACTCTCTTCTTCTTTATAGAAAGTTAAAATAAACATTTCCTAGAGTTTTGAAAAACCTAACATGACTCTACAGTTCTGGACAGAAGCAATATATGAAGTTTATCTGAAATAAAAGGCAAAGTTAACTGAAAGCATTTGTTCTAAGTCCTGGCAGACAGGTGTTCACAAGATATACAATTAGGCCATTGCTTCTTCATCAAAAACACAAAGAAGTACAAAGGAACAAGGTGCACATGTGACACAATTATAATGGTTTCTCTTCAACATAAACTACTGTGTCTTTGCATATGAAGATTGGGCAGAAGGCTTGATTCGAGAACTGCTACCTTATTTATCGACACCTTCTCTGTTAGGTAAGAATGGGCACAGCCACCCTGCCCCCCCCATACCTCCCCAGATATCAAGGTGGAGCCATTCCTTACCATAGGGGAGGTCCTTTCCTGTTGCCACAATGGATGGCCAGTGGATGCCATTTCTGTGGCAGCCCCAACTGAGTCTTGTCCTATTTCTCACTTGTCTCCTTGCTTATACTTTAACAGTGTCGGGACCTTGTGAATAATTATTTTATCTAGCACTGGATTAAATTTGCCTTCTTGTGGGCTAGTTTAAAGATGCAAACTATTGGTATATGTGTCTCTGGTCAAATGGGAAAGGACAGTAAGGAAAATACACTGAACTAGGTAGAATCCTACCTAATCCTACTAGGCAGTTAGCTCTGCTGCAAACTCTTTCCAGGATATTCAGCAAGGAAATTCCTCTCTCAGGGCTCAGTTGCCTCATCTGTAAAACAGAAGGCTCAAATAAACGCTGTCATGTTCTATGAAATGTGATACTCATTCATCTCTACTCTGTGGGGACACAATCCATCTGTAATTTGAGAGCTGCTGACATGGATTTTCAGATTATCCAAATCCTCTTGCTTGGTACCTCAGATGCTATGGCAAGATCTAGGACTACATTATCTGGTTCATGGGAAAATGAGACCCAAGAACATCCATTTATTTAGGAAATAAACAGTATAGAACATCAGCTTTCTACAAGGCCTTCTGCTAGACACTGGGGTTAAAATGATGAACAAGACTAATAGGTTCTCTGCATTGCAAGAGCTCGCCATCTAGTGAGGGGAACTAAGGAACTGAACAGACAAATTAAAAATTTCAGTGGTATATGTTGGTGAAAAGTTTTCTGGGATCAATGACGAAGAAGCGGGTAACTTCCTTGGTGGGGAAGGCTGGCAGCACCACGTCTGAACCTCTGAGATGATCAGCCAATGGAACTCCAAGGAACCAGGCTCAAACAGTTCATACTAGCATTCGAATTAATACCTCAGGCCTCGATTGGAAAACTAAAACCAAACAAAAATCAAAGAACCCCCAAAATTAAACCAAAGACAACCTGAAATCATGGACAAAAACTAGGTTAGCTGAAAGACGAAGAGAGCAAAAACGCAGCACTGTTAGCACATTTCTGTAAGTTCCTGCCACTTGATATCACAAGGAAAGAAATCATCATGCTATAGGAAAATAGGGTGTGCACAGAGAAAGGTAAAAATTCAGACCAAGGGTAGAAAACACTTTTGTGGGAACAAATATAAAAGGCTATAGGGACAGCTGGCTGACTGAAAATTTTCTCATCTAAGGTTTTAAAAAGAAAGGTTTACAGAGGATTTTGGTTTTAATATTGGGATATTGGTTTTGTTTTCCATGAGAGAGACAAAGTAAACCTGCAATAAAAAAGGGATATTTTTAATAGTAATGAGAATAGTGTAACATAAACAGATACATAAAGCACATCCTGAAAAATACAGGTATAAAAACATATTTCTCTCTTCCAAATGAGAATTGAAACACACATAGTCTTGTGTTAAAAGTAGTAACTGTTTGCTGGGACATCTTTAAATGGATAGATGAAACATCCTCATAATTTTGTGAGCTCTTGGGGATTAATGTAATTCTTGGTGGTTCGTGGTTGTAGGAAGAACTCTAAAGAAAATAAATGAATTTGGGTCTGACTGAAAGTGCAAAGTGGCTGGATTTGTAAGTTAAGAGGCTTTGCTTAGTGAAATCTTTCATCAGATAAACTGCCAAGGCTCCAACAGCCCTTTGAGAACAGAGAATCATGTTCAAACCAGTTTTGCCGGCAGACAGAGGGATGCTAATTGCTTTACCCAGATTCTCTTGAACCTTCTAGCATGCAGTAGCATAAAAATAGCCAAGCTGTATATACCCTCTCTAGGATCCAACCCTCCACCCGTGGAAAGGAATTCAAGTTTCAACTCTGTCTCACCGCCACAGGTTTGCTTTGGAGCCTAATTACCAACTAAGTCTGATGACAACATAACTGGCTCCAGGGGTTTCTTGTTCCTACCAAACAAAACAAAAAACAAATTCCTGAAGCAAGACCTGAAATGTACCGCTGGGAATCCAGAACCAGTGATGCAATTCTAAACTGGGGCTGGTCTCCTCTTTATCTTCACACAAGCAGCTTCCCTGGAGAGCCTGTCTCCATCAGTGTGGACAGCGTTGACAAATATTTACCGACAAATGACTATTATGTTAATAATAATCATCATTTGCAATCATTTGCTGATTTACAGCCAACAAACACATTCATAGACGCTATTCTCACTTGATGGCCACAAGTATGCAGAGCGGGGCTCATTAACTTATTTAACAGGGCGTAAGTTTACATTGCTGCCAAGTGGTAAAACTGGGAGCAAGAAATCCAGTATTACAGACTTGTCACACGCATTCCCCTCCAGACCTCCTTTCATGATGGAGGCAGACTCACAACTCTTAGAAAGCCACGTGGGATGGTCCAGGGCCACGAAAACCTGAAGCCCCTTACCAGCCTACCAGAGAACCCATGGTGTATCCTAGGCTGCCTCTGAACAATAGAGCTGAGGTTGACAACACGCAAACTTGTTTAATATGGAAATAGACTGCCCTGTGAAATGGCAGCTCCCTGCCACTGACAATGGTTAAGCAGAACCTTGATAACCACCTGCTTGGAAAACTGTAAAGGGGATGCTTTATTGGGAGGGAGGCATTTCAAAATAATACCTGTTTAGAAATAGGAAAGAATACTGTATTAGCTTTTGCTTGCTGTCTAACTATCTTAGTGGCTTAAAACAACACACATTTATTTTGTTACAGTTTCTGAGGGTCCAGATATTGTCCTCTGCTCAGAGTCTCAGAGGCTGAAATAAAGGTGTTGGCTGAGATGCATTCTCTTCTGGAGGACTGACTGGAGAGGAGTCTATTTCCAAGCTCATTCTATTGTTGGCACATTCATTTCCTTCTGGATATGTGACTCGGGGCCCTGGCTTTTCGTTGGCTGCCCTCTGGAGGCTGTCCTTAGGTCCTAGAGGTCACTCACAGCTCCTTGCCTCATGGCTTATCCCCCATGGTCACTTACTTCCTCAAGCCCTCAGGGAGTCTCTCTCCAGTCTGCTGAGATGGACTCGCATAACGTAATGTAATCATGGTAAGTTACGTCCTGATACCTTTGCCTTCTGCTGTGATTAGAAGCAAGTTACAGGTCTGCTTACATTCAAGGAGAGGGGATTACACAAGGCTGTGTATACCAGGAGGTGGGAATCACTGGGGATTGCCCGAGAGCCTGTCCTCAACAAGTATCTATGTAGAAAATTTAAGGTGCTTTCCATCTGGCTCTTCCAACCTCTCAGAATAAATGCCACACCTTTCCACCTACTGAAGTCACATAAAAAACTAGGATGTGAATATTTAGCACTATTTTTACAAGATCATTCTTTATTGTTCTGAGGGGAGGAGGCATATCCAGAGAGTAGAATGCTTAGCCCATATGGCCTGCAGTAGTCATCCTTACGACACATATTAAGGCACATGGACCTTGATACATCATCATGATAAAGGAGTTGCTGCTAATTTATCATGGAGGGAGAGCTGATTGAAAGTCACAGAGTTGGGTTTTCTCTCATGGATCCACTGTGTGATCTTGGAGAAAATCCATGAGTACTGAGAGATCTCTCTGACCCGGGTCCCCACCCAATCTATGTTAGTGTGTATCTAACACCAAGAAAGAGGCTGCGTGGCAAGGCCCACAGGGTTATCTCTTTGCCTTCCAGGGTCCCTTCTTGGAAAGTATGTCCTTGTCAGATGTACAGGGAGGGAATGTACCCAGCTAGAGATCAAAAATGTCACTTTAAATCTAGGCAGGTGGGGCTGGTTTGAGACCTGGTTGCTCAGGCCTAAAAGGATCAGGAATCTCTAGCGGCTGCTGGGACAACTACTACTGGAGAGCTTTCCTCTCTCCTGACAGCTGGAACTGAACCTTTTGAGTCCTCCCCCTTGATTGTGCCCTCCAGAGAGATGTCTAGATATGACCATGATCCTCTGGTCTTTGCACTCCTGCTGGTTTCACAGCTACAGTGGTGTTGCCATATCTGTGGGGAAGTACTGCCCATCTCCTTCTTCTCCACCTGTGCCAACTCTGATGGTTTGAACCAGAATCCAGTAAAATATGGAACTCTTGCCTTGCACTATTTCCTGATAGACTCTTGCATATTCTAGAGAGCACAACAGAATGATTATAAAGAAATCTCAACATCCACCACAGATTACTTTTGTAATCAAGCCACAGATCTTTGGCACAAATTCTGTACAATTTAATTTTCCAGAAGTCTATTGAACACCTATTATAAAACACTATAGGTTTGAGATTTCATAGAAATCTCTATACAATTTCAATATATCCAGGTCTCAAAGGATAACTTGTGAAGCAACAGTCAGTTCAACAACAATCCAGAATAACCATGGAATTTGAAAAGGTTCCTGAAGTATGCAATGAACTTGACCCATAATGTTGAGCTTCCTTTTACATAATAAGACAAATTTACATGTCAATTCTTAGCATCTCTGAATTTCATAGGTAGATGTAGAGATCTCTGAGATTTGCTCAGTGCTTTGGAAGTTGCCCAGAAACATAACCTTCTTCCTTGTTTTCCAAGTGTGTCTGTTTGTTGGGGGAGGAGGGCTATTTTTTAAAAAATAAAATTTAGATACTAGGGGTTATATATACTCTTTTCTTTCAGCCTATAAGTTGTTATCATTGAAAATGAATTCTTGAATTCTATATTCTTTACAATCAATGTAAAACCTTACTTATCCCTGAAAATTCCAAAGAGCCATTATATTTTCACAGAGCTTATTTCATACCCCTTATATTTATACATGATGATTTATACTTCCTGAAATTTCTTAACATGTCTTTTAATCTTCAAACTGTTCCTGTGAGTCAGGGAGGGCAAGAGTTACTTTATTTTACAGACATGAAATTGAGACTTTAAGGCACTTTTTGGGGTCATCTGATGAGTAAATAGCAAAGCTGGGGTGAGAATTCAGGTCAACTAACTGCCGACCATGACCTTTTTCAAGCCCAGTATGTAGCTTCAGATAATAGGACTTCAGGTGTTGACCCTGCCATTTCTAGACATTCATACTTGGCTTTTTCATTTCACCTCGCTGAGCTTCTATTTCCTTACTAGTAACATACAACCAGTAATATCTGAAGTTTGTACCTCACACAGTGGTTCTAAGGATCAGATAAGAATATGTGTGAAGTTAGGTCTTCAATGGGAAAGTCTTAAATAGTTGTGTGAGAGTATTATTACTGGGGGTATGGGGCATGCACAGAGGCTTTGGGAGGGGAGTGAGTGGACAGAAATGGTTAAGATTGTGTACAGGTAGAATGAGGCCACAAGAACTGGCTGGATTCACAGCCAAATGATCTATGAAAAGCTTCTGTGAAGGGACAGGGGAGTAGGTGAGTCAGTCAGACAAAGACCACGAGCCTGGCATTCTGTAAGAGACTGGAAGGTATGGTGATTAGAAGGTGGAGAGAATGCAGCTCTTGTTTAGATGTGATACAAGAGTGATGGGAATTAGAGAAGGGCTCTAAAAACTGGCAGGAGCCTAAGGTCATTGTACCTAGAAAATGGGTATCCCATTCGGTTCTAATTCAGCAAGCAAACAGAATTTTCTACGTCCTGGGCACTAAGAGGGATACAGAGATAAACAAGATGTGGTCCTTGCCTTCGAAAGTTCACAATCTAGTAGGAGAAAGTAACAGACAAAAAGTATAAATACTGTGAGAAAAATGGAATAGTTGAGGCACAAATTTAAATAATAATGCTATATACATAAATATATACACATGCTAGATACATACAATATATAAAATACAAATATATAATATCACATTAATAATAATAAAAACTGACAATCATTAAGTGTTTATTGGGGGCAGGCCCTCTGTTTAGCATGTTATATGTATCACCTCCTTTAATTCCCACAACGACCCCAAAAGATGCCAGTTTCCTTAATTATTCTTGATATGCAGATAAGGAAACTGAAGCCCAGCAAGTTCTATTAACCTGCCCCGGCCACAGGATGGAGCTGGCATTCTAATTCCAGTACAGGTCTGGAACTAAGCCTGTTAGCCAGGTCTGGAACTAAGACTCCACCAGCACTCCCTTTTCCCTCCTGGCTTAGTTTTCTCCCAGCACTTATTGTCCTCCAATATTCTATATAACTTACCAGTTATTTTGTTTATTGTCTCTCCACTAGAATATAAGTTCCACAAGGGCAGGAATTTTTGTCTGTTTTGTTGTCCATTATATTCTCAACAACTACTATGATGCCTAGCTCATATTAGGCGCTCAATAATAATGGCTGAGCAAATAAATAAATGTTAAGAGATCACTTTATCTTACTGTGGGTTTCATAATTGGGGAAATATGTGGTCAGATAGAAATATTTAGAAGAGAGAGAAGATGTACCATGAAAAGGTAGAAAGAGAGGAAGGTAGAGAATGGAAAAAGATATGCATATAAAGAAAGACTGAAAAGCAGGTGGTTGGAAAGCAGATGGGAGCAACAGGGTTGTTTGTGGGTCAGTGAAGAGGATGATGAGAGATTTACAGTCCACATTCCTGCAGGCACTCAGTTCAGAACACAGTGAAAGCTCTGAATTCACCACGTAACGTTCTGTCACATAGCTGGGGAAAGGAATCCTTCCTGTGCCCTACCGTTTGGCTCCTGCCCTTATCTTCTCCTACTGCTGGGGCGCAGGGCTCCCAATATTTTCCTCCTCTCTCTGTTGCGGGAATGAATGCCTGCTTCAACTCCCACTTCCTTTCATGCTTTCAATGAATTGCCAGTCTGAATTTGAGTCATTAAGGCTTTTACCAAAGACGAAATTGAGTAAGACTTATGTCCTTACTTGGGTCTCTGATGCTGCTATGCAGAATTACCATATAATGGAAATAGTCATGTGTCCCTACTGAGTTGCTGTTATTTTGTCTGTACTAATTACTTATATTAGCATGGAAATAAATGTATGGGATCATGTGCTGTGGGGTGGAAAACTGTCTTCCCAAAAATCATGCGTATGTGTATCTCACTATTATTCTAGCCTTATTTCAAAAGAACATTCTGGATTAAATGCCAGATTTGAGGTATGAGTTCTTGCTCTATTACTCCTGATGTAATCTGGGATAGTCATTTCTAAATCTTAGTTTCCTCATTTGAAAATGAAGATGGTCTGGGCTTGGTGGTAGTGGCTAGATTCTTTTGAAGTTCATGCTAACCCTAATATTCCAATCCATTAAAATTAAAATTGCTCAAATCTCCTATATAATCAGTCTCTTTTCAACAGCTCTAGTCAAGGGAACTGCTTGTACCAGCATTCTACACATGAATTCTGCCATTCATTCATTCACCTGTTCAATAAGTATTCTTTGAACAGCTGCAGTGTGTGAGGAACTGTCCTAAGTCTGACTAGGAAGGAGGCGGGGGGAGGCGGGGGATAAGATAGGACCCTACTGTTCTCATGCAAACTAACATCTAGGAGTACAGATAAGACATACCCAACTAAATAAAAAATGACACAAGTGAGAAAGTGATTGATGATGTAAGAGAGGTAAAGAGATGAGAGTGAAAGTCCAGAGGAGGGAACTCTTACTTTCAGCCAGTGAAACAGGGCAATACCTTCTAGAAGAAGAGGTATTTGAGTTCTGTCTTAGGGCAAAAGACATAATCACGAATTGTAAGAATGAATATGCTAATAATAAATCAAAATTTTTTTAAAATACGCATTTCACTGTATGTAGATTTTACTTCAATTAAAAAAAAAATAGGACATATGCTGGTGATGATTGGGAAGAAATTCCAGGCAGAGACAACAATGCGATTGAAGACACTGTGATGGGAACACTTACAGCTAGTGTGAGGGGAGTGTGAAGAGTTAGAGGAGACAGAGTTAGAAGTCATATCACAGAGGGCCTCGAGTACCATTCTAAGACATCTAGATAGTACTTGACATGATGTCATTGTGCATTGCACATCAAGCCACATTCCTCTTTGTATAGTCTTCTGCCTATTAAAGTGTCTATGCTCAGACTCACTGACCATGTAGTACTAAGAATAGGGTGGAACTTTCCAGATGAGACATCCAACTGATTACTGCTGAAAGCTAATGGGGTAAGAATCCACACTGAAGATGGCGAGATGATTCCTACAGATAAACCTGCAAAAACCAGAGTATTTTGTTAGCTCCCTACCCAAACCAAACATTAATTGGATCCATTTGCAAATGGTAAAATACTTCTGTGTATATGAAAGCATGAGCTGTTCTCTCTCAAGAGGTAACCCATCCACTGGAGAGTCTCGAAGTGTTTGCAAGCATACCGTTCTCTACAGTGCATCCTCTGGCAGCGACTCCTGGACCAAAGTAAGTGACAGGGTATAGAGTATGACCTGTACTCTATGTAGAGGGGTGCATAGAGATCCAAGGGAGAAAAGGGTGAGGGGAGAGGCTGAGGGGGTGGAGAAAGGAAAGAAAGGCTAGGTATGATTATGTTACCAGGTATCCTTGGAAACTAGAAAACATCTTGTACAGCCTGCTTGCGAGCTTGGCAGCACATGGAGGAAAAACGTGCCCTACTTCTGTCAACATCAACAGCAAGGCAGCAGGACATCTATGTGCCTCAGTCAAGGTGGGAGCAGAGATTTCCAAGGCCCTTAAATCTTAAGCATCTGGCAAAAAAAGAAACACATGAGAGAGAGAGAGAGAGAGAGAGGAGTGTGTGTGTGTATGGGGAGGGTATTAGAGTGTGGTAGTAAAGAAAGCTCTCACAGCACAGAAGTTCAGGAGGAGGTACTGCGAAGGTCCCAGAACACTGAGGTTAACTAGTTCTGAAGGCAGCATCCAGTCAACTCGAGGGTTGGGTGGATATCCTGCAAGGGAAGGACTCACCCCAGTGGATCACGTTCTCTAGAGACAGGTCACATGTGAGTCTAACAGAGGCACCTTGTTATCTTCCTCAGTGTGGCAGGCCACAGGGTTCAGGTAGAGAAAGAGTAATAAAATTCATTTGTCTCTGCTCCTGAAGATGCAACGGGCACCTGGATAACCTACCTGCCCAACCTAGGGTCCACACAGCCTTAGCTGAAAGCCTGCTTTGCAAGCCTTTGCCACAGTTACTCAAAAAAGACATAAAAAGGGTCCTTTCCACCGCTGAGGAATTTGGGATGCCTAATAACAACAACCATGTTTGAATGTCCACTACTGAGTATGTCAGTAGCCAAATAGTTACAGGTAATTTCTATGTAGGTAATTTATAGCTAATACTTAGCACTTACAATGTGCCAGGAACTGTTCTAAGTGAGCTATATGTAAGGTACATACACGTACATATTTATATACATGTATATATGATTATATGAAATGGGTATATATGTATGAATATGTATATATTTGTATACATAGATACTTGCATTCACATTTAATCTTCATATCAACCCTGTTATAGGAACTCTTACTATCCTCATTTTAGATAAGAATACTAAAGCACAAAGAAGGTAAGTAACTTTGCCAAGATCTAGTTTGTGGTAGAACTGGGATTTGAATGTATTTAACCTCAGAGTCCATGCTGGAAACGAGCAGGTGAAATGGCCATGCATAAACAAAAAACTGTGCTTTCACATACGTAAGCATTGATGTGAGCATGCACGCACACACACGTTCAGAGAAAGACCAGGACCACTACATCTGTACAGTGAAATTCAGACTATATTCATCTCTTCTATGACTTTATCATAACATCATTAAAAATAATCACTGATGATATTAATAATCAATATTAACATTGGTATATGGTTTTACAGTTCATAAAGAATTTCAAAATCAGACACGCACATAGAGTGTGGTGGGGTAGCAAACCCAGCAGCAGAAGGGGTGAATGTTTTCTGCCAATTATGCAGCTGCTTCGGCTTACTTAAAATGAATTCTGCTAATCCATAATAGTAACATCATTCTCAGATGTACCCTCACCTCTCATTCCCAGCACCACTATCTCATCCCACTTTAGGCTTCTAAAGCTCAGATGTCATCATCACCTTGGCCTTTGATGGCTAAATGTATGAAGGAGATTTTGAGGTTTCACTTTGGAACTCAGATGAAGCCAGATAAATGTGCCAAAGATGACACTGGACATATGGTAGTTAAAAACAATTCTGACAGAATTCAGAATAAGCAAGTCCACTGATTCCACATCTGTGGTGATGCAGCTGACATGCTATTCAGCACAAAATAACCACTCCCTTGTGCATGCCAGGTTCACAATCTTGCACGTGACTCAAGGAAAGCCAGAGTTCTTTGAGAATTGTACTATTTCCAGCAGCTTACAAACCAACTCAAACAAATGCCATCCAAACCCAGACAGCAAGTCCCAGACCTCTGGAAGGGGCTGTCATTCTAGGTCAGTGTGTCTAATAGAACTCTTTGCAATGATGGAATAGTTCTTCTGCACTGTCCAGTATGGTAGCCACTAGCCACATGTGACAATTGAGCATTTGAAATGTGGCTAGTGTGGCTAAGGAGCTGAATTTTAAATTTTACATCATTTTACTTAGCTTAAATTTAAATAAGTCTCATGTGGCCAGTCACTACCATCTAGGGCAGTCCAGTGCTACATCATCCACATCAGCCTCTTCGTTATTCTCTTCCCAGGAGTCATCTCCTTTAAACCTCACATCATCCACAGGAGTGAAAGCACTTTTAAGAGGACAACACTGGAACTACCAGCTCAAAATCACACAGCCAGTCCATGGTAGAGCCAGATTGTTATTCTGGTTCTCCTTCCACTTAAATACACATATCTGAGATGAGCATATGATACACATATATTACGGTGAGTCAGATCACGACTGCTAACCTCTTGTTTTCTCTTCATAAGTAATGACTTTGATAGTGGAGTATACTTAAGATCTAATGTTTTAAGAATCAGCAACAGTAACAACAACAAAAGTCATTCACGGAGATCAGGTAGATACACAGAGGGCAGAGTGTAAAAGTTTATGACCCACAAATAACAGAACTGGCAAGTTGAAGACATAATTTGAGAATCCTATATTAAAAATTATTGTTCATTGCATAATCTTTTTGGACTAATAAAAATCATGCTTAAAGAAAAAGCCCACTAAAATCTCTACCATCCAGGCACTATAATTCTATATTTTACTTCTATTATTCTCTGAATTTATTTAACTTCATTTGTTCTTTGTCTTTCTATACTAAAGCAGTTATAGACTATCATAAAATCCAAAAGTATTTTGGAGTCATGGGGATGAGAAAAAGCCTCAGTAAAACAAAATATTTTAATTTGTTGTACTTGTTCTTTTTTTTATTAACATTTACAACATAGAAATTGTGTTTGTGTTTTCCTCCTCTACACCCCCCTCAAATCTGTACCCAGTAAAAAATGTTTCCAAACTGGAATGCCAAGTTTCCATCCAAATCCCATTTTACTTAATATCCCTGGGTGAACTCTCCTTAAAACAAAGATTTACACTGAAGCTCTGATGGATTTATTGTTGAAACAGTGAGATAAACCACACTGGGGCCATCTGAACCGCACAAGCCTATAAGGCATTAGGAAGGGATCCTTCAAAGGACGAAGGCCCAGCTTCAGCCAAGTCAACAACGCTCTCTCTCTGGCTACTAGGGAAAACTTGCTTAGTGACCCATCTCTTCTATAAAGGCTGAGAAAGTCAGGCCTCTTCTCCACACTACCTTGGTCGTTATCCTGACTTGCTCCTCTCTGGCTCACAGATTGGCTGGAATTCTAAACAGGACTCTTGGAAGGAAGTAATTGAATTATAAATGTCCAAGTAATTCTGCAGAAAAAGAAATGCCATCTAGCCCATGCCCAAAAAATCTAGCAGGTCTCTTCCCAAAAAAGCTACCCTAGTTTAAAGTTTACAGTTTCCTGTATTAAAGAAGAACAAATAAACAACAACAAAATACTATGAAGGGGGACTGACTTTTGAAGGCTTTCACACTGACATAAGAAAGAATTTCCTGTACATATGGTCCCCAATTTTAGACACAATGCATTCCTGGAAATTGTATCATAAAGCAGACCACCAGAAGGGAAAGCTGTGACTGTGCCTGCTTCTTTCATTCAACAAACATCTACTGAATGCCCACTATGTCCCAGGCATAATGACAAGCTCTGCCCTGTTCACGTGGCCTAAAAAATGATCCATGTACCAGAATGGGTAAGATGGTAAGAACAGAAATATGTTAAACGAGCAGGACAGTACAATGGTGAAGATTGGGGACCTCCAGGACACTCTTTCAACCACTGAGTGTGGGACTTAATTATATACTACCCCAAATTGTGATCGTGGACATTTCTGCCTTACTTCCAAGCAGACTGCAAGTATCCTGCAAACATATGCCATGTCACATTTAGGTGACCCAAATTCCAGGGGATTCAGAGCTTCCATCAATCTACCGCTCCTGCTCATTCTTGATCCATTTCTCCCAGCACTGGTCTCAGCTCCTCCTGATGCCTAAAGCCTCTAAATCCATGCTCACTTCTAGCTCGACTAGATAATCTCGGTTTCCTTACATCTGATAAGGCAGTGTTCATATTTTATGTTCCCCAATATTTCTCTACTTCATCTCAAAGAGTCCTTGTCATCATTTCATGACCTGTCTGTCGCTCTTGTTTCAGAAGAGGATGTAAACCGAATCATTTCCAAGATGACTTTGTCAGTTAGTACAGACCCGTTCAATGCCAAGGATCAATGCTTCTGAAACCTGTGACAGTTCTTTACTACTTTCTTATTCTTTAGGAAGAGCAGGAAACAGCCATTCCTTCATATACTAGGGAGAAAAAAGACATTGGGGGCAAACAACATCTTCGAGGGCTACTATTCTTCTCATGGACAATATCCGGCTCAAGTAGAAAGGAACCAATAGATCACAATTTACTCCCATGGAAAAAACTGGATTAAGTCCGCAAAGTTGTTTAAGGATGTTTTCTGCAACCTCAATATGTTACAATGGAGAAATAAGCAAATAATGGTGTAACTAGGAACATAAGTATTATAAACCAAGTTCTCAGAGAACATTTCTGGGACTACACAGGAAAATGTCTCTGGGAATAAACAGATTTGGAATGAAAATATGCATACACAGTATAATCAAGTTATGCATAAATAGGTAAGTTATATGCATAAATATAAATTTTATATAATATTTAAACATATAAATATATTTAGTATATATACAAACGTAGATTTGCAATTTTATTTAAAAAGAAAGAAGGAAAACATAAAAGAAAAAGATTAGCAGGTTACCTATATATAAAATGTTTATTGTGATTTATAGTAAATTATGGGGTTACAGTTTATTTTAAATTTCTTTATCCTTTTAGAAAAGTGTCTCTGTAAAAATGATAAACAGCCTAATGGAAAAGATTTAAAACAACAAACCTTAATGTTAGAATCACTTGGAGAGCTTTAAAAAATACTGATGCCTGGGACCCACCTCCAGATAATCTGATTGACGTGTTCTAGGGTGCTGCCTGGGTATCAGAGTTTTAAAAGTATCCTAATACTTCCAAATGTGTTGTTACAATTGAGAACCACTGGTTTTAAAACATTTCTTTTCAACCATGTGCTTTATTTATTTCAAATATATGTTTTTAACAGAGTATGACTTGTAACTAAAAGTTACATTCCTTAAGATTATTGCAACTAAAATGGGAATAAAACAAACAAAAAACCTAGCGACTACAGAGAGGAATGGAGGGGAGAGGGCACCAGAATCCTCAAAAAGCTGGTTACTGTATGTAGCACAGCATTGAATTTAGGCTTGTGCTTTCTGGAAATCAGGACAAAGAAGAAGGAAACAACATAAAGTAAAAAGTGATAATTTCTGCTGAAGAAGCCTAGAACTAAACTCTAAGAGGAAATTATCTTGTACATTTAAAAGATAACACTGACATGATGAAAAAAATCTTTAATAGTTTCATGGAAAATATAAAGACATCTTTTCTTATGGAAGTTTCTTATACTGACTTCTTATAAAAGTCAAAGGTAAATAATAAGTTTTAATTTTGAGAAAACATTTCAGTGGTGAACGCAGCTAAGTCGTCTGGACTTACTAAAGGTTACACTATGTTCGTTTACAATAAAAAGGATTGTTCAAGAACACTGAAAATGAACATGTATATCCTTTTCAGGGAACTTCCCTATATCTGTAACACAGAAGTCAATTTCTCAGTTAAGCGCTTTCTGTTATGTAGATAGTACAGATTTAGAAAATTAAGCTGGGGATGTGTTGGGGGTGGGGTGTGAGGAGAAGCGAACACAAAGAATGGAATAATTCACATCTGGATAGGAAAGCAGGTTCTCGGGAAGAATATTTGATGTGAGCTTCTGAGAACTGCTGTCCTCCTTTTATACCAGTGAGTGCACACGATACACATGGACACGAGCAAAAAGACACACACACTTTATTTTAGTGATAACTTCCAAAATATATTTATGATTATTTGACTCAAAATAACTTGAAATTTTTAGCTTGAGTTTCCTCTGTTCTTTAATCAATTAAACACACACACACACACACACACACACACACACACGTGCACACACATACACATAAAAAGTTTACAGGGCAGCAAAACACACCAGGGAGTATAGCAATAAGTTGTAAAAGAAAAAAAAAAATTTTTTTTGACCTTCAACACATCAGCAATGATTTATTGCTAACAGGAATTAATGTGACGGCTTTTGAAATGTGATTACCACACTTCCTTGGGAGAATCTGCTAAAAACAAAACCAACTCTATTACACAACAGTGAAAATAACTCGAGTCTTGTGGACCATGCATGTGTAGTTGAAGTCACAGACACTATGTAACTTTCTAAAACCTCCAGTCTGCTTCAAGTTAGGACACAAAGCTTCCAAAATTTTTTTAGATGGCCAAAAAAAATTTTTTTTTTCAATTTGATCTTTTTAGGCTTTTAAATTGGTAGCTCGCAGAGTGAGCTACTGAACTTATAGGTTTGGTTATGCTTCTCCAGTGCTCCCAAACCTTCCCATTGGCCACCAGAGGTGAGTTCACCAGTATTTGTAAACTTAAGACTGGGCTAATCAAATATAATCATATTTGGTAAAGGGCCATAAAAAATGATTACATTGTATAATGTGGAATGTACTAATTATCCTGATTTGAGCATCACATATTACACACAGGTACTGATATTCAATACTGTACCCCACAGATATGTATAATCAACTATGTTTCAATAAAAAACAAAAATAAAAACAAACAAGAGTCAGACACAAATAGAGATGGAAAAAACTTCTTAAGTTATACACACACACCCACACGCACACACACCCAGATGTGTTGAAACTCTTCAGAGATAAGGGAGAACAAATCCTTAAATTATCATCAACTGAATTCTCTTGACAATTATCAGATAATTATCATTATGACAAATTATCTTCTCCTCTTCCAATAACTCAAGCTAGGTTGAAAACAGATTTGACTGTAAAAGGCTGGGCAGGAAGATGACATACACAAGGGTACTCCAAAAAATTCATGGAAAGATTTGTATTATCTAACTCTATTTTTTCTATGAATTTTTTGAAGTACCCTATATTATGTGTTTACAAGGAGTCAGGTGCTTCACATATACTCATTTAATCCGGTAGTAATAACTTTGCAAGGGAAAGACTTATCCACAGTTTTTTACTGGAAGAAACTGAGCCTCAGAGAGGTTAAGCAATTTGCCCAAGGCCACACTGCTAGGAAACAACAGATGGGCTGTAGAACTACAAAGTCTAAACCCTTTCCATTCCACCAAGCTGCCTCTCACATATACACAGCTAAGAATTTAGCTGAAGATTAAGAGAGTGATCATCATACTACTTTATATTTCTGCAGGGCTCTAGAGTAATACCTGTCCTACTGACATGGAATTTTGAAACCATGGCAATTGCTGAGATACTTAAGGGAGGAAATAGCTCAAGAAAAAAAAAAAAAAAAAAAAAAAAAACCAATAAAAACTATTATAGCACTCAGAAGAGCTTGAAAATCATTAAAATGAGGACCCATACTAATATCAGCTATTAATTAGTTCTGATAGATTACACACATTGCACATTATTATTCACAAAAAGAGCATTTAGCAGCTGCAGTAGAAAAACAGAGCATTAGAAGTTACGAAACTTAGAATTCAGTCCAAAAAACCATGAACTTGCTGTTGTGTCTTGAGCAAGTCATTTCCCTTGATGTGCTGCTGTTTGTGCTTGTTTGTTCAATAAAGGGGTTGATTGCATGATTTCCAATGCACTCTTCAGTTCCAACATCCTGTAAGCCCAAGGCTGCTAGCTGGTAGATCTGCAGGATCTCACTGGCAATGAACAGAGATTCTGCTCACGCCTGCACTCTGAGCACTATTTGATGTGAGTTAAATTATGATCCTCATCTTCTCCCTGGAAGTATTTATAGCCCACTGAAGGCGCTAAGTTAAGAATCACAGGGAAGAACAATCATATAAACTCTTAAATAGGTGTGTGAAGGTGATTCCTTCACTGCTTTCCTTTGGTGTGAGCCCAGACATTTCCTTGCACTGTAGTATCTGTTTCTTCACTTCAGGTTAGGTTTTGGAATTTTAGTTTTGAGACAAACATAGAATCTGGTTTTCCATTTTTGTTCTGTATGCAGAGTGAAGTTGTAGCCATTTCAAATCCAGGCAGAACTTCTCTCCATCCCACAGCCCACAATAGTTTCAACAGGGCTGGGTTTTCTTTCGGGGTCAAATGGAAGAAGGTGTGATATGCCTCAGAAGAGAGATGAACTGCCAGGAGCAGGAAGGATGGGAAAACCTGGCATCCTAACTGAAATAGCTACAGCAGAGGCATCCAGCTTGTTGTATTCATTTGTTTATCTCCGTACCACAGAGGTAAGCACTTCAACAACCCTCTTGAAATCTGAATATGGATTTTGCATTCACTCATAGCTATACATTGGCTCAAATTAGCTCTTCCTCAGAGAGGTCATCTGGTAGGTCTTTGCGTATTGTACACAGGAGTCTGTATCGACCTTTGATAAGACTGTGAAAAGATGGCAAGTGTTGCTAGGAGATCTGTGGCAGACCTGCACCAGATTCCACTCCAACCCCAATGTTCTGGCCGCCAGTGCCCTTAACACAGGACATTTTTACAAGCTATAATGAAGAAATGATAGGACATGAACTCATTTTCCCTGAAAACTTTGTGTTGGCTTCTGTATAAGTTCATTTTAAACCTATTTAAAACAGTCTTTCAAGGAGTGAAAATCTCCCCTCTTGATTATTTACAAATACCTATGTGCATGCAACAATCACGAGGGCGAAGGAACACCAGGGTATTGCTCACTTCTCACTGCTAGTCTTGAGAAGAAAGAAAATCAAAAGTAGCTTTTCTTTTACTAAAGAAGAAGTTGTTATCAGTGTTTTATAAGTAATTCATATTACTGTAATATTTTTGTACCCCATCAGGTGCTTAGCACTTTGCTAAGTGTTGGAGATTATATAAAGTTTTACAGTATTTAGGAAGAATAGATGTGTTATTTCATACAAGTTGGTCTTGGCTTCCCAAATACTTTCAAGTTCTGTTTACTCCTAGCAAGAAAATAAAAACGTTAATTTGTCTGGCACTGAATCTAAATGGTAAAGGATTTCAGAAAAGGAGGAAAGCAAAAAAGAGAGATCTCAGGAAAGGTTTCATTAAAAGAAAGGACTTGATTATAATATGAGTATATACAAAGGAGGTATAAGCTCTGCCTAATATACGGAGTAGAGTTAGGGGAAGCAAGTCAGAAAAACTTCCAGAAGATAAGAAGGAGGTGTTTGAGTTCAGGCTTAGGTAATGAGGATAAAAGCAATGACCATGAGATAGATGCTATAGAGAATTTTATAGTTTATCCATCACAATTTCTGAAGTCAAGGTCAAATGTGGCCAGAAACTTTACTCAGCTGAAAAGAAAAAACAAAACAAAACACACTAGAAAAATCACGAGTATGATGTATATTCATTTTTCTTATTCTTATGAAATTTACTTTTCTGTATTCTCTTTGAACAGAATGAAAATAGAAGTGATTTGCTGATGCAAAGACCCTCAGTAATGAAATCTGCTTGCATGTAGCCTGCAGGAGCCTGCCTGTAGCCCACCATTGGCTTGAGGTAGAGAGAGCAGCTAGTCTACCCTGAACAGTTGCCAAGGGAACAGCCAGCATTTTATGACATTATGGTCAGATTAAAGGGAAATAGTCTGACCCTGTAACTATGCCAGGAGAAGACCAGCTGCTTGGAAAATCACAATGATTATGCAAAGACTTATTGAAAAACACACAGAACAACAGAAAATCCAAACCAACACATACATCCATGAAAACAATTATTTTTCTTCAACAGATCCATTGTGGAATTTTGGCCTACGCATAAGAATAAATTACTGCTTCTTCTTTTTCTTTCTTCTTCTTTTTTTTTTAAAGGGAGTTAGAATTCACTGTTATTTTGCCTCATTTCAGAGATATAATTTTAAGCCCAGATTTATACATTATTTCAACCAACATCAGCCAGAAAGGAAATGAGTCTAAGTTGAAGTGTTTTAAAAGCAAACCTATACCTGGCTCTACAATCCTTGAACATCTTGGCACTCTTCACAAAATACTCTTGAGAACAGATATAAAATCGAGAAAGTCTAATAATGCCTGTAATGTATCAGGTTGTTCATTGAAATTCCAGAAAAGTTAGCCAGGTGGCCTAGGAGGACCTGGCTTCAATATAAGGGAAAAGGGTTGGCTTTGGAACTAAATCCAAAAGGCATAAAAAAGCTTTGTTATCCACATAGTAAATATCAGAGTGAAGTGTCAGAGGCACTAAATTCTAATTAATTACATTGAGCAAGAACTTATTTAGTGCTTGGATATTAATATATATTCAATACATGTTGGCTGAAAATAAAAATAACTAGTGTTTGTTAAGCTCTTATTATGTGTGAGGCACCGAGTTGACTGCTTGACAAGTGTTTTCTCATTTAATCATCAATTACTAAAAGGAAGGAGGACACATTATCACTGTCATCACTTTGTAGATAAGAGTATTGAGTCTTGGAGAGGGACGCACTTGCCAATGCTCCACAGCTCAAGCACAGAGATATCTTCTGGCCCCTACCTCTGACCACTCTGTTAATGCAAGGTCTGATTTTCCATGGTGAGTGGAAGATGAATCACACATTATCATACACTGTTTTTGTCTTCTGAGAGCTTAAAAACAGTCTGCATATAAGTGTGTGTATATGTGTGTGTGAGAGTGAGACGGGGCGGAGAATACATGCATGTATATTCTCTCATCCAAGTCAAAATGAACCTGATATTACAGGAGAGGAAAGAAGAGTTTGGAGAACAGCAAATAAGAATTTTAATCACACTTGACCTGGAGGAAGCCTTTTAATTTATTTAAAAAAGAATATATGGAACCAAGTGAAGGGGCAGTTGGGTGGAATTTCAATTAGTAGAAGTGAATAGAAATGCTTAATACTCTAACTTAGAGCCATTTCTAGAGAATGGACTATAATACTGCAAGGAAAGGAGAAGGGGAGATTTAAAATTTACTGCTGGGATACTGATTATCTTCACCTCTACTTCTGAATTGAGCCAGTGCAATATAAATGATACTGGTAAAGTGAGGTTGTAAAATCTCTCCCAAACTACTTCCTTATTGTAGATTTTTCAGCTTAGATACTATCTTAGTATATACTTTTGTGTAATATTCTCATAAACTAAATGAGAGAGGTGGACCAGATAACCTCTCAACTAAAGGCCCGTAAGCATCTCCTAACATGGTACTGAGATGCACTGCTCAGGACAGACACTATGTGAATGATCTGTTAACCAACTTTCCTTGGAAAAAGAAGTTCCTTTAAAATAAGTTAGATTTGCTCAAATGGGCCCCTGAACTCAGCAACAGCATTAACCTTGTGAAGCCTAGCAGTTTCAAAGGGGCGGAGGCAGCCTTTTGTGATACCTAGTGTTATCTAGCCAAGAACTTAACAATGCAACTAGAAGAGGGCTGAAATCTCTGCCTGACAGATAGTAGTCATCCAGTGATATGCTTGATGAATGAACACATGAGTACTGATTAAGAATTCATGTTCTCGAGATACTACCTGGAATGAAATTTTATTATTACCTACTACCCTTTTAGTTTATGGTAATCTACTTTTCTATTTTGATATCTACTAAAGAAGAAGAATAATGGTACTGATTTAATAGATTACTGTTATTATTTAAAAAAAAATTCTCCACACAAAATATTCAGCACAATACTTGGCACAGAATAAAGCACCATTAAGTGATATTTTTGAAGAATCCAAAGGACATGAGTGATTGAGTAAATGGTTGTTACTGCAATTAAATAGCTAAGGTATTTGTTAATCTCTCTAGAAACTAATAGGTTCATACATATGAGAGCATATGTAGGGTATAATTTCTATTATTCAAACACTATTTTCTAATTTAGTTCATAAATTCTGTATGTACCTGTGTGGCATGAGTCTGTAAGCACTACGTACTATATCTGTTACTAGAACTGGCTGTAGAAATTGGGGAAAATAATAAAAAACTTCATTAGATTCCGAAGCTATATTTTTTTCACAATCGCCAATTGATTACCGTATTAGTTCCAGTCCACTCTCCTCTTTTCCTGCTGTCATTGATTGATACTTTTTAGAGAAGCTAAAGAACACTAAAAGAAGTATACTTTTTTCCCCCCAAATCAAACCTGCACCTGGAATATTAGATGTCTGGAGTAAAATTTATTAGATATAATATGCCTCCCCAAAAGAGAAAATATAATTAGCTTTTGGGCATGGGAGGAATCTTAAAAATTACCCATAAATAAGGAGAAAAACGTCACTCTGGGGTTAGTCCCTTGAATTATTTAATAATCACATCTACAAAGACCACAGTAATCTACCCCATCAGTGAACATTTTGGAAACTATTTATTTGGTTTTTAAAATACAATCTTTAAAAAATCCTCAATATGCACAAAAGAAGGGGAAAAAATAAACACAGATGCGAAAGAAACAAACTGAATTGTGCTTTTTTGGGTTTTCCTAGTCATTTTTGCAAATTCTTTCAAAGTATGCATTTAGATCTTTTTATTTTCTGATTACATTCCTCATTAAAACACTGGGTAAAATTCAACACTGTTACCATTGTGGAATTAGAGGTTTGTGCTAGCTGTAAGAAGTACGCTTTCAGAATTCTCTGGTTGCATAAAGAATGCCATTTGCCCACTGGCACTACAAGCACCAATAAAAGGAATTGGGAAGCATAGTAATAAAGAATTTTGTAGCTGGAACACATACAGAAAAAAACAGAGTAAGCAGGATTCTCCAAATTTTATTTCATTCCCTCTTGCCTAGATCATCATCTATATAAACTACACTTGATTTTGACAACAAAACACACTTACAGAAAATCTACAAACTTGCTTTGACCTTGGAACAGGCCAGGAGGAACGTAAGGGAATAAGAATTATTTTCTTATTTCCACAAAGATCCACCAAGTACACTACATAAGGTTTTGTGGGGAATAAAGAGATGAGTAAGTGCTTCAACACTCAACGCTTTCAGTATAGCTAAGGGATTTCAATAAATACATATGTCAGCAGAGTTCAACCCTAGACAAGCCCCTTCCTTTACCTGGGCCTCAGGTTTCTCATCCATAAGTGAGAGTTTTGAACCCAGTGATGCCTAAGTGTCCACCATTCCTTAATGAATGGTCCTAAGATTATTTCTTCCATGGCAAAAGATGCAGATAACTGCCATAAAACCAGGTCATTCCTAATATAATGAATGAAACACAGGTTTTGTTCCTAATATAATGACTAATATAAAGTCCCTGAAGATGACTCTAACATAAAATTGATGCAACATGATGATAGTGATGATGACAGCAGTCAATATTTATTCAGCACTTAAAAGATGCATCCCTACAACTCATAAATAATAAATAAATAAATAAATAAGGCTACTTCACAAAGTTTGCGAAAAAAGAATTAAAAAATACAAATCTTTCCATGACCCTTTGAAGTATCCTTGTATACATTCTCTTACAACTCAATGTCACTGCTACATCTATACCCAAGAGAAATTTTTTTATATATGTAAACTAAAAGACATGTGCTTATAGGAGTCTCTGTAGTAATGAACATAACCTTAAATAATCCAAATGTTTCTCAAAAATAGAACACAAAAGTTATGGTATTTTTCATGCAATGGAAGATTATACAAAATGAAAATAAATATGGCTTCTTCATAAGATGGAGAAAGCTGGGAAGAGCACTGCTTCCACCCAAACAGCAAAAAATACACCAGACAGTATGCAAATCTGCAACTTTTGTTGAGTCTGTCAGAGATTCAAGGCTGCACAGCAACCAACTAACATGAACACTAAAGAAAGACAAATGCCTCTAAGGAGAGGATATGAGCACTTGCTTACATGAGGAAGATGCCTTTGCATGCCATATGAGCAGTTAAAAAAAAATCACCAACAATTATTAATCAATTGCAAAAGTCTAGTTAGTTGTAGGTTAGTAGAAGAACACAGAACCCCTGGGAAGTGCAGATAGAAGGAAATTTAATTCATGCTTTTCTCCACACACCTCACCAGATGTTCTCAAAAAAGACTTGGGGTCAGGGTTAAAAGTCCTGATAAAGTGTCTGTTGTGGTATAGGCCTTGGGAGGGGAATAGTGGAAATTGTGGGAAGAGCTTAATGCCCTGTCCAGACACTTCTTCCATATCTTTCCTTCATAACAAAAGTCGTAAGCCCTGGGAAAAGGTCAGTAAATCCTGTTACCCTCAGGGCATGAATGAAGACACACTGCAGCTAGAAGAAGGAAACACAAAAATTATTTTACTTTTGGGGGAGAGACAGGATCATTATAACAGCCAATGTTTCTAAGTCCCAGAGATACAGTGCCTCCCTAAAACTGAGGCTGAAACAGAATATAGAATACCCGCTGGCCCATAAACACCAAGAAAAAACTAACAGCAATCTAGTGTCAGGAGAGAGACAAGACAGAGACTGCCTCTGAGGTACAGGCAAAAAGAAAAAAATCTAAATCTGAAGAAGGAGCAAATACTGAAAAAACACTTTTGGCAAACCACTCCCCACCACAAAGACAGGTAACACTAGAAAAACTTGAAACCAGTGATGAACAGGGTATAACCATAGCAACAACAAAAGACTCAAACCAAGGTCAACTCTTGACTAGACTAACACAAACATCTCACACTAAAGGCCTGTAGAAGAAAAGGCATGTTCATTTCCAGGCATAAAATATATTATTTGCCTAAGTCTCTACTATCATATACAAGATGTACAGCTTTCAACAAAAACTTACAAGGCATACAAAGAAGTAAACACAACAACACACTGTCAAGAGACAAAGCAACCAACAGAAACAGACTAAGAAAGAAGACAGATGTTGGAACTATCAAATAAGGAATTTAAAATAACTATGATTCATGTTAAAGGCTCTAGTGCAAGAGGAAGGAAACATTCATGATCAGCAGAAACACAGAGACTATGACATAAGAGACTATATCTCATTCTCTGAGAATAAAGTGGAAATGCTAGAAATGAAAACCACAATAACAGAGAAGAATGCTTTCAATAGGCTCATAATTAGACTCAACAACTGGGGAAAGAATTAGAAAACTTGAAGATAGTCAAAAGAAACTGTGCAAAAAGGAAAGAGTGAAAAAGAACAGAACAGAGCCTCCAAGAACTACAGAATATCAAAACATACATAGTTGGAGTCTCAGAAGGAGAGAGAGAGAATGAGGCAATAAATAAAGTTTTGAAGAGATAATGGCTGAGTATCTTCCCCAATTAAGAACAAATAACAAGTTGAAGTTACAAGATCCAAAAAATTAAGGGATTGCCAAGCAGGATACATACAAAAACTAAAACTAAAACCAGAAAGCCAGTAAATATATCATCTTAAAACTGTTGGAAAATAGACCAAAAAATAAAAAAAATCGACACCAGAGGGGGAAAAATACACATAGAAAGAAATTGACAACAGACTTATTTTCAGAAACTATGCAAATGAGAAGACAATGGAATGACATCTCCAGAATGATGAAAGGAAAGAAACTGTCAAAATAACTCTCTACCTCCTGAATGTATCTTTTAAGTTGAAGGCGAATTAAAACTATTCAGCCAAACAAAATTAAGAGGGAATTCATTTCCAGCAGACTTACACTATAAGAAATGTTAGAAAAAGTTCTTCAGGCAGAGAGAATACAATACCAGATAAAAAAGTGTACTTATACACAACAAAGAAAAGTTCTAAAAAAGGCTAAATATATAAATTTTTTTCTTTACTATTAATTACTCTGATAGATAATGGTCTAAAGCAAAATTAACAATGTGCTGTGTGTTTAGAGCATATCTACAAGTAAACAGAATGAGAACAAGAGCAGGTGGATGTCAAGGAGATTTGAAATAACTATTGTGGGCCGAGCCCGTGGCGCTCTTGGTAGAGTGCTGCGCTGGGAGCGCGGCGACGCTCCCGCCGCGGGTTCGGATCCTGTATAGGACGGACCGGTGCACTCACTGGCTGAGTGCCGGTCACGAAAAAACGACAAAAAAAAAAAAAAAAAAAAAAAAAAAGAAATAACTATTGTAAGGTTCTGAGACTCCTCAAAAAGTAGTATAATATTATTAGGGGGTAGACTCTGATTATTTAAAGATGTATATTGCAAATCAAAGGACAACACTAACATTAAAACCAAGAGTTTAAATAATAAACAAATAGTTAAAAATAAAATGAAATAAAATTCTTTGGATTTGAGTATTGCAAAAAATACTAAAATCCAAAGAAAGGCAGAAAGAAACAGAACAGATAAAAAAGCAAAAAATCTAGCAAGATAGTCGATTCTAATCCAACCATATCAATAATCATACATAGTCTAAACATACAATTAAAACAAAGATTGTCAGATTGGATAAAAAAGCAAGACATAGTTATTTTTTTCTTTTTTAAAGTAAACCACTTCAAATTTTAAAACATTAATAGAAAAAAAAAAAAAAGAAGTTTGGAAAAAAATACCAGGCTAACTAATCAAAGAAAGCTATAATTAATATCAGATAAAATAGAGTTCAGAACAAGAATATTTCAAGGGTTTAAGAAACACATTATGTAGTGACAAGGGGATCAATTTTGGGGTCAAGAAAACAAAATCCTATTGTGTACACACCTAACAGGATGGCTTCAAAATACATTGAAACAAACTAAAACTACATAATGGAAGGGAAAAATAGACAAATCTACAATTATACTTGCGGGTTTCAGTGCCCATCTTTCAGTTACTGACAGAAAAAGTAGATAGGAAATCAGTAAGGATACAGAAAATTTGTATAATACTATCAGCCAATTAAACTTAATTGACATTTACAGAACAATCCACCTGACAATAACGGAATACACATATTTTTGAAATGCACAGGACATTCACCAAGATAGACCATATTCTGGGACATAAAATAAACCCTAACAAATTTCCTGAATTGAGTTACTCAAAGTATGTTCACAGACCATAAGGAAATAAACTAGATGCCAATAATGGAAAGGCATAGAAAAAAAAAAATCCAAATATATGGAAATTGGCATACTTCTAAATAACCCATGGGTCAAAAAGAAATAACAAGGGAGGGCCGACTGCGTGGCGCACTTGGGAGAGTGCGGCGCTGGGAGCGCAGTGGTGCTCCCGCGACGGGTTAGGATCCTATATAGGGATGGCCGGTGCACTCACTGGCTGAGCGTGGTGCGGACGACATCAAGCCAAGGGTTGCGATACCCTTACTGGTCACACACACACACACACACACACACACACACACACACACACACACACAAAGAAATCACAAGGGAAACTAGAAATGCTTATCAATTGAATGTTTACATTAGAAAAGACAAAAAGATGTCAAATCAAAAACTGAAGCTTTGATCTTAAAAAAACAGAAAGAGAAAAGCAAACTAAACCCAAGTCGAGCAAAAGAAATAAAATAATAAACAGCAGAAATCACTCAAATAAGAGCAGAAAAACAATGGAGAAAATATCAATGGAACTAAAAGTTGATTCCTTTGAGGAAAAAAAAATCAATAAAATTGATTAACTTTATCCAGACTGATAAGGGTGGGGGGAACAATTATAAATGTCATGAAGGAAAGGAGGAATACCACCACAGTAATTACAGACATTAAAATGATAAGGGAATACTGTAAACAATCACTGTGCCTATAAATTCAGCCACTTAGATTAAATCGACCACTTTCTTGAGAGATGCAAACTGTTGAAGTTCACTTAAGAATAAATTAAATTTGTAGATGAAAGCCTTTTAATGAAGAAAATTTCATGTCCTAATGGCTTCACTGGCAAATTTTAACAAATATTTAAGAGGTAATACCAATCCCATACAAATTTTTCCAGAATATAAGAGAAAAGGGAAAACTTGCTAACTTTTTCTTTAATGATGCTACCATTATCCTGATACCAAATCCAGTCAAATACATTATAAAAAAAAAAAGCCACAGGCCAATATCCCTCCAGACACAGATGCAAAAATCTTTAAAAAAAAAAAAAAAAAAAAAAGAGTTAAAAGACAACCAACAGAGTGGGAGAAAATATTTGCAAAATATACATCTGACAAAGGATTAATATCCAGAATATATAAGGAACTCAAACAACTTTACAAGAAGAAAACAAGCAACCCAATTAAAAAATGGGCAAAAGAGCTAAGTAGGCATTTCTCTAAGGAAGATATACAAATGGCCAACAGACATATGAAAAAATGCTCAACATCACTCAGCATCCGGGAAATGCAAATCAAAACCACATTGAGATACCATCTAACCCCAGTTAGGATGGCTAAAATCCAAAAGACTCTGAACGATAAATGCTGGCGAGGCTGCGGAGAAAAAGGAACTCTCATACATTGTTGGTGGGACTGCAAAATGGTGCAGCCTCTATGGAAAATGGTATGGAGGTTCCTTAAACAGTTGCAAATAGATCTACCATACGACCCAGCTATCCCACTGTTGGGAATATACCCAGAGGAATGGAAATCATCAAGTCGAAGGTATACCTGTTCCCCAATGTTCATCGCAGCACTCTTTACAATAGCCAAGAGTTGGAACCAGCCCAAATGCCCATCATCAGATGAGTGGATACGGAAAATGTGGTACATCTACACAATGGAATACTACTCAGCTATAAAAACGAATGAAATACTGCCATTTGCAACAACATGGATGGACCTTGAGAGAATTATATTAAGTGAAACAAGTCAGGCACAGAAAGAGAAATACCACATGTTCTCACTTATTGGTGGGAGCTAAAAATTAATATATAAATTCACACACACAGACACACACACACACACACACACACAAACCGGGGGGGGGGGGGAAGAAGATATAACACAACCACAATTATTTGAAGTTGATACAACAAGCAAACAGAAAGGACATTGTTGGGGGGGAGGGGGGGAGGGAGAAGGGAGGGAGGTTTTGGTGATGGGGAGCAATAATCAGCTACAATGTATATCGACAAAATAAAATTTTAAAAAAAAATCTTTTAAAAAACTACTTTGCTAGCAAATTAAATCCAACAATACATAAAACAATTAGTAGAACATAACCAAGTGGGGTTTATCTTGAAAATGCAAGGCTGACACAACATTAAAAAATTAATCTATGTCATTCACAATATTAACAGGGTATAAAAGAAAAATCTCATTATCATATCAACTGATGTCAAAGAGCATTTGACAAAATTCAACACCCTTTCATGATTATAACTCAGAAAACTAGGAATAGAAGGGAACTTCCTCAACTTGAAAAAGAGCATCTACAATAATCTTACATCTAACACTACACTTAATGGCAAAAGACTCAGTGCTTTCCCCTAGTTGGGAACAAGGCAAGATTGTTCACTTTCACCACTTTTGTTCATGTAACTGGAGGTCCTACCCAATGCAATAGGGCAAGAAACAGAAAAGGCATATATTAAAAAGAAAGAAATAAAAGTGTCTCTATCCATAAAAAGCATGATTTTTTTTCCATTAAACTTCTCCCCCAATTAAAAAAAAAAGCTATTAAAATGGATGAGTTGGCAAGGTCACAGGATACAGGGTCAATATACAATGATCAATCTTATTTCTATATAGCAGCAATGAATAGTTGGAAACTGAAATTTTTCTTAAAAATGTACTATTTATGGAAGCACCCCAAACCATGAAATACTTCATTATAAACCTTATGAAATATGTACAAGATTTCTATGCTGAAAAGTACAAGACAAAGAATAAAAAAAATTAAAAATACAAATAAGATATATACTGTCATGGATTGGAAGACTGAGTGTTATTAAGATGTCATTTCTCTGCAGACTGATCCATAAATTTCGTACAATTCTAATCAAAATCCCAGGAATTTCAGTAAAAGTTGACAAACTGTTTCTAAAATTTATATGGAAGGGCAAAGTAATGAGAACAAGCCAAAACAATTTTACAAAAACAGAATAAATTACACTGCCTGATTTCCAGGTCTACTGCAAAATTATAGTTGTCCAGACAATGTAGGAATTGGAGAATAGACAGACACATAGATTGATGCATTAGAACAGAGTATCCAGAAATAGATCCACATATGGTTCATATGTTCTATATTGTTCATAAGGCTCACAACCCACATAAGGTTAATTAATTTACAACAAATGGTGCTAATAAAATTGGGCATCCATATGGAAGATGAAAAAAAAAAAACAAAACCCAACAAACTTTGATCTATAACTTGATTACCTTATACACAAATTAACTTGAAATGACCAAAGACCTAAAATTATAAAACTTCTAGAAGAAAATAAATGTACTATGGCTATAACTAAAATCTTAGAATAATGTCACAAACATAACATAGAACAAAAGAAGACTGCATAAAAGCATATACAACAGAAGTAGTTAAAACTAAGATGTGGTATTACAAGTCAGGACAGTGGTTATCTTTGGGAAAGAAGATAGACATAAAGTTGGGTTGGCGTGAAGGGAGCTTCTGAAGGAATGCTCGACTAATGTTCCTTCTCTTCATGGAGTGTGCTCACTTTGTGATAATTTAGCCAAGTCTACATTTATGATTTGTAAACTTATATACATGTAGCATACATTTAAAAAACTATTTTTTTTTAAAGACACTCATTGGGTGTCATTTGATAGTCATTTTCCTTTTCTGAGACTCAGTTCTTTATACATAAAAGAAGTTTGAACTAGACCATCCTAGTTCTTTGCTTTGAGCAAAGTGGTAGCTCATTAAATGTGTCTAAAGTTGAATTTAGTTGACTCAATATTATATATTTGGGAATGACAGAATAAATAATCTGCATTTCTATCACTAATTCTATAATTTAGGATAGACAGTTATACCTCACATAATACGAGTATAAGTAATATATTCCTTATATGAATTCTAATACAGAAAGAAGCATTCAGAAGAATGCCCTCAGGCTGCTACCTTAACCATTTAGAGTCATTACTTTACTCTATTTCAGAGAGAATGAAATAAAGCTGGGAAAAAACAAGCCCATTTCAGAAGAGAATGGAGATAAAATATCAACACTGGTCTACATGATATGGGAATAAGCTAAATTCAAAACATTTAATTACTGAAGTTACTGTTCAAATGAGCAAATGAAGAGCAATAGATACTTGGGTAATTCCTCATAGTTTTGTAAGACAATGTGCTATTCACAAAAGGTAAGAACAGTCATTATTCATCCAACTCTATCCTAGTCAGGATGTCAATGCACACATTATTATTCTCATTGAAAGAGAGAAGAAAAACTGAAGCTCAGAGAAGTTAAGATAACCTGCCTGAGGTTACCCAGCAAAGAATGGCAAAGTAGGGCAAAGTACACTTGCACTAGGAGTCAAGACCCTAGGGATCTGGGTATTAACTAGCTGAGTGCCCACAGACATTCACTATTTACTTATGAAATTGAAAGCTTGGCCCAAATCAGCTACTCACAACTGTGGGCAGCAGATTCTTACTGGGCCCTGAGGTAGCAGAGTCTTCAGATGAATGTATCACCTATGGACTAAATAAAGTAATAGATAATAAATAAATAAGCATCAAAATAATAATAAGTGAGCCCTGAGCATTGTTTATAGACATAGGTGTACCTCTAGTTTCCAAATATATTCAAATTGATGTTATAGCTATTGTAAAGAATAAAATACATATTACTATTAAAGTATTATAAAATTCAAGACAGCTTTCTGTCAGTATTTTATGTATATCAACATATATTAACTGTATACTTTATATTCTGTGGACATTTATAATAAAATAGGAATTTAACATTCAATCTCTAAGAGTTCTTCCAATTGGATGATGCTAAGTTGCAAAGCCTGGGACAGATCACTGTATGACAAATCTAGAGCGCTTCCTCCCATAGCAATGGTTTTTAGACATATTTTAGCCCCAGGACCATTGGTTTAATCTCAAGCCCAAAGTCCAACATGAAATGCAGGTAAAAATTGGGCTACTCTGTTTGATCAGTGTTTGTGTGTGGTTGGATAGAGGAAGGGGAGATAGAGCCATGGACTGTCCTGCCAGCTAGGCTACTTCTCCCCAGCCCGGCTGATCTCAAAAAATCCCCCAGAACTCTGTGAAGCAGTTTCAAAATAACAAGTGACAAAGAGTCAAAACTCATATAAATTCCAAAGCGCCAATAGGAAAAACATGAATAGCGCAATGAAAAAAATGAACACAGGATGTGATAGGCAAGTGGCTACTAAGCCTAGAAAATGATGCTGAACTCATTAAAAACAATAAAAATGCAAGTTAAAACGAGATCCCATTTTCAGACAACCTTTCTGGCAAAAATTTAAAAGATGGAATGTGTTCAGGTTATTGGGAGTATGGGGAATCAGTTATCTTTCCACACCACTGAGAAGAATAAATGGGGGCTCCCATTTTGAGGGGCTATTTCAGTAGGTATCAAAACAGAAATGCACATATGCTTTTGAATGAGCAAGCCCATTCTAGAAATCTATCCTGCAGAAAGTTTCAAACTGCACAAAGGTATTTGCTTTTAATGGCAGAAAGCAAGACAATGTAAATACTCACCAGCAGGGAAATGACTGAGGAAGTTACGGCTCATACATCCTACAGAATTCTGTGACCCCATTACAAAGACCAAATCCATACACACATACAAACTATAGTTTTCAGAAGGATACCAAGCATACATTGTTAGGGAAAAAAACAAATGCAAGATACAAAAGAGTATGCATACTAATATGTATATATACATATGCACATATATTTGTTTGTAATACATAAAAAATCTGGAAGTAGATATACAGACAGCTTCTTCTAGAAAAAGGAGTTGAGAAGAATTTCACTCTTTATTTTAGATATTTCTGCATAATTTGTTTTTTTACTAAAAGATAAATTACTTTTATAATAAAAAATAGGAACAATGTACTGTATAACATGCTGCCTCTGTACATATACGTTGCTTGAATGAGAAAACTTAACCCTAATTTACACTTTAAGTGCAAGACCTTATTTGGAACCCTGCTTATGTATCTTTTTGCTGGTAAAACCTACAAAATTAAGGTAGCAGGCACAATTTATGGGAAGTAAGATACTTATACACTCTGAAGAGAGAAACATGAAATACTTCTAATGATGGAAAGAAGAAGGATTTCAACAATAAAAAGGGATTTAGTGGCATTAATAAAGAACTTCCCTAAAACAGCAAGTCTATTAAAATAATTAATAGGGCAAGGAGGACATGGAAATGGAAAGGGAAGTGAAGTCTGGAAGTCTGAATGACCCTCAAATCAAGCTTCAACAATTCTTGTGAAAAATATCTCTGAGAAAAAGTGGATCAGCATACAAGTCCATAAAAAGACAGCTTTAAATTTTAAGTGGTTTTGTATCTGTTGCGAATATAAAGGTTAAACGGGTATTTAAAAAGCAATAATTCTTTTTGATTAAATTTTTATCCAAAGATAGAGTAAAATGTTCAACATGAAGTAAAGGCTTTATTAATCAGTTATAGGAGATGCTGTGAGAGTTAGAATCTAACTGGCTGAGTGGAAGCTTTTACTTATTTATTTTTTAAGCTAACGGTGATGTTGTAAAATTGGAACCTTCTTGCTGTGGCAGACTGAGTGAAAACCTGTTAAAAAGGCAGCTGACTAATTCTAGATTATTTTTATTATTGAGAAGACTTGGCTTACACTGAAGGGGAAAGAAGCAAAACAACTACACACATGTAGCTGAACTGGCAATTAAATAATTATTCATCACAAATAGTTAATCACCCTTCATTTAAGTGAAGAGGGTGGAACCCAAACTGCAGCTGGATTTTAAGATACTGAGCAACAAAATTTACCAGCAAGTGATAGAGTTCATAAAAAATTAACATAAAATCTAAACAGAGGCTGCATAGAGAGTGAAACCTCCCTTCTCTTATGCATCGTTCCCTTATTTCTATTCGGCATCTTCCCAGCTTGGGCTTTCTGAGATGTTATGAGTGCTTGACCACGTCAACATGTGGACACATAAAGGTCTCGCTTAAGTGTTCTTTGGTGCTAGGAACTGTATCATCTATTTCTCCCACCTTGCTGAGTAGTATCTCCAAGCAACTACACCCCCTGCACTTTAAGATGTATATAAAAGAATTGGAACTGGTCCAGGGCAGAGCAGCCAAGACAAACACAAGGAAAAAGCTGAAAACCTGACCTGTGAGGAGAGATAAAATGGACCTGGGATGCTTAGCCTGGAGAGGAAGCAGCGTAGGGCAGAACTGAGATTTATCTTCAAATGTCTGGGAGAGTGAACAGACTTTATGATGTTCCTGGAGAGGGCTAGATTTATGAGTTCATTGTCTATTAAGTGATATTCAATATTGAGGAAGTTATCAAGAAAGCAGTATAAAGAACACAGGTCCTAGAGTCTGACTGCCTGAGCTGAAGTTCAAGTTCCACCTAGGATCTGTGTCAACTTGGACAAATTACTATACCTTTCTATGTCTCAGTTTTCTCTATTAAATAGGATGGATCAGAGCACCCATCTCATAGAATAAAACGTACTACATAAGTATTCACTAACTATTAAAATTATCATTATTTTATTTTATATGCCATGCAAACATTAAATTCCAATCATAGACATACAAATGTATTAAAGATATTAAGTGTTCTTCTGATCAAGCTCCACATCAGAAGCTCTCTTGTACATTTTCTCATTTATTCCTTACCAACGAGATATTCCCATTCTCCTGGCAAAGAATTTAGGGAGTTCAGAGAGGTTAAGAAACTGGTGCAGATTTATAGATAAATGTTTTCATCATAGAGTTCAATTTGAGCTTAATTCTTACTGACCTCAAAGCATTTTTTCCACTAGAAGGAGCTCTAGGAAACACAAATACAAAGATAAATTATAGACACTTCTCTCAAAACCTGCTCCTATAGAAAATATAAAACTAGGTAGGAATGCAGAAATATGCAAATAAAGATAGTCTATGTCATAAAGTGAGCAGAGGAGGGAGTGATTACTTCCAACTGGGGAGGCAAAGAGAATCTTCGGGGATGAGATGGCATTGGAACTGGCCATGCAAGATTTAGACATAAAGATGCGAGAAAGGCATTTCAATGCAGGGCACAGAATGAGGATAAGCAGAGGGTCAGAAAGCAGTGGGCCTTTGGGGGCACACAAGTCAGGATGGCTGGAGTGTAGGATGCGTAAAATGAGATGAGATTGGATACTTTGGGTCAGATGCAAGGCTTTGATCTCTCCAACTCCTCTCTATCTAGAAGTCTAGAAGACTCCATGATTTTAATCTGTGGACAACATTTAATCTGTGGGAATAAACATTCATTAGGCAGCATGGACAGGATGAACTGGATTAATTACAAAATGCCTTACCACCACTTTCATCATCAGCTCAATGCTCTCTGGATGTATTCTGAATATCCTCGGCCTGTGAATTAACAAACTGAGAAAGAACACTCTAACAGCGTGATCTTGGCTTTCTAGCAAATCCATGACAAAGACAGACTTCATGCCCTGTCGGTTTCTGCTTTCATGAGCCACCAAAGCCCACAGTCACTAGCCCGGAGCCCAGTGTTATGTTTGGGTTTCCAAGAAAACTAGCTGAAGACAATTCCCTCAAACAGCTACTCTATTCATTGGGAGGAAAATAAAATCAACAAATCTGTTGTTGGGGCAGATTTTGTGGAGAGGGGAGACTTGGGAGACCAATTTTAAATTTTGTTCAAGTTTTAGAAGGGAAAGAAAAGTCATTTCAGTGTGGAGGAGAGGGGAGGAAGAGAAAGTGACCTGGTTCAATCACAAGGAATGTTTTTAAGACTATGAAGAAGGAAGAACTACAATGAGATTCATGCAGAAAAGTACAAACTATCCTGGCCTAGAATCAGAAGGCTGTAATCCAGACCCATTTCTGAAAACAACTGTCGGAAAGGAATTGATAAGATAGAATTGCCTAGCATGGGAAGGCCTGGAAATACGGCTTCAAACCCAATGTGTCTTTCTTCTAAATCATGTAGAAGCAAATACAGATGGGCTTACATTAGGGACAGAAAAAACCTTTCGGTCTTCAGGTTGTGTTCTTAACTAAGCCATGTTTCCTTCAAGCTCATCTTTTAGCTCGAGGAAACAACGACAAGAGTTGGAGAGACATGGAATACACGGTGTGTGGCTAAAAACCACAACACTTAGGGAAAATGCTCAGTCACTCATTTACTCATGAGGCTGCTTCCTTCCGCATGTCCTTTACCGCCAAAGACCTTGAGGAAAAGCCTGGAATGGATGAGTGGTGCACGAAGTAGTAAGACAGCTGGGCTTTCCTTTCCTTTGGGGAGAAAGGCCAAAAGCCTTAGCAAGACCTAAGTCCTTCATGGTCTATCTCACAAAGCTCATCTTGCATCATGCTCCTCCATCGGCCTCTGAGCTCTAACCACACTGGCTTTCTTTCAGTTCCTCAAATCTGCGGGCTTCACTGTCTGACATGTCTAAACTACTACTCACTCTCACAGCTCAGTGAAGTATCACTTCCTCAGAAATGCCTTTCTCGACCCCCTCTGTCTAGTCAGTTTCCTTTGTTTTAACTCTCTTAGGACAATACAGTACTCCTTTCTTTTAAAACACTCTGCCCATCTTTTATAGAACAGAACCTTCCTGAGAGCAAGCCACTGTCTGTTTTTGCTCACTGCCAAACATTCAGTACCTGGCACGTGGTAGGCTCTCAAATGAGATTTGCTGAATAAATGAATGAATGTTTCCTTCCTCAAAAATAAGGTACATCCCCCCTTTTGTCAACATAGAGGAGTTAAGAGGTTAAATTACCTAGTTGGGGCAAATTGAATCTATTTGTTAATCATAATTCATATCAGACCAAGATAGAAAACACATACAGGAATAAAAATAAACTATATTACATAGGAAAGTGTCTTTTACATACTTTGTTGAGCTAAATAAACCACAGAATTTGATTTATAAAATTCCGGAAAAGTATGCTAATTCAAATGGAGCTGTGATGAGGATGATGAAAGCATGGCAAAGACCATCTAGATGTGCACCAAACTACTTCCTCTTCTTTTTGGGGCACACCGTGTAGCCACATTTCCAAGCATTCCTTGCAACTATAGTCAAGTTGACAACGGAGGGGTGTACTGAGTCCCAGACAATAGAATATGAGTAGAATAAATACTGTGCTACATTTCCAAGTCTGGAAACCCATAACTTTCCCCACTACCACCTCACAGGACTCTCAAGGCTCTCCCTTCCCTCATCTGCCAGATGCATAGAATCTAGTACAGGATCCCTGGACTCCAGAAAATGGTGGAGCCAGTGGATGGAATAAGCCCAAATTCCTGAATCCCCAAGTGGAAAGCACCTGCTATACATCCAATGAGATTTTATCAGACAGAATTAAACTTCTACTGCATTAAAGCACTGAGAATTGGGGGTTTGCTACAGTAGTTAGCATTATCTGTCCAAAATAATACATAGGTAAGACATTACAAAAATTACATGTTGTGTACATAAATTATGTATATATTTTTTGTTTCCTTTCCCAATAACACCATAGATGAAAGCATAAGGGTAGATTTAATCAAATCTACTCCTAACACAGCTTTCCTACACAGTTCTACTGCTCCATTGCTTCTGTGGTCACAGATTCCCAAGGCTGGACAGGATCTTGGGGCCATTTTGTCCAGCTCCCATCCAGTGCAGAAGGCAATCCTAATCATGGCCAGGTCATCGAAGCCTCAGCTGAAGACCTTCATTAGCAAGAGTGCATGAGGAGGACCCCTTGAGGTAGCCCTTCACAGCCTGTCTTGTTATTAAATTCTTTCCTGTGCTGAACCTTAAATCTCTTCTATGTCTTTTTCCAATGAATCATTTTTCTAACACAAAGAAATGGGTTTGAAAAAAATTACTCTCTTATATTTGTCCCTCCTTGCCCTCTAATATGAATCCAGCTAAATATAAATTGTGAGCAAGACAGAGTAGTGGGAGACAATCACAGAGAGCCACTTAATCTGCAGTTGTACAGTATGCCAGAAAATCTAAGAAAAATCCAAGTTCACATTTTATGCTGGTGATCCTTGGAGACTAGAGAGTTTTCTTTCTTACAAATAGGATGTTAAAAGTCAGACTTTTATGTAGTATTTGATTACTAAATGATTTTAAGTAATAATGAACTGCCAATGTCTGGGCCTCACTTTCAGAGATTCTAACTTTATTGTTCTGGAGAGGGAATCTGGGGATCAGAATTAAGAAAAATATATTCTCCTAGTGATTCTAATATGCAGCTAGGGTTGAGAAAGTGAGATATACCTCTATGTAATTGTCAACTATCAATATAAATTTATCCATGTATAAATATCATACTGCAGGGAATAAAATATAATATTGTTTACAAAGATATCTGTCCAAAACTGCTCCCAAAATCAGACTGAATTCACCGCCTGAAAAAAGTATCTTTTCTTGTGATTTCTGCCCATTATTCAAGCAGCCTGAGTCGGAGGCTAATGAGGAGTCTCAGTGAGAAAGGCCTGGCTGGAGGTCAACTTAGCCAAGGATTCCTGTCCTGCAAAGAAAAATCACACACCTGAGTCGCTTTAGTTATCACGAACAGGAGAAGGCCAAAGCCCCTTAAAAACATGGGAATGTGAGATCCACAAGGGCAGGGACTAATGTACCTTGTTTTCAGTTCTATTCCAACACCTACAATATTGGCTAAAGTACCTAAGAGTGCAACTTCTCAAAGGTTCTTTCACAGATATTGAATTCAATTGGATGGGAGGCTAGAAAAACTGCCCACTTACCCATATGGGGAGGGGATGGCTTCTGAAAGGCCCTAGATACCTCTTTGCTAATTAATAAGGCAGGCTGGTGCTTACTCTTGCTTCAGAACACCAGAGAAATGATTGGCTAGATCCCTCATGTGGGCCTTTGTTTCACTCTCTCTACAATGGGAAAGGGAGGCTTGATTCAATCATCTTTATAATCTCTGCTTCTAGATTTAAACATAAATAGAAACTCCTCTGGCTTCTAGGTGCATCTGCCAGCCCCTGTGAAGCTGGGCCCTGTGATGTGGACCAGTGCCCACCAGAGGGACTAGGGGCATGCTCGCTGCCGTCTATGGCCTGACTTTTCCTCTGCGGAAGCTTCAAGATTCAGCCGCATCTACACTTCCTTGTAAAAATCTTCTCTCACTCCAAAAGGTGAGGAGGTTTTAAAATAAATTCAGCATCATCTCTGCTTTACATTTTCCATTCAGCTGATCCTCAGATGCAGTGCCTGGTAGGATTCAAAAGGTCTTATCAGGGTGCGGTGACTGAGCAGAGCAGCTCACTTCGATTTCACTTTCCTTACTTCTGATTTCAATACACATTATGAATGAGTGGGGAAGGGAAGGAATGAATGAGCCTGAAGTATCCTCTCTTGCTTTCTGTAGGTCTCCTTTGTCTCACAATTAGCCAGGTTCGTTTACCCTCAAAAGAAATCTGAGGGCTTTTAGATGGTTTCCACTGCAACGTACTGTATCAGAGAAGCTGGTCCTGGTAGCTGAACAGCAGCCCTTTGAAAGAAGAGGGAAGAGGCAGTTCTAAAACACTTCCAGTGCAGATCTGAATTCTTGTCTCAAGAGGTTTAGTGGAACCCTAAACAGAAAGGTAGGATTCAGCCCCTGCTTCTCGCCAGTGGCAAAACTGGCAATGTCCAGCACCACGTGAAGGGAGGCAGTGAGCTTGCACTAGGCAGGAGGAAGATCAGGTTATTATGGTGCTGCTCCCAAAAGCCATAAATGTTGCCTGGCATATGCTGAATCCACCTGATTGGAGCCGAGACTAAGAAAGATGAAAAGCATTGCTGGAGTGGGAACCATTCCAGGTGTTCCATCCTTTCTCTGTTAAACAAAATCTTGAGGGGCATTCAATTGCTAACTCCTATCCCGTCCTAAAAACTCTGAGAATAGGATACGCACATTTATGCTACACAGTGCTTGGGCTGAGGGAACAGAACAAGGGGTAAGGCAGTGGTGTAGAAGGAAAAACAGGGAGCTTGATTGGGTTCAGAAGACCCTAGGGTCTGTCTTGTCCTAGACCCTTGCTCACTGGAGCTCATTCAATCAGTATACACTCAGAAAGCATCTACTCTGCGTCAGGCATCAGGTATAGCAAGAGATGTAACAGTGCTCTCAATAATACAAGAAGGCAGAAACTTTCTCTGTCCTCAAGGAGTGGGATGCAGGCAAGCAAAACCCAAAGCCATACCAAGAAATAGGTGCTATGAAGGAAGACATGCAGAGCACCATGAGCATTAAGGCAGGACAACACAGTCAGTGAAGAATCAGCTGAGACCTAAAGGATGGAGATGTGTTGGCCAGGCAAAAGCCCAAGAAAGAGTGTTCTAGGGAGAGATAGGTAATGCACAAAGGGCTATGAATAGATCAATCACGGTGCAATTGGAGAACTGAAAGTAGTTCAATGGTTAGAATGTAGTGTGTAGAGGTGAGGCTGGAGAGATACAAAAGTGTCTTTCTTATCTCAGTCACTCAGTCACTAGAGTGTATTCATTCAGAACATACATCGCCAACTCAAGTCCAGGGACAAATGGTCACATAAACAAACACATATTAAAACACATTAAGAAGCTTAGCTTTTATATACAAAACAAGTAGGGACAAGAGCATTGGCAAGAGGAACCCATGGAAGGGTTTTACACAGAGGAGCAACGTGATGAGGTTTGAATTGCAGAAAGATCATTCATTCTTCCTTTAGGAAGATAATTTGGAGAAGGAGGTCCATGCAGGCATCTAGGTGGCAGAAAGGCTGGGCAGAGCACAGAGTAGGTGGGCATTCATTTCTCCTAGAGGCAGGGCCTTGATCTGCAGGGTGATGCAATGGGTGGTCCAGAGTGGCCCTTCCTGTCTGAGGCCTACACTGCATTCCATGGTGGACAGACAAGGTGCAGCAAAAGCCAAAGGCAAGTCACCTGCTGGTCCAGTATGTTTTGGGGCCAAAGAAGAGGACTCTGCCTTCCTGAGTGGGATTATTAGTTGTTTTGACTTTAAAAGTCACATAAACCTAAAGCTTCTGAAGTGTTCTTTTTTTTTCTTTTAGTCTTATCTACTTGGGTCATTTAAGTTGGGCAAACCAATGAAAAGCACTGTAGCTAAGTGGAATAAGAAAGGCTGAATTCTAAACTGGATGTTAACTTTTTAAACATACTGCACACACCCACACCCACACACTTATTTATTTGAAAATTCAATATCCAGAATATACAAGGAACTCAACCAACTTTACAGCAAAAAATCAAATAACCCAATTAAAAAATGGACAAAGGAGCTGAACAGGCATTTCTCAAAGGAAGATATACGAATGGCCAACAGACACATGAAAAAATGCTCAATATCACTCAGCAATTGGGAAATGAAAATCAAAATCACTTTGATATACCATCTCCCTCCAGTCAGGATGGCTAATAAACAAAAAATCTGAGATGATAAATGCTGGTGAGGTTGCAGAGAAAAAGGAACTCTCATATACTGTTGGTGGGACTGCAAAATGGTGCAGCCTTTATGGAAAATGGTATGGAGGTTCCTCAAGCAATTACAGATAGATCTACCATATGACCCTGCTATTCCACTGCTGGGAATATACCAGAGGAACAGAAATCATCATGTAGAAGGGATACCTGTACTCCCATGTTTCTTGCAGCACTATTTACAATAGCCAAGAGTTGGAACCAGTACAAATGTCCATCATCAAATGAGTAGATAAGGAAACTGTGGTACATCTACACAATGGAATACTACTCTGCTATAAAAAAGAATGAAATACTACCATTTGCAACAACATGGATGGACTTAGAGAAAATTATATTAAGGGAAACAAGTTAGGCACAGAAAGAGAAATACCACATGTTCTCAGTTATCGGTGGGAGCTAAAAATAAATAAATAAATAAATATACAAACAAATAAATGGTGTTGGGGGAGAAGAAACAACAATCCCAACAATTCCTTGAACTTGTTAAGATGAGTGAACAGACATGGTGTAGATGGGGGGATGGGAGAGGGGGAAAGAGGAAAGATTAAAGGGACATGAAAATCAACTACTATATATATTGAGAAGTTAAAATAGAAAAAAAGTCAAAAAAATCCCCCAACAACAACAACAACAAAATTCAATTGGTACAGAAGGGTATAAAGTGAAAAGCAAACTCCTTCCCAGAGATAACCACCAAAAAGTTGAATATTCCTAAAGTTTTTCTATGCACACACATACATTCACACATAAACACCCATCCTTAAAGTTTACTTAAACACAAATGAGATTCTTTATGTATTGTTATGCACCTTGTTTTTCTAAAATAGTTCTTCATATGTGTCTTCCATCAGTACATATATTACATGTACATATACTTTCCACTATATCAGACATGTTATAGTAACTGTTAAAAAGCAAAAAGAACAAAAATCCCCAACACACTATGGATGAGGTCACATATTAGGAAAAATAACAACTGAGGATAGAGTGGCCACAGGCTGGGAAGATCAGCAGGGTCTGTCGGGGTGAAGTTGGCAAGAATAACAGCAGCCCCCCAAACTGAGAAGTGCTCCAAAAACTAATACCAGCCTGCAGTCAGCATCGGTTAGACCTGATTCATTCTGGTCTATTCAATGTGGGAGAGATGAGAGAACCTAAAACAAAATTGAAAAGGGTGCTGGCAAGTCTCACGGGAAATGACCAAAAGGTTTGGCAATGACAGTATGCAGTAGGGTTGTAAGAATTGGGGCCGTTTAGCCAGGACATGACCACTGACCCCATGGCCACCCCTTTAGAGTGATGCATAGGGCTCTGTAGTCAGTGATCTACTCTATGTTTGATTCAGTACAATTCCTCAATCAGAAAACATTTATTGGGGGCAAGGAGGAGCAAGATGTCATCCCTGCCTTTACGGAAAATTTATAGGTAATGGGGTACATGTGAAATAAATAGGTAACTTAGGGGAGTTTCAAGATGGTGGTGGCTGCGGCAGCTGGCGCGGAGTAGCTGAGGTGGAAAAGGCGGCCACTGGGCCTCAGGCAGTCGGGAAACTTGTGGACCTTCCTCTCGCCATCTCTTAAGGGAGGACTGCAGCTGCTGGCCGGTCATGGGGGCTCAACGCCACTTTGCCCCCGGCAGGAGAGGCTGCCTCATTTACAGGCAACAGCTTTGAAGTGTGGAGCAGGAAAAGAACTGTTTCTTAGCTGCAAAAGCGAGTCTTGAAACAGGGAACACGGCGCCAGGGCTGCTGTGGATGCAGCCAGGATCCCGGAGGCCGGGGCCGTGCTGAAGGCAGCCAGCTGCCCTATTCAGGATTCGAGGTCTCAGGCCGGCATTAAAGAAGATTCCTGGGAGCGCCTGAGCCACGCCGCGACTGAACAGCCCGAGGCGGCAGCGGCCGAGAACACGGAAGGCGACAAACCAGAGACAGAGTGAGCGCCCGACCTGGCACAACCCTGTGAGTGACCCTTGGCCCAGTTCTGTTCGGGGGGCGAATGCCCACCCGGCTCCCGCCTGCACCACCAGGCCACTCACCGCCCCGGTGCTGCCTCCATTTTCGCAGGTGCGGGCAGCTCCGCCCTGCTCGGCCATCACTGAGCCCTCCCACTTGCTTGGCCCGGCGCGGGGCTTTCCGGAGCCTGCGGGCCGGCCTCCTCTCCGACTCCCTCCGCGGTTCTCTGGCGGGGCTGGTGGTATGGGGCGTCCCCGGCCAGTGTTGGGAGGGCAAGGAAGTACGGGCGGGCCGACTGTCACTCCATCACACCCTGGACTCCGGCCCCGGTAAACTTCCTGTTACTGGGAGGCAGATACCATCTCTGCGACCACCAGTTTGGAAAAAAGCCTAACGAATTTCTGGTTGAGAATAGTGTGGTAGGAGAGTTCCCAGGTCCGCTTGAACCTGCTGGAGAGCAGGCTGCAGGCGGGCATTAGACTCAGTTTATACCGGGGGGATACAAAGGTGAACAAGACCCGAGAAAGATCTACACAATGCTACAAAGGCAACCAGAGAGACCGGTCGTCTGTGCCTAGCAGAAACCTGGTAGACTTCCTGGGCGAGGCGGTGCTGAGCAGGGTCTTAAAGGCCCAGCTGATAGACGAGGGGTGCAAAAGACACGCCCCAGCCCAGCACAGTGCGCACAGAGGGGGGAGACGTGCGGCCAGGGAGGCGGAGACTCGACAGAAACCACACACCCGGTGGGGTCGCCACTGCACGATCTAACAGCCTGGGCCAGAGCACACGGAACGGGTAGAAGTCCTGCACAGGAAGTGAAAGCTCAACAGAGATCACACACCCTGTGGTACGTGATCCACCAGCCCAGCAGAGTACAAGCTGACCAGAAAGGTGGATCCCCGGAGAAGCCCAAGACCCGAGGCAACCACACACACAAGGCACTAGAGGCCAACTGAGCAGTCACGGAGGGAGCCATACCAAATTGGCAACCACAGCAACATCCTAGTTAGTCATTAGTCTCAAACCGGTGGACTGTGAAACCCCCTGCCACAATGAATAAACATCAAAAAAAAGATACCAGAAATACAAAAAATCAAGAAAGTACACCACCAAAAGTTAATGAATCTCAAACTCTAGAACCTATAGAACAAGAAGCCCTTGAAATAACTGACAAGGAATTTCGAGTGATAATTCTAAGGAAACTGAATGAGATACAAGAAAACTCAGCTAGACATCATGATGAAATAAGGAAAAGTATACAGGATCTGAAAGAGGAAATGTACAAGGAAATCAATATCCTGAAAAAAAATGTAGCAGAACTTGCTGAACTGAAGAAGTTATTCAGCGAAATAAAAAACACAACGGAGAGTTTAACCAGCAGGCTTGTCGAAGTTGAAGAGAGAACCTCTGAACTTGAAGATGGGCTGTTTGAAATAACACAAGCAGACAAAAAGAAAGAAAAAAGAATCAAGGACATGGAAGAAAATCTGAGAGAGATATCAGACAACCTCAAGCGCTCAAATATCCGAGTCATGGGTATTCCAGAAGGGGAGAAAAATGGAGATTCCTTTGAAAACATATTCAACAAAATAGTGGCAGAAAACTTCCCAGGTATAGGAAAAATCACCGATCTTCAGATCCAGGAAGCTCAACGATCTCCAAACGTATTCAACCCAAAAAGGCCTTCTCCAAGACATGTCATAGTCAAATTGGCAAAACTCAGAGACAAAGAGAGAATCTTAAAAGCTGCAAGAGAGAAGCGTCAAATCACCTATAAGGGAGCCCCAATCAGGTTAACATCAGACTTTTCATCACAAACCCTAAAAGCTAGAAAGGAATGGGATGATATTTTCAAAATACTAAAAGACAAAGATTGCCAGCCAAGAATACTCTACGCTGCAAGGCTATCCTTCCGAAATGAGGGGCAAATAGTATATTTCTCAGACAAACAAAAACTGCGGGAGTTCACTACCACACGACCACCCTTACAAGAAATCCTCAAGGGAGTACTGGGTTTGGTTCCTGAAAAATAACTACCACTGCCATAAAAACCCAAGAAAAATCTAAACCCGCTAGTACAATAAAAACGGCATTCATGAAGAGAAAACAAGCAAACAAAAACACTATCTACAACCTAAGGAACCAACAAATACAGAAACCAAACAGTAAATCAGAAAGCAAGGAACAAAAGACACCTAAGACAACCAAACAACCAATAAAATGCTAGGAATAAATCAACACCTTTCAATAACAACTCTTAATGTTAAAGGCTTAAATTCCCCAATTAAAAGACACAGACTGGCTGACTGGATCAAAAAGCAGGACCCAACTATATGCTGCCTACAAGAGACCCACCTCACCCATAAAGATTCACACAGACTAAGAGTGAAAGGATGGAAAAAGATTTACCATGCAAACAGAAAAGAAAAACGAGCTGGAGTGGCTATTCTTATATCTGACAAAATAGACTTTAAACTAAAAACCATAAAAAGAGACAATGAGGGACACTACTTAATGATAAAAGGACTGATCCATCAAGAAGACATAACAATCATAAATATGTACGCACCCAATGTTGGAACAGCCAGATTTATAAAACAAACTCTATTAGACCTAAAGAAGGAAATAGACACTAATACCATAATAGCAGGGGACCTGAACACCCCACTGTCAATATTAGACAGATCATCTAGGCAAAGAATCAGTAGAGAAACACAAGATCTAAACAAGACACTAGACCAATTGGAATTGGCAGATATCTACAGAACATTCCATCCAACAACCTCAGAATATTCATTCTTCTCATCAGCACATGGATCATTCTCTAGGATAGATCACATATTAGGTCACAAATCAAGTCTCAATAAATTCAAAAAAATTGGAATTATCCCATGTATCTTCTCAGACCACGAGGGACTAAAACTAGAAATTAATAACAAACGAAACTCTGGAAACTATACAAACACATGGAAATTAAACAGCATTCTACTTAAGGACATATGGGTCCAAGAAGAAATCAAGCAGGAAATCAAAAAATTTCTTGAAACTAATGAAAACAATGATACATCGTACCAAAACCTGTGGGATACTGCAAAAGCAGTATTGAGGGGAAAATTTATTGCATTAAATGCTCACTTCAGAAGAATGGAAAGATGGCAAGTGAACAACCTAACACTTCACCTTAAAGAACTAGAAAAACAAGAACAATCCAAACCTCAAGTTAGCAGACGGAAAGAAATCATTAAGATCAGAGCAGAACTGAATGAAATTGAAAACCAAAAAACAATTCAAAAGATCAATGAATCAAAAAGTTGGTTTTTTGAAAAGATAAATAAAATAGACAAACCATTAGCATGGCTAACAAAAAAAAGAAGAGAGAAGACTCAAATAACAAAAATTAGAAATGAAAAAGCCAATATTACAACTGATTCATCTGAAATACAAGGAATCATTCGAGACTACTATAAACAACTATACGCCAACAAATTTGAAAATTCGGAGGAAATGGATAAATTTCTGGACACACACAAGCTCCCAAAACTGAACCGTGAAGACGTAGAAAATTTGAACAGACCAATAACAATAAAGGAGATTGAAGCTGTTATCAGAAGGCTCCCAACCAAGAAAAGCCCAGGACCAGATGGATTCACAGCAGAATTTTACCAAACATTCAAAGAGGAATTGACACCGATTCTTTACAAACTATTCCAAAAGATTGAAACGGACGCAAATCTCCCAAACTCATTCTATGAAGCAAACATCATCCTGATACCAAAACCAGGTAAAGATATAACCAAAAAAGAAAACTACAGGCCGATATCCTTGATGAATATAGATGCAAAAATCCTCACTAAAATACTAGCAAACAGAATACAGCAACACATACGTAAAATTATTCATCACGATCAAGTGGGATTCATCCCAGGGATGCAAGGTTGGTTCAACATACGCAAATCAATAAATGTGATACACCATATTAATAAACTCAAACACAGGGACCATATGATCATCTCTATAGATGCTGAAAAAGCATTTGATAAAGTACAGCACTCATTCATGACAAAGACCCTCTATAAGTTAGGTATAGAGGGAAAGTATCTCAACATAATTAAAGCCATATATGCCAAACCCACTGCCAATATCATCCTGAATGGGGAAAAGCTGAAAGCTTTTCCTTTAAGAACAGGAACTAGACAAGGATGCCCACTCTCACCACTCCTATTCAACATAGTGTTGGAAGTACTAGCCAGAGCAATCAGAGAAGAGAAGGAAATAAAGGGCATCCAGATTGGAAAAGATGAAGTCAAACTGTCCCTGTTTGCAGATGACATGATCCTATATATCGAACAGCCTAAAGCCTCTACAAAAAAACTGTTGGAATTGATAAATGATTTCAGCACAGTAGCAGGATACAAAATCAACACACAAAAATCAGTAGCATTTCTTTTCTCCAATAGTGAACATGCAGAAAGAGAAATCAAGAAAGCCTGCCCATTTACAATAGCCACCAAAAAAATAAAATACTTAGGAATTGAGTTAACCAAGGAGGTGAAAAATCTCTATAATGAGAACTACAAACCACTGCTGAGAGAAATTAGAGAGGATACAAGAAGATGGAAAGATATTCCATGCTCTTGGATTGGAAGAATCAACATAGTGAAAATGTCCATACTACCCAAAGTGATATACAAATTCAATGCAATCCCCATCAAAATTCAAAAGACATTTTTCTCAGAAATGGAAAAAACTATTCAGACATTTATATGGAACAATAAAAGACCACGCATAGCCAAAGCAATGCTCAGCAAAAAAAATAAAGCTGGAGGCATAACACTACCTGACTTTAAGCTATACTACAAAGCTATAATAACCAAAACAGTATGGTACTGGCATAAAAACAGACACACTGACCAATGGAATAGAATAGAGAATCCAGAAATCAACCCACACACTTACTGCCATCTGATCTTTGACAAAGGCACCAAGCCTATTCACTGGGGAAGGGACTGCCTCTTCAGCAAATGGTGCTGGGATAACTGGATATCCATATGCAGGAGAATAAACCTAGATCCATACCTCTCACCGTATACTAAAATCAACTCAAAATGGATTAAGGATTTAAATATACACCCTGAATCAATAAAACTTCTTAAAGAAAACATAGGAGAAACACTTCAGGAAATAGGACTGGACACAGACTTCATGAATACGACCCCCAAAGCACGGGCAACCAAAGGAAAAATAAACAAATGGGATTATATCAAACTAAAAAGCTTCTGCACAGCAAAAGAAACAATTAAAAGAGTTAAAAGACAACCAACAGAGTGGGAGAAAATATTTGCAAAATATACATCTGACAAAGGATTAATATCCAGAATATATAAGGAACTCAAACAACTATACAAGAAGAAAACAAGCAACCCAATTAAAAAATGGGCAAAAGAGCTAAGTAGGCATTTCTCTAAGGAAGATATACAAATGGCCAACAGACATATGAAAAAATGCTCAACATCACTCAGCATCTGGGAAATGCAAATCAAAACCACATTGAGATACCATCTAACCCCAGTTAGGATGGCTAAAATCCAAAAGACTCTGAACGATAAATGCTGGCGAGGCTGCGGAGAAAAAGGAACTCTCATACATTGTTGGTGGGATAGCAAAATGGTGCAGCCTCTATGGAAAATGGTATGGAGGTTCCTCAAACAATTGCAGATAGATCTACCATACGACCCAGCTATCCCACTGTTGGGAATATACCCAGAGGAATGGAAATCATCAAGTCGAAGGTATACCTGTTCCCCAATGTTTATCGCAGCACTCTTTACAATAGCCAAGAGTTGGAACCAGCCCAAATGCCCATCATCAGATGAGTGGATACGGAAAATGTGGTACATCTACACAATGGAATACTACTCAGCTATAAAAACGAATGAAATACTGCCATTTGCAACAACATGGATGGACCTTGAGAGAATTATATTAAGTGAAACAAGTCAGGCACAGAAAGAGAAATACCACATGTTCTCACTTATTGGTGGGAGCTAAAATTTAATATATAAACTCACACACACACACACACACACACACACACAAACGGGGGGGGGAGAAGATATAACAACCACAATTATTTGAAGTTGATACGACAAGCAAACAGAAAGGACATTGTTGGGGGGGAGGGGGGAGGGAGAAGGGAGGGAGGTTTTGGTGATGGTGAGCAATAATCAGGTACAATGTATATCGATAAAAAAAATTTTAAAAAAAAAAATAAATAAATAAATAAAAGAGGGAAAAAAAATGAAATAAATAGGTAACTTAAATAGAATTTTCTAAATGCTATGATGGGGTAAAACAGAAGATGCTATCCCAGCATGCTGGGGAGGATAAGGTACAAGAATCCCATTCATTCTCAAGGGAAAAGTGATGTCTACACTGAGGACTGAGAGAGGATAATCCTTGGTGAGGTGATGGGGATGGAAGTGAGAAAGTCACACATTGAAGGGAAAGTGTTTGCCCAGCCCCAGAAGTAAGAGACAATCTCTGTTTTGGAAGTGTGTATGTGTGTGTATATGTGTGCATGCGCAGGTGTGTGTGTGTGTGGCTACTGGCTGTTTCTGTGATAGTCTGAGGAGTATGAACTTTCCCCTTAAGGTAGTAAGTCATCAAGGGACTTTGAAGAAACTTACCCACATAAATGAAGGGAGATTTAAAGGAAGCAAAAGTATGATATCAGAAGTTGGTTAACAAGTGTGTAAGAGGAGAGGCTGAAAGAAGGGCAGGAATCAGGACAGCTCCTGTGCCTCTGGTGAGGCCAACCAGCTAGTGCCATTCACTGAACAGGAACGTGGAGAGGGGCGGGTTTAAAAGGGTTCTGTCTGAACGTGTTGCACTAGTGGACCTATGAGCCCATTTATGAGGACTGTCTGGTAAGCTGATAGATGCATCGTCTGGAGCTCAGAGAAAGAGCCAGGCTGCAGATCTTGGCCAGACAGTTCTCAGCACACAGATGACATTTGTAGTCATGGTAGCAGATGAAGTCACTTAGAAGTGTAGAGTGAGATGAGAAGAGGGATTAGGACAGAGCTCAGAAAAACAGTGGATTTAAGGAGTGAAGAGAGGAAGGAACAATCTATTAAGAGTAAAAAGTTGTGAACATAGTGAAGGAAGAAAACCCAGAGTGTATGGTGTCACAGAAGCCAAATGAAGAAATTGTTCCAAGAAGATAGTGTCAACGTCTTTAAATGCTGCAGAGGTTCAAAAAGATAAGGACTGAAAAGCCTTCAGTGTATTTAGCATTACAGAGGTCACTGGTGATGTTGAGGAGTGCAGGGTCAGTGCAGAGGTGGGGACAGAAGCCAGATTGCAGGTGTGTGTGTGTGTATGTGTGTGAGGCAGAGTCAGAGACAGAGAAGGAGAGATTCGAAGTTGTGAAAGTGTTTTTAATTTTGATTTTTAATTTATATTTTATTAATCAACTTTTCAGTTAAAGCAATTTTTTAATTTTAAATATAAAATCTCTATTTATAAATTGAACTTTATTTATTCTGATAATTGTCATTTCACCTTAAGTTGAAAGAAATAATACAGAGAGATCCATATACCTTTATCCAGTTTCCCCCATGATAACACTTTGTAAAACTATAGCACAATATTATGGTCAAGATATTACATTGATACAATCTACCAATTTTATTCAGATTTTCCCAGTTTTAACTGTATTCATGGGTCTGCGTGTATGTGTGCATGCACATGAGTGTGTGTGTATTTAGTTTTATGCAATTTTATCACATATCTGCCACCATGGCCAAGATACAGAGCAGTTCCACCAGCACAGTGATCCCTCCCGTTGCACTTGTATCACCACATCTACTCCTGACCCCCGTTCCTAGCCCCTGACTCAGTGCCCCCCATCCCTAGTTTATGACAACCATGAATCTGTTCTCCATTTTCATAATGTCACTTCAAGAATTCTATACAGAATCATATAGTATGTAGTATATAATCTTTGGGGATTGGCCTTTCCCACTCAGCATAATTCTCTTGAGATTCATTCAAGTTGTTGCATGTACCAATAATTCCTTCCTTTTTATTGCTGAATCTCCAGGGCAAGAATATACCACATTTTAACCATTCACCTGTTGAAGGACATCTGGATTGTTTCTAGGTTGGGGCTATTACAAATATACCTGCTATGAACAGATTTTTGAGTTAACACAAGTTTTCAATTCTCTGGGATAAATGGTAGTTGCAGGTTTAGTTTTAAAAGAAACTCTCAAACTGTTGTCTGGAGTGACTGTGCCATTTTACATTCTCATCAGTAAAATATGAGTGATCCAGTTTCTCCACATCCTTTCAAGCACTGATGTTTAACATGATTAGTTATTAGAGAAATGCAAATTAAAACCATAATGAGATACCACTACATACCTATCAGAATGGCTAAAAAAAAAAAAAAAAAAAAAAAAGGTAACAATACCATCAAGATACCTGTCAGAGACATATCAGCCTATTAATGACAATTAAAAGCTTGGGAGGAAATGAGTGACTAAAGAGAGAATTGAGGGAGAAAAGAAAGCCAGAAAAACTGGACAATTTAGGGGACATGAAAAAGGGTACATGACAAAACAGGAGACTGAGAAGTAGAAAAACAGAAAATCAGTCTGGGGTGCCTAGGAAGTTGGGAGGGGAACTTTATAAGGATGAAATGCCTATTCCCTGCTGAGATATCGTGTTAAGTGAACACTGCTATAGACCTATGGTTCTGGCAACATGGAAGTCACCAATATCCCTAGCCAGTGTTGTTGATGTAGGAGGGGTGGAGATAGGGGCCAGGCAGGAGGGGGACAGAAGGCTCAGTAGGGAAATGGAGGCAGCATTTCTAATAGCCAACTTTCTAGGGTTCGGCTGTGAAGGAGGGGATAAAGCAATACCTAGTGGAAGCTGTGGCATTAATGGAGGTAAAATATGGGTCATGCTAGAAGCCAACTGGATGCTGGGGAGATGAGAGAAATTGAGAGGAAAAGGCAGAAGATATAAAGAATAGATGACCTATGGAGTAGGGCCCTGAGAAGACAGGAGAACGGGATCAGGACACACATGTAGACCAACTGGCATTTGATAATCTGATAGGCAGTAAGGGACAGAGAGGATGGGCACAAACTTGGTAACAGAGCTGAGGGCGTTCCTTCTGGCAGCTTCCATTTTCACTACAAAGAACAAGGCAAGGTCATCCCTTGAGAAGGAGGGAGTGGGGGTGGGGTGTAGTTAGAAATCGGGGTAGAGTGGAGAATGTGTGAAACAGTTGAGAGCAGAGTGTAAGAGTGCAGGCTGTGGGTGGGGTCGAGGCCCAGGTTGAGGTTGGTCACAATTTATAATGACATCAACGTGCCTGGCTGTGTGCTTTTCGCCAGCAACATTCTGCTGCTTTGGCAAACAAAAGACAAATGGTTGGGTTCATCCAGATTGGAATATTGCCAGAAGAGTGTAACAGGAGAGGGCAGGAAAGGGATTGAGGGAAGACATTTTAATACGAACTTTTATGGTGCATTTATCACCTATATGCCAGAGAAAGTACGGTATGATAGGTGTCTTCAGGGTGAATCTCAGTAATAACAGCTAGCATTTATTAAATATCTATTAGGATGCAGTCACTGTGTTTGGTACTTACACAACATGAACTTATTTAATCTTCCTGATAGTTCAACACCATGAGTATCTCTTTTAATCAACCTCCTTAGATGGGAAACCCTTGCTTTACAAAACTAAAGCACATTGATTCCTATTACAAAGTAGAAAGTGGCAGGATCCGAGTTCAAATTGAGGTCTCTTCAATCCAAAGGTTGAGTTCTGTACACTGCCTTGAAGTTTTTGGATTTTAATATTTCCTGGTATGAATCTGCAATTGCAGATGAAACCAAGTTCCCTTTAACTGCAAAAGGCGTTGTCTGGTATTACGTTATTACCATCCAGGGCAAATGAATAACTGCGATACTCTTTTAAGAAGACAGGATATACCATGTAGGGCATTGGTGCAAGCATGTCAGGACCTTCATGTACAAAGAGGTCCTTTTTCTGTGTTTCTCCTTCATTCTGGAAAGATCAGTAGAGCTCATTTTCTCCACCCCCATGCTTGACAAAAGTACTGTCTGAGGGGTGGTGAACCTGTCTCCACCCCTTTCCTTACAGTGGCTAGATGCTGGATGTCTCTCACGTATCCACCTTCCTTTAAATGTGGTATATATTGCTGAGGGCTGACTATGCCCCACATATGACATTAACCACTGTCCCAAATGTAATTTTATTTGGTATTCACAAAACTCCTGTAAGTACTGTTATTGCCATTTTAAATAACAAAGAAAATGAAAACCCTGTCTATTTTTCTCAGTGGGTTCTGTCCAATGAATACACACAAGACCAGTCTAACTGCTCTTTCACCCAAAGCTCTCCAGTGCTAGCAGTCTGAGTATAGAAGGGCCTTTTGGCATTCAGATTCAAGCTCTAAATACAACTTGAAAAGGAGGTTGCTCAATCTCCTTTGAAAGCATGATCCATTGCCCAACAGCTGAAGTGTCTCCTCCATTACTGGAATCAGCTGCCCCGTACTGGGATTACTGGAAAGAACTGTCATGATTGGAACACTTGATCAAATATGTAAATTTGCTGGAGCCTTCTGAAAGTGATAGTGGGCTCCATCTGATAAAGACATGGATCCAGAAACAGGATGGTATGATGGGAAGGTGGGTGTGGGTGTGCAGCAATGGTGGTGAGGTCAGAAAGGTGGAGGAGGAGATTTTTCACTAGCAGGGAGAATCAGGGAGAAGCAGTGGACTTTTACAGTAAGTCAGACTGAGCATAAACATCAACTTCTGCAGGACCATGTCCAACTGGTTGGGGAATATGGGTAGAGATAGGAGCACCTGAGCTTGAGCTCTTCCCTGGCTCCCTGGCTGATTCACTTGGGAATATCACCCTCTTTACTGAAGTCTCATTTCTCCCACTTGTTTTTATGGATTTGGATACAAAGTGAGCCTCCTGTTCAGAAAGTGGTTCCATTTGCTGCCTCAAATAGTCCTGACACGCATAGAAGACTCATTCTCATAGGTTATTGCAGATTCATTTTGGATAACACAGAGACTGCAATGCTCCAAAGAAACACGGCTCTCACGGCTCCTAGAAACCCAAAGGATTGATTTCAAATTTACCAAAAGCCCATGAATCTAATTAACCCTTCAGACAAGGGTATAGAAATCAGAACTCTTTCTCCTCTCAAACAACTTATAAACACATCCTATCCAGGTAGAAACCAAGAAATGACAGGAAACTGACTTACAGATGCTGTAATCTATATGACAAGGTTTAGAGCCGCAGTGCCTTGCATTCAAATCCTCTGACCAGTGCTATGTTCTTGGGCAAGTCCCTTCATCCCTCTGAGACTTGATTTCTTCACATCCTTCTTTTTCTTCTTCTTCTTCTATTTTTTTTTTTTAATAAAAAAAGATGATACCTGTTCACCAGGCTCAAATTTAGGTTGGAAATGTTTTATAAACTGGAAAGCTCTAAATAGTTATCGCTGTTCTTTAATTCAACAGTTAATAAACACCATCTATACCAAGATAGTGCTGAGTACTAAAGGTATAAAGAAATAAGTAAGTTACCCCGGATGGAGATGAAATATATACTTTAATATAAGTTAGAAATAATAAACATCATACATGTCTTTTCACTTCTTAAAACAGATCAGAGAACAATGTATAACATGCAACCTTACTTTACCCCACTAGAATTAGAAAGTGGGTTATAACATTTTCCTTCATTTTTAAAACATGAAATATAATCTGGAATCTTCTTGTTGTTGCTCTTGTTTATTTGTTTGTTTTTTTAAATGAAGTTCCACATGTTCCATTAGGTCAATTTCGTTAAGCCAGTGGAAATCCTGTGCACTGTACAAGAAGAATGACATTGACATGCTGCACCAATTTAGAAGAAAGCGGTCAGGCTCCTGAGAGGCTGATACCAGGATGGACAGGAAATGGATGGAGGAAGTTGAATTTAGCCAGAACAGAATATTCAGAAGGACTTGAGAACTTTCTTCAAATACCCAAAAGGCTGTCAAGTGAAGGATGTATTAGCTATTTCCTTGTGGACCAGTGAGGAGATGTAATAAATAGACTTCCTTCTAAAATAAGAAATAATTTTATAGCTTTTAGAAAATTCGACAAAGAGAAAAGCTGCCTTGAGAGCTAGTGCATTTCCCATCATTGGAACTATACTTATTTTTAAAAGATATGATGGTAAATCCATTGCAAAATCATTTTGCAAAATCCATCGCACAAGGCTCATTTTGAAAAATGAGTAAGCATCCCTCTGTTTGTTTCTTCTGTAAATTGTTCACTTGGTTAACTGGCATAAAATCAAAGTAGACCTCTATATTCCAAGACCCACTGATAGAAAGGGAACCAAATGGCACACGTGACAAGTTTGAAGGGGCCTTTCATGTCTACTCAGTGAGACTCTGCCATCATCAGATCTGTGCTTCAGCCCCACATGGATCCATACAACCTTCCTGATTTTCTGCTGTCAGTTGTACTAAGTGAAATGATTCATCGTCCATAGAGTCTGCTTTACAATCCAGTTTTAGTCATTGAGGGAAAGTGTCTGCAACTTGTAGTTTCTCCAACATCCCCATCTCTTGAGTACATTATCATCAGGTACTTTTCCAAAAGGGGAGGTGGCAAATTCCTTCAAACTGCATGAATTTCTATAAGTGCGATAACATTCCTCAGTTTTTAAAGGGCATCTTTTTTTTTTTTTTTTTTTTTAAGTTTGTCATTTGAATTCAAACTCTTTGGAAAACATGCATAATAATCTTAACGATCCCATTGAGTAGTTTAAATTCAAATTGTGGAGCATTTGAAATACCATGCTGACAGTACTTTCCATAAATTACTCTCAAATTCAATACATCCCTACATGTACACACACACACACTTTTACAAGTAACACACTCAAACATCTTTAAATTACAGTTTCTCTTTTCTTTTCCCATTTATATAGTTATTTGGTTGACAAATTAGTGCGATAGTGTCAGCTTGTAAATTTCCAAAGTATTTTTCAAAAAAATAACTTTGTGGTAGGTATAAATTTTTATATCTCTTCAGAGTAAATAGAGCTTTGTTGTAGGGTTCCTGGCTTTGGCATGAGTATGCGCCTGTGTTTGTATGTGCACGTGGATATGTGTGTCTGAGTGTTCAGTAAGTCAAGCTTGATTTACTCACTTGCCTTCCAATTCATTGTGTACACTGTCATTTTTAGGAAATATTGGGAGACTGAACCAAAAAGACTACTTCTACTAGAGAGACTGCTTACCTAGAATATTTATAACAAGCTCCTACCTACAGCAGAATCAGATTAGTTACACCTCGTGAGTTTAATGATTAAAGGAAAGAAAGCTCTTTAGACAAATGAAAGAAAAGACCCTATTTTCAGTTATTTCTAGTATCTCTGAGAACTAATATTTGTTCACAAAGCTTGCCAGTAAGATTTCAGAAATGAGGAAATGTATATAAGTAAGCTGGGAAATACTCTGTTTGTAATATATGACCAAAATAAAGCAATACAGAGTGCAGGCATCCTGCAGCAGAACTCCAAGCTTGTGAAATTCACAAACTTAATCACAACTTCACTAGGAGTAAAAATTTCCCCATAATTTTGAAAATACGGGTGTTCTTTGCTACAAAATTGTGCTGAAATCCACCTCCTTCCAGCGGAAAGCAGTTTGGATATTTGATGCCACTTAAAGCATCAATGAGACAATAATAATAGATACTTGGGAATAATTAGAATTGTTTAGACTGATTAAAGATGGTTGTGATACACGGATCAATGGAATAGAACAGAGAACCCAGAAATCAACCCATATACCTACAGGCATCTGACCTTTGACAAAGGCAGCAAGTCTACACACAGGGGAAGAGACTGCCTCTTCAGCAAATGGTGCTGGGGAAACTGGATATTCATATGTAGGAGAAAGAAACTAGACCCGTACCTCTCACCATATACCAAAATCAACTCAAAATGGATTAAATAATTAAATATACATCCTGAAACAATAAAACTCCTTAAAGAAAACATAGGGGAAACACTCCAGGAAGTAGGAGTGGGTATAAACTTCATCAATAGGACCCCAAAAGCATGGGCAACTAAAGGAAAGATAAGCAAATGGGATTATATCAAACTAAAAAGCTTCTGCAAAGGAAAAGAAACAATCAATAGAGTGAAAAGACAACCAATAGAGTGGGAGAAAATATTTTCAAAATATACCTCTGACAAAGGATTAATATGCAGAATATACAAGGAACTCAAACAACTTTACAGCAAAAACCAAATAACCCAATTAAAAAATGGGCAAAGGAGCTGAATAGGCATTTCTCAAAGGAAGATATACGAACGGCCAACAGACACATGAAAAAATGCTCAACATCACTCAGCATTCGGGAAATGCAAATCAAGACCACTTTGAGATACCATCTCACTCCAGTTAGGATGGCTAGCATCCAAAAGACTGAGATGATAAGTGCTGGAGAGGTTGTGGAGAAAAAGGAACTCTCATACACTGTTGGTGGGACTGCAAAATAGTGCAGCCTTTATGGAAAATGGTATGGAGGTTCCTCAAACAATTACAGATGATAGATCTACCATATGACCCTGCTAATCCACTGCTGGGAACATACCCAGAGGAATGGAAATCATCATGCAGAAGGGATACCTGTACTCCCATGTTTATTGCAGCACTATTTACAATAGCCAAGAGTTGGAACCAGTCCAAATGTCCATCATCAAATGAGTGGATAAGGAAACTGTGGTATATCTGCACCATAGAATATTACTCTGCTATAAAAAAGAATGAAATACTGCCATTCACAACAACATGGATGGACTTAGAGAAAATCATATTAAGTGAAACAAGTCAGGCACAGAAAGAGAAATAACCACATGTTCTCAGTTATTGGTGGGAGCTAAAAATAAATAAATAAACACAGAAACAAACAAAGCGTGGACGGGGGAAGAAGACACAACAATCACAACAATTCCTTGAATTTTAAGACAAGTGAACAGATATGATGTGAGGGGGAGGGGAAAAAGGAAGGGGGAAAGAAGAACGGGTAAAGGGTCATGAAAATCAACTACAACGTATATTGGGAAGTTAAAAAAAAAGATAAAAAACGGAGAATACAAATTAAAATAAGAAATGCAAGGAGGAAATTAATATCGATGAAAAGGACATTTTTAAAAATTGTGGTAAAATACATGTAACATCAACTTCACAATTTCAAAAAATAAAAAAAATAAAGGTGGTTGTGATGTGTTAGCTGCAACTGAAAGTAACAATTCACCGACTTAAGAAGAGGACAGTCCCTACAAGTACAACCCTCTAAACTGCAAATCATGGTTAGGCAGTAGCTGGTTAGAATGGAATATCGCTAGTGTTTATATTATAGTAAGTTAGTATTTAGAGACTATCTCATCATAAAGTTATTTATTTTCCTTAAAAATGATTTTTAAAGGCTAACTCAAATTCATAAATTAAAGTATATTATACCCAAGGGCCGAGAAAAAAATCTTTCCAATGTGTGGAAGTCAGAGGGAAAATCATCAGCCTCATCATTAATAGATCTTTATAGAATGCCAGGGGCGTTCTGTGCAAGGAGACTCTGGTGAAGCAGAGAGACAAATGACATGGTAAGACACTTAACAATCTAGTTGGGAAGACAGGACATTGACATGCCTAGATAAAAAGCAACAAAATTAGCCCCTCAATCTTTTGTCTCCAACCTCCAAAGAGGTTGTAAATACACATTAGGACACTTATTCTAAATTTGCATTACCTGTTTGGCTGTCTCATTCAAACGGTGAGTTCCTCAAGGACTTGTGATTCTGTCTTTTTCAATTTTGTACCCCCAATGCCCACTACAATATTTGAAATACAGAGAATGTTCAGTACATATTTACTGGATAGAGTTCAATGGACTGAAGGACATATAGTCAGGCAATGGAGATGCAGAGGTAAGAAAACTGGACCCCGAGTTAAAAAATGGATGTCAGAGGCCTGTTTCAGTTTCTTGGCTATATGGGCTACCTTCTCTGAGCCTCAGTTCTCTCATATCTAATCTAGAAATAACACCTGCCTTGTGGGATTGCTGTAAACATCAAATGAAAAACAACTATAAAAGTACTTTGGGCACATGCATTTAAGTATAAGGTATCATTATGCTAAGCAATTGGTACAGGTGGTAAATGATGAAGGATATATAATTAACATAGCTGGAAAACAGGTAGATTATTAAGTGAAGTTGCTTAATACCATTCAACGGTAACTTAGGGAATTGGGAGTCAAGTTATTCTTTCTTGAAAAAACCTTACCATTCTCTTCCATGTGAATGTAACATAAATAGCAAATAATAAACAAGTTGTTACATGATTCAAAAAATTCACATGGCTCTCTTTTCCCTAGAAAAACTGTATTCGTACCAGGCTTCAGTTTATAAATCTGCACAAAGAGGGGCTTTGGTTAGACAATATTCAAGGTTTTTCTAGCTTCAATAGCATGAAGATTGACTTCCACTAAATTCCACCAGCAAAATGAACTTATTGAACTGTCTAGCAGTGACTAGAACTTCTTTCATAGCTTTTAAGTATTCACCTTATGAGAAAAGGAATGACAGAACTCAAATGGCTTTTCCCTTGGCTCTTGTTTTCTGTGGTTTCAGGACAAAGGAATTTGGCCTTTGTAATAAATTCCATTAAGACGCCACCATAGAAAGACGATTAGTCTAAGACTGTTACTTATGCAAAAAAACCCTGTGATATTCTTTAGTTCTCCCATCCCCAAATATCCTGCAGAATAATACGCATATAATGAATGCTCAATAAATTCTTACTGACCAACAGGCTGATTTATTTTCTTTTGATCCTAGAAGTTGCAATAGAGTTTAACCTGGAAAATAATTATTTAGAAACTGGAATTGTTTCCATTCATTCTTTTCCCCTTATCAAATCCTACTCCACTTTCAGGGCCCTGCTCAGAAGCTGCATCTTCTGGGAGGTCTTCCTTGATGCTGGTTGCCTTTCACCCCACCCCAGGAGAGAGCATGCCCTTTTCTCTGAGATCTCATCACTGTCTGCACCTCTCTCACCAGTAAGTCAGCTTACTTTGCCTTGTATCATATTTGCTTGCATGTCTGATGCTTCTCATTCATCTAAGAGCTCCCTGAGAACATGCTGGTTTCATGCTACTTTGTATCCCCCATCATACTGAGCACAGTCCTTTGCACACAGAAAGTGCTCATGAAATGTCTTCTACAATCAGTGAATAGTTCTTTCTTTAAAAGCATTTAAGAGGCATATATTTAAATGCTCACTTTTCCGGAGGCAGTGGAGACAGTAATCCCCTCCCTTTCCTGGATTCTCTTCTATAAGAACTCAGAAATACCCTTGAGCAAAATCTGACAGCACAATTTCACAAAAACAGCCTTCTTCGTTTTATTTTACTTTGAACTTAATTAATAGTAATGCTTAACCGGCCTCCTCTTAATTACATTGCCAAGTTGGTGAGGTTTATTGATCCGTGCATGAGGAGTTAATTCCAAAAGAGACTTTGACAAAAAGCACTTTATGGGAGAACACATAGTTATTGCAGCAGCTTTGCTGGAATGACCCACAGACACTGCCCAGCCAGACCAAGGCCAGTTTGGATTCCTGCCACTTGTGCCAATTTCCTAATGATCTAATAGGAATGTACAATAACCCTTTAAAAAACCAAGTCTTTTTCTCTCCTTTTCTCTGGTCTTAAAAATGAGATCTAGCAGGTTAAATGTTTCCTTAAAGGAAAATGCACAGGGGCTGTACAATGTCTTAAACAGTAATAGGACCCTACTGAGTGTCTATCAGAACTCTTTAAAAGCAACAGGATGCTCAATAAACACTTGTTAAATAACTATGTAGCTTCTGTACCTGGAAACAGGATATTCTAACTTCTACTCCATCAACTAGTGCTGAAAATACACTTACAGACCTATGGCCAAAAGGTCTAGTTCATTGCTATGGACTAATTGTGTCCTCCACCCCCTCACCCCCATAAATTCCTATGTTGAAGCCCTAACCCCCAATAATATTTGGAGCTGAGGGTTTTGGGAGGTAATTAGGTTTATGTGAGGTCATGAGAGTGGGGCCCTAATGATGGGATCTGTGCCCTTTATAAGAAGAGACACCAGAGAGATTCCTTCCCTTCTCTCCCCACTCCTTCCCTTCTCTCCCCACACATTCCCCTGCCAGGTGAGGACACAGGGAGAAGGTGGCCATGTATCTGCAAGTCAGGAAGAGAGTCCTCACCAGAACCCCACCTTGCTGGCACTCTGATCTTGGACTTCCAGCCTCTGGAACTGTGAGAAAATATATATCTGTTATTTAAGCCACCCAGTCTATAGTATTTTGTTATGGCAGTCCTAGCGACTAATATATTCATTTTTTAAAATATGCTAAATCCTCCCAGGGTCAGAGGTATTGCTTTGGGCACTATTTTGGGAAAGGTGGATTAAGGTTTGTAAATAGGGAAAAGAGATACAAAGAACAGCAGAAAAACTGAGCTTGCTCCTAATGAGCTCACAGTCCATATATATGAGGGTGCGATTACTTACCAATATAAAGGAGAAAAGGTAAAGGATGAAAACAAAGGTGAAATATTAAAACAAAGGTACAGATAAAAGTGCTGGAAATACAAGGATGGGGATGCTTGTCTTCAGCTGGAAGGGTTTAGGGAAAGACTCTCAAAACAGCGGTAACCAAACCTGAGAGTTGTAGAAATGAGCCTTACTGAATTAAAAAAAAAAAAGCCCTATCTGATGACAGGCCATCTGTTAGCATGAACTTATTTAAGAGCAAGGTAGACGCTGAGATTTAGAGTCCAGGAGCTCAAGGTTCTGCTCTAATCCCATGCTAATTCCTCATTTTCCAAAGCTCTCAGTTTTCTAAGCCTTCATTTTGTTAATTTGTAAAGGGAATAATGACAGTTCCCACTTGTCTGTAGGGGGTGGAAAAAAGAATGAATATGAGGCAGTAGGAGAAAACAAGATTTACAATATGACACATGGGTACTGATTCTTTCTCCATGAAGACTTGGTTGTCTTTTTACTCTTTTCCCTCCAAATTTTCCTATACTCCCTTCCCCCAGTTCTTTCTTCTGAGGCCCCAACACATTCCATAATTTCCACTTTGAGGAAAAACTAATTGTGTATGTGTTATGCTATATAATAGAATTTATTTAGACTATTTGGCTAAACTAGAGTAAAAATATTAACATTCACCTTTTTAAGGTACACATTTTAGAATTGTTTTATTTTAACTAACATGTCCCATGAGCTTTATTAACACAAATTGCCTCAAATATCTTTTAGCATTATTAAAGGGCCCATAAAGTAAAAATAACTTCTGTGGAAGATGTCTACTATCTTTTCAAAAGTAGTTTATATAATTTAAAAGGTCATCACGTATGTGCATTTGTGATTTTCAGGTCACTTAAAGAGTTCTCAGTGCACTCACTCAATTGTGACATTCCATGCAAGTCTTTCCCCTCTCTTGGCATCTTATCTCCCCATGCTGTTAAAGTAGGAGACTGAATTATTAAATAATCTCTAAGTTAAAAAATAAATGTTCTTTGGAGACCTACTATATACCAGGCCCTTGTCACTGTGAAGTGTTCAAAAAGTGCACCTGCCTTGCTAGAATGATAATGTCAGCCTCAGACTGGCATCCCCATACTCTGCAGGAAGGTGAGCAAAAGAAGAGATCCAGGAAGTTCATCGACTATCTGTCTGTCTGTCTTTCTGTCTGTCTGTCTATCTATCTATCTATCTATCTATCTATCTATCTATCTATCTATCTATCTATCTATCTATCTATCTATCTATCTATCTATCATCTATCTGTCTGTCTGTCTGCCTGCCTGCCTGCCTGCCTGCCTGCCTGCCTGCCTGCCTACCTACCTACCTACCTATCTGAGCCCTGGCTGTGGGAAGGAATTACCATGTCTCATTCAAAGTCACCAGAAGACTTCCACTCAAACTCTTCAGCACTTTTCATGGGCGAGCTGGGTGTGTATGTTTGACCTTGAGTGTAGCAGCTCTTATGGTAATTCTTTGGCTGGATGCTAGACAGCTGGCTTCACTCTTATATCTTTCTCTTCAATCTTCTATATTTATATTTCAGCAATGACTCTGCTCATAGGCTCCTGGAGCCAAGTTTCCCTCTTTCCTTCTTAACACACACAGAGTATTAAATCCTAGGTATGCCAAAGGGCAAGCATAGGGCCTATGAGTCAAAGACTGGGGAGACACTGGCATCTAGAGCAAAACCAGGTCCCCCTCTATGCCCCATAAACATCAACTGGCTCACCTGTTGTGATCAGAATTGCAGAAAAGACAAAAATGAATCCAATGTGACCTTCCCCTTCCTTTAAGGGGTTCAAATCAGTAAAGGAGTGTGTCAAGAACTCCAAAAACTCCATAATACCAGTTATAAGGGGGTTACAGCCTAAGAGAGGTGGAAACAGAAACCTTGCATGTTCAGGGAAGGCTACATCTAGTTGGTGAAGTTCCAGGAAAGCTTTTTAAGGCTGGTTGATACAGATTTTTAAAGGATGGAGATGGGAAAAGGCACAAAGCAGACAAAAGCCTGGGCATAGACTGAGAAGCCTCAGATATCAAGGTGTGGGAGCAGAGAGTCCATTTTTGGTGTCATAAAGAGAATGTGTAAAAGAGAGACGGGAGATGAGAGTTGAGAGGTATTTGGGGACCACTTCTTGCATGATCTGGGCTGGAAGTACAGACACATGGATCTCAAACTTGAATATGCATAAGAATCCCCATCCCCCCAAACCCCCACCCCCAGATGTATGCAAAGTTTCTATCTCCTCTTGAAGAAATTCTAGGGAAGAGCCCAGAATCTTACTTTTTAAAAGAGGGTTTCAAAGTGATTCCAAAGCAGGTGATCTCTGATACATTTTGAGAAAACCAAGCTTCCAGAGTCTCATCACTTGCTATCCTTCAGACTATCTGAGCTCTCAAACAAGCAGCGTGCAGGTAACATTCCAGAGGCTGAAGTGCTGACTTCTAATCGTCCTTCGGTAATTCAAGTTAGGCAAAATTCTCCTTTGAAGGTTTTGTGTGTACATCCCTGGGGCCAGGCCCTGGTGCAGTTACTTACCGCTCAAAGCTCTCACCCCTTACTTTTGCTCAGCCCGTCCTTTCTGAATCCTCATTTAACCATATCACCATATGAGGAAGGAAGTCATACTTACATTCTGTGTGTGGGGAAACTGAAGCTAAAAGAGAGGGGGCAAATTCAGGAGAGTAGCTGGTCAAGCTAGACGTGAACCAGGTCTGACTTTAATTTCTACATTCTTTCTTTAAAATCATTTGCTGCCTCACACCAAGCCCCTAAGTGCAAGACTGAACATCTTACCTAAAATCCTTGAACTTATTTTCAGGGTTTTTTAAGATTGATTTTATTAGCATGATGACACACAGACACACACATTCTCTCTCTCTCTTTCTTCCCCCCCCCCACCACTTTTTCTTCTAATAGGAAATTTAAGGTTATAGACAGGTCTTTCTACTAAGGGTACAGAGCAGTTCAGAAGACCCTACTAATGAAGATTCTATGCTATAGCCAGGTAATTATCATTCATTCTTTATTCCATTAAAAGATATAAGATAAATATGAAAGAAAATGAGAAATAGACTCCTTTTCTATTTTCTTTCCATCCTTTTATTTCTAAAGTAGGAAGTTTACTGAACTACTGCCAACAATTCACTCAGCCTAATGAAGTGTATAAGTAATGGGATTAAATAATCTTAAACCATTATTACAGTGGCCTGATGCTGACATTCATCCAAACTCTGGCAAATAGTGAGTGCAGAGTTCATGCTTGATTTAAAAATAAACAAACTAGGGCAGTGGGAAGGTTCTAGCATTAAGTTTCAGAGGCTTTTAACCTGGAAATCTGAGACCCTTCATTCTGGTTAAGGCTGAAGCAGACTGTCCTATTTCTACACTCTCCAACCCAAATCTACTGAATCCAACATTTTCTTGGGATGCCTCTCTGGATCTGTAGCCACATATGGTTTAAACACTTCATGTCATTCCCAAAGAAAGCAGTTCTTTGAAGGCATCATCAAGGCTCCTGGTTTCTATTCCTGCCTTTGCCATTAATAAACCATATAACCTCAGGCAAATCAGTCAGCTTTCTTAGGCTTTAGCTTTCTCAGCTATAAAAATGACTTTATTGAATTTCTGAGGATCCTTCTGGCCCTTAAAAAGCACTCTAATTCTATGACAGTGGAAGTTAATATAGTTTGGGATAGGAATTGGGAGGAAAAGGTTATGTTCAGTTAGGCCTCTTTTTTTGTTCTGGGCAATCCACTTACAGCTCCGTGCCTCACTTTCTTTAGCAGCAAACGCTGCCTTGGAGCCTGCAGGGATGTGGTGAGCAGTAACCACCATCAGCAAAAAGCTGCGGGCTACTTGAGAAAAAAAGGCTAAACACCATTGGCAAAGGACAGTGCAGTGACTATTCATTCTCCCACGGAAAACATTGTTGTGTAGTAACAGGGTGATAACAGGAATGCCTGTTAAAATGAGAGGTGCTTTCCAAAGCCTATTCAATCTCCAAATCATTTTGCTCATGAGTTAATTACTCCTGCAAAGTTTTATAACATTCTTCACTTAGATCATTTATATTGTTTAACATTTTACCTAGGTATTTTATATATTTTTTTGTTTCTTCTACATAAGGATTTTTTCCGTAATATTTTCTAAACCTAAATTTATAATTATTATTTTGTCAGCTAACTAAATTTTCATTATTTTAACAGTTTAGATTTTTTCAGAGTTTCTAGAAGAATAATCACATCATCCATAAATATTTATATATCCTAGTCTTAAAATTTTGAGTGAAAAAGTCTCAGAAAAAGGTAAATAATACAATGATATTCATTTAAAATTAAGAAACACTATATGCAAACAGCACTATATATTGTTTAGAGATATGTATTAAAAATATTTTTAAAACCATGGATATGATATAAAACAAATTTAGAATGGCAATACCTCTGTATAGGAGTTTTAGGGAGAGGAAACCGAGGGATTTGAACTGAATTTACAATCTTTTATTTCTAAAATTGGATAATGAGCACACGAACCTTCATCATTATGCTTTATATCTTTATATGTGTTAGAAATATTACATAATAAATTGAAATATGTACATATATTACTTAGAGCTTGTTTTATGTTAATGCATTGTTTTTGTTTTTAAACAAGAATCCATGATAAATTTCATTAAAATGCCCTTTTAATAAAAAGCATCTATAGCGATGACTATCTATTTTTCTTTCTTTTTTTAAAAATATATCAACATAACAAATTATGTTAAAAGATTCCTAATACTGTTCTAACACTGCATTCATGGAGTAACTGGAATGTTTTATCATGTGGTATTCAATTTGCTAACATTTCATTCAAGATTTCTGCATTTGTGAAAGTCATATTAGCATAGAGTTTTCTTTTTGGGGCAACGTAGGTTTATTATTACCAGGATTATGTTGAGTTATTTGTTCTTTGAAGATCTGAAAAATCCTGTTAATGAAATTTCCTGGGTCTTTCTTGGGCTCTGCATTGCATCCATGTTTATGAGGCTACTCAAGTTTCTTTCCCCCGTATTTTAGATTTGCACAGAAAATAGCCTCTCGTATAAAAATTTTAATTTTAATTATTTTAAAATGTCTTCTGTACCTGTGCTAAAGCTTCTTTTTCATTCTTAATTTTCTGTAATTTCTGTTTCTTTCTTTCTTGACTATCTTTACCACATGTTTATTTTATTGCCCATTTCACAGAATCATTTCCTGGACCTAAAAATTCCAGGATTTTTCAACTTATCAAAGCTTTTATTTTAACAGATTCCTTTTTCCTTCACGTTGTTTTTCTTGCCCTTTTTTAGCTTTTTAATATATTTGTACTCTTTCTTATTGTAACTAATGATACCGGTATTACTTGGGATTCAATGTTGTCTGCATCCCCCTCTCATTGTCATGCAGTGTTATCATAATCACTACTTTCTAAGAATTCTTGAACCCAAGGGTGTGCTTACTTATTTACCCTTTCATACATTTCTTTATCCTCTCATTTATTTACTGGACTGCTATGTGTTCCAAAATAGGATCTGTCTACAATTTCCTTTTGAGACTTTGCTATGATAAATGTTTTTCTAAATCTTCCATGGAGATTTAGAAAGAAGATATAAACTGTTTTGTTGTATAGTTCAATGCACATTGATTAGTCAAAGAGTAAAATTTTACAAAGAATATGGTTTTACTATTTTTATCTCATATTTCATCAGTATTTTTGTACCATAGATTTAAACCATGGATATGATATGCTGACACTTAATGAAAAAAGGCTCAGGGCTGTTCTTTATTGGGAACTGTGACGTTTATCAACAAAATAATGTTCTTTGGCCTATTTGTTTTGTCCCGAATTGTACTTTGTCTTTTATCTAGTAGGTAGTTAATAGTAATTTCTTTTGGTCTGAATTTACTATTCATCTTTGCCCATTTCTTTATTTTTAACTTCTAGTTTTATTGGTTCATTGCTTATCACCATTTTATTTGCTCTAGATCTCCTGAAAATTTTGTTGAAATATTTCTTCCAGTCATTTTTCAGAAAGAATATGTAGGTGATACACATTCTTTTTCAACGTCAAGGAATATTTAAAAGAGACTATTTTTGTAGAAGGCAAAGTTTGATATACAATGATATACAGAGTACTTCAAAATCTTTGTGGAAAAATAGAATTAGAACATGAATATTTCCATGAACTTTTTGATGACCCCTCATACTGTTGTGTACGTATGCATGTATGGCTTGATCCCACTATGTGTGTGAGTGTAACCACGGGTGTACAGATGTGCGGTTACATCTGTACACACAAATTCCACAGGTAAACAGAAATAGAAAAGGAGTGTGTGGTAAAATGTGAACTGTTATTATATTTGTATGGAAAAATTACGCATTTTTTCTTTTATTTTCCAGTTTTTCTCTAATGAGCACATAATACTGGAAAACTTGCTGGTTTTAAAAAAAAAATTTTTAAAGAATTACTGCTCTAAGAAAGATTATCCTGACCTCAGTATTTCTCTAACATATCTAAAAATAAGGTGAAAGACACATCTATAAAATTCAGTTTGGTTTAATTATTTTTTTAAAAAAATTAACATCATGAAGAATGATTTCCATTAGATATATACGAGCAAAAGCCAGGGTCAAGTCCTAGCTCTGACACTCATGCTCTATGGAACTGAGCAAGCTGACATTTTCTAAGACTCACTTTCTTGCTTGGAAATGAAGGCAAAAATAATTGTACCTATTTCCTAGGATCATTATAACATGTGATAAAAGTGCTTTGTAAAAGTTAAAGTATTAAACAATGTTAGCTGTTATTATGAATATTTTTAACCATAAAAAAAGTTTTTGCCTTACAATGCCTCTCCTTGAGGCATTTCAGGGACAGCAACATGGAAACGTTCAAGAAAAGACAGGGGCTTATGGCTTTTCATCTGTAGAATGTCTACAGTTCAGTTTCTGTAATATTAAAGGGAATGACTTAGGTGGTTATCAATTAAAATCTTGGAGATTGAAGTCTATAATTACAGCTGACTGTAAGTGTGAGTAATGGGGTCTGTCAGTATCTTCATGTCTTTACGAAGTTGAACATTAGTTGCTGGGTGTTAGCATGGATGGACTCAGCAACAAAGTGCAACTTAGAAAGTGTTTGTGGCTTTTGTTTTGTCTTTTACTTTGAAAACATCAAAACATCAAAGCCACATTTGTAAAATGGGACTAATCATCTCCCCATTGTCTATTTCACAAGGCTCTAATAGGTAGGATAATGTGCAGTGACAGATTCTCAGGAGCACTGTAAAATGTAAGGGGCTGTATGAATGGAAGAAATAACTGCTCCTAGTAGTTAGCACGGTTAAACCTCTCAAGAGAGTGCTTGGCAAATTTTCCCTTCTTGAACAATATTTCTTCTTCCTGAGAGAGTGCTGGTGGGATGATGTAACATCAAGAAGAAAGTGCGTGCGTGTTTGTGTGTTTTTGTGTGTGTGTGTGTGCTGTGAGAAAGAAAGAGAGACAAGAGGGACAGACAAACACTCCTTGGAGATGAGAGAGCCGAGATCAGCAATTAAGAAGGGAAGGAGGGAAGTTCATGTGATCTTTCAGGTTTAGTCCAAATTCTTGGTTCTTTTTCCAACATTCCCATAAAGCACTGGCCATAACTGCTTTTAAAACATTTTATTAGGAGAAATGGAGTATATAAAAGGACAACTTTCCTGCAGAGGTACAGAAACCTTTCTCTTAATGTAGGTTGAAAAGTGAGAATGTTTTAACTGTAGTCTTTTAGTGACATAAGGGAGCAAGAGACCTCTAATGCGCCAAGTTCGGGTACCTTAGAGTGTTCAGTCTCCTGTGGAGTTGGCCTCCTATTTCCATAGGCCCTTTAATCACTTGGATTTCAACTCTAATAAAAATGTCTGTACTAACTTCCACTGTTGGAGAATTAGGAGTTGGATTCCATCCACTCCTGGTATGAGCCCTGCTTTAGGGGAGGAGGATCCTTGGCTGCCATTTCATAAACAGACTTTTGCTAAGAATTTCTGATGTGCTGTGTCCTTAGGTCCAGACTCCTTGGCAATGCTAAGAAGAAAACAGCAATTATTTTTCTACACTCACAAGTAGCCTGTCGCATTAAGGAGGCAGGGACACATACTGGAGACACTGAGGCTGCCCCCCATACTTAGACCAACATAAAAATCTTCTTAGGCAAAGCATGAACCTCTTCTCATATATGCCCTCATATTCCTTCTATGGCAACTGTTTATTTAAGTATTTCCATAGCAACTACAGTCAGGAAATTGCCCCAAACTTAGAGGGTTTCTATATTGTATCACATTACGCTAAGGGAAAAAGCAACAATAAAAATGTTATTAATCAGATTAAGCCCTTATATTAGTAAACAGTTTCCTGGTACAAAAATATCACACTTGTTCATTCCCTTTCTTTGAAGAGAGAGAAGAAATGAACAGCTATTTCAGTGGATTGAATTATGTCCCCTCAAAACTACCTGAAGCTTGAATTGTGTCTCCCAAGTTTTATGTATTAGAATCTTAGCCCCCATTGTGACTGTGAAGAGGGCGGGAAATCCTATTATGGTAATTGTAAGGTGGAGCCTTGAAGAGGTGATTGCATTGTAGGACCGTGCACTAGTGAATGGATTAAAAATGGTGTTGAGGGGCGTGGTTCTGAGGGCTTTAAAAGAAGAGGAGAGTCTGTCTGTCTTCTCTCTCTCTGCTTCCACCATCTTGCAATGTGAGACCCCTGGGTCACTGTTGCCACTACCAGATGGACTTTGGACTTCCCAGCCACAGAAACTGTAAGCAATAAATTTCATTTTCTTTGCTAATTACCCAGTTCCAAGTATTTTGTTATAAGCAACACAAAAGGACTAATTCAGCTCCCTTTAATAAATGAGGACACTGGTACTCAGAAGCTAAATGACTTATCGAAGGTCACACCAGGAGAGCTAGCACTAGAATAAATATATTCTATTTATATCACTTTACTTCCCAAGGAAGTTTTAGTGCTCTTAATTTTAACTTGTTCATTTACTCAAATTTATAAGAATAATCAAAACTATGCTTTCAAGAGAAATATCAACAAAGTAGAAAAGTATCTCCTTGATTTTGCTAATAATTATACAAACAAATTAAAATAACTATGACATAGTGCACTTATTAAATTGGTTTAAAATAAGTAAAAATAAACCTCTCCAATAGGGGATAGGTAACAGTTTAAGAAATGATCTCATTATTGCTGAAGGTTTTGTAAATTAGAAAAATCTTTCTAAAAAAATCTGGCAAAGTAAAGGAAAAGTCCTCCAAATTACCTCAAACTTGACGTGGCAATGTAAATCAAAAAATTTATGCTAAGGAAGTCAATTCAAAATTTTAAAAAATACAAAAATTGTATTCAGTTATCTACAGACATGTTATTTACAACCAATAAAAGACTGGAAAGTACCCAACACCCTTTGAGTGGCAAATGGTTTCAAAATATAGTGTGTAAACACAATGTAAAACTAAACAGATAAAACGCTAAAAATGAAGATTAATAGAAATGGAAAACTATGTATTTATGTAGGTTAACAAATAGAAAGTGGAAAACAAAACATGTAAAGTGATTAATGAGAATTACAATGCCATACTGAGTCAAATTTGCTTAATCACAGCTACTTACGCACAAGGATTACAAATTCAAGAGACCGTAGGAAAATATTAATGAGCACTGAACTAAACTGATGAAATTACTGGTGCCTTTCCCCTCAAAATTATGTAAATATTTCATTTAAATATGACCTTAGGTTGATCAACAATCAATTTAGATAGAAATAAACTTAATTTATATTACACTGGTCTCATTCTTAGACTCAGAGTATCAAAAAATGGGTGGTCCTTACACAGAAATAATGAACTAAGCCACCACTTTCAATATCCTGATTCCATCAATGAAAAAAAAAAAAAGAAAAAGAAAAGCACACTGATGATGGCCAGGGGCTGGTCTTCTCTGCTTTGTACAGAATGTCTTTTAGACATCAGTTTCCACTAATGTAACAAGAAGCAACTTTGCTGGATGACATAGAAAATGCTTCCTATTCTAAAGCCTTTGGTTCCAAAAAAGACACACACAGCTCTAGGATCTCCTTAATATAAACTCTATCTTCATAACAAACTTGTTTGCCTTATTCTCCTGGTTTCCCCAACATCTTGGCATTTCTGGTGTGCAGCTTATTGGACTCAGGAAAGTTCAGAAGAAATTAACGTGCTATACATCCATCTGAGAGCCTGAGGGCTATGCTGAACTCTGGAATCAATACTGAACAAGGGTCTCTGCATAAAGCTTAAATGAATTCTGATAAGAATTAAATTACATTTGGAGTCACCACAGATAGATCCCATTAAAGAAAAATCTTGATTAAAGTTCTTATGAGGAAGAAAAGTCAAAAAGAATGGTAAGAATTTCCATTATTTGAATTCACCTGGCTCTCCCAAACATGTGATTAAATATCTCTCTGATAGTTTTCCTTATCATAACCATAGTAAAGTAATACGCAGCCAGTGCAGAAGGGGTTGGCATCCTAAAGAACCACAGAGATTCTACACTTGGAATGATATCGAAATTGGACCCCACACACTGTGGAAACCCATTATTGAGTCAGATCAGACTTTCTTCAACCTTAGTACACACTCAGGAAAGCAAGCAAAGCATGTAAAAATGGGAGAGGGGTATTTCTGAAAGGTTAAAACAATTTCCTAAAGCCCAGTGAATCCTACTACACATGTAAGGTTCTCACATTCAGAAATGTTAAATGGGTCCAGAAATCTTATGAAAATTAATCTCAGAATAACATTTAATCCACTACTGTTTCCTGAACAGGCCCAGTGTGCTTTAAAAGGATTGCCTCATTTCATCTTCACGAGCCTTTGGGGAAAATACTCCAATCATCCCCATTACATAGATGAGGACACTGAGGCTTAGAAGGACCGAGTAACTTTCCCAAGGAGACAGAGCATTAAGTGATGGAAATAAATTCAAACTCATGTTCTTCCTACCCTGTTATATTGTTTCCCAATATTGTCTATATGATTTTTAGCTCCTAAGGGATTAAAAAGCATAACTGAAGAAAGCTTCACAGGAGCATCATTAAAGTAGCAAGAATCAACAGTGTAGTCAAAAAAGGGATGAAAAAGTAGACACGAGAGCTATAAAAACACTGCAGTCTGTCGTTACTCAGTGTAAGGACAAACAGCCTTCGGTGCCTCTACAGGCTCTGCTGACATCACAGACACACAGCTCACGACAATAAATAATTTAATAGCGGTGGTCCTCAGTCCTTGTGAATAACAGTCTATACAGTCTGTTTAAAAAGGTAGGGAATTATGTAATGCCTTTCTCTTTTCAATAAAGGCTTCAAAGGGTGATATGTAAAATATTCTTATGTTCTAGAGGTAGGCTTTTGTTCATGAGGCTTTCCCTTGTACATAATTGCTCCTTCCTGTATTTGTCTTTATGTTTTGGACAAACTAAAACCATGCAACATCTGCAAAGAATATGAGACTAGGAGTGTGAATAACTGAATATAGATAGACCTGGCTCTGACACTAATGACAGAATGTAAGAAATCACTTTCTTCCTCCTATGTCTCTGTATTTTCACCTCTAAAGAGAGGAGTCAGGTAAATGATGTTAAGATTCTTTTTTCCCGGCTGGCCCTGTGGCGCACTCGGGAGAGTGCAGTGCTTGGGAGCGCAGCGGCGCTCGCGCCGCGGGTTCGGATCTATATGGGAATGGCCAGTGCGCTCACTGGCTGAGCGCGGTGCGGGCGACACCACACCAAGGGTTGCGATCCCCTTACCAGACAAAAAAAAAAGACTCTTTTTTCCAGCTCTGACATTGTATAGCTCTATAATGATGCTACATGTGTTTAAGTTGCCTTTGAGAGGAAAACGAAATGAACTGAACCTAAGAGATGCAGAAGAATATTTAATCCTACAAAGTTGTAATCTTGAGGAACTTTCCTACTTGTGCTACAGACCCCAGCGTTACAATGAGTTAGAGCTTTCAGGTTATAAGAAAATATCAATCAGGCCAGACACTTCTTCAGTATGCTTGAACCTTGGGTATCTGCAAAGCCACGTATGGCTTCCAATATCTTGCACTCAAGGCTTCTCTTATGTTGAAATGCCTGGGCACTGCAGGGAAAACCATGATTCTTTTAAGGTTTGTAAAACAGTACTACTTTTTCCACTGATGTGTTCAACAGAGATTAAAATCATGTAGAAGGAGAGCAAAGAAATTTACTTTATATTAAAAAAAAAATTTGTGTTCATTCATCAAATTGTTCTACCAGAACCCAGATTAATGTGTACATTAAGCAGCCTTGAAAAAAAGCTAAGATAATGTGACTAGGGGTACTTTTTAGTCACTCGGCTATGTTGTTAAAATATAGTTGTTGTGTTCTTTAAAAAAAGAAAACAATTATTAGCTCAGTCAGCATTACTACTCATTTCTCTTTAAGGTGTTCTATAATAAAGGGTTTCTTTGTTTGCATCATTGCAAACCTGCTGGATAAGGGGGTAAGAAACATTCTGGGTAGATAAGAGGTGATTCAAAGGGCCCAGGAGTTTGGAAGAGTGCTGACAAGTCCAGAGATCCTGCAAAGTTTCCTTGAAAATACCAGGATTTCAAATGCAGGGTGAGATCTAATAACAAGAGGTGTGACTCAGCTGCTTGGGAAGTCTTCTGATGCTTTAGGGAGGAACACACTAGCTTGTACATACATGTTTGAAAGCCACAGGCTGATGATCTCCCCAACAGACTACTAACTGAATGGTAAGCCCACCCCAATGCACACTTCCGATCTCACATAAATGGGGGAAAAATTATGATATGTCAATTACGTGAAAAAAGTTACAATATGCCAATTTATACACACACACATTTTGAAATCTGATGGCTACATTCTGTGTGGAATGATTGGCATTCAGCCAAAGAAGACATCTTTGCAAAGCACCTAAAAACAAATCTAGAACTTACAATGTAGCAGGGCTCGCAGTATGCTTTCTTTTCCACGGCATAGAAGGGCTGCCCTCGTAGCTTCTTGTTGCAGATGATGCAGGTAAAACAATCCACATGGAACACCTGATCCATGGCAGTGCATCCCGTACCTTCTCCAACTACGTTTTCCCCGCAGCGAGCACAGCGGCCTAAAAGAAAAAAGGGATTGATTGTAAAGAATAAACCAAGGAGTGTGGGGGAGAGAGCAGATGTATAATGTCAGCAGCAGCCACAGAACCACCACTACTGCCTCCACTACCACCAGCAAGACCACCAGCCACCACTGTCCATAAGGCTGGCGTGATGGTGATTCTACAGGAGTCAGTTGAGGAGACTGACTGTCGCAGCCTAAGGTCCCACAGAAATGAACAGAGTAGAACCCAGGTCTCTGACATTAAGCCCAGTGCTTGCCTCTAATCTCACATGCAGGTGTAAGAGGAACATGACTCAGGATGCTTGGCATGGAAGGCATAGTCTATAAAACAGTCTTTCTCCTTGGAGATTCAACGCACCCAGTTAGAATGTGAGGGAATGGGTCCAAACTCAAACTTTAATTCCTTTCACAAAAGCTCTGGTTGTAAAACTGCTGCAGCCAGCCCTCAGTGACAGGCAGATCACAAGGTAGTCCCTTTTATCTCCAAACTGCTCTGACCGCTAGAAAGATTTTTTCTCATATTGAGCCAGAATACTTCCTGACTCTGCTACCCAATAGTGCTAGTTCTGTCTTCTGGGGCCTCATGATACAAACTTCATCTCTTGGACTTGACACCCTTTAAGATATCACAATTCAGTTAGCATTGCTTCCAAGTTTGTTCTTAGTTTGATCATCCCTAAATCCTGCAATGGTTCCACATAATGTAGGGTATTGAGTCCCTCATGGCCCTGGTTGTCAATGCCTGTGCGGCGTTCTGCATACCTATCTCCAGCATTCTTAAACTGATTAACGTGACATCTGGCTCACATATGAACATCAGGTTTGGGTTTTAGAAATTCACATTGAGCTGTAAATAACAACAGTAAAATATAATTTAAGAAAAATATTTATGTCCGTGAGAGACACTGATGCTGGTTGCAATCTGTATCTCTATCTGGCTCCATCATGGGAATCTTGAGCCAGAGGTCAGGTCCACATCTAGTTTCCCTTCTTATTCTTTGTTTCTACTAAGTTAAGAAATCCTATCACATAATTACAGGACACTAGGAATGTCAGAAAGTCTGTGGGCTTTGACAGGTAAGTTATAGCAAACCTATAACCTCACATATGTCAAGCATTTTTCTTTGGGCTTTAAATATATTAACTCATTTCATATCCACAACGACCCATGTGTAGGTACTGTTATTACTCCTGTTTTACAGATGAGGAAACTGAGTCACGAAAATGCTAACTAACTTCAAGTCCAAACAGCTTCAGCATCTATGCTCTTAACTATTTTGCTATATCGCCTCTTCCTAGTTCTGTGCACCAGGATTCACACAGATCTGACACTGTGGAACATTATGGAGAGATTTCTCACTGAAGACTGCTTTCAGCACTCCATCACATTGGATTGACAACCATTTCACACTCAAAAATGAGAGGGCTAAATGTTTCAACTTGGGAGAAATGAATTTAAAAATATATTTCTGATTCTCTCTGATTGCATTTGGCCCTGGAAAGTATTTCTTTATATTTGGTTACAGTATTTGAATGTATCTTTTAAATATGGAAGAGCACTGGCAAGTCCAGAGATCCTGCAAAGTTTCCTTGAAAATACTAGGATTTCAAATGCAGGGTGAGATCTAATAACAAGAGGTGTGACTCAGCTACTTGGGAAGTCTTCTGATGCTTTAGGGAGGAACACGCTACCTTGTACATACATGTATTGTCCAAACAATACATAATTAATTTCTTTCTAAGGAATAGAAAATATGAAGTGCTAGAAAAGAGTTAAATTCTTGGAAACTGAGTTGTCTCCACTACAGTTGATATTATTAGGAAGACTTGATACCATATTCTTGACATTTGCTAAAAAATTTTGTATAATATTTCTAATAAACTTTGTGGGTTGTTTTTACAAACTTTTATCCAAGAGTTAACTTGTACCTGTCTTTATTATAAGATGAAAGATGCCTTTAACATTTTAGACTTTCCCTACTTATAGTAACAAAATTATTTCATATGGCACTATTTTTGTGATTATTCTGGGCAAAAAACAAACAAACAAACAAACAAACAAATAAAAACTGTGCTATATTTGAAAATTATGCTAGAATTCTGGGAGCTTCATGAAACCTTTGACGACATTTCATTATAGAAAGCATATTGGAGATTAGAGGCAAATGGATCACCAATCCATATGATTATTAACAGCATATTGGATTCCTGTGAAAATTACAATTTTACATTTCAAATTTGTTAAATGCAGATCAACACAATTATTTTCCCATATTACTCTTTCCTTTTCTACATGTCAAACAAGATCACTTAATAGGATATTAGGAACTACCAGGGAACTGTGGACCACACATGGCAAAAAAAAAAAAAAGTTTCTGGCCAAATGTTACAAACTATTGTTCATGGTCTACTAGGCAGCTAATGGTAGCAATTCTGATCCAGACCATGGGTGCCCCAAGTGGAATCCAAGAGCTTGAGCCTACATGCTTATAAAGAGGTTGATAGCTACCCAAGATGATCAGGAAGTGAACTTCGATCATTGATTTAGATGGAAAGATCAGAGCAGAGCCCTAAAGGCTAGGCTGAAAAGATGAGCTTTTAAATTTTCTGTCTATTCAATAGACACCCCAAGTATCTATCTCTGCCCAGGCCTGTATTCTGCTTCTGTGTGATATACAGAAACAGATTAAATGACATTAGTGCCTTTATTCCAAGACTGCATACATCCAACAGTCACATAACATAATGTGCAATGTGTCGCAGAAGAAGAGTGCTATGAAAAGGTGGAAGGAAAATCAGATCTGAGGGGGCTCAGGAAAGGTTTTGTGGAGGATGAGCATCTGAGCCTACCTTAAAGGAGAGAATTTTGATAGGTGGAGGTGGAAGAGAGAAGAACATTCTAGTTTGTCCAGAGGGAATGAGTGGCTGTCTCTTATTGGATCCAAAAGCATTGCAGTGGCTAGGTGATGGCACAGTAAGGTTTTGTCTTCTCAGCTATGAAAGCAGATGAACTATATTCATAAGGACCAATCTTCTCTTTTATGTTTTGGGTAATATATTTCCAGAGTGGGTCAGGCTAATATGCTGGACCCAGACATGACCAGTTCTGCTGCCTCCCGTAGTTTTCCTATTCTTGGGATAAATCGGGGACACCAGCCTCGAGGGCAGTCAGTCTGGCACCTTTAAAATCACAAGCACAGAAAAAGAGTGAAGAAGAAAAAATAAAAATAGCCTTACACATCAGCAGGACAGAAAAGGTGCCCAAATGTTCCCTTTTCACATTAACAAAAATTTACAAACTATGCCTTTTAGGGAGGCATTCAGAATGGAAAGAAAGTTACTCAAGCATAGTGTATCCTTGCCTCTAGAGGGACTTACACTACACATTATTAAAAGCACACTACAATCTTAATGCCCATCTTTTATACAAGTATCTCAGCTCCTTTAAACAAGAAAAGCCAGGGGAATGGTATGAATTTCAAGGCATCAAAGCATGAAGAAAACACAGTTGATGAGGGGCCAGTAAGAAGCTGGAGCTCAGACCCAGGCTGTTGTGAGGAGCTTGTTGGTAATGCTTAGCACAGTAACTCAAAAGATCCAATGACAGAGGACCAGACAGCTCGCAGAGAATTTAGTCAGTGAATTAAGACTCCTGAACTACACACGCATGCACGACTAGTTTATATATAAATGCTCGTTATATCTATTGCTTTATATCGACTGGGGAGCCAGCCATTAATTCTTACCCCTTACGTGTTCTCTCCCATCTATAGAGAACTCAGTGATGTCTCTAAAATGCTCACCTTCCACCACATGCCTACTTCCTAAATCAGGTTTCCTACCTTCCATGGGCTATTGCAATGGCTTCCTAATTGTTCTGATATCTCTGAATTACTTCCTCTTGCAAATGGAAAGGTTGTATGGAGGCTTTAATAACTGAGCTAAGTCCAAAGGTTAGGCAGAATTTGAACAAGTCATTTTTAGGTTGGCATGGTAGATGGTGGCATTCTGGCATACCAGGAGGTTGAACAAGGCAGAGAGAGTAGTGGTATTCGTCTTTTCATATTTATTTTCTCTTTTAGTAACGTGAATTTATTTCCCTTATAGTGCGAAAATAAATTTTCACTTAAAAATGTTTTCCCCATGATCACTACATGATTAATACAAAAGGCCACAGACCCTCTTTTGCAATTACTGCTTGTTTTTAAGGTGGGACCAAAAATGACCATAGCCATTTTGAGAGTTGGTGCCATGGTGATTGGGGATGACATACTCCCAAACTTGTACATTATTCAGAATCAAAAGTAAAGTAGTAAATTTATGGAGACATCAAGCTAGGTCACATTTATCTTCATGTCCTCCTTGCTACTTACAATAGAAATTTTAGGCACAAGCAAATTAATACTGTATCTTTAAATATTGTAATGACTTGAAACTCTATATGCCAATTGTATGACATATCAGTTTCCTCATTAAGCATCTTCTTGAATATATTTTTTTAAAAGTCTTGTTCTAAAAGTTAAATCAATATTATATAAGGGTAGTGAAATGATAGTAAAGCATTCCTAGAAACAAAGCTTGCTCCAATTTATCCTACACATGGCCACTGGAGGTGTCTGCTTAAAGCACAGCCTCCATTCAGCTAATTCAGAAATCATCTTCCATTAAAGGTAAAAAAGATAACAGAACAAGTTTGCATCCTTTATGTGATAGGCCCATATGACACTCACTGAAGGTTCTATGATGATGGGATTTTCTATCACCAAAGCCTTAATTTCACAGGAACCTGTAGCATTAAGGCATGTAATAACAGATAAACTGTTTCTTAAACTGTTTACGTTCTAGGACGGTGATTGTCAACCTTGCCTGAACATTGCACTCATTTGGGGAACTTTAAAAAATACTGATCCCTGGGTCCCAGCTCCAGAAATTCTGATTTCGTTGGTCTGGGGCAAGATGTTACAGGAGTGAAATTTTTGAAAGCTCTTCAGGTGATTCTAATGTTCAGCCAAGTTGAACCACTGTTTGAAGGGATACCTATTTCTGTACTGCTTGTCAAAATAAAAGTTGACAAGTATTGCCTAAACAGGTTTCATCTGCATGCAAAACAGTTCAGGGACAGACTGTTCAACCATGAGTTGGCTGAAAAAAAGAAAATTCTGTGTCATAATATATGTTGTTTTTTACCAACACGAGTAATCTCCCTAATGTTCTATTTATGTCTTAGTTTGAAAAGTTTTCAATGCCTTTCTACCCATCTAGTTGAAAACCATTTAAAGTGAGATATCACATATTACAACATATGAGGGTACTTAAAAATGGAATTAAAAGATAACATGAATCTTTCCATGAAATTTTTGAAGACCCTTTGTACATAAAACTGTTCTTACTATTTTCTTGGACTCTGTCTTTAAATAATGTGGTAATACCCAGCGTCCTATGGTTAGTGTCACTTAGATCTGTGATTATTGGAGTCCTTATTATATCTTAAAAGCTGGACTGTAGAACACATCCAATTCTGTCACTCTGCTTGTGTATATATAACTGAATTATACTACTTCACTACATTATTGCTTTAGACAGTCCTCACAGAGATATTTGCAGATTCAATGGGTACATGAATGGCAGGGGAGAGAAGGCTGCAGATGCTGTCCCTCTTTCTCTTTCTCTTTCCTCTACACACACACACATATCCACACAGACACACAAAACAGAAAAGGAGCAATGACTGCTTTAGCAGTAGGGCCAGTGGTAGACTTAAGACACTTTCAGAGACAGACAAATTAAGAAACACTTTGGCCCTCCAAAGGAAATTAAGCTAAGGTAAAAGAAGCAAATAACTCCACACATATACAAACCCAAACCCCAAAGTTGTCAGGGAGAGAAGTTCAGGAATGGGTGGACAAAGGCCTGAACAAAAAAGCAGGTGAGATGAAGAGAAGGCTGAGTAACCATCTGAGAGAGGGAAGTTATTGTGAACTATGGCGCGATTCGTTTGTAGATACGTATTTGCTTAAGTTAGGCCTTCTGGTTGAGGAGGTAAATTGCAAGGGGGAGTCCCACCTAGGGCTGCAAAGCAAGCATGTTACACTGATTTAAATATATGCATTGTGAAAGAGAAAAAATAGAAAATTATTGTGTGTTTTTCTCTGTGCCAGGGACTCTGCTAAGCAATTCACATACACTCTCTCATTTAGTCCTATCAACCCTAACCTGTTATTCTTATTTTATAATAAGAAACCTGAGGTTAAGTCACCTGGCCAAGGTCTCAAAGGGAGAATGCACTGGGGCTGAGGTTGGAACCAGGTCTAAGTTCTAAAACCTGTTTTCTTAATCAGCATGTGTTTTTCCATGAATAAATTTTATTATTCAATCCTAATGGTGACGTTACCAGCATGGCTTAGGAGTGGGGCCCATTGCCACCCCCAGAGAAAGAAGAAGGGCCAGTACAGCATCACTTCTCCAACCCCCCAGTCTCAGGAGATCTTAGTGAACACTGTGATCTGCCATAGGCGGGGAAGATGAGGGTCTCTCATAGCAGATCTTGCGTGTTGACTCAAACTCTGGCTTCCCATCAGGAAAGCTTTTAGAAAAATACTGAGGTTTGCACTCTACCTCCAGAGACTTATTTCTTTGATCTGAACTAGGGCCTTGAAATAATGAGTTTTAGAGGTTCCCAAAGTGATTCTAATGCAGTGGATTTGAGAACCACTGCTATAACAAGGACTGTGTGCATATGAGGAACACAAAGAGTAGTTTGTCCTGGAGTCCTAGAAGGCAATAATAGCTAGTGCCAAGAGCCCCAAGGATCTACATTCTAGGAAACTGCTGATAGGGGCAGTGAGTTGGGCACCATCTACCCTGGTCCCCATCTTCACTAAATTAGCAATATGCACAGTAGACATGACAATAACTTTCTCACAAAAACTTTCATTCTCAGGAAAAGCAGCAAAAATAATAAACAAAACAAAAATACCACAACCACCACTAACAGCAAACAAAACAAAAACCAACACTGTTTTGCAGTTTTGGATAGAATACATGGTACTGTTAAAACAAAATTATATATGATATCATGTAAAGAATATCAAAATTATGAGTCCTACCTTTGTTACTTACTAGGGACAGGCAGCCTAGACAGGTTCCCTAAATTTTCTGAGCCTGAAGTTCCTTGTCTCTAAAACATGCAGCTGAACAGATTCGCTCACAAGACAGGAGGTCTTAGCTGAGTCATACACCCTGCATTTCTATCAACCCCTCAACAAATGCACTTACTGAGTCTCTATTCTGTGCCTTGTACTACGGTAACTTTTCCTAAGTCTTCTGAAAAAGGAGATGATGGTAACTGCCTTAACCACCTGGCCATGAATTTCCATGAAGGTAACATCTGTAAAGTGCCTCACACGAGCCCTACTTCTTTCTTCCTTCATCTACAGGGGGTATAAGACAACCTCAAAATGAAGAGCCCATCACAATTAAAACCAGAAAGATGTTCTCGACCACCCTCTAAAGATGATAGTCAATAGTCAACACGTGGAAATAGATGCAGCTGCATATCTGATGCAGTTATGTACAATTTATCAATATTTTACTAATAGAATTTAGTGCTAGAAATTCAATCCCGATCTTACAGAAATGTGGGGGCCCCAGAGGGATGGTAACAGTCAATAATTATTCAGCACCTATTAAGTGCCAAGTGTCGTTTTAAGTATTTAAATGTATTGCTCATGGAATTCTCCTGATGACCCTACGGTACAGGCCCTGTCATTATCTCTACCACCGTTGAAGAAAAGGTGGTGCCTGATCTCTGTGGGTCTGACGTAAGTTTAGATAGTGTTATATCACACATTGAACTCTAATTCTATAAGCCATTTAGCACTTTTAAGTTTCAGTATTTCATTGTTAAAATCAGGATTCAGTGCCCTGCCCACGGCCACAGAGTTAAAGATTGAAGCCAGAACTGGGGTGCAGGCAGTCTGGCTTTAGAGCCTACCCATTTAACCAGTCCTCTAAACTAGCCTATTACTTTTTAGAAATCCAAATTTCTCAAAAACATCTGGCCTGGCAGGGAGCTTATACAAATCTAAGAACATCCTTGACAGGAACATAACTTTTGGCCAAAGCAAGATTTCTCTTCAAGTTAATTTCTACACATGGACATTTTCATATTCCCACTCTTAATATTCAATGTATTCTTGCATATTTAAAATTCTTTCCATAATCGATCTGTGAACAGAAAAATCAATATTTACTAGTATAGTTATAACTGCTGTCGCGACAGTTATTTTTGACTTATGATTTGAATCTGCACCATGGTATCTCTCATGGGAATTTGCATTTCCCTCAGCTCCACTGTGGCTAGAAAATCATTAAATTTATTCTGGTTGAGGGCAAACTTAACACCAAGGCGACCCAAAGGGTGTCTCTAAATCTATTGTATCGCTGTGACCCGCAACAGCATGATTCCTCCCTCTGATGCTAACAGGCACCCTTCATATTTATATAGTGCTCCATAACATTAAAAGTACTTCCTCATTCATCAGTGCATTTGGATCCTCCAATGATCTTGGGAGGCAGCAAAGCAAGGGTTATGAGCATCCTGATTTCAACAATGAAATACTGAAACTTAAAAGGGTTTAATGGCTTATAGAATTAGAGTTTTCTCAAATATCTCTCTTACCTTCCTATTTCACAAAAGGAGAAAGCAGGCAGATAAGAGTGTTAACACTGAAAAGATCTTCTGTATAACAAAAGATACACATAGATGCATGTTTAAACGTTTAGCAGGCAGATAAGAGTGTTAACACTGAAAAGATCTTCCGTAAAACAAAAGATACACGTACATGCATGTTTAAACGTTTATGCAAGGAAATCCGTATTTCACTTGCAATTTTCTCCAATGATCATATGACCCTTTCCATCTTAGACAAGATGGGTTCCATAGTTTGAATGAGTCCCCTCCAAAATTCAGGTGTGATCAGTGTGATAGTATTAAGAGGTGGGGCTTTCAAGAAGTGATTAGGCCATGAGAGCTTCGCCCTCATGAATGGGATTAAGGCCTGAAGAAGAGGCTCTGTGCAGGGTTCTGCTGGTTTGCCCTCCCGCCTTCTGCCACGTGAGGGGGCAGCAACAAAGCACCATCCTGGAGGCAGAGAGTGCTCCTCACCAAACCACTAAACCTGCTGCTGCCTTGATCTTGGACTTGCCAGCCTCCAAAATTGTGAAAAAATAAATTTTTCTTCTTTATAAATTACTAAGTCTCAGGTAGTTTGTTATAACAACCCGAGATGGACTATGACAATGTGTGATTACTGAAAGATTTCTATTTTACCGTACCTGCCTCCAATGGGTGATGCAAGTTTAGAATACATATCAAAAAGAGGAAAATGAAAGTTATGACTAACACTACTTCTTTTAAATTTCTGATTTATGAAGACTGAGAGTAATCTTGCAAGTTCACATAGAACATCATAATTTCCATATTCTCATTTGAATCTTACAATAACTAAAAGCTAAATAAGATGATTATCCTCTTTAAACAGATAAGTTAACATAGGGATAACTTTATGACTAAAAAAATAAATAACAATGCAAAACTGGAAACCTTCTACCAAATGAATGTTATATATAACAATTATATATAAGATTACATTTAATTCTTATGACTTGAGAAGTAGGTGGCAGAGTTGCTATTCAAGCTGTCTGGTGAGCTTTGAGCTGGCCTTTATTACCTGAACACATGGCACGAGACTCAGAGATGGGCAATATTGTCCCTTGACACTACTTCATTGGGAAGCCACTTAGTCTTACTTGGGCTCTTGCTTCTTCATTTGGTTCCAAAACACTCATGACACATTTGTTAAGAGGAATGTAGAGAAAATTCAGAAAACAACCCGTCCATCATCTTCATTTAGAGATGCAAAAACAAAGCCTAAGAGAGAGGCAGTGCCTTGATTAGGATCCCACAGCAAGCTGGTAGCAGATGAGACCTGAATCCAGGCCCCTAGGCTCTCAGCATAGTGCTCTTTCAAGCTGTGCAAAACTATCTCCCAGGTGTGCTACCTCAAATATTAGTTTCTTCCCACTAGCAGGCGCTGTTGCCTGAGCATGAGGAATTTCTCCCTCCACATAATGGTGAAATCTCATTGTAAATGGGAATGTTGTGTGGAACACAGCAAAGTCTACCAGGATGGCTGCTACGTGATTTTGGAATGAGGTTAATTCCGTTACCATATGAACCAGTACAATGATTTCATTTCTCTCTGACATAACCTGGTGTTCTGGATTTTTACATTTGTGTGTTCTGAAAATCAAAGGAACGTCAACAGGATGCGGGGTAGTGGGTTCTGCAGAGGCACAACAGGGCCAAAGAAGACCAGGCTCTGGTTCCTGTTCAACCATTTCTGGTATATATACACTGGTTTTATACACTGGTGCTATATAGAAGGTTTCCAGTTTTTGCTTCATTTTTTTTTAGAGAATACAGATTATTCAAGTGGAATAAGTGGTAAATTTGTGGCTAGAAGAATTGGGTTTTGATCTTAGTTGTATCATACTTTTGTTAAAAATATTGATATAAATCACATGCATAACAGAGCAGAAGTACTTATACATATGGACCTTATATCTAGACACCACATTCTAAAGAATTTCTATGTAAAATCCACAAGGTGGAATGCAGGACTGATGTGAATAGACAGATTTTTAGGATCTAAGTGCCTTACGTATACTGGCAATGCTGTTTATATTCTCAGGATGGATGCCATGAATACTTGACACGTGATGTTACATCAGAGCGCAGAGGAAAACACACAGGCATAGAGTCTTATGACCTCAGGCCATCTCCATTCTTGCTTCTCTGTAAAACCCTCATTGCTATACTGCAGTCTCCATCTGATTCCATCTCCCACACTTGCATAGCACCACTGAGCTCTCTGAGTGCTGAACTGATGTCTAGGGAACAGTTATTAATACACATATGTATGCACACAGTATGTGAAAATATGCAAGATTGAAAGTGATTAGTGCATTACTTTTAGGTAATACTTCCCACAGGGACTGTGTGCCTGGAAAAAATTCCTCTCTCACTACAGAAGCTTGCACAGTCGTCTGCTATCACTTACCAGAATGTTTGGGATAAAAATGGTGTCAATTTTAAGGAAACACACTTCTCAGATTTCTTTGTTAACATCTGAATAAAACATGAGAAGGTTCCTACTTTTCTCCATTCTCCTTTCATTCAGAGAATAAGTCCCTTCACAATCTTGCTTTGTGTGAGAAAGAAAATAGTCACCCTCCTTTGCCACCTCCAGATTAGCAGAATCACTGGGTTTTAAAGTAGAAAAGTTTAAATTCCATGCTAATAAACTCCTCTGGCTCTCATAATTTCTGAGCTGCAGGTCAATGCTTTATAATAAGAACACAGCAAGAAATCACATTTCTACCTTGTAAGAGCTTATAGCCCTGTGAGATCAGAGACAGCATCAGAAGAAAGGCACAGAAAGTTCTACAGAAAGGATTGCTGGGACTGAAGGGACACTTTCTGGACCATGTGAGAGTTTGAAAAAATGGAACACTGCCTAAGAAGCCAAATCCTCTCTGTGCACCTCCCTTCTATAAAATTAATACACTGAATCAAGTGGTTTCTCTAAGGACCTTCCCAGTCTTCAGTTTTTCATTCTAAGATAAATTTTATAAGATGAACACATGAACTGAATTTAAATTAAGGCTGACCGAGAGTAAAGAGAATGTACAAAATGGTGATTTCCGGGAAGCCCTTCAAGACCCCAGATTTGTTGAAACACTATAAAAGCTATGAAATAAAAGAAATGAGAAAACCAGGCAAACAGGCATGTCCTATTTATATCAGTAGAGTATTTCTGGGCAATTCCTCTTGTACTAATGTAATTTCCATTTTTAGATTATCATATCCAGTAAACATGTTTAATTTTTACAAGATGATTAATACCCAAGTGCCTAATAACTAGTAAGTAAGTCAGGGCTCTCCCTTACTGAGGCTTATAGGGAGCCCACAGAAACCATGTAAATCCACAGAAACTGCATAAAAACAGATAAGCTCAGTAATGGGTTCTTGCATCAGCTCCTGCTGTGTGCTTTTATTTGAAGTTCTGTCTTGGGCAAGAGATACCACACAAGGGGAGGGCAAAGTTGAAGGTCTTTAGCAAAAATCTGGACTGTAAACACAGCTTGGCATTATCAGCATTCTGTTAAGTTCAAAGAAGAGATAGTTACAACAAATACAGCTTGCTTTATTTCTGAAACAAAACCATGCACATATTTGTGGCCATACTACTAATTAACCTGTGGATTGTTCCTTTCATCTACTCAGTATTTTTTTCTCCCCCCTGTTACAACATGTCAGGGTTATTTTTTTCCATCTGGAATATACTCAACCTGTTCTCTTCTAGGCACTGGAGAGAGAATGGTAGAAATGACTAAGGGACTGAAGAGACTGACTTGTACAGAAAGATTAAAGGAGCTATATATGTACATAAAATGAGGCTGAAGGATGACTAAGGAGTGCCGTGATTACGGTCTATAAATATTTGAAAGGTGTAAACACTGAGGAATAATTTAGCTTGTTGCAGGTGGTCTAACTGGGAGTGATGGTGTATATTAAAGAAAAGGGAAGATCTTTGTTAAAGAAAAAAATTTAAATGTTTAAGATGCTATCCATGGGGTGTAGCAAAATTGGAGCAGGAAGCGTAGTTGAAAGAGCACTGGAGTAAGAGTCAGAGACATGCCACATACAGGTGTGGAACCCTGGACAGGTTGTTTAGTCACCATGGGCCTCAGATCTGTCTTTTGTCTATTGAAGTGTGGACCACAATTAGAGACTTTTGCTGTGTGCTCAAAACAAACAAACAAACAAACAAACAAAACAACGCTTTAAGGATTTTGAGGATCCTGCACTACTGGGGGGGAGTAGAAAGAATGAAGGGAAGTGGGGAGTGCCTAGTGCCCCGCATCAGTTTCCCCTTTGTACCATCAGCTTCCTCAGAATGATTTCTGAGGAATTTACCAACTTGGAAAAGTATGTATAAGAAATTTACTGACCTAAAAAGTTTGAAGAAGGTATTAGAGATTAGTTTTAAATCCATTCCTAGTCAGAAGACTCCTGACAAGGCAGATGACACACTAAAGTTCTGCTTTCACAAACGTTTATTGAGCACATACCTACCTACATGCCGACACAGGGACAGAGCAGTAAGGCAGATGTGCTTGCTGCCTTCACAGACCCACATTTGAAATGCAACTTTTAATATGGGATTGCCAAGAATTCACAAATGAATAGAGGAATAGCGCATGCAATTTCTTGTGAGCTTGAAGATAATTAATGCAATTTGATATTTATCGAGCACCTACCTACCAATCTTTAAGACTTGTGATAGATAATGCTGAGCATAAACATTCGAATTAAACAGATATCGAGTGCTCGCCGTGCATCAGGCACTGTGTGTCAAGCTAGGAATAGAAAGATGAGTGAGACCTGCCACTTGCATTCCCTAGAACACATGGACATATATAATTACACCATGATGTAATGAAGGCTGTTGAAGACCGTATGAAAATACCACGAGAGTCACATAAGAAAGTAATTAATTCTTTCCAGAAGTGGGCTCAAGTTGCGGGAGGGATGCTGATCAGATAAAACTTTAGAAGGGAGTCAGAGGATCAGGCTGTTAAGGATAAGTAGAACATTTTACTTAGAGAAGCAGGGAGAAGAAAAGCATTCCAAGCAAAGGGAAAGGCAAAAAGAAAGAAAGGAGTGAAATCGTGTGGCACATTCAGAACCTAGAGGGCAGAAAGTAAGGGGAGGATCATAGGGCTGGAGCCATGCACCCAAGGCAGGTAAAGATAGTTTCCTATGTGAAATGAAGAAATACAAAATTTACTCTGTAGACAAGAGGATATAAGCTTGAAGAAAAAAAAAAAAAAAAAAAAAATGACATGACTGTATACATGTTTTAGTAACCTCTCAAGTTGTAATATGGAGTAACAATTGAAGGGGAGAAAGGAGGTTGGAAGAAGTGAGTAGGCTACTGTAATATTTGAGGGAAGCAGACCAATTAATGCTTTTTGGCCTTCTATGCCTACCTATTCTCCTCAATCTGCAGATTAAGACAAGGAGGCTCAGAAAAGTTAAATAACTTGTTCGAGATCACATGATGAACAGAGAGCCAAAATTTGCACCTTTGCATTGTGCTGAACAATGTGTTCTATTACACCTGGCAGCAAAAGAAGGTATCGGAAGTTGGCAGTGTGGTTAGGGGAAGAAGAACAGATTCAAATTTTGTTTTAAAGTACACAAGGATAAGGGACAGATTGGATGTGCAGACAGAGAAAAGTGAGGAAGAAGTTTCCGCACTCTTCTGGGGTAACTTTGTTATATTCATTCACAAAGACGAGTTTAACAAGGTTCAGACTTTCTATAGCCTCCAGTAAAACTGGGTGGCGGGGGGCAGGCATATATATATATATGTTTCTCTCATTGTATATGTGTGTGTGTATATACCTTTGTGTACCAGTGTGTGTGACTGCATGCTTGTGTGTGTATGTATGGAAGATTATGTGTGTATTTGTTTGAAGAATTATGTGTAGCTTTGGCAGCTTCAAGTAAAACCTATTAAACTCACCAGGACGGAAGGTATTTGAGAGAGAAAATGTGATAAAGCAAGTTTGATATAGCCCAATTTTTACTGGTATGCAGATGCCCTTCGCAGCCTGAGAAGTCATCAAACTCTAAGGAGAGAGAAGATACACAGTAAACCAAGGACTGACCAAGACCAGATTTCAAAGGAAAATCTGGGCTTCAATTATTAAGAAACCAAAATGGGGGTATATTAGGCTAGGAAAATTCGTCTCTTATTGCTTATTCATGCACTGCATATCTTGTGACTGGTTTTGTTTCTGCTTTTCTTCTGAATTTTTTCCTTTTCAACACAGCCAAGGACTTTCTGATACTTGGAGATATTCGACAGAGTGGTTGGGATGCTGCAGGCAGGTGCCAGCTTCAGGAGTTGGAGCGCACTGCTTCTTTGAAGTGGACTTCTAGCTTTGAAATTCCACGACAAATCACTCCTGTGGGTACATTTCATTGGTTGGTTGACTGATCATAAAGACACAGTTGAGACTTAATGTGTCCTTCATTTAGCAACTGAATCTGTGGATTAACCTCTCAAGGTCATCGGTAACACACACAGACTGGAACTCATGGCTTGCCTGCTGTTCCTGGCTACTCTTCTACTCTCGAGTACGTCTGCACACTTTTGTCCTTACAGGCCTAAGAGGCCACTTCCTCTGTGTGGACACACCCAACCCTACCACAGTGTGAAGTGGAACATGGCCTCAATTTCTGTCCCAAATGTTCCATCAACTGTGTGCCTTTGTGCACGACTCCTGCTCCCCTGCTACTGGTCAGCTGTATTTGATCCCAAACCTGCTCATGATATTTGAACTTGTTATTGTAATTATGGTATTTAATTGATTATTATGTACATTAATAAAAAAAATGAAAATGCTTTAACTTCTTAAAATCTAAGTGGAATGCTTTGGAAAAGTTCCATGAAGACATTTCACTTTGGGAAAAAAAGGAAATTATTCAATTACATATGGATAAGCAAACTTTAAAATATTAGGGGGAAAAAACGCATAAAAATCTCAAAGCATTTTGCACTCACATTGTTTCACAAATGTCTTTAAGTTCTTGTTCTCCTTTAAAGAAACCCCAACTGAAACTCCTAGAGGATCCATTAGGACATTATGCACTATGACTCATGTCAAACACAAGGCTGACAGCCCTCGCTCAAGTATGCCCAGAACGTATTAAAAAAAAAAATTGGTGAAATATACTTTTTCATGTTTATTTCTTAACTTCTTGGAGGCATAATCTCCATGAAATAAATGAGCACATATTAAATGTATAGTTTGATCAATTTTAATTTATAGGCTGTTGAAACTACCAACATGATCGAATTCTTGAACTTTCCACTGCCCTGAAAAAACTGTGCCCCGAGAAAACTGATGATTTTTTTTTTTGTCAGTATAGATTCATTTTGTCTTTTCTAGGATATTATAAAAATGGAGTTATACAATAGGTACTCTTTTTTTGTGGGGGGAGAGGGTTCTGGCTCCTGTTTCTCAGCTTCATGTTTGTGAGGTTTTTCCATGTGGTTGCACATATTAGTAGTTCATTTCCTTATTACTGATGACTCACATCCCATTGTATAAATATAGCACAATTTGTCCTTTCACCTGTTGGTGAACATTTGGGTTGTTTCCAGTTTTTGGCTATTACAAATAAAGCTGCTATGAACTTTTGTGTACAAGCCTCTGTGCGGAAAAAAGTTTTCATTTCCCTTGAGTCAATATCTAGACGGAGAATTGCTGGGTCATATGTTGAATGTGAGCTTAATTTTTTGAGACACTACCAAACTGTTTTTCAAAGTGGTATACCATTTTACACCCTCACCAATGTACGAGAATTCTAGCTGTTCCATCTTCTAGTTAATATTTGGTAGTTAATATTGTCAGTCTTTTTAATCTTTGCCATTCCAATCAATGTGTAGAGGTACCTCATCATGGGGTTTTATTTTGTTTCTCTGACAACTAAAGATATCAAGCATTTTTTATTGCTTATTGGTTATTTCTATATTTTCTTTAGAGAAGTGTCTGTTCAAATCTTTTGCCTATTTTTAAATTGCATTCTTTGTCTTATTGAGTTGTAAGAATTCTTTCTATATTCACAAGACCTCTATCAGATACATATACGTTGCACATATATTCTCCCCATATGTGGCCTGCTATTTCATTTTTTTATGGTGTCTTTTGAAAAATATAAGAGTTTTATGAAATCCAATTTATTATTTTTTTCTTTTCTAATTAGCATTTTTGTTTTGTCTTGTTTTGTACATTCTTTAAAAAAAATCTTTGCCTCTCCCAAGGTCAGAGGAATTTTGCTTTCTTGTAGAAATTTTATAGTTTTAGCTTTTCCATTTGAGTCTTTGATCCAAAATATGTGCAAGGCCTTAACAATGAACAGTATAAAACATTGCCAAGAAAAATTAAAGAGAATCTAAGTAAAGGGAGAGACATACCATGTTCATGTACTGGCAGACAATATTGTTAAGGTGTCAATTCTCCCCAATTTGATTTGGAGGTGCAACATAGTTCTAGCGGGCTTTATTGGTATAAATTGATAAGCAGATTCTAAAATGTATATGGAAATGCAAGGTATGCAGAATAGTACCACCGATTTTGGAAAAGAAGAACAAAGTTGGAGGACTTACACTATCTGATATCAAGATTTGCTCTGAAGTTACAGTAATTAAGACAGTGGGGTATTGGCACAAAGGTAGACAAAAACATAAAGTTTTAAAATTAAATTATGTAATCACTCTCTCTCTCTCTCTCAACTGGGATTCCTTCATTCAAGTACATTTTGATTAGCTCAGTGGAGCCAAATGCATTGAAGAAGGTTCTAGTGTATTCCCCACCCCCCATAAATTTCACGTTAATTTAAATAATATGTTTGAAAAAATGCCATGCTCCCTTTACTCATTTCTTCTCTGAAGATATTAAAAACTAGTGTTTTGATTTTTTAGGGGGGTGGAGGTAGGTGGATATTGATGACGCAGTGATTCCTTTTAATTTATTTTCTCCTTCAGAAGGGCATTTGTATATATTTTATCAAATTAATGTTTTGCCTCAAATTTGTTTGCTAAAAATAATAATTGAGCATGGTCATGGAAACTGAGACCAGGCAATGGATTGGCAGAGAATATTTTTACATTCTGTTAAACAAAAGAAACAAACAAAAAACCCACGCTCTTTATTTTTCCTGGTGGGGGAAAGATGACAATCATTTTGCAACTCACAAGAATCAAATTTAAAAGTGTTTCATTATGATGAAGTCATCCCTCATGGATAATTCCACAAAGATATGAATTTTACAACCTGCTGAGCACCGCAAATAAGTTTAAGTATATGATCACAACCTGAAGACAAAAGACTTCTAAATGGCCCTTACCCTATGAGTTCAAGCTTATTTTTCATTTCTTACCATTAATTGTGCCTGAAATATTTAAAGTAAGTTATGAGGTCCTAAAGTATAAAGCACTCCTTATAAAAGAACGTTCTTCACTAATAAGTGAATGCAATTTTTCTAACGCTGTAGAATAAAATATTCATAATGGATTAATGTGAAAGGATAGAGACACAATTAAATGTAATTTCTCTTTATTAAAATTGATGTAGGATATTGAGTTTGGATGGGTATGCTCTAAGAGAAAATATGAATGTAGCAGAGCATAAAACATTGCTTTTTGCAGTCCTAAAATGTAAGAGAGAGTACACTCTGAAGTCTACAGGTAGATCCATTTACTCTTTGGTGTTATTATGAGCAAATTAAAGTTCAGAGCCCATTAGGCAACAAGGGCCCTATTACAAAAGCAATGTTTAGTAAACTAGAGCACCAGAGTAACTGACTTGATGATGCCTGTGTTAATATCTACACTGGTTCTCATACTGACAACCTGGATTCCTCTTTGCCTTGCAAAGTCGTACGTAAGGGGATACATTTTGGCCCCAGATGTAAATAGATAACATTACTGCTGATTTCAGTGGACACTCAGTTTGAGAAGCAGAAGGCAAATTATTTTTGGGGGGGACCCCAAGTGTTGGGTTTTTTAAAAAAATTTAATTGACACATTGTAATTACAGATATTTACAGGGTACAAATTCATATTTTGATACATATATTTTGTATAATAATCAGGTTAGGGTAGTTAATGCATCAATCATCTTATTCATTTATCATTTCTTTGTAGCAAAAACATTCGAAAGCCTCTCCTCTAGCTATTATGTAATGTACAAAATTTAATTGTTAATCAGAGTCATCCTACTGTGCAATAGAACAGCAGAACGTATTCTTCCTATTTAATTGTAATTTTGTACCTGTTAGCCAATCTCTCCCTGTTTTCCTTCCTCCATTTCCCTTCCCCAGTCTCTGGTAACCACTGTTCTATACTCTGCCTATAATATCAACTTTTTCTTCTTCTTTTTTTCTTTTGGATTCCACAAATGAGTGAGGTCATATGGTAATTATCTTTCTGTGCCTGGCTTACTTCATTTATAATTCCTTAGTATCAACAAACTCAAGACAATGATGGTTGATGAATGATAATTCTTGGTCATTTACATTCAAGAAATATGAGATTCAGAAGACCTAAGAAGTAACTTTCAGAAATTATTATAAAGTGGTAGAGCAGCCAAACTGTGTTACTGTCAAGCCAGCTTATTTCAAATTCTGGCCTTTAGCAGGAGACAAAGATAGGATGACTGCAACTCAAAGAGCCATTGCAAATTCTGGTCTTTAGGAGACTCACAGATAACACTATTATATCTATGCAGAGCTGGCTAGTCAAGGGTATTTGTGAAGTAACTAACTCCCATGTTCAGTTATAAGCCCATTTTCCCAGAAGGAAGTCAACTTTTAAGAACGTCTAGATTTATATTATAACCCCCTCAGTTTACTAATCTCACCTACGAGACCTCTAGGAATGTTTACAGTGAAAACTACGTGTTTGTTTATGTGGGTCTCAACCAATGCCTGATATCAGAAAAACTTCAAATCAGTATACACAGCGGCAAGCCATCAGTTTTGAGAGGATTCAAAAAAAAAAAAAAAAAATCAGGACAGTGAGTCTTTGCAAGAAAGGAGCTTGGTATTTATGCCAGCTAATGATCTCATAGCAAGAGTTGAAAGGTACATCACTAATTGGTTTATAGGAATTATCTCTTGATGATGTCAAATGAAGAAATAAAATGAATGTAACTTTCACAACAAAAGTCAAATATATATAAAACTAGGGATCCAATTAAATGTCCAAAGGTAAGAGTTAGGGAACACCAGAAAGCTAGGCTATAGCAACTAAGAGGCTATTTACATTTGTTGTTAAAAGCAGCCCATACTCTACCAAGTGACTACGTTTGGAAACGTGGATCTACTACAACAATAGAAGTATCACCATGGTAAATTAAAGATCTTTAAATTCACCACCAGGGTACAATAAGATTCTTCATATAGTCTTCTAGGTTATACTACTGTGTTTAAAGAAGAGCAATTAGGGTCAAGGTTTCTGAAGCCATATTCTCTGCCTTTAAAACCTGGCTCTGTTATTTACTGGTGTGTGATCTTGGGCAAGTCACCTAATCTATTTGTGCATAAGTTACCTCACCTGTAAAACATGGATATAATAGTATCTACTAAATTAGAGTTGTTGTGGGCATTACACAATTTACAAATAAAGAGCTTTGGATAATACTTAGCACATCTATAAATACTATTTTTATGGTTATTGTTATTGCCAAGAAATCTATGGATTCACATTATGACCAATAATTTGGTCAGTACTATATTCCTCATCATTTAAAAATAACACTTCTAGGGACTCATTTTCTATAAAATCCTATTTTCTAATAATGACAGATCAGATTTCTGGTTCAGGATGATAGACTGAACACAATTCCATTCCAAGACTCTATTGCAAGAAAAACATAAAAGTACCCAAAATAATAAAAAATAACAGCAAAAAGTATGTTGAACAGAAAGAGAAAGAGAAAGAGAACGTATGTGGGAAAGGGGAGGTTAAAACACCCAAGATATTTCAATACACGTCTTGAATACAGAAAGCAGATGACAGCAGATTGAGTGGAATAAGATATATCCTAGAATAAGGCAGAATGGAGCTGAGAAAGAGGTCAAAGAAAAGGCTAGATTGTAGACCACTTAAGTAACACATTTATTTTTTTTTCAACTAAGGGCATCCTAGATATGATGATTACAATCGGAATCTGAATCACAGAGTTGGAAAAGGTACACTAAGGCTTCCCACAGGCCCCTACCTAGAGGACATTACCACATTCCCTAAGACTACTAAACATTTCAAAAGTCCACGACTGGAACATTCTGCAACAAACCATAGCCAAAGTCAGCCAAAACTTAGTCTGGTGCTGAAATGGTGTCTGATTCTAGAATGCTTAAGACCAAAAAGAACACAGCTAAATATTTGCATCCTGTATCTCATAGCCAAGGGCAAGTGGGAAGATGGTATTCACAGTTTCTTAGCTATCTTCCAGAAGAGTAAAAAATGGTGATCATGGGGAGGAGTTCTGAAATTCATCCATGGGTAATTTAATCTGGGCTGCTAACCTGTCTACCTGGGTTGGCAGGTCCACGGGAACACTGGCTCACAGAATCCTGGCTCACAGAATCTTTGAGCCAGATGAGAAAACTTTAACAAGTCTTCCTGTTTCTTAGTAACAGAGCCGGGACTAGAATCCAGGTCTCTCAACTCTCAATCCAGGGATTTTTGCACTAAACACTCATAACTTTCCTTCTTTGCTCTTTCATACATTCCTATTTTGCTAGCTAGTTCTCTCTCTCTCTCTCTAAGTCCTTTATAATTATAAAATAACACATGTTCATTGTCAAGAATTTGAAGACTAAAAAAATTTTTGTAGAAAATAAAAATCACGTAATCTGATTACTGAGAGATAATATGTTTACATTTTAATGTGCTCTCTTCTTATAGCCTTTCTAATACATATGTTTTATATAAGTTTGATCATACTGAATATATGAGTTTAAACTATGTTTTCCATGAAGGAGAACATTTTTCCCTAATCACTTAAATTCTTCAAATACAGTGTTTTAATAATATCTCATAATTTGGGATCTGAATCTTCTTCAACAGATCCCCTAATTTTGACCATTTAGACTTTCTATTCATCATTACAAACTGTACTTCAGTGAACATTTTCATAAATAGATTTTTTTCAAATTTATTTTTCTTTAGGATGGAGATATATATATATATATAGAGAGAGTGAGAGATATATATAGTTATATATATGTAGATACATGTATCTTTGTATGTCTATCTATTTATATCTATCTATCTATATATCTATCTCAATCCCTCCATCCATTCATCTGTCTGAACTGAGAGGTTTAAAACATTCAAAGTTCTTAAAGAATAATACTAAATAATTTTCTAAAAGTGTTGGGTCAATTTATACTCTGACTAGCTGCAAACGAAAGCAGTTTCTTCTCCTAAATCTTTGCTACTTTCATAGGTGAAAAACTGTTTTAATTTTCATTTTATAGAATTGTGAATAAAATTTCCTTTTTATCCATTTGTATTTATCTCTTTAAGAATTATTTATATCCCTTGTCTTTCCCTATTGGGATATTAGTATTTGCATAAAAATTTCCATATGAACATTAACCCTTTGCTTATCATATTTATTGCAAACATAATTCCAATTTATTTGTCTCTTAATTTTACCTCTGATGCTTAAATTTTAAAAGTTTTGCTGTCGAATCCATTAAAATTTCTTCTCTGTTTGTTCCTTATTGCTTTATAAGAATAAAGATTAAAGAAAATCTTTCATCAATACTAGATCAGATCACTATTTACATTTCACCCTAGATTTATTTTTTAGGTTGTTAGTTTTTAAACAGTGAATTCTTTTATTTTTAATTTTTTTAATTAAAACATAATTGACTGTACATATATGTGGGTATGGCATTGGATATCAATACTTGTGTGCAATATGTGATACTCAATCAGTATAATTAGTATATCCAACTTTACAAATTGTATTCATTTTTGTGGCCCTTCTTTAATCCATCTTTATTGTATATATTGTTTGAGTTAAGAATCTATCTTTTTCCGAAAACACTACTTTTTTGGTAAGCCACAACTCTTAATTTTAAATTAGCTTAAACTTTCAGAAGAGGTTTGTGGCTGGTCCCGTCTACATCTCCTAATTATCCACTCTCTCCGTTTCTATTCATCCAAACCACCTCTTCTATGCAGGCCTTAACTAAATCATAATCTGCTAGGATAGTTCAATGAATCAATTGGCCTCTCCCATGTCTACCTTTGCTACCTGGCCACGTTGACACCTGTTTAGTTACACAAACATTTTCATAGTGTTGGTTTGTAACTGTAATCTTTATGTCTGACATATCATTGTGAAAATATATTGGGGGAATTGTCCTTTCTCCATAACTTTAAGATAAATTATTAAATTATACACAATGGGAACTGGATCATAATAAAGGTGACCTAACTTGGTTAATTCATTTGAGTATTTTGTCTTTTGCGACTAGAATAAAGCTATTATTGACATGAATAGGATAGCTCTTCTGAAGGATTAATCAAGCTACTTAATTGCCTGAAACAAACACAGAACAACCTCTGAGGAACAAGATTACAGAACTCAACGTCAGTGGGTTAGTGTAGAACTTATTATATAGGCAGGTCTGGCTTAATCAAAGGGAACAGGCTCAACAGCATGTTTTAATGTGTGGGTATGGATCAGTTGAGCTATCTTCTGAAAAAGAATTCTTTGTTGATTTATAATCAACAAAGATTTGAACTACTCCAGTCTGAACCACTGTCAAGGGTGAAATAAGTGATTGCTGGGTTCACATGTAGAGGATGGCATTCTGGAATTCAGGGCATGGGGTGACACTGAGTGGCTCCAATTTCAAGAAGGGCTCAATACCTTCAGGCTCTTGACCAGATGCTCCCTGAAGCTTTCAGTGTTCCTCCTGGACTCTTTTCAAACTCAGCAAATGCATCCTTTCCACTGAAGCCTTTGGGATGGATGACAGTCTTCACAGGTCATCTAATCCATGCACCTGCCTTCAGGCAGGGCTGCACTTAAAACCACCCCAGACAGATGGTTCTTTGCTGTTCTCAAAATTCCTCAGGGAAGGAGGTTCCACAGGCTGCCACAATAATCTACTCCCATGTCTCCTAGACACCCCTAGGACACTGAATCCTAAGCATTTAGTTAATAGCAGGTGGCAATGAAACAACCCTTTTGTCTCTCCCTGAGGAATTGGAACTTGGCCAAATTAGCCATGGGGCAATTGCCAAAGTGTACAGGAACTTCAGTGCCCCTGTGAGCTTTACAAATATCAAGTTAAGTGGGGGTATTTAGTGTTCCCAGCTGACAAAATACAAAATTCACCAATGAGCCCAACAAGTTTCATAATGCTCCACCAGGAATTTACATGTTGGTAATAAATTTCAAGGCTTAAATCCTTTCAATTAAAAAAATTGAAATAAATAAGAAAAACCATAAAAATATCTTGTAAATAAATTCGTAAGTAATTCTTGTGTGAAAGAACAACTAAATTATGAAATATTTGTAATAAATAAAAAAAGACATCAGAACTCATGGGATGCAGATAAAGTCAAAGAGTAGTATTTATAAATTTAATTGCTTTTGTTGTTACTAAACAAAAAAGAGAATAAGTGAATTGACATTCAGATTAAGATACTACAAGAACGGATAACTAAATAAACTAAATCAAAGTAGGAAGTAGAAATTAATGTCTAAACATTAAAAATAATGACTAAGGAAATAAGGAAACTCCACACACACACACACACACACACACACACACACACACACACACACCCATGCACACACACAAAGAAAGCTTAACTGAGGGGGGAAAATAGTCAAAAGTAAAAAGGGAGCTATAAATACAGACAAGAAAGATATTTTAAAAACTATAATTGAGTAATATGCCTACATCATGCTAACATAGTTGAAAATCTTGATGCAGTGCATGATTTTCTGGCAAATTAAAGCAACCAAATGAATTCTAGTAGAAGTAAAAAAAAAAAAAAAAACAACAACAGACAAACAAAAGCCCCCCAAACTCCCAAAACAAAAAGAACTTCAGCAGCCTAACAGTCACTGAAGAAAATGGACGGTTTAATATAAAAGTCTGTTAATAACATAACTCAGTAAGGTGTTTGAATATAAAGTAAGTAATCAAAAGTCAAAAGCTTCCTTTTATACTAGCAATAACCACTTAGAAATGGAAACAAAAAGATTGCACAATAGCAACAAAAACTGAATTATCTTGAAATAAAGTTATTAAGAAAGGAAGAAAACTATAAATAATTGTTAAAGGACATGAAACAATTCAAACAAAGGAAGAGAATATCAAGTTAAAGAGGTTAGTGTAATTCTTAATAACTGATTTTAGTACAGACTAATCACGTAACATACAGCAAATTATTTTTCAGAACTGTTACAGAATTCTTCACTTTTTCTAGAGACTTTTGTATCTTAATTGAAATATTTGAATATATGCATATATATGTACACACACACACACAAATACACATGCATTTTTGGTGGAGGAAATGAAAATTTCTAAGATAGGTTGAAACTCTTGACTGTAGACACAGTCACTCTGCAGCACAGAAATATAGGAATGCTCCCTGTAGACTATATCCATACACAGTTCCACGAGACCTGGATTAAAACTGCGACTACTCTCGAGGTAATTATCCCTGATACAACAAAGTCCAAATGCTCTGTGGGCATGACTATGGCAAGAAGAGCCAGAACAGCCAGTTCCAGCAGTTTCTCACTGAGTTTATCGTCCACGTGGGATCCTCCTACTTTAATACCCATTGAGAAAGTAGTACTGGTCCAAACTTTTCCCTCTGGCCCAAGTAAGAGAAAATAAATTAATTCTATGGTGAGATAATGAATAAAGTGGATCAGAAAGAAAAACTTTTACAACTCTAGTAGTTTATAGTTTAAAGAGCATTTACACTAATATTCAGCTTGCTCTACACCCCAATACTGTGGGGGATGTTTTTTCACCTTCGTTTTACGAAGAAATATGAATCAGAGGCCTTAGACATTTTTCGTCTTTTTTCCCTTCCTTAGGATATTCTTTTATGACAATATTGATTAATCTGATTGTCATAGTTAGCTTTAATGTGGCAATATACAGTGCCCAGCAGATCACAGAAGAGGGAATTTTGGAATGTAATTGCAGGTGCATCCTTAAGACCATCGGAACACACTCCCTCACTTCTCTTCTTGTCTAGATCTTAGAATAACTTTATTCATTTCTCACCTGTGTCTGACCTGGCTCTTATTGTTGGAGATAAACATTTCCACTTGGAAACCATGCTTCTTTCTTTTCTTTTTTTCATGTTTGTTTCCTAATTCAGAAAGAACCTATGCTTTGATAAACATGTCCCTTCCTATAGCATCAGCCATAAGGTTCTGTAATTCCCTTCGGTGCGATCCATGGAGCTTTCTGCTACTCAACTCTGGAACTCCTGACTTAACTGTCCTCAGAAAACAAAGACTAGGATGGGGGTGGGGATGAACAACCTTTCCCTCTGATCTCTTTTCTTTTCCCAGACACTCTTTAACACATTTATTTCTCCCTTTTTTTTTCTTCCCTCACTCTTACCCTTCATTTTTTCCAGCACTTCTCTGTAAATGAAAACAAGGAAAGAAAGGGAGATAGGGAGGGAGGGGAAAAGGAGACAATAAAGAAAGGAAGGAAAGTAGGAAGGAAGGAGCCTAGATGCATTAAGTAAAGAATTGGACAGAAATGACCCCTGTCAAGGAAAATTATAGCTGGGCTTCTAATATTACATGAGCTCATATGCTCTGTCAAAAAGAACAAGCTTAGGGCCGAGCCCGTGGCGCACTCGGGAGAGTGCGGTGCTGGGAGAGCGGCGACGCTCCCGCCACGGGTTCGGATCCTATGTAGGAATGGCTGGTGCACTCACTGGCTGAGTGCCGGTCCCGAAAAAGGCAAAAAAAAAAAAAAAAAAAAAAAAAAGAACAAGCTTATTTGGGAATCAGCAAATCTGTTTTAGATACTCCAGGACCTTCATGTGATTATTTAGTTAGAATGTACCTTTCCCACAGGAAAGGAAGTATCAGTGCTATAAAAAAAAATTACAGTCAAATCTCAAGCTTTCATGTACTCCAAGATTAGAATCTACAGAAGAGTTGTGTCCCTTAACAAACAGGCTTATCCAGGCCACTCCATGCCTGTCCCAAGGATGGGACCAACCCAGCACTGTTATCTCTAGAGGACCACTGAAAACTTACCAGAAGGGCACATGGTAGATGGCATAAGTAGACAGCATAATGGTCTCCCAAAGATGACCACGTCCTAAGGCTAGAAACCTGTTAATACTGTATGTGACAAAAGGGACTTTGCAGATGTGATTAAGTTAAGGATCCTGAGATAGGGAGAGTATCTGAGGCAAAATCTAATCACGTAGATCCTTAAAAATCAGAGAGCCTTTCCCAGCTGTGGCCAGGGGGAGAAGTGACTGTGGAGATGATCAGAGATGCTATGTTGCAGGTTGAAGACAGAAGAAGGGGCCACAAGTCAAGGAATGTGGGAAGCCTCTAGATGAAAAAGGAAAGGAAGTTTCTCCCCAAGAATCTCCAGAAAGGAGTGGAGCCTTGCTAACACCTTGATTTTAGTATAGTGAGACCTATGTTGAAATTCTGACCTACAGAACTATAGTATAAAAAATGTGTGTTGCTTTAAGCCCTAGGTTTGTGTTAATTTGTTATAGCAGCAATAGAAAACTAACATAGGCATTATGAACTAATACTGATACAATCCTACATAGTTCATAAAATACCTTCTCATATCATATCAAACAAATATGAAAACGAAGAAGGGAAGAAGGTCTAAGGTACTCTTATGTCTTGCCCACACTCCCTGCACCTTCTCCTTTTCAAACATGATTTGAACTAAGGTTACCTATGATAAATTCACTCAAACTTCCTCACCAATTTCCCCAGATATTCCTGTATTACTGTTTCTCCAGCTATAAGAAACTACCAGACACTTTGTAAATAGGCGATGCAAAAGGGAAATGAAGTTCCTCGGGCTGATGTAAAGAACCAAGTTTTAGGTTGGGCACTGCCATTTGGTGGCTGTGGCTTAAACTCCTGTTTTTCTCTGGGTATCATTTTCTTCATCAAAAGAATGACAGAAAAAAATCCCTTGCAAGGTATTTTCCACCCTAAACATATACAAATCCTTAAGCAGGCATTGGGACCTTGAAACATTTTCTGTTTGAAAGTGGGACCAACACAAACAACACACATGCACGCACACGATGATTTTCTGAGGGTCTCATTTTTTGGAAGGTGAAAGTAATCTTTAAATCTATATGTGCACATATACATACTATTAAAAACTGATGGTCCTTCCTTCAGTTGACTCTGGTGCATCATTCACATAATAGTTTTCTCATAGTATTGCTGATGTGCAAAAATCTAAATACACACAAAATACACCAAAAATATAGTTGACTTGATCTGTACTTCTGCACACCTTCCTGTTTTGAACTGAATGAGAAGAAAGCATACTATCTTTCTCACGCCACAAGTCTCTTAAATTTGTTCTCATAAAATTCCAGCCTCATTATCCCCAGTGAAGTGACTTTATAAAGTTATCCAGGCCATTGGTAGTGCTATATGGCAATAGAAATGGTGACCCCTTCATTTTTTTCTATACCAATAAACCGATGTTACTCAGTGTTTTACAATAGTTAAGAGTTTCCCATTTTGCTCAGGAAAACATCCAAAAGATACTTTCTGTGACATACCACACAAGCTCTTTTATCACTGGACCCCAGATTCTCTATCCTTCCATGTCCCACTTCTCCTTCAACTCAATGTTGCTTCAGTTCCAGAGAATTTCTGTTAAGAAGTCTGCAACAATGTCTTACTGTCCCCAATATGCCATGCTTTCCTACCCCTATGCTTTTGCACAGACTGTTTCTTCTATATGCAACACATTCCCTCCCTTTCTCTACTTGGAAAAATTCTATTCCTTCTTAAACACTTGGCTCAGATATCCCCCCTTAATCTCCCTATTCTCCCAAAGGCCCGCAACCATTCTCTCTCGTAGCCATATGTACAGAGCTCCTATAAAGGAGCATTTGTCACATGGGAAAAGGATTATCATACATTTTTGATTCTCTAACCTCTAGTAGACTGTGAATTTCTTGGGGGCAGAGACCTCCTAATTCATTTATAGCAAATTTTTTTTCTGGAAAGTGTTTACAGCAACTCCGATTCACCCCACCTAGGTCAGTGATGGGCATATATTTAGGCTCTTCACAAAAACTTACTTAACAAACAAATCAAATGACCTTATAATGTACTGTGTCATTACTAGCCATACTGACTCACCAGACAAGAAAGATTACACAAAATCTAGGAGATAATTCTCCTGCTGGGTTTCACCATCTCTGCTATTTGTTCAGTTATCAAAGGAATAGAAATTGAAAACAGACACAAAAAAAGCTATGCAACCCACAAACCTACTATTATGAAAATGTGCATTCCATATTGATGAGCTGTTACTTAAGTAGAGCCAACTGAATAGGTATAGAGCAGCATAATATAATGAACTTATCCTCTCTCGACCAAGTGATTTGCAATGGAATCCCAGGCAAAATAATCACTCTCTTCCTTTTGCCTGTTCTGATTTCTCTAGAACCATGAAGGATAACAGTGCATTTCACAAAGGCAGTTTTGAGGAATAAACAAGATAATAGCCTAACAATGAAAGTCTAAAGACCCAGGTTTTATATGTAGATACATCATAAATGAGCTGTAATCTTGTGATTGCCACTTTCTGGTTCTGTTTTCAAGTCTGTGATATGAGATTGGACTAGATCAGTAATTCTCAACCTTTTTCCCCCTCCCACCACACCTGGGGGAAATGGCATACTTCATCAGCTAAATTTTCTCAGAGTGATGGTATTTCTCACTGGGGGTGAATCTAGGGTTATGTCAGTATGTCGGAATCCCAGTGTATGTACAAGGTAGGTGTGTGTGGGTGTGTAGGTTTGTGTAGGGATAAAGTTCCCCCACGTGATTCTTAGTCTTCATGTTGAGAACCAGGAAACTCAGGGGCCCTCCAGCCCCAACAATGTATGATTTTATAATTCTATGAATGAGTAGTAGGAATGGCACAGAAAGGACAGTAATGGAAAATGCAGACTAATTGCAGAATATAGTAGGCTAGCTGAGAAAAGTATCCTCAATAAAAACAGATGTTTGCTGAGCAAACAAGAATAGAAACCTGGTTTATGAAGATGGAGGCTATGCCTGTTAATGTCTGTGTGACCTTGGTCTACATACTGAACTGCACTAGGACTCAATTTTCTCATCTGTACAATCCAGATGTGAATGCCTACCTGCTGTGAGGATTAAGTGTGATCAGCTGTGTAAAGTGTTCAGCATGGCGCATGGTATCTAGTCAGCACACTATAAATGGCTGTCAACAATCCTGAGGGCAATTTGTGTTAGATAGACATAAATGAATAAGAAGTGGCCCTGTCTTTAAAGGTTAGGGTTCCACTTCTGGTGTAAAATTTTAGTGAACTCTGCTCTAGGCTGGCTTGTCTAAAACTCATACAAGTGTAATTAATATCAAAGTTATTTTAATGTTTTATAGTTATTCAATGACCCCCCCAAAAACTATTTAATATTTAACATCTTAATTGGAAATTCCAGAAGACCTAACCTGTGGTCATCATCAGAGATTGGTTTCAAGTTTACGTCCAAACACACAAAGCCCGAGAAATCTACAACATGATGTTCTAATAACCTCAGTATTACAATAATTTAGTGAACATTTATTAAACACTATGAATCACAGAAACTGCTATAAGTAATTTACAGTTAATAATAATAATACGTTATTATTTGATCCTCCAAAAGGACTATCACAAACACCATTCTAATCATCCCTACTTTGCAAATGAGTAAGCTGGTGTGAAGAGTGGAGAAACCTGCTTAAGGTCACTGTGGCAACATGGAAATTCAAGCCTAAGCAACCAGACCTCCCAGATTCCAAGCTTTGGGCCTTTCTGGCATGGTGGATAAGGGTAGAATCCCTAGACAGGCTGTTAGGAAACCTGGATTTTAGAGCTACCTGAGTGTCCTTGAATAAGTGACTTCCTTGCTGGGTCTAAGGTTCTCTGTCTAAAAGCAGGGATTTGGATTAAATCTAAGGTCCCTTTCTGTGACTTTCTAATTCAAATTATCCTGCTTTTAGAATTACAGATATTAGTGTCTGAGGTAATCTCTCTTTTTTTTTGATATTTACTTTTTTAGCTGCTGCTTTCTTTTGTCTTTCTTGGCATGTGTATGTTGGCAACACAAACTATTGTGCATACACAAGATGTGTTTGTAAATGTTTATGCTGCTATTGCTGTTTATTTCCTTCATTTAGGAGAAATAATAATTTATAAAACAAACAAAAAAATGGAAAGAAAACAAAATTAGGCAGGCCAGATTTCACCAGATTTCACAATTACATTCGTCACACTATGTACTGTGTTATTTCCACCTATCCGCCACCACTGTATCATTCACTAACCCCTTCTCCTGCTTAATTTTCTCTATAAAATATACCTCTATCTGACATACCATATATTTTGCTTATTTATGTGCACTCGAATGTTAAGCCCCATAATAGAGGCTTTTTGTCTGCTTTATTCAATGCTCTTGCACCTACGCCTAGAACAGTACGCACTCACAGTAGGTGCTCAATAAGTATTGATGAATGAAACTAAACTGCTTCCCAATAGGGGAGTCTCTGTGGACTGATAGCATCATCACTACTGAACTTCTGTTTTCTCACCTCACTTAATATCATTATTCACCCACCATAGAAGCCCAGGAAAAAGCCTCACCCATCTTTCTTATTCTCCCCTGAAGCCCCCCTCCTCAACCCCTTCAAACTCACAACTTGACTGCCTTAGTTCAGGCCCTTACTCCCCTTAGAATAGTATAAATGACACCCAGACTGATCTCCAGTCTCCCAAATCTTCTCTCTCCTGCAACAGCACCCAGACTGATCTTTAATCATTTTCTTGCGTCCTTGTTTAAACCTCGCAGGGATCCTCAGGGCCTTCAGGACAGACTCTAGACTCTTTTTCTAGGAAACAAAAGGCCTTTTTATTTAACTACTGATCATCCTTTCAGTCTCATTTCTCTTTCCCATACCCTATTCTCTAGACATATCTCTAGGCCATCCTCTGTTGGTCTCTATACCTTTATTCCTACCAAAATGTCTGTCTGAATTGCCCTTAAATTCATGGTTTACCTGGAAAGTCCCGCTAACATTCAGTCCCAACATTATCTATGTTAGAAAACCTTTCCCCACTTTTCTACTCATAGTAAGCCATTCTAACATTTTTCTTCCCATATTATTACCAAACTCCAGTAATATTGTTATCATATTGTAACTGAGTTATTTGTAAGCACTTCTGTCTCTATTTTATAGGCTAATGTTTAATGGAAATGCTCAGCATGGTGCCTGGCACATAGAAGGTCTTCAATAACTGTTAAATAAGGGAAGAAACAAAGAACACCATAAATTTCCTATCTAGAAGTCCTTGTCTTTCTCATTTAAAGCACGGTTATAAATAAAATCAGATCTCAAACCTTACCAACAACACAAAGTTTAGAATTTTCCTATTCTTACCTAAACAAATCTTGTGACTGTCTAGGGTATCTCCTGACTTCGAAAGTGACTGCAATGCTGAGGCCATTCCTTCCATAGGTATCTTCTTACATGATCTCCAAAGGAAAATCCACCTTGAGCCTAATGCATTATTGAGAATTCTGTTATTATAGACAAACTCGGGATGGCAACTGGATGCACACACCTGAATTGCATTTCCTTGATCTGCTAAAGAACCAGAAGGAATAGTATCCCCATGTCACCTGTAACCGGAGATGTAGAGCATGGGAGGTTCCAGGATAGTAGGACTGTTCCCAGGATTGCTTTAGAGGCTCAAGAAAAGTTTTCTCCAGAAGTAGGGTGTCACGACAGCTGCCTAAAGACACCATACATCCAAAATTAGGAGTGGGAACTAAGTTGATGAATCAGTTAATCAGTGTCTGACTTCCTGAACCACCTTAATGAAAGAAAATGCCAAAATTCACAGATAAATTGACACTCCTTGCTGACGGCCTAAAATAGCATCAACTTCCGACTGAGCAAGCCAATTGCTAGCAACTGCATTAAACTCTTCTGCCTGATGACATGTCAATAGAGTGACCTGATTTTCAAGATGAGCTCCCTTCTCTTTGCTCTCTCTCATTTCCACCTTGGCAGTGAGACTGGACCTGGCTTTTCTAAGACTCACTGGACTAGAAGACACCACTGTGATGGATAGTCAAAAATTAAAAGTAACTATTTCCATGTGTGAAAGAAGGCAGGACTGAACTGGAACAAATTGTGGGAAGAAGGGGGTTTCTGAACACAAATATTGCTAAAATCACAACAACCAGGTTTCAAGGCCAAGGGGGAACAAAGGAATGACAATGCATATTCCAAGTGCTGTCAACTAAAGGAGTATACTACCTTCAGCTCTCGCCTTATATCATCTGAAATAAGCGGCCCAGTTGGGGGATCCAAGACACTGTCCTTGCAGACATCTGGTATAGTGCAAACAGAGCAAGGGCACACCTGGATTCACACCTGCTGCCTGGTAAGTATGGGACCCTTGAATCATAGTAAATCAAATCATACTGAAAAACATCCCCCAAAAGAAGCAGAGGAAGAAATGGAATAGGTTTTAGCAGAAAAGCTATGTGATGAGCACAGACCCTGGGGGCCTAATCTATTGCCAGGCCTCAATCAGCTCACCTTCTGCAAAAGCTCACCTTCTACAAACTATAGTCATGTGCATAGTGTAAAGTACATGCAGGAGCCAGGCTCTGGGTTCCAAATGCAACTCCAATTACTAGACCCTGTGGAAATTAACTTCTCTTTGTTTCAGTTTCCTCATCTGTAAAAGAACACTACCTACCTCACAGGGTTATAGTCAAGATACAGGAGTAATGCAGGTAAAACTTGTAGTATATAAGAAGTGCTCAATATATGCTAACTTTATCTTAAATAGAACCATTATTGGGAATTTTTAGGAGTAAATCAGACTAGAGAGCCCCTCCTGCAAGCAAAGGTCTTGGTGAGTGGCACAGAGAGATTTAAAAAATCATCTATCTATCTCCTCATTTTGCTCTTCGGGGAAGATGGGAAGAGCAAGATAGTGAAGATGTGGTCTCTTTTCTCAGTGATCTTACTGTAAAGTAGGAGATACAGACATATAAACACACACACGCACACACACGCACACACACACACACACACGCACAAGAGAAATACAGGCCATAAATGTTATGAATGAAATACAACAGTAACATGATTTAAAAATTAATTCTCACTAGGAATTAGAGACTATATTCTAGGGTATGTTACAGTGCCTCTTTATTTCCACACAATGTTTTTTGTTGCTGTTGTTACTGTTTTTATTAAAGTTACATTTACAAAGCAAAGTAAATTATAAATCTGGATCCTAGAATCCAGTAGGACAAAGTCTTTATGTTTTTTTAAATCATTCATATCAATAAACCCAAGTAAGTTAAGTTCGTGGTAGCAGCAGTTCAACCTGGTTAGGTTTCTGTTGGTTTATTGTCTCCCTGCTCCCTACTACCTGACAAACTAACACTGGGACCAAATGTTCAATAAAAGTTCCAGTCTCTGATTGATCTTTAATTGTTCAGTAGAGATTACAGGTACATTTCTGAATGGTTTGGGCAACAATTACTGATGGGCCCAAAACTCTCTGGATTAGAATGTTTTAATCAAAGTAGAAAAAGACAATTTCAGCAGACTATAGACAAAGAAAAAAATAACTAGGTTTCCTTCTACCTGCAGTTCTCAGCCTAGGAGAAATGCACTCTGTTCTGTTGAAAAACACTCTATATTGATTATGCTGACACTGACAGTAAAGCTGTGTGGTGGTAGATTTTTAAAAAATTTTTTTCTTCACAACTCAGATGAGAATGTGGGTTATGATTCATCCTGTATGATCTGAGTCAAAATTCATTTTGTCTCTTTTGAATTAGTTCTTTTGCATTCCACATTAAAAAGCAAGAGTAGTTGGCTCAGCAAATGAGAACATTGTGGTATATCTTGGTGTGTTGCTTTCTCACACACAATGACTAAAAAACACTTTCTGTATTCTTTAATGATATGCCAATAACAAAAGAACACCATAAGAAAACACAAAGTGTTAACTCAAATAGTGACAAACACTAACATTAAAAATTCAGTGGAATGATTATTACACACTAATCATAAATGGCATAAATCAAGCCAGATGTTACACTGAGGGGCGATACTATCATATCTTAAATTTTTGGTTTTCTGTTAGGGTTTAAAAAACATTTTCACAGCTATTTATTTAACTTGATCCTCACAATAAGCATATAAAATAGATAGGCATCTTTTTTTAATAGGTGCAACAACTGAAACTAAACAAGGTTAAGAGGTTCCATTAAAGAGTTCGTTTAAATCAGAAAACCTAAATTAAAAATTTGTTTCCATCTCTTAATCTGTCCTTGGACAAACTGGTTTTTCTTGCAAAATCACTCTAATCTTAAAGACTGTTAAAAGAGTGGTTCTCAATAATGTACAATGAAATGTTCTAAGCAAGAGCAAATGTCAAATGTCACCAATGTCACACAGAGAAGATACAGGACATACACTTGGATTTCCTGACTTCAAATCTAGTGCTTATTTCACTATGCCATCTAAAAAAGATGAATTATTATTTTTATGACAGCGCTGTATCATCTACACTAAAGACAATTGTCACATTAATGGTTATCAATATTGCTATCACTTATGTATGCCACGGGTCATAGTGAAATGCATTATTAACCTAGGAAACAGAGTGATGCTGTGGTATCTAACACTAGTACATAGTACTCTTTATCATATTCTATAATCCCATTTTATTTTTATTAACTGGTACTCAAAGGTACTTTCAATGGAATGAATCTTATTATAAACCTCAGGAAATGGGGAATAATACCAAGCAGAACATAAAACGGTCCAGGAAATAATAATTCTTGGGTTTGTTTTCCAGTTTTTCTCTGGAACTCTGAAGCAAGCAGTATTGTAATTTTATATGGAGCAGCTGTTTTTACTTTCCATCTACACTTTAATGGTGTACAGAGGACAACATATGAAAGGTGTTCAAGGCAAAGAAATTAAGAGGTCAAAAAAATCACGATAGGTCATGTAGTCTAATCTGCTAACATGAGAGGTGAGACCACATAAAAGGAACTGGCCAAAGATGTCATAGTGCATCCGTGACAGTATCAGGCCCAGAAGGTCTTGGAATCCTGATGCCAGATCTATCCCCTACCACACTGCCTCTCATGATAACATGATGGCTCTGCACGCAAAAAAAGAAAGGTTTATTTTATATAACTTAACATGTAACTTTGAAGACTTTATTTCACCACGATATCCTACCAATTTGTCTTGATGAATATGATATCCACATTTCTCAGTATTTCAAACATTAGCTGGTTCAAGGATGAACATTTTTACATTTAAATATGGTATTTAGTTTAATGTCTTTGGGGGAAAAAAGCAACTAGTACTTCATCCCACAAAATCAAATTATGAATATTATAGACATGGATGAAGACAAAGTAGGTTAAAAAGTTAATTGATTTAAATAAAAATATTAGGCAAACATAGTATGGATAGTTTATGTATATGGTAAAAATGATGAAGGTGCCTTCTAGTGACTGCAGAACGGTAAGCTCTCTAGCCACATGATTTCTACGTGTCCCTCTACCTTTGCCATGTTCCTAGGGCTGAAGAGGACAGAGAGAGAGAGTCAGTGGAGGTTAAAAATGCTTTTCTATTACTCCTGCCTGCTGTATCCCCTTGACCCCTTCAGGAAATCGTCATGTACAGTGTTTCTGTTCTCTCTTGTTGAACTTTAACAAGTGATGTTCACTGCCAGGTAGGAGTGCAGGCAGTCCAGGGCTTGTACAAATTGCAGGTTTGGTGATCAGAGAACCAAATGAGGTCTGAGGTCAGAGCTGTGTAGTACGGTGGGGAATGCAATATGACTGACATCACAGTAAGAATTAGGAGGAGAATTGGGATAAGGTCATTCACTTGGACCTGCTTGAGGGACTTCCTGGTTATTTTAGCCTTGAATGTTTTTTGCTTGTTTCTCTTTTAAAGCATTCAACTGTCTATTCTAGGAACTCTAACCACAGACGGTGCATGGCTCTGCAGTCTTTATATCCCAGGAATAGGTATCTCTTCACATGGACTGCTTTAGCATTTTATGTGACACAGGCCAGCTGGTTCAGTGGCAAAATCCCCTGAACATGGATGAAAGAGAGTGGATTTTCCACCACCAGTTGTGAAAGCCATTGACACCAGAGGATTTAACAAATGTCTTCTCTCCTTGGCCATTATGTTACTTCGTTTCCATTATCTCCCATAGTACACACTACAATGGTTGGTGTATAGTAGGCACTCCATAAATATTTGCAGATGAATGATTCCATTCAATTAAAAGTACAACAGATGCCAACCAAGAAGAACCCCACAGATGTTCAAACAATAGCTTTGCTGACAGTCAATTAATTATGCCTCTGACAATCCTAATGTCACTTCAAAGTCTGGAAGGAGATGATTATCTGTGTGTTTTAGAGAAAGTTGTGGGGAAAGTGCTGCTGGGGGGGTGGAGGAGGGAGGAAGGTTTGGAGGGGAAAGGGAGTTGAGTTCACAGATAAGTGTGTTTGTGTGTTAAGATCAGAAAATGCATAATTAGCACTTGTACGTTCAGGTGTCAGCTCTAGTCATGTCTCAGTACACAACCACAGACAACCTATGAACTGAGACCTTTTTTTGTCCATATTCAACATGTGCCCACCAATTTTTTCTATCCCAGAATTTAAAGTTTGCTTCCACAGTTGATGGGCAAAGGACATTCAATTACAAAGCAGAAGTCTCTTTTCTACTTTTCTTTTCCTTCTGATGAAGAGATGGTGATCCAAATATAACTCAATGAGTGGGTATCTGATGTTTGTATCAAGCCATATAAAACACCAATCCTGGGTGGTGGTTCATAGCCTTGAATGGGCCTAATTTAAGTGGATGAACTTTCAGGGCTGGTTGCTATGGACAACTAATGTACACATGGGAGAAGAATGTTTCTTTCAATGTGGTGCCCTGTCTAATGTGACCCAATTAGATCAGAACAAAAGAAAATTGAAGATGTAAGAGATTGTCCTGGGAACCAAGGACTACAAAGAAAACCCTGAGTAGGGGAAAATGTGATCTAAAATGTAAAAAATAAAATCCTAACCATGTAACACCTCCATCTACCGATTCAATCCTTAAGTTTCACAGAAGACACATGCAAAACAGATCAAGTCCAAGGGTGTCAATCTAATTTTAATTAAGTTCAATGAATGTAGCAACGATGTCTTACTCTATGTATTCTCCAGTGCCCATAAGCGATTAAAAAAAGGAATGAGAAAGTTTGAGTTATTATTATAACTCTATCACTAACTAGTTTGTGACCCTAAAAAACCTACTCATTTTCATCATCTCTAAAAATGAGGATGTTTTCCTAGGTCGTCTCTAAGATCCCCTTCAGGTCTAACATTTTATGATTCTGTACGATGCTAAATAAACATCTGTTAAATGAATGCAGTATTTTCTCTCTGTATTTCACTATATATCATGTTCTGTCATAGGAAATGTGAATGTCTGCTCACAATTTTCATTTATTAATTCATTAAACATATTAAACATCTCCTATGTGCCAGGCATTGTTTTAGGAAGAGAGATGGGGACACCATATTGAGCTAAAGTGAAATAAGCCACTAATTATCCTGATTTGAGCATCACATATTGCACACAGGTATTGATATGCAATGTGGCACCCCACAGATATGTACAATCAATTATGACTCAATAAAAAAATAATAATAAAGTGACCCTTGCTCAGACTTACATTCTAGGGAAGACATAAATATTAGAAGTAAATAAATCTGATGAAGATGATGAGAAAAAAATACTAGGAACCTCTTTGGTTCTTTTGTATTTGAAAATTAAGAAGCTCAGGAAAATATGTATACATAGGTCCTAACACGTTATTAATTTTATTTTATTATTTTTAAGAGCAACGTGTTCTTATCCAAGTTAGAATAAGATGTATTATCCAGGTCTGGGTTCACAAAGATAGTAGGCCCAACCTACATCTTCACCTTTGTAAATAGCCCGACCATTCTTCTTTCTGCCATTGCAGACCAATTTCTATTTTTTATTTAGAAAGGAAATTTTGGACATGGAGTTCAAAACATTCTCAGTTGTATGATCTTGAATGAGTCGTTTGGGCTTCAGTTTTCTGGAAAATGAAGAGTTGTCCCAGATAGTTTCTAAGACCACATTATTCTTTACTATAAGAATAGGATTCCAAATCAATGCTTAAAAACACCCTAGCCAAATTAATGAAAAATTAATAAGTGCTAAGAAGGAACACATAAAATGCTTAGGATTATTATTTATTTATTACTGTAAACATATACTACTTTGAGCAAACATTTTACCAGAAGTCACTACCACAAATGGAAATATATCTAATATGTCTCATCAACTATAAAACATTCTATTCCTACAACCCACAGATAACTTAACAAAAAAGCTGTAGAGCAACCATACTAAGAAACTCAACCATTTCAACCTTTTCTCTAAACTACTGATTTAAAATATTTTCTTCCATTCTGGTTTTGGATTTTAAATTAATTAGGTCATTTATCTGTGAAAACAAGATCCTTAAGGCCTCAGGTTCCATCTGCACTGAAGGCGGCTGCCGATCTGAACTCATTTCCCAGGTTGTAATTAACAGGAGCACTTTGAAAACTATTTTCTTGACACATAATAATAAAAACAATGAAACACAAATTACTTAGCACCTCTCAGTTGAGGCCCTCTCCACACTTTTCCGACGAATCACATTATTCCTTGTACAGATTAAAAAGCTAAAACACAGAGCATGTTAACCGACATATCTTATGGCCTATGACCAATGCAGCAACGTGGTGCTCCAAGAGCATGATGGGGAGAGAGAGCACAGAATGTGGAGGAGGCAGCAGGACTGGCCCCCATGCAATGTTGCTAGTTACTGGTTCTACAACTTGGAAATGAGGAGTCCCTAATCAATCATATCTTTCGTTTCTTCAATAAGCTGAATGGAAATAAACATACTATCTATTTTATAGGGCCGCTGTCAAGCTCAAGTGATATAACAAGTACGAAAGTGCTTTAAAAAGCATTATATAAATGTTAGTTGTAAGTATGTAATAAGAATGATAAATTGGGGGTAGAACTAGAAATTGGATACAAGTCTCTGACTGTTAAGCAAGTTTAGACACTTAAGTCACAGGATATCAGGGTTGAACAGCACTTGTAAAATCTAATCATCCATTCATTGCTTGAGCACCTATCACCATCTTCCCCAACGAAGGGTTACTGGGTTTTGGCCTAGACTTTTCCAAAGACTTTGTTCTGTTTGTTGAAGAAAAAAACAAAAAAAAAACCCCAATTTATTTTATTATACTGAATTGGAATTTCCCAGCTTCCCTTCACTTGCCTTTGATGCTAACTTTGGAATCACAAATATTAAGTGAAAATCCTTTTCTACGCAGCAGTCTTCCAGTAGCAATCAGGGCTCCAGGGTTATTTTTTCTCCATACTTTCAACTGTACCTCACACAAATCATGATTTCTAGTTTCCTAAGCATCTTACTCAAAGTCCTCCAGACATGTTCACTTGTTCCATCTAGTACAGGAAGGAAATGGACCATCGCTCCCATTGTTTTGGGCTCTGTTTCTATTCATGAACATTCACTGGACCTCCATTTTCATCTCCATTGAGAAGATACCTAGCACCAGACATGGTGAGCTGGTGTTATCACTAACGTAATCACAGCACATTCCCATTCATGCCTTTCTTCTCTCGAATCTAACACGTGCCAGGTCCCCGCCGCCTCCTGTCTTCCACTTCTGACCAACTGTCCTTTGAAAGAGTAAAATCTAGTGCCACTAGTACAAACTCCTAGCTTTATGAAAAAACTCCTAATATCCTCCACTACTAATACTCAGAGATAAACAAAAAACTCTCTTAGATAAATGCCAAGAGAATGTAAGCAGTGCTGCTTTGAAAGCATAGTGATTCTTCAAATAGCTCACTAAACAATTTTAAGACTCACATACCGGTTATTTTTTTAAAAGAAGGAATAAGACAACACCATATAAACAATGCCAAGATAATTACAGCTTCATGCTTAAAAATATGCTGTCAGATAATTTCAGTCCCTCCACAGATATAGGACAACATCCACTTCCAGAATACTGTATTTCAATAGGGTTGTCTTCAGCCTTAGGGTCTGTTCAGCCAGAACACTGTTATTTAGAGAGAATCATGCCATGGTCACAGACACACACATGGAATGTTTCACATATAAACGTGCTTTCTCTTTCAAAACAAATGAAAGCACAAAACCTAGAGGCTCTGGATGTATCCAACCTGAAAAAGTCTTGGATAATTTCAAAGACATGTCCTCAAGGATATCTACCAACAAACTCATTTCTCCCTCAAATGTGTCTAAAAAAGATAAACTTCAGAGCTGGCAATTAGCCTTGAAGGCCCCAATTTTCTAACAATGATACCTTTCTCCCCCATTCATCTTAATAGTTAATTTTTAAAATTCTCCCTCTCCTATTTTAAGTTCTAAATTTACCCTAAATTATAATAATTTATAGTTCATCACTCCTGTTCTTTCTAAGCATCTATCACTGTAACTGAAAAGTCTCCTCTAGCATAAACATACTTTTCTAGTTGCCAGGGAAACAGGTTGCTCTAAGATGCAAGCACTTGAACCAAGGCATGTGACCTTGCTGGAAAGGAGTTGGGCTAAAGACGCACTGTCTGACAAATTGAATTAGGTAAGAATTTTCTATACCTCCAACTTTCTTCTACGTTTCCTCTCTTCCCCCTGTAGGGTAGTGTTTAGAGGCCCACTCAATGACACCACTGTTCACGGAAAGACACATGGGCATGTTTAGGAAATCTGCAATAGCCAAAACTAAGTCCAAGTAGATGGCAAATGCTCACAGCACAGATATTTTATTTTTCTTTCAAAGATATGAACTCATTCATATAGTTGCTGTTTTGGAGTTCACTCTGTGACGTTTACCTAATATTGTAATGCAAGAGTCATAATTTTAATAAAGATGGATAGGGGAGGGCATGAAAACACTAAAACTAGCATCTTTTCAGAAGAAATTACTAAAAAAACTAGCCAGCTGAGATGCAGTTGAGGGTTTCTGCCTATAAAATTTTATCAAGAACTAACTTTTGAGAAAACAAGATGAACTGTGACTATCAGTGATTTGCCTTCCCCAAGGTCAACAGAAGGGCTAACAAGGGGGAAGGAAGGTATTAGGGGTGCTATCTTCCTAAATTATGTATCTAAGCCATGGCAAAAAGCCTCTGTTTAGTGTCACATCAGTTAATTCAGGATATTAAAGATACTTGAAATATATCATCACTGACACTGAAGTCTAGACTACAAAATATATGGCCATGGGCAGCCATGATCCTTCCATCTCTCACTTGAAGATCATGACTTCATAAAGAAAAAGATGACATGAGAAGGGAACAGCCAACTATTGAAAATCTGCAGGGATAGCATATGCTTTTCTGTAATGGTAATAAATCAGAATGAACTTGAGATCAGAGGAGTGAGTCCGAATCACAAAACTATTAGCTATGTGACCTTAAACAACTCATCAAGCTTCTCTGAATCTGTCTCCACATCTGAAGATGAAGTCATCATCGCCAGATCTGTCAGTCACGCGTGGCTGTGACTGGGCTTTTTAAACTTGTAGAGTTTTAGGTAAATATCAGCTTTTGTCATTGCCACCACAATGGTCCTCATCTCACCAACAATAGAAAGCATATGTGTCTGGAAAAAAAATAAGGAATAAGATATGCCTTAAAGGGAAATTTCAGAGATGCACTGTAGTCATTAAAACAGTCAAATTGAGAAAGTGAAGGAATGTCACTCTCTCTACTTAGCCCACCCAAGGAAGTATTCTTGAGGTAATTGGCGACAGGCTTCAATACCTTTTTGGAGAGGAGCGGTATCCTTGTGGCTGTGTGGTTATAGCATCTCTAGCTGTTTTCACCTGAAGCAATTTTGCCCGTCTCACAACATTTATTTATATCTCTATTTATTTATCTCTATGTATCTATCTACCTACCTACCTACCTACCTATCATCTATCACCATTTCAAAGTAAGTTGCAGAAATCATCATACTTCACCCTACATTTCAACACGTAGCTCCTAAAAATAAGGATATTTTCAAACACAACCAGAATTCCAATAACATATTTAAGAAATTAGCATTAACCTATTGTCTAATATAAAGTTCATATTAAAATTTCTCTAACTTTGCCCCAAATCCTTTAGAGTTATTTTATTGATCCAGAATTCAATCGACTCACGTGTTGCATTTGAATGGCATGTCTCTTTAATCTCCTTTAACCTAAACAGTCTTTGATAACATTGACAGTTTTGAGGAACTAAGGAAAGTTGTCTTGAATAATGTCTCATCATCTAGAATTTTTACTTTGTAAAGATTGGATTGAGGCTAAATATTTAGCAAGGCTATACATGGGTGATGTTGTATATGTCCTACATCATATCAGATGGCACATGTCAGTTTGTCCCATTATTGGTGATGCTAAATGTCATCACTTGGACTAAGATGGTTTCCAGCAGACCTCTCCATTGTAAAGTTACGTTTTCTCCTTGGTACTTAAGTCATCTGTGAGGTGATCTTTTGATACTCCTTGCAATACTTTTAAGCATACCATAACTACAATCATTTTAAAACTATAAATAAAAACTGTTAAGAGTGATGACAGGCTTCATAAAGAAAAAAAAAAAAACACAATAACAATAGAATCAGAAATTATTCAACTTAAAGAAGAAAAAAGGGGAAAGAAAGCAACATGACCACAAGAGACTTGCTTTCCTTCAGCAATTCAGCTATAGTTTCAATAAAAATTCTAGCATTAAATAAGCAAAGTGATGGAGAAAGAGCGTAGGTGAGGATAGCATTGCAAGAGAGAGAAGCTCTTTAAGGGTAGTACTTGGTAATGATATTTGCATCCCAGAATAGGCCTAAGGTAAAATTCTGATAGAGAGTAAAAGAGGAATTTATTCATCTCCTTTGGGTTTGCATCCTCCTATGCAACACATTGGTATGGAATCTTCCTTCTCTTATCTTCAGGCAGACTTATGGACCCTGTCTTCAATGCTTACATTGTGCTTCAGTCAGACCCAACACAGTGCTGGTATCTGCACTGAAATCCCTAACATGTGTGTCTCTCCTATCCTTCCTAGGAACCTGTGAGCCCTGTGAGGGCTGTCTCTGCATTTGGGTGTCCCTAAAACCCAGCACAGTGGCAGGCACAGAAAAGGTGCTTGGGAAATGTTTAAAGAATGGAACAGTAAACGACAGTTCTTTTGACACGTCCTTTGTCTTCTGACTTTGCCTTGTGAGTAAGAGGTACAGCTGGCACTCAAACCAAAGCATTCTTGCTCCAGAGTCCATGTTCTTAACCACTATACATGGAATAGTTCCCTTGGCTTTTGATCTCAACATGCTTGGGTTTATTACAGAAGAAAAAGTCCTTAGCCTTTAGCTAGGCATTAAAAGCCTTCTCCAGATAGTCTCAATCTACTTCTCCAATCTTAATTCCTAATATTTGCTACTGCCTGTATGGGTGCTTCACTTCAATGCTTTTATTCCCTGTTATGTCAAAATCACCCTCATCAGAAATGACCTCACTATTTTCTTCCTATTTCCAAATCTCAATTAGCATAATTTTAAAGACTTACTCAAAGGCTAACTACTCCATAAACACTTTCCCATTCCTGCTTCTGGATGTCCTTTCTCCTTTTTCTGAATTCTCAAAGAATACTGGTTGAAGTTTAAGTCACTTGTCACTTTCCGTCTTGTGTTATAGTAAAACACAGTAACTCTGTACACATCCCCTATTAGACTGTAAGCACCTTTAAAGGTCAGACCCATTTCTGCCCCAATACCACTGAGTAGGCTTCACATAATAGACACTTGGATGTTTACCACACAAAGTAAATTTTCCTTGAATAACCCTAGCTTCAACTTATATTGTGTTTGTTCTATCTACTTACAAGAGAATAACCATCCCTTATTTTCCATCTGTCTAATGACAACATCCTTCATAACCCCCTTCCTAAATATGCAGTCTGGCTTGTTCACCCTTTTTCCTACAGTGTGGTGTTCAAATGTATAGACCTGGAGCCTAGATTCTAATCCAGTACTGCAACTTATTAGTTATTGATATTGGGCAGATTACCTAACATTTCTGTACCTTAAATTCCTAATCTGGAAATGATAATAGCATCTACTTCACAGGGTTACGTCTTTCTATGAGGATGAAATGAGTTAATTCCTGTAAAGTACATAAAACAGTACTGCCCTATCATAAGCACTCAATAAATGTTAACCATTTTCCCAAATTCTTTCTCATAGTTAGTAATTCCCATTTGGAAATGATTATTTACCAATTCGTGACATATGTTTTATTGTTGCTAGAAAGTTAAATTTAAGTCAAGTATTAATACATTTTTAATGGGCATATCTTATTTTCTTAAATAAATTGTAAACCCCAAGAGCATTGGATAACTTTGATTACTGAGTACATTCTACATGCCAAGAACTTAGCTAAGTGCTTTCTATAAATATTTCATTCATTACTCATAATAACAGTATAAGCTAGCTATTATTCCCATATTATAGATAAAACAACAAAATTTAATGTTTAGAGAAAGTAATTTGTTCAAGTTTTTTAAGCTAGTAAGTAGTAGAGCTATGACAGTTCTTGAAAGCAACGATAATGATTTATATCTATTTCCTAGAGTGTTCAATATATATGCATTTACACTAGCACTATCTATGTCCAATTTTCTTTATTGCTATATGTTTTGTTGCTATGGTATTTGAAGCATATATACTTGGTAAGTTAGCTTTTCATTTTTAATATATCTTAATAAAGAGACCTTATTGTTTACCTTTAATATGCTTTGTTTTTTCTTAAGTTTACCTTAGACCCCAATATAAACCCTCCTCTTATTGTAATGTCAAGAGCATGATACACTTTTAGTCTATTTTAATACAGCTAGAGACCTTTGTGGGTTTTCTGTTTTGTTTTATTTCACTATTCTCCATGCATTTGTGCTAATCTCCATCAACTTATATTTAGCTTTAAAGTTACACTTCTTTGCATTAATGCTGTTTCTATAGTTAAGCTACTAGTGTTGAAAGAAATGCTGAAGAACATTTGCTCCACACATTTGATTTACCAACGTGGGAAAAGGGGCTCAGGCAGATAAGGACAAGGCAGTATTGCTTAGCCAGCCAGAGGCAGAGAAGGAGCCAGAACCGAACTTCTTTATTTCTACCCTTGGGCTCTTTTAGCTAAGCTACACTGCCACCTGCACACAAATAGATGCCTTGCTTTTCATATAATAATACCTCACATTCCATCTACTGTGTGGATTTAGACTGGTGCCCTTAGTTTACCTGTCATTACACATTCCCAAACAGGAAGCAAAAGGAAAGACGGGAAAATAGGAAATATTTGAAGAAGCAAAGGCCCTGACGCAATTTTTCCACCTCTGTGCCTTTACTCACACTGCTCCCTAAATGTCTTTCCTTTACATGTACTTAAAGCAGTGCTGCTCAAAGAGTAGTCCGCGGCTGGGTGTCAGACCGAAAAAACTTTATCATCCCATGATGAGACACATATAGAAATGAGTATTTAGAAACTATTATAACAATTTAAAAGAGTAATTTGTTATCTGTTAAATCTGATAATAAAACTCAGCCTTCCATTTTATATTTTTTAATTTCCCTAGCAATTTTAATTGGACTGTACAAAAGTATTGGTCTCCAACAGATTGAGGGGAAAATGGTCTTTTACCACAGAAAATTTGACAGGTACTGGTTTAAAGGGTCCCGGTTCAAGTGCCAAAAATTCTTTAATAAACATTCCTGATAAATAGAGCTTTAAAAATTTATAACATTTGACCTTAACCTTCTAATGCCTCTTGTCACTTCCTACCTAGAATAGTAATTTGTGTGTTTGTCTCATCTCTTCTGAACACTTATAACCTCCCTGAAGGGCAGGTTATGTGTCCAAAGCACCTCACAATTGGCATATAATTCATGAATTTGCATTACACTAATAGACTGGAAGGATTAACCCATAGCTATTCACAGGTTTGGAGAGAAGAGGAGTTAAAAATACAAAGGGAAGATATATTTTCCAAACTCAGGGAAAGGATTGAAGGTGTAGAGTTTAGTCAATACCTAATTCCAAATTCTGTACAAGTATAGTCCAGTGAGAAACATGAACGTACACAGAAACCTGATTTCTGCCTAAAGGGAAGGTAATAAGTTGTCAAAAATTAAGTCTTAAAATCAAATTTGTATCTCAAGAAACTCTAAAGACCAGTGAGATTTTAGTGCAAGCTAAGCAGAGATCACATGTATGGCGGTCTCAGTGCAGTTCCCAGAACGGCTCAGCTGTGTGTGCAAGCGCCCCAACTCCCACACATCGGATTCAAACACCTCACCAGGGCAGCTGATAACACTCCTAATTACTACATAAGGAAAGCAGAACAGGACATTTACTGCGCAAGTCAGCTCTAGACTCCACTCACCAAAGTATTCGTCAGCTGGTGGATTTTCCATGTCGTACAGCATCTTTTTGGTCAGGTGCTCAAGCTCATCTTCTGGACGGAATGAAGGGGGAACAGATGAAGGCCCCATCGACACTGTATGTCCACCCTGAAAGGCAGAAAGCACAGAGTCCTTTCATTACAATTGAGATCATCAGCCAAGGTGGTCAGCCTAAACAAGTAGTGTTTCCATTGGAGAGGAAAAAGCACTGGACTTGGCTATTCAGAGACCTGGGTTTTAGAATTAGTTTTATCACTTATTCAGTGTCTGACCTTGTACACATCAGTTTATTCACCTGCCTTATCTGGATGAGTAATCTATCAGGCTTTAGAAACCATGTTTACAACAGCAGCACTCTATTTTGTTCAACAACTGCTAAACAATCACTATATACTAGTTGTATATTTATAAGAAAGATGAATAAATTGAGCATTTCTTCCCTAAGAATCTTAGTCAAACAGAAGATACAGGCACATTAATAATTAAGGACAAACCAGCTGCAGAAAGTGTGCAATCAGGGTATAAGAAGTGACATCACACACAACCTGAGAAGACTTCCTGTAGAGAAGCAGCAGAGCAGACTAGAACTCATTCAGCTATAGGAAAGGAAATATACAGGTAGAAGTTCCTGGCAGTTGTGTATTTCTGAAACACATATGAAGTTTGAGATAAGAAATGAGATGAATCTTATCAGGTACAGTGGTCCAGAAAGAGAAGGCCCTTTTATTCCAGCGGAAGAAGTTGAGTAATTTTTTTCCTAGCACTGCAAACAGCCAGATATCAAAGGGGGACAAGAAGTCAGTAGCATTGGCACTGGGCTGGTGTTTAAATAGGTGGGTGAGCCAGAAGTATAGCAATGTAAGAGAAGCAAATGTCAGAAGAGAGAGTACTTGAGATAACCAACCAGGAATCCAAAGTGTGTAGAGAGAGAAGAAAGGCCAGATGCTAGATGTAAAATAGCTTTGTGCTATGTAAATAAGAGAATTTATTATATTTTCCTTTGCCTATATTATGACATTGACAGTTTCTGATACCACGCCCAAGCATCCTTAATCAAAGTGCTATAAAAACAGAGATGATGATGACTTCCAACATGACTAATGGGCAGTGATGTACATTGGAAATGCCCCTGCCTTGATTTTATCCATTCTTGAAACAGTTGGCCAAGAGTTTCTGTTTTCTGAATAGTTTACAAGCATCTGTTCAACGAAACTGAAAGCTGCATATTCACTGTCCCATTGTCTTCACTATACCAAATAAGTTCTCAGATGTAAAAGTCCTGTAAAGTACAAATCCTTGTACAAATGGTGTCATTCTAACTACCAATATTTATTTCAACAACTCCGAGATGCATATTAGACATTTCTGTGATGTCTGAGGCATGAGATACCACATAAACATATGTGAGAATATTGATTTGTAACTGTTTTGCATTTTCTCTACAATAATTTTCCATTTTTCAATATTCTAAAATGTATAGAAAGTAGAGCCCAAATATGCAGAAGGCTAAAAGGGCCAATAATCTTTTATCTTGGTTACTAACCTTACCTTGGAATTTGATTTCATTGTTGGACAATCTGCGTGAGAGATTGTAAACTAGTGAATGAATTGTCAAGTGATAGAGACGAAAAAACTGAGCTGCATGCCTGGATCTAATAAATCATATGTCAATCTCCTCATTGTGAGACTGGGAAATTGAGACCCCCAAAAGATAAGGCAGTTATGGTAAAGTCAGGAAAAGAGCCTATCCTAGACTCACTCATTTATCCAATAAACATTGAATGTTAAACTTAGGGCCTCCTCTGAACTGCAGACATTACTTGTCCTATTAGGTTGGTGTGAGTGTTAAAGGAGCTATTGAAGCACTCCTCTGTTCTTTGGCTTGTTAGTTTATCCACTTATTCTTACAGTGTCTATTTTGTGTATGCTCTGCAAGCATCAGGGAGGGACACAAAGATGTATCAGACATAATCTTTACCTTTGAGAGGACTGGAGTCTAGTGGAAGTGAGAAACACACACGGATGACTTTAAAAAGCACAGTTTCTGGTGGGAATGTTTATAGATATGAAATTGAATGAGTTATTTGTCAGTATTAAACCTTAAACTGTACACGTGCTATCCACTTTTAGAAAAATTTTACAAAAATACTCATACAAATAAATAAAATTATATGATTGAAGCTGGCTACAGGAGCTATATTTGAAAGGAGGAATAAAAAGTAACAATGTAACTTCCCATCAAAAGGATCACCTAAGTAGACAATATATGCATTGTAAATCCCTACATAGAAGCATGCAAAGATAACGAAGACATGTTAACAAGTTAACAAATCCAGCTGCAGAACAGGTTATCTAAATTATGGCCCCATTTTAGTAAAGTAAGTAGTTTAATTGTCTACAGAGCTATATAGAGACAGGAAAAAAGTCTGAAAGGACATATACTAAAGTGTTAAAGAAGATTATCTTGTGGGGTGGAATCCTAGGGGACTTTTATGTTCTAAATTTATGTTTCTTTACTTTACAAGATGAAGTAGTTCTACTTTTGTAATCCATGAAATATAACTTTTTCCACATGATGACTTCAAGTGATAAAGATATGCTAGATATCACATGTCTAACCTTGGTCAAGTGGGGAACTCAGAGAAGCAACAGGTCAGAGCTGAGAGGCAGTTGGTGTCAGTGGGAAAAACCACAAGTGGTTCAGAGTTTAAGCCTGGAGAGGTAGCGAGATAGGAGGGTCAGCTCATCATTGCCATGCCATGTGTTGGACTCTCCCTGAGCCAGGGACTCCAGGCCTGAGGTGGGACCATAGACAAGTCTCAAAATCTGATCAGCTGAACTTCCTTTGGCAGAAAATAGCACCCATAAAAATGCACACTAAATTTACTTACAATTTCAAAAGCTCACAGACCACAGGGAATATGTCTAAAGATCTTCAGGTAGGAACATCCAGGCAATAGATACAGCAGTAGGAATTTTTAGCAGGGGAGTGACCTAATCAGATTTAGACAGTTCTCTCGAGGGGAGGGTGGATGGGAGAGCTGTGAAACTGGAATGAGATGGGGAGTTTAGCATAATATATTTGTGACAAGAGATAGTAAAGGGATATATTGTGTGGCAGTAGCATTATGCTAGAGAGAGTTAACTATGACACAAACTTGTCATCCTTAGGTAAGCCTGTCACCCTTTCATAACTTCCCTGTGTACAATGTGCTTGCCAGTGTTCCCTCAACTGTTTGTGAGAATTAAAGAGAGATAACCTGCATCTCATGCTATATAGAACTTAACTACTTTCAGAACATTGCAACAAAGGGGCTCTTTTCAAATCTCTCAACCTGCCTCTGAGGAATCAAATTGAAAACAAGGATGGAAAAGTGACCTACCCTTTTCTCCAAGCTTGCTATAAAGGGAGAGACTACGCCCAAAATATGGTGTCATCTGACTCCAAATTCAATGCATTTTTTCCCAACCAAACATTGCTTCCCATAGAGAAATTGCTAGAAAAGTATGAAATATTACCTCTAATAATAATGGTGCTTGCTGTTTTTCCTAAGTCAACTAGTAAAGAAAACCCGATATTCCCTGCTTTCAGTCCTAGGGTGGACCCTCAGGGAATGGAATTTATCATTGTCCGCGACTGACACCTGCTTCCCTTTCAACATAAACAAGGGCAGCTAGAAGGCCAAGTCAGTCGTCTATAAATCTAAGCCAGAAATCAGATTCTATCCTTAACAAGTACATTACAAGTAGAAGTCTAATTTCAAAGTACTTACCTTGTCAGTGTTTCACAGATTTTAAGATAAATGTATTACTTTACTCTCCAAATACTTACTATTTGGTTGCCATACTCTTTCAGAAACAACAAATTTGGAAAGTCTCTATTTTAGATCCTTCTCTTTTATATAGTGCTACTCATGAACTCGGAATTTCTTAGGAGGACAGGCCCCAAGAGATCATTTTTTCCAGTGTTTCTGTACTTCGTTTGGCTAACTGCTCGTCCCCAGCCCCACTCCCATACACCCGGTGCACAATACTTGACACTGGTGGAATACCAATAAACGCAAGGTTCCTTCCTCAGTTAAGAGTTCTCTCCCACAGCAAGGAAGACAGACAAGGGCTTTCCTTCATTGTTCAAGTCCTGTAAATTGTAGTTTAGTACTTTTCTCACTCTGATGCACAGAGACCCCCTCTAATTTCTCTCTCCCAGTAATGCTTAGGATTCAACACGTCCTAAGAAAAATCAACAAATTGTTTTTTAATAAGCAACTTCTAGCATAGTGTATGCATAATAACACAACTGAAAATTATGTGTGGGAGGGCACACTGGAAGGGGATCATTTGTATTGTTTTATTTTTTATTTATTAAAAAGCTGAAGTGTGAATAGCATCCACAGCATATTCACTGTGGCATAATAATTCCTCATATTTGCATGACACTTTTCACGTGCCTATTTCACATGTATGTAATCTCAAACATTGATACTGCAGCACTGTATTAAATGTAATCTCATTTTATGGATGAAGAAATTGAGGCTCAAGAAGGTGAGTGAGCAACCCCGTGTGGAGTGCCACTGCTGAGAAATGGCACAACCCTGACTGCAGCCCGGGCGTGCTGAGTTGGGCATGTTTCTGCTACACTGCAATGCCTCTCAGGGTTCTGATGGGGCTATGTCCAAACCCTTCTAGCTCTACTGTTCTGCAGTAACTTGGATTTTAATCTACTAATTCTATTATCTTAGCAAAGGGTTTTTTTGTTTGTTTGTTTGTTTTGTTTTGTTTTGTTTTGTTTTGTTTCTCAGAATGGAGGTTTACTGCTAAATAACAAAACAAAGTCATTGTGAAACAAATGTAAGCAAAGCTCCCAGGTTTTTCTTAAAAAAAAAAAAAGACATTCTTATAAGTATCAATATTGATCACTAATATGAATAGTCTTTGAACTGCCTGAACGTCTTAGTAAAGGCAAAATAACATTATATGATCCACAGGTGAGTTATCAAGTAATAGATTTCAGAGTATTCCTTCAAAATTTTCTTAACATACCCTTTCTAAGGGATTGCCAGATGCCAATAACTATAATTATAAAGTCAAGTTATTCAGAGTTCCTGCCTCTGACAACTCACAATTTAGGAAGAAAGAGACATAAAAGTAGACAATTACAATAAAGTGTAAGCACTAATACACAGGTATGAATCCAGTGCTCTGAGACGACAGAAGGCTGCCTCAAAGAGATGACCTCTTACTTTGATATTGAAGGATAAATTGCATTTCATCAGAGAAAGAAAAAGGAAGAAAAAAAGAAGGAAAGAAAGAAAGAAGGAAGGAAAGAAAAGAAAAGAAAGACATTCCAAGAACAGCATTATAAAGAAACACGTATATCAGAAAAAAAAATTGGGAAATACAGGGGAAACAGGATAAGGTGATTCAAGAGAGGTGGGATATAGTCCCTACCAAGGCTTTGTTTTAGGTAGTTGAAAGTCATTAGGGGATTTTTAAATGGGGGCTGACTTTATTAAAGTCATGCTTCTGAAATAAGCATATTGGCAAACATCTTCAAACATCAAGGCCAACAATGCCTTTAAAAAACTGCAACCAAACATCATGACATTTCTGAACAATTTAATGACTAAAATGCTTAAAAATAACTCTGCTATTTACTAAGTGTGGCAGAAACTGCTAACTCACCAAAATCTCTTTCCTCTTCTTTGTGGGCACACAGCTAGACTACACTTCCCATTCTCCCTTGCAGTTAGATGTGGCCACATGCGGCACAAGCAGGAGGGAGCATGGGCCGAGTCACTGTATGGAGGAAAGCTGTCCACTGACCAGCCTACCCTGCCTCAAAGGTTAATGGTTGAAAGTTATGGGAAAGTGAGTGTTTTTCATACTCTTTCTATTTATATGTTTCTGTATTATCCTTTTTCTACAATAAAGATTTTTTTTTTTTTTTCCTCAGATGAAAAGCATCCAAGAATACGCAATTGGTTTTACTTTGCCATTGCTCTTTTCTGGCTAGGGGCCCAGGTATTTACCCCTCAAGGGAAGACTTAATATGAAGTCAAATTTGCAGCCAAATTTGGGTCTAGGTCTCTGGTTAGCATCATGGGTAGAGCTGTGAGATAACAGGAACTTGTTTCTGCAAACAAAATACACATGGATAGAATCCTTGGTGAACATGAAAACTCCACCAGATTAAGATTAAACAAATAACAATACCCATCATAATTATATAACACTTCAGGATGTTTGAAGTGTTTTACATATTCTTACATAGGAACCTATAAGTACAGAAGACATGACTATTTAGAATCTTTCTAATCTTAGTTCTGCTTTAACTTGTCCAGTGATTTTGATCAAATCATTTCCATTTCCTGGGCTTCAGTTTCTTTACGTGTAAAGTGATATTTTCAAAGATTTCTTTGATACTACTCTATCATATTTTTGTGCCCATGATATGCAGGGCACATATCTTTACCAATCTTTAGCGTGAAATCACAGATATTTACATTTACAGATACTTTATAGTCTATAAAAACAGACACACACTGAGTAAGTGGAAACCTCATTATTACAGAGATTTCCATTTATAAGAGGATAAAGGCACTTGTCAGCATCCCCTGAAACATCCAAAACTACATTCAGCACTCTGAATCTGAGTAAGCAGTGGGCAGGTCACAGGATTTCTGCAGCCTACTGAACTTTCACTACACTTGGGCATGAAATCAAGACCATGTAAAGGTTAACCACTTTATACTATCACTGTCTCTTCCTTGTGTGAGGAAGGAAAAATTCCATCATCCTTTTTAAAGAACAAAGGAAGCATGGTAAATGACCTACACAAACAGCTCCTAGGAAAACACTCCATCAGTCCGTCCGTGAATCTTTGTTACCACAACTTAACTATTTAATATATGCCCTAAGAGTCCATTTTACAAAATGGCTACCCAGTATCTGTCACCATGTCAGCCTTCTGAGTTACTGTGACATTGACCTTGGCGTGGATCATTTTTCTCCCTGAGTCCATACCTGCTCTTGATTTCCTAGTTACATAGTGCTAGATAACTTGAAATTAAGTGTAAATCTGAACCTTACCAGAAAAGCACGCTCAAACAGATAAAACAGTGAAGAAAAAGCAGCCAAGATACTCAGAAAAATTACATGATAATGAATACTCTATCACTCTGGGTACAAGAGATGCTCATTTTTCTTGTCCATTTGTAATGACGTACAAGAGGTTCCTTCTCTCACAGGGAAAATAACTTCAATTATATGTTCTTGAAAAAAGCAACACTGAAATTATCTTCTTTTCAAAAGGTAGAATTAGCCCTGTTTTAGAGCTGAAAGCCAGCCAGAAAAAATATATTTCCGATATTTTCATTCTTTTCCCCCTCTATTTAGCTGTGTCAAGTTTGCAGTTTGCAATTTCCTGTGGCTGCTTCTACTTTTTGACTTTCATTGAATTATCATACTCTACTCTCAATGGCTCACTGTTCAAAAGGAAGGAGTACCCCTCTGACCAACAGCAGGTCATGTGCTGGATGCTTATTCTCTTTCAGGTTAAAAGAAGAAAGGGGGTGGCAGGAGAAAGAAGTGCCTATATGTTAACAATTAGATAGCTAGAAATGAACATTCCTCACAGCTTCATGGGAGTAGGAAAGTATGCTCTTGCTTTTGCTAGTCATAAGATCCATTTTTTTTTTTTTTTTTTGGAAGAATGAATGGTAAGGGCACAAAGAGAAAGACTCAGAAATTTCGACTTTAAAAGTTTGATTCTAGCTTTGAAACCCATTCCAATCAGCCTTCAACTTTCAAAAGCTTGGTTTTCTTACAACCACTACTTTCTCATATTCCCTTTCTCATGCCATGCATTGATGCTTCCAACTCACCTTTCTTAAGCTGAGTTTGGAGTCATAGCCAATACTGGTGATTCTGAACTACAGCACAGTGGAGTTGCTGAAAGAGTTACTACAGCCAGGGGAAAGGGCTGGGCGTCCATGAAGGGGGCTGTGGTGTTTTCACACCAGGGTTTTATGCTAACTTGGGCTGAGATGATAGAAAATAGCTTCTCTCCACATCTACCTCTCAATCTCCACGTGGCAAGGTGGCCTCAAGAATGTCTGGGCTTTGAATATGCTGGCCGTCTGGCCTGATGTCCAAGATACCATTTGTTTTTCTATTACTGATTTTCTCATATATAAACTGGAGAATAATCATATCTAATTGAAATGAAGATGCTTTGTAAAATAATAAATATCAAATAAATGGCAGTTATAATTACCAGGAGGGACAGTTTAGACACCACTAACAAGAATTATTTTCTTCTTGGAAGTGGAATGTTTGCAGAGTAAGATCTCTCCAGTAAATCCCCACTTTCCTATTTGCTGATAAAGTACTTCAGTGTAGTATACCTGAATTTCACATCAATTGCTGTTTTAGCAAGTGATGTAATACCTCTGAGTGCTTTTAACTATAAATCTTGAAATACATGGCATTTGGTGAATGTATGCTTGGCTGGCTCTCCAAATTGTTAACCTTTCTACATCTTAGCCTTTGGCACCAAAAGATAAATGGTAAAGTAAGGCTCATGTTTGGCTATTGTGAGCAGCACATTGTCCCTTATGCTTTCCTGCCTGGATAAGCTCCAGGCAGACAAGGCACAACTACTGATGCTATCCCGCCTTGTAGGCAAGGCAAGCAGCAAGTAGCAGAAGCCCAAGATCCTCAGAGTCAGGAAAAAGCTAGGTCAAAGATCTCTTGCCAACAACCTAATTCACAGTTCTCATTTCACTGCTCCTTCTCTCACTTGATATCTCCAAGCTTGTCATCCTTGAAGGAGAAAGAAAGTTGTTTCTGTAGGGTGAGGTCTCTCTCCATTTGCTCTGTACTAGGCTAATAGAAGCTATTTCCACAATACTCTGGCTAAACCCTACAAGCAGTTTTCTCCCTTTAATTAGCTTTTATGCATGTTATGCATAAGGGATTGGACATAAAGGCAAAAGAATTACAAGACATTATTTCCCTTGGTTGACTTCACCTCAACGAGACTCATGACAGAATAGTTTGATGAACGATATAAATTGTTGTTTAAGGTTGCGTTTTCAAACTAAACCTTGTCTTGGCCTTTGCTATGTCCCAGGAGGGCCTGGCAGTGACTTCCCCAGAAAAGACATTTCATCTTTATTTGGTTGCCTTGAACAATGCAAAAAGCTAGTTGCTCCAATGTTGGGAAGAAAGGTTTTACCACGATGCACAGCTTTGTATACATTATCCCATAGGGAAGCTAACCTCAACCATAAGTTACACTTTTAATACAGCACTATCAAAAAGACAATGCAGTGTTTCCCTTACCAGGGAAACTGTTCAAAATGGTGTTTTACCAACCCCTCATTGTTAGATATGAAGGTTGTCTCATAATTCTTGCCATTATAATGATACACACAGGAAATTAAAAATTGTATATGAAAATCACAAATGTGTAAAAATATATGTGCAAGAGTACCAGTGTGTGTGTAAGTATGAAAACACAAAACAGATACTAGAAGGAAATATACCAAAATGTTAATGAGGCTTATGTCAGGACGGTGGGACTCTGAGTAACTTAAATTTTTTTCATAATTGTAAAATTATCTAAATGGAATATAGTAAAAAAATGTATGGCTTTTAGAAAATAACAAGAAACATACTTTATAAAACATGGGCTCTAGTTTTTTCTTTAGTATTTTCAGGTAAGACACCAGGAGAGAATGGAGAACCTCAAGTGCAGACATGTTGAAAAAAATGGAGGCACCTAGATTTTCAGTCTGAAATGCGCAGAAACACTTTCCTACTGTACAAGCTGTTTCTATCTAGTGGGCTTGACAGATGCCTGAACGTGACACAAGACACTGAAAATAACATGCAAATCAGTTTTCGGTTTTAATATGCAAATATGATGCTTGGCACATCACTTTCCATGGCTGAGGTAAATTTCTGTTTTGGGGTTTTTCGTGGGAAACGCAAACCAGCAAACAAATGGTTAACTCCCCATATTTCACCTAACACAAGGTGGTTTTCATTTGAGTCAGAGGGGCTCTTGCTCAGCTATCCAAGGCACTTCGGATGCAAAGAAAGGGCATGTGTTTTGTTCAATAACAATGCCACCCTGAGCAAACAAGTCACCCTCTGACAGACACACCAATCTCACTGGATTTCTGGGCCTAGGTGGGGTGGCAGACAAAGTGTCCAAGTGAAAATAACAGAAAAAAGGTTTTTGCTTGACTTGTGAAAATTAAATCAAAGCTCAACATGGTAAGAGGAGTAATTTCTCATCAGAGGCAAAGAGGAAGAAGTCACAAGTCCTTGTTTCTAGGGTATTGGAGAAGTGTAGGAAACTGTAGCCCCTGGTTACATCTATATTAAATTATCCACAAATACTAGCAATTAATGAGGCACCAAAGCAGTCATCAAAATGAGTGAGATGCATCTAGTTCAAGGAATTTATAATCCAGTAAGGAAATTAAGGTGTATGTGGGAGAAATGAAAGAACGAAGCAAAAAATTAGATGTTGATGGTCATCAGTATGGTTTAGATGCTTGAGAATATAGGCTCTGGGGTCTGCTTGCTTGGGTTCAAATCCAACACCCATTACCTACCAACTATGTGACCCAGGGCAAGATACTTAATTTTACTAAACAGTAGTTGCTTCAAACATTAAATGGGGTCAATAGGATTTATCTCGTGAGTTAAACAACATGGTCCATGTGAACAATTTACTGCTTGCACTGATTAGGAAATTAAAACTGTCTTTTAAGATGTGCCATGCTGTATAAATATGATGCAAGTGTATCAACAGATGATACGGATTCAGAGGAGAGAGAGGTTACAGTGGGCTGGAGCATACTGGAAACATGCCAAAAGGATCAGAAGCTTGGAGTAGTACCTTAAGAAGGGATAGAAATCAGAGATGCTGAGATGGCATCGGACTCCACGACGGGGTTAAAAAACTATTGCATTTTGGGCCGAGCCCGTGGCGCACTCGGTAGCGTGCTGCACTAGCAGCGCAGCGACGCTCCCGCCGTGGGTTCGGATCCTATATAGGAATGACCGGTGCACTCCCTGGCTGAGCGCCGGTCATGGAAAACAAAAACAAAAACAAAAAAAAACTATTGCATTTCTTTTTCCTTTTTAGACAACAAGGCATCCCAATTCAACACTCTCACACACTAGATTATTTAATATTTTCCAAAGCATGAGACCATGTTTTGTTTTGTTTTGAATAAAGAAATAAACCAGGTTAGTGGTTTGTTAAGTGACTATGTTAAGTAATTTAGCCCCAAATCACACCCGTATTAGTGGTAGAGCCAATAGTTAAACAATCTGATCCCAGCTCAGTGTTTTTCCACTAATTTCCAGCAGCCTCTATATATTCATTCAGAAATATGAAACTTACATGATCTATCATAAAGGTTAATCAAAACCGTCAACCTCACTGATTAAAGCATGATGCTAATTATACCAGAGGTTGGAGACCAATGTGGCCCCTTTTAGTTTCAGAAACACTGATTGTGGTGTAATGGAGAAAGTGTGGACTTCAGAGGCAGAACAAGCTGGTTCAAATACTGAGTTATATCATTTATTTTGTATAACATTTCACAAGTTTTTTTTTTTTTTTTTAACTTCTCTTAGCATTAGCTTCTTTCCCTGCAAATGGGTCAGAGGAGTAGGCAGAGAAGAGGGACAGATGACTCCACTTCAGAGTCACTGTGAGTACAGTCGGCACCCCATATCCATAGGTTATGTATCCATGCCATGGAGGGGTTCAGGGGGCTGGGACCAATCCCCCGTGGATGCCAAGGGATGACTGTAATACCTAAGATGATACATGGCATGTACTGATATTTAACAGTGGCTCATGATTATTTGCATTAAATGCTCACACATCGTCTGTCATATCTGAGCTATGGATGTTTTTCAAATGTGGCAGGAAGGTGGATGAGAATATGACTCAGTGTCATTCATCAGCACTGAAGCAGAGAGGAAGAAAGATCACGCTCTGATATTGAATCTTAAGACCAGTAACAGTTAATATTTCTAATCAATCATCAACCACAATTAAAATAATAGTAATCCTATTGAATGAATTTCTTATCCCTTTCCACAAACTCTAAAAGGTAGAAATACATTAGTATTCAATTTATATATTTATTGACTTATAATTTATGAGACTGAAAACAATGTATACTGGGAACTTAGTAGGTGCCAGACAATGTTCAAAATATTTTATATTAAATAACTCATTTACTCACCAGAGCAACCCCATCAGGTGATTACTATCTTGACTTTACACATGAGAAAGGTGAAGTGCGAAGATCACCTTGACAGTCAGTGAACAGCCTGGAATTTGAATCCAGTCATCAACTCCAGAAAGTGATACTTAATCACAACACAAGTGCCTCAGCCTCTCATCTGCATTTTTTTTTTTTTTTCCTGCAGTGGTTTTTGATAGCCCATATACTTATTTGTAAGGGAAATTAATCATATATCACAAAGTCTTGAACTATCAAAGGAACCTTTCTTAAGGACAAATACTACTTTTAGTGATGTAATATTTCCTCTGTGCACAAAGATGGCAACCAAGCATATAACATGCATCCCAGGTAATTCTGATGTCTGTGGCCTGAGTTCAGGACTTTGAAAGACCTGTCCATTTTTGACATCTTCATTCATGATTCAGCAAAAAGAGCAGAACTGCTTTTCAAAAGACTATTTCCTTTATCAATCTCAGATACAAACTGGAGGGTAAGTGCTAAATCCTAGCTGTTCCTACAGGTGGGAGAAGGGGAAAACATGTAGAAGACACTGATATTCTTTCATACGAACAGCTCAAAGATAGTGCCATTTCCCAATGACCAAAGTGATAATTTTTTTTTCTGTTGGGCTCTGGCCTAACCATGAATGAAATACTAAGAAAATATCTATTCTATAAGAACTTAGGCCTCTCTAAAATGTGGGAGGCAACTCTAGATCCCCTGCAAAACCAGGAATTTCAGAAACACTGAGATCATTTAGTGGAAGGCAAATTCCTTCATTTGTAATAAGAAAATCGAGTCAAGAGGGAAACCGAATTGCTCAAGGTCATCTAAAAAATGAAGGGTAAAATCAAGAAGAAAGTTCAGATTAGGAAGGCAGATCTTATTCATAACTAGTTTAGTCTTCTTTCTGCCATGAAAAATTCACTCAGAACAGTGACACATTCTCGATGCCCTGTAAAGTAGGCTCATTCTCAGCGAAAATTTTGGGAGCCCTAATCTACATTTATGCAGCATTCTGAGATCCCAAGATGGAAGTTGCTATAAAATGAAAATCATTGCTGTTATTCTGGGTGAGCCTGCACAGACTGACTACAGCTGGCACCAGCAGATGTGGTCCTCAGAGAATTCCGCCAGGCTGTGCTGCTGCCATCCCTGTGCAGGCCTTCTTTTCCTCGACTCACAAAGGTTATGTCACAGGAGAGTTCAATGCCCTAATCTACCTGGCCTACATCTCTCCTGGTCTCTTTCATCTCAACCACTATTTCCCAATGACATGCCTTTCGAAAGAGAGAAATACCTCTGTTACATGGGGAGAATTTTCTTGATCTGGGGTCTTATACAATGTCTGGGGAGGGTTACAATAATAATATTTGTAGAGTCTCTACTCTATGTTCTCATTATCTCCTTTAACCTTTGAAATAATCCAGTGAGACAAGTACTTTTGCTACCTTGCAGATGGTGGAATTGAGACACAGTGAAGTAACTTGCTTAAGTTCACAGAGCTGGTATGAGAAGAGAAAATATGTACCAAACCACATTGATTCTAGAAACTGTTTCCCAAGAGCTGATAACTGGAGATGAAGACCAGGAAGGGCAGGATTCAAGGTGTCACTCTAAGCAGAGTGAAACAGGTTTGAGGTAATTAAGTGCCATAAACATATAAAGGATTGTTATTATTATAACACCACCGTGAATATCACCAAAAACTCTCTATGCTTCAACATCTCTGTCATTCTATCTTGAGTAATAGGTAGGAAGCAAGTTATTACTGGCTTCGTTCTTTTTCTAATAAAACACTTAATGCAGTGACTAACCCAAGTCATTCAACAGTACCTCAACCCTTCTGACAATGCTTAACATTATGAACTCAGCCTCCAAAGCTTCTTGCATACAAAGAGAGTCTCTTGGAGAAGAACAAGTAACTAGATAGTACATCAAGCATTTGAAGGATCACAATGTTTCACTTACAAGACACAACCTAGCAAGCTTCTAATCAACACAAAACTAAATACTCCTTTAACTCAGGAGATGATTGTACATAAAACATTTATTCAAAGTACATTTACTGAGTGCCTAGTAAATGCTATGCTGAAGAAATTAATGAGACATGGGTCCTGTGCTGTAGGAGATATAGTAGAAAATATTATACAGAAATGTCTATCAATCCAAAGTCAAATATTTTCATTTTGTGCTGTCAGAACATAGAGAAAGAGATGGTTGCAGTTGGGAAGATAAAGGGACACTCACAGGAGAAGGTAGCATTTGAATTAGGTCTTGGACAAAGGTAGATTTCGGACATCCAGATATGTAGCAAGAATGCCATTCCAGGTGAAGAGGTACATACAAGTGAGTCAAGTTGACAAGTTAGCATCTTTCCTTTTAGGCGAATACAAATGTAAGCGACCTCCAGCTCTTATGTCCCTCTGTGTTTCTTTTTGTTTGTTATATTGTGTGTGCTGTGCCTGAAGATGCCAGTAATACTTCAGTGAAGGCGAGAGAATTGTCTGCTGGGAGAGTCAACCCATATAAGAGACTGCGTGAGGGGAGCTGTCTACAGATAACCCCAGGACCTTAGCACAGCTGGAAGAGGAAGATCAAAAAGTGGAGGTGGGGATTTTTGATGCTAACTACTCAATGCTCAGCGGAAGGCCAGGATGGGGAGATATGGGTGCCCTGGGATTTTGCAGCAAAGGCTGACCCAGGAGGGGTAAAAATCATGATGAAAGTTGTTTTGCAGGCTCCATAGAGTTATGAAAAATGTTTTTTTATGTGTTGTCTTTACGTAATAGCCTAGCTGTGAGTTTCCAGGAGCACTCCCTATCCACTTCTTAGGCACCTACCCTCCAGTGGATTTGAGACCCCAGCACACAAAGCCAGCATTATCATAAAAGCCAGACTAAAAGAACTCAATGTCACTGTAACTTAATCCACAGCCTTAAACAGTAACTAGGAGTAAATAGTAACTAGGATAGTATATAGTTCTTGCTGGAATTATTTTTTCCAACAAGAAAAGTATATAGAAAATAGGAACAGAACAGCCTGGTTGTTAACGGGTTCTAGGTTCCTCTTTGCCATAACTTGCTGGCTGCTATTCAGATAATCATTTTGCCAGTCTTCCCCAAATGGGTATAATTATCTTCAATCTCCTAACACACATGTGTCTCATAACAAACAAAAGGAGCAGGAGAAGTAATATCACTCAAGTAAACTGTGAATTCAATAAGCATTAAGGGGACACACGAATCATCATCATCCTCATTGTCATCCTTCTTATCATCATGGCAGCTAAAATGTATTGAGTCAGACCCAAATCTACGTGCCTCAATTGCCCCCATCCTCCTGGTACCCTCATTAGGTAGTTACTCCTATTGTCCCCATTCAGCCCTGAAGAAATACAGGTGGAAGGAGAGCAGTCAAGGTATTGCAGCTGGGATGTAAGCAGGAATCCATGGCCTTACCCGCCACGCCACGTGCAGTACTACAAGTGTGGCATTGTTGGCATCTACTTGTTTTCACTTCTCTACTTTCCAAACTTTTGGTTATGTTATTATATTGCACTCATAACTAAAAATGAAAAGTTGTTGATCTGAATTGGATTTACTGAGCAGGCACAAGGTGGCAAATACTGCATTACTCAGCACTTTGACCATAAAGGTAAGAATAAACTTAGAAATGCGAAATACCCCATGACACAGTAGCTTAAACTGACATTACAGTGCAGCTGATACTGTTTCTTTCTAAGGAAAGAAATGGATAGAAGCATCCTAAGGGGGGAAAGAAAGAGTCTTAGATGAAAATAAAAATAGTGATAAGAGGTAACTATAATTACCTACTTAAAATGTGCAGGCATTGCACACTAAATGCGTTTTTTAAAAACCATGTGTTATATATCATCAGCCACCATCTACAAATGAAGAAACAAAGGCCCAGGGAAGTTAAGTAGTTTGCTAAAGTCTAACAGGTAGTACAGGCAGAGCAAGACTCAAATCCAGCTCTCTGGCTCTGGCATTTGTGTTCTTAACCACCAAAACACCTCCAGAAGAGGAAGAAAGATGTGCAAGAACACCTTGAGTATTCTCTCATTCTACCTGGTTCTGACTACAGTGATCTTGGTAGGTATTTATAGAACCCATCTACATTTTACACAGCTATTTATCATCTGTTAGAATGTGTTATTGCATTTGCTTGAAGGGAACACAGAAATTAGGCCAACTACATTCCAACTTGTAGATTAAAGAAACAGTGAATATTTTTTTTTTTGAAACATTAAAATAATTAGAGGTAAAACTGGGAAGTAAATAAAAACTTATCTTTAAGTGGAACAGACCTTTTGAAGCAATATATTAATTTTCACTTCAACAGACACTTCACAATAGCCCTACTATAGCAAACTTAGAATTTTATAGTTTTAGACTTACCAAGCTCTAACTTCCAAAGGCAAAGCCTAACCCAGAGCAAACAGCAAGGAGATCATATCACGAGATTGGGATGTCATGTATGTAACAAACACTGGACTCAGGACCCAGAATAACAGGATTCAAGCCCCAAGTCTGCCACATACTAATTAAATGACGTAGCATATGTCACAGTCTCTCTACATCTCACCTACCTATTCCTAACCAGGGAGGTTCTATCACAAAGTAGGTTTGAAGATAACTGCCCCTGGGAGCACTATGTAAATCCTTAAGAGTTTATCAAATGTAAATATTGACAATATTTGAATGGAAGACACTGCCTATGGTGAAACAGGTTTACTTTGTGATCAAAGTCAGAGGAACAGAAAGCAATGATTTCACAGGTCAGAGAAGCATATCAGTCTTAAAAATCTCATTCTGAATGTCCTAAGTTCGCTCAGTAAGCCAAAAAATGAGCTCAGATCTCCTGATACATCGTCATGTGTTAACCAGACAAAAAGCACTAATATTTCTCTCATACTTTCTCTGATACAATAGCAAACCTCTTACAAATAGGCAGAATGATGAGCTACACTTTGGGCAAGTCATGCCATTTCTCTGGGTCTCAGTCTCCCCCCATGATTGAGTGAATTAGGGAAGGGTGCTAATTCCTACCATGAGGACCTCAGAGAGAATTTATTAGGAACGAGTGGGGTAGTAAATTGCAAAAATGCTCTGAAGACAATAAAATGTCAAAGAAACCTGGAGGACATCCATGTTATGTGAAATAAGCCAGACACAGAAAGACAAATACCACATGATCTCACTCATATGTGGAATCTAAAAAAGTTGATCTCACAGAAGTGGAGAGTAGAATAGTGGTTAACACCTCCTCTTTAAGCCACTTTCTGAAGGACTTTGTCCCTTGCAAATACAATGGATTACATAAGCACAAGCAAATCAACTTCTCCTGCCAAGAAAACTTGTTGCCCTTGATGAAATATTAGCATTTTGGCCAGAGAGGAAATTTCATCATTTTCTTTTGACTTTGGTTCTGACTTTTGCAAGTTGCATGCCTGGGATTTAGAGTCCAGAACCCAATTCTGGCCCTGAGTACTAACTTACAGCCTGAAGTGACTTAATCACTGATGACACAGAGCTCCTGCTGTGTTAATCGCAGCTCATCCTTCTCTCATTTAATCTTGCCACAACCCCAATGAGGCAGGCACTTTTAGCTCCAATTTACAGATCAGTTAACTGATGTGAATACAGTAAAAAATAATAGAGCTGGGATTGTAATCCAGGTTTAACTTGAAATTTATGCTCTACTTCAGATGAACAAAAGTGCCTGCCCTCCAGGAGCTCACAATCTAGTGGGAAAGTCAGAAAGGCAACTCAATAGACTGTGAGCTCCTTGAGGGCAAGGACCATTTTTTATTTTTTCTTGTATCTTCTGCATGAAGCATGGTGTGTGCCATGCAAACGGCACTCAATAGGTGTTTGCTGAATAGAAAAGCCATAATCAGGTGGGGTTTTTATAAAATGCAAGTGTGATTATATCACTCCTCTTTCCTCACAAACATCTGCTAGCTTCTCTTCATGAATTCCCTGAACATTACTTGGAAAGTACTTTTACCGCCCTATCTTCACAATCTCATCTTCTGAGATTCCCTTCCACATCCTCTGTGCACCACCTCTACCCTCCAACTATCTTGGCATATAGGTGATATTCAACAAATGTTCATCGAATGAACAAACAAATACAAGAAGGGATCTATCTGCACTATATCTGAGGCACGAATACAATGCCTTGTGAACTCCAAGGGTAGATCCAACTTAAGGTATAAGGAAGGCTTTGAGAAGACAAGGAAATTGATTTGGGCCATTTAACTCTAAAATCTCAAAGGCTAGATGACATTGTATAGGAAAAATTCAATCCCCTTTTACTATTAATTGGACAAATGACATCAGAACAAAACTTTTTTTTTTTTTTTTTTTTTTTTAAATCAGAATATGAGCTATGCCAAATTCCATTTTCTCTTAAAGGATATGGGTTTAGGCCAAAAGCCCATCATACAGATTATTGTTTTCCTCCTCCCAAGTACTTAGGGAAAATTAAGTCCTATTTGGCATTCAGTGGCTCTCAGCAAGGTCATGGTTCTGCTGCAGTGGTGCCTGAGGCAGTTTAGGTAATAACTATGTTTAAAAAAAAAAAGAAAAAGAAATAAAGAAACTTCAGCCACCTTTGAAAATAAGACACCTGGATAGCCAGGATGCATGGAGGTATTCAGGGCTTTGGTCAAGGAACCTGAACGGATCAGTAAGAAAGTTGAGGACACTGCAAATTTAGCTCTTCCATCCTTTAACCCAGCATTAGTGTAGACCATGGTAGCGTAGACTAGATGAGTAGACAGGAAATCTGCCTGTATCATAATGTGAGACCTCAGGCATCACTCAGTTTATTCATCTGTAAAGTGAAGCAGCTGGAACTGAACTAGATTATCTCCTAGAACTTGGAAACTGAAAATGAGAGAGCATGGGGAAAAGAGATACGCTGTAGCCAAGTGTATGAATTTAAAGACATATAAAAGCCACAGAATTCCTACATTATTTTGATAGCAAGCAAAACTAAGATAATCGTAGCCCTTTCAGAGAGATTGACATTGAAGCTCTCAATCAGTCCATATATTTCACACAAACACACATATACCAGATGCCTTTTCTTTTTCCCAAAGTAAAGTTTTAAAGCCCCTGCCTAATATCTGTTTGACTATATCTGTTTGACTGATTAGAAGCAGCTTTCACACTCTCCTTTTTTCTTTCCTTTTCTTTCTCTTCTGGTACTGCCTGCAAGGGCCACACTGAGATAAGAAACACAGCTGAAGCTAGGTTTCAACTAGATGCACACTTGTTGAGTTCTTGTTTTAAGTTAATTCTTTCCATGGTCACTGTCAGCTTCCCATGTCCTCCCTTGGCTTGCCTATCCTCTAGCTAAACCATGGGTTATTAACCATGGTTGCCTATCAGAATCACTTGGAGTGCTTAAAACATAATAATGCTTACATAACAAGACCAATTAATTCAGTATCTCCAGAAGTGAGAACGAGGAAATGATACGGTTAGAAGGCTCCTGATATGGATTGAATTGTGTCCCCAAGTTTAATGTATTAGAAGCTTGATCCCCACTTCGACTGTTAAAAGGGTGGGAAAGCCTATTATGGTAATTGAAAAGTGGGACCTCAAAGAGGTGATTAGATTGTGAGGAACATGACACAGAGAAAGAATTAATAATAGTGGTTATGGGCATGGTTCTGAAGGCTTTAAAAGGAGAGCACATGAGAGTTTTTCTCTCTCTGCTCCAACATTTTCACAATGTGATACCCTACATGCCTGAAATCACCAGAGAAGGCATTCACCAGGTATGTTCCCTGGACTTGAAATTTCCCAGCCTCTGAAACTGTAAGCAATAAATTTCATTTTCTCACAAATTATCCAGTTCCAGGTATTTTGTTATAAGCAACAGAAACAGACCAATACAGCTCCTCATATAATTCTGATGGGCAACTGGGGACAAGAGCCATTGCTAGATAAACACTGGAAGTCATACACTGTGTTGATTTCTTTCTCTTCTTTACTGTCTGGCATTTCTTTGGGGAATGGTCCATCCACCCAGCATCCATGACACCCATTAGATTTCACCCCAGAAACTGCCATCAGGGTAAGAGTTGCAAGAGAGGGTGTGGGGATGAGTTGAAGCCACCCACCTTAGTTTAAAGGAGCTTAGAACTTTGTGTCTTTACCATCATTGCCTCTGTTAAAGGCCTGTGGCTACATAAAACAAAATCTACCATAGGAAGAGCCATGTACTTTGACTGGCAGGATTCAGCCTCAGTACTTCATTGTACCATTGATAATAATAATGGCTTCATTTATTGGGCACTTATTTTGTGCAGGGCCCTGGGCTAAGTATTTTACATGGGTTATTTACATTTAATAATCCAAAAATTCCCATGAAGCAAGCACAGTTAATATCCCCATTGTGCAGATGAGGAAATGTGGGATTAGTGAGGTGAACAATGCATGGCACAGTCTGGCCTGAGGCTCCCCGACTCCAGCGCTTGTCCTCATACATATTAGGTCAGGGTGGTATCCGATTACATCACTCTCTTCACTAAGAGGGAGCAAGAATGAGGCTCCCCATATGTGCACATAGGAAAAGTAGAAAAGGCTGCCCAATGGAGCACGAAGAATGCATGTAACTGGGGAGGCACTGTCTCCAATGGGACGCAAGGTCATGCTAAAGCAAATGGGTTGAATCTGGGAAGCTTCCTTCATCAACAGAGAGGTGTCTACTTCTCAGGGAAATGGTCCAGCCTGGTTAATTGGGCTTATGCATTTGAGGGGGTTATCTCAGGACAGAGAATTTGGCATTTAGTTTCCTGACCTTTAATTGAGAGCTACTGTGGACACAGGCATGCTTTTCTTGCCATGCTGGTCTCAGACCTATAATTGCCTTGTGGCCTTGGGTAGACAAATTAATTATATGAGGTTGTCAGGCTCTTCGACATGACTCTCTAAGTGTCTCATGCGTATTCTGGCACCATACATTGTTTTCAATCCTATCTTCTGCTTAATGTACTCCCTATTCCTAACCAGTCCATTTACTGTTCTCTCAAAACAACCACAGAGACCATTTTCCACCCCGAGGCCATCGCCCATACCGAGCCCCCTGCCATGAACACCAAGAGCCAGCCATTCCCAAACATCCTCTGTAGAGTCAGACATACTAGTCTTCAAATCCTAATTTGGATGTCTTGTTCCTTAGTCCACTGGGCCCAAATCAATTTCTTCTTCTCTTGTTCCTTCAGAGCATAGCACAGTGGTAAAGAACACACATACCAGAGCCCACTGCCCGGCCCTATTACTATGCCTGTGTGACCTTGGGCAGATGACTTACCCTCTCTGTGGCTCAGCTTCCTCACTGCAAAGTTGAGATAATCATATTACCCGTATTTCAAAGGGCTGTTTTGAGGATGACATGGGTTAATAAAGCACATGGAACAGTGCTTGTGACATGTAAGTACTTGATAAGTAAATAATACCTATCTCTTCTGAGGCATAAATTACTTGCTAGCCAGTCGTGTAGTTATATGCTTTTACTACATTATGCGGCCATTAAGTGTTCGTTTCATTAGTGGTCTCGGTACTTTCTGCATTCCTATGGTTTTGCAAATTGAATACCAAAGAGCCTTTGTCTAAGTTTGAGCACCTTCCTCATCCTATACCATGTTCCTAATAACACATACACAGAGCTAGCAGAAAGGAAATTTTGTTTTCCTTTCAGTGTTGTATAATTTTGGTCTCATATTAACATGCCTCAGGGAATAAAATATGTATTTACATAAAAATTTCTGGTAATGGCATCTTGAAAAGTAGTTAAACGAAACAACAGATTCTATTTGCTGAGGATTCCACTTCTAACACTAGGTATGTGACAATGTCCTGGCATGAGACCTGGATAGCACCTCCCCTCAACCAGTCTTTAACCATGAGCCAGTGTGAAGGACCTGACTCACCTATGACTTCTGGAATACAGAAACATCTTTGGAACATGGCAGAAGCTAACAGACATTAGATTCACTGACATAACTCCATGGGCAAGGTGAATACAGGTGTTTCATAATATAAGAAAGTATAACTCTTTCTCCTTTGCCAGCTTTTTATCCCCAAAAATGTTCAAAAGAAAATTTAGCATCTAAGAACCTAGATAAAATTATAGAAATCATCTAGGTTAATGGTTCTCAACCTGTTGTCCATGGAACCTTGCATATCCCTGATAACTGTCTTTTGGAACTTCAGGGGTTGATTTCAAATTTTTAAAAGCCTAAAAATATATAAGCACTTACCTGGGATTAGACCGTTTACTGATAGACTACCAATTCAGTAGTAGAGATTGGTTATGTCATTCTACACAGTTCTGAGTGGCCAATGTGTACGTGCCTTGGAGTATAAAAACTAAAAAAAAAAGGAATGCATATTTACTTAATAAATGTACTTTGATTGCAGAATCTTCAGCACAAGGGGTCCAAATTTCAAAAATAATATGAGGTTCTGTTGTTGATGAAAAGATCCAGGCTGAGATTAAAATGACACACCACCTCACGTTTCCTGACTTCAAGCATAGGTTTCTTTCAACTACGTCATAGCTAACTAAAAGGTCTTTGCAGGGACGTTTTGGTGTCTGTTCATATTGCATGTGTAATGTCTTTGCATCTATAGAATACAATTTCTTGACCTTCCCACTGTGCACTTACAATGTTTTTCTTATTACAGTAGGCTGTAAATGTATAGACAAGAAATATAGAAACACAAACACATATACCCTCCCCCCTCACATTCTGATTTCCTAACTGACCACTCATTTTCATAAATTTATTTTTAACAAACTTCAAGGGATTTTCCCTCATTTGGGGCCCTGTGCCTTTCTGTCAGATTTGGAAATAATCAGGGTGCACAGTCAAAAACCCAGGCAGCGAGGCAGATGGACACAGCAGTTCTTATAAACTGTTTCCCTAGGAAACCAAGCAAAAAGCAGGATTTTAACCAAATATAGAACTGGCAGTCAAAATGTGGAAATAGAAACTCCAAGTTGTGAACTGCTGGGAAACCCCAATAGTTCACCTCTGCAAACCATGCACAGGAGGCAAAATCAGAGTAGGGGCACATTTCACTGGATGAACCAGGAAGGCTTAGAGAACATGCACTTCCTCAAAAGATGCTTCCTGTAAAAGCACACATGATTCTCCTGTGAGCCTCCTGAGTCATTGTGAGAAAGGAAAAGGGAAAGAAACAAGCCCTATTACCTCAGAGAGGCCCAAGTCCATGGCTTGCATCCTGACTCACAGTCAAATGGAGACTCAGACTTGTGAATGTGCATAGACATCCCTTTACCTCGTTACAATCTGTCTAAGTGAATTGTTCACTGCCATTGCCATAAAATCTGTAATATAATATATGACTTAAGATCCCCTTTATAGAGTTTTTCACTAATTCGCTCATAGCCACTTGGGCTTTAGGTTAAGGACTAATGTTAGTTATCCCTTGTACTTTATTTTAGGATCCTATATCACTGTATACCTTATTCCTTTTGCAGTTATCCTGTTTTAAGATGAAGGAAAAAAAGAGAGGTGCCTGAGAATAGACAGTGACTGTTGCTACGTATGATGTATGTGTCCCCAGTCTCCTCTATGAACTAGGGCTTTAAGGGTTACCCTTTCCTTGGCTGATATACTCATGTATGTGCCAAGTCTGTCTCCAGTGATTGGGAGAGACTGCAAGTGGTGGGTGCTTGATTTGTCACCTTTGGGCATTCAGTACAGCTTAATAATTTGTGAGGTGTTTACTCTGCTTGCCAGTGTGAGCTACAATTGCAATAAATATAAAGTTTTTACAACAATCTAGCCTAGTCCTACTCCTGAAGTGCCTCCTCTCCTGCTTCCCCCAAGCCCTGTGCCCTTGCCAAAGTAACCATAACAAGTGCTGCTGCATGTCGCTTGGCTTGGCCTGAGCAAGCAACAGCCCTGACAGGCAGCTGGGATGGTCAGCGAGAGAGAGCCTATGAAAAGACCTAACAAGAGACTGGAAAAGTACAAGGTGAGAGCTGTATGGTGTGTGTGTGTGTGCATACTGACACATATGCTAATAAAGGCAAAAGATGGGAAAGAAAGGCTTTTCCTCCTAAAAATCACACAATCTGTGTTACCATTGAATTGAAAAGTCAGTAATTTCTTGCGTATGCATCATGAATTTAAATTTGGAAACAATTTTTCCTTGTGTGACATTTCTTGCTTTGCTATTAATATAGCAAATTCCCAGAAGACAGAAAGTAAAGAATATGGACATAGAAAACATGAATTCAAGTCTTGGCTTGGCCAATAACTTTAGCTATGCAACCTCGATAAGGGCTCAAGTCCTCACTTTTGCTGTCTGCAAAAAAGGAAGATACAGTATGCAGACTCTGTTCACTTCATGGGACTATGGTGAAAACCAAATGAGGTAATATCTTCATTCATTCATGTAACAAACACGTATTGAGCTATTCCTCCTTTCCAGGTACTGTTCAAGGAGCTGGGGATACAGTAGTGAACACAACCAAGTCCCTGCCCACATGAAACTTTTATTTGTGTGTGTGTGTTTGTGTGTGACAAGCAATGATATATACACACAAAAATACTATATACTCATGTGCACAATATCAAGATAGTGACAAATGATAAGAAAATACACGTGAAAGAACTTTGTAAATAATAAAATGTCCTATAAGTCAAAAGTATTATTTAACACTATTACATTAGGGCCCTAGACATAAGTTTTCTGTAGTTGTAATATTTCCTTCCTTCATTCCTGCCTTTCTTCCATCCATAAATGTGAGTTAAGAATATTCTTTGAGAACTGTATTGGGGTGAAGTTCCATAAGGGAAGCAGATAAATTAGAAGCAGATCCTGTCCTTCATCTAGGTACAATGTGACAAAAGTCATCTCAGAAAAGAGAAGGTCAAGTGCCATGGAAACTCCTAAAAAGAGACCGTTTCCCATTTGGGAGAGGGAAGGCTCAGGAGGAGCTTCCTGGAGATGAGCCCACAGGGAAAGGAAATGCAGAGCATGGGTCAGGGAGGACTATCCCAGGCAGAAAGAAAGAAGTAAGCAAAGGCTATCCATCCTAACAATTACTTGTGACCTTGGTTGGCTCCCAATGCACAAAAGGAAAACGTGCCTGGGAACACAGAGCAGGGGATGTCAGCTGCCCCACAGTGGAGCCGCATTCTTACTGCTGTTCCCAACTCCACGTACTCTACAAGAGAAACCAGCTCCCAAGTTCTGGTCTTAACTGGAGTGAAACAAGATCTGTGTTTCAGAATGAGAATTGCCCCTGTTTCAAAGTTTTTGGTAACTATTGCAGAGATTCTTTTTTGGTTACAACAGCACAATGATTCTTTCAAAGATAATTTCCAAGTAAAATGATAAGTAAAGTCATTTTCTTTTGGGTATGCAGCTCTAGTTACTTCCTAGAGAGACTCTTAGGGAAAGCTGAGGTCTTTCCTACACATTTAAACAAATTATTTTTGTTGTTGTTGTTTGAGTCTGTAGGGTAGATGCTGGACATAGTCCTATTCCCCCCTCCCTTTCATACCAGAGCTCCCCTCCCTTCCCCCTGGGGAGCTTTCCCTGGCCAAGGCGGTTACCCAAAGAAAGGCACGTTCTCTTTAGATACATAGGATGCTGGAAGAAGCAGGCTCTGATGCCAGGAGATGAGCTGGTAAATTAACTGATCTATCTAACCATATCTCAGGTGCGCCCTGAGTCAGGTGAGCTGGTTGAGGGCCTGCAAATGAAAATGATTTACATTCTTACCTTGATCTGTTAATTATATAACTGCTGTGTGTACTCCATGGCGGCGTGGACTTCTTACCGACCGACTGCCATCAGTGCCTCTCATAAGTCTAATAAACTAGTGTCTCTACCTGCTGGACCCTCCTGGTGATGTCTTTGGAATAGGTAAACACTGCACGAGTGCCTTCTCAGATCTGGGGCTCCCACGTTGCAGAGTCTGAATGCATAACTCATTTTCTACTGCTGATTTGGGGGTGTAAAGTAAGCCAAATCATAACTAACGCCAAAATGTTTCATAATTCTAGTTATTCTGTTTCCATTTATATTGTCAGAGCTAAGGCTCAGACCCTCCAAACCCATTGTACAGACTGGGTCCCCAGACCCCTTACAAACAGGTCCTGCTAGGTAATTGGGAAAGATTCCAGGAGCTGTTGGCAGATAACATGAGCTCAGTCCTCAGCTTCCTCAGCGGCAGCAGCTTACAGGTCTGGCAGTGGCCAGGCACTAGCAGCAGCTCTAGTGGCCTCCCCATGCCCTCCCCTAAGGGGGGCATCCCAGAGATGGGAGGCACCGTGTATCAGAGCCACTCATACTTGTACTTAAGTCCATAACCCAGGACACCTGGGTGCACATGCGCAATTACACTAGAGAATAACCAAGGAACACCTGAGTGCATATGCCTGTTTACATCAAATGCTTGGCAAGATTCTGAACATCTGAGGGGCCCTGACCATTTTTCCTATATTTTCCCAACAGGGGGTAAGTTGTAGTAGTAAGAAAACATTCTCCCACTACTGCAGGCATCTGAAATATGAAGTTAGAGAAGTAAGTTATGCTTTTTGGCTTTATTTCAAATACCCTTCTTATTATGAAGGGTGTGAACTGGAAATAAAGATGTCTTCTTTCATTTGAAAGATTGTGAGCATTCTTGCTTGATAGTCCAAATAAATGGATGAAAGCTGCCAACAGTATGTGGCTTCAAATCAGCTTGTTCTTAAAGTCACAGAGAAGCGAGACATTCTGAAGCTATCCAATTTAGAAATACTCCTCTAATTGTTACAATTTAAGAACAAAATCCCACTGGGGGAAAGAGTATATAGAGTCACAGCCCACATTTCTAGATCTCCCTGAGAGTTGAAAGGAAAAAGATAGTGAAGGAGAAAGGAGAACGAGAAGCAGTAGCCACAGCAGCTCTGCGTTTGTGAAAATAAAGATTTAAAAGAAAAGACAGAATAAAATAATTTTTTCCTCCAAGGGATGCTGCTTCGGGCTACTATTCAGTGCTTACTGATTCCTATTCACCAACAATTCTTAGGACCATTTTGCTATTTCTTCCCCATACCAGAGGAGATTAGAGCCAATAAACAGGAGGTGGTGGGAAAGACTGTGAGAGGCAGCAGCCTGACAGCTGACAGCAGAGGTCACGGGATGAAAAATTACTAAATTGCAGCACAGCATAATAATAGATGGTCATGGTGATGGCCCTGAGTCACCCAAAGGCTTCAAGTGGTTGAAATGGCCCCATGAGAAAGAAGAGATATGCAACACCTTTTAATAAGGTTTTCATCCAAAGCCGTTAAAATTGTTTATTATTACTATTATTATTATTAATAATTTTGGCTCTGATGGAGGAGAAAGCTTGAGCTTTGTGGAAAAGTCAGATGTAAGGTACAAAGTAACTATGCAGAGCATCCATATAACATATTCATAATTACATACAAATTCACCAGTTCCTCATAGTGGTCAAATATTTTCAATACTAATTAAAGACACACACACACACACACACACACAGTATTCAAAGTTTTGGCAAACTAAAGCAAGATCATGACAAAGACTAAAATGCTCATTTGCTTGGCTGTCATGGACATAATAATAACAAAAGGAATACCATGATTTTAAAAACAGGTGAAAGAACACGGTCTTAAAGATGTGGCTCCTCTCATATTCTTGACAGTAATAAAAATGAGTGGACTTTCCCAGGGGTTTTCACAAATTGCAACCACACCTGTGCTATTATCTGCATTTTTTTTTTCTATCCACCCTGTGAGGGGGGCCTTTTATTGATCTCCATTTTACAACTGAGGAATCTGAGGCACCTGTGCTGTTAGCAGTTGGCCACAGCTACAAGGTTTGTTGGGTGACTGGAGTCCAGGCTACTGAGTTAGAAGTCTACAGTCCTTCCACAGCCCAGTACTTTTTCCTTAGTCTGGGGCTTTTCTACCAGTGCTCTGATACCCAAAAACTCATAGTTTTATGTGTGTGTGTGTGTGTGTTGTGGGGCGGGGGGGAGGCTGGCTTGTACAGGGATCTGAACCCATGCCCTTTGTGTTACGAAGCTCTGCTCTAACCAACTGAACTAACAGGCCAGCCCTAAAATATTTTATTTTTTAAAAATTTTTTTCCTTTCTTTTTTTTTTTTTTGGAGGCTGACCAGTATGAGATCAGAACCCTTGACCTTGGTGTTATCAACACCATACTCTAACCAACTGAGCTAACCAGCCAGCCCCCCAAAACTCATCTTGATATTCCCATTATGGACTGCATGTTAAGTAAACACCAGCAACTTCTCACATTTTCTCATGTGATCCTCCCAACTAATCTGTAAAGCAGAGATTCTTAACTCCGCATTCTTCACATGAAGAAACAGTTCTTAGAAAGATCAAGTTATGTACCTATGTCTGCAAATTTATAACTTAATTTCACTCATTTAAGTCTGGACTTCTTTTTGCGCAACTTTTGCCTTCTCCCCAAAAGACTTAGAATTTAACCTATTTAGTTCTTTTTTCCTATAAAGGCAAGTCCTAGGTCTTATTCATCTGCATATCCCTTCTCACACCTAACAGTGCATGGGACGTAGTAGGTGCACAAGATAATGTTCACAGCTGAATATATGTTTATATATGGATAGACATATGTATGTATGTGTGTATATATATATGAGGGTACTTCAAAAAGTTCATGGACAATGGAATTAAAAGATAACAAAAATATTTCCATGAACTTTTTGAAGACCTCTCATATATAAGGTAAAGAGTATAAAGTTCAGAATCAGAAGGACTAGGATTTACCACTCTTACCTGCCATTTCTGAGCTATGTGTCCTTAGGCAATTCCTTATAACCTTCACAAGTTCTCTGCTCAGTAGTAAGGCAGAAGTATATGACCTATTCTGGGCCCAGGAAATAATCAATACTTTCCTGGTCAAGTTACAATTCAATTTATTTCCCCACATTCTTTCTGGTGACCCGTTCAGAAATGTTTTAGGAATAGTTGAGGAAAATGCTTAACCTGTAAAAATAAATCTGAGCTTTATATAGCTACACCAAATGTAACGTGCCCCAAAGGAAGAGAGATTGGTTGTTACACTAACATTTAAGCATCCTCATCTGCTCATTCATTCATTCACTCATTTATTCAGGATTGAGGAAAGCCTGTTGTCACAGAGCATCATGATAAAAACTGAGGCTTCAAAGATGAGAGGCTTTGCTGATAGTGGAACAGAAGCTATAAAATAAGTATGAAGTGCTGTTTCTGGGAAGTTTCCAAATAGCGATTCATCTTCCAGTTGTTCGGGTGAGTAAACAAATGCAAGAGAAAATAGTTGAGGGTTTGCCAATTTCTCACATAAGTCAGAAGTGGCAAGAACTCTCTGGGACCATGTTTGGGCTATTCCAGGGTGCTCTCTCATTTCCAAACTGTCAAGCCTCTGTCTTGCAGCAGATTATACCAGGGGATCGCCTAGGCCTGGGGGAGATAGAAGAGGCAGCACTGATATAAACACCTTAGACATATCCATCTTAAGGCCAGTTTGGGCTCCTGCTGTATTTCCATGACATTCTCTGTAAGATAGCTGTCTCATTTTAAAACTCCTTTTGATGTGACTTTAAACTTAATTTCACTAGCATGCAAATGACAGAACAGCTCATAGAATGAACCCCTTCCCCTATCTCCTATTTTCCAGCAGAAGTTCCTATGACATAACCACAGAAAGATTTCACAATAACTTCTAAAAGAAACTCATCTTTATGTAATTCAACTGGATTCAACAAGTATTTATCAACAATTTTCAACTTTTTCAACTTATTAAACTTCTATATAAAATAGAGTAAAAGGCTCTAGAAGAGCTACCAGAAACTGAGGAGCAGATTTATGAACTACACAAAGCCACAGATAAATCAATAAATAAATCTTAAATAAAATGCCCTCAATGATTTTGGAGATGGCGGTAGCAAGCCACATCCACTTAGTAACTATTATGTAGATAATAAAAAATGAAAAAATGTTAGTTTCTAGAAATAACTTGACTGTATTAGTAATCTATTGCTGCATAACAATTAAAACCTTAGTAAAACAACATACATTTACTATCTCACAGGTTCTGTGGGTCAGGAGTGCAGACCTGGCTCAGCAGGGTCCTCTGCCTCAGGGTCTCATAGGCTGCAAACAAAGTGTTGCCTAGGGCTGCATTCTCACCTGAGCTTTGACTGGGGAAGGATTTGCTATCAAGCTTACGTGGTTGTTGGCAACACTGAATTCTCTGCTGGCTGCTAGACTGAAGGCTTCAATTTCTTGCTGGCTACTGGCTGCTTTTAGCTCTTTACCACATGGCCCCCTCCATGTGGCAGCTCACAACATGGCAGCCTGTTTCTTCAAAGCCAGCAAGGGAGAGAGTCCCCTCACAGGACAAAGGTCACAGTCTTACATAACATAATCACATACAAGTAATCATGTACAACTGCCACCTGTGCTGTTTCGATTGGTTAGAAGCAAGTCATAGGTCATTCCCACACTCAAGGGGAGAGGTTTACACAAAGGCACGAATACCATGAGGTGGGGATAACTAGGGCCATCTTACAGTCTGTCTGCTTTCATGCCATTTTCTGCCTTCTATATAAGCATCTATGAGGCCACACTGGTCTTAAATGTAAGAGAGGGGCTTTCTTTTTCTAAATGAGAAGGAACTTTAGGTGTTGATGCAGATTTCACCCTGTCATGGTTTGTCTAAAACACAATGTATATTTTTACCTTCATCAAGCACAGAGACTACAATAAGTAGGAATAGGCCCCCCCCCCCCCGCTTTTATTTTATTTTTTGGTTTGTCTGCTTTTAAAAACCTTTAACTCCTGCATGGAGTTAGAAACCTCAGGGATTTTCTGAGAGGCATTTTCTTGTTCAAAACCTGTCCTCAACTTCAGTGCAATGGCCTCTCCTATACCTACTTAAAACACAGATTAGACAACTGAAAATACTTAACTGGGGGCTGGTACAACCTGTACTTTATTTAGGTATAACTAAATACACCTAAATAGAGTATAGCTGTTTCAGCAATTTGGTGTATCCTCTCAATAAGTGTAAGGCCGAATTTTATTTAGATCATTCCATTGATATACAAATCCCCGAGGACTGGATCCCACTATAATATGGTAGTGACTACTACCCATTTTTCTAACAACATTTTTCCTTTTCTAATGCTTTTCCCTTAATAATATTATCTTTTTTATCTATTATAGCCCCAAATACTGACTTAGAGACCAGTAATCTTTCACTTCTAGTGCTCTTTCTTTTTAACCAAGAAGGGGACTCCAATCATCAAAACTTAAAACTGGCTTCTGGTGTGAGAAAGGGGATCACAGAATCAGAGACATTAAAGTACATGAAGAAAAAAAAAACCCAGAAAATCAAGAATTCTGAACGCATGATTTGAGCGTGTTTTCTATAACGTGGTCAGGCTTCAACATTTCTGAGTAGAAAGAGCAAACCTCTGCTGATGCATATTAATGTAGTTAATATATGTCCATGTAATGCAAATGGGCAATCAATGCTTGCTAAGAACTTTAGAATCATTAAATGCTAGAGTTAAAATAGAATTTTATGATCATCCAGTCCAAACCGTGCAATCGTAGGAGGACACTTGGGGCCTGAGAGGTTATATGACCTTTCTAAGGCTATACCATAACTCAGTGGTGGAAGTAGAACTAGAATTATGTATACTGGCTTCTAAAGTTAGCACATTTTATTACCACCCCCACTTGATGTGTTGTCCTTCATACACAGACATAAATCATCCAGAGAGGAGAGACTTGAAGCTACTTTTCCAATTTGCTAGGAGCTATTCAGTTTCACAGTCTCTTTCTCTCTCCCCTTTCTTTTTTCTTTCTTTCCTTTTTTTTTTTTTTTTTTTTTGTCTACTTTTCAAACAGGTAAGGAAGTCACTTGATGAAAATGGAGATCCAGGCTACCTGTCCAGGTCTTGTCATGCCTTGGGACTAGTTGCACCCACTTCACTCCCTCTGTGAGGCCTTCTGAGTATACCCCATCCTGCACTGGCTTAACATACTGTGTCATGACTGCAAATGAATCTAATCAGTACCACAAGGGTCCACAGTTGTTAATTAATTGTTCAGTTCTTCCATCTTCTCATGTACCATCCAGAAAAACTATTCTTCTTTTATGTTATTCAAATAACTCAACCTGATGATGACATGTAGAAATTGCTTTAAAATATTTCTGGATTACTCCCTAAGGCCTCATAATCATAATTTTTCTAAACAGCCAAGATCAGAATGACACCAAAAAGTCATTTTGACAATGACTTATACAAAATAATAGTAGTATTTTATTCACATGCGTCTAGTTGCTAAGGTAGCATGCATATTCTGGGATTATAAACTTTGAAGTAATAAATATGTTGCAGCCTCTGAAAGTTCCACCACTTGGTCTTCCATGTGATCTTTCCATGAGGTGGAGAGAGCACAGACTTTGAAGTCAGAGATGCCTGGGTTCAAAACTCTGCTTTGTCTGCCTATCCTCAGGCAAAGTATTTAATATCTCTTAGTTTCAGAATCCCCATTGAAAAATGACATGGTAATCTTTACCTAGGTAATCTTTACTTATGAAGATAAATGAGAAATTGTATAAGAAGAAGCCTAGCCCAGTGTTCGTTGCAAAGTAGGTACTCATTATAAGTTAGTTTTCCTTCGTTACCTTTAATAATGGAATGGAATTAAGTTAATTCAGCTAGAGTTTGGGCACAACAGTGTTAACAAAACAAGTTGAGGTTTATAGATGAAAAGTTTCCTAATCTAAATTATACTGTGGTATGCTAAAAGATTTAAATGTATAACTACGTCCTCAAGGCAGACTGGAGAAGGGAGAAAAGCCAAGTCATTCCCGTAATGAATGAAAAGTGAGAAGAGAGAAGGGAAAGGGATCAGGCAAAAATGGTGAAAATTTACCCTAAGTGTTCACAGAAATGAAATTGGGAAATGCTGGGCTGAAGAGTAGGAGGAAGAAAGATTATTAGGAACTTCAAAGGCACACGCTCCTTTGTGCCAAAACTGAGTTATAAAATCTCCAACTACATCCTTTGTAAAAATGTTGCACCCCTAGTAGCCCAGAGTGTACTGTATGAACACTTAATCAAATGTAACTAGTTCAGAATGGGGCAATTCAATAGATAGGAGGACTTTTAGGCTGATTCAGTAAACCAAGAGCTCAGTAATATATTCCAGGAAGTGGCTGTGTTTGTTATGACATGCCCAATGAACACTCAGTGCCTATAATGGGTTGGGAATGTTCTTCCCAACACTGTGCAGGAATGAGATGCAAATGACCCAAGAGGTGTATTTCATCAGTCATCCAGAAAGACAAATCTTACTCAATCTTCTTTGAAGGCAAGATTAAAACAAAAAAAAATTACCAAAAAAACCAGAGAGAGAGGCTCCAACTCAGTGACTTCACCTGTAACACCCTCCCCTCCAATTTCAGCAGGGCATGCTAAGTTTTCACTTTCTGTCCTCAAAATAGGAAGTAGAAACTTGGCCCACTTCTTCTATCTTAGGAGGGGAAGGAAGGTCCACAGAATCCAGAACCATAGCTTGAGGGCAAGAAAGAATGGTCATGATCAGCAGGGTTAAGGTAACTCTTAGCTGATATGTAAATCCTGTGAAATGCCCCACCCCACCCCATGATGTTTTAAAAGTCTGAGAGAGACCAAAAAACCACGAGTCTAATTATTACTAATGTTGTTAATGATAACTAAAAATGTAGAAGTGCTACATCTATTACAGAGACTATATTCTGTCAAAAGGTCTTGTAAATATTTAATAATTTATGCTAATGTTGATGTTCACTTTCTTTGACAGTATTCTGCAATTGTTCTTTTGTTGTTTGTTTTTTTTCCCCACAGGTAGGGCTCTCAGTCATTCAAGAGACAATGTAAACCAACCAAGTTCACAGGGGCCTTAGAGTTAATAAAAAGGGCAATTCTATATCACAAGTTTGCCCAGCTCACACTGAACTTCTCCTAGCCAGAAATAAGCTTCCTTTCACTTGAATTTCCATGAGTTGTTTTATTTGTACCTCCTCGAAGCATACTCATCACTTGCAGGAAAGTTATTTATATGTTATTTCCTTCGCTTGAACAGACAGACCATGTCACATCCATATGGTCACATCCATATTAGTGTCCCAAATGCGAGTTAAGACAGTTGGGGATTATCAGCAAATGAGTGCTGAATGGAAGCAAAACACAACAAACAAAATTAAATGATAATAATAAAAAAAATTTAGTTTTATCCTCAGATATAGAACTTAAAAGTTACATTTTACATAATGACATATAAAATGATTCATATATTGTATTGACTCAATTCCTCTAATTCTTCTCCTTCCAGACTCCAGACACTTAGAAGAGAAAGCATGCTATTGTTTTAGCAGCCACTCCAGCAGCAATTCTAAAAGGGGTTGTCAAAGCAGTAGAGAAAAGGGAACACACTCCTGGAAAGAGCAGGTGATTAATAGTCTTCAAAGGCATAGGGTGAAGGGGGACACCCAGACAGCTATTCCGCTCCTGCCTGCAGGGCAGCCTCAAGCCAGAAATAGGGAGCAAGCTGATAGCAGCCAATGGAAACAAAACGGTGCATGTAAAATCACCCTCCCCTCACCCCACACACATACACACGCTGAAAGTGAGCAAGGAATAAAGATAAAAAGCATTTTTACTCAGGTCCTTTAACTCTTCCTATCTCCATCAAATAGCAACAATAATAAAAACTAATCAACAAGTTGCAGAAACAAAACAAAAGAGCCTAGACGACAAGGTACCAAACTGAATAGGGTGAGCCATGAGAATCAATGGAGGTATGGGTGCACTTCCACTTTTTTTTCCATATGCTTCTGTCTTGGGTGATTTTTTACATAATTTTTATAACAATTAAAAAACTAAAGAGAAAAAGCTCACTATAAACAGCATTTGGAAAATGGACTGTCTTTTATTAGTACCAGAAAGAGTGTAAACCTGAGTTCTGCCTTCCAGGAATGCAAATAGCTTCCTTATTTCTGCTCCTCCCAGTACTTACTTAAATTCATGTACAGTCAGTTCAGACTTGTTCAGTCCCTTGATACCTAAAGTGCAAGCAGAAAAGCATTCGAAATGCAAAAACGAAGATTAATGGATGATTTTCAAACACTTCTACTTAAACAATGATAGGTACAGAATGTCTTCTCACTCTTTTGTGGTAGGATTACTAGAGACCACTGAAGAATACTTACTTTGCTCATAATTAGATGTCCCAAAAATGCAGCAAATGACACAAAAAGAGCATAACATTCAGAGCTGCCATTTGTGGTTAAATAATTAGTCAATATTACATTGAAATGCTACTGCCAGAATTACTGTTATTCCGGGCCTTGAGGCTTCTGTACCTCCACTGAATGTGGGGGCCTATGATAGCAATTTGTCTAAAACAGAGTTGATGCTTTCAGGAGAGAATGGGCCAACCACTCTACCCCAGTTATACTTCAAAATGCAAATAGAAAACTGAAGAAATTAAATAAGAACTTTTACCAAAACTTAACATATGCAACTGCCTCTTGATTCTTGGAATTCATGATGTTGTGGGCAAAGGGGGCAATGAGAGAGACTCAACATTAACAAAAATTTGTCTCCTTTTATCATGTCAAGAAGTAATCTTCCTACTGCTGTAGTGAGAGAAAGGTGGAGAGGAAGGCATGAATCAACTGGATTTGTGCTTTTCATAGAGAAAATAAATGATTTTTTTTCAATTTCAATATATATTGAAATTTAATAAACTGAAGGAAATGCTGACAACTCTACCAACACATCTAGATATCAACATTTTATAGATTTTAACTTGATTGCAAAGAAACACATGTGAAACTTTTTTTTTTTTTGTCTTTTTTTTTTTTTCGTGACCGGCACTCAGCCAGTGAGTGCACCGGCCATTCCTATATAGGATCCGAACCTGCGGCTGGAGTGTCGCCGCGCTCCCAGCACCGCACTCTCCCGAGTGCGCCATGGGCTCGGCCCGCATGTGAAACTTTTAATGGATAATATGCTCAAATAATTTATTCCTTCTATATTTATTATTAAGTGAATGAGTCAATGTAGGTCCTACAGGGATAGTATATATAAATACAAACTGCTTCTAGTTATGTAGTGTTATCTAATGTCGATATAACAACAATAGCCCAAGGTAGACTTTAATGCCATAAGAGAGGCAGAGCCATTTTAGGCTGGTGGTTTTTAATCTGAAACTTAAAAATTGAAAGAATTTTTAAGAGGTAGAGAGAACAATCCAGGAAGAGCTATACTGCATAAATAAATATGTGGAGAAAGGACAATTGATGTAGAATATGTGGGGGGAACTGAAATTGGCCCCTTAGGATAGAAACCTACAACTCCCAAGAAGGAGCAATGGGAGTCAAAGCCAAAAAAGCAATGGGAGAAAATTATAGAAGGCATAGGATGGCAATGGGGACAGCATTAATCATAGCACGACCAAAACAAAAAGCCCGAGGCCACGAGATGTGACAGCTCAGAATCTTTAGAATTCATTTTGCTCCTCCCACCCTCCCAACTATCCAGTTTCGAGGGTACATCCAAAAATAAGTACCATCTTCAAATATGCTTGTGGTCAAAGCTTTAGCACTGACCACATGTGTTAAATCCAATAGCAAAATTATAAAGGGAAAGAGGAAGTAACATGCGTGCCAACATGGAGGTGAGTTTAGTTCAACATGAGATCCCTGTCTCAAAAATGCCCTGCTCTGGAATTGGTTCAAACCCCAAATGCTGGCCTGAAGTAGCCTTGAGTAATAGTGGATGTGGACAAAAAAAAAAAAGGGTTGAAAGACTTTGGCTTGAGTGACAATAAACCTGGGTTCTCATCCTTGATTTTTAATTAAATGATGTTTAACATCTATGTGACCACTGGCAAAACTCCTTCTCTCTCAGACTCTTGCTTTTCCATCTGTAAACAAGGAACTTTAAGGAGAAGATTTAGGGCATGTCTTTTTGATAATAATTGGACTTAAATGAACATGTTCTGAATAGGTAAGACTTTATTACCAGTCTCAGAGTGAACATGGAATTTAATATGTCCGCTGCAGTTTCACAATCCTACTGTTTCTGCCCAGTGTCAGAGACTCTTTACTTCCCTTCTCAGTTTTCCTAAAATTATACTTTCATATACTCTTTCTCTACCAGTATATATACCACTTTACGATTCTACAGCAATCATTTCTGTATTTGACAGAACTCCTAGCCCAAGATCTTACAAATAATGATCTTTCAATAAATATTCATAGAATGGAAGAATGAATAAAATGTCAGTTTTTGAGTAATGTACTAGGTTATATTCACCAAAAAGGAGTTCCAGAAAAACCTTGGAGGAAGTACTAACAATAAGTATCAAGAAAGATCGCACACTGCTGCTCCTGTTATTTTTCACTTTTGGGTATTTCTTAGGAAATTTGCAGAAAAAGAAGGAATTGTCCCATGGAAAAACAGCAAGTCACCAAGTGACCCTGCACTTCTGTGTCAGATTATAATTCCTAGCTAAGGGCTTTATCCACACACATGCATCAGAGAGAGAAGTGTGAAGCCTGAGGATCTAACTTCCAATCTTACCTTTTCTGCTCAAATACCTATTAAGAAGGCAGATTACATCCAGTGTCTGTTTCAATGCCACTGGAAATTCTGGAATTAGAATCCTTTAGCACTAAAAATTACTTGTTTGGAAGCAATTACACATACTGTACTTTGTAAGTCTTGTAAATCTTCACATCTTTAATACCTGAAAACTTCCATAGTTCCCAGAGTAACCATACTACAGAGGGTGGCTTAGAACTTAGTTATGATGTTTGCTAGAAACACCTCCAAACACCCACTCTGCATATCATATGGTGGGTGCAAACTAAATGATTTCCTATTGTACATTGTTCATGTCACAGGCATAAAATTATATGAGCTTCAATCTTCAGAGTCCAAAAAAAAACCAAACCAGGAAATAGAAAAGAAAAAAAAAAAAAAAAACTAATTTAACACATCATCTTTAAGAATAAATGAGGTTACAAATCTACATTTGGAAGAACAGAATCTAGTCCATATGTACCAGATACCATTTTTTTTTCAAACTCAAACTCCGGATTCCAAAATGTATATTCTCTTCATATACTGAGGTAACAGCTTGTCAGAGAAATGTGGCAAGCAACAGCAGGACTAGCGCAGCAGATGGGTAGTATTTTTATACTGGCTTTTAAGTGATAATGTGAGTTTACATAGGGTCATCCTAAATATTGTTTAAGTGCATGGAATGACTCGAGTCACTGTCTAACCTTGAGTAGGCTGTTTTGCTTTCAGTTCTTGTCTAAATTTGCCACCATCAAGGCTTCATCAAGAAGTCTATCTTTTCTTTGAAATAAGAGCTGCACAAATTTCCCAGAACCTCTCTTTTCAGATTCTTGTACGTTTTACATTGCCATTAAAAAAAATAAAAAATAAGAAAGCTGTAAAAAACTTATCTAGTTAACACAGTGGACTAATTCAGTCTCTGTCCACAGGTCAGAAAAGAATATAAAACACTGGATGGTGAGGTTGGGAGTCCTAAGTTCTAATTCAGCTCTTCCACTAATTAGCTTCGTAGCAACTCTGAGCCTCGGTTTCCACATCTGGAAGATGTACGTACCAATAACTACTATACAGAGTTGTTGGGGTGGGAGGTGTTGAAAGGAAACCAATGTAAAACACCTACCAGAGCTTTCAGGGGTCACGTCCTTTTCTTCTGCTTGAGCCTATTTCACTTGCTGATAAAATGAACAGGTCTTAATGACCTCTAACATCAATTTCAAAAGTTGTCATGGATTCTAAATACATTCTGGGTAATCAGAGCAAAATTTTCTTTTTGTTCATTGACAAATAAGAATATACATTAATCTTAAGAAAGCCGTAAGAAACGATAACTTTTATCAATGCTTTTTCTATGCCAGTGTACCTCAGGGACATAACATGCAATATTGGAAACTGTGTCTTCCTCTAAGACAAGGCTACTCCAGTGGGGATGGGTGGGTTGAAATTGAGTAGGGTGGAGGTTTTGGGATTTCAGCATGGTATTATGTACTACTTGCTTTAAAAATCTCCTCCTCCCTCCCCCAATATAACACAACAAGAATGTAAAGCACCCAGAGGGCAGCAATTTTTATTATTGTGTTCACTTCTGGTAACCAGGGCCTAAAAGACAGACTGGCACATAGTAGGCTCTCAAAATATTTGTGGAATGATTATTGAATAAATAACAGACCCATTCAAACATGCATCTTTTCCTCTTCCCTGCTGAAAAATCATTGTTCTAAAGAGACCTGTAAGGTATGCTCTGTTTCTCAAATACGGATATACTGTGTTCAGAATTAAGCATCTTACCTAACTTTACATAGTCAGAGCAGAATCCCACCCCAGTATACCATACCCTATTCTTTCTACTAAGCCATACTGCTTTGATGAACCTTCTAAGTCTAGAGGCATGGGTCAACTCATTTGACCAAGAACAAGGCTGTGTAAATCTTTCTGGCTTTTCAAGTTCCACACCTGTAAGGACGACATGATAATACAATTGTAGTGGATTGAATTATGTCCCCCCCAAATTCATTGAAGCTTGAGTTGTATCCCCCAAATTTTATGTATTAGAAACTGGGCCCCCACTGTGATTGTTAAGAGGGCAGGAAATCCTATTACGGTAATTGAAAGGTGGATCCTTGAAGAGGTGATTGGATTGCAGGACCATGCAGTAGAGAATGGATTAAAAATGGTGGTCAGGGGCGTGGTTCTAAGGGCTTTAAAAGAAGAGGAGAGTCTATCTCTCTGCTTTCTCTGCTTCCACCATCTTGCAATGTGAGACCCCTGGGTCACTGTTGCCAACATCAGATGGACTTTGGACTTCCCAGCCTCAGAAACTATAAGCAATAAGTTTGGTTTTCTTTATAAATCACCCAGTTTCAAGTATTTTGTTATAAGCAATAGAAAGAGACTAATACAATAATCCTTAAGGGAGTCATGGATCAAATGAGATTAAGTCATAAGTTAGGTGATGTAAAAACTTGTTCTCAGGTTTTACAGTGATGTAAAAACTTGTTCTCAGGTCTCTTGACTACAAATAAAAACATGTTATTTCAGTTGGTAAGTTATAAAATACTACAGCAATTTAATAGTTACTAACATTATAATTCTTAGTTTACAAGCTTCTTGACTCAGAGAAATTATCTTATTTATCTAATAAGGAATAAATTGGACAGTACTTGATAATAGTATATGGAAAAGCTGGCATTCTGAGTTTGAATGATTAGATAAATAAGAATGACGAAATCTTGGAAGGATAAGTGTAAATGATTGCATTTCTGCTAAGACATTAGTTGTAAAATTATAGGATGGGTCAGATCCTGCCAAATAAGACAGAGGCTAAGATAAAATTATGCACTGAATGTAAAATTTCCCTAAAATGCAAAATGTATACTGTCTCCACTTACTTCTGCAACAAAACCGATCCATGTTATGAAGGAAGAGATAAGTTGGCATCAAGACATGTACTTTAAAAATTGTATTTAGGAACAAAAGAATATGTTAGCTAAGTTTAGAGAAGAAATTAAAATTTTCTAATAAACAGTACTCAGACAAGAATTACAGAAACTATGATAAAATAAAGTGATTTACCAGAACCCTTCTTTCCTTTATCCTGAAATTCCACCCTTCAGATTGTCTGAAAGATTTACATGTTCTAGAAATTAAAATCATTTTGGGTGCTATGTAGTGTTGAATGTACACAGAAAAAGAGCATGTACTATATTTACAACAATATTCACCTATATTCAGTTCCATTAACTGATAGAGAGGTTAATCAGGACACATGGCAGCAAAATCCAAATTTGAAAGAGGTAAGAGGAAAAAATAAAAACAGCACACAATCCTGGGACCCTTGATCACAATCCAGGGGCTTAATGCACTGGGTGTTGGGGGTGGTGCAAGTGGCACTTAACGTGTGGACATAGGGCATGCTCATGTCCTGCCTGCAGGTGACATTCCCACAGAATGAAAAACTCTCTTGCCCTAAATGTCAATAGGACCAGTTAAAAACCAACAGGCTATATACCCCTAACTTACTCCCCAGTTTTTAGTAATTTTAATCGCTGGTAGTACAAGGGGTCTTCAGAAAGTTCATGGAAGGATTTGTACTATCTGTTAATTACGTTTTTTCATGAACTTTTTGAAGTACCCTTGTATTTACACACTCGTTACAGGAAAAGGCAATCTTTGATCACAAAGTTCACTAACACAGAACGCAAAACAGAAGATATTGATAGTCTCAAAGGCATTTAAATTTTTTTATTGTTTCACATAACTAGAGGATTGAACCAATGGGTCAATGCATTCCCTGTCTCCTCTCTCTCTCTCTCTCACACACACACACACACCCCAACACACACATACATATACACACCCCAACACACACACACTGCAGTGGTTAAAGACCATATTCAGGAAAACGGTAAGGATAAGTATAATTTTAAAAAATTGTTTTTATCAGGCCACTAAGTAAAAGACAGTGTTAGAATACATAAGACTTGAACTTCACAGTTGATTTAATAAAGGCAGAAGTCTTTTGATAGTCAAAGAAATAGGTCAACTTGAAACCCCATGTGTGATTTTGTTTGCTTATTCCTTCGAACAAGGTTATGGGATGCTTTCTAGGATTTATGCATTTAGCAGCATACCACACGAGTAAGAAACAAATCTTCACAGAGCTTTATCTCTAAGAGGGGTGCTAAGACATATAGACAAATAACTTTAATATGAAGAACATTAAAACTTCCCTTAAGGGTGTATAATAAAGGGCAAAAGGTATTCAGAGAAAGGACAGTCACTTTTAGCTCAAGCACGTGAGAAAACTCTCAGGCAAGGTGGCACCTGAAACCAAAATTTTCCTTTTCTATTCTCACTGTGGCTCTGTCCAGTTATAGCATGCGGCAATATGCAGCATGTAATAGACTTAGTATGCTTACCAGGTTACATTTAATAGTATATATTCTACGTCCAACTTCATTACAATACTTTACAAGATCATTTGCCCCAATTATAGTCCTGAAAAAAATTCTGCTGAAGACACAAATGAAACTATTTTGCATTTTCCCACTTACTATAGCTTTTCTTACTGTGTCAGAAAATGGTATAATAGCATTGTGTTCTGAAAATATGCATGATACATATCATGTGTATACATACCAATGTAGCCAACCCACCTGCTGCAGTTTTGCTGAAATGTCCTTTATACTTAATACAAAAAAATTAGGTTTAGTGGCTGGCTGGTCAGCTCAGTTGGTTAGAGTGCAGTGTTGGTAACAACAAGGTGAAGGGCTCAGATCCCCATAGTAGCTAGCGGGGGGGCGGGGGGAGGAAGAATAACAAAAACTTGTTTGAGTTTATCAGCTTGTTTGAGTTTGTCTTTAACATTTTGGGTACAAAGAAATTTGAAGGCAAAAAATAAGGCCTAAAGCCTCCTGTGGAAACATTTCATTTATCTAACAGCTTGAAATCTTTACTGTGACACTCTCCCCATCCCTTTCTAGAGTTTGTATACTACAATTAAAGGAAATATAAAAACTAAATGCCAGGTCCTTTAATTAGATCTGAGAAGCCTGCACATAAAACATTCATGGAGCTTCCATACACATACAGACCACTGCATAGGTTCACATTCACATAAAGATACCTTCCAGTGATTTTCATCCTACCTCCCCAGTTTTTCATGGGTTTTTTTTCTGCCCTCTTGTTTCTTCTTTCCTTGTGTTTTTTCAGGGGACTTGTACTGTCTTCTGTTCTGCTTGATGACACTTTGTCAATTAGATGCATTCTGTTCAGTTCAGTTCATTAAATTCAGATAACCCACCATTCTTGCAAGCTGACTGATGTTTATTAATGTAACATGCAACAGGTAATACAGAAAGGAATTCGAGCTTTTCTTTGCATTGCTCAGACATACAGTAATACAGTGCATCTTCATTTCATCAGGGGCTTTAAAATATTATTTACATACTTAAAGATTTCTTGAAAGTCACATGTCTGAGATATTCAGGAATGTGTGCATTGCACAAAGATAAATCAGATATATGCAATATGCTGATTCGCACATCCCTAAATAGCTTTAGTTTTTGTGCCTGTATTGTGGGGGGATGGAGAAGGGAAGGGACAGGGAAGAAGCAATAAAAAGCTCTTTATGTAATTGGGTACTTAATAAGATATTTTGAATTAACAGCTACAATAATATTAACCTTTAAGTTTAAATAATAAGAGCAATTTTCAGAGTATTTTCCTTTTATTTTTTATCTCATTAAGCTAGGTTTTTCCACTGTGCCTTTCTGAAGAACAAAACAAACAGAAATGAAACAAATACCGATTAATCTATCAGATCTCAGTCACTTACACAGCCTGGCCAGCAGGAAGGATTTCCAAGTGCATGCAATGAAAGACCAACTTAAACTCAGAAAAGTGTGCAGTATGTAGGACACCTCTGACTCCCTCAAATATTAATAACTGGTTGTTACCATTGAGCCCATTAAGATGAAGATATTTAGAAGCAACCCAATAATGGCATATCACTTTAAGATAAATAAGGCTAGCAACTTTAATTCAAGAAACATTGCTTAAATGCCTATTATCTGCTGAGTGCTCTTAGAGTCTATGAGATAAATGCCCCCCTCTTAGGGAGATACAGTTTAGGAAGAAATAAACAAGCACCATGTTTGCATAGCCAGGAGAAATTACTTAAATATTTTTATTGTTCATATAAAAAGAGGATTGAGCCATCAACTCTCCCTGTTTTTCCTTTTTCTCTCTTCTCTTTCTGGCCACACTAATAACAGTTGTTGAAATGTTAGCATGTGTTGGGGGCAAGATGGCGGCGGCTGTGGCGGCTGGCGCGGAGTAGCTGAGGTGGAAAAGGTGGCCACTGGGCCTCAGGCAGCCGGGAAACTTGTGGACCTTCCTCTGGCCATCTCTTAAGGGAGGACTGCTGCTGCTGGCCGGTCGTGGGGGCTCAACGCCACTTTGCCCCCCGGCAGGAGAGGCTGCCTCATTTACAGGCAACAGCTTTGAAGTGTGGAGCAGGAAAAGAACTGATTCTTAGCTGCAAAAGCGAGTCTTGAAACAGGGAACACGGCGCCAGGGCTGCTGTGGACGCAGCCAGGATCCCGGAGGCTGGGGCCGCACTGAAGGCGGCCAGCTGCCCTATTCAGGATTCGAGGTTTCAGGCCGGCATTAAAGAAGATTCCTGGGAGCGCCCGAGCGGCGCCGCGACTGAACAGCCCGAGGCGGCAGCGCCGAGAACACGGAAGGCAACAAACCAGAGACAGAGCGAGCGCCCGACCTGGCACAGCACTGTGAGTGATCCCTGGCACAGCTCTGTTCGGGGGGTAGATGCCCACGCGGCTTCCGCCTGCACCACCAGGCCACTCACTGCCCCGGTGCTGCCTCCATTTTCCCAGGGGCGGGCAGCTCCGCCCTGCTCGGCCATCACTGAGCCCATTTGCTTGGCCTGGCGCGGGGCTTTCCGGACCCTGCGGGCCGGCCTCCTCTCCCACTCCCTCCCCAACTCCCTCCGCGGTTCTCTGGTGGGGCTGGGGGTGTGGGGCATCCCGACCAGTATTGGGAGGGCTAGGAAGTACGGGCAGGCCGACTGTCACTCCACCACACCCTGGACTCCGGCCCAGGTAAACTTCCTGTTACTGGGAGGCAGATACCATCTCTGCGACCACCAGTTTGGAAAAAAGCCTAACGAATTTCTGGTTGGGAATAGTGTGGTAGGAGAGTTCCCAGGTCCGCTTGAACCTGCCGGAGAGCAGGCTGCAGGCGGGCACTAGACTCGGTTTATACCAGGGGGATACAAAGGTGAACAAGACCCGAGAAAGATCTACACAGTGCTACAAAGGCACCCAGAGAGACCGGTCGTCTGTGCCTAGCAGAAACCTGGTAGACTTCCTGGGCGAGGCGGTGCTGAGCAGGGTCTTGAAAGCCCAGCTGATAGACGAGGGGTGCAGAAGACACACCCCAGTCCAGCACAGTGTGCACAGAGGGGGGAGACGTGCGGCCAGGGAGGCGGAGACTCGACAGAAACCACACACCCGGTGGGGTCGCCACTGCACGATCTAACAGCCTGGGCCAGAGCACACGGAACGGGGAGAAGTCCTGTACAGAAAGTGAAAGCTCAACAGAGATCACACACCCTGTGGTACGTGATCCACCAGCCTAGCAGAGTACAAGCTGACCAGAAAGGTGGATCCCCGGAGAAGCCCAAGACCCGAGGCAACCACACACACAAGACACTAGAGGCCAACTGAGCAGTCACGGCGGGAGCCATACCAAATTGGCAACCACAGCAACATCCTAGTTAGTCATTAGTCTCAAACCGGTGGACTGTGAAACCCCCTGCCACAATGAATAAACACCAAAAAAAAGACACCAGAAATACAAAAAATCAAGAAAGTACACCACCAAAAGTTAATAAATCTCATACTCTAGATCCTATAGAACAAGAAGCCCTTGAAATAACTGACAAGGAATTTCGAGTGATAATTCTAAGGAAACTGAATGAGATACAAGAAAACTCAGCTAGACATCATGATGAAATGAGGAAAAGTATACAGGATCTGAAAGAGGAAATATACAAGGAAATCAATGTCCTGAAAAAAAATGTAGCAGAACTTGCTGAACTGAAGAAGTTATTCAGCGAAATAAAAAACACAACGGAGAGTTTAACCAGCAGGCTTGTCGAAGTTGAAGAGAGAACCTCTGAACTTGAAGATGGGCTGTTTGAAATAACACAAGCAGACAAAAAGAAAGAAAAAAGAATCAAGGACATGGAAGAAAATCTGAGAGAGATATCAGACAACCTCAAGCGCTCAAATATCCGAGTCATGGGTATTCCAGAAGGGGAGGAAAATGGAGATTCCATTGAAAACATATTCAACAAAATAGTGGCAGAAAACTTCCCAGGTATAGGAAAAATCACAGATCTCCAGATCCAGGAAGCTCAACGATCTCCAAACGTATTCAACCCAAAAAGGCCTTCTCCAAGACATGTCATAGTCAAATTGGCAAAACTCAGAGACAAAGAGAGAATCTTAAAAGCTGCAAGAGAGAAGCATCAAATCACCTATAAGGGAGCCCCAATCAGGTTAACATCAGACTTTTCATCACAAACCCTAAAAGCTAGAAAGGAATGGGATGATATTTTCAAAATACTAAAAGACAAAGATTGCCAGCCAAGAATACTCTACCCTGCAAGGCTATCCTTCCGAAATGAGGGGCAAATAGTATATTTCTCAGACAAACAAAAACTGCGGGAGTTCACTACCACAAGACCACCCTTACAAGAAATCCTCAAGGGAGTACTGGGTTTGGTTCCTGAAAAATAACTACCACTGCCATAAAAACCTAAAAAAAACCTAAACCCGCTAGTACAATAAAAATGGCATTCATGAAGAGAAAACAAGCTAACAAAAACACTATCTACAACCTAAGGAACCAACAAACAAAGAAACCAAACAGTAAATCAGAAAGCAAGGAACAAAAGACACCTAAGACAACCAAACAACCAATAAAATGCTAGGAATAAATCAACACCTTTCAATAACAACTCTTAATGTAAAAGGCTTAAATTCCCCAATTAAAAGACACAGATTGGCTGACTGGATCAAAAAGCAGGACCCAACTATATGCTGCCTACAAGAGACCCACCTCACCCATAAAGATTCACACAGACTAAGAGTGAAAGGATGGAAAAAGATTTACCATGCAAACAGAAAAGAAAAACGAGCTGGAGTGGCTATTCTTATATCTGACAAAATAGACTTTAAACTAAAAACCATAAAAAGAGACAATGAGGGACACTACTTAATGATAAAAGGACTGATCCATCAAGAAGACATAACAATCATAAATATGTACGCACCCAATGTTGGAGCAGCCAGATTTATAAAACAAACTCTATTAGACCTAAAGAAGGAAATAAACACTAATACCATAATAGCAGGGGACCTGAACACTCCACTGTCAATATTAGACAGATCATCTAGGCAAAGAATCAGTAGAGAAATACAAGATCTAAACAAGACTCTAGACCAATTGGAATTGGCAGATATCTACAGAACATTCCACCCAACAACCTCAGAATATTCATTCTTCTCATCAGCACATGGATCATTTTCCAGGATAGATCACATATTAGGTCACAAATCAAGTCTCAATAAATTCAAAAAAATTGGAATTATCCCATGTATCTTCTCAGACCACAATGGATTAAAACTAGAAATTAATAACAAACAAAACTCTGGAAACTATACAAACACATGGAAATTAAACAGCATTCTACTTAATGACATATGGGTCCAAGAAGAAATCAAGCAGGAAATCAAAAAGTTTATTGAAACTAATGAAAACAATGATACATCATACCAAAACCTGTGGGATACTGCAAAAGCAGTATTGAGGGGAAAATTTATTGCATTAAATGCTCACTTCAGAAGAATGGAAAGATGGCAAGTGAACAACCTAACACTTCACCTTAAAGAACTAGAAAAACAAGAACAATCCAAACCTAAAGTTAGCAGACGGAAAGAAATCATTAAGATCAGAGCAGAACTGAATGAAATTGAAAACCAAAAAACAATTCAAAAGATCAACGAATCAAAAAGTTGGTTTTTTGAAAAGATAAATAAAATTGACAAACCATTAGCATGGCTAACAAAAAAAAGAAGAGAGAAGACTCAAATAACAAAAATTAGAAATGAAAAAGGCGATATTACAACTGATTCATCTGAAATACAAGGAATCATTCGAGACTACTATAAACAACTATACGCCAACAAATTTGAAAATCTGGAGGAAATGGATAAATTTCTGGACACACACAAGCTCCCAAAACTGAACCGTGAAGACGTAGAAAATTTGAACAGACCAATAACAATAAAGGAGATTGAAGCTGTTATCAGAAGGCTCCCAACAAAGAAAAGCCCAGGACCAGATGGATTCACAGCAGAATTTTACCAAACATTCAAAGAGGAATTGACACCGATTCTTTACAAACTATTCCAAAAGATTGAAACGGACGCAAATCTCCCAAACTCATTCTATGAAGCAAACATCATCCTGATACCAAAACCAGGTAAAGATATAACCAAAAAAGAAAACTACAGGCCGATATCCTTGATGAATATAGATGCAAAAATCCTCACTAAAATACTAGCAAACAGAATACAGCAACACATACGAAAAATTATTCATCACGATCAAGTGGGATTCATCCCAGGGATGCAAGGTTGGTTCAACATACGCAAATCAATAAATGTGATACACCATATTAATAAACTCAAACACAAGGACCATATGATCATCTCTATAGATGCTGAAAAAGCATTTGATAAAGTTCAGCACTCATTCATGACAAAGACCCTCTATAAGTTAGGTATAGAGGGAAAGTATCTCAACATAATTAAAGCCATATATGCCAAACCCACTGCCAATATCATCCTGAATGGGGAAAAGCTGAAAGCTTTTCCTTTAAGAACAGGCACTAGACAAGGATGCCCACTCTCACCACTCCTATTCAACATAGTGTTGGAAGTACTAGCCAGAGCAATCAGAGAAGAGAAGGAAATAAAGGGCATCCAGATTGGAAAAGATGAAGTCAAACTGTCCCTGTTTGCAGATGACATGATCCTATATATCGAACAGCCTAAAACCTCTACAAAAAAACTGTTGGAATTGATAAATGATTTCAGCACAGTAGCAGGATACAAAATCAACACACAAAAATCAGTAGCATTTCTTTTCTCCAATAGTGAACATGCAGAAGGAGAAATCAAGAAAGCCTGCCCATTTACAATAGCCACCAAAAAAATAAAATACTTAGGAATTGAGTTAACCAAGGAGGTGAAAAATCTCTATAATGAAAACTACAAACCACTGCTGAGAGAAATTAGAGAGGATACAAGAAGATGGAAAGATATTCCATGCTCTTGGATTGGAAGAATCAACATAGTGAAAATGTCCATACTACCCAAAGTGATATACAAATTCAATGCAATCCCCATCAAAATTCCAAAGACATTTTTCTCAGAAATGGAAAAAACTATTCAGACATTTATATGGAACAATAAAAGACCACGAATAGCCAAAGCAATGCTCAGCAAAAAAAATAAAGCTGGAGGCATAACACTACCTGACTTTAAGCTATACTACAAAGCTATAATAACCAAAACAGTATGGTACTGGCATAAAAACAGACACACTGACCAATGGAATAGAATAGAGAATCCAGAAATCAACCCACACACTTACTTCCATCTGATCTTTGACAAAGGCACCAAGCCTATTCACTGGGGAAGGGACTGCCTCTTCAGCAAGTGGTGCTGGGATAACTGGATATCCATATGCAGGAGAATGAAACTAGATCCATACCTCTCACCGTATACTAAAATCAACTCAAAATGGATTAACGATTTAAATATACACCCTGAGACAATAAAACTTCTTAAAGAAAACATAGGAGAAACACTTCAGGAAATAGGACTGGGCACAGACTTCATGAATACGACCCCAAAAGCACGGGCAACCAAAGGAAAAATAAACAAATGGGATTATATCAAACTAAAAAGCTTCTGCACAGCAAAAGAAACAATTAAAAGAGTTAAAAGACAACCAACAGAGTGGGAGAAAATATTTGCAAAATATACATCTGACAAAGGATTAATATCCAGAATATATAAGGAACTCAAGCAACTTTACAAGAAGAAAACAAGCAACCCAATTAAAAAATGGGCAAAAGAGCTAAGTAGGCATTTCTCTAAGGAAGATATCCAAATGGCCAACAGACATATGAAAAAATGCTCAACATCACTCAGCATCCGGGAAATGCAAATCAAAACCACATTGAGATACCATCTAACCCCAGTTAGGATGGCTAAAATCCAAAAGACTATTAACGATAAATGCTGGCGAGGCTGCGGAGAAAAAGGAACTCTCATACATTGTTGGTGGGACTGCAAAATGGTGCAGCCTCTATGGAAAATGGTATGGAGGTTCCTTAAACAATTGCAAATAGATCTACCATACGACCCAGCCATCCCACTGTTGGGAATATACCCAGAGGAATGGAAATCATCAAGTCGAAGGTATACCTGTTCCCCAATGTTCATCGCAGCACTCTTTACAATAGCCAAGAGTTGGAACCAGCCCAAATGCCCATCATCAGATGAGTGGATACGGAAAATGTGGTACATCTACACAATGGAATACTACTCAGCTATAAAAACGAATGAAATACTGCCATTTGCAACAACATGGATGGACCTTGAGAGAATTATATTAAGTGAAACAAGTCAGGCACAGAAAGAGAAATACCACATGTTCTCACTTATTGGAGGGAGCTAAAAATTAATATATAAATTCACACACACACATACACACACACACACACAAACCGGGGCGGGGGGGGGAAGAAGATATAACAACCACAATTATTTGAAGTTGATACAACAAGCAAACAGAAAGGACATTGTTGGGGGGGAGGGGGGGAGGGAGAAGGGAGGGAGGTTTTGGTGATGGGGAGCAATAATCAGCTACAATGTATATCGACAAAATAAAATTTAAAAAAAAAAAAAAAAAAAAAAAAAAAAAAAAAGAAATGTTAGCATGTATGTTCAAGTGCACTGCAGTAATAGTCAAAACTTTTGCTTCAGATTAAAAAAAAAAAAAAGAATTAAGCATTCACTGAGCATCAGAGTATTCTTTTTATCCCCCGAAAGCCACTATTTGTTACATAAAAGAAAGAAAAAGGGATAAAGAGTTTCCTAAGAATAATTAGATGTCCTCAAGTTAGTCTTTCAAGCCCATTTCAAGACAAGGTATAGACGGTAGAGAATGCAATGAAGCCAACGCAGTTGGTGAAAATCACACCTTCATCAAGAGAGTGAAAAGAAAAGCCACAGGTTGGAAGAAAATTTTTATAAAAGACACATCTGATAAAGCACCATTATCCAAAATATACAAAAAACTCTTAAGACTTAACAATAATAATTTAAAAACTGTTAAAAATGGGCAGAATACCTGGACAGACACCTCACCAAAGGAAGATATACGGATGGAAAATAAACATATGAAAAGATGCTTAACATCATATGTCATCAGGGAATTGCAGATTAAAACAACAATGTTATACCACTACAAGATTATTAGAAGAGCCAAAATCCAAAACGCTGGCAATGCTGATATTGACAGCACCAAATGCTGGCAAGGATGTGGAGCAACAGGAACTCTCCTTCATTGCAGGTGGGAATGCAACATGGTACAGTCACTTTGGAAGACAATTTAGAAGTTTCTTACAAAATTAAACATACTCAACATACTCTTACCCTATGATCTGGCAAACACATTTCTTGTTAGTTACCCAAATAAGTTGAAAATATATGTCCACACAAAAACCTGCACATGGATGTTTATAGCAGCTTTATTCATAATTACCAAAACTTGGAAGCAACTAAGATGTCCTTCAGTAGGTGAATGGATAAATACACAATGGTACATACATAGAATGGAATATTATTCAGCATTAAAAAGAAATGGGCTATCAAGCCATAAAAAGACATGGAGGAACCTTAAATGCACTCATATAATATTCAGTGAAAGAAGCTAATCTGAAAAGATTACGTACTGTAGAATTCTAACTATACGACATTCTGGAAAAAGCAAAATCATGGAGACAGTAAAAACTGCAGTGGTTGCCAGGGGTTAGAGGAAAGGAGAGATGTATGGGCAGAGCACAGAGGATTTTCCGTGTAGTAAAATGACTCTATGATACAATAGTGGACAAATGTCATTACGCATTTGTCAAAACCTATAGAATGTAAAACATGAAGAGTGAACTCTAATGTAAAATAGGGACTTTAGGTGATAATGATGTGTCAATATATGTTCATTAGTTGTAACAAATGTGCCACTCTGGTGGGGGATGCTTTCCATTCGTGGGGACAGGAGATATATCGAAACTCTCTTATACTTTCTGCTCAGTTTTACTGTGAACCTAAAACTTACTCTTAAAAATAAAGCCTATTTAGAACACACACACACACACACACACACACACACACACACACACACACACACACCTTTGGAAATCTGCTTTGCACTGGAAAGAACAAGAAGTCCTATGATCCTTAGTTTAATAGCCTAAAATAATTGAAAGAAAGGGGTTTTAAGACAAATGATGGATTTGATTTTTAATTCTGATTTTAACTAGCTGTTTAAACAACCCTCCTAACAATCAACTTTTGCATGTATAAAATGGTACCAAACACCTACCTGAAAGGAGTTTGGTGAGCATGAGAAAGAGATATGGAGACATGCTCCAAGCACTTTAATGCACATACACATTATTGAATGGTTCTGCTTTTAGGTGGGTTGAAGCAGCTTCCTTAAATAATTGGCTCCAAAGATCTAAGGTTTTCGGTTTGCATATGCAAAAATAACAGAAGGATGCTGCTGCATTCATTGTGGGGAAATAAAATTGGGGGGAGGAGTGACAGCCCTGTGATTGGTGGCCTTAGAAGCATTTTCTCATATCATGAGGAAAGGGGCAGAAGAAGGGAGGTTGAGAATGTAAAACAGAGAAACATGTACAAGTATGTGAGTTGTGCTATGTGCCATTCCATTTCACTTATTCTCACATCCTTATGCTTTAGAAGACCCAACCAATGTAGCCCAGAATGAGGTCATTCCTGTTAAATGTTAAGTGAAAACCATTCGGGTAAGAGATGAAGAATGAGAAGGAAAGAAATTGAGAACAATAAGGATTAAAGGGAGGGGCCAAATGCATTGCAAAATCCTTTCCAGCTCTCAAATGCTATGGGTGTGTGTGTGTGTGTGTGTGTGTGTGTGTGTGTGTGTGTGTGCGCGTGCGTTTGTGCGTGCACGCATGTGTGGTGTGTAGGGTACAATCCACAAGCAGAACCAATAATATAAAAATTGAATAAGCAAATACGTTATCTATCTGGGTAATGGGTTCCATGCAAGGAGCCTGAGGGAGAGAACCCTTGCCAGGCCATGAGATGGTGCAAGGATTTGTAGCCATCTGTGGGAAGTGAGGAGCAAGACAGTGGCTGCACTACTGTGTTCCAGTGGGGCCTGTCCCCAAGCTAACAACTCCCCTGCTTGCCTACCAGACTCCAACTTTGGAAAACAAGTGAGGAAATGTTTGTTGAATGAATGGCAGAAAGATATGTAAAAGGCACCCTAGATTCCTTTGTTAGCAACTTGTGAGCTTCATAGATAACCATATATACTAGCTTACTTGATGGTTACACAGAAAATGTCCCAGGGCAAAGATGAGTATTCATATTTATAGATCCAAAACTGAGATTCTGAAAGAAAATGTAAAATGCGAAGATTGCCTGCTAGAAAGCAACTGAGACCAGGCCTACTGGCTTTGCTGACAGTGTTTAATCCACTCTATCATATTCCAGTCACCTGTATCCAGCAATCATTAAGTCTGTGGGAGACAGAGAAATGTATCGTACATAACCAATCTAATGCTGAAGAAATAATTATCCCTGATACGTAACAAGTTATTTTATGCCATAAAGAATCCATCAAGTTACATATTGTGAGTATGTGTTAACATTTATTAAGCATGTAAACTATATTTGGAAACATAAAGTTGAGATGCAGAATCACCTGCCAGCTCTGTGGTCACTAAGAGCACCTTTTATTTCCTGAAAGGACATTAAAAATCTCCAAGTCACTCCAGCATTATTTCACTAAGTCTGCTCTTGAAACTTTCAAACCTAAATGTTGTGTAGAAATGGGGCCCTGAAGGATCATCAAGTAACTCTTTTGGCTCAAAGGCAAACATAATTAACCTAAAACACCAGGTCAGCAGGCCAGCCATAAAGACAGCAGAAAAGACCAGACTGTCATACCTTCTGGAGTACTCTGGGGACTCGAAGATAATGTCCACTGAAAGACCACTTCCCTAATTTTGGAGGGAGATGGGTTAAATGCTCCCCAAAGCAGGAGGCTCTAAAAAGTCAAAAACACATACAGAGGCATATCTATCTTTTGTATTATCAATTCACAGATAATGTCTAAGATTTATACATCCAAAGATAAAAACATGCGTTTTTTTTTGAAACAGGGAGCTATGCAAACACCAGGGAGAAGCAGCTAAGAGACTCTTTTGTGAAATAGGGGTGGAGAGGGGAGAAGGGAGAGGGGAGGGGCAGGAGAGGTTTATTTTATACTGGCTAGTCCTATTAGCTCGTTACTCTAGTAATGTATATTACTTTAATTAGAAAATAACTTGAGAAATATGGAACATTTAACCATATGTTTAAATGACAAGAACATTTGCTACTCATTCATCAGCATTGTCACCGTATTGATTAGCAATATATCAGATAACCCCAAGGTGGTCAAGGAGTTCAAAGGCTGATAGGGACATTAAGATTTCACACATCTAAGCTGCACCATTATATATTTTTATGTGCCACATTTCAGTTTACAGAACCCACTCTCATAATGCTATAAGACAGGGCCAATAAAGTGTTCTAGGCGGGCAAAGGAAGAAATTATTATTTCGATCTGAAAGAATCTGTGAGGGTGTCATAGATATAGTGTTTTTGAGCTTACTTAGATTTTTTTTTTTTTTTATTTTTTATAAAGCACTCTCTACAGAAGGACAATCTTATTAAAAGCAGAGTAATGAATGTAATGGGTTAGTGTGTGGGGGGACCGGCTCTTCCTTTCGATTGGGTAAACTGCAGGATTCATGAAAGAATGCTGGGAGAAAAGACTGGAAAGGTTAATAAAAAAAAAAAAAGTCCATGGATATCCATGGATAACAAGCTCTGGAATACACACGATCTCATAATCTTGGGAAGCTGATCAAAGATAAATTAATGAATAGCAGAGTGACAAACCAAAATGAAACGGGCTTATAAAATATAAGGAAACTAGTGGTAAAGCTAAATTTATACCAGCCTGTGATCAATGATTTATAATATCAAGGAAAGCCAAGTATAGCAAATAAAATAAGGGCAAAAATTTTGAAATTAAAGTTGTAATGATAGTCATACAATTCTATGCCTTTTTATATTGTTTCTTATCCAGATCAAAGTAAAACTGTACTAAATGTCTTATACCTTGATAGGTCTTGGGAACTTAAACATCACTACCATTTTAAGGAAAATGTGCACACTGGAGGGGAAAGAAGAGAAAATATCCTCAGACTACTTAAAACTCCCAAACGATTGAGCAATTAACAGCAAAATTGAATACTTAAAAAATATTCCATGGAAATAGGCCAGTATGGACTCTATTTGGAAAGCCCTGTGAGAAAGTAGGGATCAAGTATTATCTTTAAAGGAGGTAACAGAACCTCCTTTTCAAGAGCTATTGAATGAGTGGATAGCTAGAAGCAGGATCACATAGTAGAAAGAGCAAGTGATATCGGAAAGCTCAGGCTTGAATTCTCACTTCACAATTCATTGGTCCTGTGATCCTGAGCAGGTCCCCTCTTTAATCCTGTTTCCTCATCTATTTCACAGAGCTGTTGTGAACCCCCCAGTGGCATACTTCAGGTGAATGTACAATGCCAATGTCAGGTATTATGCACTATTATTTCCTCAAGCGGGACACATTCATACAACCTTGAATCTAAATGGAGAAAATGAGTGTGACTTGATTCCCAATCTAGCCAGCGGGAAAGTCATGTGGAGAGCAAGGACGCCAAAATCCCTCCAGATTTAACTGTTAGGAATGGTTTACCTGTCAATAATACAAGGACACTGCCTGATGTCATTTGCTATAATTTGGCAAAAACAGAAGCTTAGCCGCAAGGCCTTGGCAGGTGAGTAAAAAGGTTGTTGCTGTTTTTTTCCAGCACTTGGTTTTTAAATGTAATTGTTTGTTTGCTTTTTTCGAGTCTACACAATCTGTTCTTTGATTTGGGATCTCAAACAGTTTGCTATTGCTTCACGGCTTTGAAGATCAACTTTAAGAAATGAAACCAACTTGCTGTCACAGACTGTGAGCGTTAAGGCGCCAATTTTGTAGGCATAGCAAGTGGAAGGGGGTGCTCAGGCTTGACTTCAGGACACTCACGCTGAGTCTAGGCAGCACCTGGGTACTCCTGGGCCTGGGCCTTCTTATTAAAAATCAGCATTTTCTAAAAGTGAGATTTTCACTGCTTGCTATTTGCACAAGGAAGCACTAAAGTCACTGTTAAAAGCTGTATACAGAGGGTTTTGACTCAAAAGTTCAAAACAATGTCAGGTTTATCTAATTGAAATAAATCTGAAGATGAACAAATTCTCTCTAATCCCTAGTAGATGTCTTCCCTTGTCCTTCTAAGAACTCATTTGAACTAGGGTAGTAGAACTTTAGAATCTTTTTTTTTTTTTTTTTTTTTTTTGTCTTTTTCATGACCGGTACTCAGCCAGTGAGCGCACCGGCCATTCCTATATAGGATCCGAACCCGCGGCAGGAGCATCGCCGCACTCCCCTGAGTGCGCCACGGGTCGGCCCAGAATTTTAGAATCTTAAGGTTGGAAACAACCTCCATGGTGATCTATTCAACCTACAGGTTGTTTCATTTGATAACTGAACCACCACTGCAGTGTTTGAGCCTCAAATACTTGAAAGAAGTGTTTTGAAACACTTCTTTGAAAAAAAATTGAAAGAAGCACCTTCCTTCATGCACCTTCCACGCATCATCACTATATTGTGATATTTACTAAGCAATCTCCCCAATTCTGTCTGCAAATTTTATCTTATTCGTTTTCAAAAATCCACCTTATGCTTCATTTCTTCCTGGAAGCCTACCAGAATCACTCTGATGTCCCTCATCTTGAACCTGATAGCACTTACTGACCAAACTCTGGGATCTTTTCTAGGTATTTCTAGAAAAGAAATCTTCCCTTCTGGACACCTTCTTCTTTTGTGGTTAAGAGAAGAACAGAAGCATATTTTAGAATATGCAAAAGATCAGTTAAGGATAAAGGAATAGTACACCTTACCTTCACTGCAAAATAAGAGGTCCAGAACAGTTATTTTGCATCTTCTGTTCATAGTTGACTTCTCAATATTATATATGCCTTGAACTGCTTAATAACTTGGATCATTTTATCTTATACATATATATTTTTTTCCATACGAAGTATGTAATTTATGCAATTTCTTCTTCTACAGATGCTGGTCAAACCCCATGAAACTCCTGGACTAACCTATCTTATCGGTCTATTCTCTGAGTATGATTAGGATTGTTTTCTCCCTGCTGGGTGTAACCAAGTTGAAGCTATCTTTCTAATTTCTGACTGACTAAATGTATAGTAAATACATGGAGTGGTCTGCAATTTATTTGTGAAGGGATCCTTGTACTTGCAGATGCAGAATCTGCAATCTTCAACTACTTATCCAGGAAGAGACGGGCTAAGCTATTGAGGACCAAGCAGAAACTCAGCAGGACTGAGAAATATTGATGGGCTTCATCATTTTGCTGAGTGTAGCCTGTCAGCATAAAGTTATTGAGAGAAAATTGTGGAAAATTGCTCCATTTAGTATTGACATTGATTTGTGGAGATACCCAGAGTGCATATGTGTACACACACACACCTCAGAGAGAAAGAATCTATTCTTCTGCATTTTAAGGATTTTGTTGATTTTCACCCTAACGTATGTCAGAATCTTGAAGTAAAACACAGCTAAATAAGTAAGATACAACATTCTAACAAACACAGACAGATTTAATCTCAAGAATTCTCTACCTCCCTAAGTTTACTAATGCCATTTTCTCTAAGTACTAAGAAAGTACTAAGTACTAAGTACTTAGTACTCTAAGTACTAAGAAAGAGATATTCTCAGGAATGTCTCTTTGTTAGTACTCCCCACCCTGTAGTTACTGATTGCCCAAGCTCAGCTAGCAAAACCCAATCAAAATCACTTTCCTTCTGAGCTGCCTCTGAACCCCTAAAGGACATTGTTCCTCTTCAAAGCACTTAAATATACTCTGCTTTCTATACCCATTTGTGTACTAGTGCAAATCAATTGGATTTATCTTTGCATAAAACCACAGTACTTTTTCTAGTACCAGGCAATAATGGGGTCCAAGGAAATCTTTATAACTTTATAAAATAGGATCATACACATTTTATAAAGCAAAAAATGAAATCCCTTCATTGAAAGTAAACTCACAGAGGACAAGGGATATTGGCATGGTAATCCCTCCTTCCATTCCACCACCAAGCAATGGCAGTGGTAGCAAATCACCAATTGAGCTCCAGTTAACAAACCTGAGGACCGATATGATTGCACAACCAATTAAAAACTTGTCCGTTTTAGATTGAAGATCCGAGAGCAGATGCTATCCAATCTATGATCAGAGAATCTCATTTCTTATTTAATAAATAAGGAAATAGAAAAGGTCAAAATGTAAAAAAGCAAAAACATCAAGGAAAATAAATTTACCTCATAAACCTAGTAAGAGCGTGTACATGACCTTGATTGGTTACACTGAGGCAGGTGCATTAGAAATGCCTATAAATGAAAACTCAAAAGTACAGTGCATTTAGTAAAAATATTTTTGCGAACTTTCAGTTATCTTTAACCATCACTCTCCTACTCCAAGTTGGATCATCTCTTATAGATGAATAACTTCAGTCAAACAGTTTCTTTGTAACTCACTTGTTTGGAACTTAGGAATGCATTCTCCCATAAAAATAGTCCTATAATTGGATGTTAGGTTCACAGACTAATTAAAAAATTCTGTTAAACTCATAATTATGTTAACTGTATTTTTCTGAACCCAAGTAGAGAAATAGTATGACAAGTTCAAGTACAAGAAAAAAGTAATAATACTTACAAAAACTTGCACAGCCAGAGATTGTTCTAAGAGCTTTACATGTACTCATTTAATCATTACAACAGCCCAATGAGGAAAGTCCTACTATAACCCCTTTTATAGATGAAGCCCAGAGAGGTAATCAAAACCCAGAGCTAAGAAGTGAAGCAGCGAGATTGGAATCCTGGCAGTCTGATTCCACAGCCCATCCCTTACCTTCTATGCTTTATTACTTCTTGCTAAGAGGAAAACGTACTGGGAGTTCCAACTTATTTTCTCAAGACCTCTCTTGCTGAGGCAACAATCCACAAGTAGAATCAGTCCCTCGTCTAGGTGCCAGAGGGGCAGTAGGAGAAGACACACATTTCCCAACCAACGTTAGAGGTTTCCATGGCCCAAGGCACAGAACAAAGGTGAAAATGGAGGTTTCTGGGGTTAAAGAGTTTGAACATTTGAGGCTAAGGATCTGGTAGAAAGGCTGAGCACATAAATGTAGCAGAGGCATACAGAGAGCACTGAGTACCGGGCATGAGCGTGAGGGATGGAGGCCTGTGGTTAGCAGCACTGTAAATAATGGGACTTGGTGAGTGGCGGGACTTGTGACCCATCTCTTTTCTCTTAAATTCCAGCACATTTTGGTATTAAACATTCTCCTCGCCGACTAAATCTCCACTAGCGAAGGAAGGAACTGTGTGATGAGGGGACACATGGGTGGTAGAGCGCATCAGCAACAGGGAAGGGGAAGAAGAGTGTTGGGCCTTAAAAACTAATGCCACCGTAAGTGACATTGCAAGCGGGGCAATTATAGGCCCACAAGGGCGTATTAATGTGGCAGCCTAAGACAGCGCCAGGAGGAAGTAGGGTGGGGGTGTCTGCAGGAACCTTGCCTTAGCCCTTATTGGCCAAATATGTGCTTCTGTTCTCGTGAACACTGCGTGGTTGCAATAGCTAAGCATTGAGACAGGATGCATGCCCTTGACCTTTAAGCTGATAGGATTATGTAAAAACCTCCCCTCCCCATCTGCCTATAAAAGCAAGTGCTTGTGTGATAATAAACAGAACTGCTCGACAGAACCCCCGCTGCATCTAAGTGTCCTTTAACTGGGCTATTTGGGGAGCCGGCGGTGTGCTCACCTCTCTTCACGGCTCTCTTCCCCCATCTCCTTCCAAAGTCAACAGGAGGGAAAGAGGAATCCCAGGCCATTTGCTCGCCCACTGAAAGCAACGAGGCTAGGGCTGTTCGGGTCAGCCGACGGCGGACCCGACAGAATAGTGCCCCGTGTGAGGAGTTTTTTAAAACTCGTGGGTAAAAGGCGAGCAAGTGAGGGCCCCGGCTGCTTGGTCCTGAAAGAAGGTCGATGAAGGGTGATCAACCAGCAGAGTGGCCCCCGCAACCGCGGTAGTCGCCGTGAAGTAATCCGCCTGCGTGTCAGGGTGAGTACCATAACAGGGAGAAGTCCCTGCACTTCTCTGCCCTGTTGCTCCCTTTGCCCCTTCCTCATGGGGCAACATGGGAGGCATGTGTGGAAAGAATGACGAGACAGCCTGCAAGCCTCTAAAGTACATGTTAAAAAGCAGAGGCCTAGAAATATCTGACTCCACGGTCACCAATGCCTGGCGTCATGTAGTGAAGGTGGCCCCTTGGGCACCTTCATCCAACTTGTTCTCGTATGAGACTTGGGACCAGGTTCAGACCCTGGCCAGAAAGAATGAGATCAGTCACGGGCTAGACACCCCCTTAGGGTTCTACCCAACCAACTCTGCCCTAAAGCTTTGCTTCCATGAGCATCAGGAAGGGGCAGAAAGGGATTGGGCGCAGTTCGATGAGGAGAGAAAAAAGGAAACAAAGCTGCCAATGCATGCCCTGAGCCACTGAGTGATACCTATGCCCCTACCCTGTACCCTCCTCTCCCGGCATACTCACCCCACCAAAGTTTAGCTGAAGGAGAGAAAGCGGCACCGGAAGAAGTGGAGGAGGCTAGTCCACCTTTAAAAACACCCCCGGCAGAGCCGCAGGCTTTTCCTGTCATGGCTCGCTGGGAACCCCCAGCCGACCGCAGCCCATGGGGGGAAGCGGCCCCTCAGGCCTATCCGGTCAACATTGCCCCCGGTGGAAAGAGGCCGGCCGCTTGGTACCTTTGGGAAGCTCATGACCTTAAAGAGCTGAAAAAGGCTGTCGCAGAGGATGGGTCCAATTCCCCATGGGCAAAATCCATCCTCCAGGGCTTAGCGCACCAACCCTGCACGACCCAAGATTGGAAAATGCTCTGTAAGGCTGTCCTCCCTCCTAATTTGTTTATCAAATTCTGCACCTTCTTTAAAGAAGAGTGCCATGTGCAGGCAGAGATAAATCAAGCAGCCAACCCACCCATCCCTATCAGCTTCGGCATGCTGTGTGGAACAGCAGATCAATTACAAAAGCTTCTAGGCGAATTAAATTGGCTACGCTCATGGATCCCCCTTTCCACCGGCCAGCTCGTTTCCCTGTTTGCCCTGTTGCACGCCTCTGACCCCAGCACCCCCTTCATGCTCCCACCTGAGTGCCGTCAGCTTTTAAAGTCAGTCCAAGATCTCCTAAACAGCGCCCAGTTGAAACGCTATGACCCTGAGTCCCCTATAGAGTTATAGCTCATAGCCACTAACACCACATACATGGCTGCCCTAACCCAAAGGGGGGAGCCACTCCAATGGGTACACTTATCCCTAGGAGGGGCCCCCCGGGTGTACACCACTCTGAACCAAGCTGCTGACCTAATAATGAAAGGAAGGGAATGCTCACTAAGATGTTTAGCAAAGTAACCACAGAAAATTGTCGTCCCCTTCCGCTTGGCAGATTTTACATGGTTAGCTCAATATCAAAACCGGCTGGTACTGGCTCTAGAAGGGTATCTCGGGGTTGTTGATTGCCACTATGGAAACAATAAATGGGTCTCTGCCTTCAAAGAGCTGTCATGGACTAACCCACAGCTTTTTGTTGCCAAACCCCTGGTAGACGCCTACAATGTCTTCACGGACGGTGGCAAATCAGGGGCTGCTGTAATTATTTACAACCCCCCATGCACCACATCACAGGTGGCCCCCGCTACTCATTTTCACCCCTGTGATGGGTCAGCACAATACAAAGAGCTGCTCACTATACTCCTTGCCCTGCAAAAGGTGCCAGACCCCATTAACCTTTTTACAGACAGCTTATATGCGGCCAATCTTCTCCCTGGGCTTCCAGGAGCCCACATTCGCTTAGATTGTAATCCCATCTCCTCTTTTATGACAAGTAAGGAGTACCTTACAAGGCCGCAATAACCCTATTTTTGTTCAGCACCTTCGGGGTCATCAAGGGATGCCAGGATTTCTAGCCACTGGAAATGCCCAGGCAGACACTCTTGCCTCTCAGGGACCTAAAATATATACAATAGATAGTGCCAGCCAACTGCACACTTTAACTCATGTAAACTGGCGAGGTCTACATGCCAGGTTTCCAAATATACCTATTTCACAGCTAAAAAGGATTGTACACACACGCAAGTCACACCTTCCTTATCTGCAAGTACCCCCCTTACAACCGCCAGGGGTCAATCCTAGGGGACTCAAGCCTAATGTGCTGTGGCAAACTGATGTAACTCACTTCCTGCCTTTTGGGAAACTCAAATATGTTTTTGTGTCCGTTGACACCTATTCACACACGTGTTGGGCCACAGCACACGCAGGTGAAGCTGCCAAGCATGCAAAAAATCACCTGCTGCAGTGTTTTGCCACCTTAGGGCTGCCAGCACAAATTAAAACAGATAATGGGCCTTGTTTTTCTAGCAAAGCCTTACAAGAATTCTTAATAAAATGGAACATTAAACATACTACAGGAATTCCCTATAACCCCCAAGGACAAGCCATTGTTGAACGCATCACCAATGCCTAAAAAATCAATTATTAAAACAAAAAGGGGGAGTCACTAGCCCTCATCAGCAGTTGGGACAGGCACTCCTAACTTTAAACATCCTAAATTTTTCCAAAAATGAACCCCTGTCTGCCTTCCAGAAACACTGGTCAGCTCAACCACCACGCCCAGAAGTCCAAGTGCAGTGGAAAGACCCCGTAACAGGCCAGTGGAGGGGCCCTGACCCATTGCTAACTATGGGTCAAGGGTTTGGTTGTGTCTTCCCCCTCAGTGAGTCAACCCCTATATGGGTCCCAGCCAAAAATCTTAAGTTCTTGCCAGACACCCAGGGTACTGAGGACCCTGAGGAGTTTATTGTTTGTATGTTTCAGACTGCATTATGAACCCTTTGTGGATGCTCCAAGTGGCCGCCCTCCTCGGGTCAACAAGGACAAGGGCCTCTGCCACCGGGGGAGGTCCCCACGAGCCAGCCAACCAAGCCTGGGAGATCATACAAGCCGCTACAGAACCGACGCAGATTGGATCTGCTATTTCTACAACAGGGAGGGCTATGTGCCGCCCTCAAAGAAGAGGGCTGCTTCTATGCCGACCAAAGATTCCCTAGCTAAGCTTAGAGAAGGGCTAGAAAAGCGCAAAAAAAAAGAGCAAGAAGCCAATAGTAATTGGTTCCAAGGCTGGCTTTCAAGTTCCCCCTGGCTCACCACCCTGCTGTCCTCCCTGGCGGGCCCCCTAGCCATTTGTCAGGTTGTGTCCCTTATAAGGCACAAATCTCATAATGCTCACCCAGGTGGTAGAGGAGGTGGCCCACAATGAAAGCCCTGACAGCCCTTGGGTCAATATGGCCCTTCAAGAAATCAACACCAATCTCTAAGGCTCTGCCCCGCCCCCGCTTGGCTGGATAGTCAATGACAGGTAAGATTTCCAGAGGGAAACAACCTACGAAAGGCACAGCCACCAGAGGGAATGGAGGTGAGGCTGGGAAGGTTAGCTGCCTCCAGCTGCCTTATTAAAACAAAAAAGGGGGAATTGTTGGGACTTAAAAACTAACGCCACCTTAAGTGACATTGCAAGCGGCGCCATTATAGGCCCACAAGGGCGTATTAATGTGGCAGCCTAAGACGGCGCCAGGAGGAAGTAGGGTAGGGATGTCTGTGGGAACCTTGCCTTAGCCCTTATTGGCCAAATATGTGCTTCTGCGCTCGTGAACACTACGTGGTTGCAATAGCTAGGCAGTGAGACAGGATGCATGCCCTTGACCTTTAAGCTGATAGGATTATGTAAAAACCTCCCCTCCCCATCTGCCTACAAAAGCAAGTGCTTGTGTGATAATAAACGGAACTGCTCGACAGAATCCCCGCCGCGTCTGAGTGTCCTTTAACCAGGCTGGGTTGGGGCCGGCGGTGGACAGGAGGGAAAGAGGAATCCCGGGCCATTCGCTGGCCCACCGAAAGCGATGAGGCTAGGGCTGTTCGGGTCGGCCGGCGGCGGACCCGACAGAAGAGGACAGAAAGTTGAGAAATCTCCAAGAATTGAGAGTAAGAGAATCCTGTGACAGTCTAATGATGCCCTCATTCGGATGTAAGCAGAGAGCATATGAAGTCCACACCACTATTACTTCGGGTAGCGATATGTGAAATAATGTCAGGTGCAAAAAACATTTCTTGGCAATGTCTGAAATAAGGCAGGTTACTCTAGCACACGCAAAGTCAAAGGCTCTTTCTTCTGTATTTCAGACCAATTACAAGTTCCAGGGAATATTTGTTGATATAGGCCAGGGAAGTCTGACTTAAGGGGACAGTCCTGTGGCTTTTGAGTCAGAAGTAGGTCCAGGTCAGTTTTACTGTTTACTGGCAGTAGAACCTTGAGCAAGTCCCTTAACCACCTTGATCAAGCTCTTTTTCCTAATAAAATGGAGATACAACCAACCTCCATTGTAAAGACCAAAGAGATAATGGATGAAACCATATTTTTATAAAATGTGATGTCCTTATTACCACAGCAAATTATTTAAAGAGAGAACTGAAGCTTTGAGAAATAAAACATTTGTTTCTACCCTTGACCATTTATCAAGGCTCAGCCTTTCAGACACAGGTCAAATTTCAGCTTCACTGGACTTTTTCCCTAGAATTCCTCTTTATTCTGTCTCCTATAAAGCATCTATCACAGAAGGAATATTTGCTAATCTGCACGTTCATCTCCACTAATAGACTAGGAGCTCCTTAGAGGCCGATTTTATTGTATTAATGTGAATATACCAGCATCTGGCAGAAATTCCTGAAGAATACAATATCCTCAGAACAAGCTTACTGAAGAAGAGAGAAAATTATATTCTATGAATTCCTCATCCATTATCTTAGCCCAGGTGTTTTTTTTTTTTTTCAGTCTTTTTAATTGTTTGAATTTTATTGACTGAGAGTTTCAGAACTACCAGTTGTATAAATTGAAAAACATAATTAGGAACACTGGATTTTTTTCTTTGTTCTCCTTCAGGGATTTCATAAACTGACAAACTTTTTCCATAAAGATACAAATATTAAATGTTGTAGAGTGTGTGGGGCATTTGGTCTCTCTTGCAATTACTCAACTCTGCCACGTAGAGAGAAATCGGATATAGACAACACATAAGTAAAGGAACTTTACTGATTCCAAGGAAACTTTATTTGCAAACACAGTGGTGGACTGGATTTGGCCCATGGGCCATGGCTTGCTGACCCTTGCTTTAGATGTATAACACAAATCCTCTTTTCTCCTGTTTCTAATAGTGCCAAGTCACTCAGATAATATGAAAGACTAAGCATCAAATGTCCTATTGCTCTGACAACCAATCTTAAATTGCAACCAAATGCTTAACACTTGTAAAAATGCTTGTGCATCCTGATTTTTAATCTCTCTCCTTCTGAAAGCAGTTGGTATATGTCCACTGAAACTCAACCACAGGACAGAAGATAATAGAAGAGACTAGCTGTGGAGCCAAAGTGCACATCCTCTGGTTGTAATGGGTACAAGAATAGGTCCAATCACAATGAGAAGCATTCAGGATTAGAAACAATGCCTCATGACATCAGAAGATGACATGTCCCCACTTTACACAGTGTCTGACACAGAATGCATGCACAGTAAATATTCATGAAATCGATAGTGAGTAGACATGATACTCACAGGCATCAGTCTCAGCATGGGATGCCTGAGTTTAGGATAATAATGACATCACCTTCAAGAAACTCTTCATGGCTTGTTCTTTAATTTGTCTATGAATCCAGAACATTTTCACCACTGCTTTTGTCTCCATTATTAAATCACAAGTTACTACCTAATTGATTTCTGTATTGAGGATGTAGCAAAATGTCTGTCATATGGGGGCACAAACCTACGTAGAATAAATGATGGATGGATGCAAAGTACCAGCCAGACTGGGTCATCAAGTGGGAAATCTATGCTAATCTGAAACATACCATTACGTGGGAACTCTAGATAGATAGACAGCTGTAGCTATAAATATTACATAGCGATAGAGACAGAGAAACAGAACAAGGTGGGAGCCTAATTAATAATTATTGACTATGGCTGCGGCAAATTCCCTCAGAGTCTTCTACGTCTTTCCTTGTTACCATGTTCACTGTGATACTTAGTTCAGGAAGTTGGAATTAGTTATTAACGCATCTGTTTCCATTCTTCAATTATGAGCCTCTTGAAGACAGGAATCAGCTAACTCAGGAATTATAGTTGATTCATCTCTCTCTCTCTCTCTGTGTCTCAGACCCCACTTCATTTCTTCTATGGTTCATTGCAAGGCATGATATAGTGAAAACCTCCATAACTATTTGAAGATTAAAGGATTTTGGATGCCTGACAAAGGAATGTAGGTGTTTTGCTATCACCTTAGCACTACAAAGTTGGTCTTCAAGTAGCTCACAGTTTCAACTGTGGTTACCACTTCCCACAGGACAGCTGGCTTTTACTGCAGGAGCTCTGAGTTCTATTATGGTCAAGCCCAGTCTCCTTTGGGGAGGCAAGATGAAGACTGGTCTGCTAAAACTAAAGAAACATCAAATCACAGTGCCATAACTGTCACCCAAGACCTGGAGGCCACTCTGGAAAACAGTGCTATCCCTTCTTCCAAGGATATGTATTTTTTGCTTGAGTAGTTACAGTGTTAACAATAGTCTGGGTTAAGCTTCATCCTTTACCTGCAAATGGTACTGTCAGAGCATGGTGCACTGAAAACTTAGTTATTTTAACTTCAGGGTTTCGAGAAATGTGAAACTAATTAGCTTCTCACTATAATTTTTTTTTTCCTCTGAAATTTTCTTTGTTGAATTTGGTTAAAATATGGAATATCCTTGATACAAACAGAACATTCCTGCTATTAAACTGAAAATGACAATGACGATAGCACTTTGACAAGATAACACAGTAATAAAAACATTATGTAGCAAACGCTTTATATGCCAGAATTAGAATCAAGCAAACACTCTTTTCCTTTCCTGAAGCATTACAGAAAAGAGGGAAAACCTTTTAATACAGGAAGAAAAAAACATTTTTTGACATGTGCGTCTTAGCTTGGTTACAACAGCTAAGAAACCAACACAACCTAGCAACATGCTGGCCCAAACTGGCCAACAATAAAATAGAAAGGGGAAAAAATAAATCTCTAGTGCCAGATCCACCTCAAGTGGAAATTTTCTTGGTGCCTGAGTACCAGAGTCATCACTAAACTCTGGGGAAATTCCTCAGCCTCAGGAATACTGGAAACAAAAACCCAAATGAGAGTACCCCTTATTTAAAATAAGGGTACCATACAGAAAATGATTCAAGAAGTGCAAGGGCTGGGGAGAGCAACTGAAGGGATGGAGGAAGGACAGAGTGGCAGGACAGTGGACAGGGCTTTCACTGCCATGGGCCAAAGGTGCTGTGTCTTGACTGGAGCCGAGGTCAGGTCTGCAAATGAACAGCTTATGATTCTCTGCCAGTCTTCTTTGGTGAATATTCATTACCTGAAGAGGAAACCTCATAAGCCAGTAAGTCAGTCATGAGCACTAACCAGGATCTAACTTCCCATTGTGATTTGCATTATGTAAACCCTGTGAGCTAAATGGATTCTCAGGGGCCTGCGCTCATCATCTGCAGAGTGGGAACAACACACAGTCTTCTGGGAGCCTGTGCTAGTGGTGGAAAGAAGTCACAATCCTTTGTGTAGCCCATACAGCCCGCAGAAGCACACTGACAGCTCATTTTTTCCAAGCAATGCTTAGATGAAGTTTACTATAAAGTTGACTACATCGTGTGCTCAGATCATCTACTACTACAACGCAGAGCACCAATTTATTAATGAAACATGAGCAAAGTTCAATAAAAATTTTCCAATTTATATAGTACTCTATTGTCTACAAAGCACTTTCTCATTGAGCCTAACCTTTGAACCTCACAACAGCAGACTGAAAAAGGCCCAACATAATCATTCCAGATTTAAAGATCAAAACACTGAAGCTCACTAAGACCAAATGATTTAACTGCAGTCATATCTTTGACCACAGGCCCTATGTGCTGGCCATATTATGCAGCTCCCTTCACCCAGTGCTACCTCTTCTTTAATTATGAAAGACTAACACATTTTGAGAAGGGAAAAACATGCTAGGGTAGCCAAGGTAGAGCACAGAAGGATCAGGTCAGGACAGCAGTAATACATTAAGTGACCGGCAGTGACCCTTTTCTTGAAAGAACGTGCTTGGGTTAAGCTCGGGTGCTCAGATGGTCCCTATTAAACCCATGCAGACAGAGTGGAGGTGATGCTTGCTCTGAGATCCCCATAACAACCAGGACCTCATATGAATGCACTCTCTGTTTTATATCACATCCCTTTTATTGTCTCTCAAAGGTTTCCAAGAGGTACCACAGGGGATAGCAGGGATAGGTTTCTCTTAACCTTGGGAGGTCATCAGTACCAGCTATGTCCTAAGGTGTAAACACACTAAATCAAACAACACCTAAGAGAGGGCAAGAGAAAAGGAGCAAGTGAATCAAGTCTTCTCTTCTGTTTACAGTCCCTCCTGGCAAATATTTTGTTACTAATGAAAGATCCATTCATAAAGCCCTATCTCCCAGTTAAGTAGGACCTTTCCACTAGGTCACAGCAGAAGCCCCTTACCAGATCAAGCCAGGTCCCCTGATATGGTAAGCACTGTATGAGGACCACTGCTGGCATCCCAAGGTAGGCGTTGTCCTGCACAGGACAGACCCAGGGGCATTGTGATGGGGCTGGAGGGTGAGTAATGTACTTCGCTCACCTCCACCTTCTTCTGTGAATGAGGTTACACAGGGAAATTCACCGTAGAAGTGAGTAGTTCAAAATAGGAGTCCCAATTAGATAAGAGGAAGGGTGAGTGGATGAAAGGAAGTAAATATTACTTGAACACCCATTATGGACCAAGCATTAAGCCAGGCACTGACATGTTATCTCGCTTAATAAATGCCAACTCTCTGCTTGGAACATACTATTTACAGTGAGGCTCAGAGCAGGAAAGTGACCTAGCTACACACAAATGCCCAGGAAGTGGCAATGAGATTTGCAATGAGATTGCAATGATTCCAAAGACCATGTTTGGTCCTTTTACAGCTTCCTGATGATTTGCTGGGTCTATATATGCAAACCTCAGCTCAATGTGATATAAAGGAAACTTGTGCTTTGTTCTAAGCTCAGAAACATTTTTGGTCTTCTGCTAAACTGGGGCATCAGATGAGATGATCTCTGAGGAGAATTTCAGATCCACTAATGTTCCAGTTCTATGGAACTCTGGAGGCTTTCTGCACCTAAACGTGGCAAGATAACAGTGGTTTTGAGATTGCGCCCTGCAATATACCAGCTTACCACGCATAACCCTCCTTGAACATTCTTAACTCTATGGGCAAGTTTCCTTCTATGAGCCTCAGTTGCCTCATTAGTAAAATGGAGAAAATAAAAACTCTGCCTTTAACCCATTCATAAATTTGCAAGTAGGATCAAATGAATTTATAGTACTCTGTATACAAAGAATTATTTTGGAAATATAATTGGCAATACTGTCCTCCTAGGGTTAGCTCACAGTGATCCTGATCATTCACTGGCAGCCAGAATTGCCTCAATAATACAGAACTTTGGGTATGGTTCTGTTTATGATATGCTCCAGGTGGCTAATTGAAGTTCTGACTGACCATTCATGGTCACACCCATGGGTAAGTCCTGAAGGAAAAAAAAAAGGACTGAGCACTCTTGCTTCTTTCCTAGCCTTCATTTTTTTTTGGGGGGGGGGGGGAGTTCTGGAACTTAGAAGTAGGACCGTTGTTTAAAAATGTTCATCACAGCACTCTTTACAATAGCCAAGAGTTGGAACCAGCCCAAATGTCCATCATCAGATGAGTGGATACGAAAAATGTGGTACATCTACACAATGGAATACTACTCAGCTATAAAAACGAATGAAATACTGCCATTTGCAACAACATGGATGGACCTTGAGAGAATTATATTAAGTGAAACAAGTCAGGCACAGAAAGAGAAATACCACATGTTCTCACTTATTGGTGGGAGCTAAAAATTAATATATAAATTCACACACACACACACACACGCACACACACACACACACACAAAAAAAAAAAACCCGGGGGGGGGTAGAAGATATAACAACCACAATTACTTGAAGTTGATACGACAAGCAAACAGAAAGGACATTGTTGGGGGGAGGGGGGGAGGGAGAAGGGAGGGAGGTTTTGGTGATGGGGAGCAATAATCAGCCACAATTTATATCGACAAAATAAAATTTAAAAAAATAAAATAAATAAATAAATAGATAAATAAATAAATAAATAAATAAAAATAATAGGAGAGAGCTTTCAGCTACTCAAAGATGGGATGGATGACTTGTTTGGAAGGTAATAAGCAACACATTACTGGGAATAATGGATCTTTCTTTTTTTTTTTTTTTTGGTCCTTTTTGTGACCGGTAAGGGGATCGCAACCCTTGGTGTGGTGTCGCCCGCACCGCGCTCAGCCAGTGAGCGCACCGGCCATCCCTACACAGGATCCGAACCCGCGGCGGGAGCGCCGCTGCACTCCCAAGCGCTGCACTCTCCTGAGTGCGCCACGGGGGCCGGCCGGGAATAATGGATCTTATAATACTAAAAGTAACCATTACCTGAACACATAATATTTGCCAGAATTGGGCTAAGTGTTTGCACATATTTTCTCATTTACTCTTTACCACACATCTATAGGTAGATGTCATTATACCACATTGCAAACAAGAAAGCTGAAGTTTAGAGAGATTTTGTAACTCACTTAAGGTCACATAGTTAACAGAAAGTAGCACCAAGTTTAGAGTCCATTTCTGCCTGATTTCATAGTTTATTTTTTCTTTTGCTGCTTATGCTTTTGTGTTCAACATACAAAAGTCATTTTCTTTCGCTGCTTGTGCTTTTGTATTCAATGACATATGAAAGTCAATAAAGGTGATACATCACATCAACAAACTCAAGGATAAAGACCATATGATTATATCAATAGATGCTGAAAAAGCACTTGACAAAATTCAACATCCCTTCATGATAAAGACTCTCAACCAATTAGGTATAGAAGGAAAATATCTCAACACAACAAAAGCCATTTATGACAAGCCCTCCGCCAGTATCATTCTGAACGGGGAAAAACTGAGGGCCTTTCCCTTAAGAACAGGAAAAAGAAAGGATGCCCACTCTCACCACTTCTATTTAACATAGTCCTGGAGGTTCTAGCCAGAGCAATCAGGCAAGAGAAAGAAATAAAGAAAAAGATAATCTTTTCCATATTTTGGAAAAGATGAAGTCAAACTTTCTTTATTTGCAGATGACATGATACTATATATAGAAAAACCTAAAGACTCTATCAAAAAACTCCTAGAATTGGTTAATAACTTCAGTAATGTTATAGGATACAAAATAAATGCCCTCAAATCAGTTGCATTTACATACTGATTTCATAGTTTATACTAATCTTTCTTCCTTCTTCTTGGTACCCTGCAGTGGCCACAGCTACCTTGTAAGGCATACTTCCAACAAATATAACGTTCTGAGGAACTGGTTATCCTTTTGTTGAGTTAATGAAACTATGCAATAGTTGGTCATTTCCTCTCGGCACAGACTCTTACTCTTTTCCGATAAAAAAAACTTTTTTTGGCTTCCACATTTTAAAAACACACTCTCTTGCAATGGTCAATCACATAATCCTTTTTATTTATTTATTTTTTTAATCTTGGAATAAGTAATAGAAAAATTGCAGGGAGAGGAAGAGAGAGAACTGTTGTTGGAAACATGTTAGCAATGTTGAGAATATTCGTCTTTGTCACACCAAGGAGCCTCTAATATTGGGATTAATTCAGAGGTTCTTCTAATCCGAGGAGGGCATCATTCTCAACTCAAGTTAGTTCTGTCTGTGCTCAGAGTCCCAAAGTTCTCCTGAAGCCCATTAGAGTGTTCAGAATCCTTAGATTAATATTTAAGGCTTTCCATAAGAGGGAAGCAGTTCATCCTGCCAATCAAAGTTCCTTTAGTTCTTTCACTAGAACATTTTGTTCCAGCTAAAGTCGGTTCTCATCGATCCCAAACTTGTGCAGCACATTCCCATTGCTGAGCCTTAGCTCCTTTCGTTCCTCCAGACCAGGGGGCTCTAACTCTTCTTCTATCTGCCTCTTTATTTGTTATAGTCTAGCTTGGACCCTTTCTCCTCCAGGAATTTCTTTGTAATATAGAATAAGCTAGCTTATTCCTTTATCCTTTTGTAAAATATGGAGATCATGAAATACTTAATGGTAGATATAATCTAATTTTTCTTTCCCAATACTAATATTGCCTTACAGTTAAGTATTTCTTAGATATTAAATGATGTGCTGATCTTTTTCCATGAAAATTTCTCTAAAACTCCCAGTCAGGAGTAATTCTGTTTTCCTTTTAATACCGAGGATTAATTTATCTATATCTACCTTGGTACTACTTTCTACCTTATTGAATAGTTATTTGGATTACCACTGGATTCTTCCCCATAGACTGCAAGTTGTTCAAGGAAAACAATCTGACTGCTTTCTATATCCCCCAAAACAAAGCGTGGAATATAGAAAGCACTTAGTAAATAAGTATTGAACACATTCACTGCAAAAACATTGGGTGTTTTACTGACGGCTTAGAATTGTCCCACAGTCTGCCGGAACTCCAAGCTGCATGATACAGGACAGGAGGCATCATTTCTATAGTTCTAGGCTGCTTATATTCTACCTGAAAACATATTCAAGAAAATTAGGTTTCCTTTAGAGGAATCCACACTACTTACACTTAATTTCTTGTAAAGATATCAGAGTTTCACAGAGGTTAATTCTCAGTTTTTGCTACATGTCTTCAGTGATGTAATATCTCTATTAAGTCATCCAATGGTGAGATGGTATTTCCAACTGATAAATCCTTAGGTTCAATAGTTATTTAGTTGAATCTAGTAGCATAAGAAAGGTGAAGAAATGACAGTCTTAGAACCTAAAATGCCCTGGTCTTAGGATAAGTAGAAGAGTAAAAATGCACCAAATCAAGCAAAGTAAATTCTCCAATACTGCCACAACCTAGCTGTGTGACCCAGGGTACAACTTCAATCTCTGAAACTTAGATTTCGTCTTCTGTACAATGTCTGGGCTGGACTAAGACATACTTAACTTCTGGGTCTAAACATTTATAATTCTAAAAGAAGTCTATGCATTGGTCAAAATTTCCTTCCCATCCATTCTTAACTCTCAAAGTCCTTCTTATATCCAGGCTAGAGGAAAATATCGTCAGTGGGCAGGAACCACAAGTCCTTTTGACATTTTGCATTATGCAACTGAAACTCAATTCTCAGGTCAGTTTTATGCCATCCATCACCCACAAGCATGACATTTCCTCCCAATTGTTCATCCCTTGACTTAAAGATGCCATCATACCATACAACAAGCCTCTGAGATGAAGCCAACATACCCTGAGTCCTTAACATTAAAAGGTTAATCTTCTTAAAGGGTGACTTTACCAAATGTTGCATGAGGACATTTATTCCATTTCTTAGTTCGGCACTGTGTGTGGCTGAAGGAAAGTTGTTGACTACTAAACGTTAACCAAACATTCTATTTTCAGAAGAATATTTAGCTCCATCTTTATAGTGTCTGGACTTGTAACTACCCATTTCTCTAACATTAAGCTGAGCCACACAAGAAAATTACTACAGTGATAATATTTCCAGGGCACACTGAGTCACTGTCCAATGTCTAAAATGGGAAATAAATAATTTGTGAGGATTTGTTGGCACAATGAGAAGCAGGGTACTTTATTATTGGTGTTCTGTAGTAAGCCTCAGGGTTTAACATTGGGGGAAATGCTCTATTCCTTTAAAAGGTGGGTATGTTAGTGGTTTTTTGTTTATTTGTTAAATACTACTTCAGGCTTATGAAAAAGCAAGTAAGTGGGCAATGCCCGTATCACCAATAGTTATCAAGTCTAGCTGATGTAAAAGCAAGCATGTGGTTCGCTTCTGATCGTTAATAGGCCTTATTTGGAGAATGAATGATCAGGGCCACTTTACCCAGAACCAGCCAGGGGAGAGGCAGAGGATCAAAGGCCTCCAGATGCAAATCCCAGGCCACACAGAAAGAAAGGGCCTTCTATCAGAACAGCCGAATGTCACAGCTATTGTGGGAGGTTGCTTAGTCTCCACATGAATTAACAGAAGTGTTGTGTCTGTACTTAGTCCTTTCTTTGCTGCCAACTTTACCTCAAAAAGAAAAAAAGAAAAGAATATAATAGTTATGCTCCCGAATTCTGAACCCTCACAGTGCTGCTGCAGAAAATAATTTTAATGGAGAGCCAAAGAGCCTTGAAAAACATATAACGAAAGCATAATAAGATGGATATGCATCCTGCTGCTCCGATTAGACCACTTCCATTCAAAAGTTGTAACTAATGACTTGTTTTTCCTTTGGTATTAGGAGCTCTATTGCTGTGCCGAACATAACATACCTCATTTTGGTTTCTTAGCCATGCTCGTCTCTCTCATTGATGACTGCAATTTGATATTTATGAAATCACATGAAAATACTGTAAAATTGTCCCCACCACCCCCTCCCAAATTGTATAAAATTATTCAAAGGACAATAGAATAATGTACACTCCAATGCATGTGTCCTTTTCTCTAACCACTTCTAACTGTTAGTCTCTCTCCCTCACTCTCTCTCTCTCTCTCTCTCTGGCTAGAGAACACACTGTACTTTGGAGATAATTGACTGTGGAATATGACGATGTTTATTCAAAAACAGGTCACACAGACTGCAATTTGAGAGTCTTCCTTTATCCTCTTATTCTCATCCAAGGGAAATGCATAATACTGTTTCCTGCAAATCAGAAATGTAGAGTCTTAATTACTTCTTTAGATTTAACCTACTGAGAAAAAATCCACTGCAAATGTAGCCTCCTCCTCCCTTGAGATTAGTGAGATTCGGAACACTTACTTCAGATAACTCATTTAGAAGAGACTGAGATGAGATTGAGTGTGCACTCACATCATTTTAACAGTACATTCTACAGTTTCTAAAAGAGCAGCTATGGCATTAGACTTTGAATAACACAAATGGGCAGTAATTTCTGTGTGGGAAGTTATGATTGGAAAAAAAAAAATCTGTGTTATTAATAATCTCTGCCATGGTATAGACATGAAGACTGGTCTTTGACTTGAGGTTAGAGGGTTTTTTTTGCTGTCTGCAGCCAGTTACGGACCTATTCAAATAAAAAAAAAAAAAAATTGTCCAAAAGATATAGATGGTAAGACACTGAGAAGCCTACCACCAGAGGTGTGCCCCATGTAAATCATTTCTGCTGTAGAACAGATAGCAATATTGTGTGGGTTGGATTTTCATCCTTTAAGGTGACTTTCATGAGATCTCATTAGGGGTCTAGTCCTCAATCTGTAACACCATTCAACTTTCATTTCAAAGATCTAGGCCAGACACTGAGTAGGGCAGGTGGCTCTAGAGGCACATTGTGTCAAAAAAACCAAACCCAACAGAACAAAAACAGAGTCCACTCCTTGTAAGCAGCTTCTCAGCAGTCAGGTCTCCTGACCCAGCCTTGTTGTCTCTCCTGTGTCCCACACCACTTCATTTTTTATTAGCTAGGTCACTGAAATCCTTCCAACACTGAACTCAGATCAGGAATCAGAATTCACTTTAACAAAGATTTTTTTGAGTACTTATTGTGCCATTTGGGAGATGCTAAGTTAAGGAAAAAATGTTCATTATTTCAACAGAAGAACACATCATTCTCCCACACCCCATTTCTCATTGTATCAAATTCCAAAAAACAAAACTTCTAGATTGTGATATATCAGGAATGGTGTATGAGATGCCGATTTATGGAGGCGATCCCCACCTTCCACACACACGGAGTGGAGCCCCTCAGAGACTCAAGTTGTGCTCCTTGTCTGTACTTTCCATGTACACACACATTTAACTCTCAGATGGCTCAGAACACCCTGTCTGAGCATGTTACAATAATCTGGCAAAGCCTGTTCTCACAAAATTTGTGGAGGAACTAGAACCAAACGTACTGGTAACCTCTTGAGAACAAGCTGTCTGCTGAGATTTACTCCACGACTCAAATAAAAGAGGTTTAGAAACACATCCAAATTCTCAGTGCTTGTCTAGATGCAACCACAGCTTTCTAAACTGTCCCCACTGATGCCCAAAAAGTATGATTACAAAATGGAACCTTTCTAACAACTCTCTGATGTGAGATCAGAGGCTCCTCAAAGCTTAAATAAGTCAGAAACCTACCCTTTCTGCTTCCAGATGTCTACGGGATTAATATCAAACAAAAACCTCATATATTTTTTATTTTATTCAAAATATTTTAACATTTACTTGTACATATTTGTGAGGTGCAGTGTGTTGTTTCAATACATGCATGTTTTGCACAATGCTTCACTTAGGGTAGACAGCAGTTTGGTACCAGCTAGTCCACCAGTTCTCCTCCCCTCCAACCCCCCTGCCCCCTGCCACCCCCTGGTAACTATTATTCTACTCTCTTTTTCTATGAGAACCACTTTTTTTTTTTTTTTTAGATTCCACATATGACCGATGTCATGCGGTATTTGTGCCTTACTTCACTTACATGATGGTTTTCAGTTCCATCCATATTGCTGCAAATGATAGGACATCATTTTTTTAAATGGCTGAGTAGTATTCCCTTGTGTGTATATACCACAGATTTTTCATTTATTCACCCACTGATGGACATTTAGGTTGTTTCCATCTTTAGGCTATCACAAAACACATATTTTAAACATAGAGTTTAAACACTGAGTCCATGAAGTTTGGGACGAGGAACAAGAATTACTTCTGTCCAGTTGTATCTTTCCTGTTATGTTCTGGGCTAGGGAAATGAAGTGGTTGAGGAGAACCAGAAGGGGATGGCAGCTGGGAGGTATGTTTCTAGTCCCTGTCCTATTCTCTATGTCTATAGGTCCTTGAGCAAATGACTTCAGGCCTCAGTTTCCTCATGTGTTTCTTCTCCCACTGAAACCTTTGAGGACAGAGACTGTTTCTCCATCTCTATATCTGCAACACCTAGGACAAGACCTGGCACACAGTAAGTGCTCAATATATGTCTGTGGAACAAATGAGAAAAATAAGTGCTTAGAACCAGATGCTATATAAACTCCCCTCCAATGCTACAGTTTAGTTGGGTCAAGAGAACAAGGGCGGTCACTTGAACAGCTGAGAAAAGGAATGAAAAGCAAAAAAAAAATTTGATTGTGGAATCTGAGTCACTAAGTGCTTCCTGGTACTTTGTTTTTGTTAAAGTTTATGTAACTATACTTTATATGGAACATTGTTATTCAGCCTTTTATACAGATCCCCTTAAAATGCATCTTGTGCTGAACTGCTAGACTGACTGAAGTAGGAAGTGAGGTCTGGTCTAATCAAACTATGCAGTTTATCTGATGGTTCTATCACAGAAAGAGTAAGCCATGTCTGAAACAAAGAAAAAAAAAATGAGATTGAAAAGCTAAAAGCCTTAAAGTTAATTCCCATGACCAAAAGCAAAAGAGTAAAAAGAAAGAGCACTATTTTACATTGCATAACATATTGCAGAGGCATCAGTCAAAGATGAACCTATGATAAGTAGCTTGAAAAATAATTATGTGAATGATATACAGATGCACTTTTGGATGATATCCCTGCCATTTTACTTGTAAGTACTGTATTGTGACTTTATTACCTGCATTTGTCAAAAGGGTGATGGATTCTTTTTGTTGGCATGATCGTCCTCACCCCATCTGATTTTATTTTAATACACCTGTGCCATTAGAATACATTACCTGGAAAAAATCACCATGGAAAGGAAAATTACGTGGTCTCTAAATGTGTTTAAAATGAGACTGTTCATTCACTGCAAATAGAGGACCAGTCTTTGTTTAGTCTTTTCCATTATTACTTCTAAAAACTCAGTATACACATAGCCATTCCCACCAAAGAGTTATGTTAATTCTGCTCATAGGGCTGCTATCTGCCACCATTAAACCTTACAATACCAGTTATATCAACAATTGCTCAACATTACCTTTGCTCCTCAAATTACAGTAAGAAAAGTGATGGAAGTCATTGACATGGTTTGTGTAAAGAACTGTGTTCCAGCAGAGAAGTGGGAGGTAATCCGGCTGGGTTTAGATTGGTTGGTCCCTGTGAACTACTGGCTATCAGCACCTGTATATTTTACCCTGCATTTCCCTACCCTCAAGTAGTTCACAACCTGGTACATTGGTCACTGCACATCTTGCTCATAAAGGTTAAAATAACCAACAGATCTCTATGACTTGGAAGAATCATACAAAGACTAAAAATTCAAATATTCCTACTGGTTCTGTCACAGGTTACACTGGGTGATGCTGGGCCAACCACTTACCTCAGATTGCATGTAAGTAAGACACTTTGCTAGACTCTTCTCCCTCTGGGCCAAGGGAAGTTCAGAAAGAAAGCCATGACTAGACTGTCTTCTATAAAAGAGAAGAGTCACCAGAATAAACAAAGAAAACAAAGGAGCAAATGGAGGATGGGGGGAAAAAAGATAGTAAAAACAAATCTGGGGAAGAGTTGAGGTCTAGCAAGAGAGAAAAGGGGCAAGTCAACAGTAGAGCTTCCAAGGAGCTACCAAATATCACAAAGATTAAATTCCACTCATCCATGGGTGTTAGTATGGAAACATGGGGTCTTAGTGAAAGAGCTGTCTTAAACTCATTTTTGGTGAAGTGAATAAAGTTTAATTCCTTCAGATGTTCTCACAGAAAATATTCATGGGGTCCCAGAACAGAAATGTGACTGGATGTTCTGAGCCTTGAGCCTGGAAAGAGGCAGGCATAAAACTCTGGAGGACATTACCCAGAAGCACTGAGGTAGCCACCAAACCATGGGTTTCCTTTAGTTCATTTGTTTTGCCATTACCTTGAACAAGTAACCAAATAAAGCTATAAATGTTACAGATGCAGAATATGTCTTGTAGAAGTGCCCACATATGCAGCACTGGCCCTCTGGAATGCCTTTCCCTCTTCCTAGTCTCCCCATCCCAATCCTAGCTGTCTTTTAGGTTAGATCAAATGCCAATTCCTCATAAAGGCTTTCCTGAATGCTCAGCTGGCTGTGACCCCTAAATCATTTAGATATCTGGTAGATTTTATCCTTAACCACTTTAGTTACATATTACTTTCTACCTTGTGCTAAAGTCATCATTTTACAAGTCTCCTCCCTCAACAGGAGAGGAAGGAGACTTAAATACGTGTTTAAGGCAGAAAAAGAAGGAGGAAAGAGGGGAAGGAATAACTATTTCTAAACAAGTACCCAGAGTGGAAGAAATACTTTTAAACAAACATGCATTGACACAAAAGGAAATGGAGCTTCAGGGGCCCTCACTCACATCGGCCCCTTCTAAGGTCTTGGGAGGGGCCCAAGAAGTGTGCTCACTGCTGTCTTTCCACTCCAACTGTCCTCTGTCACTCTGTGGGGCAGTGTTGAAATGGTCACAGGAATTTTGGGGTTTGGCTAGGGAAAGCTGAGTCAAGAACACATTTAGCTGAGTGTGGTGGGATACACTTACATGGATTGCAGTCACTGTGGTGTGTGCTTAAGTCATCACCAGACATCACTGTGTTCCTGGAATACTTCTAATGGCCCTGGGCTGGCTACGCTCTTAGCTCTGTGACTCAGATGTGTGGGGCCAGAAGTCATCTGACATAAATGTGTCTTCCAACACCCAGCACGGGGATTATGATGGTGTAAAACAGAAGCAGGGGTAAATGCATAAAGACAGAAGTCAAGGCTGGTGAAAGTTCTACCAATAGTCAGATGTGGAAACGTATTCACATGGGGTACTGCTCGGTTCACAGTGATGCAAATGGAGATGCTTTCTCTTATCAGGAATGTGCTAAATAATGAACTGGGAACAATTATAAATATACCATTAACTTGATTTTCTTTATTGATGTGAAGTACACAAAGTAGAATTTATCAGCTTATGAACCTGCAGCAACAATACAAGTTTTTTAACAGCTCACAAATAAAAAAAACTTGATGGCAATTTCTCCAAATTTGAAATCATCTTAAATTTTACATGACACTACCAATAAAAAGTTGTGTAGGTTAAAGAAAAGTTTTCAAACTTTTAATAATAATAATGATAAATAAAAATAGATTTCTATCCACTACGCTAGAGAAGAGACTAATATTATTTTTCTTTTCTCACTATAGAATATATTAGGAAATTTGGCTGTATGGAGAAGTGATCAGTGAACATGCAAACAAAAAATGTAAGAAAAAGTCATCAGATACTTCTTCAATAAAAAATCTTATTTTTCTAGATTTTGTGATTTTTGAGGTATTTTATGGCTTTTATTGATTAAAATATGTTTCATTTGCATTCCTCATTTGAAATAAATATTCATTTCTTAAAATGATTGTCATAGGCTGAGTTCCTCACCCCCCAAATTAATATGTTGAAGTTCTAATCCCTAGTACCCTCAGAATGTGACTGTGTTTGGAGAAAGCGCCTTTAAAGAGGCATTTAAGTTAAACAAAGTCCCTAGAGAGGACGTTAATGCAATATGACTGGTGTCCTCATAAGAAGAGGAGATCAGGCCACAGACAGGCATAGAGGAAAGACCATGTAAGGACAAAGAGAGAAAGTGGCCATTTGCAAGCTAAGGAGAGAAGCCTTAGAAGAAACCAACCCAGCTAGCACTTTATATTCAGACTTCTAGCCTCCAGAATTGTAAGAAAATAAATTTCTGTTGTTTAAATCACACAGTCTGTGGTACTGTCATCCCTCATTATCAGTGGGGGATTGGTTCCAAAATCCATGGATGCTCAAGTTCCTGATATAAAATGGTGTAGTATTTGTATATAACCTACACACGTCCTCATGTATACTTTAAATTATCTCTAGATAACTTACAATAACTAATACAAGGTAAATGCTGTGTGGGTAGTTGTCATACTGTATTTTTTACTTGTATTATTTTTTATTGTTGTATTGTCAGTTTTTAATGGTAGTTTTTCTCAAATATTTGTGAGCCAAGTTGACTGCATCCACAATGTGGAAACCACAGATAGAGAAGGCTGACTGCACTTTGTTATAGCTAGCCTTAGCAAACTAATATAATAATTTTCTGTTCATAATTTTATATTTTTTAAAGAGGTTCTCCCCAAAGTTATAAGCTTCAAAGCTTGAAGTCAAGAAATATATTAACGATAGCAGCTAAGGCCAATGCCATTTTGCTGAAAATTTTTACTTTTTACATATACTTCCTGACAAACGCTTTCCATTTAAACAGCCATTTATACTTTACAAACTACCAAATGGTTAAGAGCATTGAACAATTTAATCAAAATTTTTGGCTTCTGCGATATGTGCAACTTTGTCACCTATGGAGTCACTGTCTGCAGACTCTTTTCAGACAGAATATTTAAAAATACCTACAACGGGCCAGTTAGCTCAGTTGGGTAGAGCATGGTGATGATAACACCAAGATCCAAGATTCAATCCCTGTTACTGGCCAGCCACCCAAAATTGTTATAAACATTTATTTAAATTAAAAAAAAAATTAAGAATACCTGAATATCAGCCCAAGGCTTTTATACAGTTCTTGTCTAATGGATTTCCTACCTTTCAGTCTAAATGTTAAGCAACTGCAAGAAGGCATTCTGTAAGCAGAAAAGTTGGGAATTATGATTTAAATTCCACATATTTCATAGTGTTGATTTTATTGACAAGAGACAAGGATTCTATGATCTAAATGGCATGCAAAATTGGGTAAGTGACTTGACTTCTCTGAAATGTATCATCATCTGTAAAAGGGGATAGTTACTCATTCTCTGATCATCTCAAGTTCTTTTTGAGGATCAAATGAGACAATGGATATGGATTTGTGTTGCATTAAAGTGTTTACTGTTATTTTATCAAAGGCAATGATAAAGTACTTATCAATGTAGCCATAAAATTGTCTTCCATCTCCCAAAATTACAGGTTTAAGAATTGTTTTAAAGTTCTACCTATGATGTGAGGTCTTACAGTCATTATCCACGTCTTAAATTAGGTAACACATTTATTTTATCCCTGACAGTCTAAAAATCTATGAATTTCTCATCATTGAGCTAATATCTGGCTATAATATTACGTTCCAAATGATTATTGAGAAAGTTATGTTTTAATTTCTTCATGACTTTGTAATTAGTTAAAACTTGAAATAAAAAAAAATAGACTTAGTTTTTAAATAACAAATGCTAACACTAAGAATAAGGTAATATGGAAACCAATGATCCTTCACCTGATAATCTCCTGCTAAAGGAAAGGGTCCTTTGTAAATAGAAACCATGGGTTAAAAAATGAGAGGAAGCAAGCAGCATGCATGTGCTTGACTCCCTATTAATAGCCTGGTTCTAGAACTCACAGAACTTCCACTGAAGGCTGAACAGTCCTAGGTTATTCATGTGATCAGATTTGCACTTCCATGGTTCTCCCAAAAAAGGCTTTCTAAACAAACTTGGCCTAGGCTCACTCATTTGGCATTTCTCCTAGAGAAATGCAACTCAATGTTCTACCCAAACATTTTAGGAATGACAGTTTTGGGATTTTTATTTATTTAATCCTCTCTCAAGCCAGGTTTGTTTTGAATCAATGGCAAATGTAATTAGTAAATGGAACATTCATTTTGTTCTATTGACTCTAAATTTCAGATATAAATGGGATGCATTTTACAGTTTACTTTAACACTTCCTTTTCCCTTATTCTTTTCTGATCAGCTCTTCAATGATGATATAAATCTTTCATGCAAATGTACAAAACAATGTTACTCCTGGCATTTGGCAAGCAGTTCACATGTCTGGGTGAAATTATATATCTCTTGAAAAACAGGTCATTGTTGGTTTTGCTACAAGTCTTTCCTTCCCACTCAGAGATACTGTCCTGATGTAGTACATTGGGGCCAAGGAGGTGTTCAGCTTGTCTTGCATCTCTGAGAGCTCAGCAGTTCTTTCCTTTCTGGGGTTCAAGGTTATTGGCTAGATTCTTGTAAGACATTCTGCTTAATTCCATTCCATTTCATAGCCTACTAATCACACTGCTCACACTGCAAGTTGATTCTGAGTGTCTGGCCAGGGCAGAGTGAAAGAGGAAAAAAAGAAGAGGTTATCAGAAGTCTTCTATTAGAAAAAGGACTAGGAAGCTTTCCTGACAGACAACCACCCAATGGCCTCGTGTTAGGAAGGATAATTCTCAGCAGCTTAACATATCGGACCTGCTATAGATCAGAAGAGAATTTGACTCATGGTTTAAAGCTGGGTTACTGCACATCAGTGAGAACTTTTTTTTTATATTCTTTTACAAAGAAGTATTATCATATGATAGGTAAGAGCTTGTGGCATATGGTCTTGGGCAAATAACCTAGTTTGTTTCCCACTCAGTAAAAAAATCAGGATATTAACAGTATCCTCATATACTTTTTGAGAGGATTAAATGAGCCAGTACACATAAAAGCATCATATAGAGAAATAATAACTTATCATGGGTGCTTTCTAGCATTCACAATTGAAAGGGCCACTCACAGCACTTTCACAATTCTTCTTTTCTGTGAGCTATTTGTCCATACATATTTGATCATTGGGGCGGGGGGGGGGGGAGATGTTACATTCCCTTCAAAAGAGAATATAATACTTTTTTTTTCTTAAAAAAATGTTATAAAAATGGCACTGTAAAAAAATATTTCACACTGATGATAAGAAGCTATGACTTGGCAGAAGCACCATCACCAATAATACGTACATATCTGATTGCCCCTATTAGATTTTAAGCTCTTTGAGAATGAACTAAGTTTTTGTTCATTTTGGTATACACTTTGGCATCTGGAAAAGTGGAATCTAGATAGTATATGTTAGGTATTTATCAAAATTAAAACTGAAAAGTAGTAGTTCTATGCAGCAATATAGTGACATTGGTAAGCATAACTAAAACTATATATCTAGTTAACATGTTTTCCTAAAAATTACTACAAAACTCAAAAATGCTTGGCTGTGCTAATGGCGTGAACAATGTGGCTAAAATACACGTCCCTAAATAGACAGAATTATGTGTAAACAGCTCATGAGCTGCACAGAAAGCCCTTAAAATGTCCCAATATTAGTTCCCATACACTTTGGGATATTTACACAAAGAGACTGTGAAATATTGCAGAAATCATTACAAGGCAAAGGGGTTGGGAAGGGTAGAGAGAGGAGGGGGAAGAAAATCAAGCTGATGAGAAGAGTGCATGTCAATGTAAGTGACAATTTGTGTGAACAGGAAATATTGAAGAACAGATGCCATTATCTGCCTCTTATGCGTCATAATGCCATCAGGGGTGTTAACTGGATGAGAAGACCAGCAAGATCTCTAGCTGTTTGGGAAAAAGCTCCTGTTAACCTACTGACCCACCATGGAAATAGAAGAAGGTGAAATCTTCATCTCTCACCCAGGCCTATACCATCCATGACTTTAGAAGAACTCAAAAGCCATTCCAAAAAAAAAAAAAAAAAAAAAAGGTAGAGTCATATTATATATTCTTTGAGTAGGTAATTACATTAAAATTGGAAGGTTTTTTTTGTTTAAATTGCAATTCGTCCCCCATACTCACAACTCTTGAACCATTATTGCTTCTTTTACTGCTTGTCTTGGGCAACATTCCCTGCCTCTTTTGAGAGAGTGAGTGGAGTGTATTTTAGATTTTCACTTCTCATTCAGCAACCATACCCCTCCACTATAAACCCTATAGCATAAAAATGATCCATACCTTCATGTTCCTTAACATAAAGGCTTTTCTGCTTACAAAAAGAAAGTTCATAAGCCCATTTATTAATAGTATTAAGGGTAGCCACAGAAACACAGAGCCTAACAAATATTCCAACATCCACTCCAATCTTTCACAGTTGCTGGGATCATTTTAAGACAAAATCAGAGCCTACTACTCCTTTGCTAAAAATACTCAAATGGATTTCCATTTCACTTAGAATGAAAGACAAACTCCTTACCATACCCATAAAGATCTGTACTCTACTTACCTCTCCTACATCATTTTATTTCATTCTCTTTTATCAACTATGTTCCAGCCAGCCAGGCTTTCCTTCTATTCCTACAAATGCTGAACCACCTTTACTGCAGAGGGCAATGACTGTATGTGGAAGGAGAAAGCTTGGGTGAGGGTGAGATAGGGAATCTTTCCATCACTGACCCTTGATGATGAAATAAGCTTCATAAGTTTTATACACGATACTATGTTGTACTGGACAGAGACAAAAACACTTCAAATGATCACAGCAAAAGACAGAAAACTACAATGATGTAGGCTGGAAAATTAGTCTCAGTGACTAAAACACCCTGCATCTAAATGAAGATTATTAATCTGTTGGTAATACAAACTAGGATCTAAAGGGCAGAAAAGACCAAGAACATAGGTGAAATAAAAACAGAACATTTATAAAAACACACCTATTAAAAACTCACATAAACAACTCTTGGCAATAGAAATTGTATGTGGCTCCATGTCAATTCAATAAATATCATTTCACTTATAGATTTATTGACTGATTCATTCATTCATGAGTGCCTGATACATGCGAGGTACTATTTTAGGTATACAAGAACCAAAACTAAAATAGACATGGTTTCTACTCTTAAAGAACACATATTTCTACTTGAGGTTATAGACGCATAACACAATTAAAATCAAATGGGAAGGGAAGATATAGGGAAACTGGGACCCTCATACACCGCTAGGGGGAATATAAAATGATGCGGTCCTTTTGGAAAGCAGTCCAATAGTTCCTCAATATGTTGAACATTAAATTACCACATGACTCAGCTCCACTGCTAGGTATATACTCAAAAGAATTAAAAACACACATCCACACAAAAACTTGTATTCAAATATTGATAAAAGCATTATTCATGATAGCCAAAAAGTAGAAAAACCTCAAATTTCCATCAACTGATTACAGGATAAACATATTGTGGTTCATACACACAATGGAATATTATTCAGCAATAAAAAGGAATGAAGTACTGATACACACTAGAATGCAGATAGACTTGGAAAATATGCTAAGAATCCAGCCATAAAAGATATTGTATAATTCCAAATGTCCACAATAGATAAATCTATAGATACAGAAGTAGTTTAATGGTTACTTAGAACTGGATGGTTTGGGGAAAATGGGAAGTGACTGCTAGTGGGTATGAGGTTCCTTTCTGGGGTGAGGAACTCAATTGTGATGATGTTTGCACATATACTCTACTAAATAAATATATTAAAATACACCACGAAAATACCAAAAATAATTTAATTGTACATTTTAAACAGGTGAATTCTATTGTATGTACATTATCTCAAAGTTATCTTATATTAAAAAATATCCAATGAAGTACATATTATAGTAAAGAAATGAAAAAATGTCACGAGAAAATTCAGAGTAAAGACAATCTAATAATATGTGAGGGTTGGGTGAATGGTCAAGCTTCTCCCGGGCCTTAACATAAGAGATGGATCTTGAATGTTAAATAGGCATTTGCCTGGCTGAGAGAAAGAAGAGAAATATATTCTACAAGTAGCAGATTAATTTTTGATTTTGATGTTTAGTTCTTCCATCCCTGAAAATGTCCACTGACTGTCACAACAACCTCTAGTTCAACATTCAAGATCTGTTGGATAAGAAAGAATACTTGACCGGTGTTCAAGGAATTTTAATGAGAATCTAAATTTCTCAAAGTCCTTCTCATATTCTAGATAAGGGATCAACAACCTCTTTCTATGAAGGGACATACAGAAACATTTTGAGATTTGCAGGCCATACAGTCTCTGTTTCATCTTCTTAGCTCTGCTGTTGTAGTGTGAAAGCAGCCACAGATAATACATAAACATGTGAGTATTTCAATCAAATATTATTTACAAAACCAGGTGACAAATGACATTTGGCCCATGGGCCATACTTTGCTGTGTCCTGGTCCATATTCCCCAGGTCGCCTTCCTGAACTCCTCCCCAGTTCTCATTTTCTTGCTTCTGCAAAGACCATCAGCATCAGTTTCCTCCTAGATAGCCTACTTAACAAATATTTTGTGTCCTTTGAACGAGGTGGGTAGCAGGATTAAAAATGGTATTTCTTCCAGTAACAACTATGTATACCATCTATAAAGTTTGCATGCATAAACCACGAAAAATAAGAAATAGCTTACTAATAGGTCCATAACAAGTACAACTGGCACACCTACACACTATTCTTCCTTTTTCACAATAATCTCTAAATAAGAATCAAAAACAAACAAAAAAAGTGTCTATATTTGAAGAGACATAAATATATCAAACATTTATAAAGATGGAATAAAAGGGGGCCTATTATCTTGAACTTAGATTTAGGGTATAGGGTACAGTTTCAACTCTTTAACTTTTGGTAACAAGGGTGATGTGTGTTATGTCCCAGAATACATCTCTAAAGTTTTATTCTCTAAAGTGTTAGGCACATTTTTTTTTTTTTTTAACAAATGAGCTAACACATATAAACACAGACAACTATGAATGGAGGCAAGTGTAACAGAGTGGAAGGAAAACTGGGCTGGCAGTCAGAAGACCAAGTTCTCATCTTCCCTCTGGCATTCGGAATTGGTGGGATACTAGACAAGTTGCCTCCCAACATGTTATAGAGTTTTCCCCATATATAAAAGTGTTTGGTAAATTTTACAAGAGATTGTAAAAGTGCTAAATGCTATAATCACATATTTTGAAATGTTATTTTAAGCAAGCAACCTTCTGAAATAAACCGAGTTGTATTTTCTGAAGAACATTCCCTTAATTCTAAGAATGAACTTCAGCAAACACCACATTGTTTTCCAGTAGTATAAAATAACAAGAAATCTGTGTTTCTGGGACAATGGCACTTTTGGTACTATACTAAAAATATTTGACTTTCACTATGGGGTACTTCCTAATACTCTGCGTGTAAAATATTTGTTTTAATATTTACCATTAATCATTATATATCAATAATGGTCAAATTTCTTTGTTCGCTGGGGAGAAAACTATAGCCTCTTCTCTGAAATAGGACAGTATGAGCATTTGCAGTGGCCGGGAAGGAAATTAGATTCCCAAAGGGACATATCAGTAAGTCAGGTACTTGTTTTGCTAGAGAACTGAAATGAAACAAAACAAAGACAAAACACTGATAAATTGAAATAAATTCTCTCATTCTGTAAACACACAAAAAACCATATTGCCAGAATCCACTGTTGCAATGATTTACTGAACTTTCCAAGAAGATTAGAGACCTGGGATATTTTTAAACATCTAAGTCAATGAAAAAGATTAGATGAGTAAAATGAATAATATGCACAGACATTTCTTAGTGTACTAGTGCATCTATTCTGACAATAACAGAAAATCAGAAGGGAGACATGATGGTCTAAGTCAAAATCATATACAGCCCAAGGACAAGTCTTCACAGAAGCAACTGTGAGACATACAAAGGAGCACTAGAATAGGAGCCATTTCCTATATTAAGCAGCCTTATAAAACTGATGAAAGAGGCCTAAAGATAGAAAATCAGCTCAGTTTGGCAATGATTATTATTATACTTATACCTTTTAAAGGTCATTCATTTCTGACCTTATTTGACTTGAACTATTCTTAACCAATATAGAGCACTGTGGCAAAATGTAAATGTGCCACTTACTATGTAACTCTCCAAGTCATTACAACTCTCCAGGCCTCAGTTTTCTCATCTCTAAATTTAAAGTGTTATAACCTAATGATTCTGAAAGTTGCTTTTACGTCTGATAGTTTCAATGGGCTAGTCTAGAAGAGCGGAGAGTAAAGGTTTCTTATTTTTTCCAATTTACATCCTTCAAATTTGTAGGACACTGTTTCTTCTTCAATTAGGAAACAAATTTTTCAAACAAAGGAGGTTGATGGATAGACTCTTATCCATTAAGGAAATATAAAATTGAATCAATCATTTGTTTGCAGAAAAAATGATCAAGTAGAAAAGCCTAAAAAGTCTTATTCAAGAAGCTAAATGAACTATTAAATTTAAAAAGGTCACAAAGTACAAGGTCAATATACAAAAATCAGTTGTATTTTTATATGCTAAGAACAAATGGCTACAAATTGAAATTTAAAAATATTATTAACAGTAACCCAAAGCATAGGGATAAACTTACCGAAATATGTGCAAAACTATATGCATTGCTGAGAGAAATTAATGAGAACACAAAAAAATTAAGAGATATACCATGTTCATGGGCTGGGAAACTCAATGTTGTTAAGACATCAGCTCTTTTTGAACTGATCTACAGATTCAACACAATTTCAGTCAAAACCACAGCACACTATTTTGTCAAAATTGACAAGCTGATTGTAAAATTTATATGGAAACAGAAAGGACTTAGAATATTCAAAACACTTTTGAAATTGAACAAAGATGTAAAACGTGCACTGCCTGATTTCAAAACTTACCATAAAGGTCAGTGATCAAGATAGTGTGGCACTGGCCTAAGGAAAGATATATAAGTTAATGGAATAGAATAGATAGGCAGTCCACATAGACCTACACATATATTGTCAATTGTTTTTTGTCTAAGGTGTCAAGGTAATTCAATTGGAGAAGAGTCTTTTCAACAAATCATGCTAAAAAAGCTGAAATATTCCAATGAGGAAAAAAAATGAAATTTGACACTTGTCTCACTCCATACACAAAAATTAACTTGAAGTGAGTCACAGATCTAAATTTACATTGTAATCCATCTAAAAGAAAGTATAGAATAAAATCTTTATGGCCGTTGAAAGGCAAAAATATCTAAGGACACAAAAAATACAAACTCTATATAAACTATATGTAAAAAGTGATAAATTGACCTTTACCAAAATTAAAAACATCTGCTCTTCAAAATACAACATTAAGAAAATGAAAGGTCAAGTCACAGACTAGGAAAAAATATTGGCATGGATATATCTAAGGATTCTCATTCAGAATGTATGAAGTATTTCTATAACTCTCAACTTAAAAAAATCCAACTAAAAAATGGGCAAAAAATTGATGACACTTCACAAAAGAACATACATTAATGGCCAATAGGTGCATAAATAGATGCTCCTCATTAGTACTAAAAAGGAAAAATGTAAATTTAAACCACAATTAAATATATCTGTGTACCATAAGAATAGCTAAAATTAAAAAGACTGACAATACCAGGACCTCGTGGTGCAACGGCGGCACATCTGACTCAAAAAAGACTGACAATACCAACCATTGCCAGGATTAGGGAGCAACTAAGCCATTCATACATTGCTGGTGAGAGTGCAAAATGGTACATTTAGAAAAAGTTTGGCATTTTCTTATATAGTTACTGTGTGACCCAACAATTCCACTCCTAGGTATTCATTCAAGAGAAATGAAAGCTATGTCCACACAAAACTTGTATATAAATGTTCATAGCAGCTCTATTCATAACCCAAAATGGAAAAAAATAACTGCCCAAAGCAAGTGAATGGATAATCCAAATGTAGTATAGACATATAATGGAACACTACTCAGCAATAAAAATGAATGAACTATTGGCAAACACAACATGATTGTATCTCAAAAAAATTTAGAGTAAAAGAAGCCTAGGTACAAGAGCACACACTATAGGCTTCCATTTATATGGAATTCCAGAAAAGGCAAAAACAATCTATAATGTTGGAAGACAGAATAGTGGCCTGGGGCTGAGGGTAGAGGGAATGAACTGTAACGGAGCACAGGGGAGCTCTGTGGCATGGTCGAAGTGTTCTGTATCTTGATTGTGACAGTGGTTCCACAGGTGCCTGCATTTGTCAAAGGTCATTGCCTTACGCACTTAAAACAGGCACATTTTATTGTATGTAAATTAAACCTCAAAAAGCTGGTTAAAGAATATGAATCAACGAATTCTATGAACATTTGGCAAGGGTAAAAAGTGAAAAAGATTCTGTGTACATAATGTGTGTGTGTGTGCATGTATGTATGTGTGTGTGTATGTGTATGCTTCTGGGATAAAGATATCCCAGAAAACACAAAATATTGGAGCAAAAGTGAATGTGAAAAATTATCCAGCTACTTTGAATACTGAGTTGCTGATGTGACAACACTTGTGTTACTGAGGTAACCTAAGCTACTTTGGTGGAGTCGGTTTGGGCTTTGGCGTCTTCCTGAACAATCTGCTAAGGTCTAAAGCAGGACTTACGCCCTATTTTAGGAGAACAAAAGAAGTTCCTTCAAGCATAGTCATTAAACAGGAATTCATTATGCACTGTATTAGTTACTCTGTGGGACACAGGGTTGTTCAGATACCATCTCTATCTATCTCCTAAAATTTAGAGTCTACTATATGCTGGGGCATAAGCTGGTGGAAGACAAGTACATAAATAACTCCGGTATAGTAAAAGTGTAAAAACTTCCAAAGGAGAGGATGAAATAATGTATAACTAAATTTTAGGAAGAGCAAAAACCTTCATGAGAAAGATTGACACTTTGGCTGGGTCTTAATGGGTCACACCTGTATGTGCAAATGTTTTATCTATTTGGGGAGGATTGGGAAGGCATTCCAGGAAGAAGGATCTCGGTGAGCAAAGATATACAGATGAGAATTAACTAGGAATATAACATCATCAGGAAGCCAGGTAGCTTAAAGAAAAAGATAAAACTGGAAAGCAAGTCTGGGGGGGGTTTCAATGTATTCCATAACTTGCTGAGATCTTCAGTTTTTTTTAAAAAAAGGCAATTAATGAGAAAGGCAGAGCTGTACTATTGAAAGCTTAATCTGGCATTATGTGTAGGATGAATGGATGTGTAGTAAGGCTAGAGGAAGAAGCAGCAATTAAGTAGCTACTTCAATAGCTCAGGTGAGAAATGAGGACGACTGAACTCAGTAGTAAGTGGGATTTAGATAAGAAAATGGACTTGAGACTTTGTGAAGATAGAAAGAACCTCAGGACAAATTGTACATGCTGATGGGGAAGAGGAAGTATAGCATCAAGCCTGGGTACCATGCAGGGGCTTATCGGGGCCTCTCCTCCAATTGCTGACCTCATCCCCACTGCACCAAGATTGCCTAAGCCCACTGACAGGACTACACATATCATGGGCCATAGCGGAGCCGTGCATAATGGTGCTGATGTGAAGCTCCTGACATCTAAACACCAGAACATGCCACGGTCCAGTGGTTTGTCACAAGGAAAGCACAGGGACAATCTTCAAAGAACTAACTTGGAGCTGTGGCTCTTCCATGGATTTGACATATGATCTTACGTACATGACATCACCGAGCTTTTGAACCCCATCAGTAAAAGAAAGACAAAAACCTTTACCTGTGCTTAATGCTCATGTATTCTGTGAGGTCCACAAAGTGCTTTGGAAACTGAGAAGTCCTGTACAAAGATGAATTGTTCATGCTACTGTCACTGGTCTCTCCAAGCAATCTCTTCCATTCTTATCTTTACAAATATTCAGGTATTGCCAACTGACCTGAGGTTTATATCTGAATCCATCCCTCTGCCCACCCTAACTACCTCTTCTTTTTTTGTTTCTCTGATCCTAGAATTGACAGATATTTAGCCCAGGACTACAACAATGATAGCTCTTTCCAAAATGCCAACAATTAATTGTAGCATGCCGAATACATATGCCCTTCTTTTTTCTAAAATGAAAAGAAATTTAAATATTCTGATATTACTGAAACATTCAAAAGGCTACTATGTCAACATTTTCAAATATTTTCTTAATCTTCAAAGAAATTACCAGTCTGGGAGTCCCTTCAACACTGACCCCAACAGTTCATTACCTCCAATCTCTTCTCTGAACCATTAAATATCTCCCTCACTCAAAACTCAAATGAGTTCTAATTCTGGAAAAGAAAAACTTTGTGTTCAATTTACTGAGAGAGTTTGCTGATCTCCAAGGTCCCGCCTTCATGTAGGATTATCCAAGGAGGTTTTAATAATACATGATTTCAGAATCCAACCTAACCTCCACACTAGGTGGGATGGGACTATTCAGTTTCCCTGGGATGCACAGTACCGGTGCTTTCACACACTACATGGCAAACATCAGAGCTAAGGGTGACATATATTAGGTTTTACAATGAGGGCAAGGGTGTTAAAGTTGCCTTGTCACTTTAGACCTGAGCGTCATCACTGGCTTCCAGGTCCTTGCCCCGGCACTTTCAAGGTGGGCCACCTTATCTGAATACTGGAGAAAATACACGCTCCATCTCACATGGATGTGATGATAATGCATAGAACATGAGTTCTGTGAAGTACACAGCAAGCTGCAGCTAATATTAGCTTTCACAAATCAGAAAAGAGGAAAGATTCCACTGTATCTTTAAGAGGATTTCCGGTGAGAGGGAACATTTCTCCCTTATGAAGACTTACTTACAACAATATTTTTCAAGCGACTCAGTGCAGATGTATAGAAAACACATTATGGCCTACTGTAGCACACAAATTCACTGCTCAGCACATTACGAGAACATAGATTCCCTAAGCTTTGCAGGTTCTGATTTTGTCTTCCTTTCTTGGTTTCCTCTTCCTTCCTTTTCTTTCTTTCCTTTCTCCTTCTTCTTCCTTTCTTCTCTCTCTTTGTTTATACTGCACTACAATGTAGGAAAATTAAAACAGCTCATTGCTCACCTCAAATACAGGGGAGATTCATTTCTTTATTTTTTAAAAAAACTTTCCTTAATAAGTTAAATAACAAACTCCACAGAAATTCTCAATGTAATAAAAGATAATTGTTTTAAGGCATGAAGGTGGAAAAGCTGAATAGTCTTCACTTGGCAATTACTTAGCCCTTGGAAATTTCCAGGCTCTCTGCAATCATTAATTAATTAGTGAAGATGATGTTCCACTTTACTGAGGTTGGAAGCGTGACATAAAGAGATCTAGAGGTTTTCCTAAAATTGAAAGAGGAATGTCAATGGAAGAACTGGATAAGAATAAGGAGCTCATTTCTCAAGCGGTAGTCACATCACTAAGCCAAAATGAGTCAATACATGAACAATAAGGTCCTCTGTGCACAGGTGCAGTTGAATACAGCAGTGTTCTGCTCAAAGACCAACTGTGAGAGAGCCCACCCCTTCACCAGCCAATGCCTCCACAACGCACACTGACTGTATCTGCAGCTTCATCCGCCTCTTTCCCCTTTCCCAGAGCACAGACAGATGGCTAAATATCAACCTTTAACCACTCTCCTTAATGATCACAGCAAAGAACATTATTTGATTTTCATTTTTTAAATGCACAATTGAATATGATGTGAAAACACATGACACTGTTGAAAAACAAATACTTCGAAATTTTTAAAAATGACATGAAATCTACTGACATCCAAAATCTGTAAGAATGCGATAGATCACGTTGAATAATTAACTTATTCAAATAAGAAAGAGAATAATGTGTCATGCTTTCTGGTGAGTGCTTCATCAAAATTCATTCCATCACCCTGAATAGGTCGGTGAGGACAGACCAAATACTGGTTCTGTGGCTGGACCCAATATCTGAGCTCTTGCAGTGAGCATGGATTATTTTTCCTCCACCAATGGGTTGGCTGCAAATGTTGAAGAGGGCCTATTCAGAGTGCCCAGTGACAAAATGAGGAAAAGAACACTTGAAGACTGGCTTAGTACTTCTCACCAGATTACTCCCTTCACCTTGACATACTTTTGCTTTCTCTCATGTCTGGTTCCCCAGGTGAGATGACAGGGTCCTCAAACAGCCCAGAGACCATCACTCAGCCATCTTTTCAGCCCAGCTGCTTTCAGCAGGGCAAAATTGCATACCTTTTTGAACTTAAATGTCCACAGCAACGGTTCCAACCTAAACTTGTGTTTTATTGTAATCAGCTTCCACAGGGGAATTTGTTGCCCTTGTACAAAAGTGAGACACAGTTAAATAACCTCAATTTCTCTCAACTGGTTGCTTCGGGGGCCAGGAGGAACAAACACAAATATACTATGATGTTAACAAAGGGCAAGCTTGTCCAGCTTGGCTATTTTGGACAAATCATATTTAAAAGACAAACAAAAAAACCTTCATAATACTTCTTTCTATAAGGAGACTTTAGAAAAAAAGAGTAATGCTACAAAATCACTGAAAATTTAACTTGTAATCTTTATACTGGAAAATAATCATGGCTGGCACACTTTCATGTAATGGTCAGCATAAGGCTGATGGATTCCTCCAGCTCTTCACAGGGTCCGCATAATGGGAAGGGTTCTATTTGTCTAAGGAACCTGAAATTCACTTGGCGTACCATCAATAGAGCAGAAACTTCCATGTGAAAATTGTGGTTTAGTAAACAGCCTATTAGGAAATTTTTGTTACAATGTTGAATATGGAAATCGATCTATCTAGAAATTGATAATCTTGTCAAACATGTGGAAAAGATTATATATATATATATATATAGTCCAATATATATATAAGACTATATATATTATATATATATATATATATATATAGTCCAACCTTCCACCCAATCATCCCCCAAAATTACTGTTCATCTTCTTGCTAATCAAGGGCTCTCAAATTTCTGATTTCCCACAGTTCTAACTATAAGGAAGGGAGGGCTCTGTTCCAAGCCAAATGGCTGGAAACTGCCTCAGTTTCTCCATTTCACCCTTCCAAGTAATTCTCATTGGTTCTTCTTCTCACAATGGGAGGAGGCGCTATCATGTTGATTAGTGCTCTAATAGAAAATTTAAGATGTAGTGAGTAGGCATCTTACCTATTCAGAGGAAGTAACTGAGCATGTTGACTTAAAAGGCATACATCCTGACAATTAAATAGAACAACAAAAGTTAACCATACTCATAAAAGACTTTTAAACATTGCTTAATAGTGTTAAAGCTGAAGAGTAAGATTCTTCCTGGAGGATCAGTAAGTAATGTGAGAAAACAAGGGGCAATAAACCAGTCACAATATACTGCAGCCTCTTTCCAGAGGAAACTAGCCAAGTGTCTGCAGTACCTAAGTCCTGCTTGGCTTAACCTATCTCCTGGGTCCTTGGTGATTTGTTCTGCCCCAGTGGCAACTGTGGTACCAACATTGCTTAGGTTCTGACCACCTTCACATGGGCACAGTCTGCCAGCAGCTCACCTCAAGTCTGCCCTGCACACCTCTCACCTACAGATCGGGGCGTGCCCTGTCCCTGCTTAAGCATGAGATACCGCAAACCTATTTAGTGTCCAAGCAAATGCAACTTGTACAGGAAGCTTCTGCCAATAGGAAGCAAGAACTAGAAGACAAAGTATTTACCCTTCCTCCCCTAGAACAGATTGTCTTGAGATGTTATAGTTCATATGACCATTTGGAAGATTATCCTTCAAGAGTGAGCAATTAGTTGCACTTGATACTAAACAGTAGCCACACTAGTAACATATCCAAATAGGACCTCTCTCCTCTCCTACTTCACTTATGCTTCCCTGGGATTGTATTTGCTAATGAAATAAAACAGCAGCACATACACTTCTGCCTCAGGCTTTGCTTTCTGGGGAAGGCAGACTAAAATAGACACCCCTTTATTCCCATCACTATGTTAATGAGTTTCCTACCTTTGGCTGTGGGGGTGGTGCACAGGGAGCTGAAACAGGATCTGTGATATAGGTCTTCTTGGGGCTAGTGACTGGATACATCCCAGCAGGGTTCTGGTTCCCGGCTCCAGGAGCAGTGTACCCTGGTTCCCGCTTCCAGGTATTTGGGTGTCCTTGTTGACCATAGGCAGGATCAGAGTCATTTCTGCCCCCATAGCCAGGCCCTGCTGCATAATAGGGTTCATAATAGCGTCCTTGGTTGGGAGCATACCCATACCCAGGCTCAGGCTGAAATCCTGGTGGTGGAATATATGTGTACTCTGTGCCTGCCCGGGTTGAAGGAGGTGGACACTGCCCAGAGACAGGGACTGGCTGAGTGTTATATCCTTGGGGTCCTGGACCATAAATTTGTCCTGCTGAAGGTACAGTCATGTAATGAGGACTGGGCTGGGCTGACTTCACTTGCACATTGAAGGTGGGCCTTGAAGAGGTGGATGCCGTGGTGTAGGAGGCTGGGACTGGCTGAGGCTGGGGCTTGAGTGTTCCAATTGGAGCCACAGGGATGGGTCCAACCTGGGGTGCAGGCTGTGGTTTCAATGTAGACTTTTTGGTTGCCGTAAGAGGCGGCTGGTTTGGGATGACCATTCTCTTGTGTCCTGTGACAGGGGTGGAGACTGCAGGTGAGGCTGTTGAACTAGTAGAACTCTAAAGTAAAAGAGAGAAATAAAACAAGACAAAGATTACTGCCAATGAAACAAAATAAAAATATATAAGTGAACCAATATTAATAACTGCTAATTATTATTTATGTATTAATATGTAAAATACAAATAAGGCACAGTCCTTCCTTCAAACAGTTCACAGAATAACACAAATAACAGCTGTGTTTCTGTGCACTGCCAATGAACAAGGTTATTAAGGAAACAAGTCAAATTATGATAGAATCAAAAAGAATAAAACACCTAGGAATAAATATATTTACTTATTTATTCAAAAATAAATAGAAAGAAATATATACACTGAAAACTACAAAACATTGAGGAAGGAAATTTAAAAAGACACAAACAAGTAGAAAGACATTTGTGTTCATGGATTGGAAGACTTAATACTGTTAAAATGTCCACACTACCCAAAGACTCCTACAGATTTAGTGCAATCCATATTCAAAATCACAATGGCATTTTTTACAGAACTAGAAAAAACAATTCCAAAATTCTAAAACATGAAACATAAAAGACCACAACTAGCTAAACCAATCTTGAGAAAGAAGAACAAAGCTGGAGGCATCACAATTCCTGATTTGAAACTATGTTCCAGCACTACAGTAATCAAAACAATATGGTATTGGCATAAAGACAACACAGACCAACAGAACAGGACAAAGAGCCCAGAAGTAATCCACACTTATATGTCAACTGATTTTCAACAAGGGTACCAAGAATATACACTGGGGAAAGGACAGTCTCTTCAACAAATAATGTTGGGAAAACTAGATGTCCACAAGTGAAAGAATGAAACTGGACCCTTATCTTACACCATCAACTACAAATGAATCAAAGACTTCGAGATGTAAAAAACATACAATAGTAAAAGTAAAACTTCTAGAAGAAAACATTGAAGAAAGTGTCATGACATTGGTCTTGGCAATCATCTCATGAATATTACACTAAAAGCACAGACAACAAAAACAAAAGGAAATGAGTGCGACTACATCAAACTAAAAAGCTCCACACGGTAAAGGAAACAATCAACAGAGTGAAAAGACAATCTATAGCATGAGAAAAAATATTTGCAAATCATATAAGGGTCCCTCAAAAAGTTCGTGGAAAGATTCATATTATCTTTTAATTCTATTTTTCCATGAGCTTTTTGAAGTACTCTTGTATATCTGATAAGGGATTTATCTCCAAAATATGTAAGGAACTCTTCTAAATCAAGAGTAAACAAACAAACAAAAAACTAATAACCTGGTTAAAAAATGAGCTAAATAAGCATTTCTCTTAAGAAGACATACAAATAGCCAGCAAGTACGAGTATATAAAAATATATTCAATGTTACTAATGATAGGGAAATGCAAATCAAAACCAATATGAGATATCACCTCACAGAAGTCAGGATAGCTATTATTTAAAAAAAAAAAAAAAAAGGTCAAAAGACAACAAGTTTTGGCCAGGATGTTAGAATCCTTGCACACTGTTGATGGAAATGCAAAATGCTGCAGCTGCTATGGAAAACAGTATGTAGGCAACTAAAAGAATTAAAAATAAAACTGCCATATGATTTAGCCATCTCAATTGTGGGTATTTATCCAAAAGAATTGAAAACAGAATCTCAAAAAGAGATTATCACTCCTATGTTCACTGTAGTACTATTCACAGTAATCAAGATATGGAAATAACTTACATGTCCATTGGCAGATGAACGGATAAAGTAAATGCACTATATTATATGCACAATGAAATAATATTGTCTTCAAAAAAGGAAATTCCACAATATGCAACATAATGAACATTGAGGACATTGCTAAGTGAAGTATGTCAGTCACAGAAAGACAAATACTGCAAAATTCCACTATATGAGGTATCTAAAATAAACAAATTCATAGAATCCAAGAATGGAATGGTGGTTGCCACAGGCTGGGGGCAGAATGAACTGGTGGATTATTAATTGATGGGCATAAAGTTTCAATCAAGCAAGATGAATAGGCTCTAGAGGTCTGCTGTTCAACATTGTACTGCTGGTGGACAATAAAGCTTCCTCAAAAATTTGTTAAAAGAGTAGTGAGACAGGAGTGTATGAAGTTCTCCTGAATTGAGCAAAAGGGAAATTGAGGGCCTCCTCCAAGAGACAGAAGATGTTCAAGAGGTGCACTTTGTCTGTTCCTGTCTCATGGGCAAAGCCAGTTTTGATTGGCACTGTAGACATCCATTCACCAGTTATTATGCATTAACTCCTCTACCAGACTAAATTCCTGGGGGACAGGGAGACACATACTCTTCATCCCAGGATACTATCCTACCCCCATTAACCTCACAAAGCTTTACTTGTTGGAGATGCTTAGAAAATGACTAATGGAACAGTACCACATAAAAAGGACTGCTACAGAGATACACATTTCAAAAAATAACATACATACATATATCTGTATTTATAGATAAGTATAATTTTTAAATGTGCTTGATTTTTAAAATGAAAATGTTAAATCATGGTAAAACTTCAAGAATTTCTGCAAAAATAAAAGTGAAGTGAAATGCCAAAAATAACTGCTTAGAAGCATCAAATAATACAGTAAGTAGAAAAAATTCACTATGTATTTAATTAAAAATGTGGGCTGAGAGAATGTTGCCATAGTTTTCTTCAACTATAAGGGACATAAATAAATATGCTTTAAAATGATTCCAGTTCTTTATCCCTTCCACCTCCAATGCGATAAAGCATGTCAAAGTTTCAAAGGAAAAATATACATATATATAGCTAAATATGCTATTTTCAAACATATAGTTATGTAAAATATTCAGAAACATGCCGGCACATACACAACAGAATTGGCAATAAAGTTAGGGAAATCTTGTCATCCCCAAAGAGAGTTCTACTAGTGAGATATTTCCTAGAAGAAAGCAATGGCTCCTGAAATTGTTCCCCAATGCATTCATTCAAAGACTTTAGGAATGTTTGAATAGTGTGTGTGTGTGTGTGTGTGTGTGTGTGTGTGTGTGTGTGTGTGTGTGTGTGTGTGTGTGTGTGTGTTATTAAGAAAGAAAGGGAAAATAGAACGGTGTGAAAAAAGTTGCCTCTCAGGAGCTAGGTATACATTAATTCTTTTTTGTTTACGAATATTATGGGTTTTCATTTTTTAAATATGTGAATTTTGAAGTATCTGTTTTTGGGGACAGACTTCACAGCTGCATCAGAGAGTACGCATGTCATTAGCCCAGTTGCTCAGTCACTGTCTCCATTTATAGTTGGGTTTGTAAAGTGTTCAAAATAGGAGCTCTGGGTTTCTGCTGATATTGAGTCATCAAATAAAAGCAAAGTTTTATTCTTTCATTCAATTCCATCTATGCTGACTTTCTTATGACTGACATGGTTGACCAGAAAAATCTGACCTTAAATTTTTTCTAGGTTCAAACTGACTTTTCCATGTTCTCTGTTACAAAATGTTGGAGTCTTAAGTGAGTATTTCTTTAGGAACATCTTGACTATATATGTTTTAATAAATTGCTTAATAAGGAAACTACCTCTGTTTCTATTCTTATTATTGGGACCACCTTCAAGCAGAAGGGAAATGCCACTTCACCAAGACAAGAATATCCAGGCTGCTTAAGTTACAAAAGTAAATGATAAGTTTGCTCCCTGAAAGACTAGTATCAAAAGAAAAAGGGGAAAAAAGGATAACTGTTTATTCAACTGTCTCCTGTAACTTAACAGGGAACTAAATCTAGAATAAAAAAAATCCCTAGGAAATGATAGTTGAGACAAACGATATGTGGAAAAGACAGTAAGGATCAGGATCCCAACAAAAATGACAGCACACTCAAACTAGGTCTTCTCAAGGAGACGATTTATATAAGCATTATGTACAAAGACCCATATCAATGTAAAGGAGCCATGAGACAGAGAAATCATGTAGGTTAGCAGTCAGAGTTGTCATTTCCTCTAGGCTCAAGAAGACAGAGAGAGAGCAGGTATTTGAAACAGAAAGGACACAGTGCTATAAAAGAGAGGACCAGTGATCTTCCTTGACAGACAGTTGGAAATTTATAATCAGCAAGCCAGAGGAAGACATGTGGCATAAGAGTCTATCAGTGTCTCTCAAGGGGCCACTATCATCAGCCTCGGTTTAACAATAATCTGTTCTGTCCACAACCCATTCAATGATAATACTGCTGCCTAGTCTTTGCAACAACAACAAAAGTCCCCATTCATTTCCAATCTCCCCCTGATCAGAAGGTGGTTTCCTCTCCAGTTGAGAACCATTAGAAGTGAAATGTCAACCAAATGTCCCTGGGAATTTTTAAATTTTTATCTCTGGAACAGCCTACATCACCAGAGAGCTATATATCTGCATCAAATAGAATTTTATATTATGACAAATGAAATACTTTTAAAAATTTTTCTGTGAAATCACTACTGACACTACCCAACATATTGCTCAATTGCCCCTGAATAATGATCCCCATTACCTGACACAAGACCTCTTCTTTTCTCTGTCTATTTGATCTCCCCAGGACCATGCCCATAACTTGAAATATCTTTTAATTGTAAAGACTCCCCTGAATTTCTGTCTCCAGAATTCACCTGTATTCTGAATTTTAGGCCCAAATATTAAACTGTCCATTTCATGTGCCTAAGTGGATTCCTCATATGCTTTTCAGGCTTGAACATATTACAGACTGTTTTCATCATCTTCCCTGAACCTGCTTTTCATCTGGTTTTCTCATCCTCCCACTTGTTTTTCAAAGGAGAATATTGGTAGTTATTCCTGAGACTCTCCCTCACTTTGTATTCAAGTACTAAGGCCAGCTGATCCTATTCCCTAAACAGGGAATTCCATAATCCTCAAATATGTCCACATTTCACCATTTCCACTGCTGCAACCCTATCCCAGGACACCACCATTTTTCACCAGGCATTCTCTAACAGCATCCAAACTAGTCTTCGTAATCACTCATTAGGTAGCCAGAGTAATTTCTCTCAAATGCAAACCCAATCAACATTACTTTCCTGCTTAAAAGTCTTCAACAGATTAGTAGAATGATGGAAACAAATCTACCTCTTCTATCTCTCCTTGAGAGTGACATGTCACATGTACTTTCTTTCATATTTGATGTGTCAAGCTCTCTCACACCTCAGAGACCATACCTATGTCCTTCCCAATTCTCTCTGAATTCTGAGTCTAGTTAACTCCTAGGAACCCCTGAAGTCTCCACCGGAGTGTCAGGTTCCTCAGTGAACCTTTGCCTGAATCCTCCAGCACAGCGAGCATTGTTTACTCTCTATATGTATCGCACTTGTATACATTTCCATAGGAGTAGGGACTGTTCATCTTGTTAACAGCTGCTTCCCCAATGGGAATTTAACATATATTTGACGAATGAATGAATGAATGATAGTCTCCCCCCCCAAAATGCATTTCTCTTGTCAGATTAGAACTATGCAAAATAAAAACTACCTCATTTCCCTTATCGACTTGACAATCAAGAAACTGTGATAAATTTAATGCAAGCTTAATTACAGTAATCTGATTAGTCTCCCCATTCCTCTAAATAGTTTAATGATTTTACTTTTGGAATTTATTAATACGATTATCTTTCCAAGAAGCATTTCAGTGCTTATTTTCATTTTAATGGTCATATTGTATATTTAAGGTCTACTTGATGCTGACTCAGGTATCTCTGGAAATACTTAAGGGACAAATTTTAAATAAACTTACTAAGAAAGGAAAGAGACTAATGCAATTTTAAATAATTTCTAACAATATGTACTGAAACAGAATATATTTTGACTTAACAACCAAGTAATTGCACCACCCTAAAGCCAAAAAATCCAATCCAAATTATTTAAGAAAAATTTATTATAAGTCTGATGTGTCAGGCACAGAGCTAGTTACTAGAGTAACAGTAAGACAAAGACAATAACAGACACTGCACTCAGAAAATTCTTAGTTATTAAAGATTCTGGGTAAAATTTGGCATGACAAGCAAAAATTATTTCTACTTAGAAAAGAAAATTTCCAAGGTAACTGAAGGGGAAAGTAGACAAAAGCTAAAGGTCTACATTTAAACAGCACCTTAAAACTCAAAACCCCTTCAGTACATTTTGATCACAGCTATATAATGAAATGGAAAACTGCTTATGATATTAAGTAAAAATGTGAACATTAACTGTAAAACACAGAACGTGAAACCAATCATTTGTATAATACAATTGAAACCACACAGAATGATATTTCCATATGGACAAGGAATAGACAAAACATGGGAATGGGACAGTTGATTTGTTAGAAGATTACGATTACAAGGATTACAATTTCAATTATATTTTCATGATAATTATTTAAAGTTATTTGAAGAAGACCTGATGAAGTGTTTTTTTCACATGTAGTTATCTATTTTGTCTGGATATTCCTCTGGCAGGAAACACAAACTAAAATACCTACTAGTAACAAAAAACAAACAAAAAACAAAAAACAAAAAGTATCATAGTAGCAAACATTTATGTAGCATTTACTTTCTGTAAACATTTTGTGTTGAAGTAATTTATACATAATCCTCACAACCACTCTTGAAACAAGAACTATTATGATCCTTATTTTCCAGATGCAGACACTGAAGCACAGAGAGATTAAGTAACTACCCAAGATTAGAACAACCAGGTGGCAGAGCCAGGATTCAAACCCAGGTAGTCTGGTGCTACAGTTTAGGGTTTGAAAAACCATTCCATCTCTTGAAGGTAATGAAAAAGTCAAATAGTTCGCATGTAAAAATCACAAGAGACCTTCTCAGACTATCTGTAGTTTTCCTATGTTTTAAGAGATGTGTGATCAAGATATGGATACAGAAAGAAATATTTCTCTTTTAGAAGAAAAACTGGGTAAATGGGAAGACAAAAAGCAAATGATACTCAATGCTGATATCTCGGAAACAATAGAGTGCTGTGCTACGCCAGCCAGTGGCCACCATGTGAAATATGGATGCAATATTTCTCTTCTGACTTTAAAGCTTTCATCTTTTTTTTTTTTTTTCCTGCAAACATGAAGGAGCCAAACAAAGGATTTCTGCAGGCCAAATGTAGTGCATGAGGTACACTTTCAACTTCAATCTAAGTTATGGATGTTGGCAAATGGACATATTACCAGAGAAGGTGATCAAAGCTATTGAAAGGTAGTGCTCTAGAACTCAGCAGACCTAGACCAAAATTCCAACTTTGCCACTATTTAGAGTTAAGTGATTTTGGAAATGCCACCTTATTTCTCTAGAATGACTCTTCATCTGAACAATGGAGGAGACCAAACAATACTGTTATTTTTCTCCTTCTGCTTTTAATAAGTAGTCTATCTTTTTCTTTAAATAAAAATCTTTCCTATAACACAGAAAAAAGGTGAGCCTCACTAGTCAGGAACAGGGTTGAGGAGATTCACATGCTTCTTGCTCTTCTAATAATGTTCCTCTATAAAAGAAGATAAGTTGACATTCAAAAACTCAGCAGTTCCAAGGGTAAATTCTGAATATTTGCAGTGAATTTTAATGCCCAATAAGAGTTGGATCTCATTACTAAGGATTTCCAACAGGCATGTACTTAATAAAAATTGGCTGGATAAATGAATAGATAGACTTAGTTTCTGAGTTGGTACGATGAGGAAAAATGCAAACAGAGCTTACCTATTTCAGTTATAATGCGATGCCTCATTTTCTACTTGCTTTTGGCACAATAAAAAAATTACTTCATCGTTTTCTCCTAGCCTTGAACTGAGGAATAACTTAATTTTGCTTTCTTTAGTCCCTTCACTAATTATCTTCTACAATTGAGGGTTCAGTACACACAGCTCCCTTCCTCACCCACTGGACCAACCACACTATCAACTTCATAGATGAGCCCATGAGCTGAAAAACAACCTAACATATTAAGAGTGCAATATGTGAATGCACTACTACTATACATCTAGAGAAGCACTCAAATCTGGCTGCACAACAGACTCATTCAGGAATTTTAAATCACATATTATTGGAGACAAACCCACTCAAGATAGTGAAATCTGAAAATGAAAAAAGCAGATAATTCTCATTTAAAAATATAGTTCAGAACCACTTTGTGTTACTGTGGTTAAAGCAAAAAAGGGAAACTTTCCTGGAGTTGGGGGCTATGTGTGATGGTATGGGTTACTCCAATTGTCTTCAAAGGATAATGTTTATATAATTTAGATTTAGGAACTAACTTATTCTTTGTTTCTATAAAATCTTTATGGAAAACCTGTCTGTGAGGTAATCTGATGATATGTAACAGAAGCCCTAACAAAGTCTCTACTTTTAAACCAGTAATTTTATTTCTAGGAATTCCAAGAAAATGATCACAGATAGTATAAATGTTTAGTTGTAAGAAACATTCATGGAAATGTGCTTTATAAAAGTGAAAGATTATGAGAAATTTAAATAGTTAATACACGGAAATTATTTAAATAAAGTATATATTATTCATTTAATGGAATACTATACAGCTATTAAAAAATATACCATGAAAATGTTTTAAAACCTATCAGTAATGCAGCACTTCCACTTATAGGTATATACCTAAAATAATTGAAAGCAGAGATGAGGATATTTGTACAGTCATGTCATATGCTCATAGCAGCATTATTTGCAATAGCCAAAAGGAGGGAGCAGCCCAAGTGTCCACTGATGGATGGAGGGATAAAGAAAATGTGGCATATAGATACAATGGAATATTATTCAGCTAATAATAAACAAAGAAGGAAAGAAAAAAGAAGGAAATCCTCACACATGCTAGAAGACAGATGAACCTTAAAGACATTATGCTAATGAAATAAGCCAGTTAAAGAAGGAAATATAAGATATATGATTCCAATGTATATTTTATATGTATACTTTGTTATGTATATTTTACTCCAGTAAAATAAGAACAAATAACATTAAAAAACCAACAACTTGGGCCGCGCCCATGGCGCAGTTGGTAGAGTGCTGCGCTGGCAGCGCGGCGATGCTCCCGCCGCGGGTTCGGATCCTATATAGGACTGACCGGTGCACTCACTGGCTGAGTGCCGGTCACGAAAAAAAACGACAAAAAAATAAATAAATAAAATAAAAAAAATAAAAAATAAAAAACCAACAACTTTATATGCTTTAAAATCAGGTTAGGAAACATTGTTTCATATCTGTTAATCAATAAATCATCTATCTATATCTCAGAAATGCATATACATGCATATATAGCTAGAAGGGTTAATTCCCAAACTGATAACAGTGATTACTTTAGGGGTTGACTTTTGGGTGTTCTGTACACTTTTCCTATTTTCCAAAGTTTCTATCACACCACATATTACTTTTTTACTTAAAATATACATTATATAAATATAATCTATATACATTATATCTATATATACTTATATGTATAAATATATATTTCTTATATATATTTCATGTATGTATAAAAAAATGCACATAGTTTTAAAAACCAAACACCAAAAAAAAAAAATATTGTGGTATTAGAATCTGCATGTGTATGTACATAGAAAAAAGAGAAAGAAACATAGAAGATGGCAAAAGAGATGGTCCCCAGCATTCGTCTCCCCTGCAATCGACCAATTTACAATTATTAAAGAGCAAATACTGCCAACCTGGGACTGCTGGAGCTCAGGGGAAGAATAGGAGAGAACCACAAAGTTTATAAAGGAAAGACAAGCCACAGCAAGAGGGAGAAGGGACTGCACTGACCATTTCAAGTCCCAGCCACTTCAGGGCCAGCCTAGGAATAAGCTGCAGTACAAGGAGCAGAAGCCAGCAAAAGCTACAGCTCAGCAACCTTTGCCTGAAGTGGCCTGGAGTCTACAGGGAGAAGAGGGCCTCGGAGCACACTATACCAGCCTCCAGGCCAGCAAGACCACTGACAGGGCTCATGTGGACCCACACTGGGGTGCAGCATGGGCAGCTGGTCTGCCTTCCAATTGGCACAGGCCCACACAGTGGACACTAGTCAGGGTGACAAAATTTCAGGGGTCGCAGACTGCTAGAGAGACTCAGTCCCAGACCAGAATATCCAGACAGCCCAGGTATATCTGACCTCACAAGTCCTGGAAGTGATAAAAAGGCCAACAGTTAAAATATGATCTGAATAAAAAGCCTTCCCCAGAGAATTAGCAGCAAGACAAAAATTTAGCACAAAAACAGAGTTCAAGGGCTAGCCTCCACAGGAAGTTTCCCAATTTTGGAATTAACCAAAGAACAATAAATTAGGTCCAATGCAGAGTTTAAGTGGTGGTAGTAGTTAATAAGCCAACACAGAACTGAAAAACAACAACGATAAAAACCATGACAAGAGAAAAAGCTCTGATATTAAGCAGTAAAGGTCTAACACTGCCAGTGAACACATAAAAACTAGAAGAGACAGCAGTCTCCTCAAAATGCCCAGGCATCAATGTAAAGACACTATCTAGATCGAGAAAGAACAGAGAAATATGACGCCAACAAAGAAAACAAATAAAGTACCAGCAATGGACCCAGAGGAATAGCAGATTTATGAAATGTCTGACAGAGAAATCAGAATAACCATATTAAGGCTGTTCAGGGAGTGACAAGAAAATACAGAGAGAAAATTAAATGATATCTGGAAAATAATCCAGAAGTAAAATGAGCAATTTGACAAAGGAACTGAATCAATTAAAAACAAACAAACAAACAAACAACAACAAAAAAAAAAACAAATAGAAATTCTAAAAATAAAGAATACATTATCTGCACTGAAAAACTTAACAGAAAGCTCAAACAACGGACTTAAACACAGGAAAGAATCAGTGACCTTGAACATAGAACATATGAAATTATCAAATCAAAGGAGCAAAAAAAAAAAAAAAAAAAAGTGTAAGAAAATAATGAAACAGAAGTATAGTAAATATGGGACTCCCTCAAGCAAAATAACCTCTGAATAGTTAGCATCCTCAAAGAAGAGGAAAAAGAGATATCGCAAGCATATTCAAGGAAGTAATGGCTAAAAATTTCCAAAGTACAAAGAAAGATGAAAGCATCCAGGTTCATGAAGCTCAGAGACTGCCAATCAAATTCACCCTAAGGAATAACATGCAATGCACATCATAATCAAATTATCAAAAACCAATACCAAAGAAAGAATACAGAAAGCAGCATGAGGAAATAAACACATAACATTCAGTGGAACCCCAATATGTCTCTCAGTGATTTCTGGCCCTACAGGCCAGAAGAGAATTGAGCGATATATTCAGGGTGCTGAAGGAAAAAGACTGTCAGCCAGAAATTCTCTATCCAGTTAAACTAACCTTCAAATATGAAGGAGAAATAAAGTCTTTCCCAGAGAAATAAAAGCTATGGGAATTCATCAACTCTAGATGTACCTTACAAGAAATCCTAAAGGGAGGTTTTCAATGTGAAAGAAGTGAATGCTAAGGAGCACCATGAAAACATTCGAAGGTACATAACTTAATAGTAAAGTGAGTTCACGGACAACCTCACAATACTCTAGTGTCATAAAGGTATGAATAAACCACTTACATCCTTAATACGAAGACTAAAAGACAAACCCTAAGAAGACACTAATACATACAACAACTGTGTAAGAGACAGGTAATATTAAAAAATGTAACCTGGGCCGAGCCCGTGGCGCGCTCGGGAGAGTGCAGCGCTGGGTGCGCGGCGACGCTCCCGCCGCGGGTTCAGATCCCATATAGGAATGGCCGGTTCGCTCACTGGCTGAGTGCCGGTCACGAAAAAGACAAAAAGAAAAAATAAATAAATAAAAAAATAATAATAAATAAAAAATAAAAAATGTAACCTGAAACAACAAACTGTTAAAAATGGGAGGGCAATGACACCAAAGTGTAGAGTTGGCTTTGTTTTTTTCTCTTTTGTTAGATATCAAAGTTAAGTTGTTATTGGTCTAAAAATAATTTGTTATAACTATATAAGTTTTTTTTTTAGTAAGCCTGGTCATAAAAACTTATAAGAGACATACTGGAAGTAAATAGTGAGAAATTAAAATATACTGCTAGAGGAAACCACTCATCACAAGGGAAGATAGTAAGATTGGAAACAAGGATCAAAAAAACAACCAGAAAAAAAGTATAAACTAACAGTAACAAATCCTTATGTATCAATAATAACTCTAAATTTAAATGGGTTAAATGCCCCAATTAAAAGACACAGAGTGGCTCAATGGATATAAAACAAGAACCAACAATATGTTGCCTATAAGAAACTTACTTAACTGACAGACATGCTGGCTGAAAGTGAAAGGATGGAAAAAGATATTTCATGGAAATGGAAACCAAAAAAGAGCAGGAGTAGCTATATTTATTTCAGATAAAATAGACTTCAAGCCAAGGAAAGTTAAAAAAAAAAAAAAAAAGATAACATAATTATATAATGATAAAGAGATCAATTCAATGAGAGGATATAACAACTCTAAATAATACACACCCAACTCTGGAGCACCCAGTTACATAAAGCAATTACTATTAGACCTAAGTGGAGAAATAGACTCCGACACAATAATAGCCGGGGATAATAATTTAACACCCCACTTTCACCAAAGAACAGATCATTCAGACAGAAAATCAACCAGGAAACATCAGAATTAATCTCTACTCTAGGCCAAATGAACCTGAAGAACATTTATAGAACATTTCATCCAACAGCTCTAGAATACACATTCTTCTCAGCAGCACATGGAACATTCTGCAGAATAGATCATGTCAGGCCACAAAACAAGTCAACAAATTTTAAAAAATTGAAATCATATCAACTACCTTGCTCTACCACAATGAAACAAAACTGGAAAACAACAAAAGGTACATTAGAAACCATAGAAATACACAGAAATTAAACAACATTCTCCTAAACAATGAATGGGTCAAAGAAAAAAATCAAAAAAGGAAACTTGGAAATTCCTGGAGACAACTAAAAATGAAATCATAACATACCAGAACCTATAAGATATATTGAAAGCAGTTCTAATCGGGAAGTTTATGCAATAAATGCTTACATCAAAAGAGAAGGAAGACTCTAAACAACCTAACGTTACACCTCAAGGAGCTGGAAAAACAGCAACAAACTAAACTCCAAATCAGTAGAAGAAGAAAAGTAACAAAGATCAGAGCAGAAATAAATGAATTAGAGATTTAAAATACATAAGATTAGTAACACAAAGAGTTGAATTTTCAAAAAGATAAACTAAATTGATAAGCCTTTAGTTAGACTCAGAAAGAAAAAAGAGAGAAGACTCAAATAGATAGAATTGGAAATGAAAAAGGAGACATTACAACTGATACCACAGAAATACAAAGGATCATAAGAGACTACTATGAACAACAACTACGTGTGAACAGATTTGAAAACCTAGAAGAAATGAATAAATTCCTGGACACATATGAATTATCAAGGGCAAGGTTGAATGATGAAGAACTAGAAAACCTAATCAGATCAATAATGAGTAATTAGATTGAAGCAGCAATAAAAAGTCTCCCAACAAAGAAAACCTCAGGACCAAATGGCTTTACTGGCAAATAATACCAAACATTAAAAGAAGAGCTAATATTAATTCTTCTCAAACTATTAGAAAATATTGAAGAGGAAGGAATACATCCAAATTCATTCTACAAGGCCTTATACCAACATTAACCTTATACCCAAACCAGAAAAAGATACAACAGAAAAAGAAAATGACAGACCAATATCCCTCATGAACACAGATGTGAAGATCCTCAACAAAACACTAGCAAACAGAATCTATAAACACATTAAAAAGATCATTCACCATGATCAAGTGGGATTCACCCCAGGAATGCAAGGATGGCTCAACATACACAAATCAATAAATGTGATACATCACATCAACACAATGAAGAGAAAAATCCACATGATCATTTCAAAAGATGTGGAAAAAGCATTTGATAAAATCCACTCAACACTCAACAAAATGGGTGTAGAGGAAATATACCTCAACACAATAGAGGCCATATGCAACAAACCCGACAGCTAATATACTGAATGGACAAAAGTTGCAGGCTTTTCTTCTAAGATCTGGAACAAGACAAGGTGTCCTACTTCCCCATTCTTATTCAACATAGTACTGGAAGTTCAAGAGAGCACAACAGAGCGGAGAAACAAGAAAGGGTGTCCAAATTGGAAAGGAGGAATTCAAACCATCTCTATCAGCAGATGACATGATCCTATACACAGAAAATCCCAAAAACTCCACACACGGCCAACTAATTTTTGATAAAGGTCCCAAGAATATACAGTGGGGAAAGGACAGCCTCTTCAATAAATAGTGCTGAGAAAACTGGACATCCACATGTAGAAGTTTGAGACTTGACCCCTATCTCTCAACATACATAAAAATCAATTCAAAATAGATAAAAGACCTAAATTTATGACCCAAAATGAAACTACTAGAAGAAAACAGAGGAAATGTTACATGAAATAGGAGTGGGAAGTGCTTTTTTGAGCAAGACTACAAAGGCACAGGCAACTAATGCAAAAATACACAAATGGGACTACATCAAACTAAAAAAGCTTCTGCACAGCAAGGGACACTATCAACACAGTGAAGCAACAACCTACAGAATAGGAGAAAGGGTTTGCAAGCTATACAAAAGACAAGGGGCTAATATCCATAATATATAAGGAACTCAAAACCAATTAAAAAACAGGCAAAGGACCTGAAAAGATATTTTATAAAACAAGACATGCAAATGGTCAGCAGGCACATGAAAAAAATCTCAACATCACTAATCTTCAAGGAAATTCCAACTAAAACCATAATGAGATATAATCTCACTCAAGTTATAAAAGCTATTATCCACAAGACAGAAAATAACAAATGCTGGCCCTACTACATTGTTGATAGGAATGTAAATTGGTGTAGCCATTATGGAAAACAGTATGGAAGTTCCTCAGGGAACTAAAAATAGATCTGCCTTAGGACTCAGCTATCCCACTACTGAGTATATACCCAAAGGAAATGAAATCAATATATCAAAAAGACACCTGTGCTCCCATGTTCACTGTAGCACTCTTCACAATAGCTAAGAGATGGAATCAACCTAAATGCCCAGCAACACATGAATGGATTAAAAAACTGTGGTGTATACACATAATGGAATACTATTCAGCTATAAAAATAAATAATACCCTATCATTTTGAACAACATGGTTAGAACTGGAAACCATCATGTTAAGTGAAGTAAGCCAGGCACAAAAAGACAAATACCGCATGATCTCGCTTGTAAGTGAAATTTAAAAAAAAAAAAAAAAAAAAAGTAAGAAGTGCTTCTCACAGAAGCAGAAAGTAGAATGATAGTTACCAGAGGCTGGTTGGAGAGGGAGTGGGAGAGGGAAAGTGGTGGACTAACAGGTACAAAACTATGCTACCTACCCTAAGTGAATCATTGTGCAGTATATGCATGCATTAAAACAACACACTGTACCCCACAAATATGTACAAGTAAATATTAAAATATATATTTTTTAAAAAGATTACTTTTAGGGCCGAGCCCGTGGCGCACTCGGTAGAGTGCTGCGCTGGGAGCGCGGCGACGCTCCCGCTGCGGGTTCGGATCCTATATAAGAATGACCAGTGCACTCACTGGCTGAGTGCCGGTCACGAAAAAACAAAACGACAAACAAAATAAAAAAAATAAAATAAAATTTAAAAAAAAAAAAAAAAAAAAAAGATTACTTTTATATTCAATGGAATGTATTCTTTATTCTCATAAGTATCTGTCAGGCATGTTAAACTGATGGCCGTAATTATTTTTATTTATTTATTTATTCTTATTTAATTTTTTTTTTAATTAATTAAAAAACAGGAAAAAACTTACAATGGTTTAAAATATCTTTGAAAGGTTATAATTTTGCATCGGGTGAGGCAATAAAGAGGTATTTTTGTTTTCAACTTCATGTTTTTCTGTACTTTCCACGTTAAAGAAAAAAGTAACCTTATTATCAGTAGCTAAAACTTGGTGATGGGGTAAAATGATCTCAGCTACCACTCTTGAAATCAAAATCACAGGATTTTAATTGGTGCAGTTCAAAACATTGCTGCCAATTACCGGGACACTACTAATACTAATCAGTCCTTGATGGACACATAAACCACACACACACACATACGCACGTTATTTAAGTCCCCCATAGAGTTCTTGTCAGAAAGATGCAGACATAAATATCTTCTGTGCAAGGTATCAGTACTTGTTCATTTCACAGTGCTGTGATCTGCAAACACTACAGCTAGTGCTTGGTTATTCTTAATAGCTTCAGAGGCAGAAATAGCAAAAACAGTATGGCCTGGTGTGGCACTCCAGAGCAGTTTTTGTCCTAGAAGCTTTTCCATTTAATTAATTCTCACAACACTTCTGATCCAGTATAATATACTGTGAAGACAAGCAGTTCCCTGGACAACTGTAGACACCAATGCCATTATGTCAAGTTGTCTTCTCAAAAATAAAATCAAGTCAATTGGGAGCCCCCAGATGCTATCTTGAAAATCTTCATTTCCTATTCCCTAATTTAACAGAAGCAATGATCCAGGTGAGGCCCTGCACTTACATGTTCATAAAACTAGCACATCATCACGTTAAAACCAAGACAGCCAGCATTTTAAGGAGTGCCTCCCCCACCATAACATTCCAATGAGATAGTACGTCATCAGTTTTGAACTTGAGAGGTCTCTGAGGCTCCTGTTTATATAAAAACCTATATAGTACAGTATACCTAGTCCCTAGCATGCACGTGTCTGGAACTGGATAAAATGCCATGATGTGAGGGTTAATTCAATTCAAGAGTGTTCTATAACATAGGAATGGAAAGAGGGAGAGGAGCCTATTTCCACAGCAAGCAACCTCATTCACTGAATCATCCCCTCAAGGGCCCTGCATTTTTCTCCAATCAGACCGGGAATTTAGTGAAAAATAGAGTTAAATCAATTAGCCAAGAAATAATAAAACCCAATCCTGGTGAGTATAGCATATGTACATTTTTACATGACTGGTAGCACTGGAAGTTGAAATAATTCTTCTGGTGGGCAAACTTGCAATGAAGAGCTGTAATACTGATCATACTTAACATTAATTGTTTATATTAAAGAAAGTATTGTAGGGTGGTTGTGGAAATCACGGTAAACTGATGTGATGGAATGTTATGCAGCTGGAAAGCAAGGGAATATGAATTCAAAATAATGGTTTATAAAGGAAAATAAAATAAGAGTGCATACATACATTGACAAAAACTATGTAAACCAGGTATGTTTTAAGGTTGATAGGAATATCGATATTTTAGCAATGTGATTCAATGTTATAAATAGGATCATACTATTTTTTTCTCTCCCCTAGTATTGTGAAGGTTGTTGATTCCATCTATTAATTACCTTCAAGATTTCCAGTTCTCACTATTAACTTATGAGAGCCCTATTCCAGTTCACTATCACTGGTGACCTAGTTTACTGCAATAAATAAACACACCATTTATATATGGGATTTTTCTTTTTAGGAAACATACTCTATGCTGCAACCACAAAACACACATTTCTAAATGAGAAATCTGATTTCCTTTATTAAAATCCCTCAAAGGTTCTCATTGCTCTTAGGATAAAGTTCAAATTCTTTCCTGGTAGAACTACTGCTTTGCTTTTTAGTCTCATTCTTTACTTCCTTCTATATGGGATTCGATGCTCCAGCCATCCTGTGATTACCATCACTTGAACACTTACCAACCTGCTTCCATCTCTCAACTCCTAACCAGTACTCATCCTTCAGATTTCGGATGAAATGACATCTTCTGGAAAGCTAGTCCTGGTCCTTCAAGACTAGATAAGGTCCCTACCACGAGGGTCCCTTTAATAACTTTATTTCCTTTATGATAACCCTTGTCCATTGTCTTGCAATTACTCCTTTTATGTTCTCATCCCCTCTAAGCTCCATGTGGGTGGGGACTTTGTCTTTCTATTTCAGCATTCTTCCCTTAGGGCATAGCAAACAGATTCTCCGTAAGTTTTTGATCCACAAAAGAAAGTTATTCAGATAACATATTTCTGACAAACTCTATAAGAGAGAAATACATTGAATAGAGCAAAAGCAACATTATAAGTGTCCCACGCTCTTCTCCATCTCCTAGCAGTTTTGTGAGGCCAAACCTTCAACCATTCATCTAAGAAGTATTTAAGTAGGACAGAGAGTTCTATAATTCACTCTAATTAAACAAATTCTGAGTTAGTTTATGCCCCTTGGGTTACTTAGCTGTAGATAACAGTAAAGGTGGTGAGCATGGTTTAGTAGTTTTTGGTTATAATCAACTATTATAATAGAACCAATCATTCCACTCTATTATCGCTACTCAGAGCCCTTAAAAGATAAAAAGATGACTAAAATGGGTGAGATCCCTTCTCTCAGAAAACCCCCAAGTCCTGGAGGAGCTTCTCATTGCTGAAATTTGCGTGTCAGTGGTAGAAATTGCACCTTTGAGACAAGAGTCTGCAAAGAGTTATTTGGGGCAAATGTAGTCACAAAGGAATTTTTGAGAAGAAATAAACTTGATTTATTTGTGCATGAATAAAATGTACAACACTCTTTACAGAGTCATGGGGGACTAAAGCTGAAAGAAATGTGAACATCATAAATTTCTACCTTCTCATCAAGGAAACAAGGCTTAGGAAAGATTTTCCCCAAATGATATGGTCTTGAAAGGGTCAGGATTTTCCCAGTTGTCCAGACTCTAAGTCCAATATTCCTACCATCACTGACCAGACTTGCTAATAAGCCTGCAAAAAGGCAACAGACCCAATTTTGTTTTTCAACGAATGTGGACCTCAGTGTACAGACACCAGGCGGCGGTGCATGGAAATCACCAATGAGGCTCAGTGGGGACAAGCAGGGTTGCTGTGTTTTCATACAGGAGTTTCCAAAATAGTAGTGGAATTCAATAAGGGAAGCCACCAGAGTGAGCAAGTGGCTATATTTGCTCCAGTGGAAACAAACAGACCCTCGTTCACATATTTCCAAAGGAATTTGGGTGACCAAAAGCCAAGCAAAAAAGGAATAGGTGGTGGGTTCCAGTCTTCAGAAAATTCCATGAGTACGATTTGCTAAGACCTATCAAATATTTCAAATAAAATATTGAAAGGACACCACATTTAGAGCACATTAAGCTTATAACAAAGTCACTAGATGTTTGCTCAGTTTTTCTGTTTTATTTTTATTTTTTCCCTCGGGCAGAAAACATGCTCATTTTGAAATGATCACTGTATTATTATGATCTGAATGTACGTCAACCACATTACACATTGTATAGGGGAAAGAAGTTTTTCTCCTAACATATTTCTTCTTGGAAATGGAGGCTGTTTGTCCACTTATTGTCGATGCATAAAAGGGCTGAATCACAGAAGGGTATAATTTCTAAGGAGAGAGCACTTTTGCCACAGAGTAGGAGGAAGGGTAGAAAATGTTGTCATAAAGAGTTGCTGTTAGGGACAAATAAGAGCTCTATTCACCAAACCTGTACACATCTCTTTATCCTTGTAAAATAAGCTATGAAAGTACATAATGACTAACTGTAGCAAAATTACTCACATTCTAACTTTGCATAATCACTAAAATGGTTCTGGTTTTTTAACCCTCCCCCTTCAACAATTCCGCACTCTTAAAAAATTTTTTTTCAACCACAGCACAAATGGTTACAGCAAACGAGTGTACCAGGCACATCTGCTGTTCCAGAAAGAATTCACTCTCCTGTGCCAAATCCACGTCTATCGGAAGAAATAAAAATAAATTGTGAGCAGGGTCAGCAAATGCCCAGATAAATCCTGCACTGACCACATGGGGTAGATTCATTTCTGGTAGTTTGGTGTGGTCTGAAAAGGATGAAATGGAGGGATGATCTGGAAGCAAGGGTCTCTCTCATGCCTGTCTTTGTCACTCAGTCACTGAGTAAGTACACAGTTAAGATAGCTCCCTTCTCGATTTTCTGGGCAACTATTTTAAAAATAGGACTGAGTTTATAACCTCAGAGGTGAAAGGCAACTGGCAACATACTTTGAAATATACAAATAATCTCTTTAAAAACAACAATAATGACAGAAGTAATAACAGCCCTAGTTTGAATGGTCTCAAACCATCCCTTGCTATTTTGTCTATTTATATTGTTGAAAGCTTTTCTGATAGAGCTTGTTTGATATTTGAGATCATGCAGTGCAGTAAATGTCCTAGAATTTGGAAAAGTAAAAAATTTGTTTTCTCTTTCATAGATAGACACTGTTAGCTGGAAATTTGAGGATAGCTTGTGGGAGGGAATGCCATAATTTTGACCATGGTACAAGGCAACAAAGCTCTATGGGAGAACAAGGCAATGGGGGCTAAGCCAAGATCAGGGCATAGGCACCACTGCTGAAATCCTCCCCAGCTGGGGGATACCTAATTTGCTGGCTGACAGAGTTCGATCATTTTTCCTTTCTTTTGAGAATAGCAAATAACAAATTCAAAAATAAATATTTTTTGAGACACAATTTTAAATTGGGACAAGGCTTAGAAATCCTGGGTCTCAACAAATTCACTTACATTCTTCTTTATGTCTCAATTTCCTAATTATAAAATGAGGGGATTTGATTGAAGAACTCAGGGATTCTGGGTAACTAAAGGCATCTCAGGGACACCTTTGATGTCAGATAAATTCTGGTAACTGAAATCCTTTGGAAAGGTATATAAACTGAACCCTGTCATTCTGACACTATTTTCAATATTAATTTTTATAAGTCTCATGATCTATATATGTTACAGAACACTTAGTCCTCTTATACTATAATGTTAAAAGAAAATAACAGGATATAAGCTGTAGATATGGGTAGTAGCAATACAGGTATTTTGTTATTTTTTTCTTCCTTCATAAAATGAATGTGTTTGCTTATATTTAAACCAAAATAGCTTTATTTACAGAGAAAAAAATCGTATCCCCAAACATCTCTTCCTTTCAGAGTATGCACTGCATGTTTCCAAACCACTCAAAAGCAAAGAAATATGGCATTTAGTTGGGTCTATATGTATGACCTTAGAATCTCTTTTTGAAAAATGGTGTCATTCATGTAGTCATCAACCATTTACTGACCATCTTCAAAATATCAGGGATTTGTCAGCTGTTGGATAAAAAGTTGCCCTTCCTGGCCTCAGTGAATTCAAGTATAGTCAGAGAAACCGGCAGAACATCAGTGGAAACTTCTCAAATTTCCAGAAGTCTGACAAACCCTACTTGGACCACGGTGCTCCAAGCAACCCCTTCATTTTTAAAGATAGAGCTGAGTTCCAGCCAGCCAAACGACACCAGCTTATGAGGCAGAGGACCAGGGTCCTTCATTCTACTCTCCCGCTGCTGAACGGCTTTAGGCACATTCATGTGTTTGTGACTCAGCTCATTCCCCCTCAGCATGCTGGGTTGGCTAAACATGCTTCTTCACACTTCACACGGGCAGCTGAATTCAAGCATGCTCCCCCAGCCTGCTCTTCCCCTGATATCCATGTATTTCAGACAATTGCTATCACTTAGGTAATTATTATGCATTCTCAAGTTTGAGAAACATTGTTCTAAACTCAAGAGTAGGGACTGTGTACTAATACTCCTCTCTCCAGCCTTTGGTAACGCTTAGAACATGGTAGCATAAAGATTAAACCATAGAATGTGTGTTTGTGTGTATGTGTTTGTGTGTGTGTGTTTGAGCCTCTGTGGGTCTAGGATGATTGGCATTATAGAAATGCAAGAACATTATAAGCAGCATTAGCTACATCATTATTTGGTAAGAAAAAAGAAAAAAAATCACGAGGAAAAAAAAAAAAGAAAAAACACCACAAATGATCTCAAGCATCAGAGGTATAATCTGTAGAGTTATTTATTCTATTGCTAGATTTCTTCTTTCAAAAGAAGTTTAAAAAAATAAAAAATTAGAAAGAAAAACATATTTCCCATGGATACTGTCCATAGACGATAGGAAGCAGAACTATTTAAGAAGATATTTTACTATTATAAAAAAGTAGTTCGACATTAACTGTATTTATTTCTGTGTCTTTTCATGATCTTTTAATGATGTTTGAACAAAACGATGATGTGAATGAGAGCTCTCATGTAAGATACAGATTCTTCATTAAAACAGTGATGCTAATTGCAGAAAATATGGGAAACGTTAGTAAGATTAATAAAGAAAATTTTAAAACACCCATAATTCAAAACTTCAGTGATAGCAACTGCTAAATTTGGTAACTTTATTTCTGAGCTTTTTATGTCTATATATTTATATGTTTATTTGTGTGTGTGTGCGTGAGCATGTGTGCATGAGTGTGATTGGTATGGATGTTGTTTAAATGTGAACCCTGTTTATGTGTAGTATATAGCTTATTTTTTCATTTAACGTTATATCATAGATCTACAACAAATTTTAAAAGGCTCCATAAAAGCTGTTTATGGTGTGGTAACCAAGTACTCAATCTGCTTTAACAGATCTGAACACTCCAATGCAATAATCTCTTATTTATCATACATATTCAATTGCAAAACCAAGAACAGGACACAAGCATTAAGATTTTTCCACTGTCCTAAACTATACTATACTGTTTTCACAAAGCAATTTGTTTCTGATAACAAAGATTTGAGGAGGTGAAATAGTATATCAAAATGCCAGGCATGCACTTCTAACAAAATGTCAATTCCCCACCTACTCACTTCTCATGTATATCAGATAATCTTCTTTCAATCAGCCACACAATATACATGCAATTCAGACACATGCCAAATACCTCACTTTTAAACCCTCTGATATTGAATTCCAAAAGCCTTATTGTCTCAAGAGAACTGATATTTGAGATGGAGCATCTAAGAGCAATCATTTATTATTGTTGTTATTTCCATTATTATTATTATTATCATCAAATTCCTTATACCTCTGTAACAGGTAAATTGTCAGGAAGCCAATGTAGAACCACAGGATCAGGGCTGTGTGGAAGAAATGTTAAGCTGGCATAAAGGAGCCGACCAAGAAACTACTGCAATAATCCAGACAAGAAATGATGAGGCCCTAACTAGGGACAGAGAATTTGAAAGAAAAAGGCTCCTAGAGCATTAACTATAGAGTCTATACTTCCAGAAATTTTTTCCCAGCCTATCTTTTCCTAGCATCTTTTACTTTGTACAATAATATTTCCTAATATGAATATATATGGAGCAAATGAGATCCACTGGTGTGGCTGGTTTGAAAATATGCTTGAAACCAACTTTGTTAAGAAAATTACTAATCTGAGGGGCTGGCCGGTTGCTCAGTTGCTTGATTAGAGTGCAGTGTTTTAACACCAAGGTCAAGGGTTGAGATCCCCGTACCTGCCAGAAGATCCCCATACCAGCCAGCTGCCAACAATAAAAAAAATTTAAAAATTAAAAAATAATAATAAAAATAAAATTTAAAAAAATTAAATTACTCTTTGGGCTGACTGGTTAGCTCAGCTGGTTACAGTGTGGTGCTGCTAACACCAAGGTCAAGGGTTTGGATCCCCCATACCAGCCAGCCAGCAAAAAAAAAAGATACTAAACTGGAGTGTTGGAACAAAGAGAGAGAAATGAAATCATGGAATAAAGCTATGTTTAAACTGAAGGCCTAAATTCTGTTAGTCAAATTAGTTGACATTATTCACATTTAGTAGTTTATAGATCCCTGAAGTAAGTGATTTGTTTCCTTCATTTGGGAAACAGAAGTAACAGTGGTCATGTGCATCTTTTATCAGAGGGACTAGACGAGTTTGTGGTGAAGCAAAACATAGGTGTCCAAGTGACCTAAATAATTTTACTTTTGACCAAAATTCAAAGACATAATCTTGCCTCTGATTCTGAAAGTTTTCTGGCTATAGAGATTCTGGGGAATTATCAAAGAAAGCAACACAACAAAACCCCCAAACTATACTGTATTCATTTCATATACTTATTAGACTTTGAATAGTTTAACTAAAACTGAGATTTTGGGGTCAGAAAACACCACCAATTTGACTTTGTTAAATAAATTGCTAAACTAAGTTCTCCAGTGGTGCTGAACCTCATAACTGAAGGCTTTACAGACCATGGGCCATTTAAATATAACTCAGTTCCAGATATCTAGCAAAACTGGGTCAACATTTCTACATGCAGCCTGGGTTAAATCTGGGGAGTGGATGAGCCCTTGAGTTTCCCACACTCCTCACCACTCCCTAGTATTCACAATCAGAAAGCAGTTGTCAGTTAACCATCTGTCTTCTTGCTTGTGCTGTAGTTTGTCCTATAATGAAGGGTAAAGTGAAATATTTCTTTTGTAATAATATATCTATTTTTAAAAAGGGAGGAAAGGAAATTTGCTTTAAGAAATATAGAAGGAAATGTAGATTATTCCTAGAAGTTCTATATGTAAACAAGAAGCATCCATAAAAAGTGAACACAACCTATGATATCATTATGAAAGAAGCCAGACTTTTGATCTGCTTTGTTTTTTTACATTGCTTACATGGATCTGTGATATTGCAATTGCCACCCTAGAATCAATGAACTGTCACTCAGCACTGAAGAAGAAGAGAGGTTATCCACGTCTGTGTAAAAGAGTGCTCTACATTGCAACAGACACAGAAATCTGACATAACAACAGCACTGTAAAGCAAACAAAACAACTACAATAATAGAAAGCTAAAACAAAAACAAAATCAAGCAAAAATGCTGTGAACGGCAACAGCACAACCTTGATTTTTTCCAAATGAAGCAATACAATCTAAACATTTCCTGTCTTTGACTCAAAATTTTATTTTTAAATAAGTCTACAATTTTCAAAGTCCAATAATAAAATATCCTCCACTAGAATTTGTGAAACTATCATGTTTTAAAATTTGTTTTTAAAATATAGCAAGTAAGTAGCTTTGATATGTAAAAAAACTAAACTACTTTGAGCCTCACAAATTTTCAGACATAAAAAAATGCAACATAACTTTTTTTATCATGGGACATAGGGTGTTAACACTTTATTTCAGGCTATAATCTTTTTAAAGACATACAAGCATTCAAGTTTTCAGAATGTTAACTAATGGTCTGTAACTCACATGAACATGACAAAAAAAATCATGCAGGCATTGAGTTTCTTCCATGGTTTTCATAAAGATAGTATCCATGTTCATAAAACAGATGCTTGTAAATATTTTACTTATCTAATTATCCATGATAAAGAATGCCATTCATAAGATAGAAGTAACAGATCTGCTTTCATTTTCTTTTAAATAAGGAATTTGCCATACTTTTGCAAAATGAGAGCTAAATGAGGGAGGAAACACAAGAGGAACTCACATATTGCTTAAATAGACTAAATGTATTTCTTATTTTGGTTCCTCCTCATTTTCAGGCCTTTGTCAATGCCCAGAAATGATAAACTTAATGCAAAAATAAGGAACCATATCGTGCACACACAAAAGTGTATCAAATTAAATATATGTATATCTATAAATAAAACCATCCCCCCTCATCAAATACGCACTCATCACAAGGTTCTGGGCTCTTTGAAATAGAGAGAAAATCATCACAGAAGATCCCTGGACTCAAGGAATTCACATACCAGGAAAAGAGACAAAGCACGCTTGTAAATACCTATAACAGACAGTTGAGAATGATAGGTAACACAGAGAAGCATATTAAGGTTTCAGATGGATCGTTCCCATTCTAGTATGCAGAGAGTGGCTCTCGTAGAATTAGAACACAAAGATGGCTGCGTGTTTGTTGCACACAAGCGCCTGCTTTAGAGAAGGAGTGTAGATTGCTTTTCAAGCAAATGATGTGAACATATACACAGGCAAAAGGCTAGGGCATATATGGAGAATAATCGAATGTGGCAGGAATTTATTAATAGTTTATAACATTATGTTTCAGTCCTTATTTAAATGCTTTACATATAATTAAGGAAGAGTCCATTATAATCACCATTTTATAGATGAGGAAACCGAGGTCTAGTGAATTAAGTTACTTGTTCAAGATCACAGAATAAGCTAATGTTTGTATCTGAACCTTAACTTTGTGACTCCAAAGTTGTTCTGCTAGCCACCTCACTCCATAAAGGCAAGTACACAAAACAAGGCTGCAGAATTAGAACAGGACAGACCATGAAGGGTAACAGCTGCCTTTAATTTCAGTTGACAACTAATCTGATAGAATTAAGGGACAGATATTAGGGCAAAAGAAGGGCAGGGGAGGGACACTCAGTGCTGTTGGAAAAAAAACATTGTGGAGAGAGCAATTACTTTCTGAAGAGAGGGGACTGTTGTTTCATTAAGAGTAAGGACACACACACCTCTGATGCAAATTATTTCTGTTTAGCTGAGGGTGACATTTTCAAACAGACTTGAAAAAGGCAGCTTGCAAAATGCTATTTTATTAAAGCCCTGTTATAGCTGCATATGCTATTCCATGTCTACATATGATGAAAAAATAATATTTTTAAATACCAAAGTTTTTTCTCCACGTGTAGTGCAATTTACAATTCTTTCCTCATAGGACAATAGGGGAATTTAATGATCATGTTAACACACTGTGAAAATTAATATCGACGATGAACACAAAACCAGAAGCATGATTTTCCATTCCTTAAGAACCATCACAGCCCAATGTACTGTATATTTGAATGATCAATTTCTGTATTACGGTTTTTTAAAAGGAATTAGAGGAGGGCGGAGACACAAAGCAAGCAGGTGAATTGTTCCCTATACCTCTTAAAGAGCAAGCTCACTAAAAAACAAGAAATCTGTTTTATTTTAAAGAAAAATAACACTACATCCTACAAGATTCCTTGCTAATTTAAAGTCCTGAGTAGTGGATAATTCTGGCCTGCAATATATTAATTTATATTCAAAATTCAACAGACACACAGCACATAACCAATTTAGGAAAGGCTGTTTCAAAACACACTGCCTTTTTATTAGCCTATTATCCAGAAGTTATGGTAATTTCTTAATAAAGTTATGGAAACAGACCACATTATTAATTGTATTGCAAATATAATATTTAATTAAAGATGCATTATGTTGATAGAATTTAGCATCACTCTAAATGCCCTCTTGTGCTCCAGTCCTCAGTAGAGAGTCAACTTTCTTTACAAAAACATTTCAGGCCCATTATATTTTGTTGAAAATATCTAGGACGAAGAGGGGCACTCATAGGTAACTGTCCTATATGACACTGCCCAACAGTCTGCAGGTCCATTTATCTTACAAATAGCTTCTCTCTAAACGTGTGTTGGTGGAATGGGTGCTGCTTTGTGGACTCTCACAGACCTTCAACTATTTCTAATTTTTAAAAGGATACTCTAATGATTTTTATTAGTTTAACACCAAGTTGTCTTAAATATACTTCCCAAAGTTTTCCAGATTCCTTTCTAATGTCAATTAGACCTAGTCAATGGTGGACTAATGAGAGCTATTTAGTAGTGATTCATAATTTACTGCACTTGTGCTGTTCCCTGCAGGGCTTTTTTTCTCCCACTAAACCATATTCATATCTCATTCCCACTGCTTCATGACTATTTTTTGGTTTCAATTTTACTGCTGGCATTTAGTTAAGAAAGAGACTCTTCCATAATATGCATAGAACTTTTCCTCTTAAAAATGTCAAATAAAAATGTTTCCAATGTAAAAACAGTGCAGACAACTTCAATTAAGATAGCTAATCTCAATAACAATAAAAACAACAATAAAAAAGTGTCCTTTCCTCTGGTCTAAAAGGTACTCCACCTTGCTAAGAAAATCGAAACAAACCTGCACATAGACACTTCATTAGGGAGCAATTACCTTGCTCTACCTAAAAGTAGGATGTAAAAGATCTTCATACCTCATTCTTCCTCAAGGATACCTGTCCAAACTGTAATCTTTTATTCCCAGATGCAGCAACAGGCTATACGTTTGAAGATGATTGACTTGAAGATGATTGAAGAGACTGTACAGCAGTGTTACCTAAAAATGCTCTTCTCTGTATAAATTGATATATGTATACATATATACAGATATATGTTAACATGTGTGTTCACATTTATTTCGTACATATTAGCAAAAGAATAGAAATAATCTTGGCAATTCAGATATAAAACAAGTACGTTTACACGTTTTCTTTTTTTTTCCCCACATATATACACTGATACTTAGCAGGTTTGCAACTGTAAATGGTTTTGACATTTCCACTTCAGAATTTTAAAAGCTGGATTTGTAGCTCAGGGGCAAAAGCAGTATGTATATCTAAACATTAGGACTAAAAGAAGGGTGTCAAGTCCCCTAAGCTGGTCCATTCAGTTAGAGAAGGGTCCATTTCTTGTGGTCCTTCCTTTCCTCGCTGGGGGCAGTGCTGTCAGTTGTGAGAAAACTGTCCACTCTACTCCCTAAGAATGCATTCAGTTGCCCAGGGAATGGCAAGCTCAGAAGTCAGCTTCCAAAATAAGGAAGGGAAGAAGAAAAGAAAAGAAACTGACATACCCCAACATAAAATGGTGAGGGTTAAGAGTAGAAAAATGTAAAAGGGAGAGGGTTAAGACAGTGTGTTTAACCAACCCATAGGAACTTGCTATAAAAATCAGACATTAAAAATGCCTTTGCAACAAACTCATTAAACTCTAACATATTATTCTATTTTTTTGAAAAGTCTGAATTCTCTAATTGAGTCACTGGTTCTCTGTGGAATTATAAAAAAAGTTAGAGTGTGTCATGTGATTTGTTTGTCCCTTTACGTCATCAGCTGAAATGAGGGGTCCTGAGAGATCAAAATCCATGTACATTTGTTCAGTCCTCCATGGAAAAGCTTTATATCTCAAGGTAATTTTTTAAATAAAAATATAAAGAAAACAATTTCTAAACTCTTCAGACAGTGATGTTCCATTTCAATTATACTAAACAACTTCTGTCCAAGTTTTTAGAAACATTATAGAAATGTTACATGGATGGAATTTTTCAGAGAGGGAGGAATTTATATCACAAAAGGAACTTAGACCATGTTCACTGGTTTTAATGTTAAAAAAGAGGTTGGTTGAAGAGATCTAGTACTCATAAGTAAAATGATGTAGAAAGTATTGAAAAGAACCAAACATAGAAAAATAAAAGAAAAAAAAAAAACAGTGAGGGAACAGGATGTAGAAATGAATAATTTAGACATTAAAACATGAGGGATAAGTCATTCCAATAAATAGAAAAGACATAATTTAAATAAAAAAGTGATTGTTTTCAGTCATGACCAAATTCATACACACACGCACACACGCACATGCAAAGACCGAAATTAAAAAAAAATCTAGACACTTTTTCCTAATCTAAAACCGAAAAGAGGAGCTTAGCTTTTTAAAGAAAAATACCTCATTTAATTTTTTCCCTCTTATCACAGAACCTTTTTTGTCAGTTTTAACAGCAGATTAATCACTTTCGCAACCTACGGAAAAAGTTTTCTGGAAAGCATAACAGCCTGCAAGTGTAAATGACAGTATTACTTTTCCTGCAGCTCAGCCGCCTACAAATTCTCTCTCATCCATGACTCAGCATGAGGTAAAAGGAGCTAATGAAAAGGGCCACATTTCCTTTTAAAAATTGTGAACTTTCTTTCAATGTGCAGAACTGTTAAAAAAAAAAAAAAAATACCCCAAAACCTTGACAGAAAAGTGAAGCAGCTCTCCATGAATGTTTGTCAGTTATATACTAGAAATTTTCTTCCCAGTAATGCTAAAAGTAGTTTGTTGTTTGCTTCCACCCAAGTCCTAACTTTATAATCAACTGGGGATTTAGTACATATACATCTCTATGTCACATTTGCCGTATGATGGAGAAGAGGAGTGAAGCAATAGAAATGTTGCTTTGCTGAAAACAAAATTTTAAGAGGAAAGATAAAAAACATAGAACTTTGTGGTCAAGAGAAGGGACTTGTCCTGGGGCTTTCCCTCTTTGTAAAACACCACTTGATTTGATTGTGTAAACAGTTCTCTAGAAGCAGTCAGGTTCCTAGGGAGCCATTACAGAGGCAGGAGAATTATATTTTATAATACATGTTATCCTACAGAAGGAAAGATGTGATCACTTTGTTGGAAATGTATGTGCACTATCTTTAGATGGTCATATTATATACATTCAACAAGTATTTACCGAGTGCCCAAACTTTGCTAGACACTGTGCTTAGCGCTGGGCAGAAGGGACTGGAAGCTTAATAGACGGTCAGAGTCAATGGTCAATGGTCAGTGTCCTCATGGAACTTACAATGGATTGGGGGTGCATCATTTGAGAGAAGCAGGCAGTAAGTGAATGTGGGAAGTGTAGGGACAGGAAAGTTCAAACATTAAGACGGGAGAAAGTAGCAAGGGCATCTAAACTAAATTAGAACAGAGGAGGTTGCTGAACATTTCTTAAGGGAAATGACATCTCTGTTGAGACATGGCAGTAAAGGACTGGGGACATGAACAATGTTCCGTACAGAGAGAACAGTGCGAGACTGTCCCATGGCTGCTCAGTGTCTGGGGATCTGAGAATAGGCAGTGTGTGGCTAGAGCCCGCAGCACAAGAGGAGCAGGAGTAAGAGAAGCCAGAGGCATGTTACATGTAAAAAGAAGAGTGCTATTTCCTATGTGAAGAATGAACCAGAAAAGGTCAGTTGTCCAAGATCACATAGCATGCAAGGGAGAATCAAACACATTTCTACTTGATTTCAGAGTCTGTTGCCTTAATCACTGTGTTATACTACTGGAGTTAGACAGGGGAGTAACACAATCAGATTTGCATTTTAGCAACAGCTTGGTAGATAGACTGGAGTAGGGGCGGGGGAGTGGCTACAAGGCAACCGGTTAAATGGGTATTGCCAATGGTGCATGAAAGATGATGGTGATCTGAAATCCTGTACTGGCAGTGGAGATGGAAAGAAGTGGAAAGGTTTCTGAAATGTTTAGGAGATAAAGTTGACAGTGAGAGAAAGAGAGGAGTCTAGAAACAATACTCAGACTTCTGGCTTGGGAAACTGGTTAGATGATGATACAATTTAATGAAACAACACAGGAGTAGAAGAAATTCCAGGGAGAAGTTTATGAATTTACTTTGGACACACCGAGGCTGAGATTTCTGTGACATATCCAAAGGTACCTGGCTGATAAGCAGTTAGAAACATCTGAATGTGATGTGCCGCAAAGCTTGCTGGAGCAGATTCACATAACAACATTACAGTACTGGTAGCTGAGGCCACAGGAGGGAAAGAGTCTCCAAACCAAATGTGGGCAGTGGAACAAAAACAGGCCCTAGGAAAGGCAACTTCAGCCCTCACCCTGCCCCAAGCATCCCCACCAAAGAAAAACATCTAAGAAGAGGCAGAAGAAGAGGAGCTAGGGAGATATCTAAAGTAGAACTGTTCAGAAAGGGAGAAAGAAAACCGAGAGGGTGCAGTGTGCAATAACCTTGAAAAGTTGCTCAGACAGCCTGGGTGTGCCTCAAGTTTAAACAGGGGCAGGTACATAGAGTGAAACTCTGGACAAAGCCTGCTGCTAGAAGGGCAAGAGTGGGAAGAGAGGGCTGAAGTATTGAACTGCAGACTCTGAGTCGGATAAGAAAAGAAATGCAGACAGGGACTGATGGGAAAACAGAAGCAAAGGTAAGAGGAGGCAAATATGCTGAAGGAGCGTGGACTAGGAGCTGCCCAAGTAAGAGGGCTGGAAGATTGTGCTCAGAGGGAGGGCTTTTTTTGTTTGTTTTGTTTTGTTTTGTTTTTAATTTTATGATTATACAGGTAAAATACAGCCAAGCGATGACAAGATCCAAGGTATAATGACGGGCAGTAGAGGCCGAATCTGAACAGAGGTTAAGAGTCACAGGAGATGGGAGGGCACGGGACGGGCCCTGTACTGTCCACAACAGTGACAACCTGACACTGACAACAGGGTGAGCCACTTGCCCTGTGGTCAACAAGTGAAAGCCAGGGCCAGGAGATCGACAAGTGATAGCAATGTGGAGGAAAGAGTATATTAGTCAAATGACTTTAACCCCAAAGCCGAATATAAACACAATACTAAATTGCAACTCAAGTTGAGAAAACAAGAGACTATAAAGTCAATTTTGCCATTTGTAACTTAGAACTAACACAAAGGAACTATTTGGCAAGCAATGTTTCTGTTCCCAGAACAGGTAGGCAAAGCCTCTTCAGGTCCCAGCGTGTCTGAGGTAGAATGTTAGTTTGCCCACATTTCTGTCCCCTATGCCTATCGTCATTACCAGCCACCATTCCCAGCGGCAATGCTGGCTTCTCACAGTTCTGCTTGCACCTTCTCTGCCTTTCCTGCTTCTTGCCCTCAAGTGTCCATTGCTTCCCTACCACAAATTTATCTGTTTTAGAAAACTTCTGTGATGGTCAGTTTTATGTTTCAATTTTGTAAGGCTAAAGTCACAAGTTATTCAATCAAACACTAATCTAGATGTAGCTGTGAAGACATTTTGTAGATGTGATTAAAGTCCATAATCAGTTGACTTTAAGTAAGGGAGATTATCCAGATAATGAGAATGGGCCTGATTCAATCAGTTGAAAGGCCTTTAGAGCACAGCTGGGGATTTCTTAAAGAAGAAATTCTGCTAGGGGACAGCAGCGTCACCCCACACCACAGTTTCAGCCTGTCCTTCCTGATGGCCTGCTCTGTGGATGGTGTATTGCATAGCCAGCCCACACAATCAGGTAAACTTCCTCACAATTAATCTCTTAATATGCATCTCTTACTGGTTCTGTTCGTCTGGCAACACCTTCTGTAGGCATCATCAGCCAAATAGGCTAATCTCTGACTTCTGGTAGAAAAGAAACCATTCATAAGGCATGCTGATGTTGCTTTGAGACTAACATTTGGCCCAGTCTGGCTGCATAAGGTTTTCCACCCTAAACAAAATTGTAAGGTTGCTTCTGAAGAAACGTGCTTTCCTACTGCAAGCTGAGAACACCATGAATACATCTCTCCAAGGGTTCTTCAACAAGAAGGGCACTTCCCAAATCCCTTAGAAGTTTCAGCTATCCCACAAGGAGAGGGGAAGCAATTATACCACATAGAAAGCTACCAAAAATATCTTAATACTCTATACAGACAATGAGGTAATTAAAATCAGGAAGAGGCAAACGACAGTAGTACAGAAGAACATACGATTAATGAGGTAGAGGTCCTAGATTTTACTGATACATAAATCCTGTATAGGTTATATCTACTTACAATTATAATTAAATGTTTTGGGTTTTATTTTTAAAAATTGGGAAGGAGGAGATCTATTGAGAAAAAATGCTTAAATTCAATAGCATTACTCTCATGGAAAATATTACATAATGGTGTTAGCTTTTGGTAAAATAGCTCTTGGTACACCTTGTCAATTCAGTGTTGAACAGTAGTATTATGATCTACATAAGTGAGGGTTTTAAACCTGAGCTCTTAACTCGTTGGGGTTTTTTAAAGTATAGTGAGATCTAGAATTGTTAATAAAGTTAGATCCTGACAAACTGGAAGTGCTATTTTTTTTTTCATTTTTTAATATGATTGATTTCATTGTTTTTAAATTTTAGATTAGTTTTATCTGTTAAACAGAGACATGATGGACATGTATGATCTTCCTGTGTTGGAATGTAAATGATTTAAGATCTTACCATGACATCCTTATTTTGCACATGCTAACAGAAGTTCCAAGGAAGGTAGGTAACTTTTCCAGGGTCATAAAAATTGGGTGGAAGGAGGTCTAGAATGCAGGTTTCCTAGCTTTCCTTCCAGTGATCTTTCCACTGTACACTGCTGGGTAAGAAAGTTTAAAAACACAGTCATATACACCTCCATATTCCTTGCTTTCCCCATCCTTAAAATCCCATGGGATGTTTCTGGCAGGATTCAGAGATTGCATTGGCAACGATAACCACATTCCTGGAATCCATTTGCAAATGCTGGTCAGCAGAGCCTGCTTCATTCCCTTTTTGTTATTACTCACTCAGATAAAGGTTAAATGTATGTGAATTATCATAAGTTTATTTTTATTATCCTGCCACCCCCTTTTTTTGGTAAGTGATCACTTACTACCAGGCACAGGAAATACATTTCACTGAATGATTTTCTAAAATCAAAACTCCATCTGGACTGGAACTGAGACGGGCTTAGGGATGATCATTTATAACATTAATACCAGCTACACTAAGCCACTGAAGGATACTCAGAGTGGGGGAAGGTTCTCCACCTTCTCCTGAAAATACTTCCAAGGCTGAATCTTGGCTACTCTAGTAGCCAGTGTGCTGTGTGCAGTAGCAGGACATACAGCTGCTGATCGCATTGTGACTCAGTGCACCGTGGGGAAAGAGGGCCAGATGAGGAACTAACTCAGAATCGGAGAAAAGAAGTCTCAACTAGCAAGTACTAAATGTGGTCTCCTTAGCTGAACAAACCAAATTGAAAAAAGAAAAAGGTGAGAGAATGAGCTGCTAAAGTTAGCCTCCTTAAAGAGAGAAATATTATTTCCCCTTTAAAAGTTCAGACACACGCAATTCACTTGCCCATTCGCTCCAGGTTAAATTAATATTATAGTAGCTAAAGCTAATACCATAACATGGACTAATGAGGAAAACATTATACAAAGAAAAAAAGCTTAATTATAGCAGGGGTAGTCCCAGAAAAGGGGAGTAAGATTCATACTCATAGCAGACATCTGGAGAGAAGAGAAAATAAAGCATATGAGCTTTGGCTTATCAAAACTTCTGGCTGCTATAAAAGCCAATCAGTTAAGATATAACAAACAACTTAAAAGAAAAAGGGTAGGAGAGGGTAGAGAAAGGGAGAAGAGGGAAGAAAAGAGACCATAATGTTCACTGGGAACCGTGATGGTCACTCAACTTAGAAGTGGGTTATAATAATCACTAGACTTGTGCTCAAGTGTTTTATTACATCTCATCAGTGCAGTGAGAAAAGAGGACCACTCTATTCATTAACTATTGAAATCAATGTTAAAAATCATACTTATACCTTTGTTTTGAAATAGGTTCAAGTACTGGGTCAATGATATATAGACACAAGGACAAGCCATCTCCTTTCAAAAATCTCACCTTTTTTTTCCTACCATACTATATTTAAGATCAAGGTTTCACAGTTTCTACTGTGAAAGATGCTGGGTAGTGACAAAAAAAAAAGAAAGAAAGAAAAGAAAGAGGAAGGAAGGAAGGAGAGAGAGAGGAAGGGCAAGAAACGGAGAGAGAGGAAGGTAGAGAGACAGAGGAAGGGAGGGAGGGAAGGTGGGAAGGAAAAAATTTAATAACAGTTTTAATCTGCATTTGTAGATATTTATAGCCAGTATTTTACACTGCCAAATAAACTGTGTGTGTATACACACACACACACACTTACATAAATTTATTAAAATATACACATTATGTTATATATACATTCATAAAAATATTTATATAAATTACGCTATATATGTAAAACAAAAGCAAAGTGAGATCATTATAGAACCTTTAAAGATATGTACAGAAGTACAGAAAGAAGCTTATCTCCCCAAACCCAAGAAATATTGTTGATGTATATTCCCCCTTTAGAGTTTTAAAAATATGCATATGTGCCTGTATGTATATGAAATTATATACACAATTCAGATAATATATAGATGTATACCTAATAAAGAGAAAAATATATTAAACGTGGTAGTAAGTAGGGTATTATTTCTCATTTCACATGAGAGAAAACTAGACAAGAAGAATTTGCTACTGTCAGGGAAATAAAACACAGTATCTTTAAATACAATACCCTACAACTATCATAAGGCAAATCAAATATATTCCCAGATTAAGTCTCACATCGCTAGAAAGTATAGGGGCAGGGAGAGAGGAAGGTCTGAGAAAGACAGGTGGTCATAAGAATAACACCACTGGCTGACATGAGATTTGCAGCTTACGAAACACTGCTCATTCATTTCTTCACAACTCAGTATCACAACCCAAGGGGAAATGAGGCTCAAACATAACTATGCTGATTAAGGTCACCAACCCAGTAGGTGGAGCAAGGACTTGAATGAATGTCTTAAAAACCAAGTATTTACAATGGAAAAACTAACACGGAATGTAGAATGTTTTCTGAAGATGTGCAGGTCTCCTCAGCATTTTGTGCTACTGCTTCTGGAAGTCTGCTCACTGGTGACGGAGACAGTCATGGAAATACACTCGCCAGGACATGGTAAGATGCAGCCCCTTCTCTTCCCTGATTACTGTCATTCTAGACAAGATGTGCCTACAATGTCTTTCTGCAAGACATAGATGATGTTAGAATTTCAAGAATTCAGATTCAGTGTTTTTGATCCTTGTTTTTTTTTTTCATTTTCTGAGACAGAGAAGACAGACATTGAGACACTGTGGTATAAAGAAAAGAGCACCGGACTGCAAGTTAGGAATCCTGTACTCCAAACACATCATCACTTAATAGCCTTGCAAATGAGCAAGCCCTTTCTTCTAGATTTGCCTTTACCTGCTCTTTAAAAGGATAATAACAGAGGTGATGAAAGTAACAGAGGTAATATGCCTGGCATAGTCTGTGTTATGCAAAAGGAACTAACTCAACATTCTACCAGCCAACCATTTACCATCTCAGGGAGTGAGCCAACAACCTACTAGCATAAAGCATGTCCTTTCCTCCAACCTGGTGCCATGGCTTGGCAACAGCCATATTAATTCAATTCTGTTTAAGTTCTACTTATTTGAAGGAAACCCACCAATTGGTTTGAACCAAATCAAATTCTGGGTTCACAAGAAATCTGTAAAGGATCAAAGAATATCAAAGAGCTGCAACTTTTCCTGAACCAAGTCTGGATTTAAACCAACGTCCTAAAGTGGAATAAGAAACACCCAAACAGAGAACCGTAGCTTCAGTAGCTCAGAGCCGGGACCTTAATCAATAGACCCTTGGGGGATTGAGGGGTAGAGAGAACTCAGGAGGACAGGCAAAATCCAGTCAGGCTACTTTCATGCATTTCCATGCATCTCCAGCCACTGCTGAAAGCTCATGGTCCAAAAAGACAATCCTGGTTTAGCCACCCAATGCAGTTCATCACATAAAGAGGTGTTCCTTTTTTGATTTGGTAGAAGAGATGAGAATGAGGACCAAATGGTCCCAAGAGGTAAGAACATCTGGTGAGAACCCATTTCTCAGCATCCTTCAATCAAGAAAGCCACGTCATCAGCAACGCTAATTTAATAAAAACAGAGCTTGACGCTATAATTAGACTGCCACTCTAGCTAGTGGGTTTCCAGGGTAACTGTGCTCTTACCACAGATAAAATCCACCTAGTAGCACAAAGACTAAGGGTTTGGGAAGAGTCAGCACCAAACAAGAGGTCAAGAATCTGGGCTGAAGACAGCTCTACCCAAAAGCATATTAGTTACGGTGAACTGGATTCAAACTCCCAGCCCTACCAACTGTACGATTTCATAAAAACCACTTCTCTAGGTCATGTTTCCTCATCTGTACAGTGCACATACTAATGGTACCTGTCTCATAAGGTCGTTACAAGAATAAAACAGGGAACTTAAACAGTAAGTGGTATATTTCAAACCATGACTAAATCTTAAAAAGACTATGGCTGATTTCTCGAACTCTAGATATTCAGAGGCCTGGAAAACTAGAAAAATAAGTTTTGTTTTCTCTTTAACTTACAGGTTTGGAGGGAAAGCACCCCTGAAGTCTTCTGAAAAGAGCCTAAAATGGCTTATAAAACCATGTTGGCTTATGGCGGTGCTCATGTTATTGCTGCCTCCACGTCCTGACTTCTGGGAACACACTGCCAGAGGCAATTGGGCAAGTCTTAATTGAGGGGGGCCACAGTGTTTCAGGCCACAAATTAAGGATGGGGAAACCGTCCTTGCTTAGGGTGTAACAGCTAACTGGAATGTTTCATAGCCATAAATACAGCAGGCCCATTTAGCATGTTTCCCCTCAGGGGAAAGACTCATCTGCTGCATAAGTAACAGTTATGAAGAAAAAGGGGAATTTTCCCTTTGAATGAGAAAAGGACCAGAAAAAAGTGACTACTTTAAAAGATTTTTTAATGTATGAATTTCAGGAGAGGGGAATCTCTTTTGTTGTGTCTATTACTATTAGTTGAATTAAGTATTACCTTCAGCTATAAAATCTATCAGGCTGGGTCCCCCACCCTGCACAGAAAATTAAGCTGGCAAAAGAGAAATAGAACTACTAACACACACCTGTGCTCACACTCACAAAACAGCTTTCAGGCAACGAACAGCAAAGCAGTGAGAAAGATAAAGTTTGAGAGCAAGAACATGCACACACAAAAAAGTTTCTGTTGTCCTAAGATTAAATGCTGAGGCAGGAAGAGATACTATTCTTGAATCAAGTGAGAAAAGATGGTAAAGTGAGATATTAAAATGCAGCACACTGGAATAAGTTTGCCTCTATAAAAACTGTTATGTTCTGTATGCGATTTAAATTAATGCCTATATTTGTGGGAGATAAAATTAAAATGAAGATAAACGGTGCCAGCATATAGCGTGTTCGCTGGAGCAATAAATAAGGCAGTGAAAGGTATTTTACATTTTAGTCACATCTTTCTAAACGAGGAGCTCAAAGCACTTGAGGAACATTTGTTAATTAAATGCTATAATAGATTTGTGAGGCATCCACATGGTTATTATACGTGTTTTTCAAAAAGAGACAGGGAGGTTAAGTGACCCAGGGTCCTCTGGACGTTGCTGAAGAGGATGCGCAGGGTACTGAAGGTATGCGTTCTGTCAAGTTCAGCTGCTTCTCTGCCTGGTGGTAGGGTCTGGAAAGAAAGCTCTCCTGGTTCTATAACAGACCTCAGATGTCTCTGTTTATTAACTACCTAAATAGCAGGCAAGATTATGGTCAGAGCTAGGGAGAAGGGTGATAATTTTGATACACATTAACAACATATTTTTCCTTTCCCTCCTTACATTGCAAGAGCGTCCCATGAATGATTGATTGAATACTGACACATCATATATCCTCAGTTTGAAAACTTGTCTAAAATATTGATTAGTGATGCCCTCTTTTCTCATTGAAGCTCTTCAATCCTGTCCACCACATGTCCTCTCTAACTCTCTCCAGCAGAATGCTGCCAGCTGCTACTGGCTTTCTGTTTTGGTAGCCCTGCATCCCAAACCCGAGAAACACAGTTTATGTGCAAAGCTCTGCTTGACAAACAGCCAGATTAACTTGCAAAGCAAAATCAAGGAAGATTGGGCATGCATTGATAATTGTGTATTGATCATAGATAACTGGGTATATGTTGTCACTATACCTTCCTACTTTTACGTAAGTTAGAAGAAATTTTCCAAAATAGAAAGTTTAAATAAGTCAAAGCAGGGAATATCCACTGAAATCCTGGCAGCCCTTTCTACTGCAACAGTACCCCTCTGCTGGGCTACCAGGTAAGTCAGTGTGCTGGCCAGAAGAGGGCCTCTGACTTCTGATGAGGCATAAAAAGAAACTCAGCACTCACCTTTTCTGCAGGTCGTTTTAGGCAGATACAGATTCAATTTTAGGGAGCCTTAAGGTATCACCTAACTGACTCTCTTGTTTTTCAGGACAGAAGAATTCTTAACTATATTTGTATTTTCCTTTTACAATTCAAAAAATGCATTCAAATCCATTACAGTTTAAGGCACACATCAGTGCAACAGATGCAAAGTTCCTGCTCTCCCTCTTCTATGCAGGTTAATCTGCCTCTTTGTGCCTTGATTTCTCATCTATACAATGGAGATCATGATTATACTTCATGAGGACTAAAGGACTCCACCCATGTAAAGTACTTACAATAGTTCCTGGAACATAGGAAGCATTCAGTGATTGCTAACCATTATTATTCTTACAAACTTTGAGGTGGTCATTGATGCTGCTTTCCAAATAGTTGTAGCTCTCTTCTTTCTGGTACCCAAGGGCTAGATGGAGCCACATGAACAGTTTTGGCTAATGAGCTCTGAGCAGAAGTACCATGTGTTACATGCAGGCCAGAGACTGTAATTGCCAGTTCAAGACCCTCAGAGTTCTTTCACTCTGGGATGGAGGTCACAATATTTGAGATGGTGGCTATTCCATCAGTATGCAAAGAACCCCTTGTGACCCATGATGAACAAGTAGCATAAGCAAGAAATAAACCCCTCTTAAGCACTAAGATTTGGACAGTATTTTCTACCACAGCATTAACTGGACTATCCTGACTGATACTTCTTACTTCGTCTTCCAAAGTGCTTTCACTTCCATCATTTGATGAAATCCTCACAATTAGGAAAAAGGTCAGGGTATGTGTATTTAGCACACATGAATTTCAGCCCAATTTAATACAATAATTACTGAATGAACTTAGGCAAGTCATATCGATACAGCTGCAAGTCAAATTCTCCAGACTTTTTGTAAATCCAAAATATTATTTCAATTCACTCTATTCAGATTCAAAGCCTTAAAACCCTTAATTCTGATAATGTACCTACCAACATTAACCTCTACCCAAATACTAATAAGAACACTACCATTTACTGAGTGCTTACTATAATATCACATCAAATCCAAGATGCCACTGATTATAAAACGCACCATTGGCTATTACATCACTGGAAATAAAAATTACTGCCATTTAAATTATGACTTAGTGCTTTGTTATTGGGATTTTTATTATACAGTTGTTTAAATGGCCTAAAATGATCTACACATAGTTTTTTAATCATTTGTCACCTCTGCAAATATAAAAAGATAACTATAAGAAAAACCAATTGAGGCATTCCTAAAGTTTTTTCACATTTATTTTTATTTATTTTTTTTTTTAAATTTTATTTATTTATTTTTTTTTCTTTCTTTTTTTTTTTTTAAATTTTATTTTGTCGATATACATTGTAGCTGATTATTGCTTCCCATCACCAAAACCTCCCTCCCTTCTCCCTCCCCCCCTCCCCCCCGACAATGTCCTTTCTGTTTGCTTGTTGTATCAACTTCAAATAATTGTGGTTGTTATATCTTCTTCCCCCCCCCCCGGTTTGTGTGTGTGTGTGTATGTGTGTGTGTGAATTTATATATTAATGTTTAGCTCCCTCCAATAAGTGAGAACATGTGGTATTTCTCTTTCTGTGCCTGACTTGTTTCACTTAATATAATTCTCTCAAGGTCCATCCATGTTGTTGCAAATGGCAGTATTTCATTCGTTTTTATAGCTGAGTAGTATTCCATTGTGTAGATGTACCACATTTTCCGTATCCACTCATCTGATGATGGGCATTTGGGCTGGTTCCAACTCTTGGCTATTGTAAAGAGTGCTGCGATGAACATTGGGGAACAGGTATACCTTCGACTTGATGATTTCCATTCCTCTGGGTATATTCCCAACAGTGGGATGGCTGGGTCGTATGGTAGATCTATCTGCAATTGTTTAAGGAACCTCCATACCATTTTCCATAGAGGCTGCACCATTTTGCAGTCCCACCAACAATGTATGAGAGTTCCTTTTTCTCCGCAGCCTCGCCAGCATTTATCGTTCACAGTCTTTTGGATTTTAGCCATCCTAACTGGGGTTAGATGGTATCTCAATGTGGTTTTGATTTGCATTTCCCGGATGCTGAGTGATGTTGAGCATTTTTTCATATGTCTGTTGGCCATTTGGATATCTTCCTTAGAGAAATGCCTACTTAGCTCTTTTGCCCATTTTTTAATTGGGTTGCTTGTTTTCTTCTTGTAAAGTTGTTTGAGTTCCTTATATATTCTGGATATTAATCCTTTGTCAGATGTATATTTTGCAAATATTTTCTCCCACTCTGTTGGTTGTCTTTTAACTCTTTTAATTGTTTCTTTTGCTGTGCAGAAGCTTTTTAGTTTGATATAATCCCATTTGTTTATTTTTCCTTTGGTTGCCCGTGCTTTTGGGGTCGTATTCATGAAGTCTGTGCCCAGTCCTATTTCCTGAAGTGTTTCCCCTATGTTTTCTTTAAGAAGTTTTATTGTCTCAGGGTGTATATTTAAATCCTTAATCCATTTTGAGTTGATTTTAGTATACGGTGAGAGGTATGGATCTAGTTTCATTCTCCTGCATATGGATATCCAGTTATCCCAGCACCACTTGCTGAAGAGGCAGTCCCTTCGCCACTGAATAGGCTTGGTGCCTTTGTCAAAGATCAGATGGCAGTAAGTGTGTGGGTTGATTTCTGGATTCTCTATTCTATTCCATTGGTCAGTGTGTCTGTTTTTATGCCAGTACCATACTGTTTTGGTTATTATAGCTTTGTAGTATAGCTTAAAGTCAGGTAGTGTTATGCCTCCAGCTTTATTTTTTTTGCTGAGCATTGCTTTGGCTATTCGTGGTCTTTTATTGTTCCATATAAATGTCTGAATAGTTTTTTCCATTTCTGAGAAAAATGTCTTTGGAATTTTGATGGGGATTGCATTGAATTTGTATATCACTTTGGGTAGTATGGACATTTTCACTATGTTGATTCTTCCAATCCAAGAGCATGGAATATCTTTCCATCTTCTTGTATCCTCTCTAATTTCTCTCAGCAGTGGTTTGTAGTTCTCATTACAGAGATTTTTCACATCCTTGGTTAACTCAATTCCTAAGTATTTTATTTTTTTGGTGGCTATTGTAAATGGGCAGGCTTTCTTGATTTCTCCTTCTGCATGTTCACTATTGGAGAAAAGAAATGCTACTGATTTTTGTGTGTTGATTTTGTATCCTGCTACTGTACTGAAATCATTTATCAATTCCAACAGTTTTTTTGTAGAGGTTTTAGGCTGTCCGATATATAGGATCATGTCATCTGCAAACAGGGACAGTTTGACTTCATCTTTTCCAATCTGGATGCCCTTTATTTCCTTCTCTTCTCTGATTGCTCTGGCTAGTACTTCCAACACTATGTTGAATAGAAGTGGTGAGAGTGGGCATCCTTGTCTAGTGCCTGTTCTTAAAGGAAAAGCTTTCAGCTTTTCCCCATTCAGGATGATATTGGCAGTGGGTTTGTCATATATGGCTTTAATTATGTTGAGATACTTTCCCTCTATACCTAACTTATAGAGGGTCTTTGTCATGAATGAGTGCTGAACTTTATCAAATGCTTTTTCAGCATCTATAGAGATGATCATATGGTCCTTGTGTTTGAGTTTATTAATATGGTGTATCACATTTATTGATTTGCGTATGTTGAACCAACCTTGCATCCCTGGGATGAATCCCACTTGATCGTGATGAATAATTTTTCGTATGTGTTGCTGTATTCTGTTTGCTAGTATTTTAGTGAGGATTTTTGCATCTATATTCATCAAGGATATCGGCCTGTAGTTTTCTTTTTTGGTTATATCTTTACCTGGTTTTGGTATCAGGATGATGTTTGCTTCATAGAATGAGTTTGGGAGATTTGTGTCCGTTTCAATCTTTTGGAATAGTTTGCAAAGAATCGGTGTCAATTCCTCTTTGAATGTTTGGTAAAATTCTGCTGTGAATCCATCTGGTCCTGGGCTTTTCTTTGTTGGGAGCCTTCTGATAACAGCTTCAATCTCCTTTATTGTTATTGGTCTGTTCAAATTTTCTACGTCTTCACGGTTCAGTTTTGGGAGCTTGTGTGTGTCCAGAAATTTATCCATTTCCTCCAGATTTTCAAATTTGTTGGCGTATAGTTGTTTATAGTAGTCTCGAATGATTCCTTGTATTTCAGATGAATCAGTTGTAATATCGCCTTTTTCATTTCTAATTTTTGTTATTTGAGTCTTCTCTCTTCTTTTTTTTGTTAGCCATGCTAATGGTTTGTCAATTTTATTTATCTTTTCAAAAAACCAACTTTTTGATTCGTTGATCTTTTGAATTGTTTTTTGGTTTTCAATTTCATTCAGTTCTGCTCTGATCTTAATGATTTCTTTCCGTCTGCTAACTTTAGGATTGGATTGTTCTTGTTTTTCTAGTTCTTTAAGGTGAAGTGTTAGGTTGTTCACTTGCCATCTTTCCATTCTTCTGAAGTGAGCATTTAATGCAATAAATTTTCCCCTCAATACTGATTTTGCAGTATCCCACAGGTTTTGGTATGATGTATCATTGTTTTCATTAGTTTCAATAAACTTTTTGATTTCCTGCTTGATTTCTTCTTGGACCCATATGTCATTAAGTAGAATGCTGTTTAATTTCCATGTGTTTGTATAGTTTCCAGAGTTTTGTTTGTTATCAATTTCTAGTTTTAATCCATTGTGGTCTGAGAAGATACATGGGATAATTCCAATTTTTTTGAATTTATTGAGACTTGATTTGTGACCTAATATGTGATCTATCCTGGAGAATGATCCATGTGCTGATGAGAAGAATGAATATTCTGAGGTTGTTGGGTGGAATGTTCTGTAGATATCTGCCAATTCCAATTGGTCTAGAGTCTTGTTTAGATCTTGTGTTTCTCTACTGATTCTTTGCCTAGATGATCTGTCTAATATTGACAGTGGAGTGTTCAGGTCCCCTGCTATTATGGTATTAGTGTCTATTTCCTTCTTTAGGTCTAATAGAGTTTGTTTTATAAATCTGGCTGCTCCAACATTGGGTGCGTACATATTTATGATTGTTATGTCTTCTTGATGGATCAGTCCTTTTATCATTAAGTAGTGTCCCTCATTGTCTCTTTTTATGGTTTTTAGTTTAAAGTCTATTTTGTCAGATATAAGAATAGCCACTCCAGCTCGTTTTTCTTTTCTGTTTGCATGGTAAATCTTTTTCCATCCTTTCACTCTTAGTCTGTGTGAATCTTTATGGGTGAGGTGGGTCTCTTGTAGGCAGCATATAGTTGGGTCCTGCTTTTTGATCCAGTCAGCCAGTCTGTGTCTTTTAATTGGGGAATTTAAGCCTTTAACATTAAGCGTTGTTATTGAAAGGTGTTGATTTATTCCTAGCATTTTATTGGTTGTTTGGTTGTCTTAGGTGTCTTTTGTTCCTTGCTTTCTGATTTACTGTTTGGTTTCTTTGTTTGTTGGTTCCTTAGGTTGTAGATAGTGTTTTTGTTAGCTTGTTTTCTCTTCATGAATGCCATTTTTATTGTACTAGCGGGTTTAGATTTTTCTTAGGTTTTTATGGCAGTGGTAGTTATTTTTCAGGAACCAAACCCAGTACTCCCTTGAGGATTTCTTGTAAGGGTGGTCTTGTGGTAGTGAACTCCCGCAGTTTTTGTTTGTCTGAGAAATATACTATTTGCCCCTCATTTCGGAAGGATATCCTTGCAGGGTAGAGTATTCTTGGCTGGCAATCTTTGTCTTTTAGTATTTTGAAAATATCATCCCATTCCTTTCTAGCTTTTAGGGTTTGTGATGAAAAGTCTGATGTTAACCTGATTGGGGCTCCCTTATAGGTGATTTGACGCTTCTCTCTTGCAGCTTTTAAGATTCTCTCTTTGTCTCTGAGTTTTGCCAATTTGACTATGACATGTCTTGGAGAAGGCCTTTTTGGGTTGAATACATTTGGAGATCGATGAGCTTCCTGGATCTGAAGATCTGTGATTTTTCCTATACCTGGGAAGTTTTCTGCCACTATTTTGTTGAATATGTTTTCAATGGAATCTCCATTTTCCTCCCCTTCTGGAATACCCATGACTCGGATATTTGAGCGCTTGAGGTTGTCTGATATCTCTCTCAGATTTTCTTCCATGTCCTTGATTCTTTTTTCTTTCTTTTTGTCTGCTTGTGTTATTTCAAACAGCCCATCTTCAAGTTCAGAGGTTCTCTCTTCAACTTCGACAAGCCTGCTGGTTAAACTCTCCGTTGTGTTTTTTATTTCGCTGCATAACTTCTTCAGTTCAGCAAGTTCTGCTACATTTTTTTTCAGGACATTGATTTCCTTGTATATTTCCTCTTTCAGATCCTGTATACTTTTCCTCATTTCATCATGATGTCTAGCTGAGTTTTCTTGTATCTCATTCAGTTTCCTTAGAATTATCACTCGAAATTCCTTGTCAGTTATTTCAAGGGCTTCTTGTTCTATAGGATCTAGAGTATGAGATTTATTAACTTTTGGTGGTGTACTTTCTTGATTTTTTGTATTTCTGGTGTCTTTTTTTTGGTGTTTATTCATTGTGGCAGGGGGTTTCACAGTCCACCGGTTTGAGACTAATGACTAACTAGGATGTTGCTGTGGTTGCCAATTTGGTATGGCTCCCGCCGTGACTGCTCAGTTGGCCTCTAGTGTCTTGTGTGTGTGGTTGCCTCGGGTCTTGGGCTTCTCCAGGGATCCACCTTTCTGGTCAGCTTGTACTCTGCTGGGCTGGTGGATCACGCACCACAGGGTGTGTCATCTCTGTTCAGCTTTCACTTTCTGTACAGGACTTCTCCCCGTTCCGTGTGCTCTGGCCCAGGCTGTTAGATCGTGCAGTGGCGACCCCACCGGGTGTGTGGATTCTGTCGAGTCTCCGCCTCCCTGGCCGCACGTCTCCCCCCTCTGTGCACACTGTGCTGGGCTGGGGTTTGTCTTCTGCACCCCTCGTCTATCAGCTGGGCCTTCAAGACCCTGCTCAGCACCGCCTCGCCCAGGAAGTCTACCAGGTTTCTGCTAGGCACAGACGACCGGTCTCTCTGGGTGCCTTTGTAGCACTGTGTAGATCTTTCTCGGGTCTTGTTCACCTTTGTATCCCCCCGGTATAAACCGAGTCTAGTGCCCGCCTGCAGCCTGCTCTCCGGCAGGTTCTAGCGGACCTGGGAACTCTCCTACCACACTATTCCCAACCAGAAATTCGTTAGGCTTTTTTCCAAACTGGTGGTCGCAGAGATGGTATCTGCCTCCCAGTAACAGGAAGTTTACCGGGGCCGGAGTCCAGGGTGTGGTGGAGTGACAGTCGGCCCGCCCGTACTTCCTAGCCCTCCCAACACTGGTCGGGACTCCCCACACCCCCAGCCCCGCCAGAGAACCGCGGAGGGAGTGGGAGAGGAGGCCGGCCCGCAGGGTCCGGAAAGCCCCGCGCCAGGCCAAGCAAATGGGCTCAGTGATGGCCGATCAGGGCGGAGCTGCCCGCACCTGGGAAAATGGAGGCAGCACTGGGGCAGTGAGTGGCCTGGTGGTGCAGGCGGGAGCCGGGTGGGCAACCACCCCCCGAACAGAGCTGTGCCAGGGATCACTCACAGTGCTGTGCCAGGTCGGGCGCTCGCTCTGTCTCTGGTTTGTTGCCTTCCGTGTTCTCGGCGCTGCCGCCTCGGGCTGTTCAGTCGCGGCGCCGCTCGGGCGCTCCCAGGAATCTTCCTTAATGCCGGCCTGAAACCTCGAATCCTGAATAGGGCAGCTGGCCGCCTTCAGTGCGGCCCCAGCCTCCAGGATCCTGGCTGCATCCACAGCAGCCCTGGCGCCGTGTTCCCTGTTTCAAGACTCGCTTTTGCAGCTAAGAATCAGTTCTTTTCCTGCTCCACACTTCAAAGCTGTTGCCGGTAAATGAGGCAGCCTCTCCTGCCGGGGGCAAAGTGGCGTTGAGCCCCCACGACCGGCCAGCAGCAGCAGTCCTCCCTTAAGAGATGGCCAGAGGAAGGTCCACAAGTTTCCCGGCTGCCTGAGGCCCAGTGGCCACCTTTTCCACCTCAGCTACTCCGCGCCAGCCGCCGCAGCCGCCGCCATCTTGAAACTCAGTTTTTTCACATTTAGAGTTCAACCCTTTGAATCACTTTTTAACTAAAAATCATGAGAGTTCTATGTTTTTCCCCTCTGGCCCATCAAAAGCCATGACAAAAGAGGGTTGCAATATTGTTTCAGAATTTTCTTCCAAGCCACTGATCCCTGCAGCCAGCGAGATTTGATGTACATGTGCAGATAATGACAACTACATCGTGACTGCCACCTAACAATAATTATTCACAAATGTTAAGTATGTGAATAAATATGGGTCTTAGAATTTATGAAATATAAATATGTGAGAGACACAGTGCTTTAGTGGTCTATGCATATTATCGATTTACTCCTCACAACTCTATGAGGTAGGCACTGTATTATTATAACCATTTTGAAGGCAGAGGCTGAGGCACAGAGAGATTAAGACACTTGCTGAATGGTTGCAGCTAGCAAGTGGAGAATACAGGGTATTCCATCCAAGGCAGTCTGACATCTTTAGACTAACTGCAATTAGCAGCTATGCTGAATGGCGTCTCATAATAGCAATTAGTTCAGCTTTTTATTTTATTTTTTTGATGGTGGTGGCACAAAAATGACAAACTTTAAGGAAAGTGCTCAAACACTTTCATAAAGTTTACACATTGGCTGTCTATTTGGTTTAAAACAAACAAAAGGGAAAATGACCCTTGTATTACTGCCAGCTCATTTTCAAAATATGTGGACAATTCAGTAGATTTTCAGGGCTTCTTTTTGATGATCTTAGAAAGAAGTATTCAAAAGATATGCATACAGTCTTTTAAAAAGAGTGAGATGTATGTGCAGTGCACAAAGACATCCATACCTACCAATACGTACATGTGGTAGATCTTAAAACACTTTTATTGCATTTAGTTTCATATTGGTCTAAGTTTATATATGGACATTATCTTTGGAAAGGCAAAGAAATCACCACTATTAAACACTTGAAGGCCAAATATGTGCTTGATCCTCATGCAGCATGAAATTATACTTAATCTGTGCCCAGAGAGAAAAACCTGACTGAACAAGTATAACAATTGATTTTTTTTTAGTAGTTTTTTATCTCATCTCCTTCTTAAAGGACAATTAACACAACTGAACAATTACTTAGGATGTACAATACGAAGCTCTGAGTGTAGCTCTTTATATACTTATCAAATGAGTATAATAATCTGCTATAATTCTTCCCCCTGATTATATACAGTAGCTATTTCATTCTTTAAATGATATCTTATACTTTTTTTAGAAGTTGGTTAAATTGCTTAGGAGGAGAATATTAGGCTCAGTTTCTTTGAAGGATAATATAGTGGGAGTGACTGTATAATTATCTCTACCGGGCTTTCACCCATCAAACAATGGCGTCTACTATATCTATTGCTTTCCTGTGGAGAACTCCAGTTAATCCTACTAACTAGCACACAGCAAAATGAAGCAGGCAGATTTTATTTTTAACTTGGGAGTGAGAGAATAAGAGAAAGGAATACTAAGATTGGTTGAATCTAGTGCACTTGCAATTTTTATTTTAAGCCATTTCAGATATCCGTACTACCAAACAGGTACAGTAATTCAGGCATCACACTTACTTGTGTAGCAGTGTCCTATCAGGTACTATTTGCCTAAGATCAATCGTCCTTTAAACCACCCCACAGTTGGGCTACTTTATGCCTGGCAATTACTACTCTATTTTGGATGGAGAGATTTATTTTATTTTAAACTGATGTGGATTTTATTCTTAAAATGCCAAGCATACCAAATGCTTCATACACTCTAAATTTTTTTAAATAATTCAATGGCTTCCAACAGAAATAAGTTTTACACAAACCCTTCAACAAGTACATCAGGATTTTTAGAAGAATCCCATTCTCCAATGTTGTTCAATAGTATATCTATTTGTCTGCCTCTTCTACAAGACTGGAATAAAACTCAAGGGTGGGGTCTGTGGCAGTCTTATTCATGTGTGTGTGACCAATGACTGATATGGGGCCTAGCACTTTTACTCTCCTCTGCTTCAAACTGCAAATAAAGTTCACTGATTGCATACAGAAGTCAGAAATTAGAAGTTCAAACAAACTATGTGATGCTGCTAAATTAGTGAGTAAGGCTATCAGATTGCTACTAACCAGAAGGAAACTGTCATTAAACTGAAGTCACCATTCGTTTAAAAACAGGTTACCCCTCAAGTGGATTCAAGGTTATCTAGGGTTGGGGTGAGAATGGGGAACAAATGAGCTTGAGATTTCCAAATGTTCTAAAATTAGATAGAGGTAATCATTGGATGACTCTGTAAATAAATTACAAGTCACAAATTGTAAAAAGGCAAAACAAAAACTGTTTGGCTCAATATCTCTCTTCACTAACACAGTGATTGTTAGTATTTTAAATTGTGTCTTGAGTCATCAATTCACGTATTTAGGCTTCAGAGCCAGACTGCCTTGGCTCAAACACCATCTCTGCCACTTACTACTTTGGTGAGTTACACCTCTCTGAGCCACAATTTCCTTGTCTCATTGGGTTATTGTGCAAACCAGTAAATTGATATATGAAAGTGATATAGTAAGTTCTCAATAAATGTTGGTTACCGTTCCATATCTTTTATTTAATTATAATTTTTAAATATTTAGAGATAATTGGCTATTGCTGAAATGAGTTAAACTGACAGAACTCTATATAAAATCCTGGCAATATAAGCACTATCCTGTACAATACAGATGACATACTCCTCGCTTCATTCACAATCCAAGGACCCTCCAATTCAAGTATATCCAGAGTTATCTTTCAAAGGAAACTTCTAATTTCTTCTCAAATACCTTCAAGGCTCCAGTCTTTGTCTCCCAAACTGCTGTTCCCACTACCCCCAGATATCTAAAGGACAAGTAGACAACATACAAAGTCACTGCTTTACACCGAACCCATTCACAGGCTTTAAATCCTCACCACTGTATTCTTTTGGCTATATTCTTAATCCCACTTATTCCATTCTCCAGGCACTTCAAATTGGCTCACCCAGTTGAAAACACCATTCTTTTATGCACATCTTACTTCTACAATTGCAGTTCCTTCTGCCTAGACTAACTGTGGCCTGTCTTAGAAAGCTCCTATATATACTTTGTGACCCAATTCAAATGTCATCTCCTCTAGCTGACCTCACCCTTCTTTGTGACCTCATAGTTAGACATACACATCTCTATTAAAGCACACTTTGACAGACTTTCCACCCTCCAGGCTCAGCAGAAATGTCCCACATGCTCTAACAATACTGAGCTACTATGCATTACCTATGTTTTCAACTCTGAGCCTTGGCACAATTTCTTTCCTCTACCAAAAAAAAACTCTCCCCTCTTCTCTATCTTCTTCATGATGTCAATCTGGCAAACTCCTACAGGTTTCATAGACCTCTGTTTAGAGATGACCACCTCTCAGTAACCTCCCCAGGTCTACCAAGACTAGGTTTGCTTTGTCCTCTCAATGCCCCCAGCATACCATTTGGTGACCCTGAATATTGGTTTAAAACATCATCTGAGAAATTGTCTGTTGATGCACGTTTTGTGATAGGCTAGGAAAGTCCCCAGCACATAGCAGGTACTCAGTATTTGTTGACTGAATGTATTGGTCATCTCCTTTAAGAACAATCTGAGTTAGTGAATTGAAAGGTAAGTGAATCATATCACAAAAAAGCTATTATTTGGAAAAAAATAAAAATAAAAGTTGTCAATTTATCATTTTCACTGTAGTTTAACCTTTCAATTGCTGGACAGAGGTCTTACATGCTTGTATCCCTATTGCGGAGCCTGGTTTCTACAAAATGCTCAATTATGTTTCCTGAAATTTAATAAAAATGAAATATTACACCAGATTCTCAGCCATTAAACCGCTTTCTACAAATGACCAATTTATACGAAGCTCCTCAGTAGGTAAATCGATAGTGATACCACAAATCACAGAACTAGAAGATTCATTTATTTCAACATCCACATTTTATAAATAAAAAATAGGGTCCAGAAAATAATTGAATTACCCAAAATCATGCAGACAGGATCCCAACAAAAGGACTTCACCCTAACCAATATCATTAATTATGTCTAACTTAGAAAGATTCTTGTCATTATTGGAGTCAGATTTAGCACTTTAAGTATGGACTGTGCAAACACCAACTACTGGTACCAAAAGCTATAGTTAGAAATAAACAGATCAACAGTTTTTTCTTCTTTCTTTTTTTTTTACATGATCAGATTAAACAGGTGTTGATATGCATGAGAAGAGGAATAAATAAACTCTTGGCTTTATGTGAGTCATTTTCTGATGGGCTATTTCAAGACAACTGATATTTCTAAAGAGCTGATGTCAAAAGAGGCAATACCAAAGAACAACATAAGTAGGAAAAAAATCACTAATGATTTCTTTCATGGAACAATTCCGTAGAGTATGAAGAGTTACCACTTAAGGATTAATAGTATTGAAAATTTCCACTTGGAAGATTTCAAACTTTTAAAAACCCTCCAAAATTGACACCAAGGAGTAGGTATGTGACTCAACTCAATGTCACTAGGACTATATGACATTAGAAAACTCAACAAGGAACATCATTTTATATCCTTTTTCTTCAGTGTACTCATCTAGTAAAGAGATTAAAACAATCCACATGCTCACAGCTCTCTCCAGAATGCAAGAATTTCTCTAACGCACCTAAAAAACAGAAGCTTATATCCAAATCCTTAACTCCCAAGACAAATTCAGTATCTGCCATCTGAAACCTAAAATCATAGTTATCTATCTCCTTCTCTCAGGACTGCAGGCATCTGTTCCCCTGGCTCACCCTGGCTCATTTCAGTTCCTTAAAAGACCCAAGCTTGTTCCTGCCTCAGGGCACACAAACTATTCTGCAAGTGCAAGTTCGCAACTTGACCTGGAGGTGTCACTTCAGAAGTCAACCTCTCAGAGAAGCCTTGCACAACCTTCCTGGCAAACGTCATTTCAGACCCCTCCACCAATACCTTTTATCCTTTTTCGCTGTATGAATTTGTCTGCTGTTTTACCATTTATGTCCTTACCATTTATGTCTTAACCTCTTATCCAGCTAATGCCACTCAGAGAAAGTACCTCATCTATTTGAGTTATCGCCTCAAGTACCCAAAGTTCATACAACATAGTGGTACTCAATAAAGGTGTGATGAATGAAGAACAAAAAAACAACCTGAGTTCACAACGTAGGTCTTTCACTTAGCAGTTGTGTGATCTCTGGCAAGTCTCGCAGGCTCTATACTAAAATAAAGACTAGGGATAATAAGTATATCTGCTTGACAGTGCAGAAGCCTACAAGTTTAGGGGTAAATATTTTACAAACCACAAAAATAGTATTCGAACAATGGTAATAACAGTATCACTTTATAAGTCCTATTATGTGACAGGCTCTGTTCTAAATACATTACATACCATATAATGCCTTTGATTATAACACATTTTTTTTTCTTTTACCACTCAGAAAGAAATAATTGGTGACAGTTAATCTATATCACAGTGGTTTCTTATATCAACGATAAGATGCATTTCAATCCCAAAGAAATTAAACCAAGGGAAAAAAAAAAAAGATGCTTCATAGAATAGTAATAATATGAAGAGACTTCAAAAAGTTAGTGGAAAACGGAATTTAAAGAGAATACAAATCTTTCCATGAACCTTTTGAAGACCCTTCATACAGTATTAAATACTTAATACTCTTAACAATACTGTGATATAGGCCCCATTACCATCCCAATTTTAAAGATGTGGAAATTGAGGCACAGAGAGGTTAAGTAACTTGTTCAAGGTTACACAACAAACTCTACTAATAATGAGAAAAGATTAACAGGGATTCATAAAGCTTTATAGATTCAACTCTTAGAAGCCCATAAAATGCCAAGAGTTAGATTTGCTTCTCTAAATGACACAATTGAACCAGAAAATTTTCCTCACTGAAGTATGGTGTTCTGAGCTCTCACAATTTTCATGGCAAAGTATTATGAAAATAAAAGTAGAAAGATAAGTTTTAAACACTGAACTTCGAGTTTTTATAATTTGCATCCTCTTTGCATTTATATAACTCAGTTTATACCAAACCAATTTGCACTCATTTGAATTTTGCTTTTAAGTTTTCTTAATCCTTTCATTTGTCTGTTTTCTGTATTCATAAAGATACTGTAAGCTATCCTGCAAATGATAGTCTATTTGATTTTAGATCTCCTTTCTCCCCTTCTCCACCTTGCAAGCCTTGCTCTGAGCTTAGTGGGCATTAAATACATGTTGCTAACTAATTAAAAGCAAAAAAGATAGTCATTTTGGCATCATATCCCACAGCAGATATTTTAAAAGACACAACTCAAATGCATAGTATTGTTACCTTCTTGAATATGATTATTGGCAATCAGTATGATTTACACAGTGAGAGAACATGGCTTTTTGAACTACACAGAAATATCCAGGGGTGTCGTATGAGTGTTGGGGGGCGGGGAGGATCAAAAACAACATATAGAACACATTTAGAAATGTGACTGTGATTTGACCAAGACTTGGTCATTAAATACTGCTTAGGCTGATCATAGTTGAGATTAAAAAAAAAAAAAAAAAACAAAACTAAGTTATTTGGTGAGGTGATGAGAAATAGCTAATAAAGCAACACAGTCCTCATCATTTTAAAAAAAATCTTTTACATATAAAATCACCTCAAAGTACAGAAAAGTTATTTGCAAAGTCCTATTCCCACATATGAAAGCCAGGACATGTTATTTCAAATCACCTGTGAAATTCTAACATACTAGGAAAAACAATCAAGGTGTGAACCCCTTTTATACTGTCTTATAATCATGCAGAGAAAGATTGAAAAGAAACACAACTGTATAATTTTCTAATTTTTCCTCATCAAGGACATTAGATAGTTGAGAAGTTACTGAGAATACAAAGTTAAACCTTGTTAATTTTTTAAAATTTTTGTTTTATCATAGGAAAACTCCTATTAACTACACTATGAAATCTCTTTCCTTACAAACAGGTTAAGAATTAAAAGCTGTTCCAAAATCCCTTTGTGTCTATGCCCTAATTGACACTCTTCATTCCCCCTGCCCACACCATCCCTTAGTTGCAGGAAGAAAGGACCTGCATTTCCTGGCCAACAGCTTAGTCCACATCTACAAAAGTTTAAAAATTTTCTGAGTAAAGGAACTTTCATGCATTTCCCAGTAGTACATGTTTATAAAAATAACCTTGAAATGTAGTAAAAGTCCCTTTTGAGTGACTATATATTGAGCGTTTTCATTATTTTAATGTCAGATATGTATTATTTTATTTGGTTCTTTAAATTCTTTCACCACAGTAACATACAACATGCATTTGACAACCTATTTATGAGCAAACAAAAATTCTATTCAGGATTTTTTAAACTGCTGGAAGTATTAGCTTTAAAAATTATAAAAGCACTAAAAATATCTCACAACTGCTTCCTAATGGGCTACACTGCTGTGTTAATTCCGCTTATCAGAAATTTGTAAAGTATCTGTGTGTATACTGCTAATTTGTATCTTTTTAAGTATCTTGGCACTTTGAAGAATGTTTTTTCTTGGACAGGAGCTTGCTTGTCCTATTCCCATGGGTACATAGGTGTATGAAGGGGTATGCTCTATCCATGAGGAGCCCACATATAATGTGATGGGATAAGCCATGTACAAATGTCAAGGGAGCTAGTTACTCATGCTAGGATTTTAGTACAGGAGCTTCCACTAAATCTCCTTGGATGTTAGTTTGACCACCTACTCAAAAAAAAAAAAAAAAAAAAAAAAGTTGTTCTTACATTCCTTAAGGAATCATTAAGAAGTGAACATTACTTGAGATGGAAACCTTTAGTAATATCCTTTATTAAATATGCTCCTCTGGAAACATTTACATTTTAGAGACTAATTTCACCAAGAAACCTGAGAATTCCTTCTAGTGTCTGGATCAGCCAAAATTATTTCACAAACTCACTTTAAAATTTGTTCAAGTAGCTACATCTTATTGCAGATGAGGGAACAAGGCCGTGCTATGATACTGTCACCCAAGCAAGCCCACAAGAGCTTCTGTATAAATTTACGATTAGGAATAATCATATGGCGCAGACTGCCTTTCAGTTAGTATGGAATGCAAGAGCGCTATCCAATAGTTTTATAGTCTTAAAACCAGAATGAAAATATGTACATGTGAAACATGGATCTAGAATCTACGGTAAGAAGCAGTAGGAAAGTAAGAGGAGCAGATCGTAAGGTTAAGGAACTTGTTAACTTGCAAACACCTGGGAAAAGTCCCAACCTCAGATATTTGGTTAACCCTGACTTCATAAATTCCTCCCTCCTCCCTATTTCACTGACCATTCATGTCCACTCATACCCATCACTTAGCTACAAGACCGAACTCACCACCACATATTGACACACTACCTCCAGAATATGTTCCCATTTTAATCACATTGCTGTAGCCATCTGGAGTCTCTTTGCCTTTATGAGAAATCAAAGCATTCCACCTTTAACTAGTCCGTGAAACCTATTTGGTTATTCGGGGCAGGCAGAGGGAGGCTATCAGCACCTTGAATACTGCCATCATTAAATGAAGAAAGTTTATTCTTTACTTCTTGGGTTTTCCATGTGGAGGGATCTTCCATGGAGAAACACTCCTGACATCTATCTGTGTCTCACTCATTCTTCTCCTGTGGAGATGCAGTGATTTAATTGATTAGTGAACTGGAGGAAAGAAACAGGGCAGGTGTGGTTCAGTCCTTTTCAGAGCTCTACTTCAAATCTGCTGCCTGCAAGATCATGCTTTTCTCTACTTCTCCAGACTTAGAGGAGTAGCATTACTCCAGGAGAAGCCTACAGGTGACAAGTGCTGGTACTATAGTGAGGACAAATCTGTCTATTCAGAGGTAAAGCAGGCAGCACTGAGTCGATTCCCTTGGCCCAAGGCGAATGCCAGTCACCTGAGGTGTTTTGTCAGCCATAAGGCTGACATTTCAGTCTCCATCCGTCAGACTCCTCTATTTCTCAATGGCTTCTGAACGTGGGTAGAGAAGAGAGATACTATTTATTGTGTCTCCTGAAATCACAACAATTAATACTCAGTTAACCCCGTTCCCTTGTTTTTCACACAGCCTTTCTGCTACCCTTTAACTTGTACTCACTTGAAATGCACCCCCCACCCCTTTTCCTCTCTCATAAATCTGGAGTTGTGCAGATTCTTGAGAAAGCCAAAAAGTTCAGGACTGATCATTAGATTTCAAGTGGGTCTCAGTACTACACAACCACCTTTCATGGATCCATGTATCGCATATCACAAAGGGTCCATCTAAATTCCTTTTGCTTCTCATGCTTCCACGCCCCCTTTGCAACACAGAACTTCCTTTCCTACTCTTAAAAAGAGTGAGGCTACATAGCCTAAATTTCCTACTCTGATTACTCTCTTCTCAACAGCTTATCTTTGTTTCTATAGACATACTCTTCCTTTCTCTGCAGAGATGGAGGAAGAGATGCCCAATCTCCATGCTAAGCAAATCTTTCTAATCACATTCTTGATTCCAGTTGCTAATCCTTCCTCTGGAACTTGTTTCCCTCATTCTCTCCCTTCTCCACACTCACTAGAATCTTCCATGGCTCCCACTCTGTGAGTGCTTTTCCTCTGGCAGGTCTCAGTTTTATCTGGGAACAGGGTAGGTGGTACTCAGCTCTGGTCCTCCTCTTCTTTTAAACTAACCTCCTCCCTTTTATTTATTTATTTTTTTGTTATGTTTTGTTTTGTTTTGTTTTTAAACAGCAAACATCTTGAAGAGATGGACAAATGAAAGCTTTGGGATATGAACTAAACTCACAGAAAGTTCCACTGCACGTCAAAGTAACACCAGAAAATGAATCTAAGTCTTCTAGATGAGTCTTAAGCATTTTGACTTGAATGCTGCATCTTTAAAACCTTCCACTTGGCTGAGTTAAAAACTCACTATGATAGAGAGGTGCGTCAAATGTTGAGTCTCTACCATGCCCACAGCTCTGTTTAAGCAAAGAGCCTCAAAGAGTTGTTGGTTTTAATAAATTTATTGCCATAGCTTTGTAATGGGTAATTCTGAACTCTGGCCACAACTAATTGAATCAGAGATTGAACCGAAACCAGATTAGATACCCATGAGTATGCTGGAGGAAGAATTCCTTCCCAATTTGTCCTGGGAAGGAATCAGTTAAAATAATGGTCCTATTGCTCGGGGCATTTGAGTCCATCCATACGGGGAAAGAGCAGCTGGTAGAAGGGATAGAATAAAACAAAAGTGAGAGATACAGTGAGTATGAAGAGTTCATGAGGTAGCAGAAGACGTAATATAATGAACACCTCGGTGTCCGGAAGAAGACTAAACAGAGTCAAGAACAGCAGCAGCAACAGGAAAGAGAAAGGGAAGCCAAGCCCTGTTCAATGGATCTCCACTGGAGAAGGAAACCCTGGGTGCTTATTTTTGAGGGATGACAAAAATCAGCTACTGTTGTGTGCTCAACAATATTCCAAGTCTCCACAAGGCTTGGTTGTCTCACTGCTGACATGGTTTTGGGGCTTCTTTCCTTCCCTTTGTACACTCGCCATACATTCTCATCATCTAAAGTCATCTCAGGTAACATTAGGCACATCTTGGCTTCCTGCAACCTGAAAGGACCTAACTAAAACAGACATGAGAAACAATTTCTTTATTCTAAAAGAACTTAGGAAAACATGATTCTGGTCCATAGTGGTATTATCACGGTTGAAAACCTGACTAAGTCTATCAATAGAATGAAAAATAAGATAAAATAGAAAGATAGGGGGAAAAGTTTATTTTGTGACTCTCTCCTTATAAAGCACCACAACACATTATCTGTGATCTGGGAAATATCAGTGAGAATGCTCTTCTGCAATCTACAGTATCATAAAAGCTATTCAGACTAGCTCTATTCTCTTACATACCCACATTTTCAGATTTTAGCCCTGATGAACTACCTTCAATATGACCAGCTGGGAAAGGTGGAAAGAGGTAGGATGGTTTGGGAGGTGAACTTGACTCTCTGGACCATCATATCATATAATTAGTACAGAGAATTCAATTGTATATTCTTAAAGCCTTATTGTGCGACACACTTGTTTCTTAAAGAATAAGCTAAAGGTATTATTTAGTGCATTGCTACATTTGCATTCTAAATTATGCTAGAAATTTTTCTTGTGTTAAGAACCTTCTTCTATCTCAATGAAGAGTGGTGGCTGTTTTAAGTAAGCAAAACCATTATGAGAATATCCTACTCTTCTACTACAGTAAGTGCCTAAAACCAAACCACAGTGCCATGGAAAATAACCTCCCCAACATTTACTCTCCTGGCCACAAGTGTCTGTTTAGAGAAGTGTCTGGGTTGGTCTGAACAAGACAGTCATAAGCAACTAAGTGGAAGCCCAGGTCAGTAACCTGAGCTAATATGAGAATTCTAACATTTGAGATGGTGGTCCAAACTGACTTTTGATAAATCTCAAAGAAACAAGCAATTGCAATTCTAGATTCATGTGTACACAAAGATACATACACAAGGAAGCTCATCTTAACATTGTTCATAATAAAGAGAAGCTGAAGCCCATCGATGTAGAAGAGGTTAAATGATGGTACGCTTATACTGTGGAGCAGGGTACAGGTGTGAAAAATATGCTAAATCCTTTTTACTGACGTGAAAGACGTAAAAGAAAAAGTAAATTGGGGAATGTAGATAATATTATAATACCAGTTATGATACTATTTATGATATAATATCATTTATGATCATAAACCATGATTGATAATTTACATATACATAAATGTATATATACATAAATATTAGTAAAGGATTGGAAAGATGTATAGCAGACAGACAATGCTGATGGAAAAAGAGTGGGAGTTGGGGGTGAGAAATAGATTGGATAGTGAGAGAGGGCTTTTCCATTCTAGTCCATATACTTCTAACTGCTGGAATCTGTTGTGATAAGAATTTATTTGCATATTGCATGCATGTACGTATTTCAGTAAAGTTAAGGAACAGGAAGCCTACAATGTGCACACATGTTTGACTGGTGGGCCAGCACACAGCAGTGGAAGAATCACTGGATTTGAAATCAACAGGGCCAGGCATGAGGCCCAGCTCCACCACTTTACAAGCAGAATTTGGTATAACTTATTCAATTCGGTGTGCAATACATGGATGATAGTTTCTGACAAGGTAGACTTACAGCCTTGATGTGATAATGAACATAAAACCACTCTACAAACTGCTGAAAACTACAAAACTGCTATTATTACCCTTGTTCATACTGTTTGACCTCCCAAATTTCCCTGGGGAAAAATTGTTAACTTAGTGACAATACATCATTTGTTTTCAACTCCTCCGTTTGGGCCACACTGTTTTATCCTCTGTCTCCTTTTGCTAAGGTCTGAAATTAAAGCAAACATCAAATACGGCCGTAGGATTTTATTTTATCTGTCACATACTGCTGTCATCAAACACACTTGAAATGAGTGGGTTTAGTTCAAATAAAACTGCTTCTTTCCCAAACTCAACAAGCAGGAAGGGGGGAGACAAGGAAGCCTGCACTTGAACCACATTCAGAACCGCCACACATTACATTTCAAGGAGAACATCCATCTGGCAAGCTGACACAGTAATAAGTTCTTTTAATTGTCAGGTCAGGCAGATTACAGATACAGGCTGTCAATTCTTTCACTGCAGTTTTATTTTGTTAATGGTAGCTCATTAAAAAGAAAAAAAAAAGTCATTCTGTGTAAGAAAACTATCCTCCTTCCTTCCTTCCTAGGACTGATATAAGCAGACGGAAAGCATCTCCTATTGCACATCAACTATGTTGGAACTGTGGTTGGTGGAAATTCAAGAATGAGTATGTCAAAAGTCCTGCCCTGCAGGAAATCACAGCCAAGAGGGGAAATAAACTGTGACACCCAAAATGACACTCCTATGAATCAGAGATGCTGGTACACTTGATATTCCCCATCTTAGTAATGGACTTCTTCCTCAAATGTACATATCTATTTAATCTTGGCAGTTTATCTCTCTGCTAGCTGAAGGAAAAGAGCAATGAGGAGTCAGATTCTGAAAAGGTGGTGAGCGTGTTTGTGTGTGTGTGTCTGCACTAGCACGAACAGTACACACTACGGCGAGCCTCCCCTCCAAACTCAGGCCAAGCTGCTCTTCTCCTCACCCTTACTCTAGCTGCTCACACCCCACGTGCTACAGACTCTCTACAACTCCTTGTTCTCATTAGACCCTGCACGTGCAAGCTGCCATATCTTCACTCACAACAGTTTGCTCTTCTAAAATGTCTCCATCCTCTAAACTTCTATTATACTTTAATCATATTTCACAGAATCAGTGCTAGATAAATATCTGTGGATAAGTAAAGCCTCCTAACTTTGGACACAATAAGCACTTCCTTGCAAAAAATAAAAATAAAAAAGGATAGTAATACAACAAATTAGGAAGTAGAACATGCTGGAGAATTTACCAGAGTTGAAAAGATCTGATCTTACAAATGATCTGATTCAATGCCTTGTAAAATGTGAACTAGATGCTCAGAGAAGTGAGGTGATTTGCCAAAGTCAAGTAATTGGTGTAAGAGGAGGGTTTGGAATCTGCTCTTCTGACTTTTAGTCTAGTGCTTTTTATACGATGCTGTTTCCTTACATTTTTGAGTAATGACAGAGACGTGTACTGACAAGTTCAGTGGATTAGTAAGTATAGGATAGAATTCCATTAAAGAGAGAGGAGAAAAATCAAGGATGCTTATGAAAACAAATATACTTTTGTTTTCAGTGACTGCCTACCAAAAAAAAGCTTGAAACAATGTACACTCAGGTATGAAATGGACCTCTCCTGCCAATCACAATGGAAAAATGTGCACTACCACGCTCTGTGGATGCCAATGGTAAAAGTGAATTTCTGCATTGGAGTAGAATGTCCTTTGAGCTTGACAAGGAATTTAATGTTACATACTTAATAGAAAGTGAGGGAAATGTCGATCCTATAGGGTTAAGAAAATGGTTGAAATTTCCATTTCATTATCATGTAAGAAAAAACTAATTTGCTTGGAACTAATAAGCGTACAGACATTCTAACTTGGATTGGGAGTTGCATTTACATTCAGGCCAGGATGTTGGTCTAGGAGCAGGATGTTCCTTGAAATCTAGGCTAAGTAGCACTTACTATAGACTCCTGAGCAAATCATTTCATCTCTCAGCCTGTTTCCTCGTGTCTAAAATGTGGATAAGAATCCCCATCTTCAAGGGTTATTGTTAGACTTCGATAACTAAGAATACATAAAATACTTTGTAAACTCTAAGATACTAGTTGAAGACACTGAATTATCATTATCAAGAAGGAAGACCAGCTCTTGAAAGACCTTTTGATCAGCCAGGCTCAGGGTAATGGTGAGATTACATAAACTCTGAATTCCAGAAAAGAAAGGAAACACAGAAGAGGGTGGGCTTCAATACTTGAGTATCCACTAAACTAAAGCATACGTGAATGGACCTAAACAATCTGTGCAGCTCTAGAAAGATGCAAGGGATAGGACTGACATTTAAATACGTAGAAGGAAATGATTTGGCATGGGTCGAGGAGTAGGTTAACCTGAGAGTCAGGACTGGAAGCCAAGCTCTCGGATCCCACTTCAGGACTCTTTCTCCTATACAAAATTATGTAGGAGACTAGGAAACAACCAAAGTATGAGAAATGGACAAGGAAACTGGCATCACAGTGCTGCAGAGATTGCTGGGTAGTGTTTTGAGGCCTCACTAACCAGAATGGGATCTTGAGTGATGACTGCAGACCATTTTTCCCTCAGTGCAATGGAAGACTCCTTACTGGTAGCATAGCACAGAGACAAAAATCAGTGAAGAAACAGAGATGCTTCAGAGACAATGGGCCATCTATCAGAGGGGAAGTAAACCTGCATTTAGTAGGTGTTAGCCACTGTGTTAGATGTTCTTTATGCATTTTCTCTCATAATTCTAATCATGTCAAAAGATAAATATAACCATTCTTCTCTTACCAACAGGGAAATTAGAATCTAGAGAAGTGAAATATCCTCCCAGCACTCACAGAGGTGCTCTGGGACAGAACCTGAATTTAGGTCCCAGGCCCCAGAGTGAGACAGGAGCCCTTCCACTTCGCCAGGTGAATGGCTCCATTCCATGTCCAAGCCCAGCAGACAGAAGGGTGCAAGGCCCCGGAAGTAGGAGGTCAGGAAAGCGGCTGTATGGACAGCTGGCATTCAAAGATAACAGTGGTTTGCAAAAAAGTCTTTTCTCTTGGTACATATTTCACATGTCATTTGACATTCTAATGAGATCCTGAACAGGATACATCACATATACATCTGATAGAATATTTAGGACTCAATTTTCACCATCGTTGAATATCTTTATGCAATTCATATACTCAAACCTGTGTGAATAATCAGGTGGTTTGATGGTGGGCCAATTAAGAGCTGAATGCTGGGCCATGTGTCATCAGAAGGAATTACTCCTCAGTACCAACTAGAATTCCAGTATAGTCCACTTGGATGGAAGAGGTGCTAGCAATGAACTACTTCAGTTCCCTCAGGCTCCATCTGGGGAGACTAAGGCCCATACAGAGGCAAGATCACATAATTAGACAGGGCATAGAGGCAGAGCAGGTACTAGAATCCACAATTTTTGTTTCCTCATCTCTATGATACCTTCCTATCCCTCACTTGAGACAAAAAGTCAAGATCTTCGTTTTATCAAAAACTCATCTTTTCCCCCCTGAGTTCAGAATAGATCAAAGGCACTGCTGCTTGGACAAAAACTGCTTCATGTGCACATGTCTGTCAGTAGACAGAAATGTGACCAGACACAATCAGTGTAACCTCACTGTCCTATTGACGCATCCTTTGACCTTTGGGAAATCTGTGGTTTTACTCAGCTTTTATTTAAGAGAGCAAGTGGGTGGTAGAAATGTCAAAATAACTAAGGTCCGGCCGTCCTGGTAACTATTCACTGAATTTTTCTAAAGAATGTGGAGGGTTTGATTTTTCCCCTCATTTGTCTTCGTTTGTTCAGCAAACACCTGCTGAGCGTCTATCCCATACCATGTACCACTGTGTTAGATGCAACAGGAAACCCAGAAATGGAAGCAGACACAGTCACACTGCCTAGGATTAGCAAGCTTCCAGTCTAGTCAAGGAAATGCAATATGCACAGCTGACCATAACTGTAACAGAGTACAGAATGTGAAAAGCGTCCAAAGAAGGGTGTACATCAACTCGAATGGGCTGGGAGGCAGGTTCCAAGGTAAAGGGTGAGAGTGACAGATAGATAGTGATGAATGGCATTATAGGCAGATGACACTAACAGAGAAAAGACCAAGAGCTGGAAAGTTACGGATCCCACTGAAGAGGTGTACATGAAGAAAGGGTATGAGCTCAGTATAATACAGCACAGTGAGGTGGGAGGATAAGGTATGAAGACACGGGTTTTCATCCTGGTGTTTTTGTTATATACCAGTTTACCTAGAATTAAGGAGTCATTTTAAAGGAAAGGCTCTTGTTTCTATAAAATAATTAAAGAACTCAGGGACAGACAAGGAACTTACTGGCCAGGGTTGGAGTAAAAATCTTGTTGGCACATCTATGTGGGAGTAAACAAGCTTTGTAAGCTTTCTGCTCAAGAATACTGACAATACACATCCTCTATTCCGTGGGGTCTTGCACAAGTCAGTTCACTTCTCTGTACCTGTTTAATGATTTATAACATGAAGTACTGAAACCGGACCCTCTCAACTCTCCTGTCCTCTGATGTCTTGCTTACTGTGTAATTAAAAGCACATAAAAGAGAACATTTATATGCACATTCTGGGGATATGATAGTATCTTGAATAAATTACAGCACTCGCAACAATAGGATTTGACTTCTATAACTTCTGGTTTCCCTTGTATTATTCTTGTCTCTTACCTTGACTCAGGAGAATTTGCTAGCTAATGTACTGTGCTTGTGGCACAGCCTACACAGAGTCTATTGAGGAGGAGCCAGGTGGGAAGTATGGATATAGCCTCTTCACTAGCAACTTATCACTCCTCACGAAGCAAACTGAAGAGGTGAAGGTATTACTTTTACCACCTAGATTACAACTATCTGAGAAAGGCAAGAATCAGCTGTTGCCCTTTATGAATTGGCACAGGAATTGAAAGAGACATTTGCTCATGATATCTCATTCTGTCCGTAGATACAGCTCTTAAAATATGCCACTCACTGGCGGAGTTGCTGCTTAATGTACTCCTCCTAGCCCAGTGCTTGATTTAGATTTGCAAAGCTGCTTTTGAAGAATCTAATAAAATACAGACTAGCTGTTTTTCCAGTTTATAAACAGTTACCTTCATTCATATATTTCAAAGAAGTTAAAGGAAAGAAATATCAAACTGTTATTTATTTTTTCCTAATTCACGAAGGCACTTTTGAAACTGTTAAAGGGACCATTATTTATCGCTTCTCGGCCTTTTGGCTAAGATCAAGTGTAGTATCTGTTCTTATCAGTTTAAAGGGACCATTATTTGAGCTTCTGGAACTATGAATGAGAAGCATTCAAAATAAGAGTCCATTTTAAGTTCGAGATTCCAGAAATGGAAAGAGAAGGCAGTCTCCACAGAAGCACCCACCATAAGGCAAGATCACCAACCATGAAATCAACCATCCTGAACAATAGCTCAGGATCACTGCAAGGGGTGAGAAAATGACAGGGGTTTATACCTGTGAAATAACCTACAGAGGAAGGAAATAGAGATAAAAAAGACACTGAAGCATTATTTTAAGAAATTAAAATTCTTTTATAGGAAGTTCCAGTAATTAAGATTTTATCCCATCATTACTACATTGGGTATTAGCATGACCCTGTAGGTGACATGCCAATCAACAACCAGGGGATTCAGAAACCATTTTAATTTCAGGCCTGAAGTGCCTAAAGTGCCAAGCCTCGCGTTAGGTTCTGAGATACGAGTAAGATAGGATTTCTCAGGGAGCTCACAATCTAGAAGACTATGTGGAAGTAATTAGATGATATTCAATTCATGTAATGATGAAAAAACAAATGGATCAAAAATGAAACAAAGCAAAACAAAAACAAAACAGAGGCCAAAAAATAGTACAACCAACTCAAGCACAACTCTAGAGAGATAATGATTTATTTAGGATAAGAAAATACAAGGCAGGTGTGTGTTCTGTTAATTTTAGTGACTGTTTTATTCTCAATCATTTAGAGCTAACAATTAATGGTAATTTACTATGTGATAGATAATGTATTTAACTCATTTAATTTTCCTAATAACCCTATGAGGCAGATGATATCATTTCCTTCCTTTCAAAAGAACATAAAGGACAGAGAAAGGATAAAATGTCCAAGCTCAAACAACTAGTAAATATGGGACTAGTATTTCCCCCCAGGCAGGGTAACTCCAGAGCCCTTGCATTTAACCATTATTTAGTGTGGCTTCCACCATGAGAAAAAAAAGTAAAGCAAGTCGCAGCAGAAAGCTCAGAAGGAGTGATGAGAACTGCTTTGGCCAACACGGCCCCCACCAAAGATCTAAATCCAGTGGTCCAACTTCAATCCTCAGGGCAACCGGTCCAATAGTGCTGATAACTGACCCTTCACTCACTCCTGAAGCGCGTCTTTCACTTTGTTTCTGGACATCACTGTCCTTTGGCTCTCCTTCTAACTCTATGTCCCTTATTCAAGACAACCTTAGGGATGGCCCATTAGCTACACTGGTTAGAGTGCAGCCTTATAACACCAAGGTCAAGGGTTCAGATCCCCATACTGGCCAGGTGCCAAAAATAAATAAATAAATAAAAAGACAACCTTTAATGGTTCCTCTGTTTCTCTCCATGGCATCAAAATACTGGTCCCTAGGGATTAACTCATCACCTTTGTTGATATCACCCAGTCTCAAGGTTTTAAATTTGTTCTACTGACTCCTGAATCTATATCAAATCAAGACCTTGCCCTTGAACCCCAAACTCAAATATACACTTGCTTATTCAATCACTACTCGGAATTCTAACAAATCATTCAAATATGACATATCCAAAACCAAATTTCTAGTCATTGTTTCTCCTTTCCCCTCAAAACAACAAGAACAAAAACAAAACTACTCTTCATGCTGTTTCCTGACATCTCACTAAACGGCATGTCCATTCTCCTCACAGCTCAGGATAAAAACGTAGGAGTCATTCTTGACTCTTCTTTTGCTCTCACGCTCCGCATATAATCCATTCACGAAATTGTTGACTCTACCATTGAAATATATTCAAAATCCTGCTACTTCTTATCACCTTTCCCACTACCTGCCATACTTACTGAGTCCAACCAGCTATCATTTCCAGTTTGGATTATCACCATAGCCTACATTCTCTTCTCCACAAAGTTGCCAGAATGATCCTTAACATAAGTATGATCACATGGCTATACATGTGCTCCATTTCACTGAACGTGAGAGTCAGAATCCTTACAATGACCTGCAAAGCCCTTGGTGACAATCTGGGCCCCTGTTACCTGCTTGACCTTATCCTTTCTCACTCCCTGTAGGACCACATGGATGAAGCCACTCTTGGATACTTGACTCTTTCTTTAAAAGGCCAGTTGCCAGCCATGCTCTTCTCTCAGGGCTTTCACACTTGTGCCCCTGTCTGTCTAGAACGGACTTCCAAATACCTACATAGCTCACTCCCTCAACTACTTGAGGTCTCTGCTCAAATGTTACCTCCTTGTAAGGCTTTATGTCAAATAGGGCAACTATTACTCCAACCAACATGTTCTCTCTCCCCTTTGTCTTGCCTTATGTTTCTCTATAGCACTTAATCAGACTTAAATACTTACCTGTTTATCATGCCACAGGAATATGAATTATTGGAGGAAATATACTTTGTTTTATTCACAGCTGTACCCTCCCCCTCTAGAAACAGCCTGATATCCAACAAGTGTTCAGTAAATATGCCATAAAGACAAAGAAATGACTCCTCAGGTTACTCTACTCAAGTTCTAGAAATCAGACTCAACTTGAAGAACCTGATAGCATAAGAAGTAATGCAGCAGTGTAAGCATTTCTAAAAGTGGTTTGTTGATTTAGAACCAAAGTAAAATATTATATGTCACCATAGATTTGGACTGTGAGTCACAGACTATTAAATTGGGAGGCAGCTGTGCTGGACCAGAAAGAGAATAACGGGGAGTCGGGTGACACTGGCCCAGCCCTGGCAGTGCCACTGCTCTGCTGCATAACTTTAGACAAGCAGCTTCTTCCCTGTGGATTCTCCTACTTCAACTAAATAAGATAGCAAATCCCCTCAAATCTCTAGCTCTCTAAAGTTTGGTAGGAATTCAAGTACCACTCGTTCAAAAGATACTCCTTCTGGGTTTGTTTACAAGACATATTTCACTGTTGTCAGCTCTATTTGCAAGTTAGGAAAGAAGTCACATTTGAAATTGTGTGGCTTTTCTGAAAAGTTATGTCACATCATTAACACATAAAGCAGGGGATAGAAGGTTCTTCTTCTCCATGCCCCACAGTGGGTGTTAGATATTATCAACTACAACATAGAAGGAACAAGTATTCAGGACACTAAACTCTTCCAGAAGGAGATTTTTTTTTTTAAAGAGCATCAAATTCACACATGAAAAACAACTTGCAGTTTTCCTTCAAATGTACTCCTTTCCCATCCTTGATATGTCGTCTCACAGATGCAAGGGATGCGATACCCTGTTTTCTCATAAGTAGTAGATATGACCTTTAAAAATACATCCCTCTTGATTCCCCAGCCTGCAATCCCATGAAAATCAAAGCCAGGTTGCTATTCTGCATTAACATTTCTGGGATCAGATATAATGTGGGCACCTCGATTCTATCTGTGTCGAGACATTTTCACACAAGTGACTCACTCAGTAGAAGCTGGGGCATTGAACATCACTCTGACACCATCTCCTTTGAGGTTGATTCCACCCTGGTGGTGTTACAAGCCGACATCCTGTTCAGCTGCAACACAACAATGTAATTGGAACTGACTGAACAATAAATCTCAATTTCCCTGTTCCATCACGAGAATCTTTCAATTTACGAGGCTCCTTCTATTCACCAGCTCCTCCACTGCATTAGGAACCATTCCGGAACAAGCACACAAGTTAACTGCCCACTCTTACGTTAAAAGCACAGGGAAGCAGGGACAATTCTTTTATTAGACTTCTTAAATCTATTCCTTGAAAATAGAGAAAACAGCATGTTGCTTCTGGGCTGAATATATATAGAGGTCATCCACCTCCTCCCTCAGGTTTTGTCAGCTCCAAAAGGCACAAGCTCAATAAGCTGAAATTCCAAGGAATTTCTTTGTCCTCCGAACTATCCCCTCCCTGCTACAAAGTACCCGTTTTCAAAATCTGAGACACCTTTTCCCAATGAAGGCCTACCTGAACTTTTTACCCAGCAAGTCATAGACCATAAATGGTGTTCCCTTAGGCTCCAGAAAAACCAAGTGGGGAAGAGGGTACAAAAGAACAGAATAAAAAGGGTTGAGAACATTAATGATATATATGTGGCACTAAAATGTGTCCCAAGTATACTGAGTCAAAAAACAGACTTCAATTTCCTGTCGAAATAGATGTAAAAGATTGTTGGATACCATGGAGCTACTTACTTCCTTAGCCTGATTTCATTACGGATTAAATATTCTGTGCTAAAAAGAATTAAATAGTTTCCTACTGCCATCAGGATAACTTAAGAACTTTTTACATAGGGCGCAAAACACACTTCATGACTGGCTACTTCATCTCTTCTCACACTCTATGCCTCAACATTGTGAAATTATTTACATTCCCAACAACAGACTGTTATAGGAAGAACAGTAGCCCCCCCCTCCCCCCCAATGCCTACACTCTAATTCCTGGAACCTGTGAATATGTTACTTTACATGGCAAAAGGGACTTTGCAGATGTGATTACAGTTAAAGATTTTGAGATGGGGATATTAGCCTGAACTATCCGGTCAGGCCTAATCTAATCACATGAGTCCTTAAAAGCAGAGAACCTTTCTTAGCTGTGACCAGAGGCAGACATGACTACGAAAGAATGGTCAGAGAGATGCAATGCTGCTGGTTTTGAAGACAGGAAGAGAGACCATGAGCCAAGGGACATGGGCAGCCTCCAGAAGCTGGAAAAGGTAAGGACACTGACTCTTCCCTAGATACTCCAGAAAGGAATGCAGCTCAGCTGACATCTTCATTTTAGCCAAATGAGACCTAAAGTGAACTTCTGACCTACAGAACTGTGTGTTGTTTCAAGCCACCAAGTTCATGGTATTTTGTTACTAAATGATAGAAAACTAAGCTGTAGACCAAGCTCGCTTCCACTCTACAGCCATTGCTTATGATGTTTCATGAGCAGGTAATGGCTCTTATAGCATCCTCTATTTACCTTCCATAGAGTTTTCCACATGATATTTAAATTAGCAATACAGGACTCTTCTCCCAACCCCAGTACCCACTAGACTTCTCACCCCTTGAGTTTATTCAATGCTGGGTCACTAGCCCATGGTACTCTTGTTCTACTGTAGAAATCAATACAGTTCTACCATAAATATGTGTTCGGTAAATGATTCTCAGTAGGAGGTTAAGATATAATAAGTCATGGAATTATAAAACATTACAGTTGGTCACAACTTTAGAGATTATCAAATGAAACAACTCACTTGAAAGATGGGGATATTTGAAACCCAGAGATGGGCAGGTCACATGGACACAATGAAATTTTCTTTCAGTTTATCAGTTAATATTGAAACCATTTGCTGGAGCTCCTCCAACTGACTTGCAAGGACCTCCAAGACGGTATTGCACCTTTCTAACTTAGACTTTTCCCATTTCTCCCTTCTCATACCCTACTCACAAGACAAAGCTAAACTGCTCATGGTTTTCGGAAATGGTTCATGTTAACCATCTCTGCTCTAACCTACATTATGGAATGTCCATAGTTAACCAGTTACTACGGGCCGGGCTCAATGGACAAGAATCTCCTTGGCAGAAAGTGACTCTTCAGCAGCTGCCACCATCTCACCTACTCTCTAATACACACCAGTCTGTACATCTATCTCCATTTTCTTTTATGGCCCAAACCTTGTACTCTATATACTCTATTAATGTATATGTCAAATATTCCCTACTAAAATGTAAGTTCCCTAAGAGAAAGTTCATTTTTTTGTAGCCTGGTGACCAATACAGTATTTTTTTTAATATATACCTATTAGTTGAATTAGAGGCCAAAATATTAAAAAGTATTTGGAAATATTAGAAACTGTAGAAGCAACTAGGTTTATTATTAAACTTAATTTTTTAAAAAAGGTCAGCATTTGGTCTCTCTCCATGAGTTTATAGTTTGGGCATTACTTCTCTGTGTAGAAACTTATGCAGTTCTTATTGAAAATATCCTACGACCCAATTTCCTTCTCTAGACACAACAGGATCCCTCAGGCTCATAAGGGGACACTTTGTCAAAAGTTGGACCGATACCAACTAATGTTTGGAGATGTAATAAAGCACTTCTATTTGTTATCATCTCATTTAAAGCACAACCCCATGAGTTAGACAGCACAGATACCAGTGTCTCCATTCTAGAAATAATAGATACGGTCTTTTCTTACCATGGGCTATGTGCACAATCATCTTTAACCAACAGCCTTTCCAGTCAACTCACCAGTAACTTGAAGCCTTTAAGTGCAATGGACCAGCTAATTCTTGCTTTACTAAGATTTCAGTTACCAAAAATAAATGAGTGCTTACAGCGTGACCACTGTGGTTAATATCTAAAGGCGTCTTTTTTGATTTTTTCAGAAACGGTTGCATTGCTTGCTTTCTTATTCTGCTCTACCTTGAATTACGCTTTTAAAATTTTGCACAATTTTCTATTTATAAGAGGGGTTTTGTTCAATTTTAAAAACTGTGGATCATATTAAATAGAAGGTTCTGCTAAGATTCTGATAAAGTAAGATTGCTTTTACAGTACCTTGGTCACATTAATACCAAGACAGCATCCTTTTTCTGTTACCATGCAAGTACCTTGTCAAAATAAGGGAAAGTTTCATGACCAGTGTGCTAATTGATGGTGTAAATATAGTAATTGAGATCACAAATTATACTTTCTACAAAAAGTAGAAATTAATGTTTAGCACTAATATTTTAATGCACATCAATTAAGGTCGTTTATTTCCAAAAACTTCAGAACAGGGAATAAGAATAGATGTGTGAGCCTGTGGACATTTATCATTTCTTACTCACTTTATGAGGTTAGCACCAGCATATATATTTTTCATGAAAAACCTCACTCCCGTGTGAAGAGAGGGAAATGGGTGATAGCAGAGGCCTCTGCACTACAGTCTCAGGTAGGCTGAGTTGGTACTTAGTGAGTTTATCATTCTTTTCAGCAGCTCGGATCCTGCACACTGTAGATAAAGAGATAAAGCACAATGCTACAGCCTTCACGGTAAAGCCAGAGCATGACTGTAAAGCAGAATTAACTGGTAGTTAGACTCTGATCTACCAAAATACATAGAATTGTTGTTTGTTTGTTTTTTTAAATCACTGTTTGCACATCTCTGAGCAATCAGTCAAGCCAACATCCTTTTATCCCCTTCAACAGTGGCTCTATGGCTCCAGAAAAATGGACTTAGAGAGGAGGAAGTACTGCAGTGAGGCTCCATCAATTTATGTTTTATCAGACTACTTTTTTAAACAATATGGAGCTTTAATACACAGGGAAAGACAGTGTTTTCCAATAATGCAATCATATCTTAATATGTTCCAGGTTAAAAAAAAAATTGATAATGAAAAAACAAAACAAAAAAGAGATACAGTCTTCTTTTAAATTGTCCACCAACATCCCAGCTTATATAGGAAACTGCTTTTTATTGGGACATCTCATAACTATTTTCATAAATTTGATGTCTCTATAAACATCAAATATATTTCACGAATAACAGTGGTACCTATTGTTATGGAAACATTGGGCCCATGGGTTTCTTTTTCTGCCATTCCTTTGGGAGTCTTGGTTTCTTCTCAACTGGGTCGAGCCTAGAGCCAAGTGACTGTTGATGACTGTTCAAGTGAACCAAGGAAAAGGCCAAACCAATAGCAGAGCCTCTTAGGGCCTCTTGGTGCTTTGCTGCCTACACCCACAGCTTCCCAGTGGAATCCCTTCTCTATGAACTACCCAGTGAGAGGAAGTGCAGTAGCAATGTGAGTGGGCATGACAGTCCCCTCAGGCCCCCAGGCTTTGCTGCCCTCTGTAAGATCAAGGAACTAGATCCAGAAGACCACCAAGGACCCTTCCCACTTTGCAGTGTTGGACAGAGGAAAGTAGAATTGCACAGCTTTCTGACACAGGGCTCTGCCCTCACTGTCATCTGTGTCCTCTCCTGGCTTCTGCCTTGCTGCTCTTTCCACTTTTTAGATCCAAACCAAATCTATCCAGACACTTCTGGGACAAGAGACAAAGTAGCTGACAATTTTTAGACTCAGAGCTCTTATCCTTTTCTGCCTATCCTCTCCCTCTTTGTTATTCCAAGGATTTCTAAATTTATTATCCCCACACTAATGGCAGCAAAATCAGGCAGAAGTCTAACGAAATATTTGAACCCAATGAACCCATTCCTGGACAAAAAGAGTAAGCACTTGAATTTCCGCATGATGATAACTTGTTCAATTCAACAAGTCAAGCCCCCTCAATCCAGGAAACATGGTACCTTCAAAACATCTACTACCACAGGACATGAAACGGAGGGTGAAACATGAGGGTTGATCCTCCTGTGGGGTCTGAGGTAGGCCAAAGATAGGAGTCTTCCTCAAGGAATAGAACTTTCATGGAATGGTTTCTATCAGAACTTGAGAAGCCCTGGCATCCAAATGCTTAGTGTGTGAATGAGAACGCTGGCACAAGAGAAGTAATAAGAATCAAAAATGCCTGCTAATAATCAAACAGCAAATTAGGAGCAAAGGTAGGGTAAGAATTTACATGGTTTGTCCACCGCACCACGCAGCCTTCACCGTCTTCTGGCTCTTTGTTCTCTCTTTTACTTTTTCATGGGCTGGACTTTGATCCACAGGAATGTACACTAGGATCAGTAGGAGAATACTATGGTTGACCCCAAATGAGCAATGTCTCCATTCCCACCCCAGGCAACAAAATGATCCTCATTCAGGCCTTTCCTGAGTGCTACAAGGCAAAACATGCAGAATTGGAAGAGTGCACTGGACTGGTTTTCAGAACACTAGAAATGGAGAGGCCTCATGGTGGCCTCTGGAGGGAGCAAGAAGATGCTCAGCCATGCTCCAGAGCACCAAATCCATATTTCAGCCCAAACTGTTCCACCTTAGCTATTTTAAATGTCAACTTTCCAACACAGTTCCCAGCTACAGAGAACCACTGATGTACTAGAAATATGTTGGGATTTGTAGAAGGAAGATATAAATTTAAGGACTGAATTCTGTAGTTTTCTTTTCATGAGAATGAAGGCAAGTCATTTCACATTACTGGGCCACAATTTCATCTTACATCAGATAGGTTCACAACTAATTAACAAATGCTAAGTAATAAAATAGACAGTGTACTGTAAATGTGCTTTGTATGCAGTAAAACATTTACAAATCATGAATGTTACCACAGATAATGTTATAGACTGGTCCAGCAGCTTTTTAGAACAGGGATGATAGATGGAAGAAGGTTGATCATGGAGGGCCTAGTGCCTTATGACTGGTGTGACTTTACATTGGGATACACAGGATTTTCTGGTCCCCAACATGACAGTTTTCAGATGAGTTACTGGCATGAAGATATTTGCACCGAGAACAGATAGATAGAGGGATTACAGAGAAACTTAATACTGTGCAAGATTGTTGTTTGTTGCCTGAGCTTCCTAGTACTGAGTCATCACTGTGCATATAAGACAGACAGGAAGGCAGAAGAAAGGAATGCATTTGCAGAAACGTATCTACCTTCCTTCCTTTCCAGGCTTATCTCATGACATTTGCCCTAAATTTCCTGAGCTCCAACCAGGCTGAACATTTCCAGTTCCTATAATATATCTGCTTAAATGTCATCTCTAAAAAGCCTCCTCTGACCTCTCCATGAGAATACTGGAGCACATTCCTCTATGAGTCCATAAAACCTTATTTGGACATCCATTTCCATTCTCATCATATATCCCTGTCATTATGGGTTTATACAATTGCTTCCTACATTGGAAGTCCCTTATGGGGTGGGGAAGTGTAAGAATTGTGTTCCCTTGATTTTAATCTGCAATGTCCTGCCTTAACAGTTGTTGGTTCAATGAAGACTGTATCTTTAAATGAATAGATAACCTGTGATCATTGATGCAAACTCGATTAATCTCCAAATAGTGGCCCCTATTTCCCATTATCTTTTTTGTTTTACTTATTACTACTTACTCAGATGCTTTTCCTAGATTTCTCTAGACTCCTATATGTCTTATTAAAGGCAAAATCATTACAGCCACTGTAAATACAGTATAGAACCAGTGTAACGTTCAGTTGTTTCTTTCCTTGGGGCCTCCTAGAAGTGGCCCTGGAGCACCTAGGGACAGGTTTAGACACATCATTCTCAAAGGTAATACTACTCCTTACTATTACTGCAAGTGATTCCTCCCTACTCAGTCTCTATCCAGTCACTACCGACCCACTCTCTCTAATAGAAATGTGGACATGGAGATGGCAATGGTGATGGGCAAGAAAATGGTATGGATATGATTTGAGATACAGGACAAAACACAGAAACAATCTGGCAGAGGGGTTAAAAGTATGGGCTCCAGAATTAGATCAGTTGGTTTGAATGTGAGCTCTGCAACTTAAAACTGATTTGACCTTAGGCAAGTTACTTAGCAAACTTGTGCCTTGGTTTTGTCATCTGTGGAAATGAAAATAATGACCTCATAGGGTTGTTGTGAGAATTATGTGAACTAAGAATTAATACACAAATTCACACGTCTAGCACATAGTAAGTACTCAACAAATGGAAACAAATATAACATACACCATTATGATATGATATAATAAAATATGATACAATGGAACACAATACAACATAATGACAGGTTGTACTTTCCAAAGATGGCCACAACAGTACCTTCAGCACATGTACTTTTCTAGAAACTTACTACAGCACCACGAAAAGGTGGAGTCTAGCCCTCTTTCTTTGAGTTTGGATGGGACTTCGTTACTATCTCTGCCAACAATGTACAGTGAATAGGACACCATGTGTGACTTCTAAAACTAGGTCATAAAAATGCATGCATTTCTACCTTTCTTTCTTGCGATGCTTGGTCTTAGAATTCAGCCACCACACTGTAAGGAAGCCTTAGGAGCCTGTGGAAAGAGTCACATGGAGAGAAACCAAGGTTCATGATGCACAGCTCTAGTCAAACACCAACCTGCCAGCCATGAGTTGTGCATCTTGAAAGTGAATCATCTACACTCAAGTCAGGCCACCTGAGCTGATCTTGCAGATTGGAGATAAGCTATTCTCATGGAGCACTACTAAAATTGCAGATGTGTAAACCAAACTAAGGTTTGAGATAGTTCATCATGCAACAATAGATGACTGATACAGATATATATAAAATAATATTTATATGAACTGGTACTTATCCTTTATGTCAAAGAGGTCCTTGATTTGCCATGATTAATTTAAACAAAAGCATATTTTTTCTCTAAAGGCCTTATAGTTTACAAAGATCTTTCACAAATAAAAGCTAATGTGTTCATCAGACATAAATAAATATACATGACAAATGACAGCTACATGTTACAGACTGGGTAACCACATCTTAAGCCTCCCTGACCTCATCAAGGTCACACAGCTACTCAGAGGCAAATCAAAAGTTGCAAATCCATATCCTTTTACTCCAAATCCAGAGCTATGTCCATTACACCAAACCGTCAATCTGTAGTAATTTAGGAATTTAGGACAGTAAGTATAACCTCACCCTCTTCTGTGCTAGGCAGGTTTCTAAGATTCCCCCTAGTGATTCCACCTCCTGGTATCCACACCCTTGCAAAGTGCCCTCTCCCTGAGTGTGGGCTAATCCTACTCACTCACTTATAACAACAGAATATGATAAACGTAATGAGATGTCACTTCCAAGTTTAGGTTATTATGTCACAAATGATTATGACTTCCATCTTGTGAGCAGACTCTACCTATTGGCTTCTCAGATTCTGTGAATCTGAACTTTGCCACTTATGAGCTAGTTTGACCTTAGGCAAGTTACTCAGCATCTCTGAATCTTGCTTTTCTAATCTGTGAAAATGAGGATGACCTCACAGGGTTGTTGTGAGAATTAAGTGAACTTTAATACAGAATTTATATGTCTGGCACATGGTAAAGTAATGAGCTGCTATGAGGAAGAGACCCACGTGAGAAAGAACTGAGGGCAGTCCCTGACCAACAGCCACCTAGAAACTATGGTCCTTAGTCCAACAGCCTGGGAGAAATGGAACCTGCCAACAACCACCTAAGCATGGAAGCAGATCCTTCCTTCTCCAGGAGAGCCTCCAGGTGAAAATGCAGATTCTGGGCCCATACTTTGACTGAAGCCTTGTGAGAGACCATGAAATTGATAGTCAGCTAAGCCATATCAAGATTCCTAAGTCATAAAGAATTATGAGAAAATATATTTTAACCTGCTCAATTTTTAAGTAATTTGTTGCACTGCAAAAGAGAATACTTTTCCTATGCATTAATAAGGGAGAACCTTTGAAGATCACTAAAGGGAGAAACTCAATGAAAATACAAAAACTTCTCCACACCTCAAAACCCACCAACCTTTCAACATCTCTTTCCCAGAGGATTAAAGACAGGACACAGTCTTCTTACATTTCCAGTAATACTAACATAAACACAAACCCCAAAAAACTTGGGGAGTCCTGACAAAAACCAGCCACATCCTGAAGGAAAGGCATGGAGGCACTATACTGCATCAGTCTGTACTGCAAACAGCAGTCAGTCCCGACACATGAAGGGGAAAATATCTAACCAGAACAGTCTCAGGCCAATGTGGAAACTCTGTTCATACTTTCCCAACAAGGTGAGGGACATTGTCAAAGCAGCCTTATAATTCTGAGATCATTGACATTGAGAGTGTAAGGAATTAGAAAGAACTGGCCCCATTTACAAATAGAAACTTGAGGCTTAGACAGAGCAACTGACTTATTTAACACAATCCTGGTTGCACAGCTGGAAAGAGAATCCATTGTTATTGACTCAGCTCAATTTTCTTTCCAATGCCAAATGCAAAAAAATGGGGGGGGGGGAGACTCATTTATCCTTAATAAATATAACTGATGGGGCATCTTACACAGAAGGATACTAAGAGAAAAAAATCATAATATATGTGTATGTTTGTGACCACATCTGACATATATGAAACTGTTTAGATACATAATGGGTAAATGACAAGCTTCTAATTATTTACTTTAAAAAGTAGGAGAATAGGAGAGAAAGCAATGTAGAAAGAAAATGAAAAGATTCTATGTAAAAGGCAAATAGTTTATAATGCACTATTTCCTCCCCGAAAACAGTTAAACAGTTAGAAAAGTTAATATTTACCCTAGCTGAGTAGGGGAAGGATAAGCCTATCATAAAGTAGATTACATTTAACATGATACTGTATCTGATCACTGGCATGTGTATGAAAAATAACATCTGTATAGCACTTCATAGTTTCCAAACACTTTAATGCACATTACACTATTTAATTCTCAAAAAAACATATATGGTAAACAAAGGAGGTACTAATATCACGGAAAAGGAAAATGAGCTTTGGAGAGATAAAACAATTGGCATTCACATTTCCAAACATGGCAGAGCTTGAATCGAAATTCTAGTTTTCTAAATCTAAATGTTTAGTCAAGAATTGCAGATACATGTATACTATATAATTGCTGAGAAATTTTAAGTGTTTTCACCACAAAAAAATAATAAGTTTATGAGGTAACACATATTTTAATTAACTTAGCCATTCCACAACAAATGCATACACTAAAATGTTATGTTCCATTCTATAAAGTTATACAATTTTTATTTATCGATTAACAAAAATAAAAAATGAATTAAACATTAAAAAAAGAATTGCAGATACAAATCATTTCCAATATAAAAAAAAAAAAATCTTCCAGATTCTGTCAATGTACTATGTAACCAGGGAAAGACACTTCTATGCGTTAGGGTTTCCTCTTCTAAAAAGTGAAGACTTCAAATTAGTGTCTGTGGTTGGCACTAGAGTGAGCATCAGGGGTACCCAGCCACAGAAATGAGAGCGAGGGGAAGGAGGACACTGCTTACTAAACATTTGACTGACAAGTGGCTTTGAAGGGTTCTCAAAGTGTGGTCCACACAACAGCACCATTTGAGAACTTCTTGGAAATACACATTATTGAGCCCCATTCAAGACCTACTGAATCAGAAATGGAGTGAAGATGAGCAGACAGTGTTTAAAAAGCCTCCAGGACATGCTGATGAACAGTAACTTTAACCACTGTTTTATATGCTTTAGTCTCTGGGCAGGGGAAGTACTATGAGAATAATTTACACCAATAGGCCATTGATAGGATTATCAAATTGTGGCAAGTTCATAATCTATGGTTCATAATTTTTAAGTGAACCTTGTTCACTTATCAAAGGGATTACTTTGTAATCCACAGAAACAGATGCTGACAATGCATGCCTCTGTCACATAATAGGAAAAGACTGGTTATGGCTCTAGCTCTGGCTTTTGAGTCCATGCATTAGGTACCCCTGACACAGAGGGTATCTGGGCAAAGGCTCAAAGGGTCTAGACAAAGCCCAAGGACAACTAGAGTGTCCCCGGATATCATAAGAATGGTGCCCAGCTTAAATGAAATAGATAATCTGTTTCAGGGAGTTGGATGGAATATCACAGGCCAAATTTATACATCAATCTTTTTACATAAAAGCAATAACTCAGACAATTTAAGAATAAAAATCTAACTCCCAATAAGATCTGCTAATGCATATAGTGCTAACTATATGCCAAACACTGTTTTAAGTGCTTTACACATGGTAACTCATTTAGGTCTCATTACAACCCTAGGAGATAGATACTATAATTATCTTCATTATAGGGATCAAAAAATGAGTTGCAAAAAGTTTAAGTGACTAATCCCATACAGAAAATGATTGAGCTCCGATTGGAATCAAAGGATGCCTGGTCCTAAAATCCATGATTTTAATTACTACAATATACTGCATCTTGAATAATCTTAAACTCTATCAGGTTAGTTGCAAATCATCCAGAACATCATGAATTTGGATTCGAATTATCTTGAACAACATTTACTTGGTCCTTTAATTTGCAGACGCTTGCCTCAGGTTGCTCTAACAACTCCCATTACCTCCAACCCAATCTTAAAACAAAATCTTCTACAGTGAAATAACAGAAGAACAGAAAGGAGTATCAATACAGTTTTTCTTTTATACAGGACAAAAGTCATACCAACTCAAAGCTAGAATGTGCATGAGAGATCACCTAATTCCACAGTACAATCTACAAACCAACTGAAACAAACCCAGATTGAAGAAACCCAGAGAGGGCTTCATTAAACCAAACCCAGGGGGGTGCAGTGACCATCCACTAGGTATCTTGGCCAATCATGTAGGTCTAGACTCTTAAGAGATCTTAAATTATTGTATTCAGAGGTTTCTTTTGTTTGTTTTTAAGGATAGCATATTCTTTGGAAGGCTGAGGGAGTAAAGTTTCCTACTGCTTGAACCTCACACTGTCTCATCTCTAACCCTTCTCAGTGTTTAACAGAGTTCTACTGATACTCTCAGGGGCCTTCTTGCAAGGTCATGGGACGTTCCTGTCAGTAACAATTCTAATAAACGAGACATCTATACCAACTCTCATGGCAAACTGTGCAAAGCCATGATTAAGGCTGAATAGTTTTCCTTAGGCACAGAAATAGTCCATTTGGGGGCCTGGAACAGAATCAAGGTCTTCTGTCCTTCCTTCCAAGTTTTATATCAGGGAACAGAGAACTCCAGGAATGAAAGTTCTTGGAGTTCTGTAACCAAGACTGAGAGTACCACGAAACCCTAGCATCACTCAAATCAATTCTCCCATCTGTTGCCTGAATTCATTTCCCAGCATTACTGCCAAAATTCTTTTGATACTGAGGATGGTAGTGAGATCAACAGTAATAACAGTGTTTATTACATACAAGATACTGTATTTGCACATTAAACACACACCTATTATTCCATGTAGTCCTCATGTCCACTCTGGCTGTGTTATTAATTCAGAACACTGAGGTTTAAAGCATTTAAATAGTTCACCTGGGGGCCGACCCTGCGTCGCACTCAGGAGAGTGCGGTGCTGGGAGCACAGCGACGCTCCCGCCGCGGGTTCGGATCCTATATAGGAATGGCCAGTGCACTCACTGGCTGAGCGCGGTGAGGGCGACACCAAGCCAAGGGTTGCCATCACCTTACCGGTCACAAAAAAGACAATAAATAAATAAATAAATAAATAAATAGTTCACCTGGAAAATGCCAGAGTATCATTTCAAATGCCTCTAATGGAGGAAAACTTGGCATTTTTTTAAGGCAGCCTAAATTGAACTCCAACTGCGGTATTGTAGAAAAATATTGACTTATATTGCTGATTGCCTTCCTCAGCTTCTAAATATTGGTCTTCGTTCTGCTCCCTTGAGCTGCATTGAAGTCTGAGCCTTCCTGCAGATGATTCCTATCCAAGCAAGAATAAGAGGCACCAACGGCTTCCAAGACCAGCCAGGCAAATTTCTCCCTCTTCCTGTTCAAGCAGCACCCTGTATGTGCTTCTTTCTGAGGATGTATACTCAGTGCTGTAATTGTTAGTTTGCATTTCCCCACAATAGACTGGGTGCTTCTTTAGGGCAGAGGCCGTCCCAATGTCACCTGTGTATTCCAGGCACGCTGCTCAACACAGAAGTTTTTGCTTTTGTTTTTGTTTTTGTTTTTTAATTTTCAATAAGATATAATTCACATACCGTAAAATCAACCCTGTAAAAAATGCACAATATACTGGTTCTTAGTATATTCAAGGAATTGTACAACCAGTACCACTATCTAATTCCAGAATATTTTAATCATTCACCAAAGAAATCTTGTACCCATTAGTCGTCACTCTATTCTCCCCTCCCCACCCCCACCACTGGCAACAGCTAATCGTTTTGTGTCTATGAATTTGCCTATTTATATAAATGGAATCACAAAATATGTGGCTTTTTGTGTCTGGCTTCTTTCATGTAGCATAATGTTTTCAAAGTTTGTCCATGTTATAGCATGCATGTATCAGTGCTTCATTCCTTTTTATGGCTGAGTAATATTCAATTTTATGGATATATAGCATTTTTTAATTCAGTCATCAATTGATGAATATTTAGGTTGTTCCCACTTTTTAGCTATTAAGAATAATATCGCTATGCACATTCAGGTACAGGTCATATGTTTTAATTCTTTTGAATATATACATAGTAAGAGAATTGCTTGGTCATGTGATAACTATGTTTAATCTTTTGAAGAATTGCTAAATTGTTTCTAAAGTGGCTACATCTTTTTACAATCCACCAGCAATGTATGACAGTTCCAGTTTCTCTACCTCATTGCTGACACGTGTTATTGTCTGTCTTTTTGATTATAGTCATCTTAGTGGGTATAAAGTAGTATCTCATTGTGGTTTTGATTTGCATTTTTGTGGCGACTAATGATGTCAAGCATCTTTTCCTGTGCTTATCAGATACTTCTATATCTTTGGAGAAATTTCAACTCAAATCCCTTTGTCCATTTTTTAATTGGATTATTTGACTTTTTCTTACTGAGTTGTAAGAACCTTTCTACATACTAGTTCCTTATTAGATATGTGATTTGAAAATTCCATGGGTTACTTGTTCACTTTTTTGATGGCATCATTTGAAGCACAAAAGTATTTAATTTGGATAGTCTCCAACTTGCCTATTTTTCTTCAGTTGTTTGTGCTTTTGGTGTCATGTCCAAGAAACCACTGACTAATCCAAGGTCATGAACATTACTTCTATGTTTTCTTCTGTAAGTTTTATAGTTTTAGCCTTTACATTTATGTCTTTGACCCATTTTGAGTTAATTTTTATATATAATATGAGGTAGGAGACCAACTACACTCTTTTGCATGTGGGTATCCAGTTGTCCCAACATCATTTGTTGAAAAACTATTCATTTCCTGTTTAAGTATCTCAGCACCCTGCTGAAAGGCAACTGACCATAAACATAATGGTTTATTTCTGAACTCTCAATTCTATCCCATTGATCTATATGTCTATCTTATGCCAGTACTACCCTGCTTGATTCCTGTAGCTCTGTATTAAGTTTTGAAATTGGGAAGTGTGAGTCCTCTAGCTTTTCTCATCTTTTTCTAAATTGTTCTGGCAGTCCTGGATTCCTCAAGTGTCCATATGGATTTTAGGATCAGCTCATCAATTCCCACAAAGAAGCGAGTTGCAATTCTGATAAAGATTTCTTTGAATCTACAGATCAAATTGAGGTACACGCCACTTATTAATATTATGTCTTCCAAGCAATAAACATGGGATGTCTTTCCATGTATTTAGGTCTTCTTCAATATCTTTCAACAATTCAACAGAGACTTTATGTTCAATTAACAGTCCGTGAACAGTAGAATAAATAAGTGAATAAGACAATCAAGGAATGAGAGAGAGAATTTAAATAGCTCTTGAAAACACATACACAAGGGCCACCTTTTTGAATATCTTTGCCCTTCTCAGCAAACCACCCTTTAGCAGTCACAGCTTTCAAGATACATTTCAGAATTTTTTTCTATATTATCAGCCATTAATTCTACTGTTTCTTTTTCTTTTGTCCATCTGATATAATCAATAGTTGTAGAAAGGTGAAGGCCCTGAATGACAGATCTCTAACCACACCCTTTCTTCACAAGGTACTCCAAGAAAATGGTTCCAGCACAACAGACCACCTGGGTTCTCCCATCTTTCCCCACCTTCTTGATTGTGAGGTCTAACCCACAAGTGACTGTAAAAGTAGGCTTCCCCATAAACAAAGTTAAACACCATAACTTTAGTTCTGCTAGACTGGCTGATGAGAAAAGGAGCTCTAAAATTAGGATTACATAGAATATTAAGTCATCCAGGATGCTGTTTATAAAAATTGTTTCTTGGTAAAGATCAAGTTAACATAAGCTGACCATTCAGTATATTAAACATCACTCTGCGTTGGCTGGGTGGTAGAGAAGGCCAAGGAGAACACTCCTTATTGCTAAGAAACTTAGCACCTCTAGCAGCCTCTAAGAAGTAACATTTTCCAGTACTTTCATATAAACAGTACAACATCAAGATGGAATTAGAAAGCATTCAAGACACTTCACAAATGATTCAGGTATAGGCTCACACATCAGATCATAAGTGCTTTGAGCTTTATAAAACACCAAATTCCTTAAAAAGAACAAATAAATATTCTATCTCTTTAACCCACATTAAGTCCTATATTTTATTTACACCAGCAGAATGTTACTTTAATGGATCCTTTATTTGCCATCAATACAAGCAAAGAATCCATTTAGAGTTCAACTCTCTCTTATAAAAAACGTCTGAGGTTCACATATTTTTAAAGATGTTCCCAGACACATATATGTGAATAGACACAAAATTTATTTCCATTTAAAAAGTATCACTTAGATTTAAGTGATTAGTTTTGAAACCGTTTATGGGTGGCACATATCATATTTCAAATACTAGATAAGGAGGTATCAGAAAAAAACTCAATAAGAGGAGATGAATCTTAGAGGCTTCCTTTAATGAAGCCAAGGAAAGCACATGAATCCAAGGAATTTATCATGTTGATCTTTGATTAGAAATTAGTAACATAGTGGTCCTCTGCTTTCAGCAGTTCCATAGAGGATACAAAAACACACTTGATGTTTATTTCTTATATCATCTCAATAATAAGAGAATGGATGCAGTGTTGAATTGTGGGGGGGAAGAAGAATGGGTAAAGGGACACAAAAACCAACTACAATGTATATCGGGAAGTTAAAACATCATCTCATCTTCTCAACAGAGTGCATTGCCTTCAAGTCATATGAGACAATGTAGGCGTAAAGCTGGAAATGTTAGATGATCAGTAGTTACCAATAGTTTGCTCTTACAAAAATCATTCGCCTCAGCTGTACTTATTTTTTTCACTTGTGCAAATACATGTTCATTATAGAAAAATCAGAAAGCAGCTATAACTTTGCCATGCACTAAATCCATGTCAATTTCCGCAGATTTCTAGAGCAGAGATGTTTAGATTTGATGAAAGCATTAATTTATTTCTTCAGCAAACATGAATTTCAGTGCCTCTTACGTGCCAGGAAACAAATGATAATCTTGCCTCAGGGACTTCATAGTCTTGTATTTATCACAATTATTCCTTTGCTGTTCAAGCTTAAGGCATTTTACATGTTTATATTGTCTATAAGGTATGCTCTGTGAGGTAAAATTTCTAGTATACTCTGTGAGGTAAAATTTCTAGAGTTTTTACTTCACATTTGAGTAATTTCTGACTCAGTACAATGAAATTCAATTCAATCCCCTTCTACGGTGCTGAACTTCAACACAGCAACAAAGCTTAGGTGGGCTCAGGGTCCAAAGCAGAGAGACAAATTCCAAAATTCACAAATGATTCTGCCTGCACTTACAAATGAAAACTATAACTGCTCCTTAACAGCAGGATGTGCCCAATTTTTATCCTTATTATTTAAATACAATTCCAGTTTACAGTTTCAAAAGGAAGTCTGTATGTTTAAATCGTGAAACATAATAAACAAAATTTTCACATTTGTAACTAATATATCCACTGATGGGCAATATTTGTCTTTCCCAGTAATTTTTCCACAATGTGAGAAGAACCTTAGCTGTTAAACTTCAGTGTGATATTTTGTGATATTTTCTGTGGAAGGCACACAAGTTACTCACTATGACAAGTGGCGATATGTAGGACTGGTTATTAACCACCTCCAACCTTCTGTGTAGAGAGAACATCATTACCATCACTATACTTTAGTTTGGCTATAAAGCATAAAAAGAAATGGGTGTCAAAATGGACAAAACAATGACTATACTTTGTCTGAAACATGGCTTTTTCTTTTAAAACACAACAATCTTATGTATTTACCATAGTTAAGTATAGTTCTCCTGAGTAAAAAAACATAGCTGAATTTGAATTTGTTGTTTATTTGCTTTTTAAATTAAAAAAAGAAAAGGACCATGGGGTTTCAGACTAAGGCTACTACCGAAATAGATATTTAAACAGTGGGAGAGGAAAACGAAATAGAGAAACCAGTCCTGACAAGAATGCTCTTTAATTTTGCAAATGTGATGTGTGCTTCTGCATAGACATAGGGCTAATTATTTCCACTAAGATGCTGTTGTAAAATATGGAAACGCAACAGGCAGCTTGTGCATTTCTTTTTAAACCAATGCCTGCATTGAGTGATTCACTGTCATGTACCACAATCATCTCTGGACTGAGGACTCAACAAGGTCTAGAAAACAAACCACAGTTGAAGGCTACAGGGACCATGGCTGGGGTACCGCAGAAGATGCCTCCCCACACACCCCAAGCTTCAGCAGAATGAGTTCTCCACAGGATTCAACAACAGCTCCCTGCTCAGTTTCCTCCCCGTCACTGTTAGGAGCTAACATACACTCAGAACAGATTCTTATACTGGGACATGTGAAAATGGACATTTCTGTGCAAAAGTTTTGTAGAGGTACAATGCAAAGTAGATTTCGGGGCTTAATTTCTACTCAGAAAATGTTACATTTTCATGGCACTCAAAACAAACTTTAAAAGTTAACTTAGACACATATACAAACAACATTTTCTAAAAACGAAATAGGAGGTATAAATGTCATTGAGATGCAATTATATAAAATCTAAAATTAATTGCCTGCCATAAAACCCATGGCATGCAACTTTGAGTCAGCTAACCACTCCTCCACCCCCACCTCACTGTTATTGAACTGTTGGAAGTTTTCTGGCAGGTACAGACTGATTCAAAATAACTCAGATCCTCTAAACATGGGCATTGCAAAGAATTAGATTGTTTTTTTCTTTTAAAACGGTATTTTGCATATTCTATTCCAGTTAATAACTCATACATGAGGTTTGTACAATGTTTCAACTTTCCCAACTTTTATCATTTCAAAGAAAGCAATTAGTAAGCAGACAATGCAGATATATAGAAAAACCCATTTCTTAGCAAATCATGGTACACTCCTAAATTTTTCCCAGGAGAATATGGGAAGAGGAAAACGCCACTACCCACACTTAGTCTCTTTTTCAACGGAGTAATACCCAGTTCCTATCTCAGCTCCCAAGAGCCTGAACCAAAAAACAGCAAAGTCCCTAGTCTGCAGAGACAGCCTATGTCTCATCACACAGTATCAACATGTTGCAGCTTTCATTTCCCAGTAGCCTACATGTTTGGGTTGCACTGAATAATATGAAATATTAAAAATTTAATTACCAATGAATCTCCCCTGCAGCTGCTCATGGCTTTTGCAAGCTAGAACACAGAGCACAAGAGAACAGAAGATACCTGGCACCACAAGACTCCACCCTGATTACCCTGCATCCAAGCCCTCAAGCCACATGAATTCCTAATAAAAAGCCTTCAATCCAACACACAAACACCTGAAAGAATTTCTCAGGTTGCCTCATAGATTATTGCTCTATGAAAGCAACCCAGTGTGGGAGCTCTGGGATTGTAATTAAAGATGTGTCCATATGACCAGACGGCATTTAAGTATTTAGTTTCCAAACAGGCTAAGAAGTTACAGTAATTTTTAAATGCTTTATACGAGGAAGTTAAATGTATCTTCCATAGGATAAACAGCATTCAGAAAGGATCATCCCCAAATTTCAAAGACCTGAAGCTTTAAATAAGCACCCTCCAGATACAAGCTAGCAATCCTAAAATGAAATGAGAAGGCCTGAGTGGACTCTTGCTTTAAGCCAACGTCTTATTTCCTGTAGCTGCAAAAATAATATTGAATCTCTGCAAAAGGGGAATGGATTGTGGTTACCATGCTCATTTTGGAAACAAAAAAAAGGAAACTCAGACTAGTGATGTGGAGAAGTTCACACAAATGGAGCTCTTTCTAGAGAGGTGACCACATGGAACTGAGAATACAGTGCTTCTTCCTCTTGAAAAACTTGGAGATGAGGCTGTAAAATTATGCCCCACCCTATCCTTACCCCGCAAATCTCTCCAAATTTGTTCATATTAGTTGAAGAAGAAAAACTGGCCTGTTTTCTCTGTACAACTCACAGAGCTCTTCATTTTTGACACCAAATGTTTGTTTGTTTGTTTTCACACATCAACCAATTCTCTTACACCAGCTGGGTGTCCTACAATTCAATTCACTTCTAACACTATCTACTTGGAGTTAGTGCAGATCTCACAGATTAAGGGCTCAATCTCACAAGACTGCCCCTACGTGTACGACTTGGCTACAAATTGGGGGTTCTTGTGGCCTCCTCTTGGGGTTTGATAAATTGCTAGAATGAATAATTCACAAAACTTGGACATGTACCAGTTACATCCACCAGTTTACTATAAAGGATGTGATAATGGATGCAGATTGACAGCCAGATGAAGAAGTTCATAGGGCTAGGTCCATAAGGGTCCTGAGCGCAGAATCTTCTGTCCCTAGTGAGTTGGGGTGCACCATCCTCCTGGCATATTGATGTTTTCACCAACCTGGAAGCTCTCCAAACTCCATACTTTAGGGATTGCCTTGCAGCCTTCGTTATGTAAGCATGATCTATTATTAATACAATCTCCAGTTCTCCTATCACCTCCCCACAGGATGGGGTGTAGACCTGAAAGTTCCAAGCTTCTAATCATGACTTGTCTTTCTGGTGACCAGTCCCCATCCAAGAGACCACCCAGAGTTGCTTCATTAGATTAAAGGATGATTCTATCTCCCAGGAAATTCCAAGGGATTTAGGAAATGTGTCAGAAACCAGGGTCAAAGACAAGATAATATTAGAATAAAAGACACTCTACCACCCTTATCATTTAGGAAATTATAAGCATTCCAGGAACGTCAGGAACTGGGGGTAGAGACCAATACATAATATTTCACAGTATGACACTAGTCTAAATGAGAATAGTAAAATACCATTTGATCCATTCAAAAGCAACTTGATTCAAAAATTACTAAATACACAGTTACCATGAAATATCAATATAACATAACTGAAAATTCTTCCAAATCACCAAGGCATCAACTCCAACACTACCAAACTGTGGGGAAGAAAAGGCAGCCTGATACTAGGAATTAGAAGACCAGCACTGTAGCCCTGGCTCTCTCGAGAGAAGGAAAACAAAACAAAATTAAACAAACAAACAAACAAACAAAAAAGCCATGTAACTTCATGATTGATTCCCTGTCTTCTAAGAAACAGAATTTCAGGCTGACCCCCTGTGTTGCTCCTCCTATGAGTCTAGGCTGTACTTCTACTAACAAACGTGTGGGGATTAGACATACACTAACTCAAGGTTGCCATATTGTCGTAAATTTCCTGTTTACCTTTGAGGTATGTTTTTGATATATTTAATTCTTTGTTATGTTTCCAAAACATATTTTAAAGAAAGTGTTATAAAGGAAAGACATTTTGGAATAAACTAATTATGATACTAAAAGGAACCAAACTGTCTCTTGGTTGCTGTTATCATTACATAGAACCGTTATGCTATGGTTCAAGAAAAATAAAAAGAATCATTCAGCCTAATTCTAACTGAGCCTACTTGAACAATATTCTTTCCCTTTCTGGGCAAAAAATCTTTCCTTCTGTAAAGAAAAAGTTTGGCTACATGACCTGTAAGGCTCAGCCAATCTCTGATACTCTGTGATCATACTGGGTCTGCAATTTGCCCCACAACCACCTCTGAATTTTTCACATCAGTTCTTCTAAAACTACTCCCTAATACGCACATTTTTAAATATTTAACAATTTTAGTTCCAAACACTAAGGTAGTTTAATTGCATTCATGCAATGTTATGGATGTATATTTATACCTTTTATGCAAACTTTGCTAAAGGTGTTATTAACAAACCAACTGAAGCCAGAAACACTGTTGCTATCCCCCTAAATTTCTCCTCTTTACTGTGACAGAGCTTGGGCATCAAGAGGTACTTAGATACTAAGTACATTAGATTTTTTCATCTGCTTTCTCCCTTTACACCCCACATACCCTATATTGCAATTAGACAAACTTATTTTTTAAACAATGCATTCACCTTCAACATTCCTTGACTTTCTCATTCCTGTTATTCTGGCACCTTGAGTACCATGTTCTCATAATACATTCAGTCAAGTGAACTCAAATGCTACCTGCTCTATGCAGTCCTTTCTGACACCGAAAGGTGTAAGGTGTGGTGTTGATATGCCTATGTTTTATTTCTCAACAATTTCAACAGATGGTGAGTCACATGATCATTAAGTAGCACACTGAAGTCCTTCTTCTGTGTCCCTTTGGATTGCTTATGCACTTACCTCTTCTGTAAGATTAAGAATTACTTCAGAGCAAGGACATGTTGATACTAACCTTTATATCTCCAATGCCTAATGCATAATAGGATCTCAATATAATGTTAGGTGAATGAATAAATGAATGAATGAATATGTGGAATTAAGCCACATTTTCCAAATAAACATATGGATAAATAAGTGAAAAGAACTAAAGTCAGGAAATCTAGGAGTGGGAAATGCTTCTTAGAAAAAAAAAGTAGGAAAATGCCTCAGTAAAACCTACTTTCAAGAGCTCAGACATTTTTCAGAGCTGTTATGTGAGTGGGGGGCTCCCTGGGACCTCTTACTACACAAACATTCCATATATACATATTATTTTCCCTGAGATCCATGAGTCAAAGCAGCCTTACAGAGGTGATTCAGAGGTGGATTTGAGAAAGCACAGGACACATGCTTGACTAATGAGAAACCACAGACCTACTAGCCTACTTTAAGTAGTCAGGTGACACAACAGGTTTTGAAATTTGCTTTGAATCAAAAATGGAAACATCAAAGTTAGGCATAAACAGTCTACATTTCTAGGACTTTTCAAGTACCTTTTAATTACAACACAATATCGTCTACTGCAGACGTCATCTACTCTTGGCACATATTTTTAATATTTTAAGTGTCTGATTATTGTTCTCATAGCATATAATTATGTTAACTGATAAATACTAACACATCCAATTCAGTTCCACCAGAAGATAACTCAGAAGGATAAGCTATATCTCTCAATTAACTCTTGCTTTCCAAAACTAGAATAATAATAATAATAATAAAAAATTAGAATGGATCATCCTTTAATTTTTGAATGGAACAGGCACATCGAAAGTAGATTTTACCCTAATTATAAGCTTATCTACTTAAGGGCCATCATAATTAATTTTTTTAACCTTCTGAATGTTTTTCTTTGTATGGGAAAGCCATATCACTCATATAACTGATTTTATAGTTTTTGCCAATGGTTAAAGACTTTTAAAAAAAATAAAAAAGGACCTGATATCCTCAATCAGGTTTTAGAACTTAAAATCAAGCACAAGCTTACATTCAAGGTCCAGTTTTGCTCACCAAACAGCCATATAGCCAAAGACAAGTCACTTTTCCACTAAGTCTTAGTTTCTTCATTCATGAAATAAGCACACTTATCTATATCTCAGAGTTCAGATATCTATATATCACCCATGTGAGAATATATGTGGAAGTGCTTTACAATCAGTAAAGTACTGTCCAAATACCAGGGATTATGAGTTTGTGTGCTCGGAAAGATTGCTCAAACAAAAACATAGCTGCTGAACAAGCCTACTAAAATGTAGTGGTTTATGCGAAGACTGTGTAGACACAGCCTTAAAGAATGAAGGCTATATTAAGCAAAAACCTCAGAGCATAATCTCCTCAATATGTATTAGGTTACAAGAATTTAGGAGAGAGAAAAAATCAGTTAAGCAAAAGCCCTGTTAAAAAAGAAAGAAATACAAGCATTTGAGCATAATATGGTTGAGTCCAGTGGCAAAGTCCACGGCCTTGCTGTCCTAAGAAACTGAGCTGGAGGTATTCATTTGCGTGGAACTGGAAAATTGCTGAACACCAAACAACGGTCAAAAACTATAAAGTAAGATCGAGAATATTTCTCTGACTTGGCCCCATCCTCCTTCATGTTTCCAGAGTTGGTTTTGTTCCCCTTTTCAGAATGAATTCTTGCTTTCCCTGCTTGAGAACCTTCAGTTATTCCCATTATCTACAAAAGATAGGCTAAAATCTTCATCTAGCATTCAAACTTGTCCACAGGCTGTCAACCTTCCAGTCACATAGTTCACTTCAAACCTTCATTAGCTTCATCTGCAGCCACCTGGTGGCTTTCAGTCCTCTGAATTGCAGCCTAGACCTTCCTGCCCTGTGGCTGAGACTGTTCTCCTCTCTTGTCTTCAGCAGAACAATTCCATCCATCTCTCCAGCTAACATATGCAAGTCTTCTGAGGAGAATTCTCAGATTCTGCCACCTTTGAAAGAATCTATCACTCTCTTCCTTATGCTTCTGCAATATCGACCATAGTGTAACTTATGTAACAATATGGTCTCCTGGAAGATGACAACTCTCTGCCTTTCAACCATCCACTTTCCAATTCCTATCAGTTCCTCTGAAGGACCACAGTACCTGCTATGTACTAGCAGTTCAGTACATGTTTACAGGAATGAAGTACATTTTTACTGCTGACGGGACTGGTGGAGCCAAGAGCAGAGATAACTAAGAAAGAGCTCAGCTCTAGTATATTTTTGCCTTGTACCCCCACATAGCTGACAATCCCATTATATGTTTAGGAAAGGTAATAGGAATATGTCTAAAGAAGAAAGCACCACAAACTTATGTGCAGTTAAATGTTGTAATGATTGACAACAGAAGAGAAGGACTGGTTGTTAATTCTTGAAAGGAACCATTGTTAATACAGCAGCTGTTGCTCAAGAATTGGAGAAGGACTCAGCGTGCTGTATGCACTGTCACTTGGTCAAGAAAACGTCACACAAGAGTCAAGAAATACAGAGACAATAGTGCGTGTCCAATGTTTGCATCTAGAGTTCTGACGGCTGTCTTCTGAGGACTTGGAGGCCCTGAAAGAGATTTGTCATGACCCTCTCAAGAACTCAGACAGGCAGGGAATGATCACTAGTGGGAGAAGATCAGCTTCGGAAATACAGATAATAAACTAAGATGCAGAAAAATAGCCAAGCTCCAAAGCAAGCAAAAAAAAAAATGCAAAGAAAAACTGATAAGGCACTTTTTGCACTTAAAAAATACAAATTAATTGCTATTATTAAATTCTGGTGAGCTTGAGGAGAAACTGATATATTCAAATTGCTAGTGCCAGGATAAGCCATTTACCACCTTTGGAAAGTAAAGAAAGTAATCATACTCCTCAATGTAGGAATCTCACTCTTAGGAGTCTGAGGCAGGGAAATAGCTCCAAAGAGAACAGACACATACATGTCCCTTATAGCACTGCCTAAAACAATGACCCAAAGCATGGAAACCACCTCAATATCAAACATAAGGGATTTCTTCACAAAAGACATAGCTCCTCACCTCAGTCTTACATAGCTATGCTAAGTCATATTTGTGAAGATCATAACAACCTGCCACAGAATATCCAGATAGGCAAAGCTAGAAAAGAAGAAAGCAATGGAATAGAAGAGATTTACTTTTTTATTGAATTTTTGAATAACATCATTTTGTTATTTTAATAAAATCAATTTAAGAAGTTTCTGCCACTTAACTAACACATGTTGATATTAATAAAAAGCCAACCTAGGCCACTGGCTCTGAAAAGGTCAAAAAAGAGTTAAAGGGCTCTATAACAAGAAGTTTCTTTCAGATAAGAGCAGAATATCGGTGGCTGGCCCTAGAATGACACATTTTCGGGCAGCACTGACCTGTGGAGGCCGTGGCTTGTAGGGAGAGCTGCACTCGAGGTCGGCCAAGATACTGGTCAAGGAGTCGATCTCGGCGTCCAGGCTGGAGCGTCTCTCCTCAAGGGTCTTGCCTCCAGGATTCCCCTGAAAGCAACACAAACATGTTAAAAAAGGAAGTTTCTGTTGACATCATTATAAGTTCATTTCTCCAGTTATAATGTGGCTTTGTCCAAGTTTTCCCACACCTCATTTTTTAGCTTTAATAAAATCTCAGTAAAGTAGAATTATCTCTTTTTAACAGATAAGAAAACTGAAAAATATGAGGTGTTTTTCCTAAAGTCACACACTTTATAGATAGCCAGTACATGGATTCAACTCTGGACCCTTGTGTTATCAGCACCACACTCTAGCCAACCGAGCTAACTGGCCAGCCTAGAAGTTTGTTGTTGTTGTTGTTTTGCTTGATTTTTGGTAAGTATACAAGTAAAAGAAAATGTCTCCATCCCAGCACTTAAGGGGCAGAACCAACTGGGGAGATATTGCAAACTTTTTTTGTTCAAGAATCTGTATATCGCAAGCTTTTTGTGTTCAAGAAGCACTGCATAGAATGATGACATTTTAGGAGCAGCAAGGGGCAAGAAAGGGAGACTAGAAACAGGAATCAACACTTGAAAACATGAAAGCATGAAAGTTCTTGGGTGTCTGCGGATCAGTGGGTGTGAGGTGTATATGTGCAAGAGAGAGGGGGCAAGACTTAGGCGAGGCACCTAAAACATGAACTAGAAAGAGACCACTCAGGTCTGGCCAAGGGCAGGAAGCATGCAGCAGTGAATCCTGATGATGAAGTCAGGGATCTATGGATTTCATGTGGTGATGCCCCATGCTACCTGCACTCAGAATTAATGAGAGGAGAGGAGAGGAGAGGAGAGGGCAAGAAGACTGTTGTAGGGCATCTCCGGGACTTGTGAGCTGGCTTGGGAAAAAAAGCAGCCTGCCTAGAGTTCAAGACAAGTAGATATATAGTGAGGTGGGTCTAGGATTTCGAAGCAGGGTCAGGCAAAAATAATCTTTTAAGGTGACAATGTAATAAAGATCATGTATATGTGATGGGAGAGTCCCTTAAAGTCTCCATCAAGAGACCAAAGTTTGTTTTCAACAAGATGGGAAGTTACTATAATCTAATCAACTCTATTGGACTTGTCTAAGGAGGGTAAATATCAGAATAGTATCTAGAGTCTGCAAGAGTTTAGAAAAAGTATTAGCCAAGAAACCACAATAACCTCAGTAACAACAAAAATAGAGTGCCCTGACAGGCTAACATTAAATCTTACAACTTCGAGTAAATCTATCCTTTTAGTTAATATGCTGCATCAGGCATAGTGCATAATGGCATTGCCTGCTGAGACCACCAGTTCCTCCTCCCCTAGTAACTTGCTCACCAAGCCATCTTCCCTGAGTCCTGGGACTCATTGAAGTTGGCATTAAAGTAACTTCATGGGACCTGGTATATGAGTCGATCTCTTGTGAGTTTAACTAGCTTGAGTTAATCCCTCATGGACCTGACAGATCCCAGGCACACCAATAACATCAACTATCTATGAAGCTGTGGCGCAGCCCCTTGGAGCGAAAGGTGGATTGCTGTCTGCCTCATGAGGCAGTTGGCAGCCCTGCTTGCCAGCCCTCACATGGGTACATTTTATCATATTATCTAAAGCAGCCATCTCATGATTTTCTCATTTTGCATATATTGTTATGACCCCTCTATGTCACTCTATCCCCACACCATGTTTTATTTACTTTTGCAACTATATCTACCACCATCTAACATTATCCTTTATGTGGATTTGTCTGTTTATTGTCAGTCTCTCCCCTGAGATAGCGTGAGCTTCATGAGAGCAAGAATGATTGCTCAGGGCCTGACCCATGAAAGTGTCCAATAAATATTTGCGTAAATAGATGAATGAATAATGGCAGACTATGTCATAGGCCGAGACAGTAGCCTTTTCCACATCAACACCTTTGGGGTAAAAGCAACTAGAGGTACAACAGGAAGTAATGGATGCTGTGGTATATGGTATAAAAAGAGAACCAAAAAGTCTCAGTGTGTGTGTGTGTGTGTGTGTGTGTGTGTGTGTGTGACACATGTGCATGTGTGTGCATATAAGTGCACAGTTCTGTTTGTGTATATCAACCTATATGACTCAGATTTGAAGGTAGGCCCTGTGAAATTGAGAGCTTTTCCTCAACTCTCTTGCCACAGACAAAAATGAAAAAACAGTAATATGACAGGTTGGTTGTGTGTTCTCAGGGTCTGAATTTCTGGTCTGATTAACTCTTTATGGCCTGTGAGTCTTTGTCACAGGAACAGATGTTTTCAAGGTGCTCCTATATCACAGGAGATCTCATCTATATCCAAAAAAGCATTAATAACTATGAAATATTGTGGTATTTTTAAAAAGATCCCTTTAACTTTTAAAATTTATATGAGCACTTTGGGTAATGGGTCCTGGTACAACAAGGAAAGGCAGGACACTATTGTTATATAAGGCAACTGAGAACAGAGCAAACTTGATTTTCTTGTGTGCAGATATATAACATTGTAATAAACATGAATCTGATAACTGTATTTCTATATACTCATAGACAGCACAATATATTGGCAATGGCCGTGGATTGGAGTCTGGTTCAATTTTTCCCTGGGCCATAGTTTCTACATCTATAAAATGTAGAGAACATCATCTGCCCTACCTAAGCCAAAGGGATGTTACAAGATTCAGATAAGAAAATGGCTCGGAAAATACTTTGTTAAATTGTAAAGTGCTATAATTATGATGATTTTCATAAATAGCATTAATCATAGCAACCAGTAACTATAAATTACTATGAATAATATATCTATTGTTAATCATTCTTCTTAAGGGAAGCATCATTCATGAAGTGTTCCCTTAGGGTATTAGGAAAGAGACAGGATTTAATCAGGTCTTTAACACCTGTACTTTACGGTAGCAGAAAGTACATCAACTGCCTATGCCCTAAGTCACCACGATACCTTACCCCTGAGACTCAAAAGTCACAGAATTCCCTCAGCTAAACAATGAAACAAGTAATTATGGTGTGCAACCAGCCTGTGCTTGTAAGACTTCAGTTGGTTTCAAGCCTCCTTATTCTCCCTTCCCTCTAGGTTGGGACTGCTCCCCATTTTCAGTTTCTTATACTAGGTTGATGCAATGTATTTACAAGTTCCAGCATAAGGCTGCGGGACTTTGCACCAAAACCACCCATGCTGCCCTACTGCACCTCGTAATAATAGCATTGCTTCTACATTTCAGTCCTCATTATGGATTGGAATAGGCCTCTTTCACACCCCAAGTCTCTATAGTATGTCTCAGTTTAAACAACAGAGGTCCTGCCCGAGTCCCAAAACCAATCTTTTTCTTGGTACTTTCATTTATCTAGTCTCTTAGTACCTTTAAATTAAGGGGCTATCTTGCTATTCTCAACATCTTATACTAGATACCAGGAACCCCCATCCTATGACCAGCTAACAGAATCCTACGGGCTTACCAACATGTCTTCCCCTTAATTCACTATCACTGTATCTTTGCCAGTCAAACCTGATGGTTAAATGACCTGCCAAATCACAACAAAGAAGATTCTCCTCATTTTTTACCTAATGCTGCTTCCAGGTACCATATAAACTCCTGTAAAATGGTCATTGTAACAATAACAATTCCCACACTCTTCAACCCTAACTAGGAAGATTCCATTGTCTTAGTCCAAGTTTCGCCCAAAAAAACAATGTCTGTGACAAAGGTTCACATATAAGTCATTAATTTTGGGAGTCAATCCTAAGAAATGATACTAAAGGACTAGGAAGAGTTAAATAGAAATGGGAGAAAAGCCAATTCAAAGGTGCTATATTGATCTGGTCAGCAACACGGACAACTAGGGCCCCATTCCCCTCCAGCCCTCTGAGGAATCCTATAAAATGTGTTTCAGATCTTCCCACCTGAGGAGTAGATACTTATCCTCAGCTGCAGTTCTCCATTGGTCTAGGGTTGTCTACAGGATTTAAAATTCTTTTATACTTGCCCCAAGAAGTAGAACGGTGGCAGAGAAGACCCAGGACAGAAAGTGAGGGACAGGCACTGTAGGTGAGGCCAGGTGCTGCCAGGTCATACCTGTGCAGAGCTGGTCGCTGTAGCAATGGCTGGTACAAGAAGGTGGGGTGAGAGGTGGGCAAAAAAGGTGGCTTGACCACATTTGTTTACTGACAACCACAAACCCCCATGAATAAACCATGCATGAGAGGTTATTTTCTGTAAGATATTTATTTGTATTCATTCTACATATACACATGTGATAAAAGCTCACCAAACCACAGTCAGGGCATAATATCACTTGGGAAATCATAATTCTCAGTACCACCAGTAGAATAACAGGATGATGACTCCCCCACTAAGTACATGAGAACAGTCTATAAAACAAGAGATCAGAATCAAAATGTGCAAAACGTGAGTGAAATAGTCGGGCCACTTCCAAGAGTCTCACTTGAGATGGGTCAAATTTTAGCCCAACTATTTCTAACTCACTAACTACAGGTAATAGACAAAGAGTACCAGTAATGAGTTATGAAAGGTCATTCATTTGCATTTTTTTGTTGTTGTTTATTCATTGGTTATGCTCAAACTTTTCATTTCAAAAAAGTTTTAACACATGGAACAGTTGAACAGGTAGTAAAATGAACTCTCCCCACACACTCTTCACCCAGATTCACCAGTGGCCGGCCTCCCACCACACTTGCTCTGTGGGTACATAAATTCTATTTGCTGTTGCAATTAAACCGTTTGTAAAATGTGCAGAAACTACCCCTACCCCCATTTTTCTAGCTTACATCTCCTAAGAACTCTTAATTTTTTCAATACCATTATCACACCCAAGAAATTTAACATGGGTGCAGTGTTATCTAAAATACACACATGCTCAAATTTCAACAGTGGTACCAGTAATGTCTTTTTATCTACCGTTGTTAATTCTATCCAATATCCAATCGAAGTTCACACATTAAAGTGATATACTTTTTTAGTCCCTTTTCATTTAGTACAAACTCCCAGCCTATTTTTGTTTTTCATAAAGCTGACTTTTGAAAAAATTCATGCCAAGTCTCTTAAAAATTTCAATGATCTGATTTTTTCTGATAATTAGATGCAGGTTAAACAAAGTTCGACAGGAATATTACATGAATGATGCCCTGCCCATATCACAGCAAGAAGTTCATGATGTCAGTTTGGCCCATGTGTGGTGGTGCCAAGTTTAACAACTTGATTAAGATAGTGTGCGCCAGATTTCACACCATTATAAAAGTGCCCTCTTCCTTTTTAAATTAATAAATTATCTGCAAGGTGATACTTTGAAACTGTGCTAATATTCGGCTTGTCAAGAACATTCCACCCAATTGTTTTAGCATCCACAGATAATCCTTCCCTAAACTAATTATGGCCTTAGTTGTTGCAAAATGGTGAGAGTATTCATTACTAATAAATGGATCTTGCCTAGCATAAGAACAATGTATTTGTTAAGTACTCATTTCAGTTTTGATATAGGAGATTAGGACTAACTGCAAAGTCCTCTGCTATGAAAAAACATTAGGATCCTAATGATGAAATTCACATTGTTAAAAAGGGAGGTCTTGTTCAGGCTGTTAAGGGAAACAAAGAACCAACGGCAATAGTCTAGTCAATTAAGAGCTAGTCCCTAACCTAATAAGTTTATATTTTAGAATTACAGTCAATAGCCAGTATCACACTAAAAATATGCATTATTCCCTTATTTCTAATATCAGTGAAAAAAAAAATGGCATTAACAAAAGGAGTTAAAAAGGTATATTCTTTAGAAACAACAGAACTAAGTATCTGTCTAATCTATCTATAGCTCAACCACTTATCATCTATCTTAACAAGGCTGAAGATATAATCAATTTTTGTTTCACTTGTTTTCGATCATTTTTTATTAAATTATTCCCCCAAAGCATCCCTAACACAAGGAGAATAGTAGTAAATGCTCTGGAGTCAAACTATAGGGACTTGATAACAAGTTCTCAGGTGATGCTAATGGTGTTGTTCTGAGGACCGCGCTTTGAGAACAACTGTTCTAAGTGGATTTCTAACACAATGAACATTTAAAAGGGTGAGGTGGAGAGGGGAAGGGAGTGTGCATGTTTGTGTGTAGAAAGTGAATTTATATACACATTTTATATATATAAATTATATATATATATTTAATATAAATAATATATGTATTTTATCTTATAAACAACCTAGGGTTATATTGTATGATTAATGATGTGGTGAAAATACCAATAGACAATCCAAATAACAAGAAGGATTTGGATAAAAATAAAAATGGAGATAGTAACAGTGCTATTCAATATAACCCCCCATGCTATACAAAACCATGAGCAGCCTCATTATACAAATTCTGGCAATGTTGAGTCAGACAGGCAGCATTCAGTAGTGAGAATGACAGCAAATATGACCTATTTTGTCTATTAAAATGTCACTTTGTTGAATGAAACCAAAAATGTTGGAAGTTAGGAAAAACTGCCTTAGTTTACGTTGGGATGTGCATCGTCTTTCCCGCTCTCTTAGTTGACGTGTTCACCTCTCCAAACATCTACTAATCTACCTCATAAAATGCATCCTCTCCAAGAAGACTTTTACTGATGACCCCACAGATGTGATAATTTACCCTTCTTTGTCTAATTCTTTACAATACCAGCGCTCATAGCGTAACCCTCAGTGTTGATCTGTGTGAATGGCTTTTCTCCCTCGCTGCTCCATGAAATAGTTTGTACTAAACAGTATGCAGTATAAAGAAGGCACGTTCCCCAACTGCAAGGAGTTTACAGTACACTGGATAAACTTACTTGCAATTTTGCCTGTGATATCAAATTCACTATGTTCTTTGAGATTCTTTGTAAAACAGTTTTTGGAAGACACAGAAATTTAAAAACAAAAACAATTCCCTTTGCTAAGAGGCTTATTATCTAATGGCTGACAGAAATACAGTTCAATGCAATTTTTCTAAATGTACAAAACCAGTCTCAAACCTGAGTATCTTTATCTAAAAAGGTCACGTACTCCCACAGGTTAAGGTCCGTGGGGAAAGGTGCCTCAAAATGCCATCTTTGGAGCAAATACAATAGCACTCATAACAGAGAAAATATTTCCACAATTTGAAGTGGAATTGTAGCTTGACAACTGGGAACATGGCATCGAATAAACATGAAATAAGGGAACAACAGAAGACAGTTTTTCACGGTTCTAGTATACTTGAAGCAAAAAACATCAGGATAAAACCTAAATACTAGGCTTAATAAATGCTTCAGTATTTTCCTTTGTATTCCCTATCATCTCACCCCTTCCAGTCCTAACACATTCATCCAAAGTTAGTGATGTTGGCAAACCCATATCTCCTTTTAAGGAAACAGTCTGGCCCCCTGCCCTTGCTGCCAACAAGCCATGTTTCAGATCATGTGACTCCATTTCAGAACAGTGAGGCTGTTCTGAAGCACAGCTGGGCACAGCTGGGCACAGAAGCACAGCTGGGCACCTCAGCAAGGCCCATAAACAGGCTGGTAAACGAAACCTTTGGCCTGTGACAAAAAGATGAGATGTACAAACAAACTTCCTTCTCTTATGAACTAAGAAACATGTAAGAAAGCTGCCATATGGATGAGCTGTGGCCATGCTCAACCAAAAGGAAGATGTGCCTGACTAATTATTAACAATCAGAACATAAAGGAGATAGGAAGCCCATCGCTGGAGAGAGGAGAATGGTGGACATGCAAATAAAAGAGAAGCAGAAGAACAGAGAGGGAAGAGAGGAAGAGCAGGAAAGAAAGGAGAAGAAAAGGAAGGAGACGGTAAGAAAGATGGAAAGAGTCAGCCACAGATCTGCCCAACACTGAGCCTTCTGGTGCCGTATCTCATCCATACAGATCCTTAAGACAAACTCCATTACTCAAGGTACTCCAAGGAGGCCTCTATTTCACACAGTCAGCCTTACTCAGCAGCCAGCACAAGACCCCTTCAATCGTGCGGGTGGCTGCAGGAAGCCAGGTCTATCTGTGACACGATTAAGCAGTCACTTTGCCTTTCTGGATCTCAACTTTTACCTCTGTAAAAATGAGTGAGGGGTATGAGCCTTTTTTTTATTATTATTTTATTTTTTTAATACTGTATCACTCTAAATGACACTCTAATACTGTATCACTCTGCAATGACATTTCAGGATTTAGCTGCCACTTTCTTTGCTCTCCACCAGCAATCAGATCAAACCCACCAGAGTTAGACCAACTCAGAGTTCAAGCCAACTCAGTCAAAAGGAAGGGCAAGGATAGATTTAAATGGGTTCTCTACTTGAGTATACACAAGCATCTCATTGTTCACTGTTCTATGCAGATCAAAATCAAAAACAAAACGAATTAGCAACAGAAACCCTTCACTTTTCACTATATTTACACCTTCTCATTGAATCATTTCTACCAAATTCAAATCCTCATAAAACAGAAATAATATCAATAAGATATTCTTAAAGTAGCTCCTTACAATTAAAATAAAGGTCAATTTGTATGAGAATACTGTAACCATATAATAATATGGATAAATACATATATTATCTAACCATCCATTGATAAAATAAGAACCATAAGAATAGCCACAATAAGACTAATTATTTGACACTAAAATAGATCTTTGGCACACACTTTTTAAGCAGCATGTATGAAAAAGAAATCATACATGGAACTTCGTTATTTGAAAGAGATAAAAACAAAGATGTTTTGATCCAAGTACAAGAAGGAAAATCCTGGGGTACCATCCACTGGGTCATGTCCACCTCCTCTAATAATGTCTTCCGAAGCACTTCTATAAAAGATAGTTTGAAAGCCACTGCTTATTATCTGCAGATTATCTAGGCTAGCTATAGATGAAGAAACAGGTTCCTTGACAGCCATCTTGTCAGTCAGTTCACACACGTGGTTTAGCAAACTCTTTACAAAGCTGCTGTTTCTGTATTCTCTGTGTGAGTGTGAAAAGGAAATGCATCTCTTTAAAATCTCTCTCTCTATATATATATATCCATAAAATCATCTAGGATCATTGACATTTTCCCAGGAATCCTTTGCATAACACAATTAACATGAAATAATACAAGTAGGAGACACAAGTTTTAAAAGGTGTGTGAGGGGGAACAGTTTAGTTTCCTGTTAAGAAAACTTTCATATTTTGGTTGGGGGAGGGATGCACAATAATCATTTGAAGCTATGAATTTAACAGGCTTACTAAAATCTTGTTGGTCTCCACGGCAGAATGCAGTAGAAAATAGAACATGCCAGGTAATTTTGCTATTATGTTTTAAAACCTCATGGAAGATTGTTTTCTTATTTTGCATTTTGATAACACAGGTCCACCACGTAGTCAGGGCTATAAAGCAAAAGGGCACGCCATTGAAATGGACAGGGAGTGAGAAATTCCTTTAAACATCTGTGGGGTTCTGATTCTACGTGCTAACCGCCATTGTTCAGGATGTGCAAGGATATTTGGAAAAGAGCAAGAGAATCGATTACAGATGATTAGCATAGAAAAGGGAATTCAGGCTCATGGAATATTAGAACTGGAAGGGTAATGTTAGTAGCTATTTCAACATTTTCATTTAAAGATAATAAAACTCCTCCAAAGAGGTGATTTCTCTCACCAGAGATAATAGTTCAGGGAAGGAGCTGAAATAGGACTAAAACCTTAACACCTTACATTGTGAAACATCTTCTCCAAAGCAATATCTTATACACTGTTTCAACTGATCTTCTTAAGAACCTGTGAATCAATGGGAAAGCTCCTCTCGCTCCATCTTCCAGATGAGGAAGCTCTGTGAAAGAGAGGAGCACAGGCACTTTTCAAGGATTCCTAGCCTCACTGGCAAGACGAGATCAACAAAATTAAGGAAGGAGAAGAGGCCATTCTTAAGCCAGCGCAGAATGCAATATTGACACGGAAGTGCAAACAAGTACTACAGAAATTCCAGGAAGGGGGATGTCAGAATGGGTGGAGATACTTAAATTCACAGACATTGCACACAAGGAGAACCTCTCCTAGCTTCTATTAAAATCTCATGATCCTGCCAAGAAGGAAAAAAAGGACCAGAAAGCTTAAGTGATTTACCAATGGACAAACAGCCCAATGATAACGATGGGACACTGAGACCTGAATCAATGCTTCCTAATCCCAGTCCCCCCACTCAAATGTGCTGTCAAGTACAAGGAGACAGTATAGTAATTTCCTCCTTAGAAACATACAAGCGCACTAATGTTGGAACACGCCTGAACAGTCAGAAATGTTGACCCAGAAAAGTGATACTTATTACCTATCCAGTACAAACGCAGAATTCTCTGTAATAAACAGAGTTGCATGTGTTAGCATAGGGAGCACAGAAGCACTAGACTCGGCATTTTGTCCTGGTTCTGCCATAATTCAGGAGGGAGACCCTGGGAAAATCACTGTCACTTTGTAAGACTCTGTTTTCTCAACAGCAAAATGAGGGGATTGGACTTCCTCTCTCTGTTTTCTTCTAGTTTAAAACTGCTGCTATCCTGACGCATTCACATAAATGCAATCTATCTGACAATATAAGGAGCTTAAAGTATTTTGTTTTAGTTTTTGTTATTTTTTTTTTCACTTATAGCCACTTACTCGAATCACATTACTATGTTTCTTTTTAGAGTGTTATTTTGATAGTTGAAATTATGGAAATGATACAGCAGATACTAACAAAATATAACCTGAAATGCCCATTTCAAAAATAGGGTCACTGATAACAACTTTATAAAGAAAGCACATTCAGTTATATTGTTTTGAGAGCCACTAGAACAGATGAAAGAAAACAGAAAAGGCTAGATGAGAGCAGCCACATCGAAGCAAGCAGGCAGGAGGGAAGAAGGCAAATACACACTCTGTCTTATCTCAAAGGCTAAGAGTAGAAAGGGGAGGGGCTTAATTAAAATGGCAGGAATCATATTTTCTAAAAATAGAAGATGCATCAGTTCCCTAATAAGGATCCTAAGTCTGATCATCCTTCTCTCTTGGTCGAACTTCCTGTTCCAAGACCATTCTGGGAAATATCCTATGAGCCAGCAGCACTACTAGCCAGCTACCCATCCACTGTACACAGTCTGGGACACAGTTACTGCTGGGAACATGGGAACAGAAAACCATAGGGCCCTCTGTGCTGTCATCATCAATGAAAAAGTGCCTAAGTTTAGAAAAGCACTTTCATGAACATTATGTCATTGGGCTGTCCCAGCAATCCTAAAACTCAGTAGATATTATTATTCCTGTTTTATAAAAGAGAATACGAAGGGTTGTAAAGAAAATGAGACCTTTCTAGGGTCACTCGGGTAGTTAATGCAATAATTGGAATTAGCTCCAAAGATCTTGCATTTGCATGACGTCAGGCTGAACATGCAAAAGGGGAAAGGTCTTGCCTTCATGCATCAAACTGAGATTATATGGGACTATTAGGTTACCAAGAATTAGGTAATGGCTGTAACTACAGTTAAAAAGCCAAACTCTTCTCTTTTGCCTTCTATTTCCCCATTTAGTTTTCATTCACTTTTCCATAAATATTTATCAAATATTCAGGACACATAGACATTAACACTGCACTGTGTAAGAGCACTGGCAAACACAAATGCTCTTTTTAGGTAAAAATAGCGTACGATCAGGCTCAGAGGGTCCGCTGTGGTCAAATCATGCAGGTGCACAAACCCTAGGCATATGAGTATAAGGAGCTTGGCCCTTCTCCAAGGAATAGATACCTAAAGGGTAAACAGTCCCCATGATGAAGGAGGGAGTGGGCAGGGGTAATTGTATCTTGGGACTTAAGTGTTGATGAGGGAATAAACACATGGTATGAATCACATATATTTTAGGCAGTGCACAGACAATTTATATTAACAACACTCTGAGCAGGAATTCCAACTTTTTATGAAAAAGATTGTCATTGATGAAAAGTGAGTATGAGACTGTATCAGAAAGCTATTGATCTCACCTTAATAGGAATGAATATGATGCCACAAAGCAGCAAATAAACGTGACTTGAGCACATGAGCATTTCTTCTTTAGATCCTGGGAATACAAACTTCCAGACTGCTGTGACAAGACTGTTGCTTCACTAGGGGGAGGCTGAAGTCAGTCTGAGGGACACAAGGCTCACTATTCTTCCCTCAAATTAAAAACCCTTTAGAGAAAGTAAGGAGAGACTCCAGAATTCTGCTCATGCCTCATTTCAGGTTTTCCTGAGAAATGTTTCCTTTTTCACAGAATATTCCGAGTCAAGTGATAACCCAACGACTGCTACTTACTTGGTAAGTTCAGCACCTAGTCCGTATTAAAGAAACAAGACAAATCTCAAAAGAATAATGAAAAGCTGAACCAGTCATTCCTACCTTCGCTTCCCATCTCTCCACATTCCGAAGTGAACTTTTGGCTTTACATCTTCCACCTCGCCCACTTCTAAGGGCTCTGCCACCGACTTCGAGCTCTCCCAGGACCATAAAGCGTCCCATCTGTGCTTCAAACTTCAGGTGAAATCTAGGCCCCACCAAGATTTAAATCAAAAGGATTTAAACCAGGGTGATGTTTGACCAAGTCATATACTCTTAGTTTTAGTTCCCCGTTATAAAATAGGTGAATAACAATATAAACCCCACAGGGACAATTTAAAATCCAGGTGATATAAGGTCCTGGGAATCATATGTTCAATACAATGCTAAACATACAGTAGGTCTTCTGAAAATGTTAGCTGGTGGTATGTTCCATAAAAGAGAAGATCACATGATTACACTAGTTAAGCTCTAGGAGACCCTGCTGCTATTAAATAAAAAGTCTTCGTCTCAAGATAAAGTTAGATTTTGGTGGCCAAGGACAAGTCCTGCAATAAGGAAAAGACTGAAGTCTCGAAAAAAAGCTGAGCCTCCTTTAAGGACAGAAGCACCTGAGTTGCCCATTAAAAGAGTATATTCTTAGCCCCCCCACCCCCAATTTACAAAATCTAAACCTTTGAGGGCAGGGCCTAGTAATCTGCATTTAACAAGCCCTTCATTGCTCTCCCAATTCTTTTCCACACTAAATTTGAATCTGTTGGCCTGGAATTTGGTTGCCTCTTGCTAATCATAGTGCTAACAATAACTGGAACAATTTAATTAAAATCCCACAACTCTGAACACATTTAAAGAGATTCTTTACTAATGTATTCTAACCCAATTCCTGGGAAAAGGGAAAATACTTTTCTCTCATTCCACAGTTCTGTGTTCTCACCTACAGTGCCAACAGAGCAAACACAATCTACTTCATTTGTAGAAATGACAAAGACATTTACCACCTCAAAGGGGTGCTGTGAGTTTCCATTTATTGGTGTTATATAAAGTCTTATGACTGTTCTGATAAGTCAACTATAAGTTGGCATTATTTATAGCACCCTGTTGGAGCTTTATACATATTCAATTAAAAAACAATGACAACAATATAGCAATATCTACAAATTAGCATTAATTACTGCCACACTTTATCTAGGCAGAGCTATTTATGTCTGGAGACTGTAGTGCCCCTCTCCCTCTCATTGACAAGGGGCAATATTTGCTTACTGGTATCAGCATTTCCCCTAATGATATTCACATCACACTTGTCTCAGAATTCTGATTTTTCAGAGGATTCTTCCTATTCAGCAAATACCAAGACAGGATGCAAACCCATCTCCCCTGAAGAAAGACAAAATCCTGCAAAGCATACTGGACCCCTCCTTTTCCCACAGCCCCCTTTTTCCAAGTTGCTTTTGACTCCAGCTTCCCTTCTCCATGGTCATGGCCACCACCGCAGTTCAGGCTCTTGTCTGTCTCAATGGACTCCTGAATTTGACTCCAAGATATTCTATCATTGCCATTTCTAATCAGTCAAGTACCACTATATTACAGTAATCCATCTAAATGCAGATCAGGTCATTTTATTTACCAGCAGAAGGCTCTTTATTGTTCCCTAATTATAACTGATATAGCCTTAAATTATGATTGAAAAAAATCCCACAAAAAAGCCATCATAACTACTAAATAGAAGTAATTGATTTACTTGAATTAGGGACATGGTAACAAGATACTCAGGGAAACTTTTGCCAAGGAGAGACATTCAGGCAGAAGAAACAGCTTAAGAAAAGTGCTATAATGCTATGTGTCTCTCTCCTACGTATCAGGGTTCTGTTTCTACAGTGGGCCACAATCTGGTAGCAGGTCAAGCTGCCCACTGAATATGAAGAAACATCACCATGCCCTCTCCCTGCCTTCCCCACCCCTGTCTCTCTGTGGAACTGCAGCATATCCTGCTAACTAGGTTTTGCTGACTCCAGACTCCTTTTCTGCATGAGCCTTTGACATGCATAGTTGAGGTTGAGGAATCTGTGCCTAGTGGGTTTGAGGTTTGATCAAGAGAGAAAGGAGGAACTTATGTGATTTCACCAAGTAACTATTTTCGCTACCAAAAATTCCCATATTTATCTTTTTCCCCTTTTTGAAATGGCACTAAGGAAAAACATGCCAGACTGCCATGAGCAGGAACCGTACTTTCCAAACAGTAGCGAGGACTAAAAATAGAAAACCTTCATTTGCTCAAGATGTATATAACTTCCTCTCCCATTTCCTTTCCCCACCACCCTGGGTCACTGCACAGAAGTGGTACATGTTGAACCCTTTGCATGCTTACAGCAGCGTCAAAAGCACCAAAAGGTTGATAACTATAGTGCATACTCCATAGTCCTTTCCCAAAGAATTCCTATTGCCAAATCAAAGAATGAATCAATCGATCAATCCACAATTATCTACCAAGTAGCTGCTCTATGTTCTCACAACAGAATAAGGACTATGGGTGGTACAGGAATATGAGTTGTGATCCAGCCTTTAGGCAGTTACTAAACAGGAAATAAACAAGAAAGTAATGGAAAGAGTGCAGGCCTGGGAGTCCAGAAACTTTTAATCCTGGTTGGGGCCAGCTCTCTTCATAACTGTGTCATCTTTAACAGTTTACTTAAAAAATTGGGGTCACAGTTTCTTCATCACAAGAAAGATCAACTGGATTAGAATGCTTTCATATCTGAGGCTCTATGATCTGTGGTTTTAAATTATTTCTATAGGTCTCGCCATGTTATTTTGAGATTCTGACTTTATGAAATATAGTTTAGTAGCAAAATTAATGTACCTGGAATATTTACATCACACCACAAAGAGGCACAAATTAAGTGGCAGGAAAATCAAACAGCATTAACTGATTTATCCATTAGTTGAATCATAGTAGCCTTTAGTATGAACCAGGCATTGCTGGATATTCCATATTCATCATCTTAATTAATCCTCAAAAGAATTTTCTAGGAATCTGTTATTAATATTCTCATTTTGCATGTGAAGATGGGAAATACAGCAGAAAGCAACAAAGTAGGGCTTCCTAGCACTAAACCCTGGGCTCATGTCACTACAGCACACTCCTCAGTCAAAAGACGAGGACGCAGAGAAGAGTGAGAGCTGGATGAGCCAAAGCTGTCGTTACGAAGAAGAAAGTGGAAACTGAGTTGGAATTTTAAAAATGGGAAGAATTACTGATCAATTGAGAGATGAGAATGCTTCAGGCAGCAGAAAAGACACAAGGAAAATTAACATGGCATATCAAGATGACAATAAAGACATCAGTCTCAAAAGAGCCACAACTGTACAGGGAGTACAGAGGGAGACAAGGCATGCTGGATATGGTGAGATAGGTCAAGGAGTACTCTGAAAAATCAACTGAGAGAAGAAATTTAATGTGGCAGGCAATAAAAAGCCACAGGAAAAAAAGAAAATAACATTTCTGAACACTAATTTGTTAGGGACATAGAGCTGAAACGTAAAAAAGATAAAATCGAGGCATTGAGTTGATCATGATATGAAAACGGAATGAGCTAAGATGACAGGCAGAAAAAATAAAGAGATTGGAGCAAACCTCAGAGTCATTTTTAAGCCAAGAAGTACCAGAACTTGGTGATATATATACTAAAAAAGCAAGACAAATCAACAATGACCACAGAGTTTAGAGTTTGGGAGACCAGAAAACATGATGGTAGCTCTAACAGAATGTAAGCCTTGGAGTAAGGTGATGAGAGGAATTAGGGACATATTGAACGTGGGGAGACAGAGGGTTCTCCCTGCAGAAATATTCTGTGGTTAAATGACACAATAGTCATAAAAGGAAAACATAGTGTCAAGAGTCACAATCAGTTCAAGTAATTAGATAAACAGAGATCAAACTTTATTCTATTGGGGTTGTGGCTTATACTGAGAAAAGAGAGAAGGTCAAAAGGAGAACTCTGAGTGATCACCTAAATTTAGGGACAGGAAAAAAGAAGAAGATCTGGTAAAGAAAAGAGAAAAGTGGAATATTCACAGATGTAGCAGAGGAATCAAGGAAGCTCTGCACAGTGAAAATCAAAGGAATAGATACGTATTTTGGAAAATGGCAGGGTACGAAGCACCAGAATTGTGTCTCCCCATCTAGACATACATGGTACTGGCAAAATTTATACAATATAACTAGTTTGGGACTCTGGAGTCTATTGAAGGCTTCCAGCTTCCAGGGGGAAGTCTTGGATGGTAAATTGTGGTTAATTGAAGTCAATTTTAGCCCTGAACACAGTAGCAGCTATCCATCTCCCACTTCTCAGCCCCTTGGCAGACAGTTGTGGACATGTTCCTGGAGCAACTTTCATATAGTGTACAAGAGCAAGAGTGCACAAAAGGAACTTGTCTTCTAAATATCAAGGATCTGTGCGGTTTCAAGATGGCGGTGGCTGCGGCGGTTGGCGCGGAGTAGCTGAGGTGGAAAAGGCGGCCACTGGGCCTCAGGCAGCCAGGAAACTCGTGGACTTTCCTTTCACCATCTCTTAAGGGAGGACCGCAGCTGCTGGTGGCCAGTCATGGGGGCTGACCGCCACTTTGCCCTCGGCAGGAGAGGCTGCCTCATTTACAGGCAACAGCTTTGAAGTATGGAACAGGAAAAGAACTGTTCCATAGCTACAAAAGCGAGTCTCTAAACAGGGAAAACAAGGCCAGGGCTGCTGTGGATACAGACAAGATCCCAGAGGCCGGGGCCGCGCTGAAGGCAGCCAGCTGCCCTATTCATGATTCGAGGGTTCAGGCCGGCATAAAAGAAGATTCCTGGGAATGCCCAAGCCGCGACACGGGACCGAGCAAGGAGCCCAGGCGGCGGGAACTGAGAACAGGGAAGGCGACAAACCAGAGGCAGAGAGTGAGCGCCCGACCTGGCACAGCCCTGTGAGTGACCCGTGGCCCGGCCCTGCTTGGGGGGCTGACGCCCACCTGGCTTCCACCTGCCTCACCAGGCCACTCCCCGCCCCGGGGCTGCCTCCATTTTCTCAGGTGGTGGCAGCCCCGAGCCAGCTCAGCTCCTCACTGAGCCTTCCCACTTGCTTGCCCCAGCGCGGGGCTTCCCGGGGCCTGCGGGCCAGCCTCCGCTCCCACTCCCTCCACGGTTCTCTGGCGGGGCTGGTGGCGTGGGGCGTCCCCGGCTAGTGTCGGGAGGGCAAGGAAGTGCGGGTGGGGCCGACTGCCACTCCAGCACACCCTGGACTCCGGCCCCCGGTAAACTTCCTGTTACTGGGAGGCAGATACCATCTTGGCGGCCACCAGTTCAGAAAAACGCCTAACCAATTTCTGGTTGGGAATAGTGTGGTAGGAGAGTTCCCAAGTCCACTTAAACCTGGCGGAGGGCTGTCTGCAGGCAGGCACTGGACTCATCCGGGCTGGGGGGATACAAAGGTGAACCGTGTGCTGCGGGCTCCTCCCCAGAGGAGCCCTCGCTCTAGTGTGGGAGATAAGACAAGTACACAAATAACCGCGATACCAGGAGGAAGGTGATTAGTCCTGAGAAAGATCTACACAGTGCTACAAAGGTACCCAGAGTGACCGGTCATCTGTGCCTAGCAGAAACCTGGTAGACTTCCTGGGCGAGGCAGTGCCGAGCAGGGTCTTGAAGGCCCAGCTGATAGACGACGGTTGCAGAAGACACGTCCCAGCCCAGCCCAATGTGCACAGAGTGGGTAGACATGCAGCCAGGGAGGCGGAGACTCGACAGGAACCACACACCCTGTGTGGTCGCCTCTGCACAATCCAACAGCCTGGGCCAGAGCACACGGAACAGGGAGAAGTCCTGCACAGGAAGTGAAAGCTCAATAGAGAACACACACCCTGTGGTACGTGATCCAGCAGCCCAACAGAGTCCAAGCTGACCAGAAAGGTGGCTCCCCGGAGAGGCCCAAGACCCGAGGCAACCATACACACAAGGCACTAGAGGCCAACTGAGCAGTCACGGAGGGAGCCATACCAAATTGGCAACCACAGCAACATCTTAGTTAGTCAATAGTCTCAAACTGGTGGACTGTGAAACCCCCTGCCACAATGAATAAACATCAAAAAAAAGATACCAGAAATACAAAAAATCAAGGAAGTACAACACCAAAAGTAAATAAATCTCAAACTCTAGATCCTATAGAACAAGAAGCCCTTGAAATGACTGACAAGGAATTTCGAGTGATTATTCTAAGGAAACTGAATGAGATACAAGAAAACTCAGCTATACATCATGATGAAATGAGGAAAAGTATACAGGACCTGAAAGAGGAAATGTACAAGGAAATCGATATCCTGAAAAAAAATGTAGCAGAACTTGCTAAACTGAAGAAGTTATTCAGCGAAATAAAAAACACAATGGAGAGTTTAACCAGCAGGCTTGTCGAAGTTCAAGACAGAACCTCTGAACTTGAAGATGGGCTGTTTGAAATTACACAAGCAGACAAAAAAAAAAAAAAGAAAAAAGAATCAAAGACATTGAAGAAAATCTGAGAGAGATATCAGACAACCTTAAACGCTCAAATATCCGAGTCATGGGTATCCCAGAAGGGGAGGAAAATGGAGATTCCATTGAAAACATATTCAACAAAATAGTGGCAGAAAACTTCCCAGGTATAGGAAAAATCACAGATCTTCAGATCCAGGAAGCTCAACGATCTCCAAATGTATTCAACCCAATTGGCAGAAATCTACAGAACATTCCTTCCAACAACCTCAGAATATTCATTCTTCAAATCAGCACATGGATCATTCTCCAGGATAGATCACATATTAGGTCACAAATCAAGTCTCAATAAATTCAAAAAAATTGCAATTATCCCATGTATTTTCTCAGACCACAATGGATTAAAACTAGAAATTAATAACAAACGAAACTCTGGAAACTATACAAACACATGGAAATTAAACAGCATTCTACTTAAAGACATATGGGTCCAAGAAGAAATCAAGCAGGAAATCAAAAAATTTCTTGAAACTAATGAAAATAATGATACATCATACCAAAACCTGTGGGATACTGCAAAAGCAGTATTGAGGGGGAAATTTATTGCATTAAATGCTCACCTCAAAAGAATGGAAAGATGGCAAGTGAACAACCTAACACTTCACCTTAAAGAACTAGAAAAACAAGAACAATCCAATCCTAAAGTTAGCAGACGGAAAGAAATCATTAAGATCAGAGCAGAACTTAATGAAATTGAAAACCAAAAAACAAATCAAAAGATCAACGAATCAAAAAGTTGGTTTTTTGAAAAGATAAATAAAATAGACAAACCATTAGCATGGCTAACAAAAAAAAGAAGAGAGAAGACTCAAATAACAAAAATTAGAAATGAAAAAGGCGATATTACAACTGATTCATCTGAAATACAAGGAATCATTCGAGACTACTATAAACAACTATACGCCAACAACTTTGAAAATCTGGAGGAAATGGATAAATTTCTGGACACACACAAGCTCCCAAAACTGAACCATGAAGACGTAGAAAATCTGAACAGACCAATAACAATAAAGGAGATTGAAGCTGTTATCAGAAGGCTCCCAACAAAGAAAAGCCCAGGACCAGATGGATTCACAGCAGAATTTTACCAAACATTCAAAGAGGAATTGACACCAATTCCTTACAAACTATTCCAAAAGATTGAAATGGACGCAAATCTCCCAAACTCATTCTATGAAGCAAACATCATCCTGATACCAAAACCAGGTAAAGATATAACCAAAAAAGAAAACTACAGGCCGATATCCTTGATGAATATAGATGCAAAAATCCTCACTAAAATACTAGCAAACAGAATACAGCTACACATACGTAAAATTATTCACCACGATCAAGTGGGATTCACCCCAGGGATGCAAGGTTGGTTCAACATACGCAAATCAATAAATGTGATACAGCATATTAATAAAGTCAAACACAAGGACCATATGATCATCTCTATAGATGCTGAAAAAGCATTTGATAAAGTTCAGCACTCATTCATGACAAAGACCCTCTATAAGTTAGGTATAGAGGGAAAGTATCTCAACATAATTAAAGCCATATATGCCAAACCCACTGCCAATATCATCCTGAATGGGGAAAAGCTGAAAGCTTTCCCTTTAAGAACAGGAACTAGACAAGGATGCCCACTCTCACCACTCCTATTCAACATAGTGTTGGAAGTACTAGCCAGAGCAATCAGAGAAGAGAAGGAAATAAAGGGCATCCAGATTGGAAAAGATGAAGTCAAACTGTCCCTGTTTGCAGATGACATGATCCTATATATCGAACAGCCTAAAACCTCTACAAAAAAACTCTTGGAATTGATAAATGATTTCAGCACAGTAGCAGGATACAAAATCAACACACAAAAATCAGTAGTATTTCTTTTCTCCAATGGTGAACATTCAGAACGAGAAATCAAGAAAGCCTGCCCATTTACAATAGCCACCAAAAAAATAAAATACTTAGGAATTGAGTTAACCAAGGATGTGAAAAATCTCTATAATGAGAACTACAAACCACTGTTGAGAGAAATTAGAGAGGATACAAGAAGATGGAAAGATATCCCATGCTCTTGGATTGGAAGAATCAACATAGTGAAAATGTCCATACTACCCAAAGTGATATACAAATTCAATGCAAGCCCCATCAAAATTCCAATGACGTTTTTCTCAGAAATGGAAAGAACTATCCAGACATTTATATGGAATAATAAAAGACCACGCATAGCCAAAGCAATGCTGAGGAAAAAAAATAAAGCTGGAGGCATAACACTACCTGCTTTAAGCTATACTACAAAGCTATAATAACCAAAACAGTACGGTACTGGCATAAAAACAGACACACTGATCAATGGAATAGAATAGAGAATCCAGAAATCAACCCACACACTTACTGCCATCTGATCTTTGACAAAGGCACCAAGCCTATTCACTGGCGAAGGGACTGCCTCTTCAGCAAATGGTGCTGGGATAACTGGATATCCATATGCCGGAGAATGAAACTAGACCCATACCTCTCACCATATACTAAAATCAACTCAAAATGGATTAAGGATTTAAATATACACCCTGAATCAATAAAACTTCTTAAAGAAAACATAGGAGAAACACTTCAGGAAATAGGACTGGCCACAGACTTCATGAATACGACCCCAAAAGCACGGGCAACCAAAGGAAAAATAAACAAATGGGATTATATCAAACTAAAAAGCTTCTGCACAGCAAAAGAAACAATTAAAAGAGTTAAAAGACAACCAACAGAGTGGGAGAAAATATTTGCAAAATATACATCTGACAAAGGATTAATATCCAGAATATATAAGGAACTCAAAGAACTTTACAAGAGAAAAACAAGCAACCCAATTAAAAAATGGGCAAAAGAGCTAAGTAGGCATTTCTCTAAGGAAGATATACAAATGGCCAACAGACATATGAAAAAATGCTCAACATCACTTAGCATCCGGGAAATGCAAATCAAAACCACACTGAGATACCACCTAACCCCAGTTAGGATGGCTAAAATCCAAAAGACTCTGAACGATAAATGCTGGCGAGGTTGCGGAGAAAAAGGAACTCTCATACATTGTTGGTGGGACTGCAAAATGGTGCAGCCTCTATGGAAAATGGTATGGAGGTTCCTCAAACAATTGCAGATAGATCTACCATATGACCCAGCTATCCCACTGCTGGGAATATACCCAGAGGAATGGAAATCATCAAGTCGAAGATATACCTGTTCCCCAATGTTCATCGCAGCACTCTTTACAATAGCCAAGAGTTGGAACCAGCCCAAATGTCCATCATCAGATGAGTGGATACGGAAAATGTGGTACATCTACACAATGGAATACTACTCAGCTATAAAAACGAATGAAATACTGCCATTTGCAACAACATGGATGGACCTTGAGAGAATTATATTAAGTGAAACAAGTCAGGCACAGAAAGAGAAATACCACATGTTCTCACTTATTGGTGGGAGCTAACAATTAATGTATAATTCACACACACACACACACACACACACACACACACACACACACACACACACACACACAAAACCGGGGGGGGGGGGGAAGAAGATATAACAACCACAATTACTTGAAGTTGATACGACAAGCAAACAGAAAGGACATTGTTGGGGGCGAGGGGGGGAGGGAGAAGGGAGGGAGGTTTTGGTGATGGGGAGCAATAATCAGCCACAATGTATATCGACAAAATAAAATTAATTTAAAAAAAAAAAGAGCCAGTGGCAGATGCAATTAAAGGGAAAAAACAATTGCAAATTTAAAAAAAATAATTAATAAATAAATAAATAAATAAAATAAAACACTATGCTAGATCTAAAAAAAAAAAAAAATCAAGGATCTGTGCTCTGCTCATTGATTGCTGCTTCTAATGACAAAATGAAGAAAAAGAGGCAGCTGTCACTGTTGTTACACCTTCCTCTCCTACTCAAGTGATTTCCAGGGAATTTAAAGGGCTTTAAATTTGAAGTACTTTTTTCTTCCATTTTTTCCCCCGTTGTGGGAGAGAAACATTAAATACCAGAACATTCCAAAGCAATCACATATATAGAGAAAATCAGAAAGTCACCACACATGACCAGGGGAAGGTGAAGGCTCAGAAAAAACCTAAGAAGTTAAGTTAAAACCTACAGATGATACTCAGCACAGCAAGAGGCAACAATAATAATAAAAAATATATAAATAAATAAAAAAGAAAAAGAAGAAGAAGAAGCAAAAGCTAGGGAAGGAGGAGAATCTGATTCCAGAGCTACCACATTATTAGGTTTAATACATATTTTCAACAACAACAAATTAAAATCTCAACACATACAAAGAAACAGGAAAGTATAGCCCATTCAAAGCAAAAAAATAAACCAACAGAAACTGTCCCTAAAAAGACCTGATGATGGATCTACTTGACAAAGACTTTAAAACTGCTGCCTTAAAAATGCAAAAAGACAAAAAGAAATGCAAAAAATGCAAAGTGACAAAAAGAATATAAAAGAAGAGTAACAATAAAGCAGGTATGGAGAAAGAGAGAGAAATAGACTGGTATGTCTCAAAAAGAAGGAGGGCTTGGCACTACCTGGGCCATTTAATACCATGGACACCTGAAGTGTTGCTTAATCTCTGAGTCCCAGTCCCTTCACTAGTACAAGATGGAGAATTACCACTTTTGTTTCCAGAAATTGTTCCAAGGCTCAAGTAAGAAAAAGTATACAAAAGTCTTTTCTTAAAAAAAAAAAAAATATATATATATATATATAAATTTTGTACTTTGCATGCTAGAAGACCTTGGACAGGTCAAACTCAAAAAAGCTAATGATAAAATAATGATAAGTATAATTGAACCCCTCAAGGATTGGTATAAATACTACATGCAATAATATATTTTAAGTTATCCAGTAAGGGTACATAAACACTGGACTTTTTAAAGGATCAAGCAAAATCTGCTATGTACAGAAAACCTTGTTAAAACGTTAGGGTTTCAAAACAATATTTCAGGAATAAAATATGAGTTAATGCCTTAAGTTTTCAGTCCTGGCATCCTCTACTCCCTCTTTTACCCCTTCATTCAGAACAAGTTGTTTTGTGCCCATGTTAAATGGATTATGTAAATTACAAAGGAACTAAAGGATTTCTTTCTTTTTTATTTATTTATTTATTTATTTATTTATTATTATTTTTTTTTTTTTAATTTTATTTTGTCGATATACATTGTGGCTGATTATTGCTCCGGAACTAAAGGATTTCTAAGCCCAAAAAGGTTTCCTTACCAAATGCATGGATAAGAAGTACTTGGTACAATCTGTGAGGAGTTTGTTAGAGAACATTGCAGAGGCTGGGATGGACTATGTGTTTATCTCCATTAAAGAAGTACAAGGATAGCTATCTTGGTGGTCCCTGGCCACTGGCCATCAACACATTATCGATGACTTTGGCTGCTTTTTAAGGATTTAAAAGGATCTGCCTTCTCTCATTTATAAGGGAACTGATACTAATCCAAGAGGTTTAAAAGTCACCCAAAAGTGTTTTGTTTTTGTCTATTTAAAAATAAATCACTGCTTCTATAACACTTGTTGTGAGATCTAAATAAGTTGTCTCCAATGCTTTGAGATTTAATTTTTTTTTCATTTGTTAAATTATATTTGTTGTGTTATAATGTATTTTGGAAATTGTAAATCACTATGAAGTTATAAATAAATGATATTTTATTACCAAGGCATTGAATTTTAGAGCTGTAAAAGATCTAAAATACTGTTTTACTCACTTACCCACTAAAACGATTCCTAAAAACCATGGACTCCTATACCCATTTTGAGGCTGACATCCAAATTATTTTTCATCAAAATCTAAATACAAAGGATATAATTTCTGGCATATGGTAAATATTAACATTTCAAAATCAAATTGTTTTATCACTCTTAGAAATTATTCCATGGAATATAAATATCACAGTAACTTAATATCTACCACCACTTTCAAAATATAAGATTAAGCTCTTTTCTTAAGTCAGAAATTTAATATCATGCCTTCTCTTCCCTGACATTGTATTTCTCTCCCATTTCCCCCACAAAATATCATAATGTAATATACTCATATGATGCTTGCATGTACTTTACTGATCACTCTCTTTCATACTTCTTCGCAAACAAAATATGTATATAACTTGAGGTTTATGATTATTTTGTATCTCTTGTAATCATAAGACTCATATGTTTAACTGTTATTTTCTGGATTGATATAGTATTACAATTATTATTTGTAAACATTTGGTGAAAATAACAAATACATTATAAATTTTGACAGATAAATATTAAATATAAATAATAAAACCTTTAAAAAAACACTAATTTTAAAGAGGATGTTTGTGGGAATATTTCTTTAGCAAAAATATATAAAATCTCCAAGCTTATAAGAGAAAGGGATGGGAGCAATGGTGAACATTGGGGTGGACAGGTGGTATAAACCAAAGGACAGAGATATCTGTGGCAGAACCCAGCACAGATGTGATAGCCTGGAATATCACAATAGTAATAGCATTTATTAAACCTTAGGATGTGTTGGTCACATACAATATTCTCTAAGTGCATTACATCTTTGAAACCTCATAGTAATCTGTTGGGAAAACAGAATAGGCCCCCTTGCCTTAGGTCCATTTGGGGGTGGTGCAGTGCATTCTTTGTAAGCCAGTTGTGTGTGGGTGGAGTTAGTGCACATGGGTGGCACTGCTACCTTGGCTGGTGTTGACTGCCTCAGGCATTCGCCACACAGCCATGCTCTCAAACCTACAGCTCCAAGCATCTTTTTCCCAGTTACCTAGCTGATAGACCTGTGTGTGAGGAGTCTGAGGACACAGCCTGGCATGTGAAGGGTTTGTGACCCAGTCTGGACAATGGGCTTGAGGGGTCTGTGAGCTCCAGACCCAGCCCTAGCTCGACAATTGGCATAGTCAGCAGGATTACAGGCAGGTAAAAGAGCTTGACAATTGGTGTAGTTGGCAGGATACTGAGCAGGTACAGAAGTTGAAAGCCCTTGGAAGAAAAAGGAAATGTGGCTACTTTTGAGTATCCTCTGCCTTATGGCCACTTTCCTGTTGACCAGGATCTGGTTGCCTCACACTGTAATGCAAGGCAGCATAGACCAGGCATTACAATGGAAAAACCCTTGGGAAGGGGAGGAAATGTGGCTATTCTTAAACATGTGGTGCCTTGTGGCCACTTTTCTGCTGACCAGATCCTGGCTACTATTAACTATGCTGAAAACTGATTGAGATTTGTGGCAGAAAGCAGAGTTGTTGGAAGCAAGGATGATTATCCTGGAGGATGATGTGCAGTGACTGGCCACTCCTGCCTCTCACAACAGGGAAGACGACCAACCCAGTGGTGAGTTGGGGAAAACCATGCATCTCCAGGCACAACCTGTTGTGCACAAGAAATTGAGACACAAGCAGCCTATGGGACCAGATGGATAATCGTTGGGTGATCCACAGGTGACCCAGTTCACCACCTATGTCCCATATACCCAGGTTGAACTGGTTGACTTGGGAAGACAGTTCAGGCAGAAACACGGGGAGACCCTGGCTGCTTGGCTGTTGCTGTTATGGGACCTAGGGGTGGATAGTGTGATGTGCTCTGGTGAGGAGATGGAGAGGCTGGCCTCCATTACCATACACCCGTCCCTGAAGCAGCGGCTGCAGAATAGCCGCAGATATGCACAAGGGCGACGTATTCACTCCTTGATGGACTGGGTGAATGTAGCTGCCCAAACCTTGTGGGCGAATGCTGGAGAACTGCCCAAGATTGTTAGTAAATGGCAAACATATGCTGAGTTGGTCCAAATCATTCAAGAACTGGGGATGTGTCAGTCCATGTTTAATGTGAATGCTCGTGGCCCAGACGATGAAAATTTTACAGGCAGCATGAGAGACACAGTGCTGTAAAATGCCCTGTCAATGTCCTTTGGGTCACTGATGGCCATACTGGACCCCTACACTGGTCATCCTATACATGAGGTAAGGACCATGATAGCTGGCTTGGGTGAAGTAGAGGATAGAAGATAAGCAAAAGGGGTCCAAGAGGTGGCCAAGACCAAACCCACACGAAAGGCTCGGGATTTTATTCCAAAGGGACCAAGCAAGACTAGCCATAAGCAGATATGGCTTGACTTGCTTGCAGCAGGGGTTGATAAAAAGAAAATTGGCCCAAATGGCATGCCCATTGTATGCACTGACAAAGAAAGGAGCCCTCTGGGATTGGACTGAGGAAGTAGAACAGGCTTACAAGGCTACAAAAAGGGCAATACGGCAAGTACAGGCTTTACAAGTGGCTGACCCCACTAAGCCTTTTGAGTTAGACGTACATATGACTCAGGAGGGGTTAGGATGGGGGTTGTGGCAGAGACAGGACCGATTCTGCACACCTTTAGGATTCTGGTCTCAGCTCTGGAAAGGTGCTGAAGTGTGCTACACTCTAATAGAAAAGGAGTTAGTAGCTCTGTATTCTGCCTTGATAGCCACTGAAGCTATCACAGGAACTGCCAAAGTCCTAGTAAGGATGACATACACCATAATAGGTTGGCTGTGCACATGGGCAACCAGCCCTAAAACGGGTATAGCTCAGACTCCCACTTTGTCTAAATAGGGAGCATATGGAGCACTGTGTCAATGAGTCCTCTGTCCAAAGAGTTGCAAACAGTGCTAGGCCCAGTAGAGGTAGTGGAGGAAACTTTGGCACAACCTTTACCCATGGAGGTGGAGGCTACACCTTTCCATGAGGGACAGGGACCTATCACAGAGCAAGCTTGCTATACAGATGGCTCTAGCATGGGACCTTCAGCATCGTGGACAGCTATTGCTGTCCAGCCCTTAACAGATACCACGTGGTATGAAAATGGCACAGGGCAAAGCAGTCAATGGGCTGAACTGAGAGCCGTATGGATGGTGATAAAAAATGAGCCTGGGCCATTAACCACCTGTACTGACAGCTGGGCTGTATACAAAGGTTTAACCCTTTGGATCTCTACTTGCAAATATCAACGGTGGGTGGTAGGCCACCAACCCCTGTGGGGACAAGCCATGTGGCAAGAGTTATGGGAACTGGGGCATGAGAAAGAAGTAACATTTTCCATGTCACAGGACACTTTCCCTTAGCCAGTCCAGGAAATGATGAAGCCGATGCCTTGGCTAAGGTAAGATGGTTGCACAGAGCCCCAGCTACTGATGTAGCCCAGTGGTTACATCGACGCATGCAGCATGCTGGCAGCAAAACCATGTGGATGGCGGCTCAAAGATGGGCCTTGCCTATAACATGGGAAGATGTAGTGAATACCTGTTGTGCTTGTCCAGTATGTGCTCAAGAGAGTCCACACCCCCGGCGGATGCCCCATACAGATGAGCAAATAACTCGAGGAAGGGTGCCCCTGACTCAATGGCAAGTGGACTTTGTCGGACCACTGCCAAGGTCAGAGAATTTCAGATACATCTTCACAGCTGTCGATACGGCCACTGGTCTTCTGTTTGTATGGCCTTATAAGGCCCCAGACCAGGTAAACACTGTGAAGGCACTGAATAGCCTTATGGCTATGTATGGTCAGCCTGTAGTTATAGAGAGTGATAATGGAACCCACTTTACTGGACATGGGGTTCAGTGATGGGCCTCCCAGTTGTCCATTCAGTGGAAGTTGCATGTGCCATATCGTCCTCAGGCAGCAGCAATGATTGAACAGTACAATAGCCTTTTTAAAAAGGGACTAAGGCTATCTACCCAGCCCCCATCCCTGAAGGGGCGGACACGGCAGTTATGACCAACAGTCAGGATTCTAAATGAGAGACCTCACAAGATTGGGCCTTTCCAGTGGAATCTCTGTTGCATAGGGCTGCAGCATCTATACAGCTGCAAATCACTATTAAAGATGAGCTTTTGAAGCCAGGATATGGCAAGAATAGAAATATTCTCTTACCGGCCCCAACCTGTTTGCAACAGGGACAGAGAGTACAGTGGGATTGGCCTTTGAGAATAAAAGCCCTCCATATATGCTGAGTAGGTTTAATAGGGCCTTGGGGAAAAACATTAGAGAAAGACCTTAGGTGACAAGTACCTGGTCTCCTCAAGTAAAGGTAATATGGCCTGGAAGAGATAAGTACTCTATTCCAAAGGGCACATTTGTATTATCATTACGGCCAATTATGAGTTCCCCTATACTGTTACATGTAGAACCTACAGATCCAACAGTGTTAGCAGACAAAGTATGATATCATAAGCCAGATAAGTTACCTATTCCTACAACCATCCTTTCCTAGGATGGCAAACTGGCATGTATCTTACCAGAGGGGCGAGCATTTCCCCTATTGGTACCAATAACCCTTCTGTCTTTTTGCCCATAGTGTTCTGGCTGCAAGCACTGCACCAGAGTCATGTGATCAATGTATCGGCCTACTGAATATGCATTGAACTGCCCATCAGTATGACTGCAGGATTCCAATGGAGGATCACACCAATGGTGACTACTAACTGGACATGTGCGGCTAAAGGGCAGAACTATAAGCCTTAAGGCATATTGAACAGACAACAGGTTATATGAATGTAAGGGTCATTTATCCTCGCTAAGGGAACATTGTGGAAGATTCTGAATGCACAGATTGTACAGCAAGAGACCCTGAAGGGGTGGATTGTTGGGAAAATAGAATAGTTTAATCAGGCCCCCTCACCTTAGGTCCAGTTGGGGGTGGTGTGGTGCATTCTTTGTAAGCAAGTTGTGCGTGGGTGGAGTTAGTGTGCACGGGTGGCACCGCTACGTTAGCTGGCATTGACTGCCTCAGGCATTCTCCACGTGGCCATGCTCTCAAACCTACAGCTCTAAGGGCCTGTTTGCCGGTTACCTAGCTCATAGACCTGCCTGTGAGGGGTCTGGGGACCCAGCCTGGCGTGTGAAGGATTTGTGACCCAGTCTGGACAATGGGCTTGAGGGGTCTGTGAGCTCCAAACCCAGCCCTAGCTTGACATAATCCAGAGTGCAATAATATGCCCATTTTACAGAGGATCAAACTGGGGCACAGAAAGGTCAAACAGCACACCTACAGTCATGCAGCTAATGAGTAGGGAGCCATGTGTGAACCCAGGAAATCTGGAACCAGCACTTGTAATTATGCTGTCCTTGTTATGATGTCCTCATCCTATGTTGTCCTTGAAGCTTTTCTGGGCTTAGATAGTGCAATCAAGGGCAGCTTTTCTATAATGAATGCCTCATAGGCAACAGAATGAGCTTGATATAAATAGCAAAAGGTACTAGTACCTGAGGTGACTTCGAGCTGCCACAACAAAAAGGGTGAGAGGGTGGGAAGAGGTTCTTGGGAAGGGATGTGTGGGGAATATAATGAAAGCCAGTCAAAATGGCAATGAAATCATTTCATGAGTCGATCATTCTAATAAAAAGTACCTTGCCACAAATCTCTGACGCTCCTGGTGACAGTTACTGAGAAGCAGAGTCCAGGATGGGGAAACAGTGAGGGAGGAAACTGAAAGTGCTTGAAATCTCAACCAGGGACACCACTTAACAGTTTGGCCACAGCCTCCTGTGGCCCTCATTTGGCATATATGTATGGCATGTAAAGTAGGGGCTCAGCTCCCTGCCTCTGGATCCCCAAAACCAATAGCCTTGAGGGCTGTGGTAAAGCTGGCTGGTCTGCTCACAACCTATCTAAGGGCAACTCTCCCGCTGGCCTGTCTCCCCTAAGAAGTGAAGGGGTGAAGTCCAGATTCATATACCCTATGGTCACCCTGCCTTCTAAAGAACTATATATTCCTGATTTAGAGAAAAGATAAAGTTTGGACTGCAGGCTCACTATGTCAACCTCAACAGCAGACTCACAGCCATCCTTACCAAATATTCCTCCCAAATTCAGGTAGATATAGCATATATAGAGCAGATTATCACCTCAAAAATTAAAGAAAGCAATAAGGATTCTTCCATATGGTACAACTATTGAAAAAAGAAAACTAAGAAAAGAAATCCAATACTATATAGTAGGATTCCATAAGGAAAAAAAAGCCAAATGAAAGATTAAAACACTTTTTGAAAATAATACAAGGAAATCTCCCTTACCTAAAGAAAAATTTGATTCTTCAGATCAAACAGAAGCACTAAATATGAGTAAGAATACTAGGGTGGGTGTGGAGAGACCTGTAGATACAGTAAAGAAAAATTGTTAAGCCCCACAAGTAAAGCTTACCGAGTGAACAAGAAAAAGTTACTAAATTGAAAAAAGAAACAGATTAGCATCAGATTTCTCATCTGCAGCACTAAATATAAATTATACTAAATAATAGTGTCAACATCTTTGTAGAATATTGACACAAGGCAAATTTGACCCTAAAATGCTACTTGTGGCCAAACTTTCAGTCAAATATGAAAACAAAAATAAGTCATTTTCAGACATACAAAGGAATATATCACCTACATCGCCTTCTCATAAAATTGTTTGATGAAGAACTGTGGCAGCAGAAAAAAAAAAAAAAAAGGAAAGAATCAGTATGATGAATTCAAGAAAAAGAAATAGCAAACAAAAAACAGTGCAGTAAACAAGTAAAACTTCTAGTTTAAATATAAATGATGTGGCCGTGAAATTTAATGCAAGAAACAACTCATAAAAGAGAGATGCTTTAAAGTTAAAAATATTACAACACATTCTCCAAATTGTTTAAATAATGCCTGGGATAAAACTGGGAAGAAAAGAATGCTCAAGCTTCATTTGGTGTGTATATTGGGGCTTGGGATGTACATGCAGATCATAATTTTTCCTTGATAGGAAAACATATTCTAAAATATTTAATCTATACTGTTTGGTTTGCTTATATCACTTTTTTATAAATAGAAACAAACAATAAATTCATTTGAGCTTGGAAGAAACCACTAAGATTCTTGATGGGAGAGAGAAAGTGGGATAAAAACTTCTACTGACTGAGAAAGAGCCAACTGCAGTTTCACTTAACTTTCAGCAAAGGAAATCTTTTGTAATACGCAAGCATCGTAAATTACTCCCTTTACAGAAACTCAGGAAATAAAGCAAATCTAACCTCATTGGTTATCCCTACATACAGCAGACCTGACCACAACCAATTTCCCCGTAAGACTTTTTTGTCCAGCAATTAACCAATCTTTGACTGCAGAGAGCGTGAATGTTCCTAGAATATTTCAAGGTAGTGGCAGCCGTGGTAAGTGGATTGATAAGGGTATGTGTACACATACCCCACCATCAATCCCAGGGAAAGGGTTACCTCTTTAAATAAATTCTTAAAAAATGAGGAAGAGAAACTATGACATTCCATGAAAAAAAGAGGTTCAAAATGCTAAATGAAACACTGGTATAGTCCCTATTGACTCCAGGCTTGCTACTTTCAAAGAAATTTTTACAAGTCCAGACACCAAAAACGTCCCTCTCTCCTCTTCTAAATACTCATTCAGAGGATGATTCAGAGCAAAAAGCAAACAGGAAATCTTTGACATTTGCTTATAGAAAGTCACACCAACCAGAGCCACTGCCATGCTTAAGAACATACCCGGCCTTGCTAAACACACACCAACCCACACATGCAGACCATAAAAGTAGGAGATAATTGCAAAGCAAGCTGCTGCTGCTGTTGCTGCTGCTACTGTTGTTGTCAGGGTCACAAACTACCTACAAATTGACTAGGGTTTGCTGACCAAAAGGAACAAGGCAAAGGGCCAGGAAGGAAAAAGCATCTCAATCACCCACTTGGTATGTTCTCATGGGTCAAGTTATTCTCATATTCTCACCCCACAGAAAGGACAAGCATTTCGAGGGCATTACAGCTTATGGTGACTGTTTTACTTTTGCTCTGGCAACACTGCCCACTACCTCCACTCCTAACCGCAGGAGCCTGGATCTTCTCTTATATCAGCCTTCACTTTCCTCATCTCACTAATGGGCAGCAAAAGGAATGGCCTGAATGACAAGGTGTGTCCAAATCACATAAAGCCAGTCCAGCTGGCTGTTTCTGTGAGTTCATGAATGAAGGTGGCCATGGCGGTGGTCCTAAGTTCTTTAGGTCTAGAAGTCAATTTCTGTCATTCCATACCTGTGGCCATGATGGTACTAGACGGAATCACAAAACACAAATTCCAGTGCCAGTTCTGTGCCAGCTAAAACTTCCAGAGACTTTCAAATTATCATTGTTAAATGAAATACGTAAAATGGGTAAGTGGAAAAATGATTATCAGCTACCATCCTCATACACATAGATGAGCTTTGAATATTTTTCACAAGAATAGGACCAAGTTTGCTTAAAAGCTTTTGGAGACTGACCTGAAAACAAATGACTTCAGAGATGTCTCTTCTTCCTCCACTTTTCCACTAATTCTGGGCATAGCTTATGTTGCCCTGTCGTCAATCTCACCTTAGGAAAGCCACCTCGACTCTTAGAGACAGACAGCACCTATCTCTCTCCTGGCCTGACCATTCCTTTGACTGTGCATCATTTTCTAACAGGGTAGGAAGAAAATCACTGTGAGGAAATCATAAAGAACAAATTTCAGTTCAATAAGAAGAAATTTTTAACGTTTAGAATAACCAGTGATGGACAAAAAACAGTCCGTTTTCTGAGGTGGTGGGACTGGAGTTACACTAGCAAACACGCCATCATGTCTGAATGAATAGAAAAGGAGAGATGAAAATCCCTCACTTGTTTTCCAAGATTCATCTTTTCTCATAAAAATGAGAATTCTCCAAACAAGAACACTTGACACTAAATATTTATTTGCCTTCTGCAAAGAAAAAAGTTTATAACATATATTAAAATTTCATGGAGCCAAGTAAAACTTTAGCAGCACCTGGTCTTTCCAGATAAAAGCATATAACCCCCCTACTCTGAATCTTGGGGCCTGACAGAGGACTAAAGCAAAACCAAGAACCCCAGCCATTTGGTACAGTGGAAAGAAGGTCAAGGTCAGGAGTCAAGATTTCTCAAATTCAGTAAGAGCTCTGGCAGAAACTATAGGATCCACATCTCCTTGGTCTCAGTTTCTCCATTTCAAAAAAAGGGGGGGGGGTGATTAACTCATTCAGCAAACACTGGAAAGGGCTGTAACTAGATGTCTGGTGCTCGGATTGGACTAAATGATTTTTAAGGTCTCCTTCAGATCTGAAAATCTTATAATTCTGATAGACACACTTAGTAGACATAGTTTTGGCTCTGACCTAAAAATCTGGCTAGAAACATAAACAGACTTCTACATGAAAACACAGAATTATCAACAATAATATGGACTTGGCAACATGAGGTTTCACCATAGCTGAGAGAAAAAAGGGCAAAATTATCTCCAGTGATCATATTACTTTAGGTTACCTTATAGCTCTTATCTAAGGTGGTGCAAATATAGCCAGAGAAGGGCCAAGACACTATCACACCCAAGTTACTACTGCACAAAGGAAAGTCATGTCCATTTTCTATTGAACTCGCCAACGATCTGTCATATGAAGAGTCTCAAAAAAAGCATGCTTCTCCCTCCCAGATTTGTCCTTTCCCATTTGGCAAACTCTATTTTATTTTTTATCTTCCTCCCTTCTGTTTCGCAGAGAACTTAAGCCAACACAGCAAAAGGCTTTTTGTTTATTTCCTTCCTCTTCAAAAACAAAGCCATGGTTTGAGTACATTTACCAGAACAAGGTCCACACAGAAAAAGACTTTTTGTAATTTTATGAAAGCCCCATGTTTGAATTTTTTTTTAAATGGCAAAGCATTTTTATTCTTGTTATTTTTAGATTTACATAGTAATACTATAACATCAAAATATCTGTATAGCCATTTCAGTTTATCAATTTCAAATACATCTGTATTTCATTTTACTGTAAGAAGGTATATTTACCTTCTTTCTAATTATGAGAAAATTGAGACTTACTGTGACCTGCTCAAGATCACACAACTAGAATAAGCTGCTCAGCTAGTTTTCAAACACAAGTCTTCAGTCACTAGGTCAAACAACCTTTTGAGAACTAAAGATTTAAAACGTAACAAAATAGCTTCCATAATGATCAAAGAGAAAAAAATACAGTAAGAGAATTTCTAATTATGCATATTAAGCGATATACAAAGAACCACCCCCAACAAAATAAGAGCAGAGGTATATAAAAAGGAAACTCTAAGGATTTTTTTTTTAATTTTTATGAAAAAGGACAAAAAAAAAAAAGGAAAAGAAAATCATATTATTTTTATTTGCCAAAAGTTCTATCTGTTGCATGAAATAAGCATAGACTTTGTGGGACCCTTGTTCATTACTGGCATCTGATCTTTGATTTTACTAGCTTACCACAGAAAAATAAATAAATAAAAATAAAAATGCAGGAACTCTGTGACATATACGAGTACTCGTATATACAAGAAACAAAATTTTTAACAGCCTTTGAAAGATTTGTGCTTCAAACTGAATTGTAACTTACTGGTTAAAACTGGAACTTCCTAATTTCAACTGATCAATAATATAAAAAGCTTCTGCTATTTTTAAACATCTGGTACGTGAAAATACACTCCCCAAGAGATCCACATGGCTCATTCCCTCCTCTTCTCCTTCAAGTCTTTGTCTGAGTGTCACCTTCTCAGTGAGGCCTTATGACCATGCCCACCCTGGGTAAGCCATATCCCCCTCCCAGCTTCCCCTACCCATAGCACTTATCCCATTCTAATGTACTTCATGACGTGTATATTTGCTTACTTCCACTAGTTCTACCAACTTGTAAGTTCCATGAGGGCAGAGCTGTCTGTCTTTTTTGCCACAGAACTCCTAGTGCTTGAAAAATGCCGACAGAGAAACATAGAATATTTGTTGAATGAATGAATCATTTCTTCCTTTATCTCCTTCAACTTGAAATTTAGGAGAAATAAAGTCAGACAATGGACTAAACCATTTTAGCAGTTATTTCCTATGGCTTTTCCTCTTTTATACTTCCTATTATGGGAAAAGATGGACTGAATAATAGAATAAACCTGCATGCACCAAACAATTATCAACCCATAACTAATATTTTTTCACCTATGTTCTCACTCAGTAGCTTCCTACTCATTATTTTGAAGCAAATACCAGACACCATTCCATTTAATCCACAAATACTTCTGATGTTTCTCTAAAAGACAAGAATCCTTTTTTATTTCAGTACATCTACATTAAAATGATCACACCTAAAAACACAACAAAAATTGTATGAATTTATTAGTTTTTCTTCCTAACATGGATGATATCTTCAGACTAAATGGTGGCAGCTGGTCACCAGTCACCTGTGATCATAGACTGAGAACTACTTTTAATGTCACTTCTGATTCCAGACCTGAGCTACTTTGCAATCAGTGCTCTCTGGAACACAATAATTCTATACAATCGATACATACTTTTAATTTGCATCCTTGAACTTACCCAGAAGAGAAAACTCTAAGGATTTTTGCTTTTGCTAGAAAGATGTTGCCGACCAATTAGGACCCATGGTGACCAACCAGAGCCTTAAAATGTCAGCCCTATCATTTAGAATGCAATGTTTGTGGATAGAGGGGAAAAAGGCAATAAAAAGGTGTGGCTGTGTGCCCCAGGATAACAAGAAAATGTGGACTTCTCAAAAGGCATTCCTAAAAAATGGATTTGGGTTTTGAAATAAAATTCGTAGGTAAAAGGATTTCCAGGGCTTCAGAGTGTAAGCCAGCAGAACTCTGACAAGCGTGAGTTGGGCATTTTGCATTAAAGTACTGCAGCGCTTTGTAAGTTGTAAAGCTCTCCATAGGCTCTGGATAAATGTTTATCCATCACAGAAACAGTCACTGAATTCATGAGCTTTCTAGCATGGCTTATTAACATGACTTCAACCACAGCTTTTACCTGTGCTTTGAAAGCACCTTCATCAAGGGGTGGTGGAGGAGGAAAGTTTCCAGAGCCAGATGGGAGGACACCGGGATCATCTAGAGGTGGAGGTGGCGGTGGAAGAAAATCACCTACAGAAAGAAAATAGACACATGAAGTTAATTAGTAAGCAATTTTATAGTACTCTTTAAAAAGATATATTTGCTGGCATTTTACTCCTTTGCAATTGGCTTTGACACGTAATTTTTGCTTTATATAGCAATTATTCCCTACCCTAGTTCTCCTCGGTTTAATTAGTAGCCTTAAATTTCAGAAGAATAAAGAGGAATAGATCTGATATTTAGAAGTGGTATTAAAGCTAGTCTAGAGAGCTTGAGCACATTTAACAAGAGCAGGGAATGGGGAGGGGGATGGAGGTACTGAATTGTACAAGACTTGGTACTTACCCTCAATAAACTTTCAATCAAATAGAAGAGGAAAAAATATGTACGCAAGTAAGGATAATGCAAGATGCAATTTATGAAGGCGTACAAACAAACTTCTAGAAATTAAGATAAAGTAAGGCTTAAGTCCAGGTGGAAGAACAAAGAAGGCCATAATGCCAAACATTATGATGTAGAGACTAAGTCCACCGTAGGAAGAAAGATGGGGAAACATAGGCACAGAGGTCAAAAAATTCAGGGCATAGAGAATAAAGAGCAAATCATAACACGGCAAAAACACGGGTATGGAAAATAATACTAGCGAGTTATAAAACTAAGAAAGGTGATGAGAATAAGCTTTTAAGTGTGTTTCACATCTAACAAAGGATTTCAATTTTATCATGCATGCAATAGATAACTACCAAAGATTTCTAAGAAAGAAACAGTCGGTTACAATATGATTTTTAAAAAACTAATCTAAAAGTATGTGCAGGACAGATTAAGAGAAAGTGGAATAAGAAACATCCAATTTTCAAATCTATATACAATCCAGGAGGGAAGTAATGAGGTTTCGGGATACCAAGAAACCCAGTATCTCTGGCCAACAAGAACAGCACACTGAGGCTAGAGCTGTTGAAAGAAAACATCTAATGTCTAAGATCTGAAGTATGTACATATATCCAAGAGCTGTATGCTTCATGGTATGGAATCTTTTTAAATAGTCTTTGCAAAAAATTCTGCTGGGAAAACAGAAACTTCCACTTTGTAACATTTTCTCTACTTCTTTTCCTTTTAAAAATAATGCTTTTGATGTACTGGGGAAATATTCTCCTCTATTTATGGATAAGTAGCTTTTCCTTGCATTTCAGCTATTCAACACAGCATTCTCTATTATTAAATGAGATGCTTTCAGATAGTATCAACACATCACAACTTAAGTCTTCAGAAAAAGAAGAGTCTAAGAATGGAAGGATGGGCACAGTGGGAGGAGGTGGATTGTTTTGGTTGTTCTGATACACCTGCAAAATGATTCAGTTGGCCTCCATTTGCCTTATAAATGACAGTCTTAGAATTTAAAAAGTAGTTAACATCTATCAAGTCTAACCCCCAGCCAAATTTAGACTACCAAGCAGTCAAGCATGCTATCTCTAGAGAACTCTGTTTCCTGGAATCTCACTGTGCACCAGGCAATGTGCTAAGATTTTCATATGCTACCTCTCACGCATACAGCAACCCTCCATGCTGATGGTTCCCAAACTTTAGAATTCATCAGGATCTCTGGAAAGTCCTGCTAAAATACAGATTGCTGAGTCCCACTCCCTAGAGATTCTGATTCAATAGATGTAGGGAGGGTCCCAATAATTTGCATGTCTATTAAGTGTTCAGGTGATTCTGATGCTATTGTGTCTGGGACGACACTTTGAGAACCATTGCATTAAGCAAAGTAACATATCATTCCTACTTTACACCCACATGATTAGAAAGGTTCAATAACATATTTTATATCATACAGAAAATCTTCTACTTCTCTTACTCTACCGGGTGCATAAATCTATAGACATATTTTGTCCATATCCTTATTAGAGTCATAAGTCTCATAAACCTTTATTAACTTCACTCAGTGCTCCAGTGCTTCTAGACATTGGCTACATATGAGAATCACCAAGGAAGCTTATCTAAAAATGCTGATGCCCAAACTCCATCTCACATCACTTCAATCAGAATCTTGGCGACAGAGGACAGGGAGTGGGGAGGTAGAGTCAGGCACCAGTACCCTTTTAAAGCCCAAGTGACTCTAACGTGCGGCCAGGATAAAGAAACTCTCATCTGACCCACATTTGGCAACAGACTCCATGAAAAAATATTTAATACCTGTTAGGTAAAAAGAACTGTCACCAAGTTCTCCTCTGCTTTTAAAAGTCATAATGTATTAGAAGAATGCTCACAATGGGTTATTAAGTGATGAGGTAAAAGAGGTCTAGATTACTGAAGGCATGACTACCAAATTCTAGTTCACAGCCTAATTTTCAGGCAAAAATGTCTATGTGTACCTTTGTCTTCTTCATATCCACTTTAAAAGGATTTTTGAGTATGCTTTACACTTCATCAGATTCTGTTATGTCATAGGGAATTGTCAGAGCATCAGACAGTATCAGAACTGAACCAAAATCTTGGAGATCATATTCGAAAGGCACAAACAGAAGCCCAAAAAAGCCACATGAACAGCCCAAAACTTCACAGCAGATTAGTCTTAGAATAAAAAGTTACAATTGCCTGTCTCTGAGGTCCCTTCCAACTACATCCCTCTTTACTCTATTTCTCTAATAGAACTTAAATATAGTGAAGCACAGGTTGATGATAATCATGGGAGGGTGAAAAGGAACAGAAAAGGAAAATGGAAGGTAAAACATGAAAACAACAGAGACTGCATATGCTAGAAAAGATTAGGCAGATTTTTAAAAGCCCTAGTGATAACCTCATGGTAATTATCTACTTTATTTAGATCAATTATTAAGTCAGACCAAAGTTTTCAGTTCTTGAAGCTCAACCATCAAAGGCTTCTTACTGCATTCTTTAGAGTGGAGCTCACATTTTTAAAAGATGTTGAGAAATTAGTAAATGTCTAGGAAACAGATGCAAACAGGATACAGGGAGAGAAAACAGATCTTGGAGGGAAGCATAAACTGATTGGGATAGGTGGAATGAAAAGCTCTTAATAACTGTCTTAAATGAGAGTAAGTTATGAGAATTCCGACTTCTAGCTCACCGTTTTAACAGACAAGTAAACAAGGGAAAGTGTTTCTAACTGGTAGTAAGAATAAGCTCAGCTTTAGAGAGAAAGAAGAATTCCCATGTTTAAGGAAGATGGGAAAAAGGAAAGAACAAAATATGTGTATATGTGAGTTGGGGGAGAGGAGGTCCTTTCCATTCTGGTAGATTTTTGAAAACAATGAAACGATGAAAGTATATCCACTTTAGACACTTAGGTGGTTACCATCCTGGAGAAAAGCACCTGGATGAATGAGCTGCAGTACCTTCCAGTTAGAAATCCTAAGCTGTAGACCTTCACATTAGTGCATGCCCTGTCTTCTCTGCCTTGCTGGGGTCATCCCAATGCAACTCCCAGACCCTGTGACTTACCAGGGCATTGAATAAATCAAACAGGAAAGTTTAAATATATATATATATATATATATATATATATATATATATATAAATGATAGGCAATGGTATATCAAATCTAAGGTAGAAACATCACTTTTAGAAGAGGCGAAGTGGCCAGACATATGCCTACAAACCTGGTTCACTCCACACCTCTTCCCTTCCCATCCAAAGCCTACCCACATGCAAAATACATTTATGCCTCAATTTCCATGTAAAATGGTTTATTCAAAGTTATATAACTAGTGAAATACAGAGCCTGAAAAAGATCTTCATCCATTGCAACTGAGGAATCTGTCATTATTTTACCCATTTATACTTTTAAAATTACACATACACACACACACACACACACACAAAACACACACACACAGAAAAAAAACTTTTCAGTACCTACAAATGTATCATCTCCAAATGTTCAGCTGAGTAAAGTTTTAAAAACCATCAGTTTTAAAAACCACCAGGAAATGCTGGAATGCAGCAGAGGCCAAGAGAACAACAGAGAATAAGTCCCATTTAATGCATCCCTTCTCAGTTTTCTCAACCTACTTATTATCTGTTGGTTACAACTAAAAGTATAAAAAGAATTTCCTTGATTTACTCAACGTGTTCTTTCTACACAGATGAGGACCTTTCATGCTCTTTTCCCATCCCACTTCTGCTCTTTTCTCTGACAAAGGAGGGGTTGCTAATTTGACCAATCAAGCTGTTACTGTAAGGATCTCAGTTTTAGAAAACAGCATCTAGGGCATCTCTCTCTTCTACTTCCTGCTTCAGACCTATGCAGCATCTGGCTCCCAGGAAAGACCAGCCAGCTATTGTCTGGAGCATTCTCCTTGACTCTAAAGATGAAGATCAGGATGTCAAGCCAAGTCCTTCAGGGATGCAGCTCCCTGAGCACGCTGGCTCCTAAGATACAATGGTGTGAGGAGTGGGTGGGATAAAAAGTCTGCTTATTCCTAGAGCCAAACAAAGCCTGTGCACCATCTCAGTGGGACCACGGACTCTGTCCTGGAGGGACGTCAGCACTCATGTAGCTATTAATGAAGCTGCGCCTGAATTTCCATTTTCACCTGTTCCTTGAATGTGCAGCTCCTTTGAGAATGCTCTGAGAGAAGTGATAATTATCAGGGCAAGGCTTGGGCATTCCTGGTTCCCTGTCGTCAACATCATCAAAATAGCAACAACCTCCCCCCGCTCAAATGACACATCCTCTGTAAATGAAAAGATATGTGATCTTGACAAAGTAATCTTTTTAGTTCTCATGCTAGACATCTTTAGATCTTATTATGTATAATTATACATTAGAAAAATTAAACTTCCTATTTTTCTTACATTTTTATTTTCACCTCTTTAACTCAAAAACAAATTGTTGATTCTGATAAGTACTTAATTTTCTAACATACAATGTCATTTAAAAGGAAGGACTAAGATTAGAAATAGTGATGAAGCACGGGATTGATAATGGTATAGGGAAACCAGCACTCATATACCACTAGTATGAGAAGTGTTAATAAATAAAACTTTTCCCAAGAAAATTTGACAATAGGCATCAAAACCCTTGAAAGTATAAACTTTAAGTCATCAATACCACTTTTAATAAATTATCCTACCAAAAAAGTAACTGAAGAGTGTGTAGAGAAGCAAGTTCAGAAATCTTCATCACAATGAAATAAAATGGAAAAAAATCAGAATGTTCATCAATATGGTATTGATTGAAAAATAAGTTACAGTCAATCACACACTGGAAAATGGTGTAGTCATCAAAATGATGATGTTGATCTATATCTGACATGTATTTATTAACTGAGTGTTTTCTATGTCAGACATCATTCTAGACCCTGGGGCGGGGGAGTGGGGAGACAAACAAACAAATAAATAAATAAAATAAACAATAAATGCCATCCCCGTGGAATTTATACCATAGCAGGAAGAGAAGGATGCTTAAAAAACAAATAAATAAAACATACTAAATTTCAAATGGTGATGACTACTGTAAAGAAACGCAGAGCAAGTAAGGGGGATGGGACCACTAAGGTAGTGGTGAGATGCTGCAGTTTTAAATAAAAAAGTTGAGAAATACCTCACCAAGGTGGTATTGGGCAAAGACTTATATCTAGTGAAGGAGTGAGCACGAAATATCTGGGGAAAGACATGAAGAGCTGTTTCTGTTATATTACCATGTTAGGGGAAAAGTAGGCTACTGAACAGTGCTTATAATATGTCCCACTTTCATATAAACCTGTATGTTAGCAGAGGTTGTCTATAGCTCAGGAGATAATAAGTACTGTTTTTTATTCTCTCTCCTTTTGTCTTATTATACAATAAATGTGAATTCCAGGCATGCATTTTTTAAAAATCAAAAGGAAAATACTTTGAAATGAATTGCAGAATCTACTAAAACCCAGCATTTAATTTCAATGCATCATTATATTTACCCTAGCCAAAATGTAATGTCTCTGTCATTTTTCTAAATAACTTAGCTTGAAATGCTCTTTGAGGTTCTCAAATTAAAAGCAAGAAGAATTATCATCTTTAAAGTAGATGATGTCTCCCTGATTTTAAATTGGACAGTTTCATCCATATTTAGCTAAAATAGAATCTCGGGGACTTCACTGAGTTCAACAGTACTCTTGTCCAATTATAAATAAATACTCTGTACAAAGGTGGAACACCTTAGTGTATGGCATGTAATCATGTTTCTCTACCACACAGTGGTTTCCATTTGTCACATAACAAATTCAGCTTCTCAGTTGAAAACCTTGAATGGATTTCAAATGGTATGATATTAAGAGGACAGTCTAGTTCTGCAAATGGACTAGAACTAAATAGTACTTTTGAATACACCAAGTGTCATTTGTCTTATAAAACACAGTAATTGCTATGTAAACAAACCACATCATATATTTTGGCTTCCAAAGATGTGTTCAAAATAAATAGGGCAATGAGTTGAGCTTAATGCATCAATCTTCTACCAGCTATTGAGATACCTTCAGCTCCAATACTAAAAAGCAGAATATTCTCAATTTAAAAATGAAATAAAAATTAAAAATTCATGTTGTGGACAGAGAATGAGGGAACATCGCAAGAAAACAAACAAAAAAAAATCTTAATTTGCCACTGAGAAAAGAAGCTGTCAAATATCAGCATGCTGACAGAATATTCCAAAACTATCCCTTCCTCTTAGAGATGGATGATCACAGGGTGATGACCACTGAGGCCAAAAATCTACCTTCCTTTCAAAGACAGTCATGGAGCCTGAAGGAGTGTGATTTCCCAATAAAAACACTTTAAACAGGTCATCTAACTTATTCTACCACTGCTGTATCTGGCTATAAAATGGACCATCCTTATCTCCAGTGCCAATGCATCGTTCCTTCCTGACTCGGCTCCACTACAGCACTTATTCTGCTCTTTGTTATTTTCATTGCACATCGGTTTGCCCTAGTAGACTAGGAGCTCCTTGAGGGCAGGCTCTCTGTTTTACATATAGCATATAGAACACCTAGGAGATGCTCAGTAAACAGCAGTAATATTACTAATTATTAATAGTATAAATCTATAAACACTGAAACTGAATTGATTGAACTCAGACAGAATGAACACATGTACTTTTCCCATGGTCAACACTGCCCCTTTTTGGGCCACCAGTACTGTAATACTGGTGGGTCATAGATCCTTCATGATGCTAATAGTTAGACAGTTGATCACAGTCTTCAAGTAGGCATCTGGTTAAGGGTTTTTTGTTTGTTTACAGTTTATCTTGCTAGGAGCATGTCTTCAAAGTACAGGAACTGAGTCCTCATCCCTAAGTTACCACCTGGTTATGGGGGCACCATAGCCTCCAGAAACACGGCAACCCTCTGTACTGTACTTGATCTTTCTTCCATGATAAAAGATCTGTCAATAGGTACTAAAAGTGTCTATATCCCATACACAGGATATGTGGAAAGTCCTTCAAATCCTCCAGCAATTTTGAAGAATCAAATCTCATCCCTTAAAGGAGAGATGGGAATGCAGAAGAAGCAAAGAAAATGAGGGAAGGTAAGAGAAGATGTCTTATGGACATAATTTCAAAATGCTAGTGCTTGAGGTGTTGAAAGAAATCTGATTTTTAACTGTGGGTGTGCATCAAAATCTCACAGGGCACTTTCTTTTACCACGTATCCCCAGGCCCCACACTAGAATTCTTACATCAGAATCTTTACAGTTGGGCCCCAGACACAAGCATCTTGTAAAACTCCTGGGTGATTTTGATGTGTAACCCTGGTTAATTAGAGTCACTGATCTCCATGAAAAACAAAGCAAGACTGAACACCTATCGAAGATTAAAGATGACTAAGGAGACATGGCAACTAAACGCAACATATGATTCTCAATGGGATCCTAAACAAGAAAAGGGATCTTAGTAGGTCAATTGATGAAATGTGAATAAGGTCTATATATGAGGAAGAAATATTGTGTCAGTGTAAACTACCTGGTTTTGTGACTCTACTGTGGTTACATAAGATGTCAACATTTGGGGAAACTGAATGAAGACTAAAGGAGAATATATTATTTTTCAATGTTTCTGTAAAGTCTGAAATTGTTTCAGAATGAAAAGTCAAAATTTATGTTTTAAATTGTAAGGAGCAAAAGCCAATGAACTATCCATAACTTTATTTTATAAGATGGAGAATTTTTCACCAGTGTGGTAAAGGGAAACAGCCAAATAGTGTAGAACCACACCAAGAAACCTACTGTGACCCCAAATCTCCTAACTTGTTAGCTGAGAACACATTTACCACATGATATGGATTGTGTCCTCCAAGTTTTAGGTATTAGTAGCTTGATCACCAATGTGGCTGTTAAGAGAGTGGGAAATCCTATTATGATAATTGAAAGGTGGAGCCTAGAAGATGTGATTAGATTTTAGTACCATGTGGTAGTGAATGTACTAATAATGGTGGTAAGGGGTGTGGTTCTGAGGACTTTAAGAGGAGAGTATGTGACATGCTGCTCTCTCTCTGCTCCACCATTTCTGCCATCTGAGACCCCTGCATTGCTGTAAAGCCACCACCAAAGAAGACTCACCAGATATGTTCCCTCGACTTTGGACTTCCCAGCCTCTGAAACTATAAGCAAAAAAATTTCATTTTCTTATAAATCACCCAGTTCCAGGTATTTTGTTATAAGCAACAGAAACAAACTCATACACCACACTACATGGCAAATTTAGTGCCATGCACTGTGGTGTAAAAACAGGGACCTCTTGGGAATGATGAGAAAAACTGCTGTACCCCTACAACTTCAGAAGACGACAAAGAGAAGAGATTCTTACTATTTAACAGACTTGGAAGAGATGAGCAGGAACACGTAAAATATCTTCAACAAAATCCAGGCTGAATGCAGCATGGATAGGCTGGTAATCCTAGCTCGTTGGTCAGCAGCAATGAAATCCCATGAAACTTCCTCTTCCCCAATGTTGGGGCCCATTCCCCTGCTTCAAGAGAATCCTCCAGGACAAGAATGGCTACATGAGCCTAGGGGCCTTCTGCGATTTCTCCAGTCTTCGTCTTTTATGCACAAATGACTTCAAATTCTTCTCACTGAGAAATTCGTGTTACTATTTATGTAAAATGATGCCAACCATTACTCATTCTCCTTCAACCCTGCCATTTATTTCATCAGGACTAAAGCTTAGCAAATGTATAAATGCTTTAAAAAATCAAATAGAGACATTCATTTCATTTCAAGGTGGCTGTTTTTTGGCATGTATTTATTTATTTATTTTTTCTAAAGGAATACTGGAACTGACAGGTACTTGCTCCAAAAATTTACTTCACCACCTGCTAGCTGAAATATTGCTTTCATGGATTTATATTGTATTAAAAGGTCACTGGCTGTTTAAGTCTTAAACAGTTTTAATCATTCTAAAAGTCTCTTAACAGTAAGAAAAGGAAGCTCAGAACAAACAGCAGCAGGGACTCTAATTAAAAGGGCCAATTCATCTAATTTTATTTGGGGTTAATTATTCAGGATTCACTCTTTGATGTGTAAGGAATAGCAATTAGTAATTTTAGTGATTTGAGAATCATTGGAGGTATAATCAGTTAAAATGAGTGAGTGTTTACAACACAAGATGGTGAATTAGTCTCTCTCAGCTGGAGAACAGGAACATTAGGCTCCAAGAGATCAAGGCTAAGGATTTCAGACCCTAGTAATAACAGTCACTTCAAAATAAAACACATGTCAACAGCCATCTAGCACTCTGTTTACTTTTAGCTAAGGCAAGGCTGAGAAGCTTCATGTAACTGCCTTTAACCAGATCTTCATTTTTGCCACTGTCCCTAACCATTTGCTTCAGCTTGGCTCCTGCCACCATGGTAACCATAAATGCATTACATTAAAAAAGCAAATCTAAATGAATGTACAATTATAAGCAACATTAGACCCAGAACAATCATGGTGCTCCCTGACTCCACATCTGCGTTTTGATTGCTGGCTGAGCCTTGCCAGCCAAACCAGTGCTTAAAATTGGATGCAGATATGTTCTCCCACTGACCTGTTGACCTTCTCTTCTTTCTTCTATTTTTCTATTTACTCCATCACAATGCTCCCAAACACAAAGGCTGCAACCCCCCCCCCTTTTTTTGTCCCAACCACTTACTGTAAATGCAGGCAAGATATATTAAATTATCCCAATTTTTTCAATTCATTTACTGTTCTCCTTCTCCACTGCCACCAGAATACTTAATGCATAGTTACATCATATCTAGACTAAAGAAATGGCTTAAATGGTCTCCATTCTCCCTAATCTGGTCCTTTCCAACACATCTTATATACTGTAGCCATGTTAAAAACTTCCATTGCCCCTCTGCCCACAAAAAGCCTAAACTATTTTGAAAAAGACAAAGTAGGAGGAATCTCACTTCCTGATTTCACAATTTATTTCAAAGCTACAGAAATATAAAGAGTGTGGTACTGGCATAAGGACAGACATACAGACCAATGGAATAGAACAGGGAACCCAGAAATAAACCCTCACATAATGGCCAACTGATTTCATGGCAATTATGCTGGAGTTTTAGAGAATTATGGTTTAGGACTATTGAAAGCTTGGTAAAGGCCCTGCTTGGGGCTTCCCAAGATTTAACAGAACCTCATTCTGGACGGGAGGAATCCTATAACTGGATGGGCTTCCTATGAGGAAATGGAGAGATATGTGACAAGCTCTGTTCACCACACACCCCCTGGAATGCTCTGCTGAGTATGCATCTTTTGAGATTACTGCTGCAAACAACAGCTCTGGAAGTTTTACGTTTCAGAATACTCACATTTGCTAAGCCATATACCCAGTGATCTGCCGGACTGCCTTCCCTTGCTTCCCAGATCCCAAAAATATGCTCACACCTTCCTCTCCATCAGGACTTCCTCCTCCACCATTTCTTCATATCTGAACCCAAGCTATTCCTGGAGGCCCAGGTCACCTGCCAACCCTACACAGCTGTCCTTGGCTGCCCCCAAAGGCATCTTCTCCCTTCTAGCCTCTAAAGCACTTCTAGAGCACTCATCACAGTGTGACTTGCAGAAAATGCATTGGCCCTTTACCTCTCTGCCCTGTGTGCCCCTTGAGGGCAGACATGTATGATTTATCATTCTCTCCCAACAGCAGTTCTTCCAATGCCTCATGGAGTTGAGAGGGAGAAGAGTTGGAAAAAAATATTTGCTAAATGGGTATATGCATAAATTCTTGACAACTACAACAAGTTAAATCCTGGCCAAATGACTCAGCCTTTAAAGGAAGAACCTGAGAAACTGAGCAGTTATCAATCTCAAAGTGTGTGTATGTGTGTGCTATATTTGTGCATGTACATGCATGAGTGTGATACACACACACAGACAAAGAGAGTGAATGAAAGAGACTCAAGGGAACATCTCCATGCGGATGATCTCTACAAAAGGAATACCCTCTTCCCTTGATCAGTGCTACAGTTAGGTGACTTAGATATATAAAAGAAACAGCCCTGTGGTATTAAAATATATCACTTCTAGTTATACCTGACCATTTACTAGCTGGTAATGAACTTGAGAAAATCATGAAACTTCTGAGTCTCATTTTTTTTTTTTACTTGCCCTTTATACTGCTCAGGGTTGTGCAGACCAAGGTAGATAAATGTAAAAATACTTTTAAAACTATAACATCCTACATTAACATAAATTATTTTTATTGTGAGATGATTCTCAACGTGACTTAACCATAAACACTTTCTTCAGAAATATTTAGAAACTCAAACACAAAATGTAATTAATATTTACTGAGTATATGCTATATATACTCTTAACATGGCTCTCAGCACACCGTGGTTCCAAAGAATTAGGGGTAAAGACAAACAGAGAGAGAGAGAGAGAAGCATCAGAGCATAACTAAAACAACAGCAAAATGAAGTCCTAGCAGCCAAATAAACAAATATTGTGTTCTCCCGGAATGTTTAGAAATCTTGGAAAGGAATCTCATGCAGAGCTCAGAGGCGGCACTGACTTGGCACATCAAGTCCTTCCGCAACTGATTAACCTGACGTTTCCCTGGGTCTGGGAGTATTACTAGGTCACTTTTCTTTTTTTTTTTTAATGGACAAACTGTTCTTGAACAGTTTAGAAGACATAAACAAGCTATTGTAACATACCAAAGAGGGCAGTTCTGTCCTCAAAATCCAGTGACATAGCCAAGACAAAACTACCACCACCACCACCACCACCACAACCAGACAATCAGACTAACAAACATATCCCAGTGCTCTTTGCTTAGTTGTGGATGGGCTCTTTTTTGCCCACTTTGATCTATAAACCCATAGCCCCACATCTACAGTGGTTAAGTCCCATATCAATGCAAAGTTCAAAAGACCTCCAAAATCTATTGGGTACTCATCATCCTAGAACTTATGTTTCTTGAATTAGAATAGATAGTTCAAAAAGTAAGAGGTTCTCTTGAAAAATCAAGTTTTGTCTCTAGGGAGGCACTCCAAGAAAAATGTCATTCCTTGTATTTCATTCACTCTGCTTTCTTCTAGTCCTCACACTAGGAGATCATGTGATGACAGACAGTCCCCAATTGCAATTTGGTGACGTCTTCTGGGCAGAAGTTCAGGTACCTTGTTATTTTAGCAGAGCTGGTCATAATTTAGCTGAGTGGGGAACTCGTTCCCTCCTCCTGCTTCATTTGGCCAGCTGCCTCGGAAGGTCTTTCATACCAGAGTGCAATGGATTTATTGCTCCCTTTTCTTCCTCCAACAATAGTTCCAGTTCTCTGAGTTTCAAGTTCAGTGAGCTCAGCTTTGGCATTCAAGGATCTCCTTATATCTCATCCCTAGAGCATTTGTCTCAGGCCCATTTGCCAAGGACATGGTGGCAGTTCCCTTCCTGGCACTTGAGTCTGCAATATTATGCTTCTTCTCATAAATAGACCCATCCCATCACTTGAGTTACCTCTCCAAGTCCTACTGGCAATTCCCTGGCTTAACTGACACTAATGTTACAACTTTATAAACTCACAGAACAATCAGATTAGAAGGAAATTGGAACAGAACAAGGAGGCTTACTATTCCAGGGATCAGAAAACAAAGGCCAAATGGCCAAATCCAGTACACTTCCTGTTTTTGTAAATAAAGTTTTATTGGAAAACAGCCATGTCCTTCATTTACTTGTCTATGACTGCTTTTACATTCCAGTGGCAGAAGTGAGTATTGGTGACAAACTCTACAAGGCCTAAAAAGCCTAAAATATTTACTGGAATTACACAAAAGTTTTCCAAACCTGATCCACAAACTAATTTTACAGATGGGAAAATTAAGATTCAATGCATATCGTGTATAGCACTCAGGAAATACTAGTTCTCTATAGTGTCAGACAGGACATTTAATGCTCCTTTAATGTGGGACTGTGTTAAGATAATTTGTTTAAGACAACATTGCTGCTGTTGAGGAATTCATTGTCTAGAAGGGAAAGCAGACATATAAACAGATAACTTTCAACATAATATTTTTAAGTTTGTATTAGTTTTCTTGTTATTAGAACAAATTACCACAGACTTCATTGTTTTAAACAATACAACTTTATTATCTTACAGTTCTATAAATCAGAACTCTGTCATGGGTATCAGTGGACTAAAATCAAGATGTCAGCAGGGTTGCATTTCTTTCTGGAAATTCTACAAAGAATCCGTTCTTTGCTTTTTCCAGTGTCTAAAGGCTGCCCTCAATCCTGGGCTTGTGGTGCCCTTCCTCCACCTTCAAAGCCAGCAAAGCCAAGTTGAGTTTTTTCTCACATCACTTCAAAGACCTCTTCTGTCTCCCTCTTCCACTTCTAAGGACTCTTCTGATAACACTGAGCCCACCCATATACTCCAGGGTAGTCTCCCTATCTTAGGTTAGCTGATTAGCAGCCTTAATTCCAACTGCATCATTAATTACCCTCTGCCACATATTCTAACATATTTGCATGTTCCAGAGATTAGGCATCTTTGGGGGCCATTATTCTGCCTACCACAAAGTACCATAAAGGAGAAGCGTCTGCACACAGCACTGTAATACCCAAAGGAGAAATAATCGGTACAGGAGTAAGTGTAGAATTCATGGTGCATATTATCACATAATTTTCCAAGAATTTCTTCATATTTCAGCACATTTCTAAAAATTTAATCATATCACTTAAAATAGTTCTAGTTTGTTCCCACACATTGTTCTTTTCCTTTTGTAACTATTATCTTGCTACCACATTTAAGAAAATATCCTATTAGACGTTAGGTTGAGAAATATCAGGAAGCAAATCTTAGTTAGAATTTTGCTAAGCTAGTTACATACTCTCCCTGTGGGACTGCTTTCTTGGCTCCATTTTATGGATAAGGAAACTAAGCTTCAGAGAGATTAAGAATGTGCCTAGAGAACTGAACCTTATAAATAGAATGAAAAATCTTAGTACAGGGTTTCTCTGTGATGGTCTACATGGCAATGTCTTAAAAAGGTGGGTGAAAAAAAAATCTATCACACTGAGAAAAATGAATGTTGTAATCTAGCAAAAAGGTGAAGCTATACACAGCATGTACCAGAGATGATAGGAACTATTTCATTTCAAGTGTATTTAGCTCTTCAGACAAAAATATAACTGAGACTAAAAGACTGAGCCTCTAACATTATTATAATATAGAAAGAAAAATTACAAGTTTTTTTAAGGAAAAATATAAAGTTTTACAGTAACATATTAACAAAGGTTTATCAATAGAGTGTAACTGCATTTACAAATCCTGAGGCTTAACAGTGAAAACTAAATAGAAACTACCTGGTTCAAGAATGTAAGAGTAACAAATAACTGGAATTATTCAAGCAGAAGCAAAAAGACCACTTGACATGAATATTAAAAGGAGATCCAAGCTTTATAAATTGAAGGAACCCACTTAATGGCCTTTAAAGGTTCTTTCAGCATGGATGGTTTATGATTCCATCACTCAAAGTGCAAGGACCAATTTAGGGCAATAAGAGACTCAGGCTTCTCTTTAAAGGGTATAGTTAGTAAAGGCCCCCTGATGCCATGACTGGGCAGTAATCCTAACTGTATGTAGGTGCTTACCAAGAGTATTACGTACAATTTTCTAGGCAAGATCAGGCAAAAGGCAACTTGAATGTGGACAGTACAAATGACTGACCTTGACTCCTACATCTCACTGCCACAATGAAAATGAGACTCTTAATATCCAGAAATTCACAAAAAGTGATTTTCTACCCATTCTGAGTCATGGTTCTCCACAGGACAAATGAGTGCTCACCAGGAGGTCTAAAGGGGACTACCTAGTATTTGAACCCTTGCAAATCCTACCTCAGGGATGTCTAAACCTACTTTATGGAAATAGCCTGTTCTCTTTGACTTCATGGGTATGTAAAGGTTTGGTGGAAAGTCTTAAAAACAAGTAAGAACTGTCTGGCCAGGCCCTTGTTAATGGAGATGGAGATGATGCAACAATATTTCTTAAATTAAGGTGTACACATTTCCACCCTTTACAATAAAAAAAAAAAAAAAAAGTGAAATACCAAATTACCAAGACGGAAAATTCCCACCGTAAACAACTAGGGACATCCAGTCACATGAGCTACAGGGCCTCCTATTAAGAGAAAAGACACATACATTCCCACGCAGAACCCTTTCTTTCTGAATAGAGCAAAAGGTGCAGGAAATAGTTTGATAGAGACATTATATTACTTAGACAAAACTGAACTAGATTATCTGTTTGTTTATTAGATTACAGCTTTAGGCACATTGTTCTATGCTAAGAACTCTTGACATGAGCCGACATATACATTCTTTGGAATGAAGGCTTTTGTGAAAGCATTTTATGGTACTTAGGCTCTTAAAAAGACTTGTGAAAGTGGTCACACCACAGGATTAAACCCAATCTTGGGGCCACCACTTAAGAGGGCCCAGATCACTTCACAGAGCCTTAACCAGGACATGTGAGCTTTCTTGGACATAACACCAAATGGCTCCAACTTATTCATTATGGAATTTCTCATACTAACCTCCACCCCCTCATCTTAGTAACAAACCAAACACAAGATCCTGGGTGCCAAAGGAATTAAATGAAAGCAGAGTACTCCAGAAATAGAATTCAATTAGGTTTAATTTTTATCTGTTGCTAAAGGACAAGACATACTCCTGGTTTTACCCTTATTTAAATTTCAGTCAGGTACTTTCGTAAAATAATAAATAAATCTCCGGCACATATCACACCATGTCTTCTGTTTCCATATTATCCTAATTCAATAAAAGATCATGGCATCCACGTGGGTTGTAGTTTGTTGGGTTTCCTTTTCTTTTCATAGTAAGATTTTTTCAGCATCAGACTGGGTCTGAAATTAAACAAGTGTGTGAGATTCAAAGAGTCTCACTCTAAGCTTCCCAAACCTGTAAAGGACTGAGAAAGGCAGTTCATCCCAAACCAACAGGGGTACAAATGGGAGAGGACCACATATTTCTAGAAACAGAAGAACTTCCAACAACTCACTCAAACACCTGCAGCCTTTGTTTCTCTGATATTTAAAGTGCTGGGCTGTGGAGTGCTTCTTAATCCTTTCAGTTATAAATAATAAGTATTGACCTATCTTTGTAACCAATAATGTATCTACCTTGTTGCTCTACTGATTAATGTCGATGAAATCATTTGAAACCATGACATCTCAAAGTTTCAGTCATCATCAATATTTTAAAGAAAGGGTTCTTTGCACCAAAACTTACAGACACTAATAAAGTACATCTTAATATTTACTCTTACTTTTTCCTAGATCTTCCTCCATTTTTGAATCATTTACACCAACACTGTATAAAGGAACTTCCTGAAATTTTACAAATCCTCTATATTATCCCAATATTTTCCATGTGTGACTATTGAGCATTTGAAATGTGGCTAGTGGCTGACAGATTAATTTTTTGTATTTTAAATAATTTAGATTTATATTCAAATTCAAATAGCCATATGGGCTAATAGCTACCATATCAGACCTTACAGATTTAGTCATATTATATTTAAGATGTTTCATTCCACTCTGCCCCACAAAGAACATTCTGCTATAAAGCATAAAATCCAACCTCTTTGTGTTTGTCAAGATTTCAGTAAAACACACTACCTTATTAAACATTTACATTAAAAGCTAGAGACATGAACACATTCCCATTTATTTAAGTAAAGTAATACCTTTGGGCAAAAGAATCATGCTTTACTTTGTATCAAAACTCCAAATCTGATACTTTGTCAAGCCCACTTAGAAATGAGGTGCTGTGATTAGGACATAGTTTTCTTAGTATGCAGCTGGTATAATGTGAAGTAACAAGCAACACAGTGAAACACCCCAGGTGCCAGTGCTGGCTCTGCCACAGATGCATCATAAAGGATGGTACAACGACCAAAGCACATGAAGGATGCAAAGATTCCTCAGGTAAGCCTAGTACAGAACAAGGAATGAACAAAAGCTGGTGAAATGACAATTCTCCATCTCACCAAAAGGGAGATAAAGGAAAGGGCTGTGCATCTGGTAAAGTTTCCACTCTGATCCTATCCTAGCCATGACTAGACAGCACACTGATCATGTCCTCTGACACAGCAGAGAGCATTTAATAAAATTAAAGCAGAACTGGACTCTTGCAAGCCCTCTTTCTTAAAAGATATTGCAAAGATGGCTAAGAAAATCTATAATAAAATGGGGGAGATGGAGTGTTTACATAGGGATAGGCAGACATTAATGGAATAAAACATGCATGCATGCATACTAAATATATAGCAAAAGAGACACCACAAATTAATGAGTAATGGTAAGACCACTCATTAAGTGGCATTAGAAAAAGAGAGAAGTCATTTAAAAAATCAGGTTAGATCCTAACCTTTGATTAAAAGTTTTTTTTTTTTTTTAATCAAAACCAACTTGTATACACTTCCACACTGGAACAGAATTAAAAATAAATACCCATTAAGGTAATACATTTATAAATATATATATGAAGCTCATATAAATTGGATAAACACACTAACAATACAGAAATGATTTTTTAAAAAACCAATTCCGCAAAAAAGGATATATATGTGACAGACAGTAGAGTACCAGGCTGAAGAGTATGGAATTTAGAGTAAACTCTAAACATGGTACTAATTGGCTTCACTACATTGGGCATATTACTTAATGTCTCTGTTTCTCAGTTTTTCCTTCTGAAAAATGAGAATATTAATAATAATATCTGCTTTAAAAGTTAGTTTAAAGAAGTAAAAGAGTTAATGTTTAAAGAGAATTTAGCACAGTGGCTGACAATATGTACCAAAGGTGCAATTGGTTTACAAATATGTGAAAAAACATAGCTTTAATAATTCAAGAAAAAACATTCCCGTAAAGTTGGCATATTTTTTAAAACTTATGAACATATGTTTAAATAGGAACTATTATGCATTACGAATGGAAGTATAATTTGGTAACTTTAGGAAAAAAATTTATAAAATGAATCTAAACCATTAAAAATCCATTGTACCACTTGATCTAATAATTCCATATATGGGAATTAACCTGAAATGCTAGGTGGGATGATAAAAGTGGAGAAAGGAGGGTGGCGAGGGAGGGAAGCTACATGCCCAAAGGCTTTAATAGTGAAGAACTGAAAAACTAAATCTCAAATATTAGTATATTAAGTATATGGCCATTAAAATTCTGACTATAATAACTGTATGTTAGATAACTAGGCATATGTAAAATCTATCGAAAATAAGAATGCCACTATTTAAACATGACTCAAAATATGAAACCATGATTTAAAAATACTTGATAATACTGAATGGTTCCTTTTATATAAAGTACAAAAATAGGCAAAACTAATCTACGTGGTTAGAAATCGCAGTGGTGGCTTTCTGTGGGAAGTGGAGTGGTCTGGGTGACTGGTGAGGTTCTGTTTCTTGATCTGGATGTTTTTTACATGTAAGTATTCAATTTGTAAAAACCCTTGAACTGTACATTTATCATATGTGCATTTTTCTATATGTATATTACATTTTTATAAAAGGTTAAAAAATACTTCAAGGAACTGTAACAATATGTTCATTATTCAGTGATGACAGTATGGCTTATATTTTCTTTTATCAATCAAATGAATTGTGTTACCTGTATAATTTTATTTTAAGAAGACTATGGAAGTAAGTAATATCTAGCAGCACAACCAAAAAGTCTCTGGGTTGGAAGGGAAGGTCATCTAGTTAAACCACAAACTGGCCCTTGGACATCTTGGTATCCTCAGGGGTCACTAAGCTAAGGCTCAACAATTCTGTAATGGGAAGAAGCTCACCCCCTCCTAGTGAAGCCCATTCTATCTTTGGACCACTTTGTCAGAAACGATTTTCCTGTACTGAATGGAAATCTGCCTCTCTGGAAGTTCTGTGTTTTAATTTATTTCTACCCTTTGGAGTCCTCCAAGTCTCGCTCTGGCACCCCTTGTTACTGTCTTCTCAAAGTCACATTACAACTTCTGTAACAGTTCCTCATAAGACATGGTGGAAGCATTCTCTCTATCTTGGCTTGTCTTCTCTGTATAACAGTAGCTCTTCTACAGTGGAGTAGCCAGAATTGAAAACCAAACTTTTACACGAAGCTAACTCCCCTCTATTAATGGACACACTTTGCTCTATATTGCTAATGTATATCAAGTTTATCCAAAGAAAAGATTACTAATCACACAATTTCAGACATCACCAACTGGCTCTTTATCATTTTAATCATGTTCCGTGTTTTCAACACTTTACCAATGTTCTTTCAAAATAACAGTTCAGAGGTGAAGAATTAAACCTATACATATAGCTTCAGAAACTAAGAATGCAGTTTTCTAAAATGTTAACCTGCTTTATAAGTCATAAATAAAGAAGTTGGAAGGCTATTCCTCAACACTAGAAATAAAATCAGGGCTAATAATGGGAATGAAGGATTAAGAACATTGTTCCAACAATAACTGGCCCTGAAAGAAGTCAAGTTCTCCACAAGAGACAAAGCCTGGTATTCAAGCCCCACCCTCTCCAGGATGAAATGTTTAATCCCATGATCAGTCATTTAAAGTTTTCAAAGGCTAAAGCAGAGAGAATACCTGAAGAGTACTGCTATGGTTTGAATGTCCCCACCAATACTAATGCTGAAATTTAATTGCCACTGTAATGGTATTGGGAGGTAAAGCCATGAAGAGGTCATTAGGTCATGAAGACTCTGCCATCATGAATGGTATTAATACCATTATCATGTGAGTGGGTTAGTTATTGCAACACTGGGGTTGTTATAAAAGCAGGTTCAACCCTATTTCCTTTCTTTCTCAAGTGCTCTCTTCCGCCCTTGCCCTTCTAACATGGGATGACCCTCACCAGATGCTCACCCCATGCTCTTGGACTTCCCAGCCTCCAGACCATAAGAAATATTTTTTTTTTAATAAATTACTTAGTCTGTGGTATTGTGGTATAGTAGCAGAAAGCATCTTGTTCAATTTCTTTGTGCAGGATATACAAAAATGAATCTAAAGTAGAGGTGCCATTCTGAAGAGCACACAAGTAATTTGTGAGAAGACCTCTGGGTAGTCTTGATATCTGCACTCCAACCTCAGCAAGTCTAAGACCTGTGCACCCTTTGTTTACGGATATTATTCTAATTCAAGAAGGTTGACATATCCAAGGAAAGTTGGTGTTAGTATTCATGAACAGAAAGTTGTCTGTAAATCAATGAGGCAATTATTTATTTTCCAAATATTTTTATTGAAAGGCAGATAAAACTAAAGCTAAAATGTTTACATAATTTACTAATTTATTCAATGTGCAGGAAATGATTTCATCAAACTGCTGCTATGAAATTGTCAACCATCTAATCAACAATATTTCCTTGAAGATAGACATTCCAATGTCAAGAAAAAGATGCATGAACGTAAGAAAGAAACATGAGAAACCGTTGCCTGAGACAAACCATGAACATATAACCAGGACATTCTCTTGATCTCAAAATGAAGGATTCCAAATGAATAATTAACATATATCATTAAGAGGAAAATAAGTATGCCCTTAATCTGATTTTATTGATAATAATCACATGTTAAGGTTCAGAACTAGGTTTGGTGTGGAATAGTGTAAAACTCTATCTCTTCTTTGGGATCCTTTGGACTAGGTAAGTCCCTATGACAACAGATTCTGAAAATTTTCTTTTCCAAAGGTTTCATTTTAAAATGTGAAAGGATCGTTAAGAGAATTATTTTGAAAAATGGAATCAGTAATAAAACAAGCTTCCCAGAAGAGTCGGTGCTGAATAGGGAGCATGTATGTACTTTGAGCAATGAGAATCAGGAGCCAGTGCATAAAGTCTTCTCCCTCTTTCCTTTTGATCGACTATTCTGAGACACACTAGTTCATGAGGCCTTTGTGAGATGTGCTGTGAAAGCAAGCAACCAACTGCTCTCGTTAGGAAGTGTGACAGCTTGGTAATGTACCCCTTATACAGTTCTTCCTTCTTCCTTTTCTCACTTCTCCTTTGTCCTCACTCTTATTTCCCTGGGTCTCTTCATTCCAACTGAGCACATAAACTTTTGACTCAGGCTCCATTTTATAGGTAATCTGGTCCAAAACAAACACCTTGGTACACAAAGACCCACTCCCTAGACTTAGAGAAGGGGAAAAATCACTGTAATGAAGTATCGGCTGTACTAATCCTAAGCTTATTTCAGTAGCTTTACTTACAGTACTTTTAAAATGAATACCACAACTCTGCTATAAATAGAATACTAAGTGATATTCCAGATAATTTAAGAATGCCAGCTGTTTGTGCTTCAGTACAAAAATGTCACTAATGTTAACCTAGTTTATCTGACTAGATAACGACAATAAAGTCAGACCAACCTGAGGTCTCTCCCAACCACAGAAGCCACTTTGAGTTCAGACCCTTATCCAATGACACTCCCACATCATGCCCCAAAGACAAGCCTACTTCCAGAAAATAGAGAAACAGGCAGACACGCACAAAAAAGATTGCATTCTTTAATCTCTTCTTCCATAAAACAGTAAACAGTAGCCACTCCTACATTCATGCAAAAGCCACAAGACTAATAAATACCTCTCCTGACAGGTTATCTATAGTTGAGAGGAATATTTTAATCACACCTATTAAAGATTAAAATTTACAGTAGCCACTAAATGGTATGATATCCAGGATTATCTTCAAAACAATCCAGGGTGAGGGTGAGGTAAAGAAATCGATGTAGAAATGAAATGAGACTGGCATGAGTCAATCTTTGCTGAAGCTGGATAAGATATTCATGGAGGTGCACAACAGTATTCTGACTACTTTTGTGCATGTTTGAAATTTTCTGTAAGGAACTGTTTAAAAATTGGAAAGGACATATTTTTAAAAGTTACAAAAGCAACCCCCTACTATCCTAAGGCTAACAAATGTAATGCAGCTTGGCTGTGTTCACGTTGTTTCTTAGTTAAAAATGTTCTGCTCTCTTCACATTTGATAGAATGAAAAGGTAGACAACTCTTCAGAATCCAACTTCGAGCTATTCTCAGCCAATATATTTAATGTTTCATGTGGGTTGGAAGAGTCTTAAATCCCTGCTGAATCCTTCACACACACACACACACACACACACACACACACACACACACACACACACACACACACACACACACACACTCTGTACCCCATATCCAAGTTCTCCTTCAATGCTCTCTTCAGAAGCTTAAAAAAAGGCAACTTAGTGGATACAAAACTAATAGTACCACTTGGTTCATATTTACTGGAAACTGTTTGCACTGGAAATCTAACTTGTGAATGCCTGAGGTAACTGTGCAAGTACAACATTTGCATTTGCCTAAGGAGATGAACTAAAAATACAATATCTGCTGCTCCATATATCAGCTCATAGTTTAATACCAATATGCTACACATTACTCACATTAATAATAACATGATTATTTGTAGAGCATCAACCCAGTGACCTCAAAGGATAAGTGGAACACTTCCCAGATTTTAATTTTCAAATCATACCCCTGAGGAGTGCCAGTGTTGGGAGAACTGATACTTAAACAAGGTGATTCCAAACAATGTGGGAGCATTTCACCAGCTTGTGAAGAGCTAGTATTCCAAATTCGGTAAGGAAGCTCTACCTAGACAAATTCTCGCATTTTAATGGCTTTTCCTCTCTGTAAAAACATGATGCAATTGGAATTAGAACTGTATCTAAATGTCAGTTTATCTCAGCAAGTTTTTTTTTTCCTGTGTACAAGAAACTTTTGTAAATTGCATTATTGAACTGTACATCAAGATGACAAGTTTCTAAAGGGGAGGTTATAGAGTAGGAAAAGATCTCAGTGCCATGGCACCTGCCTCTTACACTATTCAAATAACATAAATGCTCCTTTGCCACATATCCCTGGGAAAGTATAGGCTCAACATAAAGAGTTGAGTTCAGTGCATTTTGAGAAACCCTGCTCCAATTTTTAGCAGGACCAAATTCTGGGGATGATTCCACTACCCCGAGTCTACCACCCATGTACATTCTGAATATTACCAGAGAGAACTGAATGCTTCTTTCTAATAGTTTTCAAAGGATCGCTTCTCTTCCAGATTTAAAAATCTGTGACTCATTAATCAATCTCTGCTTTGGATGCCAAACGGTATTCCCAGAGTTTCTAAAGAGTTAATGCAACTACCAAAGCCACCTAACTTTCTGCAAGGAGTAATTCCAGCTCTGGCTAGATACCTCTTGCCCTCTTCTCAAAAGATTCAGGAACTAAGTGACTCTGGCATCCTCTATATAGCAATCTTAAAAGTAAATATGGAGTGCTCTCATGTCACTCCATGCACTTCTCTTTCTTGGACTCTTAGAGTGTAGCTCTTGTTCTTATAGATCAACAGGTATTCCTAATACCCCAGCTCCCTTTGTTTAGCTTACTTATTTGCTTAATGTGCTTCCCTTCTTCTAAAACCCAGAAGCCAATGTTGGCTTTGCCATTAGTGATCAAAAGAAACACAATGCTTCTTTGAAATATCATAAAACTTGTTCATGCCTTTAGGCATATCCTACACACACCAACCCTCATCCTGACTCCCCTGTCCCAAGCCCCATTCTGAAATAACCAACTGCTGAAGTCCAGCACAATAGTCATCTCCTCCAATTTCTTCATTCAGATTATTTTCTTATTGCATTGCATTCTCATGGAGAGAAACCTGTCTCTCTTACAGCATTACCACTTTGTATCTATTTAACTATAAGCTCCCTGTTGGTGCAAACTGCTATGTCCCTATAGCAGTTTTTTTTTTTTTTTGGAAAAGTTTATTTGAACAGTTTATCTGTTGCATAAAAGTGTATATTATACTTAATATTACTAAGCCAGGAGCTGCTATACTTTTTATTTCTTTAATTTTGTTAGCTGGTACAAAACGCATCCCATGTTGGGGTTTATTGGGATGTAATCTCATAGCAAGTGGAGGAGCATCTGTACTAAAAACAGTCCACAATGCATTTTAAATACAAATGTTGGAGGGAAGGACTAGCATTTGTCATTTCTGCTCACTTATTTCCTCCAGTCTGTACCACATGCCATGCAAATTCTGGAGGTGAGATTTATCTACATCCAAGTCTTAGTGAATGTCTTCGACAAAACTGACAGAAATCACCCTTGACTTGGCCACATATTTAGTCCTATCTCATTTGCTGTAGCAAATGTTGGATAGATCTGCCAGACTTCAAAATTGATTAACATGTATGGAGTATCTATCACGTGTCATCTTTCACATAAGTCATCTCAAGTCACCCTTCTAATGAAACAGAGAAATGAAATGGGAATAGTATCTCCATTATAAAGGCAAGGTGAAACTAAACTCAAAAGGGAGCCGGTCCAAGTTTCCAAACCTCATAAAGACAGAACCATAACTTGAGCCCAAGACATCTGCCAACAAGTACAATCTTTTTACAAAATACCACAAATACCCCTGATGAACATATCCCACATTTTGAAATATTGAGCCCTAAAAAGCCAAATCCTATGATCCCCTCCTTAGAACTCTACATAGACCCAGTTACACAGAGTCCCCTTATATCTTGAGTCAACAGCTGTTTGTGATGCTGAAGAGTTTGAGCACTGAACAATCTCCAGTCTGCCATTCTGTGTAATTTAGGCTTGGGAATTCTCTCTGCTACCCAGGACCAGAGTAGAGAGCCTGCCATAATCAAATGAGAGTAAATGCTAGTAATTACAGTAGAAACAGCACTGATCGTAAACCGGGACACACATGTTGCTGTCCCAACTCTATGGCCATACTTTTATAATTTATAAAATACTGTTGTGCATACTCACAGCAGAACAATGAAATCAGAGTCTATGGAAGGTGAGGCCTTGGTACCTGTATTTATAAAAGCTCCCTAAGATACAGCCAAGGTGGATGGCATAGATTATCTAAGGTTTTTCTCAAGACTTTCTAAGGTTCTCTACCCAAAAGAATCAAAGAGTTAGAACACTCAGGCCACAGCAACCACATCAGACCTTCTGAAGCCCCTATGTTTCAGAAAATGTCTTTAATCAAGCCAACTACCAAGGGAGAAAAACCATCTCCTCTTCCACTAGCCCTGTGGTCACCAGCACTTGCTCTTTAGGAAACACCTATGAAAATGGGAAATAGCAGTTCTATAGTAAAAACAACATTTCTAGAAAGCTCGGAAATGAGACATAAGGCTAAAAAAGACATGAAGAAAAGGCAAAAGGAGCCTTGAAAACAATCATTGTCCAAACCGTACTCCAGATAACTTTACCCCACTGCCATGTTGAAAACATAGCTGTCAGTAACCAAAGAGTTTTTGAAGAAGGCAGAAGCTGAGCTTGAACTTGGAGAACAGCAAGGAGGGCAACACACCAAAGAGAAACTGATGAGTTTGGGAATAAGCACAGTATTTTAATCAGTAAGAAAAAGTAAGGAAACTCAGGAATATGAGGTCAGAAAAGTAGAGTGGGGCTAGATTATTTTTAAAAATAAAACCAACAAAAATAAAACCCACAGCAGCTTTTTGTTGGCATTATGAAACCAGTCGCTTTAGAAGCTAAAGACAGAGCAGTTAAATGTCATCCCCAGTAATCAAGAAGTTACAAGGACACTTTTTAAAAAAGAAAGAAAGAAAGAAAAAAGAAAAGCAGAGATGATCTCTAGATGATTTCATGCTGTTTTGACCCCAATAGCCCCCTGGTGCAAAGTCTGGAGAATGGCCAAAAAGAGACACATTTAAGAAAAACTGACAGTCAAACACCACCTGCTACTTTCACTGGTTCAAAAGGCCATGTGAGATTTGAGTGGCAGAATGAAGCCGAGCCTGCATACGCATGTCACATGAGGGACAATACCAGCGTGTTTACTAAAGAGAGCTGTATTGAGTCGTTCCAGTGGTGCCCCACGAGCCTTTTTACACTACGCATTGTGGACAAGACTATCTTGAAATTACTGAGCACACAACACAAGCGCAAGGCCACTGCCTTCGAGCACACTATGAGAAAGTTGTTTCTAATGAAAAATAAAGGCATTAAGGGCAAAAGTGGCAGAAAACTCCCCCTCTCTTCCAAATGGGACATGGAAGAAGCAAATGAAATAATTCATTGTAAAAAGAGAGGCCTTCAAGGATGATGGAACTAAAAGCAAATCATTACACCTGCTCCATATCACAAATGGCCATAAATTCTTCATTTCCTTATCCTGATGCTTATGTTGGGTGTGTGCGTGTGCGTGTGTGCGCACGCAAGTGATTTTCATCAACGGAGCAATTATACATTTATTTGCTTATAATCTATCTTTCCTTTCCCTTTACAACGTAAAATCCAGAAGGGTAAGGACTTTACTGCTTATTCCCAGTCCTAACACAGTGCATGGCACATCATTGGTTCTCAAACATAGCTTGAATGAATGAATGAATGATAAATGAACAAAAGAATAAACAAATTAATGTCTTTTTTCTTTTCTGTAATGAATTTATGCTTGAATCTTTTCTTTCACAAAATCCTGAGAACAATCTCTTTCAGGTATAACAGATACGTTTTCCAATTTAATATGTAATCAAAGAGAAAGACATAACTTTTTGCTTTCAAGTTGAGGATTTAAATGCATAGCTAAAGTTATAAGACTGTATGTCCCATAATTACATTTGAATTTCTCAAACTGTACCTCTAAACCTATTATCCTTTAAACATATGCATGCATAGATACAAACTCATACACACACAGATTATTTGTGTTATTAGCAGAAGAATACTGCTCAACTACATCTATGCAATGCAGAACAAAAATATGTCATCCTTGTAGTTTAAAGTATTAAAATCATCTAGTTGTTCTCTTCACAAGAAGTGAAAAATGTTTGAATTCAAAAGATGAAATTTCCAGGTTGGAACATTTAATGAAGGGAGGAAAACACAGATCCTGAGCAGGTTTGAGGCAAATTCTAAGACGTATTTGAAAATTATGCACCATACTTGCAGAGTGAAGCATCTCTACTCAAAGCACATTCTTTATACACATGCTGACAAAATTAAAGGCACACCATCCTTTGCTGAATGAGAGCTTATTAGAAGTGCTAGTGTGAGCCATTTCCTTTTGCTCCCTGGAGAAAAGCTAAAGCATGAAAAAATACTGTGTTAATGAATCATACTAAGCTTGAAAATTTAAAATTTTAAGTCAGTAAGATTGATAAATTAAGGTTCTGATGGCAACACAATTCTTTCCTGTCATGCACATGGTAGAACTATAACAGGAACACTTGTTTCCATCTTAGAGACTGGGGAGGATTGATACAGAGCTGAGACGTGGCATCACTGATTAGGAATGCCAGCAAAAGAAATTCTGAAGCTGCTGGAGTCAAAATAGCAAAGAAAGGTACATGAGACTCACCCTACCATTTTCTCCTTAGCCAGAGGGTGAGATAATAACAATCCTTCATATTTGTTCAGCACTTACAATTTACACTATACCTCTACAGAATATGCCATGTGAAGGAGAAGTAAAAGCATGCCAATACTTTCCATCCCCATTTGATAAGTGGAGAAACTTAGGTTCAATAGGAGAAGCGACCTCTCCCATGTCACAGCTTTTAAGTGATGAAGTCAGACTTCAAAACCAGGCCAATGCTTTGTCACTATGCAATGCAGCATTAAATTGAAGCTATATTGTCAAGAACCTGACTCTGCTCTTTCACTTTGCTGGCAGTATTTTCAATAACAAACAGGAATTGTCATTTTTGTTGTTGTGGACAGTGGTAAATGAATGAACCATTAAATGGAGTCCAAGTAAAGAAATGACTTCTTCTCCTTTTTGCAAGTATTATGTGTTCCTTTGCATACCGGCATTGGTCATAATATTAAGCACAGGAAACAAAGCTTAAGAAATAAAAATCACATTCTGAGAGGAAAGATCACAAATGCACCTTCATTGACTCATCCCATCTGCCTCTACCTTGTCTTTCAAAATGGAAGATAAATTTGTATTTCTTAAGAGTGCATTTTATCATCTCCAAAATGGTTCTGCAAATAGACACATAAATTCTTCCAACACGTTCTGAAGCAAGGAGATGCCTGGACCCAATCAGAGCTCCTCTGGGTTACCTAGACTGCTCTGCTTCTTTTCAAAGCCATTGACCTCCTCAGGACAAAACACCTCAATCTGACATCTAACAGTAAAAAATGTTAGGCATCTTGGCAGAGCAGTGACAATAATAAAGGACTTGTATAAAAAAATATAGAGACAGAGCTTGACTCTTAAGTTTAGAAAATTCTTCACAATGAAGGTATAAACTGAACCCATGGCTACATAACAATCTGAACAAGAGAAGCAAAAGAAACCTACGTCAGGTAGTTATCCAGGTCACACCTTGCTTGGCCTCATGCTACAGATTATAGAAAGTATGTTGTTGCCAAGGCCTCCGGTCCATCATGTTAATATATGAACAATGTCATTTTTTTACAGCAAGACGTCCACTCTCTAAGTGTCAGCTTCTGGCAGAAAAGACAGAGAAGGGTAAGGGAGAAAAACCATGGAATGGATAGTTGTGACAGGGGTTAAAGAAACACAATAATCATTGGAAAATGAAAAGGAATAATGAACACAGTTAACTTTGTCTAGTCTCTCTGAGCCCCGACATCAGTGTTCACAGCTCTCACGGTCCTTCGGTTATGACCCAGTGATTCATCCCCACTGAAACATTCACTAAACAAACTGTTCCTTCCTAACATTGCTCCCATTCACAAAAAATCTACTGTATCAAAGGTCCAGATGATATGCATCTCCAGGAAGCTTTGCCTAACTAATGTCCTTGGTCAGAAGTAATATCCTTTTTTAAAAAAAATTTTATTTTATCAATAAACAGTGTAGTTGATTTTCATGTCCCTTCACCAATTCCTCCTTTTCCTCCCTCTCTCTCCACCCTCTCCCCCGATCAACACCATATCTGTTCACTTGTAGAAGTAATATCTTATCTCTCTCTGCTGTTCCCAACAGGCATTGTCTAAAGCTCTGTTAAAATTTATTTCTCATATTTTAAATGCCCCCATTAAATTATTAGTTTTTTTGAGGATAGAAATCATGTCTTATTTGTCTCTATAAACTCCAAAGCATCTATATCAGTGGTTGGAACAGAGGAGATTTTCAGTAATATTTCACTAAGTTGAATTCAAATACTTAAAATGCTCCTTCTAGCACTGACATTCTAGACTTTAAAAGTTTGTATCCAATTCACTTAATCATGTATTCATTCATTCATAAAGCAGTTATTACTAAGCACCTATTACAAAACTGTGATGATTACTGCAGTGGATAGGTTAAGGGGGATTTGAAACCACACATGCTATGGTTAAATGTCTCCCCCAAAAGTTCATGTGTTAAGAGACCTGACCCCCAGTGTTAAGAGGGTGGGAAATCCAATTATGGTATTTGAAGGGTCAGGCCTTTGAGAAGTGATTGGATCACGAAGACTGTGCCTTCATGAATGGATTGACCCATTCATGGAGTTACAAGTATGGTTCTGATGGCTTTATAAGGACAGCAAGTGAGGAGGTCAACTCTCTATTGCTTGGCCCATTTTTCTCACCATGTGACACCCTGAGTTGTAATACAGAGTCATCCAGAAGGCCCTTACAAGATGTATTCCCTGGACCTTGGACTTCACAGCCTCCAAAACTGTAAGAAAAATTTTATTTCTTTAAAAAATTACCCAGTTTCAGGTATTCTGTTACAAGCAGCAGAAACAGGCTAATACAATTCCATTTGACTCTAACATTGCATCTTCCAGGGACCAGTTATCAGAATAAAGACAGAGGTAGCTGTGACAAAAAATAAGGAGAGTATGAAGGCCCCTAAATATGACAAATGCAGACCCACTGCAGTTTTATTTTTACAGAAACTTAAGCAACATTACAAAAGAAGTGAATATTCAACTTTAACCTATATCCATACTTCCAAACTGACTTCTTATATATTTTCATACGTGCACACACATACATATATCACAGTGAAAGATTACAACTGCCTTAGGAGTTTAAAAATCTGGATTCAGTCTTTGATCAAAAGCACAATATTTGTTGACTCTAAACATCCCCATCTGTAAAATGAAGACCATCATCTCCGCATTATCAACCACACGGGGTTGATGTGTAAGAATGCAATGACAGTATGGCCTAAACACATTTTCAAAAGTATACATTGTTTGTACACACAAACATATATTTATGTACACATGCACACACAAGAGGTCTTCAAAAAGTTTATGGACAGATTCGTATTATCTTTTCACTCTGTTTTCCCTCAAACTTTTTGAAGTATCATCGTGCGTGCGTGCGTGTGTGTGTGTGTGTGTGTGGAGAGAGAGTGTGAGCTTGTTGGATTTCTCATCATGCTATAATTATTTTTTTTTCATCACATAAATTTTTGAGTGCAGCTCTGTTGCTTTTCTTTACACAAAGTTTCCTATGCCAGTAGAAGATGGGAGGGGGAGGTAAGGGGATATAAAAGTCATTCTGCCTGATTCCTCTACTTACAGCCAGAATAAACAAAGGACTGGAGTCAAACCTCAAAGGTCAAGCTGCACCACTAGGTGATGACATTGATTAATATAACCTATGGTAAAATTGGTATAGCAATAAATATCAGGAAAAAATTCTGTGATTTTAATGATACCATGAATTGACATCGAAGGGCTCCAGTAGCATAATTTTTACTTAATGTTTTATCAGCAATCATACAAGAATATGAGAGGTATACAACTGAAACAGCATATTTACATCTGGTTTCCTATATAAAAAAAGTTGATGTGAAATCCTAGATTGCATGTCTCTTCTCTGTCAATCATAAAAGACTGTAAGAAAATCCTAGAAGAAAATGCTACTGCTTTGTAAGTAGCAGTAAGATAATGTATCAATTATAACATTTAGTAAGTGCTTACTACATGCCAATCACTATTAAAAGAACTTTAAATATAATACCTAACCTTCACAACAACCTATGAAATAGAAATTGTTACTATTCTGTTTTTTACATAAGGGGAAACTAAGACTCAGAGAAGTTCACTAACTTGCCTAAGATCACACGGCTAGCATTTACTGAACACTCTAAACAACTAACATTTATCCATCACTGGACTAGCAGACAAAGAGGGGTGGGGGTGGGGAAAGGTTCAAAGGAAGACATCCCTGATCCAGAAATGAGTCACATACTGATTCTACCCAAAGCACTTGCAGAGAAGCTAAGACTTGAATATAAATTACTATAATCCAAGGTAAAAAAAAAATTAAGTACACTGCAGGAAATGCATAGTTAAGTTCTATCTCTGTTTATGTGTATAAGTGTTGGGGGAGGGGCACAGATGAGATGAATTCCAGGCAGAGTAAATTATTGAATTAATATGAATAATCTTATTCTGCTTTTATGCATGTAGGTTGGGTTGGGGCTTAATTCCTTTAGGACAAGCCCACACCCTATGTATTTTCTGAATTTGTTTTCCCTGTGGTTAACTCAGTAATACAGTTTACAGTAACTAGACTGGCAGTTTCCCAAGGGCCAGTACTATGTACTGTATCCTCAGTGCCTAGTATGGTGTCTAGTACATAGTAGTGCCAGGATATATGGAGTTACATATTGAATGAATAAATGCATTCATTAATTAATTTAAAAGTGAGCAAAAGAACGAATACAGAAACATAAAGCCAAGTGTGCACCATTCAGATGTATAGATTACACTGGATGGAGTTCATGAACTCCTGTTTCTGACTGCTAAAGCCCCTGCCCCCAGGTATAACTGCAAAGATGAGTGCCAAGGGACTTTTGTTAGACAGCTGGATCCTAATGGAGACCACACTAGTTACCTAACTGGACGATGATTTCAAGAATACAAGAAGCAAAACATGAACTTTTGCTTTATTCCCCAACACGGCAGGAAGCACAGAAAGAACCACAATCGTTTATTTTCTAGAACTTTCTTGAGAGATACAGAAGTAACTCATTTGCAGAAGTCATTGATTTGGTACATGGGGACTGTTTAGTGAGATTGAGGAAGCAAATGATAGTTGACTTCCTGGAGTGAGTCATGGCTGTAACCCCCAGTATTAATAGAATGGGGGGAAAATTTCCAGGAAACATCAATTACCACAACTACCAAAATAGGAAAGGTGGCTGGTGACTTAACCATCAAACTTTATGGGAGACTACTCCCCTTTCTTTATCAGAAAAAGACAACAATAAACTAAACTACTATTTAATTCCCAAATACGTATGGGAACGAGTCAGCAGCACCCTTTCACAATTTGCAAAGTTATCTTTTACTCCTACACTAAAATTTTGCTTTAGGAGAATGACCCGACATACTCTGGGCTAATTACAGTTGAAGAAAAAGGTCTGAAGATACAATTAGACCTCCAAGAAAAAGACATATGCATTAAGTGATTCATTCATCCATTCCTTCCTTTCTTCCACACCTTAAATTAATGGGTACTTAATAGGCACCTACTGTATGTCAGATTCTTACTCCCTAGGAAATAAAGAACTGCTTGCTGTTGTAACTAATCTTCTTCACCCTGTTTGTAGGTTATAGTGACATTGGGGATAAGACATTAGTTCTGTTCTTCATCCTCAGGAAATGTAAAAAAACTTAGGTCTGCTTCATAGGTCTAAAACCTAAGAGATTTTAGTCCTACACTAAAAGTATGCCATGTCTGTCTCCACAGTTTCACCACCTTGTCAACTGGAAGTGTAGTGTAGTCTCTGGGACCAGGGTACCTGAGTTCAAAGCCTAAGTCCACCACTTAATAGCGAGCTGTTTATTTCATATCATTCATGACTTAGAGCAAGTTATTTCATCCTTGGGGCCTTAGTTTCCTCATCCATCAAATGGAAATTAATAATAGCACTAGTTCATAAGAATATTATGAGAATTAAATGAGATTGATTATATATGTGTGCGTGTGCACATAGATATATTATCATCTTAATTTCTACTTATTACTATAGGAGCAACTATATAAATTGCTGAACGAGTTACACTTCTTAGATCTAAGGAGATATATCTATACACACGCACACGAAATGCTTGCAATTATGAGTGTCTAGAACATAGTTAACACTTTAAAAATTCTTACTATTATTCTCATTATTATTACTACCACAGTTATTCCAAGATTGGAGTTTTTCATCAGTCACAGGATTAGAATCAGTTCCCCCAGTTGCATGGCCATGACTCTGATCGGGCACACCAACCAATCTCTGTCTGTTGGCTCACTTATGACCCATCACCATGCTCTGCTGTCCCAACCACAATGAAACTGCATGATCCAGCCCCAAAGAATATTATATCCAGGCAATCCAGTCGCATCACAGTTGGTCTGCCTCCACTGCCTATTGGAATTCAAAGGATGTGGCTAAGAAAACAGCCTGTTCATCCCATCCCCAACCACCTCACACACATAAAAAATCTCCTAACCTCACAGTTCCAAACATTCTTGCTGGCCCCCAGGTACTTTGCCATAGCTATGGAAGTTACTGAAGAATGAAATTTAATTAAAAGGATATTATGGCAAGTACTGGTTCATGGAAGCTAGTAATAAGCATGCTCCCAATTTCTTTGACACGTTTATCTCCTCAAAAGCTAGACTCATGAAGACCTTCACTATGTCCTCTAACAGAAAAACACTAAAAGCAACACATATGACCAGTGATACGGCAATAGTTTAATAAATTCTGGTATGTCCACTTCAAGGACTATAATGCCATTGCTAAATATGATAAGGAAATTCCTAGTCTACAACATTAAATTTAAAAAATACAAAATTATATCTATCCTCGGTTACATATTATAAAAACTATACATGCTGGTAAACCCTAAAAGTGTACATAGAAAATGAAGTTGATATGATAGAGATACAGGATTGTGGGTTATATCATAGATGAAAGTCATTTGTGCACATATTAAAATGTATTTAAAAATCTCAAATTTACCTAAAGTCCACAAAGAAAAAAAAATCCAAGAAGGATTTATGTGATTGAAACATATTAAAAAACTTAAGTGCACATCAAATTATCCTAACAGCAGGAACTTTTCCTCTTGAAGGATAACCAAAGTGTTACTTAGCATGTCACTCAAATGCAAGCACTTTAGAACGGAAGTTCTAGTATCCTCCCAGATCCATTTATGCCTGAACCTCATAGAAGAAGCACTGTGCCTAAATTCATGCATCAGCAGCATCAAGTGTTACTTAGGAAGGTTGCTCACATCAAAGATCATCATCTTAATTTCTACGTATGACCATGTGAGCAACTGTATAAATGGCTGAATGAGGTATGGTCTTAGATCCAAGGAGTTTACATTCTTAACTGACACTATTCCAGCCTTCAGGCTGAAAGGCTGGCAGTCTTTACTCTTTCCCTCTCTGATCCCTTCAACCATCCCTACTGCACCTGTAAGACCTGCTGCCCTATGCACTTCACGTCATACCCCCATCACAGCTCACCCCCACTCTGCCTGCTCACCACACACCATCCCTCCCCATCCTCTGCCCCACCCCCAACCAATCTATGCCTACCCAATCTTCAAAACCCACCTACTTTTGCCTAACCAGGCCTAAAAACATATATTCTTTCTCAAAATTCATACTGAACTTAAAGTCTGAGCCTAGCTGGTTCTTTACTTTTTAAATCTCACCAAAGGCACTATTTTAGCCTTTCAAATAGAAATCCCAGGTCTTAAGTTATTGTTGTTTTTTCCCAAGGCATTTAACAGTACTGAACAAATATTGAATTCTAAGTAAATACATGTTTAAAAGAACATTAATTATACATAGAAGATATCAAAAATAAACAGGAGTTATTTATGAAATGCATATGTGCTTCTGAAGTAATACCTACACTGCCTATAGCTATGATCAGAAGAGAATCTGGAAAGTTTTAAATCGGGGAATAGAAGAACTGATTCTGTGTATTGATCTCCTAACTCCATTTCTCTCAGCCTCAGTTTCTTCACCTAAATTGAAATGTATTAAAACAGACAATCATGACCCTTAGTAGTCCACCCTACCTCCCTTGGGCAGGAGTTGGGAGCCCTGTTATCCTGGTCTTGGCACTACAGCTTTATAGTTAGTGATACCAGGTGACATCCTCTGGATACTTCAGCTTTGTCCTCTAAGAAATGGGAAGAGTAACTCCTTCCATTTACATATCAAAGAGGAGTTCTGAGGATCAAATAAAGTAATGGCTGTGAAAGTGTGCTGTGAATGTAAAACACCATATAATATTAAGGGATTTTACTAGCTCCTGTCATTTTTAATATTAGGTTTGGGGCAGAGGAAGAATGGCAGTTCAGTCTGTGGGAATGTTGCTCTAGAAGAGATCTATGGCAAGGAAGCAGGTCAGAGAATGAGCCTTGAAAGAGCAATACACCTTTCCGTCGCATCAGGACAATACCAAAGCCTTAGAGAACTGGGCAGTCGTGTGAGATATGTGTACCTGGAGCCTCATCAAGGAAAGACACAAAATGGGAGCAAAACTACAAACACAACATCCTCAGATGAATTCTGGTTATTGCATTTATTTCCTTTAACTGATTTAATAAGTCTCAGTCTGGTTCAGAAAGTGACATTATGGAGAATATTATTTCCAATATCCCCAGTAATAGGAGGTATGCCCATGGTTTATAAACTACTAAAAGGTGATGCTAAATAAAGTCCTGCCTTAAAGAAAAGGAAAGAAGAAGAAACATATTCAAGCATTATTTGTTCTGAAAAGACAACAGGTATTAATTTATTGTTCCTTATTTATTCCCCACACCCAGGGAGAAAATATTTAAACACCACCTTCTATTTACATAAGCATGTGTCTCCTAGCAGCAAGTGGTGCTGTACAGGTGTTATCTAATCAAACTTCACCTTTCATTGGGCAGTGGGCAACGGGTCATTATTAAAGAGTCACATTATTTGGGAAGAAAAAACTAAGCTATAAAACACAGACAAATTTAGGAGGAAAAGTCAACTCTGGTAGCGAAAAATATAACTCAAAAAATATAAAAAATGTTTAAAAAGGAGACAATTAAGCCTCCACTCTCCCAATCCTTACAACATTTCGTCTACCTGGAATGTCCTGTCATTATCAATCTCCACATGTATGAATCTTTTCCTTCCCTCAAAGTCCAGTGCAAATGCTCCTCCTCTTATACTAGTGTAGCTTTCAGCCCTTACCTTCCCAGTCTGATTAGATGACCCTTTTTCTAAGTTTTTGTATTTTTTTTTTTTTTTTTCTCTTTTTCATGACTGGCACTCAGCCAGTGAGTGCACCGGCCATTCCTATATAGGATCCGAACCCGCGGTGGGAGCGTCGCTGCACTCCCAGCGCCGCACTCTCCCGAGTGCGCCACGGGCTCGGCCATAAGTTTTTGTATTTTAATTTTACCCTAACTGCAGTGTTTAACAAATTGCGTCTTTCCTTGAAATTAGCTTTGTATATGTACATGGAATACTCCTACACCGAACTGAGGTATTTGAAGTTAGGAACTAAGATTCAATCTCTGTGTACGTTTGTTCCTAACACAGAGCCTTAAAGGAAACAGGGAGTCTATCAGTGTTCTTTTTCTAGAACTAAATCTTAGAAATAAAGAGACTAGACTAGATGGTTTCTAGGGCCTTTCCAGCTATAAATTTTAACATGTTACAGCCAGAAGGGATTTATGACATTATCTAATTCAATCCCATCATTACCCAAAGGGCTCAAAGTGAGAAAAGGCCACATTCAACCACAGCCGCATCTCGTGGGTCCAGTCCACTGCTTCTGAACCACGCCACTTGGTACCTTTCTAAACTGTCGACAGTCCAAGGGGAATTACCTCAGGTTTATTTCCCTCAATTCCAAGCCAGGACAGGATCTTAGAATACATCTATTTGACAGATAACAAGAAAATATTTAGGTTAAATAACCATTACTTTGAAGATCACAGTGCTGGCCGAGAACTCTTCACCATGACTGACTAAACGTGTTGCTTGGCACCATTTTCATAAAATTAAAACGTAAGGCAAGTGCTGATCCTACACTAGTGATTTTCAAAGAGTAGAAAGCAATTCATTAATGGGTCATAAAATCAATTTAGTGGCTCTCCAAAAGAATTTTTTAAATATTATAGAAAATATCAGTGTGCACCACATAAAGTAAGAGCATATACTGTTAAGTGAAATTTTCTTTCATACCATATATATATATATATATATATATATATATATATATATATATATATGCACACACACAATTCTACAGAATATATATTATTTATAATTTTTATATATATAATTGTTGATGTAAAGTTTATTTCTTACTGCCATTTGTATAAAAAAAAATAATAAATTTAAAAGTCACTACTGTAGACCAAAGTCTGCAGTGATAAATATCAATAGATACAGAATTGACTGCCACAAAATTAACAAGCAGGGATGGCAAAAGCAGGTCTTATCATACTCCCGATACCACCTCTAGACTTCACATTCCTGTTCCTCTGAAGAGCAATCCAGATCTCAATTGGAAATAGTGGGCCCAAGAGTTTCCCCACCACTACCCCCGCTGCCTATCCTTCCTCCCATGCTTTGGACTGACTACCCAGTTCCTGTCTTGGGGATAAGGTTTCTTTTGTCCCTGCCACCCTTTGCCTCTTTCTTTCTCTTTCTGAGACTAGTTTAGAGAGAAGGGGAGAGAGAGAGAGAGAGAAATAAAGGAAGTCAGAGAAAAGAAAGGTAAGAAAGGTTTCAGTTTTTTCAGTTTTGTTTTGTTTTCTTATTTCTGCCATTCTCCTCCTTTCTTTCTTTTTTCCTTCTCTCTCTCTCTCCTCCTCTCTCCCCCCTCCCCCCACCTTTTTCTCTCCCTCTCTCCCTCTCCCTTTTTAAAGGGAGAGACCCAAACCAGCCTGCATGGAGCTGGCACACATAAGAGTCATGTCCCTGAGCACTTTCAGCAAACAAGAGTATTTTTTTCTTCCTACTTCCCTGGCTGGATAGCCAGGTTTGAGTAATTTTCTCTTTCTCCTGGGGTTGGTTGCTAAGAGACACTCTATTACTTCTCTTTCTCGTATGACCCGATTACTGTGATCAGCAAAGACGGCATGCAGACAACATCCTGACATGGCTTGTACAAGATCGCTGGGCACGGTTACAAAATGATGGACTTTCTTAACCCTCTCTCAACCATCAGACCAAGATTTCCTAAGTCCTTTTTCACACAGAGTGAAATGATTTCCCCATCTTCCTTTAAAATGGTTTTTGTGATGGATCAACTATATCCATCATTACAGCAGCCAATGATCATATTGAAATTCATTTCAGTAAGGTTCCATGCCACTTCTTTATTCTAAATATTATTATTTTTATGACACAGGTAAATAAATAGAACAAAAAAACTGTGCTGAGTTCATCTCCAGCCTGGACAAGGCTATAAGGGAGTCCTTATAAAAGATTCTTAGCCAGAGTCCTCCAGTCTCCCCTTTTTTTTTCTGACTTAGCATATAGCCAAAGCAGAGATCACATTTGTTTATCTCTAATCCTTCACAGCTCTTGGCAGAACACCTTAAATGTCCTAGGTGCTCAAGGAATGTCTGCTGAATGAATGAGCGAGTGAGTGTTCAGATTAAGCTCTTCTTCCCATCCCTTGAGGCTACTACCTGATTCTCACATCCACACATTTCAGGAGAAGGAAAAAAAAAGAAAAGATTACTGGCTCCTTTTTAAAGGTTCTATGCCCTTAAAACAGACTAGAAATTTAAGGAACAATGACCAAAAGTAAATGGGAGAAAGTAGCGAAGATTCTGGATCTTTATCCAGGTATATTATCTCTGGATGATATTTCCCTTATATTACTTGGAAGATCCAGCCAAACATTTATTCATTTTTTTAGGCTATCCACCACCCCACCACAAGGTTAACCTAGAAGAACTTTCAACACTCTTCTTACCACAAGGCCAAATTCACATATAATCATCTATAACATATATACAAAGACATCAGGCCTCCCAGATTTCCTCCCCTGACTGATATCTAAATGTGTATCCTTGGAACTTCATGCCTTCATCTTAAAGCTCTAATTCTTTTAAAAATGAAGTCCTTCTGGCAAGGTGCCCCTTTGATATACTTTTACCAAAGATTCAGTTCTTCCAGAGATTCTCTCTCCTTTTGATAGACAGAAAGATATGCATATACAAATAGACATAGATATCTGTATCTCAGTATGAGCACATTCAACAAACATTTCTTGTACAGACTTTGGGAGCTAGCATAAAAAATATAGTAGAAAGATCATGGAATTTGGATTTAGAGATCGTTGTAGTCAAATCAAATATCAGTTGCTTATTAGCCTTGAGACCTTGGGCAATTTATTTCTTTTGTCTCTGAGCCTCAAGATGATTATTTGAAAAATGAAAATATTAGTACCAAATGTCAAATAATTCTATAAAAATGATATATCAAATACTTGGCATATAGTAGGAGTAAATTAATGTTAGTTCCCTTCTGAACTATACACACTTAAGAACAGGAATTTACCTTTTGCTTGGGTGCTGGGAAAAGAACGTTTCAGGATATTAGCCTAGGATGGGAGAGTTGAGAGAGCACAGGGTCTGCAGAGGACAATACAGAGGGCATAGAGAATGGACAGCCTATGGCCCATTTCACAACCTAAGTTCACGACGTTCCATAGGAAGAATTTTACTTCATGCCTTTCAGGAGTAACCAATTTTACGCAATTCCTGTAGTTGAATCATACTTTCATACATTTTAGAGCAGGAAGGAAGTGAAGAGATAATATTGTTCAATCCCATTGTTTTACAATTGGGGAAACTAACCCAGGGTGGTTCGGAGATTTACGCAGGCCTTAAGTAGGCAGGGAATGTCCTCTCCATTCAAGCACACGTCCCTCTAACTAGCTCTCTTCATGTTCCGTGGTGGCCTTTTCGATTGGCTGCTACCTACTTTTCAGAGTGGCTAAGGTAAAATTAGCTCCATCCTGGCAGGCCTTTTTGTTCTCCCCCTGCAACTGACTATCCATGCATATTTCTGAGATTATATTCAGAACAATCTCAAACTTAAAGATGGATCCTACCTATTAACCAGGAATCATGGCTCTTCATATGCTATTTGGGAAAGAAATAACAGGTGCTACTAGGGCTGGGTTTATTTTTGACTCTGGCTTTGAACAAAATGCTCAACTAAGGCACTTAGTCTGTCACCAACAAGTGTCCTGGCAGCTGCTCCAGAGAATAGAAATTTCTTGGTAGTCCCAAGAATGGGCACAGGTTCTAAGATATGTCCTCACCTTGGGCTGACAGGCTTCCAGGATAATAGGCGATGATTCCAGATGACAATTTCTGTCCAGAAATGGCTTTCTCATACAGCTTAATATTTACCTGGGCTATATTCAATATACAGAGAAGTGCATGTGATAAACAGCTTGGGAATACTATAAATTCACCATTAGCAAAATATGATGCCTCAAAAAGCTCTGTATTTAAGGGAGCTAAAGCCTGTATGTAGCTATCTGAAAGAATAAAATTATTTGGAATCCAAGAAATCTAAGAGAAAAATCTTAGTCATGAAATAAATCACTAAATTGACAGAAAAATTTAGGAACAAATAAATGTCCATATCAAAAAATATCTCAATCCAGGGCTGGGTGGGGAAGGGGACGACATTCAAAGTCATCAGTGATGGCATAAGAGTGTTTGCAACTTCACTGAATTTGGCCTTATCTATTGGGCCTTGAGTTATGCACATGCCTTCTCGGGTTGCCAGAGAAAGATTTTCAGAAGTTTTGGGAGATGATCTTGCCGGTGCCACCTCTCCAGATGTCTATGGATATTGGATCATCTACATCAATGACTCTAGCTGCATGTTCTTCACATTCTGGTATAATAAATCATGAAGGTAAGTGTACGTGCAGTGATTGCTGCTACTTAATCACCTTAACTGCACAGGTTGAATTTTAAGTTTCTATTCACTTTTCTAATCAACTTATGCTTCAGGCACACTACAACCCGGTAGTGCGGTGTGTAACAATAACGCCCCGATAACAAATCATCGGTATAAACAGAAGGGAGGTAACATATAATTTACTTTCTCAAAAAAAATAAAAATAAAAAAAATAAAAACTGAAGAGTCGTAAGACAACCTAAACACATGAACAAGATAAGCCAGAAAATCTGTAGAGTAAAACAATCACATAGATAATTCTGGTAATTTCCTTAATAATCTTAGTTTTGCCTTTACTATTACTCATTCTGCACCCTGGCTTTTTGAATGTGTTTCCTCAAAATTTAGACTCACTTGGGTTCCAAGAACTCCAACTTATTTATTCAATTATAATCCCTATTTGCCCTGATTAAGCTACTTAATCTAATCACAAGAAAGACTTAAATTTATTTTTTGACCTACCTACCCTCAGATCCTGTATTCTTTTCCAATCAGAATAAAGAAAATAGTATTTTCAAAAATACACACATAACTATTATCACATAGAACAGTCCTGTAAGTGAGCCTGACAACTATGTTAAAAATGTAATGGTGCTTCTTGGCACTTGCATCTTCGTTTAGGAAAAGAAATTCTCTGAGAGAATTTTGCCATTCTCTGCCTGCTTTCAATAGCATTATGTTCAGGCCTGCTTCCTCACAAATGAGGTTTCCAGGATAAGCTGGATTAAATAAAGTTTTGGTGACATTGCAATGGAATTGTTTAACTTAAAGGAAAGAAAGTGAGTCAGGGTAAGGGACGTAGCACCATTCTGAAAGGCTTGAAGGGCTCATATAAGAAAAAGGAAGAAGGACTTAGACCTGTTCTTTCCAATCTATAAGGGAAGAACTAGGACCAAAGGTAGATTTGAGGAGCAGGGGGTTTCACCTAAATTGGTGGTAATGACTTTAATCTCAAAGAAACATGTGTGATGCTATAATTAAAATATGCTTCCACTCCACGATATAGTCAAGCCTAAGGAAATTTAAGATTGCCTAAGAGGACCTATCTATATGTGGGAGAATGATACTATAAGTCTTATGTCCTTCCAGAGAGTTTGAGAGACATTATTTTGATTTTATTGTTGTTACTGTTAGGATATAGAACCCACATATCTCATTAAATTTGTGCCTTGGTATTTTAAGGTCTATTCCCTCTGCAAAAGGGACTCCCTCCCACTCAGTTCTCTAAGGTGTTGTTACATTTAAGCAATACCAGTTTTTGTATATTTAATTTGAACTGAGCCACCTTAATAAAACATAATTATGTATTCAATAAATAATCATTGAATACCTCTTCTGTGCCTTGACCATATTTTCGGTACTGTGAATTTAATGGTGAAAAGCGTAGAGTTCCAGTTGTCAAAGTCAAATAGCCTAGTTGACAAGGTAATTGGAGTGTTGCCTCACTATAGTAAGCACCTGTTTTATTTGCTTGTCTGTTGCCTGTCATTGTTCCTTTCTCAGAACTACATAACTAAGAAGTAGAGAAGGGAGAGGTCCCATCTGATGAGGACTGGATCACAATTAAGTAGATGTGATCAGATGTGATCAAAATGTTAGCAGTTTTCATTTTGTTTTTGTTTTCTTTTTTGGAGGGCAGATGTTTATAATTTTAAGTACCAACTAAACTGCATGGCTAGAAATTCTAAATTTATAAGACTAAGAGATATGCCCACATGTTATAAAGGAAGAATTCAAATCAAAGTAAAGACAAACTTTGAAAAAATCAAATCTAAAGACAGAAAGGGCTGTTTTAGTTTCCTGAACTAGAAAAATTCAAGATAAGCCTGAAAAACACATTTCTTAAAGATTGTAGAAACCCAAGTATCAAGTGAGAGATCGGCCTACCTTAGTAGTTCTAAAAGTTTAGTGTTAAAAAAAGTTAGTACCTACTCCACACCAATTATATTAGAATATCTGAGAGTGAGGCTCAAGTCCTGATAGTTTTTTGCAGCTCCCCAGGTGATTCTTATTAGCGTAGCGAGGGTCGAGAACCACTGTAGACATCTAAAGTCCTCTGCAATACAACACTGGCTGTATTCTAGAAAGTATGTAGACTTTAGGCCCTAAAGTAAAATGAAAATATGGTAAGGGACATTGTCATAACGTTTTCCACATTAGCAGGGTCATCAAGGAGAAAAGCATAAAGCTTAGAGCACTGGCCATAATAAAGGAATTCAAGTTCTAAAGGTGCATATGAGGGAGAAAAAACAGAACTATTCAATTGGATGAAGACAGAGAAAAGAAAGCACACTCATTTTGAGATGCCAGGGATCATTGCTCTATGCAGCTCCGCATGAAATAGCTATATTGAATAAGGCATGCATTTTAGGTTGTTAGGAGCTCATTTCATTTTCTGTCTTCCTTTCTTTCTTCTAAACCAGAAAACTCCCTAGTCACAATCTCACCTCTCCCAAAACTGCACATAGTTCTATGAGATATGTGTAACATTCACTGGAATTTTAGGGAGACTAGCAGGAGAAAGAGTCTATCAAAATTATTATATCCAGAAAAAAGCTGTGTGGCTTTGGGTATTGAATACATTTCTATCAAAGGCGTAAAAACAAAAGGCAGTCATATAAAATAATCTCAAAGGCTCCCACTGAATGTCTAGGATTTCCTAGTACTGTAATATGCTAATTCTAGAAAACAGCCTATTTTTAGTACTTGAGGTTGTTTTTGAAAATCATCACGCCATTGAACCTTGATTGTTTTTTTCCTACTACATCTTTTCAGTTACTTAGTATTACTGATAATGATTGACCAAGATACCCTATAACAAAAGGCAACAGTGTTAATAAGGTTGACACAACCTGGGAAGGGAAAGGTCCACCTCTACCCTTCAGAGGCCCAGAGGAAGAGAAAGGTAAATGAGGAATAGAAAGGTGAATGCATTTTCAAGGCCAGAGTGAAAGCTGGTATGAGCCCCAAGAGAAAAATGCAGAAGTTCTGATTCTCAGGACTTATTGTAAACCACCAGCCATTCTCACTTCCCCTGCCAACAGAGATGACTTTGGCCAGTGAGGGAAGAACTAGTTTCACAAACAATTATCATCATAAGCAATAAGGGTGGGGTACTAAGGGGCCATGACCATGGTGGATGACTTTTTGACTCTAAGATCACTGTCAGGCTTTAAAAAGAAATTGATTTATTCCTTCAATATTTTACTAGACCAGTTTATAATAAAATCAAGTTGGCAATTATTAGTTGTATTAATGTAGCTGAATCTTTTGTTCAGGAATACAAAAAGCATAAGAGGATGCAGAGAAGCAAACTTGACCCAAACAGTTAACTTTCAAAATATAAAAGCTGCCAGAAGAACCACCACAAATGAGCTGGGCAGAAAAGCAAAAGGGGATTTTCTGCAGTTATTAATTGCCCTATTACCATTATTATCATTATATAACACAGTAGCATATGGAGAGCATTAAATAGTGTATTTTCCAAAAAGTCTCTGGCCAACTAGGTTAGGCAGTGGCCTCCTTGAATCAAAACCTATTGCTCCTTAAGGCCTGCATAGCTGCCTTGATTAAACACAGCGGCAGGCTCCAGTTGAAGGGATGATTCTTCTTTTCTGAAGGGAGGTAGACTAGAGTAATTGCCAGATGTTTGCAATTTTAGCTATAAAAAGATGGCTGCTTTCCATTCCTGAGTATGTTGGGTCTTTTTTTCTTCCTACCCGAGCTATTGTGGTTCACTAAAATAGGCCACTGCACTGATGAATCATCATTCAAAACTGCAATAATGGAAGTAGAACAAATATGACATTTTAAATTCACATATAAGAGAAATAAATAAAAATGTATGGGTAATAGATGCTAAGCAACAGAATACATATTGCAGTCTAATAAACTCAATTTTGGAAGAAGAGTTAGGCTTCAATATCCTCTTGACTACTTTCTACCTATAGGGACAGGTGCAAGCAACCTCATCACCAAGTCTCAATCTCCTCAACTGCAAAATGGGGTTAAGCATCCCTGCCTCGCCTTCCTCGCAGCAGAAAGGACCCATGCACTATCCACCACCATGCCCTGCCTTACAGATGCGCAGCTCAGAGGAGATGTGCAAATATCTGTCATGTAAATAAACAAGGAAACATACATAGGAATGTGTTTCAAAGCCGTATATCATGACATAATTGTCATACAAAATATATATCATATATACATCATACTTTCTAATGTAATTCCCTACCACCACCACCAAACACTCCATTCCCTCCTCAGACACTGCTTACTAAATTTGGTAAGAGGAAAATAAAATCTTGTTTTTATATTTAAACTGCACCAATATAACTGGCTTGGAAGACTGGTGATACCTTAGGCAGGGGGTATTATCTTCTATGATGAGTGAGTTAAGAATCTCTTTGAGGGTCTGATGATGTTATGGACCATTTCCCTGAAAAACACATGCACATGGACTAACTTTAAATACCATTTCAGGAGACTGGCTAAATCCCACGTTATGAATCCCAAAATGAATGGGACTCAAGATAAAATCTCTAATAAAATTAATTTTTCTGTGATTATGTAGTTTATAATCCCTAAAATCTCACTGTGTCATTTCATATTATGGAAAATTAAATATTTTAAAAATTAATAAAAATTACTAGTTTACTTTACATAATATTCACCTACATTATTAACTTTAATTAGAGCTCAATAATAAGAATACCACTTCTCATAGAGATACTATAAATATGACTCCATATTGTTCCCACATTGACATAGTTTAAGTAAAAAACAGCCCTTTCTGAGAAAGGTTTCATGCAAAATCCAAAAAAGACACATCAATGTATCATAATTCTAGCAAAGACAAACATAGGTCAAGGCAATTCTAAAATGTCAATCGGTAAAAACATTACCATAGTACAGGAAAGGATAAAACTAAGATTGTTTTTTTTAAATGGGCAGCATGAACTATATTTGGACAGTTATAATTACAAATCTATGGATTAAAAGAACTATGGATTATGACTCCCAGAGCTAATGTTCATACTTTAATTTTCATATTAATCATAGCAGCAATAGTGATGGCAGCTTCCATTGATTTAGTCATTATTTTTGGCCATACACTGTGCCAATTTATTCCTTCATTTAACTTTAAAAACAACTCTTTGAAATACATATATCTCTATTTTAAAGTAAGAACAAATTGAGAGAGCTTAGGTAGCTACTTGCCCTAAGGAGCCCAAGTTCCCAGAGGATTAAGGGGTACAATCGAAACTCAAACCCAGATCTGTCTGATGCCACAGTGTACATGCTTAACCATGGCTTCCCCCAAGTCTTTCCTTTTTGTAGCCTTCCAATACCATCTTGGCCCCAAGTAAACTCTTCTTTCTGAGTCCTCTGACAGAGTTAAACATAGAGTCACTTCACAAATAGAGACTTTATATTACAGCTTATATTGCTAGTTAGCAGGTCATTTTCATAAGTCAAGTTTCTAATGAAAATATAAACTGCCTAAGGGCTATGATGCATTTTGACATTTTTTCTATCTATTATAAAGCCCTGTTCAATAAAAATGGCATGAGGTAAATCTGAATTGGCCTCAGTTGAAAGACTGAGGTAAATGCAGAGTTCATGATATGAACAAGTAAAATCTGTCTACTGGGGACCACACTGGGTAGGCACATATGACACCTCACTGTCACTTCAACTGGTGATATTTCTAGGTACACATCATATAATTTGGAGTTTTCTTTCCCAGCAAGGAACTTTTATGGAGGAAGCACACTTAATAAAACCCAAGTCATTATAACATGTATTGAACAGATCAATAAAAAAAATAACAGCAAAGTAAAATGGCATTTTAATTTCATTTCAATGTCAATAAAACTACCAGTGATATCTAACAAGTTTAAGCAAGATGACATAATTCACCTAAATTAATGGAGATTTCAAATGTTTATTCTAAAGGATTTCTGAAATAATGTCTTCTTGGTAATGACTTCTTGAGATTACTTTGGCAGTTGTATATTGTCATACATCATACACATCCATACACAGGTGATTCTAAGTAACTTTCTCATGTTATTTGGATAATGTCAATTTTCAAACAGCTCTGAATAGTAATAAATGGGGAAAACAATAGCGAGGGATTTTCTTTTTTTTTTTTTAAATAAAATAATAATAATAATAATAATAGCACTAACATGAGATGCAGTGCAGTGCTAAGGAAATGCTATAGACTTAGAGTTAGGAGACCAGGGTTCAAATCCCAGCTTTGCACTGTGCTGGCTATTTCACTTTGAGTACCTTATATTCTCTGCTGATTGAAGGTGATGGTTATTATCTTTTACAGTGTAGCTGAAAAGATCAAGTAAAGCAAAGTGATCACAGCAAAGCAAAGTGAATTTCAGATGCAATAGAGACTAATAAATCCACTAAAAAGTCTTTCACAGAGAAATTGTTTTAGTAATGGTAGTAATCAGTGATTACTATACAGAAGTTATTCTACATTACCAACACTTTATTTAAAGGAAAATACTAAAATTGGTTATATGTGGTTCCTACATTATTAGCCTTACCATGAGTCCTCTGAATGTCAGACTTTTCATTTGTCTCTAGGAACCATAATAAGGTAGGAAGTGTAATAATGTTACAGGATATTGTGGTGATTAAACTAAATATTATGTGAGAAAGTGCTCTGAAATCCATTCACATGCATGTGCGCACATACACATTTAAAGTTGCAAGTTGTAATAAGCATTTCATAATAAAATCCTTTTTTCATTTCTTCCTGTTTTCTCAGGACCACCCTACAGTGTGAATAAGTAAGAAAACAAAACAGAACAACAACAAAAAAATGTTTAAGTTGGCTCACATCTCACATTCTTAAGGGTGTGTGTTTGACTAGGTAAAAAGGCTGCCTTGGTATAATTTCAGGAGAATAAGATGGAGAATTGCTTTTTTCCTCTTATTTTGTGCCTTACCATCTGTACATACAAAATATCTCATTCTAAAGTATAATAGATGACTGGGAAAAGATGGCAATGATACTTCTGGCCAGGACCACCAAGAAGATGCTTCTTGCCCACGGTATGATAAGACTGGTGTTTTTTTGTTTCCTGGTCCTTCCCATACGTAGCTAGCCAGCTTCCTGAAGCTGTTCCTAGAGGTAAGTTTCACAGCATACTAGAATGTCTGGGTTTGCCCATAGTGAAGTCGCTCTTCTTGCATTGCAGAGCTACTCTCTGGAGCCCACATGCACTGCCTGAGGACATCAGCAAAGAACTGCCAGATCACAAGAGCCACAATGAGCGCCATTCTCTGCTTTTGCACATGCTGTTCCCTTTACTTGGCATGACGTGCCGTCCACCGCCCTTTTCTGGTTTGTAAACAACTAACTCATTCTCCAAGAATCAGATCAGATGTCCCCTTTTCTGTTAAGCTTTCCTCCATTCCTCCAACAAGATCTCCTTTGTATTCTTTTATAGCACTAAATTTATATAATGCAACCTTATGGGCGTGTCTGTTATATTGCTATCTTAAGTAGCAGACCATCTCTTCTGTTTGAAGACAGCAACAAACAGAACCATAGAAAAAATGGATAATAAAGGAGAATGCTGGTAAGGCAAAGTGCTAGGAGGCTCAGGGTGCCACATTCTGGGGACTTGTACTCCTCTGCCCCATGTGCCGTCCTCAGCTGTCCAATCTCTGACTGCAGTAATTTTAAGGAAGGATGATAAGAATACCATTCTATGAATTTTTTTTTACAGCTTCTTAGGTCAGTAGTTGTTCTAGGGTATGATTTCTTTATATGGTATATTTGCCCAAAGGCTCAGGTGTTGAATTTATTTTTATAATATCCATAATGAACCCATTTATAGATGATTGACATAGGCCTGCCATGACCCAGAACTGGCTGAGATTTCAGGCATCGCTACCTGAAGTAACACAATAGCAAGTGCTCTATAATGCGGAAGCTTGGGCATCACTGAGGCATTCTAAAATAATCCATCTTTTGTTGTTTTTGGATCATAAATAAAATTCCTCGAGACAACATATGCAAAAAAAAAAAAACAAAAAACTGGTGTCTACGATGAAAACACAGAGGGGAAAAGCACAGCAATGTGAAGGATGCTTTGGATTTTTGAATTTTTACCTTGTTCATATGGTAAAAGATGCATAAGACTTCAAAGCGGCTGTCACTAAGGGGGAGAGTACACCCACAGGACCTGGAGAAGACTTAGAGGGCCTTTAGGATTGTTAATGAAACAAATGAGTGGTTCCCAAACTTTGATTGAGCATCAATCAGTACTACTTGGGAGCTTTGTTTTATTTTTGTTGTGTTTTAACGCAGATTCCTGAGGCTAGTCCCCTGAGATTCTGACTCCATAGGACTGAGATGGGATCCAGAACATGTACCTTTTTTTCCTCCTTTCAAAAATGTTCCCTAAGTTTTTCTGATGACTGACCAGCTTTGAAAACACCTATTTTAAACTATACATATAGCAGTGATCTTAAAATGTAAGGTGCACATAATTCAGGTTGCATGTAAGATGGCCCTTTGAGTAGGAGAAGAAAATGTTAAGAAATCCATATTTTTTTATCTTACTATTATTAAACTTTTTATTTTGAGATAAAGACAAGTTGCAAAAATAATACAAAGCATCCCATGTACACTTTACCCAGCTTTGTCCAATGGTAACACTTCATATAGCTATAATGCATTATCAAAACCAGAAAAGTGACATTGTTCCATTACTGTTAACTATACTTTATTCAGTTCTCGTCTCGCCATTTATTAGCCTGCATTTGTGTATTTATCTGGTTCTATGCAATTTTATCCCATGTATAGATTCGCAGAACCACCACCCCAATCAAGATATAAAACTACCACAAAAAGGCTCCTGTTGCTTTCTCTGGGTATGAATACCCACTCTCCGCCCAACGCTACCCCCATCTCTGTCCCCTCTCAACCACTAATCTGTTCTCAATCTCTATAGTTTGTCATCTTGAGAGTGTCTTACAAATGGAATCATACAATGTATGGAACCTTTCAACATTGACTGCTTTTTTTCATTAAGCATAATGCTTTCGAGATCAGTCCATGTTACTGCATGTAGTAGTTTACTCTTTTTTATTGCTAAATGGTATTCTACTGTATGAATGTACCAGATTTTGCTTAAACATTTGCCCATTAAAGGAAATTTGGGTTGTTTCCAGTGTTTTGTCATTACAAAAAAAAAAAAAAAGTTTCTATGAACATTCATGTACAGGTTTTTATGTGAACACAACTTTTCATTTCTCTGGATTAAATGTCAAAGGGTACAATTGCTGAGTCATATGGTTAGTACATGTTTACTTTTGAAAACAGTGCCAAAGAGTTTTCCAGAGAGGCTATAACATTTTACCCATTCCTACCAGCAATGTGAGAGATGGTTTTTCCACATTCTTGCCAGCATATGGTACAATTTTTTTTATTTTAGGTGTGTGGTCATATCTCATTGTGATCTTCATTATACTTTTTTTCCCAAAAAAGAAATTAAGCTCTGTTCAAATTTAAAATATGGAGTGACAATAATATTGTACATTTATATAATTTAAAAATAAAGACGATTAAAGAGCACTTTACCACACAAATCAGCATTAATCAGTTTTTGAAACATAGACAAATTAGGAATCTATCATCTTATTAAGGAACTCATTTCAACAATTAATTAATCTGACAGGTTACAAAATAAAAGAGAATTCTGTCAACAATACATGAACTTCTCTTTGTTCTAAAACATCTAATCCACTCTGCTGAGTTATATTAGTTTTCTTACTATAACTTCTAAACAAGTCACCAAACACACAACAGTAACACAGAAGCCTCAGCTTCCCCACTTACTATTCTGCAATATTGAATAAGGCACCACACCTCTCGGAGTCTCTAAAACCAGGAGAATAATGCCTGCCCACATTTGACAATTTTCATATGCTATTTATTGCATTTCTGGGCAAAGATTACTGTACCTCTAGAAATGTACTAGTGAACTAATTATCATCATCTAGAAAATGAAGAAATTATATCAGATAATTTTTAAGATTCACCTTTGTTCTAGAATTTTTTAGTTTACACACTACTGAGGCACTGTGATTCCTATCACAGTTATTAGAAGCTGATATTTATCAGTATTTATGGTTACCATTATTAGTAATAGTTATATTTATATTAGTACATATTTATTAGCATTATAGTATTTGTTTTGTAATTTAGAATAATTGTTAGTATGTATAGAGTTATAAAATGCATTTATTTAATAAGTGCTATTTTATAATTGTATCAATATTACTTATTAATAAGTTACTTTTTTTATACAAAGAAAATACCCCCTAAGAGGGCAGAGATTAATCTCCGTTTTGTTCATTGCCATTACTACAGTGCCTAGAAGCATGTCTGGCACAAAATCCATTTAAAGTAAACTACTGTTGAATAAGTATACAATAGTAATTCTATATGATTTTCTACAAGTATTTATAGTATTTATAAAAATTACTAAAAGTATTTAAATTTTTACAATGCTTACCAAATATAAGCATTTATGGTTTAAAAACATTTTCACACTTATTGTTATATTTGATCCTCAGAACAATCTTGTAAGATATTTAACATCACAAGATAATTTTTTAAATTAAGGAGACTGGGGAATAGAAAAGTGTTATGCCCAAGGTCAAGTAGTGACACTGAAGCTTGAATGTAAATGACCATGAAGCCAGTGCTACACCTTGGTGCTCCTGGGTCGTGATAAGACCTATGAATATCTGGTAAAATCTAAAGTCATCCCAAAAATTACAAATTATTTTCTCTGCAGGAAGATGCAAGGTAAAGATCAAATTAATACAATTAATATCTGGTCCTTTAATGAATGAACATCTTGTCCTTTTTCCCCCTTGAGGACCTGAAAATTAAAAGTTATGCACTGCATTCTACAGTGATAGATGAGGCTTAAGAGGCTTCCCTCACCCAGAAAAGGTGCATAGCAGTCAAACACGAGTCTCATTAGAGTTCCTGATGTTTCAGTGAATTTGTGACTATCTTTATGACACCCCATGTGTAATTATTACAAACACCTGAGATATTGCAACCGCTTGTCTGTGATTGCTGGCAATTTAACAGAACTGTCGGGGCTACAAAAAGTTATTTCCCATTTGTACCTCCAAAGTCACAGGCAAGATTCACCTTGCATGGGGAACAAGGACTATAGGTCTCCAGTGACAGGACAGCACACTGTAAGTCTAAATGTCTAGGTATCACTTTTCTACCACCAATTACTCCAGGTTTAAATAAGAAAAAGGTTTTCCTAACAGTAAGAGGAGAAGCAACACAAATTGGCTTATACATTCAAAACAAAACATGATGGGGAAAACCCATTCTAAACTATTCCTTTAAATATACCGCCATAGGTGGCCATCCATTTCCCTCACGTGTTAGTTACGTGTTCAGAGAACAAATATGTCCTTCCTAACCAGAATAAATGACTTCATATCGCTATTGACTAATTCTCCACCAAGTATCAATAATCCAGTATTCATCTATCCCTAGAAACCAAGCCCCAATCTTGCCTCTTTCCACAGAGAGTAGTGGTATGTATGGCGCAATGAGTACATTTAGAAAACTTGAGTTCTGGACTCAGTTCAGCCCCATACTCTTGAGTAACCTAGGGAAAGTCTTTTCCTGCCCTCTTGGACTGAGTTTTCATATGTGACAAATGATAGAACTAGACTAGATAAACTTCAAACTTTTCTCTAACTCTACTGCTCAAAGATGTTATGATTAATGCATGAAAAAATTGCCCTAGCATGAAAACAGAAAAGAAACAATCTTAGCTGTCACCTCCATCATGGGAGACTCTACTGTTCACATTGTTATGGCATATTGTTATAGTTACCATGTCGTTCCCATATTAGCAGTCACCTGTAACTATTCCCTCTCCATGAAATAGATCAATAACTTCAGGATAAAAGAATGCATAGAAAGATCTAGTTTAAAAAAAAAAATTCAGGTATAGGACCCTCATTCAATAAAATTTATTTCATTAAGTCTAGGAGAAGCAATGTAGGCAAAGCTGAAAAACAGAGGACTTATTATATAGAAGTGTACTATGTAGGAATAGTTTGTAAAAAGGGTCACCATTTTAAAATTAATTTCAAAGAAGTATCATGAAATAACAAAGTAATGGAGTTAAAAGAAACATGAGGCTATCTAACCCAACCTCCAACAAGTAGAACCCTTTAAAATCTGTGAAAACCGGGCCGACTCCATGGCGCACTCAGGAGAGTGCGGTGCTGGAAGCGCAGGAGCGCTCCCGCCGCAGGTTCGGATCCTATATAGGGATGGCCAGTGCACTCACTGGCTGAGCGTGGTGTGGCCAGTCACAAAAAAAAAAAGAAAAGAAAAATTCTGTGAAAGCCCTATATAAGAAGGTCCAGCTACTCTTTTACTAGCAACATGATTCTTCAATAAGCTATTTCACTTCCAGTGGTATACCAAACAGTAAAACGTCAATAACATGTTTTCTAGCTACCTCAGAGAGCTATAGTAAAAATTCTCTTCTGAAAATTAGAAGTCAATAAATATGGAAGTGCTGGATTAACTATAAAGGACTTCTACCAAAAGGATCACCTTGAATTGGTATACTATGGATTTGCTTTTTGAAAAACCTAGCATAAAACTATTTTTTTAAAAGGAATTTCACAGATTGTTGAAAGTCAATCCTAGGCCACAAGACAACTCCAACTTTAAAAACTTGCAAACTTTACAAATCATTCTGTATGATATTCTATTGTAATGATGGATAAAAAGTATTATTAAATTTCATTCAGCCAAACTATTGACAGAGAGAGACAGAGAATGTTTCTAATTCCAAGAGTAATAATAGAATAATTTTAAAAACCATCTCAAGAAAGTAATATATTAGATAAAGTAGAAAAGTTCACTTTCTTTGCTATCTACCTAGAATAGAAAAAGAATCACACTCTGTTCTGCCATCAAGGTCTACGACATTTTTTGTTTCTTCATTTTGTTTTGTTTTTTAAATTTGAAGCAGAGAGGAGACCCAGATTACAGGACAAATAGGCTAGTACTTTAAACATCAGAAGAAAAATTGCATTAATTTGTCTTCATCAATATAGAATAGAAGTTGATGGGACAAAATCATAAATATATACCAAAATTATTTCACAAAAAATGAAATAGTTGACAGTGTAAAATATGGAAGAAGACAAAAATTAATTTAAAAATATATATGGGTTCATAAGCACATAGTATTGGACACAGAAAGGCATTTGGAAACATAAGGGCATTCAAAGACAGCGAGGAAACACAAGTTCTTACAAAATCAATGAAAAGTATGAGAACAATGGAGTAAAACAAAAGGACTCTAAGGTCTAAGGAGCTACTAACTGGGAAAAAAGCATGCCTTACTTTCAAGAGTGTCAAAGCCCTTTGGAAAAAGGTTATTAGTAGAATATCTTATAAAAGAAAATTATAAAATATAGGTATCACATAAATACAAGTTGATATAGAAAACCTGTGTGTACTTTTCTACTTTCACAGTCAGAATTAAGAAATGAGTAAGCAAACTCCAGAGACTGCAGATAGAATACCTAGGTAAGAAATGTAAAGGGTAATTTCAGGGTACCAGTGGTCAAGCAACTCCTGGACTAAAAAGCTCAAATAATGGGAATAAGGAAGGTAAAAGTAATTCAAATACACAAGTAGAAACTGCAAAACCATAGCGCCTACTAAGTAGCTGAGAAGCCAGAACACATGCCTGGATAAGCAGGCTTGTATTGCTGTGGTTTACCTATTGCATCAGTCCTACAAATACTATTGTATATATACTATGTGTCAGGTATTCTGCTAGGTGCTGCTGGGGGTAAAGATATGAGCCAGACAGCCCCTTCCTCCAAAAGTTCAGAGTCTACTGTGGGAGACAAGCTCATATACAAGCAAACCTATTAAAAGTCCCATTGTGACAAGAATTGTAAGTGATGCATAATGAGGTTATGGGGTAGTAAAGAACAGTTGTCACTAGAATATAGTGCAAGGTCCTGGATAACTCAACACTACACTTAGACAGAAAGTACCTGAGGTCTGGTGCCAACTCTGCTCTGAGCAGGCCGCACATTGCATTACCCTCTCTGGACTGCAGTCCTCACCTTTACATCTGGAAAAGTTGGACTGCGTGATTTCTATTAGTTCTAACTTTCTGACATTGTAGTTGAGCTTCTTAGAGGTCAATTTTTAAGCAATGAATTAAAAGACTTGAGGACTTGGAAACTGGGGAATGAGTATGTAATAAAGGCAAAGAAAGAATAGCATGAGCTGAGGCATTAGGCCCTGGTATCACCAATTCACCCCACAAAAAAACCTGCATTACCTACTATATGGGGATTTCACTAATAATATAGAATATTCTAAGTGAACAAAAAGAAAATAAAAATGAGTATAAACTTTTTAAATGTATGAAAACTTAAACAAAACATGATTTTTTAAAAAATATTTAGAGTAAAAGCTAATACACTTATAACATTTAAATTAAATGTAATGTAAAGCACATTTTACACCTCTAACAAATACACAGTATCGTAACACACAGCAGATGAAGAAATGTAGCTTTTGTTTATTTTTACTAATTTTATTTGTTTTTAAATAATTTTTATTGCATACAGTAAAAGTATATAACACGATGTTACAAGATATACATGTAGAGTAAAATGGTTACTATAGTGGTATGAATTAACATATCCATCATTTCACATAGTTACCCATTCACCCCCACCACTACCATGACAAGAACAGCTATAATCTACTCATTAAATAAAAATTCTGAATACGATACACTATTTTTAACTATAGCGTTCAGTTGTACATTAGATCTTTCAACTTGTTCATCCTTCATATTTGCTACTTTGTATCCTTTGACCTACATCTTCCCATTTCTCCCCTCACCCCCACCCTGACCCTGGTAACCACTGTTTTATTTTCTATCTCTATATATTAGACCTTTTTGTAAAAAGGATAGACTCTTCAATAAACAGTGCTGGGAAAACTGTATTTCCATGCAAAAGAATAAAATTGTATCTTTATCTTACACCATTCACAAAAAAGAACTCAAAACGGACAAAATATATCTAAACATAAAACTTGAAAACACAAAACTCTTAGAAGAAAACGTCAGAGAAAATCTTCTTAACATTGGTTTTTGCAATGATTTCTTGGGTATTACACCAAAAGCTCAAGCTACAAAAGCAAAAATAAATAAATGAGACTACATCAAACTAAAAAGTTCCTGCACAGCAAGGAAGCAATCAATAAAATGAAAAGGCAACCTACAGATTGAGTGAAAATATTTGCAAACCATATATCAGATAAGGGGTCTAACATCCAAGATTTAGAAAGAACTCATACAACTCAATAGCAAAAAAAATACAACCTGATTAAAAACTGGGCAAAGGACTTCAACAGACATTTCTCCAAAAATGACATAAAAATGGCCAACAAGTACATGAAAAGAAAGGTGCAATGCAAATCAAAACCATTATGAAATACCACCTCACACCTGTTAGGAGGGCCATTATCAAAAAGAACAGAGATGTAAGTATTAGTGAGGGTTTGGAGAAAAGAGAACTCTTGTATGCTGTTGGGGAGAATATAGATTGGTGTAGCCATTATAGAAAACAGTATGGAGCTTCATTAAAAATTTAACAATAGAACTACCATATAACTCAGCAATCCCTCTTCTGGGTGTATACCCAAAAGAAGTGAAATCATCACCTCCTGAAGATATAAATATCTGCACTCCCATATTCACTGCAACATTATCCACAATAGATAGCCATGATATGGAAACAACCTACGTGTCCATCAATAGAGAAATGGATAAAAAAAAATGTTGTATATATATACAACGGGATATTATTCAGCTTTCAAAAAGGAGGAGATCCTGTCACTTGTCACAACATGGACAGACCTAGAAGACATTATGCTAAGTAAAATAAGCCAGGCATGGAAAGAAAAATATTGCGTGATCTCATTTATATGTGGACTCTTAAAAAAAGTCAAACAAAACATAGCTTCTATTTAAAAAAGAAGTCTGAATAATGTCCATGAACCTTTCTCCATATTTGTGTTTGAAATTTATATATTAAAGGGAAATTCTTCTTTTACATATTCAGAAAAGGCTATATTAGAGAGACAGAGAAAGACAGAGAGGGAGGGAGACCAAGACTGGCAGATTGCAAGAAAGAACCAAAACTCTGGAAAACAAAAGACTGAATTGCTTGCAATGAAGGTGCCATATTCCAAATTGCTTACTGCAAGAGAAGAATTACTGAGCAGTGCACTCACGCATACAGTCATCTGCTATCCGTCCAAATATATATAATACATAAGAACATACAGACATACATTTGACCATATGCAACCATTCCTACTAAAAACACAGTAGCATAATAAGAGCTACGAGAAACATAAGGATGAGTGAGAAACCATGTCTTGTTGCCTAAATGAGGAAATAAAGCTTATACTCTTTTAAGGGAAGTAGGAAAGCATCACTATAATATGGGGTCGGGGTGCCACGTGTGCCATAAATAGTAGGACAGGCAGTATAGCATGCTGGATGCGGACAACAGCCTCAGTTCAGAAACTTACTAGCCACAAAATCACAGAGGATGTCACCTCCTCTCTCTAAGCTTCCAATTTTCTATAGGGAAAAAAAAATGCTTCATAGGATTATATGAAAAGGCAATAAAATAATGAGAAAACACAGTGCCTGGCATATTGTACATGGTCAATAAGTGAAAGAATGAGAGCAGAAGCAGTAACAGAGGTAGTAGAAATTTGATAGTCAAAGAAAGATGTATGTGGAAATCCAGGGATGGAAGTGATTACTTACGATCTGGGCCATACCTAGGGATTTTGGAGAAAGTGATACAAATAGAACTGTGACATGCAACAAAAGCGTGTGAGGCAGCATGTTGAGAAGGGGCAAAGAGTTGTAAGCTGCGGAGTATGCAAACAAATCACAGTTTGCTCCAGTGTTCTTAGAGAATAAGACAGACAGTGGGAGAACCACACATAGCACAAGCAGGGCATCTCAAAGCAGGGAGAGTCATCACTGGGGCTAACTCACTGTAATTCACAGCACCCGGAGTGAAGAAGTCTAAAGGGAGACCATTATATGCTTCTCTTCTCCTTGTCTCATATGTTCCATTCATTAGTGAACTTAATACAGGACATGTTCTAACCTAATCCACTGGGGTGTATCAAGTGTCATACCTATTAAGACTTCCTCACCCTTTTCCTTCTGTGCATAACTGATCTTGTCTTTATTCCCTTCACATTAGAGGGAAGTCCATTTTGCTATCCCCCAAAGTAAGGAGACAAAATAACGATGCCCTTATCAAACAGAAAAGGGGAAATGTTGAGAAAACAAATGAAGAAGTCACACGTGGCTTGCCTCATCTCTGTGAGGAAAGATTCTCTTCCAGATCCCATTCCCAAGCTCAGCAATCACTAAAGAATGATGAGCCAAAGAAAACCATCTCCACTAAGTCCTCGATTAATTTCAAAGGTGCAGTCTCCTTCAAGGGCAATAAAACTCCAAGCACTGCAATGGAGATGAGTAGAGCACCAAGGGCTTCATTTACTGTTTTTCCAGAACAGCTCTCTGATGGTCTTGCTGCCCTTTCTGGGCAAAGGGTACCCAAAGAGGCCCAGCCACAGCTCAGGCGTGTCTGCTGACACCAGGTCCTCCCTACCTCCCTGCCTGAGTGTTCAGTCATGTTACACATCTGGACTAGGCTTCTATCTTCAGTCCTAAAATACTAGTAGATGAGTAAAGTATTCACTGGGAGCAGGACAGGACTAGGGAGGAAGAGAAAGACTGAACTATATCACAGAGTGTGAAAAACAGTCTCATACAACAATGCTGAAACAAACATACTAATGTCATCCAAGAAGCAACTGGAAACATCATGGACAGGTTAAGATAATTTTAAAAGGTGGGACAGGGGCAGAAAACAGAAAAAATGGGGTTGAATCTCCTTTCACTGTCTCTTCTCTTTTAGCTCAGAGAAGTCTAATGTTCTCCTGTTTCTTAGTTATGTTATTGTTTCATGGCTTTGAATGAGCTGCTGGCATTGATTGGTAAAAATATGGAGCCTCTTCAACGAAAGAGTGTGTCAGCATTTGTACTGCCCGTGGAGTTCAGTGTGTGAGTGTGTATATACACACGCACACGAGACGCTGAGCTCACATAGACCTTCAAATGCTACTTGCTGTAAACTGAATGTACCATTAATAAATCCCCTGAAACTAGACTTCACTCAAATTTGTAAGTTTCAACAAATGTAGACCTCACAGAGCTCTCAAGGACAACTTTATCCTACAGCAGCCTAAAGGAGGAAAAATAGTCAGAGAAAATAAAACAATTTCATGTACCTTATTAAGTTCACTTTCTATGGGTTTCTCATTGGACTACCACTTGGCAGCGGTTTGGAACACCTATCTGACGACAAGAGGGAGGAACCACTGGGTGGTAGACACATGCCTACGAGACCATGGGCTGGAGGTGAAGGATGATGCAGTAGAAGGGAAATGAGTTATGATGGAAGAGGCCAGATTTCTAGTTTGGGCTCTAACCCTATTTCACTGTGTAACCATAACCATATAACCCCTATGAGTTCTAAATCCTTTTTTCCCTAAAAGAGGGGTTGGTCTAGATGATTTCTGGGGGCTCCTTAAACTTTGATAGTCCATAAACTGTGAAAACCACAGAGTGAATTCACGTACTACCTTTTTCTAGCACAGCATTGTACTATAAGTCACCTTTATTACACTGAACTTTCCCACTCTGGGCCCCCAACTCTGAAATCCCGGCACTTACCCTCACTTCCAGGTTGCTTGTACGGGTTGTACTTAGGTTTTGGAGCAACTACTGGTGCAAACTTCTTGGGTGGTTGTTGTGTAGACACTGAAATGCTGGGGGTCCCAAAGGAATGGGTGGTCTCCATCCTTGCAGGAACATGGCCAAGGGGCTCACTAGTACTTTTAGGTGGCAGCCAAGATGGATGAGACATTGTTGGAATCTGCAATTAAACAGAAACAAACACTGTTTTTATGGAAACATGGAAATAGAGATGACACACTTCACTTTATTGTTATTTCATTTTAATCCATTCTTAATGAATCTTGACAAAGCTCTCTGGAAAGATGAAGGATGAAGGAAGAAAGAGGAAGGATGAGGGAAAATGGAAGGGAAAAAAAGGAGAAGAGGAGGAGGAATCAGAAGGAGAAAGAGGAGGAGGAGGAAAGGGAGGAAGAGGGGAACACACCTCCCAAACTTGAGCACCTCCCTTCCAATAGTTTACCTACGTACGTTAGTACGAAGCACTCTTGAGGGAGTAGATATAAATAGGAAATGATTCCTAACTTGAAGGAGTTTCTGTGGGAGAGGGTTGGAAAAAAGCTTTGATTTTATTAATAATCTACTGAAATAATTACTACACCAATTAAATGAGGTGATAAGCCACCTAAGTGAAGTTAAAAAATAAATAAATAAATAAGTGTTACAAGGAAGCCAAAATAGATAAGATCACTTCTTGCTGGGAGCAGAACTAACAAGATTTCATTGGTGAGGTGACATTAAGACTGGGCCTTGAGTGCTAAGTAGAGGCTGGGCCTGAACAATGTTAGCAAAGACACGTAGGCAGGAAAGTACACAGCACTTATGTCCACTGCGGCTGAAGGGGGAAAAGAAAAAGTAGCTAGCAAGAGAACTAAAATGTGGGATGAAACCAAAGCATAGACATTTTGCATGCACACTTAAGGAGTTTAAATATAAGAAGTCTTCAAAAAGCTCATGGAAAGATTTGTATTATCTTTCAATTCTATTTTTCCACAAACTTTTCGAAGTGCCCTCATATATTCTGTAGACATTAAGGAATCACCAAAACTTTATTTTGGAAACAGGGGCATAGCAGAGACATAGGACACTTTAAAATGACCCCTCTGCAGAAGCAGCTCTGCTCCCTGCCCCCAACAGGAGCTTGGAAATGGGAATGAGGGGACATTGGTTGCCACAATGCCTGGAACAATTACTGAAATCTAGTGGACATAGGACAGAATATTCAACACCTGAAATGTGCAGCTCAGCTCTGCACAACAAAGAAATGCCCATCGAGAGCTATGCTGAGCTGATGCCATATTGGACCTTTAAGAAAAACTTACTTTAACTAGGAGGAAGACAACCAGCCCAGCCCAGATGTTGGTCTAATTAGATTGCACACACTATGTGAGGAAAGGAAAATGATGTCTCCTCAGTCAGGGTAAGCCAGTCACCCCTCCAGACAGCCTGCTGCTAGAGATGAGCCTCACAGGCTGCCGCTGAAGAGGGTTCTCCAAGCCTGATTGCGAGAGCTCTCCAGCACGGGAAGGCCCGGAAGGCACCCTGCACCCCTCCCAGCCCCAAATCCACCTAGTAATTTATTAATTGAACTGAATTAATTAAGAGGCCTACATGATTACCTCCAGATGTCTTTAAAGACAAAGAGCACGGGAAATGCAGGAAAATATAAAGGCTTCAGCACATGGCTAGCAACAGATAGACAGTGTGCAGGGGGAGAGTTGGAACACAGTGATGCATGGGTATTAACATCAGTCCACACCACGGGTGAGCAGCATGGCCTTGAACAGCAGCCCCTCCGGTGCCTCACCCTCAAAAGTAAGATTAGAAAACCCTGACCTCCTTAACCAACCGAATTTTTATGACAACCATTGGGATAATATCAAAGTGCTTTGTATACTTTAAAGTGTTCGGCAAAGTAAGGGGAAAGGAATTCCTCTATTCTCATAGAAAGTCACTGGGAGTTATATGACCACCTTGCATGAAGAAAAACAGTGGAGGTACAGTTTTCTCAGCAGAAAAATGATGACCTATAAGGAAGATTCTAAATTGGGAATCAGACACACATTATTGAAGCCAGTGATGACACTGACTTTTCTCCCTGGTTACAGGGTCCTTCTGTTCCTTTTCCTCTCCTGTACCTAATACATACACATACACTTACTAAATTGCCAGTTCCTTGAAAGGACAGGGACCATGTTTTACTAAACCACCGTTAAGGCCTACCACAAAACCAATACAGAAAAACAACCAATGAATGCCTATTTTTCTCATGGTTTTTTGTTTTTGTTTTGTTTTGCTGGCCAGTATACCGTGAGAAGACTTTTTTCTTTTTTTTTTAACTTTGGGAGGTAGGCAGAGGAATGGAAATCATCAAGTCGAAGGCATACCCGTTCTCCAATGTTCATCGCAGCACTCTTTACAATAGCTAAGAGGTGTAAAAAACCCAAATGTCCATCATCGGATGAGTGGATACAGAAAATGTGGTACATCTACACAATGGAATACTACTCAGCTATAAAAACGAATGAAATACTGCCATTTGCAACAACGTGGATGGACCTAGAGAGAATTATATTAAGTGAAACAAGTCAGGCACAGAAAGAGAAATACCACATGTTCTCACTTATTGGTGGGAGCTAAAAATAAATAAATTAATACACAAATAACCTTGGCAGGGGGAAGAAGAAAACAATTATAATTCCTTGAAGTTGACATGACAAGTGAACAGAAAGGACATTGTTGGGGGCGGGGAGAAGGAGGAGGGAGGGAGGTTTCGGTAATTGGCCACAATAATCAACCACATTGTATATTGACAAAATAAAATAAAATTTTTTTAAAAATTTGGGGAGGTAGGGGGTTATATTTTAATAATTTTTTTTTTAATTTTAACATTTACTTATACATATCTGTGGGGTACAGTGTGTTGTTTCAATATCTGCCTATACTGTACAACAATTCACTTAGGGTAGACAGAATAGTTTTGTACCAAGTCCATCTTTCTGGGTTAAGAAAACAACAACTTTTGTTTTGTTTTGTTTTGCTTTTTTTAAATTGTGTCTTGGTCTTCACTCAATGGGAATAAAAGTAACTTTTGTTTTCAACATGACTCAAGTGAACACAAGCAGGAAATAAGTGGGATCAAACAAAGGTTTGAAAGTTTAAATGCATTATGTACATTTTAGTATAAATTTTAGGTGTACATTTTAAAAATGGGTTAATACAGCCATGGATTGTTTAACAACAGGGATACATTCTGAGAAATGCATCGTTAGGTGATTTCATTGTTGTGTGAACATCTAGAGTGTACTGAAACAAACCTAGATAGTATAGCCTACTATTCACCTAGGCTATACAGGCCTACTAGTCCTGTGCTACAAACCTATACAGCATGTCACTGTACTGAATACTGAAGGCAACTGGAACACAGTGGTATTTGTGTATCTAAACATATCTCAACACAGAAAAGGCATAGTAAAAATACAATATTATAATTTTGTGGGACCACCATTGTATATGTAGCCCGTTGTTGCAAAAAGCATCATGACCGTACTATCCTTGCAACTTTTCTGTAAATCTAAAGTTATTCCAAAATATAAACTTTAAAAAAGGGGTTAACATAGGATTCAGTGGTCTCTAAAGCAAAGATGTACATCTCCAGTGCAATTCTATGTTAATGTTTAGCTAGCATCTTGACCTTTTCAGATCTACCATAGATATAAAAGAACAGGTAACTTCTGGGGCAATATTTAAAAAATGAAAACTTAAGCATCAATATGCAAATCATCGACTCCATAGTCATTTCAGTCATTTCATAGTCATTATCCCCAGCAAAATAAATTACCCTGACAATACCCTCCCCTTGGAGCCACCTCCAGCTCCCCCTCCTGAGAGGGTCACATTCCAGCCAGTTATCTGTTTGCAAATGACAGCATCTTCTATTGTCATTCGTCTGCATGTCAACAGTGACCCAGTGACTCCATTCACTGGATTTATAATAAATTTTCACAATTCTGAATTCTAGCTCATGCTGTGTTTGCCATCAATGATGTCATTTCTCTCCCTTCACTTTCTACCAAGCCCTATATTTTTATATTGGCCCAGTTCAAATGCCTCTGACTCTGTGAGCACTTTCCTAACTCCCCCCAAGAGGAGTAGCTTAATTCCTTCTCCAGGCAATTCCAGTACTTTTATTCATACTTATAACTGTCCACAGAAAAACTATTTATTCACCTCTCTGCCCCAATAAGCTGGACATTCATGGGTAGTCTTACTATACTAGGACAATGCCTAGCCAAGAAGACCTTAGGAAAATATCTTATGTAGGAATGGGTGAATGAATGAATGCTGCTTTCCCTTAGTTACGCATACTTTTCTAGAATCTCTATATCCCCCTCCTTAGCATCCACTGATACAACCATGTCTTTTTCCCTCCCTTAGTTCGGTGATATAATGAATCATTTTGAAAGATATCCAGATATTGGACCATCTTTGCATTCCTGGAATAAATTCTACTCAGTCACAGTTGTAGTGTTTTGGAATACTGATAGATTAACTACACTATTTTATTTAGAATCTTTGTACATTTATAATCATAACTAAGACCATTCTGTAGTGCTTTGTTCTCCGTTTGTTTTACTCATTATTATTAGGTTTTGATATGGGGGTTCTACACTGTTTAGATTCATTTCATAATGACATTGGAATTATCTAACATTTAAATATCAGAATTCAGCATAAAGTCATCCAGATATGATACCTTCTTTAATAACAAATATTAATCATATTTCCAATAACTTCTATGATGATTTTAGCAGTTTTCTATTTCTTCTGAGGTTGTTTGGTAACATTTATATTCTCCTGGAAATCCATCCATTTCCTCTAAGTATGATACCTGCTCCCTTTCAATCCAACTACCGCTTAGTTAAAAATGATTTCTCATTTATTATGCACCATTTAAAGACACAAGTCAGTTATTGCACTCTATCCCCCAGTTCGAGGTATATACCTTTCATTACACTTCTACAGCACCTGGTGTACTGCTGTCACACACTCATCACACGTTACTTTGCCTGTCTGGTTGCCTGGATCCAAAACTAAACTCTCAAATCCTTGAGAGCAGAAATACTTAGCATGTAATACTCCCATGACCTAGTACATGAATAGGCACTCAACTAAAATGTCTGTTAATTTAATTAATTTATTTGCCTGGCACTGGAGCTCCAGATGGATCAGATTCTCATTCTTTACTCAAGGAGCTTAAAGCCTACCAGAGGAAGATATAAGTATATGTGAAAAGAGAAAAGAAAGCAACACAAAAAACACATGAAAAAATACTAAGGTATGTCACAAGATCTAGCAAGCCTTGGCAGGGGTAGCCCTTTACCAGAACTGTGAAAGCTGAGTGACTCTAAAAGAAATTGGCACAATAAGAACAATGACTGAAAATAATACGGTGAGCTCAGGAATGAAGCAAGCCATTTCTATGGGACAGAAAGCAGACCAGCTGTACTGAAATGAGGGACTCAGGGAGAAGAACATTTGGGGCGGAAGGTTTCAAAGATAAAATGAGTTTTGCTTTTTAAACATAAGAAGCTAGAACTTTTATCCTTGAGCAGGAATCTAACAAGTGTAAAAACTCTGCATAAGAAAAATTACTCCATGTAGGATAGATCCAAGGAAGGTGATCAATGCAATGGTGTAGACATGGAGTCCCTGTGGCCCCAGGTCTCAGCCTGGAATAGCTCAGACTGGAACAGTCTCAGCTTCTCCAGTGTGACCTTTAACAAGACAGGATTCTCATTTACAAAATGAGTATCTGTAAAGTCCCAATCAGCTCTATTATTCTACAGTGCTTTCTTTCTCTAAAATCTTAAGTACAGCTCTTCCTTTTGATACTTGGGGTTTCTCAGCTTCTCAGAGAGAGACCCAATGTAAACACAAAGATGAGCCATGGTGAGAGCTGGTTTTGCTGGACCAAAACTTACCCTGCTCTTACTTCCTCTGCTTCAAGACAGGTTTCACTCTATGCTCATAATCATCATGAAAGTAAGAAGTGAAAGCGAAGATCTCCACAGAGGTTGTGAAAATACACAAACACCATCAGAAGAGAGGAAAACAAGAGAAATGGCCCTCCTCTAAGCAAGATGCCTACTTCTGAAGGACTCAGAGAGCTGCTGCTACCTAAGCACTGCCCTTTCAGGAACTGTGTCAAATGCAAAGCAATTACAAGGAACCTAAGAGGTTTCACTTAACTACCTTCTCTGCGGCTCTTCTGTCTTCTCCCTCAGCTGTCCTGTGGGCACAAGAAATCCAGACTGACAATAAGTAACAAGGGTTTACTGAGGACTTACTATATACTGAATGCTTTCCTAATGGTCACATAATTATCCCGACTGCCACGTAAGGTAGTGTTATCATTATCCACATTTAGCAAATCAAGAAAGTAAGGCAGTAAGAGGTTGAATAACTTGCTCAAAGGTACACATTAAACAAATAGCAAAGATGAAGTTTCAGACACATATCTCTGACACCAAATTTATGGTCTTCACTGTTGTACCACCTCTTTGTTAGGAGGAAAAAGGAAAACACCACAATCCAAAGGAGATAACCACTTAGCAACAGTAGTTTTTGTTCTTATCTCTGTTCCAAGCTCTTGAAACCCACTTCCTATAATGTTTTCTCTATTCTGTTCCTTCAAACTTAACCATAATGAGCCACAACATCACAAACTGATGAAGCCAGTAGTCAAGACACCAAACTAATCAAGGCACAACAGAATGCAAATGACTGCAGAATACCATATGATGACCAAGACCCTTCCTCTACAGGTGGGAAAACTTAGGGCCACAGGTAAAGTGACAGTTAATACTAACAAAGCTACTAAGCCTCTCTAAAGATACCGTGTGAATGCCAAGTCACTGTCACGCACAAACGTAGAACCAACTAGTGTTTAGTCGTAGTTTTCTTTTTTCTTTTTTTCAAAATCAATATTCTGCTCTTATGTAAACATACATATACGTCACCAAAATTTAAAACCAACCAATCAACCATCACATGGTATTATCAATTATCCAGTGCTATAGACTTAAAAGTAGTGGTTTTCAAAACTGTCTGCACACTATACTTATATGGGCATCTTTATATGTATTTTCTGAGGTAAGGGTTGAGAATAATTGACTTAGAGCATTTATATTAATCTTTAAATCATGTTGCATTAGTCCTTCGATCTCCCTTGGCAACTAATCCAAGGGCTGGCTCTTGGCCAGTGTTTGCTGAGTAAATGAATGATACTGAGGGAAGGAACAGATATTAACACCACTATTTTAGTGGTAGAAGAACTGAGAGACGGAGGTGCTCTGTGACTCAAACATTGGAAGTAGCTGATGGAAGACTAAAGTTTAACATTTACGTCTCTTAGCAACATTTTCTTCATTTAAACAAGCACTTACAATTTAAATAACACTTTCTTATAACTTAAGGTTTTTCTTTAACTTTCCTCTTTAGATAAAAATCAGTACTGTCCTGGAATTTCAGAACTGCTTGCGTAATCATCTATTAAAATGGTACGACGTGCTTCCCTCTTTGGTCTGCAACTACCCATCTTTTCTACATCTTGGTATTTAGCTTGAGCATACCTGATCTTCAGAATTCAGACCCAGAGTCCAGTCTTAGCCCTGCCATGAGCCCAGAGTTCACCTCCGCTCTCTGTGAGATCCGGTGCCCTTCTCTGATAATGCAGTGATCGAATGAGATGAGTATTAACACAAATCTGCTCATGAGCTTTTATGAGTCTCTGAAAGGTCCTGATGGTGGAAGTAGCCAACACCAAGTGAAAGTTGGACATGGAGATTCCAGTTCACCTGTAATTCTCCTCTTAGCTCAGCTGTGAGGAAGCCTAGCCCTCCTTTCTTTCTCTCTTTTTGTCACCTGTTTCCCTGATTCTTCAATCCCCCTCACGGTGGGAGCGAGTCTTAGATTGATCTTGAAGATTACTAAGGTATCAATCAAGATTTATTATGTGCAAGTAAATAAGCACTTTGGGCAAACCTTTTCCAAGTAGCATAGGTAAGTCCCTACCAGTGTAATTACGAAGCAGATATGCTGTGGCATGTGATGAAAGCATGGGAAGACAGCGTTGGAGAATGAGGCAGGCTGAAAATTACACAAAATTGTTAGTTGAACGGCAAATGTAATCACTCTTCCTCTGAAGCATCGGGTCAGATAGAGCCGGAGGAGTAAAGCAGGATCTGCCATGAGCTGAAAATGTCAATGAATTCACTCATCTTCTCTTTACAGACAGCTTCGCCCCAGCTCTGGATAAGTGTCCCACTCTCTGCATGGAGAGCTGGCTTTGCTTGGAAGAGGTAATGAGAGAACAACTCTACAGAAATGGCAACCTTATCACAGGCTGAGAGACACTTGGAAATACTGGAAAAGGTACTAGACTTAGGTGCAGAGAACTTGAGAGTACTTTCTAGCTCAGTCACTAATTGGCCCTATGACTTTAGTCCCTTGACCTCGTTGAATCTCAGTGCTTCTCCCAATCTGTAAACTGAAGGTTAGATACCCACTACCATTCCTTCCAACTCTCATGTTCCATGATTCCCTCACTAGTTTAGGAGTTGAGTAAGCAGAGGTTTCTTGCAAAACAATGTTTTAACTACTACAAGTCCCACAGACCAGGGAGTGCAGCCTAAAGGAAGGCAGGGTGGGAATCAACACATTCAATGCCAACCTGTCTTGCATAAAGTTAGTACCCACACAGATTAATGTTAATGGTGCACTCCTTGTTCCTGGTAACACTGTGGGTGACAAGAAAAACCCAGTTGTATTTGAAGACACCAAATGAACCAAGAAGCAGCAAGGGAGAGAAGCATCAGGTCCAGACAAGTTGCCTCTAATAAAGAAGTGAGACAGGATAGAGACATAACTCCACTCTGTACTTTCACTTCAGATTCAGAATGTCACTCGATAAGGAAATGATCAATCCTGGCAGTGAGACAACAGCACTGGAAGACCAGGATTCTTAGGAGAAGGTCAAGGAGAGCACGGAACAAATACTTAGTGGCTTCTACCAGTCATGGAAAAGACAGACGTAGTTGACAACAGCTGAGACAGGCTATTCCACTTCCACGAGGTCACAGTCCCAGCTAGGAGACATCTTATGGACTAACTTGCTTTTTCTAATTTCAGTATTCAAAAACTAAGATTCAGAGAAATTGAAGTGGCTTATCCAATGTAATAGAAAAGCTAGAATATATCAGAGGCTGGATTCAAACCCAGTTGTTCTGCCTCCAAAGAGCATGTGGAAAGTTTCACTAACTGAGCCAAAACTCAATTAATTGTCAGATAATAATAAAAGGCATTACAGAAAACATAGGAGTAAAAAATCTCTCTTCCAAGAAAGCACACATACCATTAAAAATTAGCACAGATGATAAGTGACCCTAACCTTGCATTCACATTTACTCGCAGTGGTTGCACTTGGCTAAGTGACCAAAAAATGTTTACTCTCTCTGGACCTCAGTTTCCCCAGTTCTAAAATAATTATCAATTATCAAGACAATATCCAATATCCCCTCCCACAGTAACATTTTAGGTTCTATAATGGAATGGCTAGTGTTTGAGTGTGCTGTGCTTGCAAAACAATGTGCTCTTAACGAGGTTTCTTCTAAGTCTCTGATTCTAACATACTGCTTTTCTGTACAAAGCCAAGAGAAAAGGGCAAACAATACCTTGAGCCCTTCTGAGCTCAGTAAATCTACTTCTGAAAAATGGAAATGTGGATTTTAAAGGTGAGATGCTGAGTGCCTAATTCATAAAGGTTTTTCTCCTCCACCCAAGATGAAAAAGTGACAGTGGAAAAAATCACCAATATAATCTCTAATGAGGCCTAGTAATCTCTTTGGTGGTTATCTGGAATCTTCTCTTTCTAAATCTACCAATAAGTGGGTAGGTCTGCAAGTTAATTGCTGCTCACTTGTCTGTGTTCCCCTGACAGCTTGTTCAAACTTGTATCAAAGCACATAAACATGTGTTTTACTTATCTGTTTACAAGACTGTCATGCCTATTAGACAGGCCACAGAATTTTATTGGCACTTGAGGAATGTTTAATTACTTTTAATTTTTTAATCATTTTGTTTGTATTTTCCTTTATTGCAAATTCACCTTGATATCCAATAAAAATAAGGACAATAATAGAAAAAAAACTCTATTCCAGTTCTAACTTTAAAAAGTAGAAATACTTAACTACTTCTTCAATGAGTATAAGTCTGGTATTAACAAATCTTGGGCCATACATACATCGGACAATATCACCTATGACTCTATGAAGCAATGTTTATTCAGATCACATAACCAGCTAAGAGTAATCATAGCAATAAGACATGGAATTACCTGTTACACTTCAGTCTTTTTAACCTCATATTTTTCACAAAACTGTCACCTGTCAACTGTGCTGTTTGTATCCTATTGTCACAGTCACTGTTTGTAAACTAGCTTAGAGCTTTCACATTGACTTTAGATACTATAACTCGAGTTAATATTATTTAATTTAGACATTATTATTATTATTATTATTATTATTATTATTATTATTATCATCATCATCATTATAAATTAAAGTTTCCAGTTTAGTCTGTGTTCCTCTAATGGCTTCTCCTCTTAAATTTAAATCCTAACATTCATATGGAACAACAAAAGACCCCCAAATAGCCAAAGCAATTCTGAGCAAAAAAAATAAAGCTGGAGGCATTACACTTCCTGACTTTAAACTACGCTACAAATCTATAGTAACAAAAACAGCATGATAGTGGCATAAAACCAGACACATGGACCAATGGAACAGAATAGAGAACTCAGTAATCAACCTACCTATTTACAGCCAACTGATCTTTGACAAAGGCACCAAGAACACACACTGGGGAAAAGACTGCCTCTTCAATAATTGGTGCTGGGAAAACTGGATATCCATTTGTAGAAGAATGAAACTTGATCCATACCTTTCACGATATACCAAAATCAACTCAAAATGGATTAGAGACCTAAATATAAGGTCTGAAACTTTAAAACTCCTAGAAGAAAACGTAGGGGAAATGCTTGAGGATTTAGGACAGGGCAATGACTTTAGGAATAACACCTCAAAAGCAAAGGCAACAAAAGAAAAAATAAACAAATGGGATTATACCAATCTAAAAAACTTCTGCATAGCAAAGGAAACAATCAACAGAATAAAAATACATCCTACAGAATGGGAAAAAATATTTGCAAAAAATGCATCCAACAAGTGATTAATATCCAAAATATACAAAGAGCTCAGGCAACTTTAGAGCAAAAAAACCCCCAAAATAATCCGATTAAAAAATGGGCAAAGGAGTTGAATGGACATTTCTCAAAGGAAGACATACAAATGGTAAACAGGTATATGAAAAAATGCTCAACACCACTAATCATCAGGGAAATGTAAATCAAAACCACTCTGAGATATCACTTCACCCCAATCAGACTGGCTATTATTTAAAAAGGAGAATAAATGCTGGTGAGGATGTGGAGAGAGAAAAACCCTCCTGCACAGTTTGTGGGACCGTAAATTAGTACAGCCAATATGGAGAATGGTATGGAGGTTCCTTAAACAACTACAGATAGAACTTCCATGTGATCCAGCAATCCCACTCCTGGGAATATATCCAGAGGAATGGAAAACATCAGGACGAAGGCATACCTGCACTCCTATGTTTACTGCAACTCTATTTACAATAGTCAGGCGATGGAACCAAACTAAATGTCCATCGATGGATGATTGGATAAGGAAATTGTGGTATATATACACAATGGAATACTACTCAGCCATAAAAAAGAATGAAATTCTACTATTTGCAACAATATGGATGAGCCTGGAGAAAATTATCCTAAGTGAAACAATCCAGGTACAGAAAGAGAAATACTGCATGTTCTCACTCATAACTGGGAGCTGAATCCACAAAAAAACAAATGAACAATAAAGAGAGATGTCAAGAAAGAAAGAAAGAAACAACAATCACAGCAATATGTTGAACTTTTAGGGAGGGGCAGGGGAGAGGAAGGGGGGTTAATGAGGAATTGGTTAACGGACACAAAGAATGATTACATATTGTAATGATGACTATGCTAAATATGTGGATCTAACCACCACACATTCTACACAATTACTGAAAATCAACATTGTACCCAACATGTATGCATAATAAAAAATAAAAATTAAAAAAAAATTAAAAATTAAAAATAATAAAAATGCTAATCTACTTCATTTTACTGTCACAATATAAGGATACTGCTAAACAAAATGTTTTAAATGTCCAGGTAATAGAAAAATGAAGTGGGAGGGGATATAAATTTTCAACCTTTAAGGACCATGAGATACAGTTTTAGAAAATAAAGGGATTCAACTTCGTGCATTATATGCTCTGAAATAATAATTTTGTTTAACACCAGTCCAAGAGTCCAGAGAAATTATTTCTCAGTATTTTAAATGGTATGAAAAACAGACAAGCTTCTCATTAAAATGTGTTATAAATTCAAATTATGTGAGAGGCTAGTTTTGCAACTTCACATTTAATAGCAAAACAACTGGAACCATTTTCAACTGGTGACCTTTTTTTAAGTCATGTTGGAAGTTGTTCTACTTTTATTTAAAGATTTTGAAACAGACAAAATCTGGTGAAGCACTGACCAACAGTAGCTGAGTAAAAACAAACCAGGCTGTTTCGATTCAGTTTCAGAATCACATCTGTGGATATTATTCCCATTTAAATTTCTCTCAATGACAGCATGGGTACCGTTCTTTCCGCACTTTTAGCAATCATTGACCACTATGCAAAAATAAATAATAATAAAGTTAATGAATGAACAATTGTGTTCAAGTGTCTAATAACCATGAAATGTGAAATTGTTAATGAAGACATTCCTTCTAATGTGGAGCTCACGTTGAAACTTCACCACCACTTGTGAGTTCACTTGTACCTGTGCAATGACAAGGAACTCATTACCTTTCAAGACAGCTCATTCCATAGCAGAAAAGTTATGACTGCTAGAAAGGTCTGTGTAGCTGGAAACTGTATCCCCACAAAGACCACCTACTGGCCCTACCTTTGCCCTCTGAAATCACAAAGGCTCTAATACATGGCAGCCCTTCAGATACTTAAGATAATTTATTTGTTGCCTACTCAGCTGATGTCTTTCTGTGTTCCAAGTTTAATCAGTTCAGTACTTCCCTTTTGTTTTTTCAACTAGCCTTACAGCTTCAGAACAATAACATGAAATTTTAAATTCCAAACCAGTAGCTTCCAAACTTTCCTTTGGCAAAAAACAGTTTTGTAATGCCAAATCTTAAACAAGATCCCAAGTATAAAATAGACAAATTGATAAAAACAGTTACTCAGGCATTAAAATCTTTAAACCTTGGCAGAATACACTTCAATTTTGGAGGAAGTATAAAATGCATTATTTCTCTAGACTCCCTCATATGCTATAAGCCAGGCTGAAAACCTGCTGCCCTAAAATAATATTACAACATTGACTAAGTGAATAAAGAACAAAGAAGGTATCATCCTTACTTTTATCTTCCCAGTGCCTAGTACAGAGTCTATTCCATCACCAATGCTCGGCAAGTGATTATTATATAAAAGAAAAGGTAAACTCAATGATTTAAGAGTTAAGCTCTGGTTTTGAACCATTTTAGCTCACATTTCAAACACTGTTCTCTATGGTTCCTTATAACTAGAGTGACCATGCATCCGATTTATGACTGATATTTTGGGGTAATTATTAACTGTTCCCCCTTTCAAAAGTGTCGCAGTTTAGATGACAACTTATATAGTCACCTACTTATAACACCATGAAAATGAGGTTTAATCACTCAGTCCAAGTGAATCCTGAATACAGTTGGGGCCTCTCCCAAAGGTTCCATAAAGCTAAAGACCACCTGTACCTTGAGGTTCTTAGTGCAGTTGCTAAGAAGGTAGAGCAATTAGCAGTGGGAAGTACAGGAGGTTTTGCATCCCTCACCCCTCTCCCTCCCCGTTTTAGAAGTATGAGCTCCCCAGTAAGAAGGAAAGGAAGTACCAGAATGATTCTACAGGACCAGAGAAAAGCAAACTACAGTACAAATCCAGGAGAAGCTACTATCCACGAACGTACTCACTCAGCCCTCTTTCTCCTGAAGCAAAGTATGTCCTCGTTTCTAAGAAAATCAGACTATTTACTTCAATGATAACTTTACCACCTGCCCTCCCCATCCCCTACTCCCAACAATACTTTTTAATATTTATCTAGTTATTTATTTTTAAAATTTAATTTTCTTCATTGTACATATTCATGGGGTACAGTTTGTTGTTTCAATACATGCGTATATTGTATAAGGATCTAATCAGAATGATCAGCGTATCTATCACCTGACCATTTATCATTTCTTTGTGGTTATAACATTCAAGATCCTCTTCTTTGGCTATCTTGAAATATACAACAAAATATTATTAGCTGTTGTCATCCTGGGGCACTAGAACTTATTCTTCCTATCTAACTGTACCTTTGTACCAGTCTACCAACCTTTCCCCGCTGCTCCCCGCCACCCCCCACCTCTGGTAACGACTATTCTACTCTCTATTTCTCTTTTTTTTCTCTCTTTTTACTTTACTTTTCTTAACTGACCCATGACAATTGTATATATTTATGGAGTAAAATACAGTAAGTAGGTACATTCATACTGTGTGCTATGATCGTTATCAGGGAGCTTAGTATATCCATCACCTCAAACATTTGTCACTTCTTTGTGTTAAGAATACTCGACATCACCTTGACTACTCAAAGATACACAGTACTTTGGTGTTGACTTTGTTGTTGTCTTCCTATCTCTCTAATAATTTTTATCCACTAACCACCCACTTGCCATCTCCTCTCCCCTTCCTCCACCAGTCTCTAGTAACCATTATTCCACTCTCTGCTTCTATGACATCAACTATTTTAGCTTCCACATATGAGTGACAACATAAAGTATTTCTCTCTCTGTGCCTGGCTTATTTCACTTAACATAATTTGCTCCAAGCTCACCCATGTAGCTGCAAATGGCAGAATTCCATTCATTTTTATGGCTGAGTAGTATTTCATTGTGTGTATATACCACATTTTCTTTAGTCATCAGTTGAAGGACATTTAGGTATGTTACAACTCTTGGCTATTGTGAACAGAGCTATGATAAGCATGGGAGTGTAGGCATCCCTTCTACTTGTTGATTTCCACTCTTTTGGACATATACCTAGTAGAGGAGCCTATCCTCGTCAATATTACCAGTGATTTCATATCTGCTTGGTTGCAAGTAGAAGGATAACAGGTTTGCCTGCTTCTTAATTTGGAACAGGAAAAAAATGTGTCTAAAATGTGTCCAAATTTATTCAATGGGGTACAAGGGTAAAGATGGAGGGAATTACTAAAAATTATTTCACATTTCTAAATAGGGATTATACGACAGTTAAGAATGAAGTCAGAAGAATTCAATGCAGGCCCACAGGTCATATGTCTACTTAATTTATTTTAAATAAACTACTTTGCATTGATTTCCAATGTGAATTCTAAATGTGTATGGTGGGGGGAGTACAGGGAAAGGGCTAGAAGATGGAAAATTGACAACCTTTGCTTAAGAGAAAACTCCCCCGAGTCGTGGTAAGCACTGTTATAATATTGCATGTCTGCCTGTAGTACTTTCCAAGATGTTTGAAACCAAAACAGTTTAGAATATTCTCCCAGCTCTGGGTCTTCCCTCCTTATGGCATTTTTCTGATAAATAGGAATTTCCCTTCGGGATTCCCTAAAGTAAAACCGTTGCATTCTGTTCTGTTATATAATTAATTACACTGACAAGTAGAAATCTAACAGAACATAATTGTTACTCCAGCCTCAATTTAGTATCTACACACAGAGCCTTATGGAAGACATGCCCAAAACATGAATCCATAACCCTTACTGTGTTGAATATGGTATATTGGCACTCAATATATATGGCATTTTGCCATATTGAAGAGGCTGCCTTGCAGGAAGGGTTTGATTGTAAAAGAAATTCTAACAAAATATATGTACTGGCTTGAGATTCAGAAAGCAAAAGAAAGATGGAGGCCATGTTCCTGATGCTTTGGCCTGTTTTCTGTTGGAAACATGGTCACGGGGACATGGGATTTTTCTGCATCCACATTCTCACATTTGGTCTTCAGCTTCGTGGTTGTCAAGAAGCAGCTGCGACAGAGGGAACAGCTGGACTCCATGACTAAGGGTCCAGTTATCAACTTCCTGATCACAGCTTCTTGATCTCTGGTTCACAAGTACTGTTGTGTACTATTGACCTCAAACAGTTCCATGGTGGCCTCATGATTTTCCTCTGTCCTGATTGTAGAAAACGGAATAACTTGATGCAGTTCTGGGATTCATTACTACAGGCTCAGCCTACGGCCTGCTCCATATGGTCATGCCAAAGATTTGAAGAAACTTAACACTGTATTAAAACCATTCCACTTAAAATATCTACAGTGGTTTGTTTCCTGTAGTAAACCCTGACTAAAACCCCTCAAGATCCTTACAATTTAATCTGCCAATAGGTAATAATGATACTTTATCAACAAAAGACAGGTTCAAATCATTCACTGTGCAAATAAATCCTGAGTGCCCAAACAAAGAACTGCAATCAGCACGACAAAGAAGCCTCGCACAGACACAATGCCCCCGTCCCCACTCCCAAGAGCTCCAAGACCAGTGGGAAGAGGTCTGGCACAACTCGGAAAGTGCTGCATGACATGGAGAAAGCCAGCAGGAAGCCTAACCTAACCTGATCCCAACATTCTAGACTCTGTTCTATCACTAACAGGCCATGCGCCCTAACCACAGGGACCAGATGGATGAAAGTCCCTTCATCTCTAACATTCCACAACTCTATGAATCTTTGTACTCATAAGGGAATTTACTTGGATTCAGGTCCTAACAAAACTTCCTAAATTTCCAGTTCATTAAATCTGAAGGTCAGAACACAAAAGTCACATAATCCACAGACCTGATATAGTTTAAAAAAGGAACAGGGATCAGTGACCCTCCAAATGTAATGCTTTGTGGCAGTCTACAGCCAGAAAGCATCAGGGAGGAAAATCTAAAACCATGGTTGCGGTGATAGTTAAGAACAGCAGAGAACAAAGACAGTTTCTTCAGGGTGTCTATCTTCTCTGAAAATGTCCACCTCGTGTCTGAAGGGAAGAGGAATATGAACACATACTGTCTTCTCTTACAGTATCCAGATCAACAGATGAAATAAAAGAAATGTTAGGCAAATACAGCAATGCTTAGGTGTCTCAAAAGTCACTCATTTCTACATATCTCAGACAAGAAAATTCCTAAAACTCATAAACTAGAAGCACTTTTGTCGACAGAAAGAAAAATGGCAAGAGAGACCTGATAATAGGTCTTATCACAGCCCCAACACCAGCTCCGACAGTGGCCATAGGCCAGGGCCTTCCAGACCAGGCTGGGCCTTAATTTCCCCTTCTGTAAAATAGAGACAAAAATCCCTGCCCTGCTTACCTCATAGGTGTTTATGATGATCGAGTGAAATACCAGTTATAAGAGCATTTTGTAAACAGCAGTGTGATATACATATGAAGGAAGATTATTAATAAAGGAATTTCAAAGGAAAGCTATAAATGGTACTTCTTAAGCCCAGGCAGCAAAAGGAAATGTAAATATAGCACTGATTTTACAATTTTATGGTCTAGGGGAAGAAATAGTGATCTGAATTGTGACAAACAATGATGTCCAAAAGAGAAGAGAAACCAGCTCGGCTCTGTCATAACTGTCTCAGTTCCTGTAGCACTCACAGCAATGGAAAGATTGCAGGGAGGGGCAGGAGCAGACCAAGGGCATGGAGACAAGGCACCAAGAAAATGACATTACTATTCTTCAAATAATAATTATAAGCTCATAGTGTGTGTCCTCTCTAAGAATTTTTATGTGGCTTGTGCAAGTGACATCACCAGTTCTTTCTCGGTTCTATCTCTTGGAAAACAGAAACAAGTGTCATAACCCAGGAGTGAAACAACAATACTGATCATTCTTTGAAGCAGCACACTTGGAGAAAGTGACGCTAAGCTCTAGGTTTCCTCACCTGGATGGATAGAAACACAAAGGCAGATCCCATCCACAGCTGAATTTCAAGACCTAAAGGGCACAGGCAGGTACAGATAATATTCTAAGATTTCCAAGCAGAGGTAGAGAGAGACAAAGCAGTAGGTAAATCATAGCTGAAACTACCAAGGACTAAGAGAGGCAAAGTATCCTCCAGCCTCAGTCTATTGGCAAGCAGCCGGGCTAGGAGACAGGTAAGAACAGAAGTCCTTGGGCGCAAAGGCACAGGAAGAACTATAATTCCAGGAAGCAAAATGGCAACCTGTTAGTCTGCATTGGGCTAAAGACACCACAGAGGTCTCCAGGGTATTGGGACATCAGGTGACAAAGGTGACAGGGAGGTGATATAAGTGAGATAAACCCTACTTGTAGTTCACAGAAGAGACCTCGATGGCAGACAAATACACCAAACACACACAACAAACACACATACCCTTTCAATAATAGTCAGGGAAATACAAATTAAGCAGCGACGAGATACTGCTTTATCACAGACAGTTTACCAAAAAATGAAAAGATTCAGAAAATTCACTGTGAGAACGAATGTGAGGTGAAACTGACACATAATGATTCTTCTTATAAACAGACATCTTCTCTATTTATTTATTAAGCAAATTACATATTGTCTATTGATGCTTTTGCACTACAACAGCAGAGTTGAGGACATGTGACAGAGACTGTATGGCCCACAAAGCCTAAAATATTTATTACTTGGTCCCTTTACAGAAAAAGTTGGAGGGCCCCAGTCCTAAACTAAGAAACTTATTGTTTCCAGCTACTGTAGATATAATAAATCTCTTTAAGTCTTTTGCTAGTTATTTTTTAACACAAACTTTAATTTATATCAGGGCTTATTCTGATATATATTCACGACATAACTCTTTCATTAATGCCTACCAGTTATCCCAATGCCATTAGAATAATCCTTCCTTTTCAGAATGTTTCAAGGTGGTTCCTTTATCGCATATTAAATTTCACACGCAGTTGCTCTATTTCGGGTGGGTTATGTTACTACAATGGTCCCTTTCTATTCCAGCACCAGCATTTTACCACTTCAATTAGGGCTGCCTTATAATGTACTTTAGCATCTGGCCAGGCTGCTCCCTGTTCCTCACTATTCTTGCTTTTCAAATTTCTCTTATTTTGCCTGTTTATTATCTAGAATTTTTTGTTAAAATTCAAGAATAATTGACCTGAGAGTTGTGTTGAGATTACATGAAATATAAAGGACAAAAACTACTTAACAATCACTATATTTCCATTTAGGAATAAGAGATGTCTCTCAATTTATTTAAAGGGCCCTTCACATGACTAAAAAAAAGTTCTAGAACCTCTTTTTACAAGGCATGTATGATTCTCATTAAAATGTTTACTCTTTGTTTTGCTGCGAATGGAACTTTGAAGATCACAAAGTATTCATTTTCAAGTGCTATATGAAAAATATAACTGGAAATGAGACATGTAGAGACACAATTAACCTTACAATAACCAGAAAAATGCTAATACCAACAAACAACATACTTAATGCTGGTATCACTGGGGAGATATTGACTTCATCACACGTGTGCTAAAGTTACAAAAACATCTCTTTTAGAAAAGAAGTCATCAGTAAATGTGCATAACCCTAAGAATGTTAACCTCTAACCCTGATATCTCAACCCTCAGACATCATGTTTAAGATTTTTGAGGAACTAAGCTATATTTATGTACAAAAATGTTAATCACAGCAAAATCTTAAAATAGTGGAATAATTAACATATGGTATAACTATTCAATGAAATATTAAACAGATATTAAAATTATCATTCAATACTATGCAGCAATATGGAAAATGCTTAATGTATAATGTCAAGACAAACACGGAACTATGGATAATTCATGCTAAAAGCTAAAGACTAGAAAGACATACACAAAAATGACAGATTATAACCACCTGTCTCTGGACGGTGGACTTATGGGTGACATTTTTTCATCTAAATGTTCTGAGCTTGCAATTCAAAAAAGAGGAGGCCAATTCTTAGGTGCCTTCTAGATCTGGTAACTCCTTTGTTATTAAAGGTGGGATGAGACTCAGTGATGTGAAAGGACTTTTCTAAGGCCTGAAGAACAAGTCACAGGCAGCATAGGGACTGGAACCCAAAAGCTTGCTTTTGCAGAATAGTCCTTTCCTCACAATTTCAGTGCTAAGTTGAACATTAACTTAACACAAAGGTAAATTTTGGCTTTGGACATTTACTTTAGAAACTAAAAAGTCTCAACTTGCAGTATTATTGCTCTTGGGGAGAAAATTCGTACAAAATTCAAAAGCTAATGAGAAATATCTCCTTGACTTTTCTCACTGCAGACTGGCAACAAATTTTGCAGAGGAGGTTTATATACCTGTATATACAATGGATAACCACACTTAGTTTCTAACACTCGGCAATGCCTAAAGATAACATTGGGATCCCACATCTATTCTGATGTTCTATGAATTTGGAGGGGATGTAATTAGGTCCCAGTGGAGGTAATATTTAGAAAGGAATAAGGTAAAAGAAATCAAATAAAAGGCAGTTGAGAATAAATGGTTAATAAGGCAGAGAGACTGTGTGTGTGTGTGTGTGTGTGTGTGTGTGTGTGTGTGTGTGTGTGTGTACGTGCACTATGATTTAAGCACTATCTACTGAAGGCATACTTTCCAAGAGTCTCAGCAACCACCTCCAACAATTGGTGAAATAGTTTCCTATCTCCTGATATACTTACAGACATTTCTTCTTAACTCCCAGGGTTTTCTCAATGTTGAAATACACATCAATCATCCCTTGTATCTTTTTGGTTGCTGTTCACCTTTTTAAAAAAGGAATAAATCTTTCATTCCCCTGTGATATTATTCAAATCACGATAAAATGAAAACTGAAGGACCAAGAATTAGGGTGAGGGGGAAGCCAGGTAAAATTCAAAATGTGAAAATAAATAAATAAATAAATAAAAGAATCACCTCAGCAGAGAGAAAGAATTTTGGGGTTAAATACCTAATGAAAGATAAGCATACTAGCAACTCCACCAGAGTCCACACCCAGATAAATCTTTTCTTCTCACATACTCCTAATACACACTCTGCATCTTTAATGTTGGAAGTGTCCCAACCTAGCTAATATTAAAACCTTCCTATTAAGATGTCTGTCTCCTCCACCAGATGTACGGCTCCTTGAAGGCAGAAACTACCCTTAATCTTCTTTTCTGGTCATAAAGCATCTTTCTTACCTAGAGCCTGGTAAAGAAAAGTCTCAGATATTTGCTACATTAGATTAAACACATGCTTCTTTGTAGAAAGATAGAGAAATCTGCAGAGATAGGTAGCAATTTTATCTCAGCTAGCCTTCCATACCACAAGTATGTGAGTTCAGAAAGTGCAGCAAACCCTCCCTCTATGTGGCCACTCTCAGCCCTCCGCCCCTGGGGCCCATGTCCTGCCAGCGCTGCAGGTCTTGCCCTCCTCGGCTGTCATGGGAAGGGTACGACTGAGCCCTGTCTTCCTCCCACACCCTGGCCCATGCTTACGCAACCATCTAACAGGTCCTGTGTTAATACAAAGAAAATAAAGTATCTATCCTTAAAAGTATTGTAAAAATTCATAGGAAACTCTGGTACAAGGTAAAAAGTGAAAGGCTCAGTAAATAAGATATAACTAATACAGTACAGAAAGGTGAGGAGCTCATGGGGAAAAAATCAGTTCTCACTTGGGTGGATGGATAAGAAAAAATTAGGGAAGAATCCATGAAGGAGTCACATTTAAGCAAGGCCATAAAGGATGTATTGTCTAAAATAAGTAAGCAACTAGATCCTTCAAGAACAGGTATAAGTATGTGTGGCCATCTTAAGGACAGGCAAAGTCTTGGCAAGAAAAACTGGGTACTGGTCTAAGACCACCCTATTTGACCTGCAGGGTGAACACAGAGGGAACAGCAACATGATGTGCCATCAGGGCGTGCCTCCATCTCTCTGGCCTTTCCACTGCATCTGTGGAAGGGACCCTGAGACTAGTAAAATTTCTTCTTTTGAATATCTTAAGATAGTTTGGGACCCTTAGTAAGCACCTGGATCATCAGGAAGTCCATCTGCTAAGTGATATTGTCCCCATAAGTATATAAACTGTGTGTGTGTGTGTGTGTGCATGTGTGTGTGTCTATATATGAATATAGAGTTGTGCATTGCTTAACGATGGGGATATGTTTTGAGAAATGTGTCCTTAGGTGATTTCCTCGTTATGTGAATATCAGAGTGCACCTACACAAACCTAGATGGTATAGCCTACTATACCCCTAGGCTATATGGTGTAGCCTATGGCTCCTAAGCTACATCACCATATTATGCGTGGTTTCTCCTTGACCAAAACGTCATTATGTGGCACATGACTACACAAACAAACACGCACTCGTGCACACACTACCATAACTAAAAAGGCAAACAGACTTGGAAACATTTGCAACAAATATTGCAGACAGAGTTAATAAATATTTTGGATCCAAAATAAAGAAAGTCATAAACCCAATAGATCAAATGAGCAAGGACATGAACTTACATTTCATAAAGCAATACATAAACTTAGGAAAAGGCACATGGAAAAATAATCTTTCTAACGGTCAGAGAAAATGAGAATTAAAACAATGGAGTACCATTTTGAACATGATGAATACTATATTAGCAAAAATTAAATATGTTATAATACACAGTTATCTCTTTCTTTAGGAAGGGATATGTAAAACACATGTGTTCTGAAAAATGAGAACACTTTGCTGGCGGTGGTAGAAACAACGAATGTCTCTTTGGAAATGAAATGCTGGTAATTATTTTGGGAGCTAAAATGTAAATGCTACTTGACCTGAACATCCCACTGCTGGGAATCTGTCTTAAGTATAAATTTGGTGAAAATATAATAACAACAATAATATATAACAAATTTTAAAGTAAATCAGAATATGGAGCAACATTAAAATTTAAAAACAATGTTAAGTAGGAGAAGTAAATGTTCTGCATATAATATGACTGAAACAATGTCAGAACATATTTATATTTGGTCAAGAACTGGCTGAAAGGGAAGAAGGAAAAATGAGAAGAGGTGCTCTGCCTAGAGGTGAAATTCTGGGCCACAGTCTTCCTCATCCTTTTTGAAAATTTAGATTACTGTTTTTTTAGTATTATGTAATTAGAAGTCTCAAGGAAACTGTAAAGGCAACAACATATATTATACATTTTATCAAGTAAAATGTGTACCTCTTTGTGGTATGCCTTGCTGAGGAAGTAAGGAGTAAGCAGAGAAAATTGAAAATGATATTTTAAAAATCAATTTAAATGGATTATATGTGTCCATAATATCTACATTCAACATGATAAAATAAACATACTAAATTTTCCCCTAATACACAGCAAAACATGTTCTGTGTTTGGTGTCATCCCTGATTATGTCTAGGAACAAATGTATCACAACAGGGTAAAAAAGAGAGTGCAATATGGGCTGGGATTGAATGGAACTGGATTTTAAAATAGAATCCTCAGGGCCGAGCCGTGGCACACTCGGGAGATTTCGGCGCTAGGAGCGCGGCGACACTCCCGCCGCGGGTTCGGATCCTATATAGGAATGGCCGGTGCACTCACTGGCTGAGTGCCGGTCACGAAAAAGGCAAAAAATAAAAAATTTTAAAAAAAAATAGAATCCTCATAAAATTTTAAGATGTGACAAAAGTCAATAATTTCATCCTAAAAACTAAAACAAATAAACAAACAAAAAAAAAATCAAAGACAAAAAGTAGAAGCTAAACACCAGTAAGCCTCACAGTGCAAAGCACTGAACGGGCAAATGGGCATTGTTCATAAACCAGCGCCCATGCTGACGTGAACCAATACAGACTACCCCTCTCTGAGCATTAGTGTTCTTTAAGGCAGTTGGACCCTATGTTCCTACAAGCTTTTAAGTGTCATAAGATACGCTAAAGTCATCACCGCTGGGACAGAATGAGAGTTATCAGAGGACATCAGCCTTAGATGGTGGGAAGAGGACACAGTGTACAGAGAATAGGACACAAGAGAGGGGACCACCAGGAAAGTCAAAGAATGAGCTCTTTGAGGAGGAAGTTAATATCCTCTTCAAATAGATGCTGGGGGGAGGAGAAGGGGGAGACAGCAAAGAAAAGATATGAGGCCACAATTAGAATGGGGCATGTGATTATGTCTAATACACATAGCATGGGTTTAGGCACTGAGGAGGCTAAAAAAAAAAAAGTGTACATGAATCCAGAGGAATTTAGAGCATACCCCGAGAGTAGAAACAAATAAACATAATTATTATATGTAAACACGGGAAAAGGTGGGTTTTTTTGAAGACTCCTTTTAAAGGACTTTCACATCCATTATTCATAGTTAAAAAGTGAACAACAATTCTGTGAGATAGACAGGACAGACGTTATTATTAAACCCATTTTGTAGACTTGAAATTTGATGCTGACAGAAAACCAATCAATCAGATACACAAATAGCAAATAACAAAGCCTACACTCAAAGCACAGGTCCACTGATTTCTAGACAAATATGATTTCTGCTGCATTATGTCCCCTCCCTTCCAGCTTTAGTAAATGCAGGTGAACTGACTAAGCATGATTAAGTGACAAAAGCAGATTTACAGGAGTCCAGAGACTAGGTTAGGGACAATAAAAAAAAAAGGGCTATCTGGGCAAGTGAGACTTGAGATAGGTACCAAATTCTAGAAGGAATGTAGAAAAAAAGGGCTTTTATCTTTCTCTTGAAAAGTTCCCTGAGCCACCTCATCTACTGCTATGCTTTTATATACCCTCATAGTTCCCAACTCATCTTGACCTTTCTTCTACACTAAGCCTTAAACATCCAGGAATTCATTTGCAAAGCTCTCAAAACTGAAAAGCTCAAGAAACTCTCACGTTATCCCCTACCCAGATAAAAGTGAAGCTTCCTGCAGTATTGCCTATTTCAATGAATGGCACCATCCAGGCCCGAAAATCAGAAATGAGGGAGCCCACTCCTGTGTAGCAGAATAAAGCACTAGCTTCAGGTACTTCCTCTCCCACAGTGCTGACTCATGTGTGACATCTCCATTGAGAACCTTCTAGAGTAGAGAGATGCTGGCCACTGGTCCCCTGATCACAAAACCATTTCAGTAACATTAAAACACTCAATCACGGGGGCGGATACTAAGATGGGGTTGGCTGCGGCAGTAGGCGCAGAGTAGCTGAGGTGGAAAAGGCTACCACTAGGCCTTAGGCAGCCGGGAAGCTTGTGGACCTTCCTCTTGCTGTCTCTTAAGGGAGGACCGCTGCTGGTGGCCAGTCGTGGGGGCTGACTGCCACTTTGCCCTTGGCAGGAGAGGCTGCCTCATTTACAGGCAACAGCTTTGAAGTATAGAGCAGGAAAAGAACTGTTTCTTAGCTGCAAAAGCAAGTCTCTAAACAGGGAACAGAGCGCTGGGGCTACTGTTGACGCTGCCAGGATCCCAGAGGCCGGGACTGCGCTGAAGGCGGCCAGCTGCCCTATTCAGGAATCGAGGTTTCAGGCCGGCATAAAAGAAGATTCCTAGGAGCGCCCGAGCCGCACCGCGGGACCGAGTGAGCAGAATGAGTGAGCAGCCTGAGGTGGTGGTGGCCGAGAACGGGGACGGTGACGACGCAGAGGCAGAGAGGGAGCCGCCCGACACAGCAAAGCCCTGTGAGTGACCCCCGGCCTGGCCCTGATCGGGGGGCAGATGACCCCCCGGCTTCCACCTGCCCCACTGGGCCACTAACTGTCCCAGGGCTGCCTCCATTTTCTCAGGTTGTGGCGGCTCCGGCCCGGCTCAGCCAAGCCTATCCAAGGAAATCAATATCCTGAAAAGAAATGTAGCAGAACTTGCTGAACTGAAGAAGTTATTCAGCGAAATAAAAAACACAACGGAGAGTTTAACCAGCACGCTTGTCGAAGTTGAAGAGAGAACCTCTGAACTTGAAGGTGGGCTGTTTGAAATAACACAAGCAGACAAAAAAAAAGAAAAAAGAATCAAAGACATTGAAGAAAATCTGAGAGAGATATCAGACAACCTTAAGTGCTCAAATATCTGAGTCATGGATATCCCAGAAGGGGAGGAAAACGGAGATTGCATTGAAAACATATTCAACAAAATAGTGGCAGAAAACTTCCTAGGTATAGAAAAAATCACAGATCTTCAGATCCAGGAAGCTCAACGATCTTCAAATGTATTCAACCCAAAAAGGCCCTCTCCAAGACATGTTATAGTCAAATTGACAAAACTCAGCGACAAAGAGAGAATCTTAAAAGCTGCAAGAGAGAAGAGTCAAATCACATATAAGGGGGCCCCAATCAGGCTAACATCAGACTTTTCATCACAAACCCTAAAAGCTAGAAAGGAATGGGATGATATATTCAAAATACTTAAAGACAAAGATTGCCAGCCAAGAATACTCTACGCTGCAAGGCTATCCTTCCAAAATGAAGGGCAAATAGTATATTTCTCAGACAAACAAAAACTGCGGGAGTTCACTACCACATGACCACCCTTACAAGTTACAAGAAATCCTCAATGGAGTACTGGGTTTGGTTCCTGAAAAATAACTACAACTGCCACAAAAACCCAAGAAAAATCAAAACCCACTAGTATAATAAAAATGGCATTCAAGAAGAGAAAACAAACAACAAAAATGCTATCTACAACCTAAGAAACCAACAAACACAGAAACCAAACAGTAAATCAGAAAGCAAGGAACAAAACAAACCTAAGACAACCAAACAACCAATAAAATGCTAGGAATAAATCAACACCTTTCAATAACAACTCTTAATGTAAATTCCCCAATCAAAAGATACAGACTGGCTGACTGGATTAAAAAGGAGGACTCAACTATATGCTGCCTACAAGAGACCCACCTCACCCATAAAGATTCACATAGACTAAGAGTGAAAGGATGGAAAATGATTTACCATGCAAACAGAAAAGAAAAACGAGCTGGAGTAGCTATTCTTATATCTTACAAAATTGACTTTTAACCAAAAACCATAAAAAGAGACAATGAGGGACACTACTTAATGATAAAAGGACTGATGCATCAAGAAGACATAACAATCATAAATATATAAGCACCCAATGTCGGAGCACCCAGAATTATAAAACAAACTCTATTAGACCTAAAGAAGGAAACAGACACTAATACCATAATAGCAGAGGACCTGAACACCCTACTGTCAATATTAGACAGATCATCTAGGCAAAGAATCAGAAGAGAAACACAAGATCTAAACAAGACTCTAGACCAATTGGAATTGGCAGATATCGACAGAACATTCCATCCAACAACCTCAGAATATTCATTCTTCTCATCAGCACATGGATCATTCTCCAGGATAGATCACATATTAGGTCACAAATCAAGTCTCAATAAATTCAAAAAAATTGGAATTATCCCATGTATTTTCTCAGACCACAATGGATTAAAACTAGAAATTAATAACAAACAAAACTCTGGAACCTATACAAACACATGGAAATTAAACAGCATTCTACTTAATGACATATGGGTCCAAGAAGAAATCAAGCAGGAAATCAGAAAATTTATTGAAACTAATGAAAATAATGATAAATCATACCAAAACCTGTGGGATACTGCAAAAGCAGTATTAAGGGGGAAATTTATTGCATTAAATGCTCACCTCAGAAGAATGGAAAGATGGCAAGTAAACAACCTAACACTTCACCTTAAAGAACTAGAAAAACAAAAACAATCCAAACCTAAAGTTAGCAGATGGAAAGAAATCATTAAGATCAGAGCAGAACTGAATGAAACTGAAACCCAAAAAACAATACAAAAGATCAATGAATCATAAAGTTGGTTTTTTGAAAAGATAAATAAAATTGACAAACCATTAGCATGGCTAACAAAAAAAAGAAGAGAGAAGATTCAAATAACAAAAATTAGAAATGAAAAAGCCAATATTACAACTGATTCATCTGAAATACAAGGAATCATTCAAGACTACTATAAAGAACTATACGCCAACAACTTTGAAAATCTGGAGGAAATGGATAAATTTCTGGACACACATAAGCTCCCAAAACTGAACCATGAAGACATAGAAAATTTGAACAGACCAATAAGAATAAAGGAGATTGAAGCTGTTATCAGAAGGCTCCCAACAAAGAAAAGCCCAGGACCAGATGGATTCACAGCAGAATTTTACCAAACATTCAAAGAGGAATTGACACCGATTCTTTACAAACTATTCCAAAAGATTGAAATGGACGCAAATCTCCCAAACTCATTCTATAAAGCAAACATCATCCTGATACCAAAACCAGGTAAAGATATAACCAAAAAAGAAAACTACAGGCCGATATCCTTGATGAATATAGATGCAGAAATCCTCACTAAAATACTGGCAAACAGAATACAGCAACACATACATAAAATTATTCAACACGATCAAGTGGGATTCATCCCAGGGATGCAAGGTTTGTTCAACATACGCAAATCAATAAATGTGATACACCACATTAATAAAGTCAAACACAAGGACCATATGATCATCTCTATAGATGCTGAAAAAGCATTTGATAATATTCAGCACTCATTCATGACAAAGACCCTCTATAAGTTAGGTATAGAGGGAGAGTATCTCAACATAATTAAAGCCATATATGACAAACCCACTGCCAATATCATCCTGAATGGGGAAAAGCTGAAAGCTTTTCCTTTAAGAACAGGAACTAGACAAGGATGTCCACTCTCACCACTCCTATTCAACATAGTGTTGGAAGTACTAGCCAGAGCAATCAGAGAAGAGAAGGAAATAAAGGGCATCCAGATTGGAAAAGATGAAGTCACACTGTCCCTGTTTGCAGATGACATGATCCTATATATCGAACAGCCTAAAACCTCTACAAAAAAACTCTTGGAATTGATAAATGATTTCAGCACAGTAGCAGAATACAAAATCAACACACAAAAATCAGTAGCATTTCTTTTCTCCAATGGTGAACATGCAGAATGAGAAATCAAGAAAGCCTGCCCATTTACAATAGCCACCAAAAAAATAAAATACTTAGGAATTGAGTTAACCAAGGAGTTGAAAAATCTCTATAATGAGAACTACAATCCACTGCTGAGAGAAATTAGAGAGTATACAAGAAGATGGAAAGATATCCCATGCTCTTGGATTGGAAGAATCAACATAGTGAAAATGTCCATACTACCCAAAGTGATATACAAATTCAATGCAATCCCCATCAAAATTCCAATGACGTTTTTCTCAGAAATGGAAAGAACTATCCAGACATTTATATGGAATAATAAAAGACCACGCATAGCCAAAGCAATGCTGAGCAAAAAAAATAAATCCGGAGGCATAATACTACCTGACTTTAAGCTATAATACAAAGCTATAATAACCAAAAAGTATGGTACTGGCACAAAAACAGACGCACTGATCAATGGAATAGAATAGAGAATCCAGAAATCAACCCACACACTTACTGTCAGCTGATCTTTGACAAAGGCACCAAGCCTATTCACTGGCGAAGGGACTGCCTCTTCAGCAAATGGTGCTGGGATAACTGGATATCCATATGCAGGAGAATGAAACTAGACCCATACCTCTCACCATATACTAAAATCAACTCAAAATGGATTAAGGATTTAAATATACACCCTGAAACAATAAAACTTCTTAAAGAAAACATAGGAGAAACACTTCAGGAAATAGGACTGGGCACAGACTTCATGAATATGACCCCAAAAGCACGGGCAACCAAAGGAAAAATAAACAGATGGGATTATATCAAACTAAAAAGCTTCTGCACAGCAAAAGAAACAATTAACAGAGTTAAAAGACAACCAACAGAGTGGGAGAAAATATTTGCAAAATATACATCTGGCAAAGGATTAATATCTAGAATTTATAAGGAACTCAAACAACTTTACAAGAAAAAAACAAGCAACCCAATTAAAAAATGGGCAAAAGAGCTAAGTAGGCATTTCTCTAAGGAAGATATACAAATGGCCAACAGACATATGAAAAAATGCTCAACACCACTCAGCATCCGGGAAATGCAAATCAAAACCACACTGAGATACCATCTAACCCCAGTTAGGATGGCTAAAATCCAAAAGACTGTGAACGATAAATGCTGGCGAGTTTGCGGAGAAAAAGGAACTCTCATACATTGTTGGTGGGACTGCAAAATGGTGCAGCCGCTATGGAAAATGGTATGGAGGTTCCTCAAACAATTGCAGATAGATCTACCATATGACCCAGCTATCCCACTGCTGGGAATATACCCAGAGGAATGGAAATCATCAAGTTGAAGGTATACCTGTTCCCCAATGTTTATCGCAGCACTCTTTACAATAGCCAAGAGTTGGAACCAGCCCAAATGTCCATCATCAGAAGAGTGGATACGGAAAATGTGGTACATCTACACAGTGGAATACTACTCAGCTATAAAAACGAATGAAATACTGCCATTTGCAACAACATGGATGGACCTTGAGAGAATTATATTAAGTGAAACGAGTCAGGCACAGAAAGAGAAATACCACATGTTCTCACTTATTGATGGGAGCTAAAAATTAATATATAAATTCACACACACACACACACACACACCAAAAAAAAAAAAAAAAACGGGGGGGGGGGGCAGGGAGAAGATATAACAACCACAATTACTTGAAGTTGATATGACAAGCAAACAGAAAGGACATTGTTTGGGGGGAGGGAGGAGAGGGATGAGGGAGGGAGGTTTTGGTAAGGGGCAACAATAATCAACCACAATGTATATCAACAAAATAAAAGGTAAAAAATATATATAAATAAATAAAAATAAAAATAATAAAAATAAAAAAATAAAATAAAATAAAAATAAAAACAAAACACTCAATCACCAATGATCCCATCTTAGCTCTGAAGGAAGAGAGGAAAAAGCGGGGAGAAAGGAGAGCAGGAAAGGGAAGAAGAGACAAGAAGAGAGGAGAAAGAGAGAGAAGGCAAGAGTCAGTGGCAGAAGGAAAGGTCAAAAAAGGAGCATTTTTAACTTAACTTAGAAATTATGTGTCAAAGCCTCATGATCTAACTTTGGGATTATTTGCATTATTATCACACATTGATAGCACTGTGTCTTTAATCACAGGAACATCTTAGACATATTTCACCTCTCTCCGAGTCTCTACTACCCACATACTAAAGGAAAGTCGATCAATTCCAGAGTCTAAGAAAGGTAGACTAGGGTAGTGCAAAGGCCATGGAGGTTAGGATGCATAAGAATGGAGAGTGTAGGCTCTGCCATCAGAGAACAGGCTCTGAATCTAGGTTCTGTCACCTACTAGCTCTGTGACCTCGGGCAAGTCAACCCAACGGCTGTAAACTCAGTTTCCTAATCTATGAGGATGAGCCATAGAGACTGAATAAGAACACAAGTAAGGTGTTTAGAAGGGTACTATACATGGCATAGTGTAAATACTCAATAAATGTTCAATATTATCAGTAGATAACTAATTCTTATTCCTTGGAAGAACACAAACCATTTAAGAATCTTATGGGGAAGAAAATACATTTCCATGCAAACATAGAGAATTGTGCAAACAACTTCAGAAGGCTCATAGACCAAATCCTTAAAGTCATAACCCTTGAATCATGTGATCTCCAAAATCCTTCCTATTGCAAAAGCCTCAGAAACAAGCAATGAGGGATTTCTCTTGGCTCCAAGAGATCCAAACACAGGTCAACGACTCTTGGAATACCTTTGGCTTCCACTTGATTGGCAGGAATCTGTCAAATGAATATAAGGAACACACCCAAGGCCATGAGTCCAAAGGAAACCAGAACTGGGAAAGATTGTATCCAAAACAGCAGGTTACAGAGTCCTGCAGAGGCAAATAAATGGGCCAGAAGAGGCTTGGTTCCATACAATGCGATAAAATATACATAGTGGTCTTTGCCATGAAAACGCTGCCTCGTGCCAAGTGCCTAAGGAACAACACATAACTATAACCTATAAAGGTTTATTTTTTGACATGTTTCCAACAGTTTAAAATACAATTATAATGGAAAAAAAAAAAAAATCTGTGCTTGTTCTACTTACTCCAGCTAACAAACATAAAGAGTAAGAGGCAGTAGAGCAAGAGGAAAAAGTACTTGGAAGGTAGGTGTTCCTGATTTCACACCTGGCTCTCCACTAAAATCCCTGGGTGACCTTACAGCTTTAGTTATAAGTTTTGTTTGTTTGTTTGTTTTTCATATTATACCCATCAAGTCATATCACTTCCTCTCAAAAACATCTGCATCCCAGAAAAACTCCAAACTTATTCATAATCTTCATGATCTGCTGCCAAATTATATTTTCAACTTCATTTCCCATAACATCCCCCATTGGCCCTACTCTTCAGACCTAATATTCTACTTTCACCCTTTCAACACAGCACATAGTTTCTTACAAAGGTCATCTTAGCTCACCTAATACATCATTCTGGGGTAAACTTCCTTCCATTCTCCACCAATCAAAAACCTACAACATGGATTAACCTTGAAAACAAAATGCTAAGTGACGGAAACCAGTCACAAAATACCATATACTGCATGATTCCATTTATACAAAATATCCAGAATGGGCAACTTCACAGAGTAAAAAGTAGATTAGTGGTTGCTTAGGAGTGGGTAAAAGGAAGTAAGTCTGTGGGAAATAAGGAGTGATTGCCTATGTGTAGGTGGCTCCTTTTGAGGTGATGAAAATGTTCTAAAATTGGTTTTGGTGGGTAGTTGCACAAGTCTGTGAACATACTAAAAACCACTGAATTGTACACTTGAATTGAGTTAGTTAATTGAATTCTATCTCGATAAAGCTATTATTAAAGAAAACTTACCCATTCAACTAGGCTCTTTAAAAATCATATAAATTGATTCTCCCCTTCCTACTAGAGGCAAAATATTTCAACCGAGCCCCTTAGAATGCTATTTGTACCTCTGGTTAACACATTTCATTCCAGCTGGCAATGTAATTATCTTTGGTTATTCCCATGCCTGCTTCTCTAACTAATAGGAGTGCTTTCAAAGAAAAACAAACTTCTGTCATACGTTTCCATCCCCAGGCTTCTGCTACCCATTGGGGTCTTTTGTGCAAATTAGAAAAAAAATGGACCTCATCTTAGCATGGCAAATGGAGAACAGGATTTCAGCCCCACTTGCCCTCCTGCCCTCAAGCAAGACACAATGTGAACAGCTGTAAGCAGCGACCCTTCCTATATCCCTCCCTTTCTCACCTCCAACAGTCCAGTAAAGGACTTAACACATGGGAGGCACTCAATAAATAAATAAATACATGCAGAATGAAAATTATAGGTGTAAAACCATTTCTTACAACAAGGCACTCCCAGATTCCAGCAGGAAGCTCAGAGCATTCATATTTGGGTTAGAGGTTTGTTTGGGTTTTTTTGCAAGTTGTTTGTTTTCATATTATTGAAAATGACATAAAAAGTGTTTTTCTTACTAATTGGATTCTTGTGTGTGTACATATAAGTATAGTGAATTATTTGTATGCACATATAAGAAGCTTGTGTGTACATATAAGTATAGTGAATTACTTTTACACATTTAGCTAGTAAGGAAAAACAGAGATGCTCTTCTAATGTCAATTTACAATTCTTAAAATAGATCATGATACCACTAAAGCCCACCATTTATAGAGGGGGACAGCAAGAAAACATACTAAGAGGAGTTTTGTCATCAAGCCAGTTTTCACTAAATTCTGCCTCCTCTCAACTCCCACAGCACTTGAGCTGGCCACTGACCACTGTCTCCCTCATATAAGCAGTATGCATGTCTAAGCCCCCTCTTCTGTGCCCACCTTCACCTGGCTAACTCCACTTCCTTGAAGAAACTTACCTTCCCCCACAAACTGGCCAGGAAGAAAAAAAAAAAAAAAAAAAAAAAACCACCTAATATTCCCATAACACTTGGTAACTTTTCTTTGTGGCACCTATCACAACCATAATTGCATAATTATTTGTAAAATTATGAATGTGATGGCTTTCTCCCCAGACTAGCAGCCCTGGGAGGAGAGGGCTTGCTGTATCTGCCGGGTATCCATGGTTCCTATGAAGTGCCTGATACCTGGTTATGATGGACCCTCGAGAACTACTTGTTGACTGAATTAACGAACCCCTCCACTCAGAGTAGTCAGAGTTTGAAAACGGGAACTGGGTCTCTAATTCATTTTGGTGTCTGCTACTGTGCCTAGTTCAGTGTCTAACACATAGATAACATCAAATAATTAACATACGAATGAATAAATAAACTCCACAATGGGTCATTTAATGGGGATTAAAGAGACTATCCAGGGCGTGTTAATGGTTAAATAAATGCACAGAGTGGGTTAACAGTTAAAGAGGTAGCCAAAAGGCACTGGTAGAATTACGCGGCCATGAGAAAAATCAGAGTCCACATACCATGCAACAAACAAAAGGTCATAAGTTGAAACATGTTTCCCCTGTGGAGAGAGACTTGACCACACTCACTCCCCAGCAGCCTCCTCAAACGGCTTCCCCTGCCCCATGTGAGACAACGTGAAAAGCCATTCTGCCAAACCCAGTTCTGGTAGACACCAATGGCAGGCCCCCCTGAGGGGTTCTGAGAATCTGTAGGATGGGCAGAAAACAATCTGTGCACATACAGAGGGACACTAGCACATGCCAAACCCTGAGCAAGACACTGGAAATACACATTCCAGTGCAGAAAGCCTGCTGGGAATCTAATTGTAGAGTTAAATGATAACAACCGAAAACCCAAAGAGCTAAATGATAATCATGATCTGATTAGATGAGGATTCTAACAACAAAAAATACCTGCAATCATTGGAGAGTTATCCAAATCTATCTAGCTGCCATCACTTTGGGGCACAAGAGCAAGGTTGGAATCCCATCTCTCTCTTATTGGCTGTGCAGCCTTGGGAAATTACATGAGCTCTCTGTACTTATGTGTGTCTTTATCTGTAAAATGAGGATTATGATAGAACTCAGTTAAATGTGAGCTCTGATTAATAATCAGTGACTAAGCCTGTGGGGGCCAAAAAACTGCCTGATAGCATGGCAAACATTAGAAAAGAAGTACCCTTACATTCAACCTGAGTCTAAGTGATTCTTCTACAAAGATTAAAACTCAGGCCTAGTGAAAGGTGATGATTTATAACTAAACAATATCCTTCAAGCACTGGGTGATAAGCCAGTTTCTTACGGCAAAAACATTAAATACCACCTTGATATAGTGAATCTGTCTGCCTGAGATAGAACAGATAAAATGTAGGACATGACCCTCTCTTTCACACATACCTCTTCCTTTAATGTGAATCAATCTGTCAAGTGAACAGTATCAAAGGACTGGCCTGAGGTAGGTGAGTCTTTTTGAAAAGGAAACAGCTGAGGTCCTATGGAGGGTCTTCTCACCTTGAGGGTAAAAGAGTTCTTAATCATTGGCTTTTATCTATCTATCTATCTACCCAACTGTCTATCCACTATCTAACAAAGGGAAACAGTTAACTCCTTTCTTTTTACAGAGTGTACCACTTTTTTTAAAAGGCGCTGAACAAGTATATGGCAGGTAAGTGAGAGACCTTGATTTTAGTACTAGTTTTGTCACTAACTAGCAGACAGACTTGGAAAGGTTGCTAAAGTCTTCTGTGCCTCTATTTCCCCATCTGTCAAGTGTGGGTTTGGCCAAGATCTCCAAGGACCCTTCCAGCTTAGTAAAAAGCTAATATTCTAAACAAGCAGGAGAAGGACAAAAAAAAAAAAAAAAAATGCAGGATGGTCAAGCTAGCTATTTCCAAAAAGTTAAAGTGTTGTTTCCTCCACAAGCCCTGGTTTTAAATGCAAGACATATGTCACTGTTTAAAATCACCCATATTCCTGTCTTTGATGGTGATAAAGTCTACCACCAGATGCCAACAAATTTTTGCTTAAAAACAGGCTATGTTTAGGAACAATCCTCTGAATTAATACTCTAATTCACAAAATTGGTTTGGCTGAGATAACACTATCTTCTTTCTGCAATTATTAGGCTCCAAAAGGTTTTGGGTTTTGTTTTTTTTTTAATTCCCTTCCTAACAACATTTCATTTGAAAACCGACTGTTAAATAAATCTGCAGTTTCTCCTGTGGCAAAGGGATAGCAATTGGAGGTCGTTCTACAGTTTAGCCCAAATGACTTTAAATTTCACACAAGATTATTACAAGATGACAGAGGAGAACATTGAGAATTTTAACAGTAACGTCATGCTATCCATGCTCCACAGAACACAAGTCTGGGAAATAGTCCACAAAGTGGTTCCATTATAAAATAAATCTGATAAAACCTGAATTTAACATAAAGGAAAGGAAAGTTGCAGTTATTGCTTTTACCTATAGGACTTCTCAGATTTAAACAATAAAGATGCATGAAGAAATGGGTGTATGTAATAGCAAGGCATTCCCAAACTGATTTGACCATTTCTGGAGGTAGCATAGAGCACATTCTAGGAGATGCTACCATGGGAGACAACTGATTATGAGAAGGATATAGTTTCATACCTGACAGCATCCCTACCCCTGAGAGTTAAGTTCTACAATCTGATTAGGAACTTATATGTTTAACTCTATTTATATCTACACCAGATTTACATATTAACTAATATGTTTAACTCTATTTTTATCTATGCCAGATCTATTTTATAATAGATATGACAGTAACCAACTAAAAGCTTTGACAGTCAAAGTGATTTCAATTTCTTGAGACTTTCTTGGAATGTAGAAGGAACTCCACTCCAGAAGGCTGGGTTCTCCTTCTGCTACAGATACCCTCTGTGAGATTAGACAGTGCTAAAGGGAACTTTCTTCCCTTCCTCTCTCTTTTCCTTTCCAATTACTCATAGGCCTAACTCAGAATCAATTTTCTTTAAGGCAGAGAGACAATGCAAAGATGTCAGGCCCAGAGCTCATGAGGGAATGAAAACTAATCCTATCTAACGGAAAGATCCTGCACTGTGTGTCAATGCTTTTCTGGAGGCCTCTGTATTCTCATATGCATAGTGAGGTAAGCAAGCAGGTTTCACGTTTTCATTTCTCACGATTCCATGACTTTTAGGGGTGGCTCATCCTGATCTCTGAAGATAATTCCAAGGTGGAATTACATCAGCAAGATGACAAAAAAGGCATTTCCAGTGCTCACCCCCTCACAGAAACACCAACTTTTACAACTATCCACATGTAAAAATACCTTCACAAGAGCTAAGGAATCCAGAGGAGAGATTACAGCACCCAGGTGGGACATAGAAAGAAGAAAAGACACACTGATGAGTGTAGGAAGGACAGTTTCACATTACCTATGGCCCCTCTCCCCAGAATCCCCGCAGCACAGCGCTGAAAGAGGTAACCTCCAGATGAGGGAAGGGCAGTAAAGTGAGCACCCACTTCACTATCGACCCCAGCACCAGACCCATCCCTAAAATGAAGTCAGTATGTCGAAAAGATACCTGCACTCGCATGCTCATTACAGCATCAGTCACAACAGCCAACAGATGGAATCAACCTAAGTGTCCATCAAAGCATGAATGGATAAAGAAAATGTGGTATGCAGTGGAATGTTATTCAGCCTTTAAAAAGAAGGAAATCCTGTCATTTGTGACAACATAAATGAACCTGGAGGACAAAATGCTAAACCAGGCACAGAAAGATAAATATAGTCAGCCCTTTGTATCCATGAGTTCCACATCCCTGGATTCAACCAACTCAAATGGAAATTATTCAAAAAAATTATTGCATCTGTACTCAACACATACAAGCTATTTTTCCATGTCACTATTCCCTACCCAATATTGTATAGCAATGATTGACATAGCATTATATTGTATTAGTTATTATAAGTAATTTAGAGATGATTTAAAGTATACGGGAGGATTTGCATATGTTATATGCAAATTTTATATCATTTTATGTCAGGAACTTGAGCATCTTGGGTCCCAGAACCAATTCCCCATGGATACCAAGGGAGGTCTGTGCTGCATGATCTCATTTATACATGGAATCTAAAAAAGTTAAGCTCAGGAGCAGAGAGAAAAATGGTCGCTACCAAGGACTGGCCAGAGGTGGGGATGCAGGGCAATAGGGAGATAGGGAGATATTGTTCAAAGGGTACTAAGATAAGGTGATGCAAATAAATAAGTTCTAGAGATCTAACGTATAGTATGGTGACTATAGTTAATACTGTATTGTACACTTGAAATTTGCTAAGAGAGTAGATCTCAAATGTTCTCACCACACATAAAAAAGTTAACTATGGGGGCTGACTGGTTAGCTCAGTTGGATAGAGCATAATGCTGATAACACCTAGGTCAAGGGTTTGGATCCCTGTTCCAGCCAGCAGCCAAAAAAAAGACACCGGGGTCCTGAGGCAGGAGCCAAGGGAAGCCGAACCCAGCTGCAACCAAGTAAACAGCACACCAAAAACACTATTTCCATGCAGGTAGCCCACCATCGCCACCACAATTGCCATGGCTGTAGCAAAAGCAGCTAGTCGCCATAGCAGTAGTCACAGCCTCTGTGCAGATGGCACGCCAGACACTCGACTGCACTGACAAAAGGAGAGCCACCAGCAGAGATCCAGAGTAACAGAAGAAGGATCTGCTCTACAATAATAGTGGGTTACCAGAATATACCTCTCTCAATACCAGGCAGATCATCTAGGCAACAAGTCAACATAGAAACAGTTAATTTAACAGAAGGAGAGAACAAATCCATGGTTATTGGTGGGAGGGAATGGGGAGAGATTGGATGAGTAGCATAAAGAATAAGCATGATTTGTAATAATGCATATGCTAATAAAAAAGATAACTGTGATGTGATGGTATATTAATTAGCTTGATTAGCTTGATTGATTAGCATCATTTCACAATGTACATGTATAACGAAATATGGCCTAAACCTTAAATATATGCAACATTTATTTGCCAATTATATCTCAGTTAAGGTACAAAATTTAAAATAAAATAAAATAAAAACTTTTCACAGACAGAAAAAGAGGGAGAGAGACATTTCCAAGGATGCAATCCCATGCCCAAAGACTGCTGCTTGAATAACTCCACTACTTGCACATGTTCTAGGGTATTGTTGTTATTTTGCAACCATGGCACGTAATTTTTATCCAGCAAAATGCACATTATGGTGCCTCATCAGGTCACTTGGTAAAAGTGACAGTAAATTTAAAACCACCTTGACACGGCAGAGAGCTGAAAGAGGGCAGCCACGATGTGGAAACACAGTCAGCAGCCACCGCAGTATTGCTGGTGGCATCCCAACTTGTCATAATGACCTTCTACAGGAAAGATATTTAAACATCCAGATCTATTGCCCAGCATATAATGTATTCCAGGAAATACTCTCTTGCCTAAACACACCCAGATTTATTTTTAATTGCAGAGGACAAGAGTGTTTTTTAATATTGGCTCCTAGGAAAAAGAAGAGATAGAGAAAAGTAAGATTTATGTCTTTAAAGAAAAAAAAATCAAAAACACTTCTATTACCCTTAAAATTTGTCTGATAGAAAAATAAAGAGGACTCAATAGCCCTTTATTTGTCCTCTCTTTAGTCCTCTAAAGAGGACTCTTTATAATCCCTCCACAAACATGCAACATTTCCTGCCTCTGTTCCTCCTGTTCTTCCTCTCTCTCACCCAGACAAAAACGTAAGCCCCTTCAAAAGACATTCATTAGAATGTACTAGGGGACTTGCTCCTCTGTCCATTTTATGTACAGAGCATAGAGACAATAAAGGCCTCACTCACTCACTCACTGGGGCTAGAACCTGGATCCCATCTACAACACAGCTCTCCAAAGGGCCTAGATGGTGGCCCAAGGACAGCAGGAGGGAAACACGAAAAAGCAAGCGCAGCTCCTACCCTTCACACAGCCTGGAAAGTCTCTTCCCCTTTTCTGCCAGGCCAAATTCTACCCAGCATGCAGGTACCAGATCAAATCCCTCCTCCTCCAGAAAGCCTTCTTTCATTTTCTCCACACTTACCTCCAATTCCAACCAAAACTGATGTCTCTCTCCTCTCATAACCTCAAATCTCTCAACTATATCTCTGAGTGTTTTGCATGCCTATCTCCAATAACATTAACTGTCTATTAAAAGGCATTAATTGTCACCAATCTGATTCTCTCAAAATCAAAACCACTTAAGGGAAGAGGCTGTGTCTGGTATAATTCAAGAAATATAAAGATAAAATTTTTCTAAAGAATGAATTAAGGCTAGTATATAAATATTATACAGCAGAGAATATAGTAAAGATAAGACAGGGACATATGAAGAATTCCAGGCTAGAAGTTCAGTGCGCCTGTATCAGATATAAGATAAAGACCTTCAAACACAGAACAATATGAGTGACTTAAAAGAACAGAGGTGGTAACATTATACTGAGCATAACCTATGAGTCAGGCAGACCCTTAAACATTTTCCAGTATTAACTCTTTTAATCCCCAAAGTAAGCCTTCAGGCAGGTACTGTCGTTACCCCCATTAGATGAGGGGATGACGAGGTAAATGAATCACAGAGTTCATGCAAGTGGCCCAAGCAGATAGAATTGGCTTCGAACCTCAGCAAAGACACTCCAGCAAATGTGCTTGACCATCATGCACTACTGCTTCTGCAGAAGACTGCCAACATCCTGCCCAAAGGAAGAAGGACGTGGTACTTTCTAGAACCCAGTCAAAGGAGGTCATTTACAAAAGGGCCCAAGAAGTACAGGGCCCATACAAGTAAGGGAAATGTAAGCATAAACATCACACTCAAAGGTCTGAGCCTTCATGGAAACATGAAACTCCTGGAGTGCAAGAGGGGACGACTGAAGCCACTAAACAGGCTGCAGGCTTTTCTGATTTACCTGACTTCCTCAAACTGAAACCTGCTCATTCTTCACTAAGAGCAGCAAGGCTGAGGGGCCGAGCCCGTGGCGCACTCGGTAGAGTGCTGCGCTGGGAGCTCAGCAACGCTCCCGCCGCAGGTTCGGATCCTACATAGGAATGACCAGTGCACTCAGCTGGCTGAGTGCTGGTCACGAAAAAATGACAAAAAAAAAAAAGAGCAGTAAGGCTGAACTTCTAACTGTACGGTTGTTTCTTGAGTGAAGGAAAAGTGGTTGTAACCTTGACTGTTAACATTAGAAATGCTGATGCTACTACCTTCATGATGAGTCCACTGGCATTTTCCTTCTAGAAAAGGTCAAAGGCCTTTTAGCAAAGAACTAGGTGGGAAAATCAAACTTGAAGGGTGAAAGAGAGCATCTTGTGGTCAATCATAATGATACTTAATTCTCAGAGGAGGAATTCTGTGGTAAACAACCTCTTGATTCTGTGCAAAACATTTTTAATTTCATGCCCTGCTAATCACACAGCTGTTAAATTTCCCTTCCCATCAGTTGTAAAAAAAAAAAAAAGATAATAATTATAATAATAATTTAAGAAACGGTTGGGCCTCAAACAAAATTTGAGCCTAATGAATTTTCCCATCAGGAATTAATAATGTAGTGGATGGTGAAATTGCCTGGATTCCGTTGATATAAACTTATATTAGACTATTATAAGTATCAAAGTATAAGGCTCTGAACATCAAAAACTTGTGACGTGCCAGCCACAGAAGGTAGTCTACATTGCATTCTCAGACAAGCCTGGCACCTGATGTTTCCTAGCAACAGATTTTAACAACTTTTTTCCTTTCACTGTGACCTTATCTCCTCTCGGCCACAACAGGCACTATACACATACAAGTACTGAATAGACTTGGCTTTATGGGCTTGCTGATCCGGAGCCTGGGGAAGAGAAAACCAGTATGTTCATACTGCAAACATGCTGATCTAATCGATAAGGGGACATAGAAAAGAGGCTATTGCTAATGCTACAAATCAAAACAAGAGCTGAGGAGTAAAGGATGGGGGAGGATTTTTAAATATTTGGGGACAAGAGAAAGAGGAAGTCCAAGAAGTATGGTAGTGAGAGTGAACCAACTGTGCAGGAGAGAGAGGCGAATGAGCAGGAAAGAAAACTCCAGAAGGAAAGTGGCCCGAGAAATACCCTGTAAAGAAGGGAACAGATGTACAATAGGAAATAAAATAAGCATAATCAGATGGACCAGAGCATTAGCAGAGGATCTTCAAAGTAGATATTCTCATATTTCTACACGCCACTTTCCCCATAACCTCAGCTATAAAACACCACAGGAAATGCCTAGAGTATCAACATACTGGCCCCTCATCTGGCAAGTTCCTACCCTAGAGCTCATTTGCTAGAATCCTTTCAGTGTTAAATGTGTGCTCAAACACCACCTACTGCAGGAAGCCCCTCCCCCATACCGACACCCACAGAAATCCTCCTACAGGTCCCCACAAACCTGCTATCTGTACCTCTCCTTTGTCACCTAGTACAATTTGCTTTGTACCACAGCTAGTTACTTATGTGTCAATGTCTCCCATTGAATGTGAACTCTGACAGGAAAGGATGCACATTTAGCGATATTTTCATTCCTCAGTGACAGGCCTGGGCTTTGCAGAGTAGGCACCTGAGGAAAGGATACGATTTCTTAAGAAAACCTAGAAGACACTTCCTTTTTTAGGTACTCATGTTAAAGAAAACATAATTTTAAGCATTTATAAATGTACCCATAACAATTGCTCTATAAACCCTTGTAAATGGCAACTACTACTGATATTTCATGGCTCTTCTCAAGTTCACATGAGAAGTTCAGAACATGAACATTATATTCAAAATCTTTATCATGGTCTCCCTGGAGAAAAAATTACAGTATAAATGTAACATTGCTCTTGTGACCTAAGCTCAAAACTATTGGTGTGAGAATCATTTCCAGGAACCAAAAAGAGCTTTCCTGAAATCTCAGCATTCCTTCAGCCCCACCCATCACTCCACATCTCATTGAAAACTAAGAGCATTTCTTTCATGCCTCATCATTAATGAAAACAACATGAGTCAACTGTACAGAAACAAGCAAAACAGCAACAATAATTTACTATGAATATCACTGTATCTGTATAGCACTTTATATACCCACTATCTCATTTGATCTGTTCCATGAGCTTCTGCAGGAAGAGGAAATGGAATAATTATTTTAGGAATGAGAAAACTCAAGTGCATAAGATATGATTTGCCCAAGAACACACAGCTAGTAACAGACTGGCAGGATGTGATTCAGGATTCAAGATTCCTCATACGGACTTTAGTGTATTTATGCAAAGTCGACTCTCTTACCTAAAGTGTTTACTGGGCACAAGAAGTTGATGATGAAGCCCCTGATTCTTACATGAATGAAAAGTTATCTAACTGAGATAGGGCATCAGATGGGCTCCATGAGAGGGAGGAAGGGAGGAAGGAATCACTTTGGGCTAAGATAGGTAGTTAAATTCCCTAGAAAACAGGGGTCTTGAATGGTACTTCAAAGCAGTACTAATCAAAGTGAGCCCACAAACTGACAGTTTCAACATCATCCGTGAGCATAAGAGAAATACAAATTCTCCCACACTTCCCCAGGCATACAGAACCATAACCTCTGAGGGTGGGATTCCCCAGCTGATTCTGACACTTGCCAAGTTTGAAAAGTGTTGCTTGAAAAGTTAAGATGGAACCTGGGCAAATGGCATGAAGGTAATAGGCACGTACCAGGAAGGGAAAAAAACCAATGTTAAAAATTAGGAGGCCAGGAGGCCAGAAAACTTGAAATATGTCATAAAGAAGGTCTAGAACAATGGGCTGAAGAGGAGGAATCCTGTGAGAAGCTGGTGCGAAGAACTACAATGAAGTCCTGCCATGGAGAAGGCTGAATGCAAGTAGAGCAGCGCGACGTAAGCACGCGCACTCCGGGATAACCCAGACCCATGTCTTGGAACTTATGGGGAGAGACATGTAAATGTAAGGAACATGAGGTCATGTCTTCATTCAGAACCAGAGTCACAGGACATTCAGAGGCTCTTCAGAGGAGAACTTCAAGTACAAACTGGAGGGAAAGGAACCCACCAAAGGTCCAGGATGTTTTGAGCACCAGGGAGGCACCCTGGATTCATCGTCCTCACCTATAAAGAAGAGATTAATAATCCTGACTGGGTCGGATTGTTGAGGGGACAAATGGGGTAATTTGACATGATGGCTCCTAACCCCATGCCTAGCATGAGGTATGCACTCAATATAATCTCCTGCTTTTCTTTCCCTTGCAGGCCAAAGCAGGGGGGAAAAAGACCTCGAGCCCTCTCTACGGCGAGCAGGTAAACTGTGACTTTAACCATGTTTTCTCCTAATACGTTCTCAGGGCAACTGGCTAGGGAGTTCTTGTGGTTGGTAACTGTCACTCTCAGGCACATTCCATTTCAAAACCTGAAGCTTCTCCACTTCTTGCTTCTCACTCTTGCTTTGTCAGAGGGGCTGCAGCTCCACAAGTTTGTTGTCTTGGGCACAGCTCTTGGACTAAATGACACATCACAATTTCTATAGGCAAACGTGCTCATTTCAGAATGGGACTTTTGGCTGTCCTGAGAATGGATCTTGTTCTACTCTGAGATGATCACCACTCAGCAAAAGCACGATTCACTGGAAAATGGAAACAAATCAGTGCAGCTCGTTGGCTGGAGGGGCTCTCCTGGAGTGTCTTGGAGGGGATGTCAAGTGGGACTGCTCAAAGGAAAAAAAAAAAAAAAACAGGCTCCAGAGTCAAAGAAAGCAAGATGATTGCTGCCCCGCAGAACTTTCTAAAAGACAGGGCATGCTAGTGAACACTGTCAACACCCAAGAGGGCCCAGAAGAGGCAGCGTTTTCCAAGCTTATGTGGCCACTCTTTCTGGAGTGGTGCCTCCTTGGACTAGTATTTATAAACGATGCATTAAAAAATGATGAGTTAAAGCGTAATAAAGGTAAGTGTACTGTACTGAATTACGTTCCCTCAAAACTCCCTGAAACTTGAATTGTGTCCCCCAAGTTTTATGTATTAGAAACTCAGCCCCCACTGTGACTGTTAAGAGGGTGGGAAATTCTATTATGGTAATTGAAAGGTGGGGCCTTGAAGAAGTTATTAGATTGTAGGACCATGCCATAGTGAATGGATTAAAAATGGTGGTCAGGGGCATGGTTCTGAGGGTTATAAAAGAAGAGGAGAGTCTGTCTCTTTCTCTCTCTGCTTCCACCATCTTGCAATGTGAGACCTCTGGGTACTGTTGCCACCACCAGATGGAATTTGGACTTCCCAGCCTCAGAAATTGTAAGCAATAAATTTTGTTTTCCTTTATAAATCACCCAGTTCCATGTATTTTGTTATAAGCAACAAAAATGGACTAATACAGTAAGGCAGGGATCATCTATTTGCCCACAGCTGACCTGTAAAAACACTATGAAGATACTTTTGTTACGCTGTACACATTAAGTGAGTTAATGACACATGCTCAGAATAGTACCTTACTCAGGAAACATTTAGTAAAATACCAGGGAGTTTAGAAGTGGCCATGTCAAAATTTTACAGATTTATGTTATGTTTTCCCTTCAATATGCTATCCTTTAAAAATTGCTCATCCGTTCAGAAAATATTTACTGAGCTCATAGATGAACCAGGTGTGACTCCAGGTCCGTGGGAAACAGAGGGCAACAAGACACACAAGGCTCTGAATTCAAGGTCCTTGTACTCTAGCAAGGACAGAAAGGAGGAAGAAGGGAATAGATACAAAAGTAAAATAAACAAACAAGATAGCAAACATGCTGTTTTTTGTTTATTCTCATATTCATATGTCATATTCTCTAGCCAAATGATACATTATACTGCTATACTTTGATCAAAACTATGCACAGAATGCTTTCTGTTTTATTTACAACTGTATTTTTAGAGTTCAACATTTGTTCAGAATGTTTTGCCTCATCTCACCAATTTCTTCAGGGAATGAACAAGGAATCACTCCTGGATTTTGTATAATTATCCTATACATGGGATTTTGCATCATCCATCTTCATCCCGGCCCCCTAAACCCAGTGGTTGATATACGGCTTAAATAAAGAATGCTCCTGACTTAGCACTCAGCTGTTGTTTCTGGAATCAGACAGTTTTTATGAGATTTGTTACAAAAGGAGCTTTTCACTACAAGAAAGAGTCAGTGTCAATCACAAAACTGTAGATTTGACCATTCTCTCCCTTCTGGATTTCAACCATTAAAAGAGTTAAACTAATACTATAATTTGCTTCCTGAGGAACTTTGGAAATGATGCGTCAGCATGTAGCAATCTAGCCATCCATCTTGCTTCCATTCCCATCGTTAATGTTTCTTTTAATCCATGAAAAGTATTTTCTTCAATTTGGTTTTGTTATGTTGATACTTAAGGCTTTTTGATAGGGTTATTAATTCATACCCCTTGATCATTTGTTGTTCTTACAGTCTTTGCCATAATTTGTAACTCACAATGTTTTATTTTCCTGCTCCACCAAAACTGGGGATAGACACAGGGACATGCCATGCAAAGTAGATCATGGTGGGGTAGAAGAATGAAGAATGAAAAACAACAGATGAATTAACATTGCAAGTTCTGGGTGTCCACCCTCCTCCCCAAACTGATTGAAACTCATTAGTTTTAAGAACTAAAATTTATATCCTTGACCAGAAGCACTTAAAACACCTGCCAAAGCATCTTTACCTTCCCCTGTGTGGACTTGCTCTAAATAATGTTCTTTGCTGATGCAAAAGTCTCCTAAGTTAGAAAAATAAGCTTATTAAAACAAAAATGGTGTAAAGATTAAAATCAGACACAGATTGGGTATCAGTTAGTAGATCTTATCTCAAATCTCAGTATGGAGAATCCTCTGCCACTAAACGAACTCTGCGAGGCCAGAGTAGCCACAATATGGCAGCACAGTCACCCACTGGAAACTCGCAGGAAATGAGCCACAGAGTCAGAGAATGATGACACTAGTTCAACTAGTGTGGTGGTTACCAACAGGGAGGCAGGTTAAGCAGTGGAACCTTTCATTTAAGTGAAAAAGGACATAAAACTCTCAATTTTAACAAATCAATAGCAGAGCTGCTGGGCTTGAAAGGCCCAGAGCCCTCACTGCCCACTCCACACACCATCATCAGAGGCATGACTTCTACCCAGAACCCTAGGGCTCCTTAGAGCACAAGTTTAAAATTGCACTGATCTAACCTAATTTCACCATTAAAAATTCTTCAGAGGAAACAGAGGCACAGAGATTAACTGTGGTCCGTGGACATAGAGCCAATAAGTAGCATAGCCATCAATTTTCCTAGAAGAAACCATGTTGTCTTTTCCCAAATATATAATATTTATGTTCTAAGATTATGCCCTTTTAGTAGAATGAAGTTAGTATAATCGGTGTGACAAGCAAAATATAAAAGTGTGTCCAAGGTCAAATAGTGACCACTAGCAAATAAGGACATCTAAATGATACCCTTAGACACCCAGCTTGGAGAGAAACAAACATCCATTCTGTAAGTTAAAGTTTCATGGAATGGTTCTGCATTGAAAACAGCAAAATTGCAGTAGAGGATTTTTTTTAGCTACTATACATAAATGTGTCAGGCACAAAACCAAGCCACTCTAAAATAATGTGAAATCCATTCAGTTTTAAGTACGGAAAAACACAGCAGCACTTGTGTGAGGTGTGGGAGACACGTAACCCCCAAATGTGCTCTTTGGGTTAGTAACTTGAACTAGGAATTCACTCAAAAAGTGTGAGAAGCCTACAAGAGTGTTGAGCAAAAGACATTGTGAGACACATTTGATATAATAGTCATATGAATAACAAACTGTCACATCAAACTTTTCTGAAACGTGGGAACACTTTGACACTTCATATTTTTAAAACTGACATTTTGATTCATTACTGTAAATAGCACTTTGGGTTAAATATTGTGACAAGGAACAGATCATATATATATATATGTACATATATATGCACTCTATATATTACATGTGTATATTTTTTCTAGGTCTGTAACATTTTATAATATACAAAACCTTTTCCTACAGTGACCGTTTGGGCTAGTATGTAAACAGGCTATTTCTCTCCTAAACTACCCATTTCTTTGGAAAATATGCAGATGGGTTTTCTTTATTCCAAAGAAAGTCTACAAAGCAGAGTAATCTCAAGAGTAACAGGATGACTTCTAAAGAGATTCTGAATAAGCCTGTGAATTTCCAGCAAAGGATTTTATAAGGGTTGTTTTTACTTACTGCACCTGAGTTCCTAAATCATCATTGTCACAAACATACATAAAACACCTCCCTTGTCTTCAGGGTGCTCCCAATTTACTTGGGGAAACAGACACACACACACACACACACACACACACACACACACACACACACACACACACACACACACATGAAAGCACACGTTTGAGGCAAGAAAGGTAGAAAGTTATGCTTTTTTGTTCTTTTCTTTTGTGCATCAATTATAGTAAATAACATGTTTCCAGGGCCACTGTTCACAGTAAACTGATTAAGCTGAATTCAGCAAAGTATGGATATTAATGGGGGCTGAAGAAATTCAGAAAGTTTGCAAGAATGCGCAGATTCCCAAGACGAACTTTCTTCTCAGAGAACACATAAAGATAGTGTTTAGTTTCCATTTAACACCAAATAATCATTTTCTAACTTCTCTCTTTACCTGCAACTCTAAAACAAACCCTAAAATATCCATCCTTTCCCCCCAAACATCCAAGTTTCAATTTCTGTAATTTTCTTTGGTAATTATAAAGTTATTATGTACTATCAAAGTATAGAATACTTTATAAAAAGACCACAAGCTCATCACACACAGATACACACACGCACACAAAATACAGAAATAGACCCGCACGCATACTTGTCATATGTATTCAACTTTCTCTCTGGACATTATGCCATTATTATTCTACTCATCCTCCTCCTTAAACACCTGGAAAGATACAAAAAGGAAACATGAGATCTATATATAACAAGATATTATACTCACTACAAATCAGCTTTGCCTCTGTACTGAAATTTAAATTAGGCAAAGGTTTCTCTCTTAGCACGTACATAAAAAAGACTGTTCCACAAAAAAGACTGTTCCACATTTGTGATTTTTCAAAAAGGATGCAGAATGCTATCAATCTAACTCATTCCAATCCTATAAAGTTAGAAAAGCATAAAGGATATCATCTAATGAATATGACAAATATTGAGAAAAACCTACAAAATATCACTATCAACCACAATCTGGGTTTTAGGGGTAACATTAAAAAATTCCTGCGTCCTTCTTTAACTTTTAAAAAACAGTCTAGTTTTGTTCTTTGTTAAATTAGTCAATTCACTTAGGACAGAGAGACTTTTCCCCACGTTCTAAATGTACCCAAATTTGTTAAAAGTTAAAGGAGTCTTACAAACTATTTCAAAGCTTATTTCAAATTTTAAAAATTAAGGAAAATTGAAATGCAATATTTCCCTTTCGTATGATGAAAAAAATTAGCTGAAGTATTGTCCAAGCATAACACTGTTTGAACCTGAGGTTTCATAGTTATTTTCCCAAACTCTTAAGTGGGTAGGATTCAACCTAAAAAGGTTGAAAACTCCTCAATAGAAGGCTGAACCATTGTTAACAAACAAGACCTCTTCCATGAGTACTGGGGAAGAAGAGAATTAACACTACAATATTTGGAGAAGGATGATCTAGACGCAGATCGAATCTCCACCACTTATTCCTTGAGGTGAATTTCAGCAGTCACAAGACTTCCATTTCTTCATTGTAAAATGGAGAAAATAGTAGACAATATACTGGATTTTATAAAAATTAAATAAGAATATACAAGAATTCTTAACAGAATCTAAAATGGTGAGAACACTGTTTTCCAAAATCATAATTTAGCAACTTTTACCAGAAATTAATAAAAAGTTTAAGAAGACATCTGAATTCAACTAAGTTCAACTCAACAAAAATTTACTGGATGCTCATCCTATGTGTTTAGGGCTCTGCCAGATGCCATAATTGAAAGGCAGGGTGGGAAAAAAGAGGAAGGGAAAAAGGGCCATCTATGTCAAGATTTCTATCTCTGAGGACCCTGTACTCTTGTGGAGGAGACAGCATTTCACATATGAATTACCAGAAGAATTCTGGACATTTTATAATAAAGTACAAAAAATGTATGGTACCAGCAATGAATGGCTCTTATGGGAGTCTTAGGTGAGGTGTTATGTGAGGTCAGAAAAATGTTCAGAGCAACAGAGAACATGACATTATTTTTTCTCTGCCCCTTTAAGCATCCACTTCTCAATGAACCAATCTGTGGAATCTGATAGAAAAGCTTTGCCCAGAAGAGTCTCTGCAGGTGGGCACTGCTGTGGCACCTTGGGCATTGACACTGGGCGTCTTATCCCCCTCGTTTTCTCTTTCCTTCCTGCATGTTGAGCTACACACCCTTTCTTCACCTTCTCTGCCCCTCCTAGGAACAGCAGTATGCTGTGCCTGTCCATCCACAGCCCCTTGGGGGCTGACGAGGGTGCTCAGGCAGGGGTCAGTGTGGCACAGCTGGAACATCACAGGGCTGGGAACCAGGAGACCTGAGTTCCCACCCCAGCCTTGTCCCTACTTCACTCTGTGACCTTGAGCATGTCACTTCCACTCAATGGGCCTCTGTATACTCACACATTAAAAGAGAGCAGAGGATATTTAAAAGCCCTTCTTGCTCCTAAACATTCAATGTCCATGTCCTGACATAGTTTCCAAGAGTTTCCAAGTGACAACTGGGAGCTCACCAGTCACACACCTCCTCAAGAGTCACTGACATGACCACATCAACAGTTTCTATTGTGGGGAAGGTCAGGGACTCCTTCAGAAAATAGCTGATCTAAACAGAGCTCAAGAAGTGCCATGGCAACACTGCTTGCGAACTGCCAGAGGTAGGGAGGAAAAGCAGCCAATATGCATGCACGGCTGCCACGTTTCAGAACAGCACTCAAACCTCGTTAATATCAGCTTGCTTAATACCGAGTCCCACAGATCATACACTATTTTTGCTGTGTATTTAACAGATTTGTGTATTGTCTTCCCTGCCAGCATTTGCACAGTCCTTTGTTCACAGTCCAGTACAGAGGACTCTGCCATTGGAAAGCCTTCAGGACCTTAGGCTACCGGGTTAACTCAGGAGAAGGAGGAAGAGGGAGAAGCAAAAGAAATAGAAAAAAAATGAATAAGCAGAAGAAAAAGATACTCACTGGGGTCACGGTTAGCTAGAGGAGAGAATAAGATGTAACATGAGCAAGTAAAAGCCAATACTGCAAACACTCAACAATGAGGCACCCAAGTCCCAGGTCTCCAAAGACTCAGAGATGTATGTATGAAGAAGAGAGTGGGAGAGTTGAGTCCTCCATTATACTCAGCCGACCACAGGCCCACCCACCCCAATTTTGATCACAACCTGAGCTTATTTTCACTGTCCCCACAATCCATGCCTCTTAGAACAGCTGCACATGCCACTCTGCAGAGCCCTGCCTGTGCCCATATTCTACAAAGTAAGCACCTACCCATTATGGGTAGCCTTTCAGAGCTTCTAGGCAAGGGCTTTACCAAATATCCTGTTTATAAATGTCTCCCTCACGTAGGAATGGTAATTCTAGCTTTTGATGATTGACCAAACTAAACTATGTGAAAGCACTTGTCACAGGGCCTGCCATAGAGGATACCCAAGAATATCTGCTTGTTTCCATCTGTTTAATATAGCAGCAGTGCCACCTTTATTCCCAGTGGTCTCCATAGAAAGAAAGAGTCCCGCCTTGGCCTGCTGAGTGGTAATCAGGGACTCAGGCACAAATCATCTCTCCGGTGCTTGGTCAGATGTGGGTGCCATTCTCAGATGTGCCACTAACTAGGCAGGTAAATTAGGGGAAGTCATTCCTTCCCTTGGGTTTTTCTTTTCCAGTTCTGAAATTGTATAAGCCTGTAATTCTCCTATCCATCTCAGAAATAAGCAATAAGCAGAGGGAAAAACTGTTGAAGAACATAGCCATGTGCTTCTTTATTAAGCACTATGTCTAGGGCACCATTCCAAGAGCTACAGGGAATTCAAAGAAGCAGAAAAGAGTCCTCAGATTCAGACCCCTAACAATATGTGTAAGGAGGAGGGGGAGAGGAGAGGAAACATGAAAGATGGAAATACAAAGTAAAGTTTAATTATAAAACAAAGTCCAATGCTAAGACTAGATTCCAGAGCCAACGGGTAGACAAGGAAGGCTTCCCTAGGAGAAGGGACATGTGCTGGTCCTGTCCTTCAGATAGGAGACAAGGCCCACACAGGTGAACTGGAGGAAGGTGCATTTGATAGAAGCTGGCTCTCTGCAGCAGGAGGGCCATCAGTATCTGGAATGGTTAAATATTTTATTTGTTTTATGTCTTAGATCACTTTAATATTCCATGTTTCTAGGCACTAAAGGCTAAAATGATAATGACCACCCAACTACCACCATCGTAATGCTACATGCACAGTAAGAAGAGCACTGAATTAGGGACTGGACACTTGGGTTCTGGGCCTTGCTCCACTGCCACTATTCAACTGTCAGTGTTTAGCTACGTAGGATAAGAGAGCTTACAGAATTCCAGCTGGAGTTCTTGAGGCTTCTTGAGAACCATCTTGTCCAAAGCTCATGTTCTACAGATATAGAAACTGAAGTTCACCAGAAAAGAAGTGATTTCTCTTAACTGCACATTTCTGTGATCTATGCCCAGTTCTCTGGACATTCCCGACATGCACGTGCTTCAGGGTCCTGCCTCAAGCTGATTCTTACCTGCCAGAGATTTACTCTTCAACTCCCTGTAATATCACACCTAAGCCCAATTAATCATGTTTCAAAGCCAACAGTCCCTGGTTCTATAAGAAACTCCAGGAAGAAAAAGTTCTCCAAATTCTCTCACTCTCAAAGTGCAATTACTGTGCTCACACCTCACACTGACTCTCGACTGGCCCTGGATGGAACTCACGTCCACATACCTGCCAGCTCCCCGCTTCAGTTTCTTAGCAAACTACCTTGCTTGTAGGTACTAAGTAAATGCTAAGTCAGGTTGGTCTGGAACCTCGGTTTTCTAGCCAAGTGCCTTCTCAAACATTGTGTGTTGCCTCTGAGCATTACAAGCCTATCCCCTAGCAGCCAAAATAGTTTCAGCCACCTCCAAATCCATCAAGCTTTTTACCAGATCAACTAAAAAAGTAGCACCGGAGAAGAGACATAACAAAAGGAAAGGAGAAGCAAAGGGCATGGATTACAAATTGGATAAACAGCCATGCCTGTGAGCTAAGGAGCACTTGGCATTATCATTCCAATTTTACAAATGAGAACTCTGCAGTGCAGAGATTCAATGGCTGGCCAAGAGCCTCCCAGAGACCCTGATGGAGCAAGGAGGTCCCAGTTCTGCCACATTTGAGGGTACTGCTTTTACCACTGTAGTAAACTGTTGGATAGACAGGGTCTCAATACCTAGCCATCAGCTTGGCAGGGCCATCCAGTCTGCTGCAGAGGATGACAGATATCTGGAAAGGAACAGACATGGTAGCTACTTATAGCAAACACTTTATACTGAGTAGACACTCGCCAGTAACGGCTGAGTGAAACCATGGCAGAAAGATTTATGAGACAGAGCTGTGTAACTCCAGAGGCAATCCAAGGCATACATCAGATGGGAATTTCTTTTTAAATACCCTTAAACATACAAGAACTCAGATGCCAGCACACATAGTGATGGCCCCAGCCAGACAGCGAAGGCATATTGGCACCACCGTAATTTGTCCATTCACCAATATGCTTCCCAAAAAACACCCATATGCTTTCTCTTAGCTTCCATATGCTTTTTTAGCAGGGAAACTAAAATATTTCATTAGTTTTGAGTAATTAATAATTACTTATTTCACAATAGTCACCCTCATTAAAAAATGAAAATAGCTGATTAAGCTGCAGGATCCTGGCTTTCAACTCAAGCTCTTTTTATTATTATTTTTTTAAATTCTTCCCCTCTAGGAATTGAGTAATAGAGCAAAATAGCCAAGGTGGAAATATTCGCACTGTGGGGAATGAAGAGTTACCATACACACAGCCCAGCATTCCTCCTGACTGAGACATTGTGTCTTAATGAAAAGAACATGGACTTTGGGATCAGAAAGACTTGGAATCCAATCCCAGTTTGACCCCTTGTGAACAGTGCTTCTGAGGAAATGAAGGGCATTGAAAAGTTAAAGCCTGCTGGATCCCTTCAACCCAGTCTTCCATGTTCTCAGGGAGTGACTTCACAAGCTTCCCTCCTGCTAGCTCAAGGCTTGGTACAGCATGCCCCGAGAAGGCTGGCAGTGTGCCAGTCAGTGTCAGCAGGCCATGGCCAATAGCCTTGAAATTGGTCTTGGGCCTAAAAGAACACTTCTCAAACTCTAATAAGTGCATGATCTACCTGGGGATCTTGTTAAAATAAAGATTCTGATTCAGGAAGTCTGGAGTATGGCCTGAGATTTGCATTTCTAACAAGCTCCCACGTTATGCTGATGCTGCTGGTTCTCAGATAAAACTTTGAGAAGCCAGGATCTAGAAAGTACCAAAACGAAGTTAGGAAATAGAATCTATAAAATTGCGCCTGTCTCAATAGGCTGTGAAGAAGATTATCAACCACACGGACAACAGTACCTCTGTGTACTGAAAAGCACAATGGTATTTCATTTATCCTCACAATTGAGCTGTCAGTAGGGTATGGTTTCCATTTTACAGACAACAAACCTGAAACCCAAAGAAATCGAGCAACTTATCCAAGGCCATGCAGATAATAATGCTGGGCTTCACATCCAAATAACCTGCTGCCTGAATTTTAGTAAGTGGTGCCTCTTCTACGAGCCTCCATTTCACCATCTGTAAGGTGAAGGCTCTGCCTCTTCCAACTCTGATACTGGCTTTCACTCTCCTGGCTCCCACGTATACTCACAGTGGGTCACCAAGCACTAAGCATTAGCTTCACACATATGGCAGTTATTACAACTTGGCAAGATCCAAATTCTAGCTGCTCACATCTGCATTTGTGCTGATCTATGCATGGTCAGAAGTCTATCTCTGTTAAAAGTCCCACACTCGATATAACAGGGAAAAAGCAACAAACAGATTCCCCAAAGCACTGAAATTCCAATTCAGTCAATCACTCAGCATGATCAAGGTACTGTGACCCTAATCACTCTTTGTCTCCTCATCTCACTTACAAAATGAAGATATGGAGACAACTAACCCAATAGAAGTTGGAAAAATAAGGAAAAACTACAAGTTATTTATAATGCATTTTATACAATTGTCCACCATTTTTTATTCCGCCTTAAGGTGCCAGAAAAGCATGTAATTAATGAATTATCACATAAGTGATTCAGGATGGGTAATCTTGTCCCTCTCTGAACTCCCATAGCACACATTCTCTGTACTCCTGTGGGGCCTATTTACCATTTTCTACTAGGGATTTCTATGGCTTAGAAGCTTGTTTCATTGTGCCTATTCATTTTCAATGTTATCTCTTAAGGTATTCACATATTTTGGAGCAAATCTGGATTTAAATCCAGACTTTGTTGTTTATTAGCTGTACAACTTCCAGCAAATTACTCAACTTCTCTGAGCTCAGTTTCTTCATTCGAAAAAATGGGGAAAAATTACTTTCTATTCTATGAGATTAAATAAAATAATATATTAAAATGCCTAGAATTTATCAAATTCTGGGTTAAAAGTCCATTTGAGTGAATGAATGAACGAATGAAACAAGCAGAATAAGAGTTTCAATATTAAAATATCACTCAACAGTTTGAGACGTAAATTTTCAATCACACTAATAAATTAGGCTGACACTCAGAGTAGAATAATAGGTGATTATGCAAAAAATCCAGCAGCAACAGGAAATGTATATTGCCCAACTGTCATCTCATATTTCCCTCATAGAAAAACATGTTTTGCCTAACCTAGGACTCATGTACGGCCTTCAGAGCATCCACAAACCTCCTGAAGTATAGATAGCATTCTCTGCAGATGTGCATTTTTCAGCTATTTCATAGATTCATCTGAGTTTACAAAAATTCCATAATCATCACCCCTACCCCCAAACACATGTGCATGCATGCATGCGCGTGCTCGCGCGCGCGCGCGCGCACACGCACACGCACACACACACACACACACACACACACACACACACACACACACAAATAAAGAACTACTGCCTTAGGAAAGTACCTTGACTGAAAGGGACCTGTCAACTAACAGATATAAAGATAAAAAGTTTATTTAATAAAGCAAGGCTCAGACATGCAAACACACTATTTAGAAAGTATGGGTAGTGGAAGTTATAATGATAACCACCTCAAACCAAAGAAAGGGGTTCTGAATTCAAGACCTGACTTGGCAAATTTGCTGTGGGGCCTTGGGCAAATCTAAGACTTAGCAAAATCAAAGTTGGAGCAACCTTTGACATTGTCTATTCCAGCTGCCTGCTCCGATCTCACAGATGGAGAAACTGAAGCTAAGAGGAAGGGCATGCTTTCACTAAAGCCATAGCTAATTAATTATAGCCAGGATTTGAACCTCGGACTCAAAAAAATAAATTTAAAAAAAATGATTTCCACTCTCTGAAACTCTCTACTATGAGGTTCAGGTAAGTGTTTAGACCTAGTCGTCTCTAAGTTATGATCTATCTGATGGATGATTACTACTGCCTTCTCTGGATCTGGAAGTACCATGAAAACATGAGTTTGGTTTTGGCAAAGATTACACAGCTGCTTCTCAGTCCCAGCCCAGTCCCACAAGAAACAGGCAGAGAGAAGTTGTCTGAAAGACTGAGAGACATTACTATTAATCTTGCAATTGGGAATTGCAGTCCTTGAACCAGATTTCACTGTACTGGCTATTACTCCTCTGTCCTCTTGCTCACTAATCCCTCATTTGTCTTCTCTTTATTAATGTTCCCAACTATGTGCAGTAAACAGCCAGCCTTGGCTTCCTATAATTCACCGGATCAGAAAAGAAGGAGGTGGGTGGAGGAGAGAGTGCTGATGTCAGGGTCAAATGACCTCTCACAGGAAGGACTACAAGGGGATCCACAGTCTCCTAATAAACAGAGAGCTGAAGCCCGCCGGAACACTCTGTACCACTGCTCCATGGAATGAATGATGTTAAGAGCATGGTGCATCCCTGCATTGACACTGAGACAATGGCCTTTAAATTTGGGGAAGGGAATCAACAGTTTATAGGAAGAGATATCTCTACTAAAACAAAGATACAACTATGGAATCAGAAGAAAGAATTCTAGTCCAGAATTGGCTATCAACACCTTAGACAAATCAGATTCTCTCCCTGACCCCAAAATCTCCATCTCTGAAATAAGAGCATTTGGCTAGACTGATTCTTAAAGTCCCATCTGGCTTTGATATTCTGACCTCTCTTTACAAGTCTGCTTTGGAGAAGTCAAACAATGGAAGAGAAATTCACCTTTTTTTAATAGTCTCAACAGTAGGCAAGTTTAGCAGATCCTCTAAAAATGAGATCCAGATCATGAACAGTATTATAATGCAGAGAAACTCAGGGGAAGATGCATTTTTTTCCCCCTTTCTAACCAGAAATTGCATGTTGCTGGGAGTAAGGGACAGCCAATGTATAAATGTCCAATCATAGTATATGTATAATTCAAATCACTGACTGCTCTTTTGGTATGTAAAAGAAGGATAACTTTACACACTGGCTCTCTAGTAGAGTCACAGGACTTTCCTGTGATTTTGGAAATGTGACAGCAGAAGGGAGAAGGAACTGGCTAGGAAATAAAATCATAGATAATAGAATATTTAACTACAAGCAACGCCATGATCAACTGTTATAACTTTGAATGTTGTTAGATGCCAAAACGGACTTCAGAGAGAGAAGGTGACTTGCCCAAGGTGACACAGCCAGTTGACATCAGAGCTGGGACTAGAATTAGATTCTCATGGCTTCTGGCTCACATAACACTCAACACATTGCTTCCTTGCCTGAAACAATGACATTCTGCTCAGGTAACTAAGGAAATAATTGCATTTATAACTACTGCTTCTACCTCCACTTCAAAAAACAATAACTGGTTAACTTTATTGAAGGCAGACGAAGGTTGTTCCCACCAAACTGTAATAAACAATTCACTCTGGCGATACAGACAAGTCCATGAGAATTAATTGGGTACTATTCATCCTTGCTAATGAATCACTCTGTGGAAAACAGGGATAATCAGTGGTCTACAGGAGGCCAGAAGCCTGCTCTTGTTCAAGTGCAGATCTTGCCTATTAAAGAACATTAGGTATCAGCTCCAAATAGTAAACAGGGTATACTGTTTCAGATTCCATGAAGTGCAGCTTTAAATAGATTTGGTTTGGAAATGGGACAGGGAACACACCACAGTCGGTGGATCAGCGTCGGGAGCAGAGAAAAACAATGATTACACTCATTAAGTGGGTACCTGTTGACACATCTACTGTCAAGTCTAATTATTTATTTAAACTGTTATTCTTTCTTCATTACTGCCACTGATACCAATTATTACCACAAGATTATTTTAAATTTCTACAGCATGCCGCCAGAATATTTACTTCTCCACCCTCCAAAGGTTATCCGAGAAGTTTCTATGCTTCCCTCTCCACTAGTCCCTACCTCCAAAATATAGAGAATAGAGAGAGTGAAAGTGTGAGAGAGAGAGAGAGAGAGAGAGAGAGAGAGAGAGCATTCTTTCTCAGGAGCAATTTCTTGTAATGTGTCAGGGCTTGCTTAAAACTCCTTCTTGTACTTTCAAGATAGATTTCAGTGGGGAAGGAGAGTACAGTTAACCACTTTTCAAAGCTTATTTTATTAAAATTTAACAAGTGATATCTGGGGGAAGATTAGAATAACTGCAGTTTCTAAATGAACGAGTTTGATCACTGCTTCACAAAGCTATAAAAATCTGTGATAGTAGATGTCTCAGTACATTCTTTTCTGATATATTTATCCATGAAAATAATACACAGGAAAGAAGTTTTGGGAGGAGCATTTTATGGACTAAAAGAGGGACTAAAAGATGGGCAGGAATCATTCCTGCATTTTTTTGCTACTACCTTTTTTAAAATAACCCTCTCTTCTGTAGGAATGAGAAGAAAATCTCACAGCTCAAGTGGCTGCTATGTCTGATTTAATTATAGGAGTTTCACAGTCCATACATCACCCACTTTGTTTGTATATGAAGTGTTCTTATTTCATATATATAATGAATATTAACTTTGAAAATCATATTAACCTAACACAAAATTTCCACTCAATTCTAAACTGAATATGTCCTACAAATATGAGGCAATACCAACCACCTTCAATTTTCTCAAAGGTCTGTGATCTTTTTGCAGTTCAAGATCATGGAAATAATATACTAAAGGAATTAACAAAATATTCAATATACAGTACTTTAAATAATGACATCAAATCTTCTACAAAGTTACTATTCTACAAGGCCTGCAGTTATTAAGACCGTATGGACTACATCACCTCTTTTTGGCTCAGACTTCTAAAAGTTCTAAAGTTTTCTGCAGAGAACACAGCTGAGCTCACTAGGAGGTGCAGATATCAGCAGGTTAGCTGTAGAAGAAAGATCACGTTTTGCAAATTTTACAACTATGATGCTCCCTTTAAACATTTTTTTCCCATTGGCCTTTATTTTCTTGGCAAACACAAGACAAATATACTCTTCTGCCAAAGGCCTATCTCCTTCACACTGGTCCCCCAGTAGAGTGGCATGCAGATACTATGAGTCCTGGGTTTTAAAAGACTCCAACTCATTTTCTGTGTTCTTAGGATTTTTTTTGTTGTAGCCTTGGATTGTATCTTTTTGAGATGATTTGTTGGGTAACTAAGAGACAGTGACTGACCTGAGTAGTAATGTTTGGCCGCTTTAGAGTCAGGTAACACTGGCAGCATAGGGTCGTGAAAATGCATTCAAGCAAGGGCAAGGAAACTAGGTAGAAAGCTTTCTGCCACATACTAGCTAGAGATATAACAAAACAATGGGTAGGAACATCCCAACATATAGCATATGACATATGTTTAAATACTTGTTAAATCTACATCTTCCACACTGTCCTGATTTCTGTGCTTTTGGTATTAAACCTTAGGGCTAGGAACTGAAAGGGAAAATTAAATCAAGAAGACAAAAAAAAAAGAGGGCAACTGTCTTGGCCATTTTTCATTTTTTTTCTTTTTTGTTGTTGTTGCTCATGAAGTACTTTTTATTTCTTCTACTGGGAATAAAATCAACCTCAAACAGTATTGGTTTAGATGCCTATTAGCATTTCATAAACATGAAGATGCAGATCCTCTCTTACCTCAGACAGCCGACTCCTGAAATGGTCAGTGGACCCAAGGTTCAGCCAACTGCAATGCTAGTGTCTGCAAATGACACAAGTAAAAGTTACTCTCAGGCACTAAGCCTATATTTATTCATTAATAATCATAAACTCTTACATCTGTATAGCAGTTTCTTGTTGTAAAAAAGATTTTCACATTCATTTCACATTCCACCCCACAAGAACCCAATGCAGAAGCAGGAGGGATTACTCCACTTACTCCACAGGTAAGGAAACAGAAGCTCACAGAGGAACAGGAAGGACGAGAAGGCAACTACCATCTCTCTCATAACTAACTTCACAAATACCATGTGAAATGGGTATTACTGTACGCATTTTACAGATGTGAAAACTGAAGGTCAGAAAAGGTAAATAATTTGCCCAAGATTACACAGTACAGTCTGTAGCAGAGCTCGAGTTTTGAACCAGGGGCTGTTACCTGCTGGTCAGTGATCTTTACCTCGGTTTCTCCTAGGTTATTAGGCTGGGAAAACCCAAGGACAAGCAACTCATGGACTTGGTCCACAAGGCTTGGTGAAGGGGAAATCATAAAGTAAAACTAGCTATCTGACTGAAGGGAGGAAATGGGAAAAGCACATGGAATTTAGAGCCTGTCAGACTCCTCTTCCTCTGACCAATGACCTTAGGCAAAGTAAAGTCTTTGTGTCAATTTCCACACATGTTAATGAGGATAATAACATCTACTTCACAGCCAAAGCTGTCCTAAGTTAAGCTTTTTTTGGAAGATTTTCCTCCATTGTTGCATATCAATAGCTATGCATAGCAGTGATAACATTTCTTCTTATGAGTCCATGTTTATATGATCAAAGGATAAAGTTAAAAGCATGCAATGCTAGAGAACATTTCTAGGTTGGGTATTTCTTTGATTCACACCCCTTAGTTTTAAAACATCCAATATTTATCTATGTCAATCTCAGATGAATTTACCCAACAACAAATCACACAATGAACTTTTGTTCCAAAAGACATGGGGTGAAAATTTAAAAATCAAATGTCCCCTCAACGCCCAAAAAGCAAAAGAGACACTGCTTTAGGGGAAAGACCTGCTGATAAATCACACTTCATTTTAAAGTTTTGTAACTATTTTATAAGGATCCAAAAATGAGTTTAGTCATGTACTTTTCAAATTTGGTAGATTATTATTATTCAATCAGACCAATGTAAGAAATAAATAATAATTCTAACTCTTCATATGTAACAGCAAAAAAAAAAAAAAAGGACTAGGTGACTTAAAATTACTTTTTTATGAGATAAAAATAAAAAATACTGGCTTTTGGGGGTTTTGTAAATGGTAACCTACTCCAAATAGAGTCATAATATTGAAGTATAGTAGGATTTTATATTAAAAATGTTAATAATTTTGTTTGATTTTGAAAGCAGTGGGGATGGCTTTCAGATGTTAATACAAATATTGGTTTTATTAATAAAAATAAGTGTACATTATGAGAGGCAAAAAAATAATAAAGTTTTGTGCCTATAATCATGCCTTAGGTTCAGAGAGATGAGCTTCCAACTGGACTGCAAGAACAAAGGGAATTTATTTTAATACAACATATCGATTTATTGAGAGGTATAAGACTTCTGGAAAGTTTTATTAAAATGTCACATTTTCATAAAGTAGTTAAATGAGAGTAAGAAAAGAACATGGTTGATAAGATGTCCTGCAAAAAATTCATTATCTGCCACCAATGCAAAACATTAATCATCTTTTAATCATTATATTTTATTTTATTGTTTGGAAAATATTACATGACCCTTACATCTCAAATCACCCTCATTATAACTTCAATGAGACCTTATTATCCCAATTTTTACAATGACAGAAACCAAACCTAGGAGATCAAATGGCTAACATGGAGCAGATAAAAATTAACCTTGTATCTTGATACAGCACCCTTCTACTATATGACGTAGCCTCCCAATTAGGAGTGTGATATTTGGAGAGACTAACTTAATAACTTCAGGAAAGTGAAAACAAGTACATAACATATAAAATTCAATTGTTAATGTACTAAAGCATATTTAGTTTCGTGTTCTGCTCCACTAGCAAGTGAAAGAGGAGGGAGAAGACTTTACATCTGTGGTCTAACCAGAAAATTGCACATTACTAAGGCAGAAGGAGTGTTTGAAGTGTACCATGAACACTTTCTCATATCTCCTGAGTGAAGTTTCAGAGCTGCAACATCCTTGGGCAAAGTGTTGAAACACAAGCCACAGAAACAACAGGAGCCTTCACCAGTGAGTTTCTGCGAAGACTACTCCATCAGTAAGTCTCATCATAAGAGGTAGAAAGGCTGAAGTCTTCTAACTGAGAAGTTCGCCAGCCCTCTTCACGTGGTTTGTGTGTCCTGTGTCCTCAGTAGCTCCTGGGTATTTCATAACGCAATGAAGTTCTCCATAAATCCATAAAGACATCCAGGACAACTGACAAATCCCACTCTAGCTTCTTGGTAATGAAGCCAGTTACCCTTGGCTGCCTCCATGTATGTTACAGCTGCTGACCCAGAACTTGACATGTCTGCATCTTTTGTCAAACCACTCACCCTCTTCCAAGAAAAATGTTCTCACCTCCAGAAGCAATCTCAGCCACAAATAAAGAAATCTGTATAATCAACCTCAAAGCTGCAAAACTTCAACCTATTAAAATTTATGTGAAGCAAGACTCATCACACCTAGTAGAGACTGCTATAGGATTATTAATAATTTCTACTATGTTTTGAAATTAAAAAAAATAAAAAAGAATGTAATAAATGAAGCCAAAAGGGGTAGAGGAGGCAGAAAACATGACAGAGTATATGAAAAAAGTAGAAAGGAATAGAAGGACATGGGAAATGAAGAGAGCAGAGATACCAATTTCAATGGGTTTTTCATAAACTATGACACCCTCTGAATCTACCTCTGCACCTCAAGACAAATTTGAAGCAACATAACCCTAGGATGATGGTCCTAACATTATGAACAAAAATTCTGACTATGTGGCATTAAGCCAGCATAAAGATAACACATGATACTTGATATTTTATAAGTTCTCTACTATTAAAAAGCACTATGAAAGAACCCTGAAAATACTTCCACTAAGCCAATAAATCTGCAATTCTTTAACCCTGTTGTCTCAGATGTTTTTTTCTAAATAGGGAGTGTTATCTTGAAAAGAACAATAGAATGGGAATCAAGGACCTGGGTTCTTGCCTTAGGGCTACAATTCCCAAGTCTTTTGATTAAAAGTTGCATGAAGTGTGCATTTCATGTCTCTTTTCATGGGTCATGACTATGGATATCCCTAAAACACCGTGAAACGGCCAAGAATTATACTGCTTAGATTTTGTGCATTTTGGTAAGTTCCATGTGGCAACAGAAGTGGTGGTAAGAAGATTACTTATATTCAGGTTTGTTTAAATTAAACAATGTTATAATTTTAAACATGGGAGACTGTTCCCAGAAGCAACTGAAATGTTAGGTTAAGCCAAAGGCACTAAATAACAAACACAGAATGTCCTCCTCTCTGATCATCAAATACCACACAAAGAACAGTTTTAAATGCACTCTCTCACCACGAGTGCTAAAATACTAATCAAAAATACAACATATTCCATAGCTTATGAATGATTTGGTTGTCTCATTAAAGTAATGTTTGCCAGTACGTAATTGCTTCCTCTCTGATTTTAATTTCTTCGCCTGTCAGAATCTATCAGAGGCACTGAAATCTTCTGACATCCTGGCTGATTGTGTTGAAATTAATCAGATTTTTAAAAAGTAAATTGCTTTGGCCTAAAGGTAATGCTCAACTTCTTAATGTGATATTTATAAGGGTTCTATCAATGGAAATTATAATCTAGAAATCAAATGAGAAACTTTAGAAATCCTGAGTGGAAATATAAGTAGCTTACAAATCTCCAGCACTGGACTTCAAAAGATAAGTTCTCCCCCGACCCAAAAAAAAAGAAAAGAAAAAAAAAAATAAAAAACAATAACGAGTTCTCATTGAGCGTACAGCACTTGCCAGCAGGCACTTTAGGGTAAACAGAAAGGAATAAGATGTGAACTTATCTCAGAACATTTGGGGAAACAGGTAAGAATTAACTAATTAAGCTGAACTCACCTTGATAGAAGCAGAGAACAAAAGTTACACTTTACATCTATAACTGATATCAGCTGTATACATTGTATGTTCACACAGATAAATGATTTTACTCTTCACTACAACCCAGTGAGGAGTAATCGGTGATGTTATTAGTAATAGCAGCAATATTCTCACTTGACAAGTGACAAAGCTAAGGCCCAGAGCAGTAAAAGGACTCTTTCTTACGCACCTAGCTGTGGGATAACCTTGTCTTGTAATCTAAATAAAACGAGACAATACAGCATGATCAATTTGGAACAGAGAAAAAATTCTTTGCAAATTCTTTATATGTAATTACTCAGTGCTGGGGGCTAGCCAGTTAGCTCACTTGGGAGAGCATGATGCTTGTAACACCAAGGTCATGGGTTTGGATCTCCATACCAGCCATCCACCAAAAAAGTAAATAAATAAAAATAATAATTACTATTCAGAGCTAATTCTTGTGCTGATATTTATCAGAAACAGTGCTTAAGACACTCACCTAGGAAACCTGCAAGCACTAAGCTCTTCTACAGGAAGTAAATCAAATGATGGATAAAGAAATACTTTATAATGTGTACTACCATCATGAGATTATTTTTATGTATTTATGTTGTTTCTCCTACTTGGAAATATAGAAATATGCATTCAAATAATAATTAGGCCCCAAAAGTGAGCCTATAATATCACTAGGCTATCTTTGAGTCATTCTGTTGGTTCTGGGGCTCATAGATTGACCAGAAGAATGGAAAATGTTGCATGAATATAATTGGGGTGAGGGGTGGGGAGCCAATGGTAACACACATTGGCTCTCACAAAAATTACTTTACTACCAAACATAACCAATCCTAGTATGGTTCTGGTCTTTCTGGTGGACTGAGCTCTTACTCAACCTTTACTTGTCTCCCTCATGTCAAGCTTTTCCTTACCCAGAGAGATGTGATAAAACAGCCTTTTTAAAGACTACCATAATGCCTGGTTTCTTACTTATATTACTAAAATTACAACATCATTTTATCATTTTTAGTTGATCATGCATCTTGAAGAAAGGCATTTTGTCTAACTCAGTTTCTTGAATCCTGACCCCAAAGCCAGCATCTAGTCCTTAGTAGGTACTCAACACAATCTTCATTGAATGAATAAATGAGCAAATGAACGAAGTGTCCCAAGCAACTCCTATGATACCTCGCTCAGTGCATGTCATATAGGATGTGCTCAGTAAACATTTGTTGAATTGAAATTAATTGAACATTTAACTTTTAAAAAATTTTTGTACTCAGTGACTCTAAAAGTCACTGAGTGATGAGGTAAGGGGCACAGTCAGGAGTGAAGTAACCTGCAATGAGCCAGTCATCATTAACCCATTAGAGAGGTGAAGAAATGTTTTCCAGAGGAAGAATAATACAATCTGAACATGAGAAGAAATGTAGACAGGAGTTGAGAAAATTCATGTATTTTTCAAGAAAATCATGTTAAGTTTTAAATACAAAATAAAAGAGAAATAAGTCTAGAGATGAAGGGAATTTTTATGACAGTATTGGTGTTAATAAAATCCACAGATGGAGGGAAAGAAGGAGGAAGGAACTCTTGAAATAATGAATTCTAAAAACCAAGTGCATGTGTGTAAAAAAGAAAAAGGATCATTGGATAGAACAAAGACAAAAGAATCAAGTCAAAAGTAATATTTATTAAATACAACATGTTTCAGTAACTGAGCTAAGCATTTTACATGTTTTAATCTTTTAAAATATTCTTGGAAATTATTATTATATCCATTTGTATCCATATTGCATGTGAGGAAACTGAGGCTTAGAAAGATTTAGTAATCTAATCAAGCTCACACATCTAATAAGTATGGTACTAGAATCTACACACCAGCTTTTAGACCCACAACATCATACTGTTCTCAGTAAACTATCAGAAAAAAGAAGTAGGATTGAAGGAGGCTCTCAGAGTTGAATGGCATGATGGAAATCTAGCAAGGGATGCAAAATGGGGAAAGCACCAAGAATATGAGCATCCAAAGCTTTTTATGGGATGTAGGTAGCAAGAAAAAGTCTGAAGGAAGAGAGGAGGCAGATGGGGGAATTAAAGTTACCTTCAAGTATTTGAGGAAGTGTCATGTGTACGCTATATTATACTTCCCCAAAATATGCAACACTAGAAATATTAGAGTTGAAACGAAGGAAAATCCAGTTTCAGAGACATACAAAAGACATCTGTAAACATGAAGTTGTCCAGCAGTAGAATAAACTGCCTCATAGAGCTGGAAGTGTTCAAGTAGAGCCTAAATAGCCAACTGTCAGGGAAGATACAAGTGACACCCTGGCAGTGGAAGACAGTCTGCATTAAAAGATGGGCACTGTCATTCTGTGTTTCAGAGACTGTGAAGCCCAATAGTGCAAGATAAACAGCTCAGATCCACAGATAAAAATTTGAAGAATGCCCTCTAGAAAAGACTATAACTAGAAGTCTAAGGAAGAAAGAACAAGAAGACTAAATGGTTTGTAGGTAGCAGTAAGGACAGGAAACAACAGTTTTCTGGAAAGAAAAGTAAGTCACCAAAGGCCTAGGATTGGGAAAGAGCTAACTCACAATGGTAACCTAAAGTCAAATCAGATCACACTTTGGGGTAACCTAGAAAGACGTGGAAGAAGAATCAGAAAAAAAATCAACAAAGTTTGACTCAAAGAGCACACAGGTGGGGGAAGACAACTGAATGTTGGATGAAAAGTAAGAAAAAACGAGATCTTCCAAAAGAACATCCAATTCATTTGAAAATGAGAAAACAATATGTTTGAGAGTCTGCAAGCCTCCTTTCACAGTTGAACAGATGTACTCATACAGGCAGCACCTCCTGCAACCCCCAGCTCCCCAGAAAAGCTAGTCTAAAATGGAAGAGAGGTATTAAAGAGAACATGTAACAACTGGGTCCAGTTCTACTGCCTTTCACAGCATCTTCATTACACTTTCACAGACCGGCTAGTTTTTACTGAAGAAAACAGATTACGTAAAATATTACCATAATCAAAAGTGAAGTTAAGAGCAGTTTTCACTGGGCAATCTCCCTTCTGCTGGAAAAGGGAGGAGGGAGAAAAAAGTGGGGGGAGGGGGAGAGAGAGAGAGAGAGAAACTTTAATAGAGAAACATGAGACCATGGGTGGAGGGGGGGTGGACAGGGAGAAGGTTGTCCAGTGAGATGACTAGTAGTGATATAAAAGATGATAGCTGTGTGTACAATTTTCTTTCCTCTGACTTTTAACTAATTTAATCTAGGTGAAGAAAGAAGTGGATCCTTTGACCCAAACTCACTGATTTCTTCTTCCCACAAAGTTGGAATTCTATCTTAACAGGAAAATGAGTAAGCAGTCCACTGCTCCTTTAATTTCCTTTTCAGTCTTGGCAAAGACAAAGCATGTTCTGTTTAAAGAGGCAGCAGTGGTTACTACTGGAAAGCAGAAGAGAGAGTCACGGGGAGTGAAGAGTAGGGAAAATATGCAAAGGACTTAATACTAGAAAAAAGATAAGTTATTTCCAAATAAGGTCAATAATTGCCTATATTTGTCATCACCATATTTGAGAAAGGAGTTTGGAAACACTTCCCTTGAAATTCCTGCAACTGAAACAGGAAATCAAAAAAAGAAGAAGAATTTGCTAATAACTGGGTTTTTGTCCCAGCTCCGCCAGTAGCTCGTGCTGCCATCTTGGACAGCTCTCACCACTCTCCTTTCCAGCAAAATGAAAGGACAGGATTCTATCAGTGGTTCTTAATGTGTGATCCAGAAATGTGTAAGGGTTCCCCAGACCTTTCCAGAAGCTCACAAGTTCAAAACTATTTTCATAGTATTACTTAGATGTACTGAGCCTTTTCCACTGTGTTGACATTTGCACAGATGGTGCAAAAACAACAGTGGGCAAAACTGGAGCATTAACATGAGTCAAGGCAATGGCACCAATCTGGAGTGACAGTCGTATTTTTCACCACAGACACACACAGTAAAGCAGGCTTCACTTAAGACTGTCCTTAATGCATTAAAAATTATTCATTTCATTAAATCTCAGTCCTGAACTACACATCTTTTTTAATATTCTGTGTGGCAAAATGGAAAGTATGATGAAGCACTTCTGCCAAAACCAAACTACAATGGTTACTCCAAGAAATGCACTTGCGTGATTGTTTGAATCGAGCTGCTGACAAACCACTCTTTTCATGGAACATCATTTTTATTTGAAACAATGAAACAACATATCGTTCTTTAAACTTGAGTTTTGCTAGACATTTTCTCAAAAAATAAACCAAAAGAGGCGACTGTTTCAGGAAAACAACTAACAGTATTTGCTGCCAATAATAAAACTCAAATTTAAAACTGAAAATTAGGATACTTAATACTTCAAATAGTTTTGTGATGAAATTGTTGGTGATATTAATGAAGATGACTTTTGCATATTATAGAATAAAATGTGTCAACATTTGGAAGATATGCATAACTCAGTGAACCAACATTTTCCAAATGATCAGTGCATGATGTTACAAAATTAAAGGAGGAAATCCATTCAAACTGAAAATACAATAAAGTATAAAAAGTTCATTAATATGATTTCAGATTCCACATTATAACTAACCTTTAATAAATTACCAAGTTTTGGTAACTGTCAAAACTGACAAGTTTTGGTATAGTATCAAAGAAGAAAATCCACAATTACCCTCTTTTTTTTTTTTTTTTTCCTTTTCCAACTAGATAGCTGTATGAGGCTGGGTTTTCTTCAAAAACTTCAATCAAAACAATGTAACACAACAAATTAAATGTAGAATCCAGCTACCATTTTTTTTTACTAATTTTGTTTGTTTTCAAAGTATGCTTATTTTTTCACTCAAATATTTTTCATTAAAAATACCTTTTTTATCTCTCAGTTTTAATTTTTAATATGGTAAATATCACTAGGTATAACCCACATAAATAAAAGCTCATTTTTAAGAATACAAAAGAGTCCTGAGATGAAACATTGGACTAGATGGGATTTATGCCCTCTCCCCACCCAGCACTAATCTCCTTTGATTCTAAACCACTAAGAAAGATAATGTATGGCTCAGCTCTACTTTCAGATCCTGCTCCTTGTTCATCTTGACTTAAGTGCCACTTCAGCGATCCTCTGGAAACACTGAAACATCTGTACAACCTCACCATGGAGAAGGCCACTGGTTAGCCAAAAAATACTTATTGGGTGCTCTCTATGGGGCAAACACTGGTTAAGAGAGCACCTGGATCAGAATTCAGACTCCACTACTACTCAGGGTATACTCACGGTCAAGGTATAAAATTTCTCTAAATGTGTTTATTTCATGTAAAATAAGAATGTAACCTACTTCATAAAATTATTGTGTAAACCCAATGAAAGGATTCATTAAAGAGATTACTATACACGATACCTGGCATATAGCAAGCACTCAGTAAATCTTACCTATTGTTATTATAACTCAGATGTCTCTTACCAAAAAACACTATCCACAGTGTTCATGAAAGAGATAAAGATAGTCTAACCATATATGATCCAGACCCCAAATGTATCTCAGTTACTACCTCATTCAGTTAGAGGAAAACAGAGAAGCAAGAGCAGAAGAATCTCTGCCTTTGGCCAGGAATGAAATCAGGGTTGTAATCATGACCCAGCCACAACATAAGTTTCTAAACTTTATGTGGCCAAACAAGCAAGCAGTTCATCCCCAAGATCATTCTCGCACTGTGTTGACAGGACAGAGGATGACGAGGAGGAAAGGATTCAAACCAAGTTCTTGATTGGACAAGAGAGAAGATTTTCACTTTTCCCTTGTGTGGTCAAAAACTCATATTCATTGTATCACTTTACTTCATTTAAAATCCAGAAGGAATGAGGTTGGGGGAAAAGAAGGATGCCTGTCAATCAGAAGTCAGACCAAAAGAAAAAAGGATGCCCTCATATTGCTAAGAATAGATTACAAGTAGGAGAAAGGGAAGGAGCTCCTTGAGAAATTCCTTTAAATTAGAAATATAATCCTGACGAGTAGACACATGAACACTTACCTAGAATTTCTTTGTAAATCTATAAAGAAATTAACCATTAAACTAGTTATATTGGTGAGCCCAACTACACTTTTAATGGAAAAAGAATGATGCCACCTTTATTTCACTTTATTTTACCCACTTTAACTACAACCATTTGAAGTGTCAATACCTTACTAGTCTGATAAGACTTTAACTGCTGATTTAATAAAATGATGTAAGTTATACTTCCAGAATAATGTATAGATATGATCGTGCCCCCTTAACAGCACTTGGATCTTCAATCAGGAAATTCAATTTTAGCTGCAAAACTATGTTTTGGCAAAAGTGCAATTGAACTCAGTGTACTTGTCACATTTCTAAATATATTCCAGTCACCATGACAACAAGGGAGACTGATGGATTGCTTAAAAGAGTACGGTATATTTAATTGTCAGCATTTTAAACTGACTCAGAAAATGCTGTGTGATAGGTCTACTCACCATGGTTACTGCCAGCTGAGTCCATAATAATAAAAGGTTCACATACGCACATTGCCGACGTGCGCACAAAGAACGTAAAAGTCGGAAGGTTTGGTATTTCGAACCACACCAAACGCCAAACTCAAGGCTTTCTAAACGACTTATTCTCATTAAGATGCCACTCAAGAACTTCTCTCCCAGAATGGTCAGATGAATCCCAGGATCTGTGTGACACCTGCTTCCTGCTCTGAGACTAAAGATAAGAAAACCTCAAGGGTATTTTCTCCTGGGACATATCTGAAATAGAGTTTCAGAGAGACTCTTTGTTCTTTCTTTTCATGTAGACCTGTCTCCAAATGATAATCTTCTAGGATCCATTCATTTTCTAAGCAAACATTTCCTGAACAAAGATTCTTTTTTTTTTTTTTTCATGAGCAAAGATTCTTATACTAGGGAATTCTCTACAGGCTACAGATATAGGTGCTACAAACAGACATGGTCCCTGGCCTCGAGGAGCTAACATCCTAAGGCAAGAGGAAGACAAAAACATAAATAAACAACCTGTTCAAAAAAATGAATAATCCAAATCAAATGATCCATTAAATCATTTCACTTACTATACACAGTGCCTAACATACAGTAAGCTCTCAGCAAATCTTCACCATTATTATTATAACTAAGAGATCTCTTAATAAAACAGTTTGCAATGTACATAAGGAAAATAAAAGCATACTAATCATGCTTTCAGAGAACCAGAAGTGCTATGTAGCATATAAAACAAGATAACGGGAGAAAAAAATGGATAGCTAAAGATTAGGGAAGATCTCTGTAAAGAGAGGACATTTGAGCTGAGCCTTAAATGATGATTCCAAGCCAGTTTTGTATAGAATCAGAGGAAGATCAGGTGGGAACAAACTTGCCTTATCCATAGAGCTAAAGGAAAGGCAGAGTGTAAGCTATAGAGCTTACTGAGTAAAGTGGTGAGGGGTGCAAGATAAAGGAAAGGATAGAGATACATTTCACAGGGCTTTGTAGGCCACAGAAAGGTCTTTCAAATGTTTCTAGATATCCATGAAGCCACTGCATGGCTGGTGGGGAGAGGGGGGAGTGTGCATGTGTGATATGATGCAATTCTAGAAGATCTCTTTGTTTGGTGTGGAGAGGACCACAGGGGAAAGCACAAGAGTAAGACCATTTTACAGACTCTGTGGCCACAGTCAAGGCATTGGATGTTGACTTGGATTGAGGTGGATACAAAAGAGGTAGCGAGAGCAATCAGAACCAGGAAATATTTTGGAGGCAACAAACATATATTGGCCAAAAATGCACCCTGAGCAAGCAAGGTTGTAAAATAAGTTGGACAGAGACCCCACAACACAGGGGCGAACATACCCCGTAATTCAGCAGGTCTGGGCAGGGCTTGAGGTGCTGCATTTCGAGCTAGCTGCAGGTGACGCTGCTGCTCTGTGAGCACACTCTGAGAACCAGGGCTCCAGGAGAGTCTGGAGACAAGAAGAACATCAGGAGAGCAGAAGGTGATGAGAGTTTGGCTTAGAGTAGTAGTAGGTGGAATACAGAAAAGAGGAAAAACTCAAGAGGTGTAGCAAAGAAGAAACTACCCAAGACTTGAACACAAACGGTCTTTGAATGGAAATAAAAAAGAAGATGGTGGAATTTATTCTGAGCTTAATTTAATGACATTGTTCACCATATAGATAGAACTACATACTTCCTATCTATCAAGTGCAAAGCATTCTCACAACTAATATTTCATGTAGTCAACAGTAAATCCCTATAAGATAGGGCCATGACAATTGTGGTTACAGATAATAATAACAACAAAAATACCATTCATTTATTTAGAGCTTATTCTGTGCCAGGCACACTACAACATGCACCATCTCCAAATCTGACAATAAGCCTATTCCTATTTAACAAATGACAAACTGATACTCAGAGACATTATGTAGTTCACCCACAATCATTCCTGCATCAGCTGGATCCAAACCCAGGAATGGACCCTAAAATCCATGAGCTAAAATGTCATTCTGTCTAAGAAGTTGAATCTATAGAATAAGATGCTCACTTGGGGCATTCATCTTCAAAATCCAGATTCCCTTCTAATCTAAGCTTCAAGACCACAACTGGCAAAATTTGATCCATAGGCTATAGTAGCATAGTAGTAAGGTACCCAAGGTCAGGTGGCCAGTCTATAGCAGAACCATGACTCACTTCATGTCCGCATAAAAAAAAGCACAGCTTGAGCATTTCATGGGCCGTTCACTGTGCTCATGCCTAGACTCTTGTCTCTTTACTCCTACTCCAGTGCTTTTCTACAGCCCCATGTTTACACTCTTGATTTTATTCTGCTTTGGCATTATAAATTGTTCTGCCCAGAAAGTAAATGGCTCTCTACACAGTGATGGTGCTTGGAGTAAGGATGTGAGAAAGAGGCCCTCATTTGGGAAGAAGCATGGCAAACAGTAGTAGATATTGACAAGGCATCAGTAGATAAGAAAGATGAGCTTAGACATTTCCCCAGCCCAGGAAGTGGGTAAGAAATGGGCCTCAAGATCTTCCTTCTAGTGTCACCCACACTGTGCTTTCCCAAGATGATTCACAGGTGTGGCTCCACAGACCTGACAAAGGGGACTGTCTTCAGGAAGATGAAAGGATGTTTTTATGCCTGCTCTCTTTTTTTTTAATTTGTCCCTTCTCAAGTAATAGCTATTAATTGTGCTATGCGGGCAGTACAGAGATGAGTCTACCAGGAAACCAGCACAAATCCATCAGGTGCTTTTAGCCCAAGCTTTTTAGAAGCAATTGCTTACCACATTTTCACTGTGCTTTTTCTCACAGCTAGAATTAAAGCAGATTTTACCACACAATCACTCCAACGACCTTCTCCCCTACCTCCAAAGTGAAGACAGAAGATTGGTCTATCACCATAAAAATCACAAGACATATGTGAGAAAACTGATTCATGTAGTGTTTATAAAGAATAAGCATTGGGCCCTCAGTTGGGTACCCCACGTATATTAATATATGACAACCCTGTGGAGCAGATATCATCCAAGTTAGACAGATGAAGAAATTATTGCTCAGAGATGAGAACTTAGTTGTCTAGAGTCATACAAATAGAAAACAGCAAATCCAGGAAGTAAATACAGGCCTTCTAACCCCAAGGCCAACACTTTCCCAACACTTCCACTGCCCTGTACACTTCCAAGAGCACCCACGATTTTCATTCTCTTCTACAGGAGAATCAAAGCTTCAAATAGTACTTTAAAATGAGGCTGATATAACCAAAAAGCCTCTCTCAACAGGCCTTTTCTAGGAATAGTGATCAATAAAGCCTCTATAACGATTGCCTCAAACCAAGGCAACAGCTGGTTTCAGGGATCAACTGAGTCTGCACCATGCCTAACTTGGAATCATGAAGGCTCTTAAATGTCCCAGCACAAGGTTCTGACCAAAGAACAACGTCACACAAAACCTGCTCCTGCACCTTGCCCCAGGGCACAACACTGAAGAAGGAAGAATCAAGAGAGTGAACGCAAGGAAAGTCTAAGGGCCTGTGAGTCATGTGTTCACAGAGCTCTGGCTCATTAGCAAGTACAATAAATGACCAATGAAAAGTTAATATGGTCCAAGTTTAAACTTGCTCTTTCACTATTATTCCTACATCCTCCATAGAATAAATAGATGTCGGAAAGAATCAAACAACAGGAAAAATAAGAATAGTCCAGTCTTCAGTCCCTTAGATATAACATCTGAACAAAGGTGGGGATTAATGTATGTAAGCAGCATCCTTTTCTGTCTCCCTTTACCCAGAGAGGTTGTGAGGTTAAGCATGTTGAAAAGATTCTTTATCATAAGCTGAGCTGACAGGGACACCTGATGAGAATGGTAATTAAGTCAAGAAGTAAATAAACACTAGGATCAATGTTCTTTACTTTCGGAGACTATCTTAAAAAATGGTTTGCCTTATAAAGGTGGATATTTCTCTCTCCCAACCATAAATATAGGGTAGCTTCTCAAAAGTTTTCTCTTTTTTAAAGTTATTTTGTTTTTCGACAAATGCCCATTAACCACCTTCTATGTGCTAGTTAGTGTGTGGTTTGTGGGGAAAAGGATGGTAAAAAGAGAAAAAGACACAATCCCTATTTTCAAAGTCTGGTACCTAAGACCAAGCACAAAATGTCGTGATTTTTTTAAAGTCAGCAAGTTATGTTCTCAATTATGAAAATACCAAATGTCAGATTGTTCTCCAGTCCAAGCAATAACATAAAATGAGCCAATTCTTCTGAATCAGATTTTTCTAATGAAAATTATGACTGTTGAAGCTTTTCCTTCTAATGCCAATATTATTAGAACTCAGAGGAGAACACAAGGTCAATTTACTATGCTCCATATTCTTCCCAGGTTCTAACCCAGCACTCTCCAATAGATATATACTATATGCCACATTCATAATTTTAAATTTTCTAGTAAAAAGAATAGTAAAAGAAAATTTATTTTACAAATATATCCAAAATATTATCCTTTCAACATGTGGCACTAGCCACAATTCCAGTGCTCGACAGCCATATGTGGCCAGTGGCTATCGTACTGGACAGTACACTCTGCTCAACCTTCAATTCCCAGCATGTGAAGAGAGAAAAAACATTTGTTGACAAAAAAGAGACAAGTTTTACAATAGTTATCAACATACAGATATTCCCATAGGCAAACTAACTCTTCCAATATTGCAAAGAGTTTCTCTCAACTCTATACAGCAGGACACGGGAGAAATGGCTCTGTCCCATATGTCAGGATGAGGAAAACCAAACAGTACCAAGGATTACACCAACAGAATGACAGCTTACCCACTCTACCCACTGGGAGACCCTTTCTACTGATACCACCACATGCAGGATTTGAGATTCTACCCTCAAAGATTTTGTGACTTGAAACAAGGCTGCTTTTCTAGCTCTAGTCACCAATACTTTCTCTTCCCAACACTTCTGTGCATCTTCTGAAAGTAGCACAGAGTAGGTAAAAATTAATTTAATGTACAGTGCATCAATGCATGAAGCTTCTGAAAGAAAGAGCTTCTTTCTTGGATGGATCCTTCTCCTCTCCATACCTTCTAGTTTTGGTCCATTGATAAAGAAAATGTTTTGCCCTTGTCAAATAAAAAAAAAAAAAGCTCTCTCTCCATCACTCTCCATCACTACCTAATGTCTCATAGAAGGAGACATCATTTTACCTGACTGGTGAACGGCTGACATCATTAAGCCATGTTTATCAAGGGGAAGGATCATCACCAAAAGTCAATGAGAAGAATGGATAGGGTCCATGTCTCGTTCCTTCCTGCTTTCCCTAGTGTCCTTTCTTTTGGAGTTTTGGTTTCCAAGGCAGGCCCCAATCCCTGTGTTGTTCACTGTGTAAGTATACACAAAACCAGCACTGTAAGTCAACTCACCCCTCAGGTGGCCCCCAGGGTTGAGACAGGAGACCAGGTTGTAGCAAGCTCCACATGCTCCTCAGGTCCTAACCGCATTTTCTATCTGAGCTTTGGGACCCGTGTACTTTTTTAAAGTTTGGGGTCTACATGATAATGAAGTTAGTAGTTAGAGGACTAGTCAGTGATTGTTACCATTAATTTGCAAAGGTGTCAGGGCGTTAGTCCCAGACAAATGGTCTTTCATTAAAACAAAACAAAACAGAACAAAACAAAACTGGCCACCATCAAGGAGGTGACTTGACCTCTGTCACAGTCTTCCCAGAAATCTACAACCCCAGTCCAACTGAGGTAGTCTACAAACTACCTGACCATTACTCTTACAAAGTGTCAAGGTCATGAAACATGAGGAAAGGCTGAAAAAAAAAAGTCACAGACAGAAAGAGACTAAGGAGACATGAAGACAAAATGCAGAATAGTAACCCAAACTGGGTCCTGCAACAGACAAAAGGTATTAGTGGAAAAACTGGGGAAATCTGAATAAAATCTGTAGTTTCATTGATCATGTTATACCAATGATAATTACTCAGCTTAAACACACTTTGGTTATACAAGATAATATGAGAGAAGGTTGGTGAACAGTAGAGAGAAACTCTCTGTACTATCTTTGTAACTCATCAGCATCAACAGGTCAACATTACTCGAAGGTGAACACCCTCGAGCTGCTTCCATCCAAACCAAAACTCCATCAAGAAAAGAGCTGACAACACCGAACTACAACGAGACATTACATAAAGTGATATCTCAGATTTTGTTGTTTTTATAATAAATTAAAAGCATTTCAAATGCATTTGATTAGTTAAAAGTCTCACTGGAAGTGAGAAATTAGCTGAATTAAACAGGTTTTTCTAAAAATAAATAAATAAACAAATAAAGGAATCAAATGAGAAAGGCCAACTTTGCCAAAAAAGAAAAATTGAAAACAATCTACATTTTTGCTAATTGTTAACATTTTTATATTTGGACTGACATTATATAGAAAATCATCTTCCCAAACTATATTTGAAGGTTTCAAAGATTATATTGGCCCTGTTTTACTGAAAGAAAGTCTGTCTCCATCTGTGCTCCTGAGAAGAAAAGAACCTTAGCCAACACATGCACAGGGGTTTTTGGAGATTCAGTATGTCTGGACTTTTTAGTCCCAATCTCAAGGGTCTGTGAAACTATATAAACTAGCTCAGGAAAAATCCTTTTGGTAATTTTTTTCAATTTTTTCCCTCAGAAACCAGTTTTCTTCAAAACGGTTTACTTGCTTCACCAAACCAACCAAAGGCCAAAGAATTAGAAAAATTAAATTCTGTCTTCCATACATAGGTAGGTGGAAGGAAGGAAGAAGGGAAGGAAGGAGCGAGAGAGGGAAGGAAAGGAGAGAGAGAGAGGAAGAATTTAAAATTATCTCAGCCAAGTTTACAAGCTGAAGTGTTCTGCTACAGGAAATGGACTTTAGGAAACATCCTACTCCATTCCTGAACCCTCAGCACTACAATAAAAATTCCACATACTCACTGAGTCTTTTTTAATCCTAGTTTTAAAAAAATGTTCTCCCTTCCACAAAGGTACTGAGTGTCATAGAAACCACGTCACAGAACCCAATACATTTAAGACGAAGAGACAGTAAACTAAAGAGAGAAATGTAATTGCCCAAGTTCGCTCTTTCCTACCAGAATCCCTTCTAAACATTTCTTTGGGTGCTCAGGCCCTAAATTAAATAGCAAGGCCCAAAGTAATTTTTTTTTAAAAAATGAAACCAAGTGCTGTGAGCAAAATACAGTGCTAAACAGCAGGATGCAAAGACACAAATAACTGAGAGAAGGACCTTCCTGGCCCCAGGGAGCTTGGGAACCAGCTTCTACCCTCCATGGAGGGCATTTGGAAGGCTTTCTTAAAGAAGGCTCTTCTCTGAGGATGCTGTTTTCCCTACAGCCTCTTTTTCTGTGTCTGCCTGTCCTCCCACACTCCACACACACTCAGGGTCCAAAGACAGTGCTGGCATTTTCCTAATTGGCTCTTACTGCCTGCAGATCATCAGTCCACTATCACATCCCTTCATGCTACCCTACTTCTCCCAAGACTTTTATTTCTCACTGAGACTTTCAGTGCCTGAAATCCTCTCGTTTCTCCCTGTATACCATTCCCTCGTGGCTTCATCTTTTCTTAGTTCAAAGAAGGTCTGATTAACACAGCACTTCAGGGTACTTTGGACCATTACTTTAGTCCTTCATCTGCCTTGACCCTCCCCAACATTGGATTAATACAACAACCTGCCTTCCCAGCTCTCACACCACTCCGCTTGATTGTACTACACTAAATATAACCTTAATGGGCTAAGATAGCAATAACGCAAAAACAACATTAATAACAACTGCACACTGTAGAGTGTGCAGTTAAGGAAGCATTCTCTTGCTCACTACCTCATTTGATTCTCACAACCCTACCTAAAAAATTAGAAACAGAATCAAATGTCCATTTAACAGAAGGGAAGTAAAGTCACAGCAATAGGAAGTAACCCTTAGCAAAGCCTCACAGGAAATGTCTGGTGCTGCTAAAGCCTGAACCCAAATCTCCTGATAACTGGGGTCCAGTGTGCTTTCCTTTATACCAAGCATCCAAGGTTCCAGGATCTCCGGCATAAAGAATGACACAACAGTACTAGTGAGGACAAATCTTTCATCTATGTCTGAATTAGACCAGCATTTCTAGTTGTCTTAGAAAGGGAGAAAAAACTCAGGAGAAAAAAAAAAAATTCTCCAAATGATTCTGGTAGAGACGATTAGCAGAAATATCTTGCGAAGAACGTGGGTGTCCTGGAAGACTCATCGCCGCCGTCATTATAATTTCTAATCATGCTGTGTGGGCAGGTGTCCATGTAGCAGAAACACCATTGGCACCCAGATTAGCAGTTTCATCAGGAGACTAGAAACTAAGTCTGCAATTCTTAGACCTCAAAGCTTGACGCACAGCTTTCCCCTGAGGGATCCACAAATACACAGTCTGTGCCTTAGCAAGGATTGTTGGGCCTGCCAAGGGAGGTAATCAAATATCAGGTCCATCTAGAAATGCACACTGGAACACGGTACAAGGGTCTCCCTGTGAGCCTGGAAATACCCCAAGCTGCAGAGACAGAAAGCCGGCGTTGTGGTCCCACATTATATTTCTAATTCACTCAGTAACTTTGAAAGAATCACTTGCTTCTTTGCATTTTTGCTTTCATTCTCATCTGAAAATTGAGAGTTTGGGGACTAAAATTATTGGTTGGTTTTCAAATGAGACACGGGAGGAAATCAGGAGGAAAAGTGGCCAGCAGTGGGGTTCTGGGCTTCCTCTGGCTCCACACCCTGCCCTCCACTAGAGCAAGTGTGCCATTATCATTTTCCATACTGGAATTCAGCCTCTCTGCAAGACATAGCTTAAACAAGTGTCCAAGGTCACAAAAATCATGGGCATCATATGATCTCTGCTAGCCCATCAGCTCTAATATTCTGATTCTGCTCAAATATGTTTTCTCTTGCGCTAATCTTTAGAAAAAAAAATTTTATCCATGTATATTTGATTTGAAGAAAATTGTATTAGTAGACTGTTAAAATAAATCTATTAATTCCATGCCTTGAAAATGTGAAGAGAAGCATTTCTACTATTTTCTTATGTCTCCACATTAATAGATACCTAGAGAAAATATCCAAAGAAGGCAGAGATGAACTAGAGCAACAGGAGTGAACCAGCCACAAATTCCATAACTATTCCACAAGGACTTACTTATTCATACAAAGTTTCATTACCATGTGCTTAAGAAATATGTGAAAGGCACTACGGAAGACCAAAAATGAATAAACAGATAAGATTCCTGTCCCCAAGAGGCTTACATTCTAGTGAGATCTGGCATCTTAAGAAGCTGTACATAGCCAAATAACTAAAAATAAGATCAAAAACACTACTTAACAAAACTTACAGCATGCAACCAAAGCATTTCTTAGAAGAAAACATATACCTTACATATACTAAAAAAGCAAAATAAAAATAAGTGAGTTTAGAGTCAAGCTCAAGAAATGAGACAAACAACAACAAAAAAAAAACCTAGGCAAAGCAGAAGGTATTATTGAAGATCTTAAAGAGAAGGTAAAGAATTATAAAATGGTAGATGCAAGAGCTGTTTTTTTAAAACTAAATAATAAATAAACCTTTGTAAACTAATCAAAAAGGGAGTGTAGAGAAATATAGAACAAAACCATAAAACTTTAAATAATAGTATGAAAATAACCATAAATACAAAGGAAATAAAAATAGTCAAGAGAAATTATTTAACTCCATGCACGTGAATGTGAAATACGTGACTTTCCTGAAAGACTATGATTTAACAAAGGTGACCACAGAAGAGATACAAAAGATAATTAGTCCAATTACTATAGAAAAAATGTAAAACATTTTTAGACAGAAAACATTTCTACCCCTCCAAAAAATGCATCAGATCAAGATAGTTTCACAGGTGAATTCTATCATATTTTTAAGAAATAGATCATGTAAATGTTATTCAAACTATTTCAAAAATTAAAAAAAGGGAAAAGCTTCCTCATTATTTTATAATGATTTCAGCATAACATTGACACTAAAAGCTGACAATGCTAATACACACATACGCAGCCACACACAGAATTTTCAAATAATCTTGCTTATAAAAACAACGCAAAAATAATTAATAAATTATTGACCTCTAGATTCCAGCAACACTAAAAAAAACCACACAAACGTTGAACAAGTAGATATTATTCCAGAAATATTAACATGATTTCATGTTTGAAAATTTTATTCATACATTACACCAAATTTATAGGACAAAAGAGAAAACTCTTAGATATTTTCTTAGAATGTATGACTATTTCCATAGTTTCTAAAAAGCAACTAGATAAGCAATTTAACAACCAGTCTCAAAAAAAAAAAAAAAAAAATACCTCTCAAAATAAGTATGAATACTTTTTAACACAACGTATTTCTCAAACCAACATCACAACTGAGAACATTACAAACATTCCTATTAAAGTCAGGACATTCACTATACCACCAAAATTTAACATTTACTGTTCTGGAGATAGTAGATCATACTATTAGAAGAAACCTGTAAGAATGACAGAAATTAGAAAGAAAAGGTAAATTACAGTTATTGGCAGATGATATGATTACTTATGTAGAAACCCAATTATTCAAATAATGGGAGAATTCATTAAAGTAGCTGAGTAGAAAATCAATATACTAAAATCAAGACTCTCCACACACACACGTGCATGCACAATTAGATGATATAAGAAATTCCATTAACTAAAGGAAGCAGAAAATATTTAGGAAAATAAACTTATAAGAAACAGGCCTGGTCTACATGAAGAAAGATTTAAAAGTCTACATAAGACTTCAACAAACCGAAAGGCACAGTGTTCAAAGAAAAAGAATTAATATCTTTATAATGCATAATGTAAAATGTTATTGAATAAATTTAGAGCAATCCCTGTAAAAATATGAATAGGACATTATTCTTCGAACTAGACAAATTCATTCTAAAGTTCACGGAAAAATAAGCAAGCACTAAAAGCCAAAACTTTTCCAAAAAAGAGGAACTAATGAGAATGGGATAGCCCTGTTAGATAACAAAACATATTATAAGGCTGTGATAATCAAAGCTACAATAATTGATAATGGTGCATGAAGTGACAGATGAATGGACCAGAGAGCCCAACAATAAACGCAAATTCCTGCATATTTAAGTATTAAGGTATTAAATATTTAAGTAGTAAGGAATTTAATATACAATAAAGGTGGTTTTTCAAATCAGTGTAGAAAAGATGGACTTCTCAATAAATAGTGTTTGGAAAGGTGGACCTGGAAAAAAAAAAAAAAAAAAACAGATCACTACTTTACATTTTCTATCAAAATAAAATTTCAATGGTTTAAAGATTTGGGAGAGAGGAAGGAAAATCAGAAGGTTTTACTTATCTTTTTTTTTAATAATCACAAGGTACAGAAGGCATTTCCAAGTGCCATTCAAACCCAAAAACCACAAAATCAAAAAATTTAACTTGTCTATATAAAACTTTTTATTTTAATCTGCGAGTAAAAAAGACAATCACAGAATGATAGGGTATTACAACTCCTATCACAAACTAAAGGTTACATTTCTTAACTACAATAAATCAGTAAGCAAAAGTCCAACAATCCAATAGAAAAAGAAGCAAAGGGCAGTTCACGAAAAGGAATGACAAATGAGTATAGACCATTTAAAATGATATTCAAAAATACTAAAAAAAACAAAAATGTAAGATATATGGAAAAAAGCAAGATGCAAAATAATGTGTGTAGAAAGCCCCCCTTTGTGTAAATATTTTATATATGCTGGAATATAAAGGAATATAAATACATATATATACTTGTTTATACCCAGTTTATTTCTGGAAGGGTACATAAGGAATAATAACAATGCTTGCCTCTGGATAGGAGAAGTAGAAAGATGAGATAAGAGAAAAATTGGTCACTGCATGCTTTTGAATTTTGTACTATATGTTTGTGTGGCTAACTGAAATTAATCTTTAGTTTTCTTTAAAGAAAGTCTGGACTATAAAATATCAGTGAGAATGACTAATGCAGAGCAGGTTCTGAACCCTGATGCAGATTCTTAATTGTCTTGACTTTCTATAAGTTCTTAATTCTCTCAGCACCTCAGTTTCCACAGCTGCAAAACAGAAAGCTAAAACTTACACCTCAACAGATTGTTGTGAAAACTAAGTAAGTTAACATATAATAAAGCACATAGCCCAAAGTTTGCCAGGAAATATATGTTCAATAAATGCTAGCTCCCTCCATAAGGACCATTCTTAAAATAACAATATAGTAAGAGTAATAATAATAATGATGCTCTGCTGAAGCACTCTTGTTCCACCAACACCCACCCCATCACTCTGGCCTCAGCTTACCTCCCATTGCCACAACACCCCGAGTTCCCATGAAGCAAGATTTAAATAAATAATTGCAAATTCTAAATACCAGCCAGGAGAATGACTGGAAAACATCTATTTCACTGGAAAACATCTATTTCAATTCCCACATTTCCATGGGAAACAAAATGAATGCAGGCCATCTGCAGTTCAGTGGCTGGCTGAAGGGATGAAAACTCAAACCTACTGACCCCCATTCCACAGACTTTTCACTACAATACTTTATGTGTTGGCAAGGAATGGGCACCTTTCTCTCAACTCCACTGGTTACTCATTTTTAAGTTTACCTTGTTGTACCTCTGGAAAGCTACCTTTTCACTCTGTAGCACCAACCACACACCCATTATATTCAGGCATCCCTCGCAGGTCTGTCCTTGTGAACATGGGCAGTCATGGAATACACAACATCAACTGTCTCATATTCTCACTGGTGCCATAGGACAAAATTACCAACAAGCCGATTTTTCAGTTTTCCAGAAGAGGAGGGGGAAAAAGAAAAAAACATTAGTGAAGACTCTATCCTGACAGAAGGAAATTTGGAGGCCCTTTCTCTAGAAGCTGGCTTAAGAATGGATGGTTAAAAATGATGCATCCTCTAAGCACTGGGTTTGGGTGCTGATAGTGGTGGTGGTGAGGCTTTTGTGTGTTTGTTTTGTTATATTTTTCTTTCTTTCTGGTTTTGGTCTTTGAGAAAGATTCTGTAATGGTTGCTATCAATTTTCATTTATAGAAATAAGGACAATGACATTAATAATGAAACAACAGTGCTCCTTTTTACTCTCTGTGGTCTGCAGGAAGTTTCACATTTCACTCAGATCAGAACTCCGTGTTTTACTGATGTGAAAGTGTGTGGTTTTGGCGATCACCAAGTTCTTCTAATATTCAACTTTCTGTTGTTTCTTACTTGCAATTTACAGTAAACGAATCCCGATTTTTTCCCTTTTGTCAAAATCAGCCCATTTTCAAAAAAGCCACCTCAGACATGGCACTTTTCATGAATCTCATATAGGCAGGAGGCTATTTAGACCCAGTTTATTGGGTTACACAATCTCAACTAAGAAAGAGATTGCTCAAATTTTATCTTTGGACTGCACAGGACATAAATATTCTGTAGAAGCACAGAAGAAAGCCAAGTCCTGCCTTCGTTTACCGCCCCTTTCCCCAGTGACCTCTCAACCTTCATTTTTGAATAAATAAAACAGAGAAACCTGGAATCATCAGTCAGTGCACAACCAGAGAAGAGGCAGTACTGTCACCATCCTCTAACCATTATCTTTACCTTGGCTACTTGGCTCCATCCCGACAGGTCCTTCATAGGCGCTTAGTCATCCTAGCGAGCCTGTGAAGGTAATGCAAAAACCACTCTCCCCACTACACAAGGGGTCTTCAAAAAGTTCATGCAGGGATTCATACTGTCTTTTACTTTGATTTTTCCATGAACCTCCCCTCATACATTAGAAGAAGAACTGTGGCTCAGAAAGAGCAAGTCATTTGTCCAGGAGCCCCCAGCAATAAGTGGCAAGACTAGGTCCTCCACCCAAGTTTTATCATTCCTGAGCAAGGGCACTTTCCACTCTCTCCTCTGCCTAAGGAGAGCCATCTGGATGTTTTGTTTGGTTCCCTCCATAACCTGTACATCTCTCTTAGCTGCTGCATCACAACACGCTATGACTCCATCAGCAAGGCTGACAGCCCATGCATATTTGATGGCACCAGTGTTTACATCGGGGTTGGCTTCGATCGTTCAGTGCCCCGGCCATATCAGTGGTTGAGTATTTTCCCTATCACCAGGTTCCATCAATTGTCAGATGTGTCACAAGTAATTTGTTACCAGTAGCCATTAAAGTCCTAAAGTTCCAAATGATTTGTTTGTATTTAGAAACTAGGGCTCTCTCAGGGTTATCCCTATGATGCTGCCACTCACACTCCCATTTTCTTTCCTAAGTGGGGGAGCAAGAGACAGAGTTATAGATAGTTCTTCGGTCACTCCACTTCACCACAGCCCAGGTCCCCTCTATTATAGCCCATTATGTGCTGTTATATGAAAATTATCTGTCGTAACACTCTTAGATGAATAAAAGCTGAAAGCTGCTTCTGTACGTGGTGGGGCCAGAGTGACCGACAGGTTGGCTTTCCTAGAAAGAGAATAGAATACCTGAATTCCCTCTAGACTGTGTAAACCTCTACCATCGATCTTGAATTTGTTTTATGGACTGATACTGTGTAACAAAACTTAGAATTCCTCACTTGTAATCCTTGGCTATCGCACAGAAAAACTGCACCCAAACAGAGGTAATATGTGTATCACCTACTAGCCAAAACACACACACACACCCCCAAGAGAACAGAAAGGGTCCAGTCTAGTACTGCAGATGACTAAAAATGCCCCATAGTCCATTCAATTCATGTCAAGAAAATTTATCCTAACAATGTCTAAGAGATAAACAGCAGTATTCCTAGCAATAATGAAATCATCTTGAACATCACTTTTATCAGCTTATCTCATAGGACAAAGCATGTATTATATGTCGCCCTCACTAGACAGTAAGCTCCCAGCAGGGAAGAACCAATAATTCATTCAAGTAAATATTTACTGAACACCGACTATGTGCCAGGTGGTGATCTAAAAGGTGGAGAACAATGCAAAGAACTAAAAAAGACCAAATGCCATCACCACGCATGGAGCTTACATCCCATTAATAAAGGTAGAAAATTCACAAACAGGTAAATGAACACACAGTTTTCAGAGAGCAATACATAATTTAAAGAAAAATAAAATAGGGTACAAGAGATGGGGAGTGTCTGATATGGGTGGGGGGAACGTTATCCATATTACCTCTAGTTCTAACCATTGATTTGTAGCTTTTAAAAAACATACCCATGCCTGGGCCCCACCCCCAGATATTCTGTTTGAATTAGTTTGGGGTGGGCTTGGGCAACAGTATTTTTAAGGGCACTCTAGTGATTCTAACAAACTATAACAACTAAGAACCAACGGTGTGCTTGGTTTTAAAGGAAAACAGGCCTTCATTTGAAACCCACCTTTCACATATCATCCGAGTGACCTCGGGAAAAATATTTAATCCCACTGAGCCTCAGTATCTTCCTCTGTAAAATGGGGTAATAATAATAATACATTCCTTTTTGGGTTATTGTGAGAATTAAATGATATATGTAAAGCATAGCAGAGTGGCTGGCACATGAAAATGTCTCAGTAAGTATTCGTCATCATTTACTGGTATCTTTATTCATTAAAAATATGTACAGAAGATGCAACCTGGAGGGCTGCAGAACAAATCTTGCCCTTAGACGAGTTCTGTTTGCCATGTACAGTGGGGACTTACAAAGTGCTTTGTTGTAGCTTTGAGTCAAAGTTTTTTGGTTTAGGGAGGGAGGTTTTGGTGATGGGGAGCAATAATCAGCCACAATGTATATCGACAAAATAAAATTTTAAAAAAAAAAAAAAAAGTTTTTTGGTTTGTTTGGTTTTTTAAAAAACAATTGATTATACATATTTGTGGGGTACAGAGTTGACTATCAATACTTATGTATAATATTTGATGTTCAAATTATGATAATTAACATATTCATCATTATAAAACATAATATGTCAATTAACCAATTTCTTGCTACCCTCCCTCCCCCTCCCCCTTTCCCACCTCTGGTAACCATAGTTCTGCTCTCTCCTTCTGAAAGTTCAGTGTATTATTATTATTATGGTTCTTTCTTTCTTTCTTTCTTCTCCTATTTATGAGTGAGGTATGCAGTATTTCTCTTTCTGTGCCTGGATTATTTCATTTATCATAATTTTCTCCAAGCTCATCCATGTTTCTGCAAATGGCAAAATTTCATTCTTTTTTATGGCAGACTAGTATTCCATGGTGTATATATACCACATTTTCCTTATCCAGTCATCTGACGATACACATTTAGGTTGGCTCTGTAACTTGGCTATTGCAAATAGAGCTGCGATCAACAGAGAAGAGCAGGTATCCCTTCAACACGATGATTTGCATTCCTTTGCACATATTCCCAGTAGTGGGATTGCTGGATAGTACGGCAGTTCTATTTGTAGTTGTTAAGAAACCTCCATACTATTTTCCATAAAAGCTGTATTAATTTCAAGTCCCACTAACAGTGTAGAAACGTTCCCCATTCTCTGCATCCTCGCCAGCATGTATTATTCTCAGTCTTTTTGATAATAGCCTTTCTAACTAGGATGAAATTTGATTTGCATTTCCCTGACGATTGCTGCTGAGCATTTTTTTATGTACCTGTTGGCCACTTGTATGTCTTCTTTTGAGAATTGTCTATTCAGTGTCTTTGCCCATTTTTTAATCAAAAGCATAGGCAACAAAAGGATCAATATCCGGAATACACAAGGAACTCAAACAACTTAACAGTAAAAAAAACAAATAATCTGCTTTGAGCCAAAGTCACCGCTAGAGTGAGATCATACGTTGCACTCTTCTCCTCCCATGAGGAAGTATCCTCCTGCTGAGCTTCAAGAGCTGTCAATGTTTAAAGAACCAAAGATTTTACATAAAAATCTGCTAATGACGCATTCCCACATGACAATGATTGGCTAGCACCGGGAAGATGCCACTTCTTCCAGAGGGGATGCCCTCTCGTGCTCCCCATTTCCCCCACCACACCCTGTAGCTCTCTTCCCAAAACTCATGCTCAGACCAGTCAGATTCCATCAGAGCACCTGCCCTGTTACCTTCTCTGCAGTAAAGAGGAAAAAAATATTTCCTATATCCAAGACTCTAAAATGGGAAAAAGTTTAGGTAGACAAAAGGCTTTGCGTTTAAAAACCCTACAGACTTGCCTAGCTCTGCAGGCATATGACCTAACATGTCTGGACACTGAAACAGGAGCTTTGCAAACATTGCTCCTTTAATCAACCCACGATTCTGTGAGATACTTCCATTATCACCATTTTCAAGGATGAGGAAACTGAACCTTGGAGAAGACAAGCAACAGCCTTCAGTAACATACACAATCAATGGCAAAGTTAGGTACAGAAATAGAACCTTCTGAAGTCAAAGTCACAAATTCTCCCACCATACTATGCTCCTTCCAGCCAGAGAACTATTTAATGTAATTAAACGATTCAAAAGAACAATAACTAGATGGGAAATCCTTGGGAAAGAACACCATTAGTTTAGAATAGTACACATCTCTCTCTGGCCAAGGTACTTTCTGTTCACGCCATTACTGAGGACATCCATCCCAATAAATTCTGGGCAGCTGTATCATCCAAATGTTGAGAAAGCTTCAGATTACACAATGAAACCTATTCCTAACTTCCTTTTATCCCTTCTATCTTTTTATCTAAAGAAAGTTCTACTCAAATCTATAGTTGAACAGATTACAAAAGAAAAAAACATTATTTTGTGTGTACATCTGTTTGTGCTTGTGTGTGCTGTGTTGAGAAAGATCAAAACCAATCACTGAAATGGAAGACCAAGACACGGTAAGGCTCATCTCAAACATTAACTCTCTGCTGACGTCTCCCTTTACTCACCTTGAGATGATCAACCTGCCTCTAGATTCTGATACAGGAAATTTGAACCTATCTCACATTTCCATATCACATTACGTTTATGTGTAGCATGTCAACCCCACCAAACTATAGAATTCGTGGAGAGAAACAGCTATGTTTTATTTGCTTTTAAATGCTCACTCCAATGCATCCCCACCACCAATGTTGAGTGTGCAAAGAGTTACACGAAGTTGGATATTTGGTAAAGTGGCTGCTGAGTTAACGGTTGCAAATTAAGAGGGAATTCATTTAAGACTAACCTTATTTTTTAAATGTTTCATAAGTTAATATAGATTTAGTACTGAGCACCTCAGAGCTAGGCTTTGTGGGGATGCAGAGATTAACTTTTTTACCTGCTTTGATGGCAAAGAACTCACCATCTACTGAGAGAGACAAAGGCACATAAATAAACATAATGCTGGAGAAATAAAAATTAAGTCTCCTAAGAGATACAAACAAAAACAGTTCTGGCAACCATGAGAAATATGAAAGCTATGAGATTTCTCAGGATTTTGCTATAATCTTTATTTTAAGTGATCAATTAAAATATTTCCACTCAAATAAATGTGCAATTTCTTTCTCTGATAATTTACTGACATTTCTTTTTTGAAGTTGCTGACATTTAACTATCAGAAGAGCTATTAAGAAAGGTCTCAGCCATAATGGGGAATTCAACTTCTTTCTTTCTTTTTGTTTTTTTTCTTTAAGGAAGCTTAAGAGAAAGTATCTTTGTATTTCAGCAATTCTGGAAGAGCTTGACTTTTCTGACAATATAACTGCAAAGGAACTTGAGTCAAAACATATAAGAAAAGAAAAGATGCTCAAGATATTTCAACTCTACAATCATTTGCTGAACACATGCTAAGTGCCAGGAAATATGTTAAACTCTGCAGGGAAACAGAGAGTTCAGCCTTTATTTGGGATAACAGTGGGTTACTGGTCCAGAAGAAGACTTTGAGATATAACTTTATGAAAAGCAGCATAGAAAAGGTATGGGCAAAAGACTATGAGATTAGAACGGGAGAGAAATTATGTAAATTAGACACTTTTTTGATAAATGTCACATGGCACTATGAAAAGAAACTAATTGAGTAACTTAGCATTTGCATTATAATTTGGTACCAGGACTCAAGCAAGTCACTGCCTACTTTTTAGTCTTCAGTTTTCCCCCAACATTAAGAAAGAGATTTAGACTATACAGCCTTGCCAGTGGTCACAGTCGACAAACAAATCTGGTCATTAAATTAAGGTACCCTCTGAACTGGAGGAACAGCAAGAGAATGCAGATATTCTATTTGTGCCATTTGAATCCATTTGTCCTCTTAGAGGTTTGCCAACCAAGAGATTCAAAAATAATAAGTCTATCAGCTACACAGAGTTTGATATTTTTATCATAATTTACATGACCATAATTTATGGACTAAATTACATGCCATTTCATGATAAAAACTGGAATACTACTACAATATTAACAGGGGACATATGAAGGCAGACAGGTAAGTAGGATGGATTTCCACCAGGGCTCTGCCTCCATTCTGTGACACAGAAGGTACAAGGTAATTATAGTCCAGCTACCATTAGTACAGGTCCTGTCTATAAGAAAAGTGAAAACTTTATTTCCCATTAGAAATGATCCTAGTATCTCTTTCCAAAGTCATACTACTCTTCAAATATTTATTTTGTAAATTACTATTCACCAAACTTGCCTTACGCAATCAAAATCTCCAGAGAGGACACTGGGAATCTTTCAGACAAGTCATGAAACTCCTGATATAGAAAATCTGATCTACTCATTATTCACAACAAAGGTCCTGCTTCTTGTCCTTTTTGTGTGCTTCTTCTGCTGGCAATGTGCTCCTGCCATCTCTTACCTATCCTTCAGAATCAAGCTCAAATACCACCTGATTCCATTACCCTCCACACTGTCTCATCCAGGAAAGTACCTTTTACCTCCCACAGCCCTTTTTACTTTCTTCAAGTACATAAATTATATAGACATATTTACTATCTCCTCTATTAGACTACGTGTTCTTAGAGATCAGAGAAGGAGGCTGATTCACTCAGTCAGCAAACATTTGGGGGCATCTGTCACACCCTAGGTGCTGCTCTAGAAGTCGTGACACAACAATGAACAAGACTAGTTCACTATTTTCGTGGACATTCTACCACAGGTGCTGGCAAACTGGGGCTCACAGACCAAATCCAGTTTGCTTCATGCTATTGTAAATAAACTTTTATTGGAACACATCTACACTCAATTGTTGACATATTACCTATGGAAGAGTTGAGTATTTTATGTATTGTCTGATAGCAGAGTGCGTAGCTGCGACAGAGACCATCATATAGACCACTAAGGCTAAAATATTTACCATCTATCCCTTTACAGAATAAGTTGGCTCACCTCTGTTTTCAAATATCCTTCCCACATAGCATAGTGCTATGTACCCATCCTTACCACATAGTGCTGGGTACCCAGTAGGCAGTGAATAAATGCTTCAAGAATAAAATAAAGATTGAAAGTGAGAATAAAATCATATAAGACAAGTTCTATGGCAGAGCCTCTTTTACCCTTCATCTTTTTTCTTAATTACGCCAAAACGAATTCCCACCCAGAATAGAATGTTGTTAGCAATGCTACAGTTTAGCATGATAAAAAGGGAGGGAGCAGGCTTTCAAACCTATGGAAAAGTTAAGAACTAAATAAATTTGCTGTGATTTCAGAAGTCATTACTATTTCAGGCTCATATCTGATCATAACAGCTGGCCTGGCAAAATATATTACAATAGCTGTTTTTCTGGCTTTGTAGAGCTTACAAAAGTTTGAGAATAGTTACTATATTTCATCAGTTTGTTTGGCTGGAGGAGACCTTGATTCTTTGTGTCTTTTGGGTCAAGCTGAATAAGGAGACCTGGGTTAGGTTAAACACAAACACACAGCAGCATGAGGAAAACCCCATTCTGTCAAATACCAAAATAAAGGTTATAAATTAAATTTATATCCATATCCTAAGAGCTGTCTTCTTTATTATGTCCATATGAAAACCCTCTCATCCCGCAAGAAAAGAAATGAAAATTGTGCTATTTGCAGGATCCTTTTCAGAGGCTGAGTTAGTATAAAATCTAAAGTAGAGCACTAATATACAATTAAGGTTTACAAGTCTTCTGCATGATTTTTATGTGGAGAGTAACAGTTTTATAGTCAAACAAGTGTCTGTTCCACAAAAGTTGTGGCGCTAGTCAACTATGTAAACTTAGGCAAACCATTTAGCCTCTCTGAGTCTCTGCTTCTTATCGGCAAAATGGAAATAATAATTATATTGCAGGGCTAATGTCAGAATTAAATGAGATAGTAAGTGCAAAGCAGCTTTGTCAGAAACAGGAGAAAATTGACTTTCAGTAAAGGCTGGTTCTTTTCCTTTCATTTTGTCCAATACCAAGTGCTACTCAGCTCCCCATATCTCAAAAATACCTTCGTTATGACATATCTAAAATCCCTGAAATGTTCCTATATGTTTCTTTTTCAAGTCAATAAATTTGGAGACATAGCATTTGTACATCTTTGATTCTTCCTTAGGCTGACACCAAAAAAAAAAAAAAAAAAAAAAAAAAAAACTTCCACTTCTTAATTTACTACTCAGAAGCTAGACAATAGCTTTTGTTTATTCTTCATCCTGGTGTCTGATTGCTAGCAAAATATTATTTGAAATAACATTCCCCAAAATGCATTATATTAAGAACATCCTGATGAGCATCATAGAATGGGTAATCAGTTCAGTTTTGAATATCCCTCCTTATTTTGAATTCGATCAAAAATGGCTGACCTAGTCATTTTCACATTCTGGTTCTCATGACCTTTAGCTCCTGTGACCCTCAGTGTAAAATGCAACAAAAAAATCCACATGCTCTCATCAAGATAGTCTCCATTCACTTTATAGATAAATGGTTAGCAGACAGCCACTGGTAGACACGGATGGGTGAACAGACGGATACAGATGACAAATGAAGATGGAGAGATATAAATGAGAGGGGTAGGTAAAGATAGCCAGAGATGCTTTGCCGGGTGATTGAACGGATAGGCAGAGGGGATGGACAGGCAGAGGGGAAGGACAGGAGGGTAGATGGACAAACAGATATGGACAAACAGAAAAAGAGAACTCAGGTAAATGTAAATGGCAAGACTCTAAACAAACATATAGAAGTGCGTAGAGGGAAACAAAGAGATAAATCCATAACAAAAAGATCAATCTCAGAACTGAAGTACTAGAAAATCTCTCATAGCCTAGTGCTCCTTAAGTCTCCATTTTAAAAAATATTCAAAGGTCTCTCTTCATCATTATGTCATCACATCCAAAAATACGCTAAATGTAGTATTATATATATGCCCAACCACAGAAAATGAACCCTTTGGGCAAAAGAAATCTTTGCATCCCTCTGAAAAGAGAAAATGAAAAGTCTTCCAAAAGGCATAAGGCAACTGATCTAATGCAACACATTTGTGACATTAACCAAACTATTTTTCAGTGTTTCTCTCATTAACGTTATGTTAATTAAGAGAACTTGGGCTAACACATTTTGTTATGGTCAGAATTATCTGTAAATTCACAACTTTACAGGCCTAACTTACATTGACTGAGATCTTATCTAAAAGTATTGCTAAACTCCAGCCAATACATATTAACTTAGAATGAAATTAAATACTTCAAATTCCTCTGCTGTAAAAAAAATGGCCAAGTGCCCCTACTTTGCTCTAAAGCAAGTTCCCTTCTTGGTAAATAGCCAACACTTAACAAAGGAAACAACAGTCAAATACATAATAAAATGCAATAGTATGCAGTGATTAAAATTTATATTTTGAAGAATGCTAACTGACATGGAAAGATGCTTCTAATATAACATTATGTAAAGAAAACAGAATAAAACTAAATATACACGAGGGTACTACAAAAAATTAGTGAAAAAATACAATTAAAAGATAATACAGATCTTTCCACAAACTTTTTGAAGACCCCTTGTATATACGTGTATGTATGTACATATAAACATATATATTTGTACACACATATAATATAAATGAAACATGACCCTCCTCTAAAAAAGAACAGAGTAGTTACATGTATAATCTAGAACAGTGGTGTCTCTGGTTGATGGACTTGTGGGTGTTTTAATTTTCTTTATACTTTTGTGCATTTAATTTTCTTTTTTTTTTTTTTTTTTTCGTGACCGGCACTCAGCCAGTGAGTGCACCGGTCAGTCCTAGATAGGATCCGAACCCGCGGCGGGAGCGTCGCCGCGCTGCCAGCGCAGCACTCTACCAAGTGTGCCACGGGCTCGGCCCATTGTGCATTTAATTTTCAAAAATGAGTCTACATAACTTTTATAATTGAAAAAGAAAGATTTTTTTTTAATTTTAGGAAAAAGATAAGTCCCTGTGTTATGATATCAAATAGGAAGATTTTTGTTGTTGTTGTTTAGAGAATATCTTGTTTTTAGAGAATATTCAGTGAAAATATTCTCTAAAAATGAAGATATTCTCTAAACAGCAGAGATGGACAACTCAGAGATGGGTTCAGTGACGACCCCACCAACCAACAGCAAGCAGTCAAGCTCTTAAAGCAAAATGTGACAGAGGCAGACCTGACTCAAGGTTTCCTGGTGCCCTACTGTCTTCTTTACAAGGTCCACTCATTTCTCTCACGAAAGGAGTTTTGTTTTTTTGTTTTTTAATACAAGGACTCCAAAACAGTTTTGCTTCCCTCCCACCCCAAAGTTCCAACATCCTACTTAAAAACAAAAATAAAAACCTGTGCACATAGCCTACCTGGGCCCCTTAACATCTCACTTCACAGAGGGAGGGGAAGACTCTGTTCAAGAACTTCAAATGTTCCTACTGTTCCTATTTTCACAAATTCATCAAGCCAATTATCCTAACAGGATCAGCCCAATCCACTAAGGGGATGTCCAGGCACAATTTCAAAAAAGACACAGCGTGACCTAGAAAGGGAATCAGAGACAAAGATTCAAAAGCCGCTGAAGACAATAGAACACCGCAGAGAATGAGACTTGGCATCGAGGAAGCAACACAGCTCAGATCTAGCGGGTCTGGTCGTGGGATGACTCACCAGTACTGCTGTGATGCTTTCCTGTCCCATTCATCAGACAGGTTTTTCCATTAGAATTTACTGATGATGTGCTCCCCAGTAAGTTGGTCAGATCAATTTTGTAGTGTTAAAATAAGATATGATTGAAAAGTTATAATACAGTCTCCACACAGTATTCGCAAAAAAGCCCGGGGAGAGTCCAGCGCCGGGTGAAGGAAGACCAGCCTGCCTTTCACCTCAGCCAGTGAGCAAACACACTGGTCTGTCAGTTCTAGACTTTTAGCTAAAGAGTTGACTGATTCCGACAAAAGCCGATACATTACTAACGTTGTAAGGCCAATGAATTAGATGGGGGATATGCATATACAGAAAAGGGCTGGGCCTGCTTACGGTCTGGGGGCAAGAGAAATTGAGTCTTTACAGAAAAGTCGAAGCCTGTATAAAAAGACAGAGCCTCACGACTGCCCTCACCTTCAGTGGGACTGAGCTAAGAACTCCCACCCTCAGTGCCCTCACCCCACCCATGGAAACTTCTAGAACAGAATCCATTATGGGAATGAGCCTGGGCAGAAAGGCAGCAGATTGTCAGGATGCTGAGCCTTGGTTCCCTTGTAGCATCCTCTAGCTGCCTCTCCAGCACAGACCACTCCCTTTTTGTGACCTTCTCTCTCTGTTCATGCCCTGAGTGTGTTTTTCTCATCCTGATACCAATGGATTAAATGTCTTTTATAAAGCTTTCACTCTAAGCACTGCACATCATTTTTAAAATTTTTTTTTAATCTTATTAGTAGATTTTGAGAAAGGGACCCATCAGAATTACCTGAGAAGGTTTTCAAAATGCAAATGTCCTCAGTCCACAGCCAAAGATGTAGGGATGCAGACTGAATTCTGGAAAAACCTCCCAAAGTGAATCTTATCCACAAACTTGGGGGAGAACTATTGCTGCAGGAAGCAATCAGAATAAACAAAGGTGAGGAAAGCAATGGAGTAGCCACACTAGTGTCCCCAAGAGGATCAAGTGGCCAGTGTCCTGTGTTCATGATGGGCAAAGGGAGGGCGACCAGAGCATGGCCAGGATGACAGAGTGGTGTCCACTCTGGACAAGGACACAGAAAGCTGCCCCCAAGAGAAGAGCAGTGTGGTCTATCGGTGATCTCAGAAAAGAGGACCCACTTAGGAGTCCTGGAGAGAGGTAAACTGGGAAATTTGGGCAGGATTTGGGTTTGGAGAAAAAGGGATTGCAAAGGATATTCACCTCAGGAAGGCTAATCAACACATATATACTATATATTCAGTTAATATAACATAATATGTAATATATTCAGTTTATTATCTTGAAAACAGTGATGATAGGGGATAGCAGATGAGCGTACCCTCTATGAATTACTTTAAATATCGTTGAAACAATGATAGGCTCCAAAGAAACCCTAAGGTGGAGAAAATTTGTCACAGTCTCCCAATTCAGAGATGTATAATCCACACCTACTAAATTTCTGTGACAAATCTCTTTAACCAAAATGAGGTAGAGAGCTTAACTAGGTACACCTACCTGACTCCCTTAAATGTCCAAACCAAGGCCAATTCAGTTGTCCTGTGAATCTCTGTAAACAAATCCTACTGTTTCACTTCCATAAGAAATCCTCAATATGAAACAAAGATGGCTAATAAAACCTAGCCCAAGAGTCCTTCTTAATATTTGCTTACTGTTTCTTCATCTGTAAAGTAGAAATAACAGATTTTAATTAATGACCTAGGCAGTTATTCAATAAGGTTAACCATTAAATAATGATATACCTAGCTCTATTTGCTAAATAAACTATTGACTCACATTTTTAAAACTTAATAAGCGTTCCTTAGTTTTCTATAAGCAACATATAGTTCCTAATTTGTACCACCAATCTATTCAGTTCCTGATTTGCAGGAATCCCTTCTGCTTTATCCAACATTCAAAAAATAAAACTTATCTAATTGATTAGATCCTCCCACCTATGGTATTATTATGGAATTATTATACTTTTATCTGTTGGATGTCTCTATCCTATGACATTCTCTAAAAAGATGTCTGGGAGTGAGACAAAGATTCATCAGACTCTTTACGAGTAATGTCCAAAGTTTGGCACTTTCAGGAGTGATTGTTATTTGTCCCACAGACCTTGACAACATTACACAAGAAGTTTATCAAGTTGGAGTTATCTGAGTGTGTCCTTCAACTGGCGTTGCATAAGTAGATTAACCAGACTGAATTATATCACTCCCTGCTCAGAAGACTGTCCCTCGTTCCTTACTGCTACAATCTGGCCCTGTCACTGATCCAGCCTCCTACTTTTTTCCCTAAAGGAACTATGCTGAGATTTGGGAGGAGAGGTAGACGAGGAGCCCGGGGGTGGCAGAACATCTCCTTTCTCCCTTGCTTTTTCCCTCTACGTTGGCCTCCCTCAAACCCCCTTGGCGGCAGGGGAGGAGGGGTGAGTTACCCAATTATTGAGTCAGAAGAAGGAACTGGGCATGGGAGACTCAGCCCCTTCCTCCCAGTCTTTGGGATTTACCTGACCATTGGAAGCATACACCCCCATTCCTCAGGGATTGTATTCTTCCTTTGGAGTTTTACAGGCACAGTCCCCTGTGGAGGAATATTCATGTGCAGAAGTTGTCTGAGAGGAAGGGGGTAAATTTGATCCAGGAGCACAACGTTAGCCCACTGAGCTGACAGACCTAAAGCTCATTCCACAACCTAGACATTACATCTATCTGCCTGGTTCCTGCATTAGTTTCAACTGGTTTCTAGATGGGTACAGATGAACAGGAGACAGAACAATGAATGGAGCTGAGAACGAAGCTTTGTGTCCAAAGCAGGGAAAAAATTCAATTTCAATTAGCCCCGGCAAGCCCCAGCGTTTCCTCTGCTCTAACCACTCTGAACGTACACTACCTCGTTCCCGGGTGCACCCGTGCCTTTGCTTTTGCTCACGCTCTTCTATCACAATGGAACTACCTTTCCACACCCTTACCCCAACCTAACCCCCAGCCTTCTCAGATGCAGCCAACCTCTGGATCTCTCCATTCCTTGAATCCTTACTGCTGATGATCTCTTCTAAGCATTTGTTCTTTATCACTCTGTAATTACACAGACATTTTTACATCAAATCTCTATGAGACTCTGAGCTCCTGAACTGTCAAGGACTGAGCCCCTTTCACCTCCAAATCCTCCTTTCCATCCCTCTCCTGTTGGTCCAAGTTCACAAACATTTGCTGAGGACTTATGAAACTAAGAGCACTGTATTCATTATCTTGTTTAATCTTTCCTAGGAAGTGGAAGAAGTCATCAATCTCTAGACAGAACAGGATCTAGGCTCAAAAGGGCTCATCATTCCAGCAACCCTTGCTGTCTCTGGTGTGGAGAGGAGCAGCCTATAGACTTGAGGCAGACCAGCAGATGTGGATGGAAGTACGGCTTCCCTGCCTTCACCTGCATCTACACTGCCCCTGGGTTTAAGGAGAAAAAGAATTCTCACTTTAAAAAAACAAAACAAAAAAACCAACAAAAAAAAAAAATAGGAAGATGGAGAAAATAAGAGTCCAAATGGTCACTGCTCCACCAAGGGCCTAATTGCTCAATGTGAACATGTCTCCCCATCCCCAATCTTCACTCTGAAAACAGAGGTCTAGATGACTGTGGTTTTGTCACTAGATGAATAACAAGTGCTGAGGATTGCTAGAATTACAAGGCCCAGACCAGCTCCACTCAAATATAGCTGGAAGCTTTCTAGTAACTCTAGCCGTGCATGGGAAATGAACTGCTCAGAAGTGAGTCACTTACTGGAATCCGTGCTGCCTACGTTACTCAGCTGATATTAATACACCCACTTGTTCATTAAAGTTTAATTGGAGTTCATGGGAATTGGTTTACAGGATACTTAATCAAAGCGAACTGTTTGTGTATAAACCGTTCACATGCAAAGCTAGAAAGCACAGCTCTCCTCCACTCTACACATGTCCGCTGGCTGCTCTTTTAATTGTGTTGATACAATCGGTTAGTCAGAAAGGCTGGGACAATGACCTTGAAGGAGGAGGGAGAAAAGCAATCTAGACAAAAGCATAAGAATAGTAAATGAAAAATCCCTTGTGAGGCAGTAGCCACAGCTGCCTAACCCACCAGCTACAGCCAGTCATCGAATAGGACTCAAATGCCAACTCCTAAACAGAAACTTGCTTCTTCTAGCTCTGTTCTAAGGTTCATTATCAGAACTGCAGGTCTCTTTTTTTTCTGGGCACCTGTCTTCCAGACGTACAACTTTATTTTTAAAATGGGTGGATAAGGAAATTAACCATCATTCAACATAATCACACATTTCTCTTGTGCTGACAAGCAAACCATGAACACAATCCCAAACGCCTATTTATACAATCAGGACTGTCAGTACCCTGTGATTTCTTATCGCATATCTCACTAATCAACATTTTGGGAAGCATAAATTTTTTAAGCCCCTGAAAAAGACTGTGCATGAAGCTAGGGGGAAATATATGTCAAGTTTGGTGGCCCTGGTTGTGTTAAAATTGTCCATATGTTCATCATTGTTAAATACACATGACTTCTCTGCCCAAAACAAATTAAGACAAGTTAAAAACTTGGTGCTACATACTGCAGTATTTTGAATCCCTGAAGCAACCGTTGAAGGGCAATCTATACTTTTTTATAGTTCTATTGAGATATAATTCACATACAATACAATTCACCCACTGAAAGTCTGTAATTCAGTTTTTAGTATATTCACAGAGATGTGCAACCATCACCATAATATAATTTAAGAACATTTTCAGCATCCAAAAAGAAACCCATACTCATTAGCAATCATTCCCTATCCCCCATCCCAACCCTGCCAACATACACTAACATATGTCTCTATAGACTCTACAGATTTGCCTACTGTGGACTATTCATATAAATGGAATCATATAGTACGTGGACTTTTGTGACTGGCTTCTTGGACTTATGATAATGTTTTCAAGGTTCATCTATGCTGTAGCACATCTCCATACTTTATTCATTTTTATTGCTGAAAATATTCCATATTATAGATATATCATATTTTGCTTATCCATTCAGCAATTTAATTTTTTTAAAAAATCTACCAAAAAACAGCAAATTATTTAGCTCTCAGTTTGACAGACATTTTGCTTGTCCCTTCAACAATCCATTCATGATTATTCCATTACAGAAGTAAAAAAAATAAGGGCTGTGTTAGGGATTTCTCAAATGTGGGAGGAAGCAGCAGAGCCTTGCAGCCTAAGCCTTTCTTCATGTAAAACTCAAGGGAATGGTTCACAGGTATACTGTGTCAGTCTACAGAGAGCTCTCACTAACAAGATATAGCTAGATCGTGAGCTCCTTAAGTTAGGAGCTGTGGGAACTGTGCTCCAAGGGGACAGGCTTGGAAAGAATTAAAGGAGCAACATTCAGAACCATCTCTCTTTCAAGGAAAACCACCTTTTCAGCTTCTAAAGATATGAAACTCAACTATTTAGCAAAAGCACGTACTATGTGCCACATGCCAACATGGAGATTAATAAGATATGACACCTGCCCTCCAGGAGCTCAAAACCTAGCAAGAGACATACACAGAACAAGTCAACAACAGAGTAAACAATGAAGAGAAACTTGGAGAAAGGAACCTTCCATTTGTTATGTCTCACTTGCCACGTTAGTGATTTCATTTCTAACCATGTTTGTAGAGTTGGAACTAATTATTCCATGGCAAACATAGATGGTACATAAACTTCCCTAGAGATAGAGAACCCATAGCTATGTGCATCCTGAAAAACTAAAAGTTGATCTGTTTCTGGGGCATAAATCACACAAATAACATTACCAGATGATGCATACATAAAGGAAACCATCAAAGTTGGAAACTCTAGGGTTCAAGGGGGTCATGTGTCCAAACAAAAATGCTTTCTGCCTCCTTCTAAAGCAGGCTTTTCAAGACAATGTCAGGAAGCTAGCAATTCACTGAGACATTGCAACCTAAGAAACTACATACTGTGAAGGAAATAGGTTTCCAAAATACATCATCTAACCCATACTGTGGTACATAACACTAATAATAAAGCACTGGGTTTATTTGGTGCCATGTGTCTAGGGGACTCAAAGGCATTTGCCAAAGAGAATCAATCTTTCCCACCTCCCAAGCAAGCATAGCAAACTCCTAAGTCATCAAGAAGCTCAAGAGCATCTTCCATTCCTGTGTTCTATATTCTAAGAACATGGCCGAGCTTCCAGATAAAGGTACTTTGCAATCAGAACTAGATGTCTGAGTCATCCTTCTGTTTTTTGGAAAACAGAAAGATAGAAACATAGACCCCTTTGGATCCAACTCATGAAACAGATTAGGTTTTCATGCAAACCAAAAATAATTTATGCGCTCAATGAGAACTTCTTTCACTTAAAATTTCTACCAGCATGAAATCCTCTGTAATATGCCCATCCAGTTTGCACATCAGTACAAGTGCTCCTCTTTAAATTCATATAGCGAGTTTGCATATCCTGTTTCCTAATCACCTCATGCAAAAAAGGAAATTTACCTTCACCTCTCTTGTTCATTAAAACAAGTTTCAGGAAATACTTTGACATTTGGTTTTTGAAAAACGTATACTGGCTTAAGAGAAAATCCTAGAGATTCACTGCTCTTTGTACTTGGAGAGAAACAAATTAATATCAAATCATAGCTAACTTTTTAACCAATCTTTTTAAACAAGGAAAATAAAAGGGAGCATTTTTAAGATATATTACAACTCTGTGTAACCTGAGTTGCACTTACACTCAAATTAGGTGGTGAAGCAGAAGGCACCCAGAGTCAAATGTTCTGGGTTTGCATCCACCACTGCTTTAAGAAAACTCGCTTCCCCTCTCTCACCCTCATTTACGCAGTCTCTAAAAGGGAAATAATAATGATAAACCCTGCCTTGCCTTACCTCATAGGGATGCCACATGAGGCAAAAGAAAATGTGTGTGTAAGTGCTTTGAAAACCACAAAGCCCCATACATATTGTAAGGTATCATCTTAATGTCCTTTCCCATAAAGACATTTTTTTTTAATGACATGAACACTTTTGCCTTTCTGTTTCTATTCTGAAAAGGCCAAAGAAATGCCCCAAAATCAACACTACCAATTCCAGTAAACTTCACGCACACATGCATGCACACACACTCACACACACACTCTTTGTAAGGATAACTGTTATTTAAGACAATAAGCCCAAAAAAGTACAGATACTGAAGAATCTTCCATCTTAGAGCTCACCTCAGCAACACATGTTTAAGTGTTTTTCAGTGTATTCTTACTCTTTGAAGGTGGGAAAAATACATATGTGAGAGTGTGTTACCTTAGAAAAGGTGGAATGCCAAAATTCCCACCCACCTCCTGCTGGTGCTAGAGAAACGGTCCCAGGAAAAAGTGGTCCCAGTATAACAGTGTTTCCTAGAAAGGTAGGAAATGGGAGACAGCTTTGAGGGTAGGACCCAGGCATATGCAGACTGAGGAAAGACAAAACTTTCTAGGGAAACCCAGAAAAATACTACCCCACAGGCCATCTTTGACCAGTGAACTGAACCTCAGTAGCCATGTGGCAACCTTCCAATGGGAGCTTATCAGAGATGTGGATGCACTCCATTCCCCAGCACACTCTATCATCTGAAGTTTACTCTCTCAACCACCATCTGCAGATAAGCAAAGGTCAAGGACAGAGAAGCCAAGGACTTTTCCAAGGTCATTTGTGGCTGTGTAAATACAACTCCTATGTCCTAAACTAAACTTGTTCACTATTCTGGAGTGAATGGGCCAGGATCCTAAACAGCCCTAAACGTCCACTTTGTACCTGTCCTTCATCATTGTAGAATAGTTTAATAGGAGGAGCTAACAATGATATAGCGTTTGCTATGCGCCAGGCACGGTTCTACATGCTTTACTTTTTTTTTTTTTTTTTTTCTGCTGCTGGACAGTACATGAGTCTGAACCCTTGACCATGGTGTTATAACGCCACACTCCAACCAACTGAGCTAACTGGCTAGCCCTTACATATTTTAACTTATTTAATTCTCACAATGACCCTATGAGGTAAGTCCATTTTACAGATGAGGAAGTTGAGACATGATAAAGTTGTTTGTCCAAGGTCATATGATACTATGTCATGGAATAGATTTAAACCCAAGCAATATGGCTTTGATGGCTGTCCCTAACCAGTACTCAAAATTGCCTGTTCATGGGCACTTCCAAGAGCTGAACACCCATCATGAACCAGGTACCCTTAGAGGCTCTCACATATTCTAATTTATCCTCACAGTGACATTGAGAAAGAGATTTTATTATTGCCTAATTCAAAGGAAGGCACTGAAATCCTAAGGGGTCATTTAACTGAGGTTTTTACAAACACTAAGAAGCATGCTGGGATTCGAACATCCGTACAGTTTCAAGGTCAGTGTGCTTTGTAAACATCCAGGTTCCGTACAAGTTCTGACTTCCTGAAATCATCATCAGCACTGTCTGTCTACCTATCTACTCATTTGATCATTTTTTGCCAGGGTGGTAGGGTGGAAAAAACATGTATTTGGGGGACAGGGAGATCAGAGCAGTTCTATTACTTACCAGCTGTGTAACTTGGACAAGTTACTTAGCCCCTCTGTGCTTCAGTTTCCTCATCTAAACAATGAGATCAACAATAACAGTACCTGACAATACCTTATAGGATTGTTATAAAAATTAAATGAGATGATACACGTAAAATATGACAGTGGCTAGAACATAATAATTGCTCAATAAATATTTATTCAATGAATAGTTGAATAAAAAGTAATAAATTAAATGACATAAGAAAAATTACTACCAGAGTTTCTGTCTTATAACAGCTGCTCAAAATCAGAAACATTATTAATGTATTATTAATATCCTCTCTAATAGTCTAAACATGTCTTGAGTCTTCCAGCCCTGTCTGATCTAGTCTGTAAACCTCATAATGGACAGCACAGAGCCTTGCATATTAGAGATGTTCAGAGTCAATGATTACATGATCCTTCTCTGAACTTTCAGAGTCAAGAAAATCTAAGACACTAAAATAACTTCTCTCAAAGTTTAGCAGCTTCAGTTTTCCATTTTCACCCAAAATTTTATCTTCAACTTGAAAATTATAACCCAGAATTGAAGTCTAAAACACACTAAAAAGCCTCAGTTTAATGTTCATATTTATTTCTGATACATTTCTCAAGAAATAAAGAAGAAAAATGGTTTCCCATTCTCATCATTTTTAAATCTTATCTCTGTCTTCTCTACAAAGACAGCCACATTACTTATGAAATCATTTATTTTGCTCTGGGCCCTTCACAGATGGTAATCACAAGTGCTTTCCTGAAGCAATCACTGGCTAGAGCTTGAGAGAGAGACAGAGAAAGAGTTTAAAGGCAAGAACGGAGGACATTTAGTGGCAAGAGTAATTCATGTGGCAGAACTGCTTCAACCAGGACACCAAAGGAAAAACAAATGCAAGAGTACGTAACTAAATTTTAGGAAAAAAATACATAAATATGCATGGATGTGTGTGTGCAGATGTGTATGTACATGTATAGGCCCATGCATGTGTGTACAGGCGTATGTGTATAGACGTGTGTGTGCATATGGAAAAAGGCTGTGCTGAAAACCATCCAACACCAGGCAGGAGAAACAGTGGCCACATGAGGAGTTTGGGGCAAGGGCATGAAGGGTCGCAATGCTCAGATGGGACTAGAGGCTGGAAAACTAGTTTTTGCAGCTCGGCTCTGCCTCATCTGGAACAAGCCATTTCAATTCAGTATCCTATTTCTAAGAATGGAGACCTCACAGGACTGATTGAGATTTAAGCAACAAAAGAGATTTGAAAGTGTTTTGGAAACCTCTGTACAAACATAGAGGGATATTACCACCCATTTGTTCCAACACCAAGGAGAGCGACTTTTGTCTGAGCCACCGTGCCTCCCAAATGGAATCTGTCCCCATCACAGCCTGCTTTTGGCAAAGGAAGAAGGGATGCGGACAGTTTTCCAGAAAGGCAACACTTTTGAATTTCTCTATTATTTCCAAAACAAAAAAGCAAAATCTTTTCCCCCCCTTTTGTTTTTCCAAATAAAAATAAATTATAACCCTAACTTGCTAATAAATGCAGGCTGGAGCTGTCCTTAAGTAAAAGCTTTTGATAACAAATTGCCTGCACTAACTGCTATTTTACTGCTGATTTTTTTATTGTTGCTTAAGCACAGCAATTATGCTAATAACCCTAGGAGGATGGTACATCGAGTATTGAATCTGACAGATAAAATACTCAATAAAATGCTAATCTCACCTGAAAATTGGAATCAGACAGCCTTATTAGTATTTATGGATATGGCATCTTAAACATGTTGTTTTTAAGGTGAATATATATGAAATCAATGTTGTCTCTTAATACAGACTGCTACTTCTAGACCTCTGTGTGCTTTAAATTCAAGGTGACGATTACACACCACCTTGCTAGAGAAACGAGCTTACTGGCCACCTCTACCACATAAAGAATCAGGCAATAAAATGTTTTTATCCTTCATCCACCTCCCTCCTTCTCTCCCCATCCTCCCCCTTCCACATCCCCACCCCAAAATAAAGAGAAGGTAAGAACTGTCTTTCTGAGCAGAAAGAGAAGGCAGATTTGACAGCAACAAGAACCATTTGTCAAACCATCTGGCTTCTCTCTTCACCTGACAGAGGGAAGAGTGATGTGTCAGAAAGAGCAGGGAATCGAGAAACCAAAGCGTTGCTTCTAGTCTTGATTTTGTCATTTCCTCAACGTCTGACCTTGCCAACTCAATTCCTTACATAGGGACCTTCTGGAGTCCAATGATTAAATCTCTATGAGAAGCAAGTCTTCATGGGTTACATTAAAAAAAGGGGGGGTGGGCCCAAGCCCCGGTGTCTATGAAGAATTGAATATCATAAGCTAAGGTAGATATGAGGCTGGTGGAAACCTAAGATTCTTTCTCTTTTTTTTTGGTGACTGGCTGGTACAGGGATTGAACCCTGCACCTTGGTGTTATCAGCACCATGCTCTAGCCAACTGAACTAACCAGCCAGCCCCTGAAACCTTAGATTGTTGAACTTGTGCTTTTATTACATGGTCTCCTCTCACCGTGTATGCTCATTATATATTTGAAGTACTGTATATATCCACAATATATATGTGAAATTGACCAGGCTTAAATTCAGAGACTTTAGACATCAAGTAAAAGCACAAGGACCTGTTTACCAACTGTCCTCTAGAATTCAACTGGTTTTCTTTTTTAGTACCAATACATTTATTTGGGGAGAAAGCAAAGAAGTCAGCTGCCCATTTTAAATGGCAGAAACCAATGATATCTGAATATTACAATATTATTCACACACACACACACACACACACACACACACACACACAAAAGTTTTCTCCTTTGATTTCCGTACCACCCCCATGAAGCAATAAGAGAGAAAATACTGTTCTCCAGAAGTTGTATAGATAAGGAAATTGAGGATCAGAGAGGACTTTCTCATCAAAGCAGAGTAAGTGGATTCTGAGGTCAGAACAAGCAGTTTTGTCTTCTTACTAATCTTAGCATGCTGCCAAGCACACTGTAGGGTCCTCTATGTCACAAGTGTGTTGACTCATTCAAAACCTAAATATCCAAGTAACAAGTCACTGCTGGACATACGGGGAAGAGAACAGGAGCCTCCATACCCAAGCAGTACTCACTCCAAAGAGACTTCTCCCACCCCTTCAAGACTTCAGAGAGCTGACACCCCTTCCAGAAGTTTCTGTCCCCCTCTCAGAAAGTTCTAGGCATGGGCAAATCAGGCTTACACTAAACAGAATTTTTTCATGTAGTGACAAAGCGGGGCACAGGTCTCAGGATTCCAATTCATCCCAGGGCCCTTGGAAAGTCACTTTCTTCTATAAGCCCCCATTTATTCCTGTGTACCTGGTAGGTCTTTTCAAGACCAAAGAGGTTCCTTGGCCACTAGCAGAAGGGACAAAAAAGAGAAAATGGGCTCCAAAAATACTAAGAGTTCAGTATAACTTACAAAGTGTCTTCACATCCCTTTCTTCAGCTAAACCTCCCAAAAGAAGTAAAGCTGAGCTTATTGTCATTCCCATTTTGCAGATAAAGAAATGAAGGCCTTGAAATTCAGAACTTCTCCCAAGACAACACAAACATATCCTCAGACCACAGTGACACTTATCTCATAGCTGTTGCTGGGGGTGGAGGGTTGGGGGTGTTGGTGCTTTGCACAGGGGAGGGTAAAACCTAGCAGTTTGTAGATTCTACAGTCATTAGCCACAGTGTTCCAAGACAACTCACCCCAACAAAGGAGAAGTGGCAGGCACTATCATAATATTAGAGATGCACACAACTCACATGTGCTGACGATCGACCACCTCCCTGCTGCTGTGCACCTGTGGATATGGAATCCAGGTCCATATAACTCTTCATCTTTAATCTACTAAGACCAGTGTTGCAATTTACAAAGCACTATTACATTTTATCAAGTAGAAATCATTATCTTCCAATTAAAAGTGGGGGAAATTGAGACACTGAGAAGCAGATTCACTTGCCCAATTCACACAGATCTCTAAAAGCAGGGCCAGGGCTCACATCCAGGCCCCCTGATCCCACAGGCCCTGTGTTTTTCCACTCGATTATGCCACCTCTAAATTGCCAGTGCCACCATCTTTTAGTAAACAACAAAAAGTCAGCTCTGAACCGAGACATCTCCCAACAGAGGAACGATTCAAGTCATACTTCGAGGAATAATTTCTGGGAAAGCAGAGGAGGTGATGCTATCAAACAGTGAAACTTAAAACTCCTACTCACTACCTGCCTGGGAGGGCAGAAAACGGGGCCAAGGCCCTTTCCCTACAAGCTCCCCCTGCCCATTTCTGTCACTCAAAGTCATTACTAAACTTAGCACTGTAGTTAAATGAAAGATGTTTCCTAGCTGTATGGCCTTGGGTAAGTCCCCAACCTCTTTAGTCTTGTTACCAGTACACACTCATGCACACATGCACATATACTTACATGAATGCATATACACACATACACACACACCTCAGACCATCCCTTCATTTGACCTAAGGGGAGGGTGACTCAGAGAGCCCCTGTCTGTATTATCCTGCAAAACATCACAGCTGTTCAAGCAGTGTCCCTAGGCTCTGCATCCAAAGCTCTGACTTGAACCCTTTATCTCTGCCCTGGGCCTCCTGGGTCTCATCCCATTTCTTCTGCCCACCCTTCCTGCCAGGCCCCCTTCTCCATCCCCACCTGCCCTTGTCCTTGATTTGGACTGGTCACCTCCACCTTGGACAAGCACTAACACATCTCTCCATCCCCAATCTCAACCTTTTCTTCCCATCCCATGTTTCTCTGGGTAAAATACCACCAGTTCTTCAACAGCTCCTTATACACAAGCTCTGAAAACACCCTCCACCACAGGGCACTTTTCTATGCATGCTATGGTTTGTATCCCTCTAAAACCAGCATCTCCATAACTGGGTCTATTCTACAGGTATGATTTCTAAAGAGAAACCAGGATACAAGAAGGCAATATGGCCCCAGAGGAGAACTTCAGTCAACACCTCTGAGGCACACCACCCCCAAAAGCACGTCTGCTACTCCAGAGGAACTGGCTCTTAGGGGTAGTGAGTGTCAATCCCCGGGCCAGAAGCTGAGAAGCACCACTGTGCTGGGCCTTTACAAACGAACTCTAATCTTTACAATTTAAGAGAGCAAGGTATATTTAACCCCAAATTAAAGCCATTTAAACTGGAGGTCAGATAGGTTTAGTAACTCAGTTTCAGTGAAGTTATATAACTCACCCAAATTCAAACAGCTATTGGAGCCTGGGCTCATAAACAAGTCTGCAACTTCACTGGGATACTGCATTGTCGAAAAGTGGCAGGTGCTCCGCTAGATGCTCTATCTAAGCAATCTCAGCTGACTGACATAACAACCTTTCCTGATAATTATTAGTGTCCCTGTTTTACAGACCTGGAAACTTAGGTCCCATATCGTACATGTCTTTGGCAGATTTAGGTCTGGAACCCAACTGTCCTGGGCTTGCCCTTTTCTCTTTCCTCCGCATCATGCATTTTCTTCCTACCTACATTCTCTATCTGCAGCAATTTAAACAAAAAGGATTTTTATCTGTATGAGTCACTGGAAGCAGCATATAGCAGTATATGCCGAATCTGAACTGCAAGTCAGGGAAAGGTGTTTCACAAGTAGCAATCTAGTTAAGATCCCAACAGTGCTGGTGGGAAGTGAATTCATCAAGCACATCATATGAGCACTCTGACCCTGGACTGTTCCCAAAGATCAGAGCCATAAAACAAAGTTGGAATTACACTCAATTTCACAAATGCAGCACCTTGGCATGTCTGCCTTCCTTGTAACAGGGACAACTGCAAAGTCTTCTTCAAGAAGATTAATAAAGTCAGAAATTCAGAGGGCATCACATAAACCACTTTTTCTTATCTAAAAGCTAAGCTTGTCCAATAGGAGGGAGTTGATTCTCTAAGAACTTGAGAACTGGATAAGAGATGGCACATTCTGACCTGACTTCTTGGGGAATGCCAGCAGCAACTTAAGCAAACACCACCTTTTCCTCTGCCTCTCGAGAAACAAGGTTAAGAAGGGGCCTGGGGGAAAACTCATTGCTGCTCATAAAAGTTACGATCCTAAACCATGTTCCCAAGGGCCCTTCTAGTTCCCTGGGTTAACTGTATTTAACCTTCCAACCCCTCAGGCCTCCTCAGTAATTCAATTTAACAGTTACTGAATGCCTATAAATGCCAGCCACTGAGCTGGGTCCCAAAGGCTCGGAGATGCCAGCCCTCTGACCAGAACTCAGAAGCAGGTACCACCTGTCACAGGCAAGATGGTGTGTGAAAGTGGTGCTGCAAGTACAAACTGTGTGATGGGGAACGGGGAGGAGAGAGACTGATCCCAAATGGGAAAGCTGATGTTTCTGAGGAGGTGGGATTTGATCTGGGCATGAAGAATGTTGCCAGGCAGAGATGACCATGCAGGATGGCCCTCCACGTGTGAACATGGGGTGGATAGAGCGGAGTCAGGGAGAAGGAGGAGAGGTTGCGTGAAGTCAGCAGGGGTAGGGCCCTGAGCAGGGACATCGCTTGTGGCAGGGACACTAAGAGGCCAAGAAAACACACCACAAGTCCTATGACAAACGCTCTGAGCCCACTGCTCTCAGGGGCACTCACCAAAATGAAACCTCCCCCTCCAGCAGCCCAAGGAGATGAACATGTATATGCAAGACAACCTGCTATCACCCTGCATACAAGACAAAGAACCACATAAGACATGTGTCACTCGTGCCCAACCATGGCTTCTGGAGACTGGACTATGTTATCACAACCTCCAGTGTTAGAGACAAGGAAACACAGCCTGGTCACAGCCTGGTCACTGAGGACAAGAGATTAATAACATAATTTTAAAAAGGTAGGAAGGTGTCAAAACAGGAAGGGAGGGAGAGAGGGATGGAAGGGAACAGAAGATAAAGAAAGGAAAGACAAGGGAGGGTAGGGGAGGGACAAGGAAGAAAGACACCAAGGAAGGAAGGAAGAAAAGTGTCCCAAGAGCCATGGTGAAACGGAGAAGGGGAAACATTACAGGTCACTCTGCCTGTGGGTATGAGGATGGTTATATAAAAATCAAACATGTTAATGCAACTCCTCGTAACTTTCAATTTTGGTAGTTGTGATATTTTATAAAAGAACAAAGAATGTAAATTTTATACAAATAAATTTTGAGGGTTTCTTTAACCTATATTTATCTAAATGCTGAGAAAAAACTAGACACATACTAAATGGTTGATGATGAGTACTTCTCAGGAGAAAAAAAGGATGGAGAAGAGGGAGATGGTTTGGTAAGTTGCAAAAATGGTCACAAATTCTCCCCTCCCTGCGTCCTCATCCTTGCAATATGACGTTGGAGCTTCTCCCATTAGGAAGTACACTCTTTCTCCACCCACATGACTAATAAGTGGTTCATGGATGCACAAATTCATCCACTGCCTATTTATAATCCAGTTCACATGTCTCCATCTTATCCATAAATATGTAAAAGATTTTTAAATGCTTTACTAAATTTCAGTTTCTTCCTACTAATAGTAATGATAGCAGCATTTATTAAACACTTAATATGTGTAAGTCATTATTTTAAGCGCTTCACATACCTTATTAAATTTAGTCTCACAGAATCCTTTGTCAGTCCTATCATTTGTTCCATTTTAGAGAAGAAGCTGAGTCACAGAAATTAAACAACTTGCCTAATTCATATGGCCCCAAAGCAGAGGATCCTGGATTTAAACCCATACAATCCAGCTCCAAAGCCTGTCCCCTTTCCACTGTGTCTGTGACATCATTTGAATCCATCAGCTGGGAAACCCAAACAGAAAGGGAAATGGCTAAGTGGCCTAGTTCTGGCTCCTGGTGAACACTACTTCCTTTCAATGATTCATAAATCACCTGTCTTATAAGGCAGAAGAGCACCAGGAATCACAATGAAGTCAGCAGATTCTAGACTCCGGATACCTTATTTTTTGATAACTGATATCTATGTCCTCATCTCCTCAGTTCTGGCATTTCCAGGTTTCCTCACTGGCAGCAGTTACCCACCGAAAGTTCTCCTCTGTATCCCGAGATGCAGTCTGTGTGGCCCATTAGCTTTGCAATCATTTAAGCAAAGCTAGTGCCAGTTGCTCTCTTACAACCTCCTTGTCTGTCATGAGCATCAATTTCTTCTTAATCATGTCGATTCTACCCTTCGTAGAGCAACCCTCCCCTTGATAGAGGTGACCAACAAAGCCAGAAAGCAGCCATGCAGTGTGCTTTCTCTCTGTCATCTGGGCCATTACATCACCATATCCAGATTACAAACATGCAAGGCATCCCTACAAAAGGACTCCCTCTTCTGGAGCCCATTCTAATCCCACCCTTGCCCAGGATGTAACTGAAAATGAAAGTCCATGATTGGCTGCCAATGACATCACTGTTCCACAGGCCTGATTAAATTCTTAATTGAATGCCACTTTACTTTTGCACCTAACTCCACAGACAAATAAATAACCAGAAAGAGAACAGCACAGGGTGAAAGCAGTAATAAACTATAGCTTCTGGCTCAAGTAGGAAAGAGGAACCATTTGCTGGAGTTACCTGTCGTTAAGAACAATTCTGTCACCAGGTGGGGACAAACAGTTCTCTATATTAAATTAGAGAAATGATTCAAAGGGGACCAGTTTCAGCTGACAAGAGCAAAAAGAAAATCAATTTCAGGTTGCCAGGACAACTAGATTTTTCCTGCAAGAATAAATTTAATGCAGCCCTAAAATCTGACAACTAAATGTTTCTTCGCATTACATCACATCCCTAAAATGTGTGTTGAACCAGTGAGATAATCAAGCCTGCTAATTACTTTCTACAACACGGAATTGATGGTCTTGGCTCCAGTCTGACTTTCCTCTAGCAGCTTCACTCACTATCTCAGTTTTATGGTGAATGAGGATTTTGAGCTTCTTAAAATGAATCTGAAGGCGTATCACTGTCAGTTAGTCCTCGAATCCTAGAAAAAGGAAGGTGAGTATCCTTTCAAAACAGATCACCTAATGTCTTAGCTCTATACCCATGTTCCCTGCCATGTAATTCACTGGCTACCCAATATAATTTTAAATATAAAATTATATTTAACACAATGTTAGATCTAAAGGGACTCTGGAGATAACCCTTGTTTTGTCAGAGGCACAGTTAGGCAAAGCAACTGCTCAAGATCAAAAAATACTGGTCAGCAGCAGAGTCAGGACTGGAATCCAGGTCTTTTGTTAACGGCTTCTATGCCATTTCTTCCAACTTCTACAATCATTTCATCTCTGCCTTAGAGACTCTGGGAGCTAAAGTTAAGTCCACTTGATCTCCTACTAATCCATGAGGCAGTGCCCCAAAGGACTTCATCACAGGAGGTCAGAGTCCTGAACCTAGATCCAAAAACATCCAATGAGGGGAGCCTTCTTTATGCATTTACGTTCTAGAAGGCTGAATCTCAATGTACCTCCAGGGGCTATTAAAAACAAGAACAGCTAATAAATCACTGGAAAGCACTTTGCAAATGTAAAGTAATACAAAAATGCTAAGCACCAATACTGTAAGTGCCCAAGCAGAGGAATTCCCTAGAGAGCCTGATGATTTTAAGCGCACTAAGCTATGGTGGATTAGCCTCCACCATCACCCACCAGAAGATGTGAAGGCCACACCTTTCTTCAGATCTCACTCGCCTTTCTTAAGACTGCTCCCAAATTCTCAAGAATGTCTCTGGATCTTATTATAACATATTGTATTATGAGGGATATGCAGAAACGTGGTCATAGAGTCTTTGCTAAGTGTGGGGAAACACAGAGGAGATTTGAATCAAACAGCTCTGTGCATTTCCCCAGACCACTGACAGGAAAGCAAATGTCAAGCAGTCCCCAGCTTGTGATAAACCAAGTAAACCATGAGAAAACAATGAACCCATAAGAAGGTGCTTGTCAGCATATTGAGGTTGAGAGCCAGTTCAGAATCTGAGAAGTCAGAAGAGTACACCACACACAGGAGCACTCCAGCCACAGATGCCATGGGAGGACGAGTTGAGGACAGAGCACTTCTTCTAGCCACCTACGTGGTCCTCAGTCCTCTGAGGACAAGAACCCACTCCAAGCAAGTTAAGCAGAGAAGGGAAGGAGAAGTAACCAAGGCTAAGCAGAGTAAATTCAAAATCAAAAGATGGTGTCAGAGAGATTTAGCTCCCATACCTGGCCACATTGTATGACCTTCAACCTTTCTAATCCAGCCCATATGGATAACTAGTACCTATTGCAGAGGCTGTCTTTCAAATAACTGAAATAATGTGTAGAAAGCAATTTAGCCAGTGCCTGGAATGTAGCACATGTACAGTAAATGTGAATTATCATGCTAATCATGCATGATCTAAAGAGAGGCTGGGGACCAGAATCCCACACAGAACAAAGGCAAGAGGAAAAGCATAAAGTTACAGATCTAGATCACGGAGATGGGGGAAAAAAAGACTTTTTCAATATAAGCTCTGCCTTGTCTCTACTAAGGAGTCATCATTGGCCCTATTCCCAATTTCTACTTTAGGGTAGATGATAGCCCGGGGACAGTCATGCATCTGCAAACCTCAGGCTTTAGTGGAAATCTGGGGGCAGCATGATCTAACCACTTGGTCAATATAAAATTCAGCTCTCTGCATTTGAGCCACTGAAAATCTAGGACTGAACGTTAAAAGCAGCTTCAAGATCCTCATCCCATCCCAAAATAAGGAACTAGTTTTTAAGGGAGGAAAATGCTCTCCATACCCCCAGTTCATTTAACATACTTTCACACATGGACACAGTTCATGCCTCCTAGGAAGGTTAAGAAATGGGTACAATAAGTTCTATTAAGTTCCATATTTAGGCAAGTTATTATTATTATTTATTTGTAATAATCATTAAGTAAGTTCTATTAAGTCAAACCCAGATAAAGAGACATGAGACTTCAGAAAAGGGAAAGAAACTGAAATTTCCTGAGCACTCGCTCTGAGATAAATGCATTGTAAAAATTAAGACAGAGGAGAGAATCAAGGAAGACTTTCTGAAAGAAGCCCCTTTGAGTTGACAATACACTGGGACACCTAGGCAGCAGGCTATGGCCTTTTGGGCCACATCCATTTTTTTCAGAGGAATCCTGACGATACAGTGCTGCCGGCTGAGTCTCCAAAGACCCCAGGGCCACCGGCTACTCTCCCCTCCTGGTTCTCTTATTCACTGCATAGGAATTTACCTGCCATACCATGCTTGGAGCTGAAGCAGGAGGAAGGGACCAGCGGGGGAGTGCATCAGAAGTTGTGGTCAGGCCAGCATCAAGCCTCATCTGCTTTGTCACCAAGTGAAAAGCACAGCAGACACAACAAAAGATAAAAAAGAGAATGAGAAGAAAATGTGAGTGTCTTGGTAAGATGGGATGAGAGAGTAAAGGATGTTGAGTCAGGTTATACAGAGGAAAAAAAAAATGGGAGACAAGAGAAAGAGTAGAAGGAAAGGAAAGAATAAAAGAGTTGCTGTGGTTTTTGTTTGTTGTGTTTATTTTCTTAAAGCATACTTTTGTCAAGTTATTTTTTTAAATAATTTTTCTGTTAAATCTTTCAAATGTTAGCTTCAGGAGACTTTGTTTTGTTCACTGACTAGCACCTAGAAAAGTTCCTGAAATACAGCAGGTGCTCAATAAATACTTGTTGACTGAATGAACGACTCCCAGTTAGGGTGAATCACCACCTCTGAGAATAAAGAGGCTTTTAAAGTCACCTAGAAGAATAGCAATATTCTGTGTATGCTTCTGTTTACTCGCTTTTAAAAGGTGAAATAACACAGGTGAAAATACCATCCATGGCTCCTGGTAGAAAGTCACCTTTTACTCTGGATCAGACTGCTCCACACCCCAGGACAAAGGACAGGCAGGCCATTCCCTCCAAGAAATGCCAAAAGGAAAAGCAGGGCCTCTGTGGACATAGGCAGGGAATCTAGGGAAATGCACTCCGTACAACCAAATTTTTTTTAGTCTGAAACTGATAGTCCAACCCTGGGAAGGGCCTAGGCCATTTCACAATCTCCTTTGGGAAGAGGTGTCATTTTCCACCTCTTAAGACTACCACATGCTCTACAACTAAAATAGAGGTGACTACTGACTCCCTCAAAGAAGCTAACAGCTGGGGAAGAGGACAAGACCTAGAAAGGACTGAACTTAAGTCTGCTTAGAAGGTTCGCCTGTTCATTTTCATGGTGTTCCTTCCGACAGTCTCCTGACGATAATTGGAAGGATCAATTCCTAGACAGCTCAGAAAGTAAACTCTGCCCATAATGGGAAATATACAGTGACTTAGAGGTGAAAGTGCTGATTACGAAATGACAGAAGCCAGTCTGAACCAATTCACTCTTGTACCGTAAAGTCTATCAGAAGTTGCTATAGCCTGCAAGGTTGGCACATCTTTTTGTGGCTGTGTCTAATCTTGAGAGGCCATTATTATTTATTACACATGAAGCACTTTCTATCTGCAGAGTGCTTTGGAATCGCTTTTTATTAGTTACTCAGCGTTCTTACATCTAAACACAGCTAAAGCCCTAGCAGAGGACAGCAAACCCCATGATTTACTCTGTTCGTCACACTCAAGGGTCCCACCCTCCTCCCAATGACTGAACAAGCTAAAAAGGGGCAAAAAGAGCAGTAAGGATGATAAATCCAATTCAATCCAACCCTCATTTACCAAGGCCACCGGGGTGTTTGTAGCTGCAGCAGGAGGAGGTACAGAAATAAATTTGACACAGCTCTTGACCTCAAAGAATTTATAGTCTACAGGCTATTTGACAGAACATTTATGGTCCCCTTTGTGATTTTAAAAAAGTATAAATAGATTCAAATATGATGTGCAGGAACATATAACATGGTCCTACATGACTCAAAATTTGAGCAATTATGTAGATATAATTCCAGTACCAAAACTGGAATCAAAAGGAAAGAAGACAAAATGGGCATACTTCCCCAATTTTCAATTTCCAGAATTAAGTTAGGAAGCCCCAAATCACATAAGAGGAAATTTTAGGGCAAATGAGAGTTAATAATCTCAAAAGAGAGAGAAAGAACAGACAACCAACATGAGAAACCTGCCCTAAGAAGAAAATATAAATTTTAAAGAAGGGTTTAGTTTTCATAAAGCCACTTAATAGCTTCCTAAATTAGCATTGAAGAAAGCTGTATATAGTTTTTCATGTCTATCTCTAAACATTGAAGGTTACTGCTTTGGAGCAACTATCTTTTCTCGTAAGATATCTCATAAAATAGTCAAGTTGGAATTATCACCTGGTAAGAGTATCAGAGAAGAGATTAAAGGATGAAGGGGAGATGGGGGGGAAGATTCTGCGTAAATTATAAAGTCCTCTGTAGCCGTCGGTTTATGGTTCACTTCCGCAGATCAGCACCGAGCACAAAGCCTGGCACATCGTAAATGCTCAGTAAGTATCAGTTATTTGTTGCCTTAAATAAGTAAAAGTACACATGCATGAACGAACAGTCAGAAACGAGAAATCTTTAATTCTGTTATCCATCATGATGCCTTCGTTGATAACTCAGGTGTGAAAGTAAAGTGACTGACGCATCACCCCACTAATCACCAACACTGATTGGCCAAATATTATGTCTCACACAATTCACAACTAATTAAATACATTTTCTGGTTGCGTGTGGAAGGAGGATGCTGGGAGTGTGATGAGTGTGGGTTTTTATCCTGTTTTACCAGCTAGTCTGAAGCTTCAAAAGACAGGACACAATGCAAGCATAAAAGCACTGGACAAGTCCCTGTTATGTCATCTCTTCACCATGTGACACTGGGCAGCTTCTTCTCTTCATTCAAGCATCACTTTGCTTATTAGTAAAATGAGAGCAATATGCCTTAGCCTGCTACCCTCATGGACCTCTTACAGGATCTCATAAGTTAATGGGTGTGAAAGGGGTTAGGTCACTGTAAAGCCCTCATAAGCCTACATCACTTATCATACTCCCAAAAGGATTAGCATGGTCAATAAATTATTACTGTTTATATGATGGGTCTTTCCTGTGGTTTTCTCATAATAGCACTATGCATTTGTAACCATTAAAATTTATGTTTTTTTACTGAAGCAGAAGACGCATTGTGTGCAGTGTCCTTAAATCTTTCCATAAACTATTTGTGGAGTCTGTCACTGAACCCCAGAATCCTAATTCATTCTTCTCAATTCCACTCCTGACCCAGTGACTCTGCCATGTGATCGTGTGCAGTTTCCTCTTTTTATACACACACCTGCCTCTGCCCTACCAAAGTGCCCACAGAGAGCTCAGAGTAAGGATGAACGCCACACATGGAAACAAACGCTTCACCCAAACTAGAATCGTCAGCTGGAACTAGACGGGGCGGGAATGGCATGCTACACTAAAGCATTTGGTTCTAATATTACGGGGAACAGGTACCCCACAAAGGAAGGATTTAGGTTTTGTTCTGTTTTGACATTAAAGAGGGTAATGGCATCGTCAGAACTTTGTGCAAGTTGGTGAGGTCAGTACCACCGGGGATACCAAGTAGGAGCGATATGAAACATGATGAGACAACCTGGAAATATATTAAAGTCATGACTTAAGAGCTATAGGAGGCCCTTGAGGCCCACTAGCACTTCCACTTGCCAGATGGAGAAATGAAGGCCCAAAAATGCAGAGCTACGTGACCCCCTCACAGAGCAAAGTCGTGGCATAGCTGTCCTCAGGACACAGACCTCTTAGCTCCCACTCTCTCTGGAGTGATCCATCTGCTTTATAAGTACTCATACCCCTCTTGGTCCTCCTCCCAGGACTTGGTGGCTTCCCGCAAAGGGGTCACCAGTAGCAAAGAAAGGCAGAGTCATGCCTGGTTCTTCACACTCAGCAAGGAGGAAGGGGGCTCTCATGGGCACCTGCTAAACCACTGTGGCTTCCTCAGAGCAGTAGCTTTCCACAATCCACTCAGTGTGCACAAGCCTGGGGCATAAGCTGCCATCAAGACATTAAAGCCTAAGGGCTGGAATATTGTCAAGAAATAAAAGAACTTTCTTTTCTCTCAGTTGCGAAACTGTCATTCTTTTAAAGGGAAAGGGGAGAACCCCCTCCAAAAGGACTGAAAAATTATAAATGTCTGCAATAAGACTATTGTAGTCTGTTGACAATAGCCTACAGAACCCGGAAAGACAAAGAAGAGCATTTAAAATCATGCCTTGTCTCATAAAGTGGAAATGACCATAATCTACTCTAGGGCCAGAGTTTTGCAATTCTATTTCTTCTTCACCTTCTTAACATCTGTGACGACCTAGTGACTCATCCAATTACTGACTGGAAAACCAACACCTCAGTTTCACATCCCTAATTCCATATCTTAAGGCATGAGGAAGCTGTGGGATCTGTCTCCTGCTGGTCTTACTTCTCCCTCAGAGAAAGCTGAATGCCTAAGACAAGTAGACAACTGACAAGGCCATTAAATGGATGCATTTGCTAAGTGCACACCTGTTTCTGCAGCTACAGCTACATGTGGGACATACCCCCATTTCTTCTCCAATAAGGACGAGCAGCGGAGGAAGACCATGAAGACACAGCAAATGCATTCATCATTACCCTGAGCAAGAAATGATCTGCCAAGTGAAGGCTAATAATGTGTCCAAACAAATTTAAGGAAATCACAAAGAAAAATTCAAGACCAGGATTTATTTTGACTTTTTAAGTTCAAACCACAGTATGTATTTGGAAGAATTAGAAAATACTTTCTGTGGGGAATTCCACAGGAACTGGAAAATCTCAGGCAAAATTAAAACCAAAGAAAACAGAAATAGTAGAGATCTTGGAGATCATCAAATCCAACCCTACCACTTTGCCATTGAAAAGAAAAGCCAGAGAGAGTTTCACAGCTGGATGGCGGTCGAACTGGGCTGAGAACTCACGTCTGCTGACTGCAAGAATGATTTCTTAGTCCTCATCCCATGCTAGCATTGACTTGTGACGCCAAATTAAACCAACATGTGACTGAAAGGAAAAGGGAAAATAAACTGTTCCCTGTGGCAGACGCTTGGAACATTGGCTTCTTTCTCGAAACTTCACAGTTCATGTTCTGCATAAGATGGAAACCAACAAGGGTCCTGTTTTTGTCAGTTGCAAATGCACATTTCTTAGGAATGCATTGTATGTCTGGCATTCACCCTCAACTCCCTCTCCTGTTCCTCTCTTTGCCATATATGGCACTGAACTCCCATGCCTGGGTCACAGAACTCAGGCCTCGGATATGAATGCAATCTGGTTTCTGAGCTGTTTGTCTTTACTGGAAACCCATGAATCCATCTAGGAAACATTTACTAAGATACAAAAGGCAAGGGAGAATTGATTCACACCCTGAACTTGGAAAGGAGAGAAAGATTTTTTTTTTTTTTTTTTGCTCATCCAAAGGAATGTGAATCACATTCTAAGGAGAAAGTGGCAAGTTTAACAAAAGTAGAATGCTTTCTTTCTCAAGAATTGTGTGTGCACACACACCTGTGTGTTTGGGGTCAAGAGCTGTTCTAACATCAGTGTTAGAAAGAAAAAAGCTGACACCAAAACACAGGGCACAACCAGCTAGCCAATTAGAGCACAGGCACTCTCTTTCTTGATATGACTTAGTTATTTCTTCATGTGGTGTCTGACTTTCAACCTTGCAAACTGCATTTCAGAAAAAGACATTTTCTTTGAAAGGAGGGATAACCTGCAATTGTCGTTCTAAGTTAAAATAAGAATTTATTAAGTATCTATATTTTTGAAAGGAATTGTACAAAGATAATTTCATATACACATTCCCCAGACATAAAAAACTTAGAAGAATAAGATGAACTGAACAAGAATGGATAGTTATTTTGACAGAGGTTGAAACTAAGGTCCCAGGAATAGAAATGACTGTCTCAATGGCACACAGCTCAGTAGGATGGAGGACTCATAATTTCAACATGGAGCACATACAACCTAAAAAGGAAGTAGGACCACATAAGGACATTATGGTCTCCAAGAGCAAAGAAAGAAAACAGCCACCTGTTAACCTCTAAGATATGTAGTATTCACTGTAGCATGTGCTCACCCACACAAGTTTTGTTATTTTAAGAGCGTAGTTTTTGCCTTCTTAGTGAGGACTGAGGATGGGCAAGGATCACATTCAATGCTTGAAAGGCCCCTGGAGGCAAGCAGTCCAATCAGAATCCCAGGTCCATCAATTCCGTGAAGTAGAGCCTTGAGCAAGTTATTTATCCTCTCTACATCTCTAGTCATTCAACTGCAAACTGGAGATAATCATTTCTACTTTATAGCGTTGTTGAAAAGATTAAATGGGCTTTTTACAAAGTATCTACCTAGCAGTGTTTGACATATAAGTAAGCTCTTTATAAGTAGTACCTGTTAATAGCATATTCATTCATAATTCCTACTGCACGGAGAATGAATGGTTTGGTGCAGTGGCATTAGTCAGCGATCCTAAAGTTCAAATCCCCAAAATTCCTCTCCATTCAACTGTGAACTTGGGCATACATATTCAATCTCATTGAGTCTCCTTTGCTTCAGAGCTGTTGCAAGGCTCAGATGAGATCTCAGCTGGGAAAGCTCTTTCGAAACTGTCTTGCAACCATTTTCTTTGGGGAGCAGCAAAGAGGCACATGAAGGTAGGTGCTGAATAAATATCAGGGGAGCAATGAGAGAAGTCTCTGTGCTTCACCTTCCTCTTAAAATGCAAACTCAGCACTTAAAAAAAAAATTCCTTACAAAGAACTTGAATGCCATGTTATTCCTCTCATAAATGTTCCTAAGACCGAGGCTGTAGTCCCAGAGCCCCAGCCAGGATGGCAAGACTTGACTGAGACTGCTGCTCAGGACGGTGGAATGAATGATCAGGTACTCTCAGACAGGCAAGCCCAGGCTCGAGTGTGGAGCCTGGCTGAGAAGAACCACCTAATGTGAGCAAGCCAAACAACCTTCATCAATGCCCATGTCAAGTAACCAGCAAAGGTCAAGTTCCTACTGGGCCCATCTCCTGATCTGCACAGGTGTCACTTTCTCAACCTTGAAAGATATACAAAGAGGCAGAAAGCTTAATTAAAGAGAGCAGACAACAGGTCATGAAGGCTGCCAGTGTCCTTGAAGCACCTCCAATACAGTGGGCTCCACAGAAGCACAGAGTTCTTTTGGGGAGAAGCTTGTTGGATTTTCCACTATTTATCAGCAGTACCACCATTTAACTACACTCTGGTTATTTTACACATCCGAATTCCACATAACATTTCATTAGGGGGTTGAAATTCAGTGCCTGGAGTAACAGAGGTTCATCAGAGGAATGCCTGGGAATGAGGGGCTAATAAGAAACACTCAGGAGGGGATTACAAAGCTCCCAAGAGCACATACTGCAATTAGAGAGCTTAGCCCAGCCCCCCTCCCCCCGCCAAAGGGGGGAATCCCTGGAAGGAGCTGGTATGTATTAGGCTTCATGGCTAGCTTAACATCAGTACAGCCAGGTTAAACAACTCCCCCCTTTCTCCGCCTCCCCTTTCCCTTTTCTGCTTCAGGAACTGAGCAGTGAAATTCATCTCTTGGGAAGGGGTAAACATGACCCATGATCATTATCATCAAAGGAACTGTCTTGTGGGCTGCAGTAGCCAGCTTTGGCTTTGGGCTGGAGCGCTTTGCACTGATACAGTAATGACACTAATTAGAGGCCTATGCCCTAACCAACCAGGTGTTAGCAGACTACAAGGGCTGTGTCACCTTGCATATACCTACCACCTATTTCGAAATGGCCCATTACCCAGCTAGAACCCTAAAAGGCTTATAAACCCCTGCTTTCCTTTGTTCAGGGGAAACCGATCTAGCTCAGTCTCCCCTCCACATTAGTGGAATAAAGCTTTTGGCTGAAATAGCACCTGGCTCAGGTCTCTCTCTCCCTTTTCTCCATCTCACCGAACCTAACAGTATGCCAGGTCTGGAAGGAACTCCTTCGCTTCTCTCCACCACGCTCACCTCTGGGTCTTCACACCCAGGTGAACTGTTGCTCAGGAAAGGTCTTCCTGCTTTGTGGCAGACCCTGAAGGAGAAGGGCAAAGCGGGAGAAAGGAAAGAGCACACACTTTGATTTTCATCTGACTCTTCATGGGACTGTGGCACCTCGGTCAAAGTCCCTCATGGGCAACAGCACACTTCAGCTGCTCATTCCTCTATCTGCTAAAAGGGGAGAGGCCGATCCCTATCAGTTCTAGAATAGCCTGGAGAAAGGGCAAGGAGGATTCTTTAATCTGCTTGGTAACGACAATAGAAAGTGCTAAGTAAGTGAGCCAAGAAATATTTCTGGGAGAGCTATTCAACTGGCAGGCAGGGAGAGCCACCGCACTGCAGTCTCGGCCTGTCCTCATCTCTCAAAACATGCTTAGGCCCACGTTTAAAAAGAACTGACGGTACCAGAGGCAGCCAAATAAACAAATAAACACAGAAATCTCTCAGTGACTTGCAAAAGATATCAGTGAGAAAGTTATGTTCTCAATAAGAACTTGGTTTCCTCTCTCTCTCTCTCTCTCTCTCTCTCTCTCTCTTTCTCTCTTTCCTTTCACATCTTCTCCCCAGCCACTTTTGGTAGCAAGCAGTTTGTTATGTATCCAAGGAAAGTGACACAGTCTCTGCGCTGCACGGCCAATCCATCTAAAAAACATATCATCTGTCTGTGCGGCAGAAAGCCCAGTTGGAATAAGCAAGTTCTGTGCGTTCAACTAGAAAACACTTCTTGTTCTCGCTGTCAAAATAATTCTGTATTAAACTTCTGGGATATGTGACTAATGTGCTTGGAACCTTTTGGAGCGACTCATTTATTTATTTTAGGGAAGGGAGTGCTGCTGCTGCTGCTGGGGGTGGTGATAGAGAAAGAGGAGGAGGAAGAGAAAGGGAGGGGGAAAGGCTGGGAAGAACACGCACAGGGTCTGCCCAGAGATCTCACATCAGCTCCTGGGAGCCTGCACTGCCACACTTCATTATCAGAGGTGTGAGAAGGAGCCAAGCCAGGCAGGAACAGAGAAAAACAGACATGTAAAGATAGGCACTGCATACTTCCCAGAGTCAAGGTTGCCTAACAGTTCCTAAAAAGACTCTGAATTTTAAAAGTAAAAACAAAACAAAACACACACACACCCGAGGAATCCTATCACTCTTCAAAGCCCATCACAGCTCCCTACTGCTTACAGAAAAAAAAGCCCCCAGTGTTGAGGGGATGGGGGCCACTGAAGACTTCCATGATTTGATATGGATGTCCCACCTCATGCACCTTCCAGACTCAGCCTGCCATAACCAATTTCTCTACATATTCCATGTCTCTGCTGTTCCCTCTGTCTTAAAGACTCATCTCTCTTGTCCTTATTTATTAAACTCCTAGCTATTGCAAGGCCTAGAGCACCTCCTATACCCCCTCAGCAAAGTCCTCTCCAGCCCAGCTGCACACATAGAACACCACGCTCTCCCACTGTGCCCCTAACTCTAGCAGAGATCCCTTTGCAGCCTGCCGCCAGGCACTGTCTGTTGCTGACACACCTACTAACCTACTCCCTAGCCCACCCTCCCTCCCCTTCACCAGAAACCAGTCTCCCTGTGGCCCACAGTGTGAGCACATATACAAACAGGAGCTCTTTGCAAACAGAGGTCCTCTTCTACCGCCTCAGCATCCCCCAAGGCTACTTCAAGGCCTGTTCACACTGGCATTCAGTAAATGCATGCCCATGGTTGAACTTTTTTGTGTGTGCCTTCCTCAGCAAAGCATCTTTAGCGATAAACTCTAGAAAACATTAAAAGCAAAAAAAAAAAAAAAAAAAAAAGGATAAAAAATCTGCACAAGGAAAAGGCCAGGAATGTAATTTATGCTAAACCTCTAGAGTCAGTTCTTGAAAGCTGCCCTTCTCCCTTCTCCAAATCCGGTTGTGTTGTTCAATTCTCCTCTCCTACTTTGATAAGAAGGTGGGTGGAAGGGTTGCAAGACTAGCTGAGGAGGGTGGCAGGAGCAGAAGGCTTCCAGTGGGGAACAGATGAGGAAATCAGACAAATAAATCTACAACATACCTTTTTTATAGCCTGGCAAATAACTATAGGTTGAAATCATCTGCTTATTTTGTGTTTCGTTTTGCTTTTTTATTTCCTCCAGCTACTTACTTGTAATACTCATATGGTCGAGGGAGGGAGGGAGGGAGAGAGGGAGGGAGGAAGGAAGGAGACATTTGGGGGTACAGAACAGGGGTCAGGGAGTGACCAGGACAATGACAAAAGAAACAGCGAGTTGCCTGCTTGCCTTGGTCAGCTCTGGCAGGCTCTCTGAACTTTCTCTCTAAAGAGTTATTTGGCAAAGACGGTTTCATAAAACAATTTTCACTTTCTTTCTCCAAACCCCATCTCCCTCCCCCACCTCATTTTAAAAATCTGCTCCAACCTCCTAAAGAGGAAAAGGAAACCTGAGATCCAATTCACTTCACATTTTATACCACTTATGGAAAAACATTTCTTGGAGCAAATGCTTTATGGTTTGGAGAACAATGAACTCACATCCGTTTTCCTCGACTTCTGCCACTCTCTTCTCATCCCTGCCTTCCCCTTGCCTTTCTCCAACTTGCAAATGGGTCTTTGCCCTCAGACCCACTTTCATCCTTCTTCCTTCTTCCCATTCAAAATCAATCTCTCTCTCTCTCTCTCTCTCTCTCTCTCTCTCTCTCACACACACACACACACACACACACACACACACACAAACACAAAACTAATGTTTGTTGCTTTTGCTCTTGCCTTTATTAGAAGGTAATAAATATCTACAAAGGGTAGCTCATTCATTTATTCTTTCACTTATTCATTTTAAATAAAGCTTAATAAGTGCCTACTAATAAGCACCCTTCCCCCCATGCACTTACATTCTAGGAGGAGAGATCAAACAAGCCCACCACAAACTGTACAGGGATGTCGATGGTGACAGGCACAAGACGGGCGCACATGATAGACCTGGCCCAGTTTGGGGAGGATGGAAGGGTTCCTAGATAATGCACCTGGCACACAGTAGGCACTCCACAAGCACCTGTTAAAGGAGTGAGTGAATAACAAAATGGGTGAAGATGCATTTGAGCTCAGCCTTAAAGGATGAGCAAGATTTGGGCAGGCAGAAACAGGAGAGAGTAAAAGTCACAGCTGCACAGAGGCAGAAAAACAAGGGGACCCTCTCAGGAATGCCTAAAAGTCTACTACAGAAGGGAAATTCTATCAGTGGTGGGTTGGAAAAGTGTTTATTTAATAAGCTAACATAGCACTTACTATGTGATGGATTAGAAGCTAATCACTGTTAAGCCCTTTACAAATATTATGTTGATCCTTGTAATGACCCTATTCCCATTTAACAGATAAGGAAGTGCAGTGACCTGCCCAAGAAAAGTGCTAGATAATGCTAGATAATGGTGGAGCAGCCTGGCTGCACAGTCTGACTGTTTTTTTTCTTTTCTTTTTTTTTTTTTTCCTTTTTTGGGCAGGGGGGGTGGGGGGGGTGGCCGTTCTGAGGATCTGAACCCTTGACCCTGGTGTTATAACACTGCGCTCTAATCAACTGAGCCGACTGGCCAGCCCTAGCTGCTGGCTATTAACTGCTGCATTGCTACATTTCCATAGTATTGTATATCAATGTCTAGGAGGACAGATCATAGAGGGCCTTAAATGCCAGAAGGAGGAGGCCATGCTCTGTTCTGCATGCAAAAGAGGCAACTGAAGATTGTGAGAGAGAGAATAATAGGGTCAGATTTAGGGAGAATGAATAATTTGGCATTTGTGCGTAAGACTGATTAGAGCGGCTGAATGGATTAGAGACTAAGTGATGAATCAACCCCAGCACCACCCCCTGCCCTCTGCCCTGTCACACATTTACAAGTCACTGTTTCATTGTTATCCTAATAATAGGATATGCAGTAATTTTTATCTGTGTACACTCAGACTCTGAAATTTGATTTTTATATTGGAATAGTTTGTTCCCATCTGGTTTCCGGGCCGAGGATTCCATGAAGGGACAGCATGGCTGCGGTCAGCAGTGAATGGCCTCTTAGTCCAGCCAGAACGTTCCGAGAGGCAGCATTGTACATGTACTGAATAGTCACAAAAATAGCTCAGCTAAAGGACACAGAAAAAAAACTGCACTCTTTAGAACTGACGTGTTTTTCCTTTTCTCCCTCTGCCACTGCTTCTATGACCTAGTAAGGAGGTATCACTGTAGAATGGAAAAAGCACTGAATGAGAATTCAGGAGACCTGGGTTTGAGTATAGATTGCCAATTTTTTAAATGTGAACTTGGACAAGCTGTAGGCCTCAGTTTTCCTACCTGTAAAATGACAGAGGTTGATTCTTAACTACAGTGATTTTTCATGTGTGTGTGTGACGGGGAGGGGATGTCAAAAAATACACAAGTGCATTTTGGGTGAAAAAATTTTTTTTAATCTTGAATCCTTTAAAAATGTTATATAAAGTAGAGCTGAGAACTAGGTTACAGAGGATGAGTTAAGATTTAAAAACCAGGGTTATATAGCCAACAGACTTCCACAAATGAAATGTCACAGCAGGTACCCATAGGGGGTCAGATTACAGGTGGATTTCATTTTCTTTTTACACTTTCCTTCACAGACTAAACTTATACATGGGCACATATTACTTTTATTGTTTAAAAAACACTATTTGAATATTAATTTTATTATAGTACCCAGAATCGTGCTTGACAGAACACATCAGGAGAGCCAGGCTGCTCACTGGCAATGCAAGACGCAGCTTCTCGTGTTCGGCAGTGAAGGGCAGAACGGAGACCTCCTGCACCTGCGTGGGCCGCACCTCCTCAGCACAGGCCAGCTCCTAAGTGCGCCTGCTTCCCTCCAGGCGGGGAGCCTGAGACGGCAGAAGCTGCAGCGCGCACCCTTGCCAACCCCAGCACCTAGCAGGGTGCCTGCTGCGTTCTCCGTAGTCAGTATTTTCTAAATTAAGAAACGGCCTTTCAGTAGTAAAAGCAGATAATATTCAATTACAGCTAAAGAATTGGTTTTTTAACCATGAATAGATATACATATGATTCAAAGTATTACCACCAGTCCTTAAGAAAATTATACTTTGTGAGTCTCAGAGAAAATCTGTAGCCATTAAAAAGATATAGATCTATATATATAGACGTAAAAATGTTTTCGAGCCATGTTGCTGAGTGAAAGGTAGATCATAGAAAAGCCTGCATTATTCATGCAAACTGCAGATGTAGTTAGTCATTCATGTAAATGTTGTACTTGTGCGTGCATGGGGGGGCACTTCAAAAAGTTCATGAAAAGATTCTTATCTTTCAGTTGTTTTTCTATGAACTTTTTAAAATACCCTCATACAGATACACATATACAGAGAGAGAGAGAGAGAGACTCTAAAAGGTAATTTCCAAAATTTTAATGATGATTATCACAGCAAAATGGATTTGGGGAGATTTTTATTTTCTTTTTTGTACTTTTCTGCCATGTTCAAATTCTCTTTAGTGCTTGGAAAATATTTTTTTAAATAATAAAACTGTTCAAAAATAAAAGAGAACAAGATAAAAACCTAAGTGCAAGAAGGAAAAGAAAAAAGCACCCACCAGCCCCTCCTACTTGGCCAAACATGTTTTATAAACACAAATTTGACTGCCCACCCTGCCATATCTGATGTGAACACAACTTACTGTAGAAGGGGGTCCCTCATCCTTTAAAATCACCTCTTCTTTTTTTTTCCCCCTAACTTAGCTGAAATCCATTACCATGTGGTAAAAAGAGCATGAGAACAGTAGACACTAATGTTTAAGGACTGCTGCAAGCTTCAGGACATCTTTCCATACAGGAGCAAGAGCCCTCGGGGTATCTAGCAGGAAGCATTTCCACCACAAAGAGATGGAAGTCTTTGCCCTCTTGCCACCCTTAGTGAGATCTGCCACCGGGCCTCCTCATGGCCCGCACACCAGAACACTACCACCACACTCCAGAAACATTGTCTTTTAAACTTTGGTTCCACTGATTTCATCTGCTATGTGGCTTTCCTCCCACAGCTGTTATTGAGGCACAGTTGCTAAAAAAAGACAACCAAGCATTTTGTAAATATAAGGTGCTTAATCATAGTGCAGCCGTGAGATCCTTCTTGGGGCTGTAGCAATGGTGACAATATCTATTTTGGTTTAGCTTCAGTAATGGTAATGATAATAATAATAATAATAATAATGACAGCCCACCTACTGGACACACTGGCCTTGCCACCAGTTATTAAAGATACAGAGAAGCAAATTCCTTTCTCCAAGCACAAGACACTTCACATTACCTGTACTGTTAAAATAGGACAGGTTTTATTAATAATAGGTGGAGGTACTAGACATGATTTTTATTTTCTTTAACTGGTCTACATTTTTTGACTTTTCTACATGAGAATGCATTGCTTTCATGCTTTAAAAAAAAAAAAAAAAAAAAAAGAGTGTCATTTAAAGATATGTAAACAACCACCACCATAAATAAGCCAGGCTCTCCTTTCACAGAGTTTAAACATGAGCCTTCCTTACCAGTGAGCCTGCAGGGGATATTCTGTAACTAGGTCACCGGATTTCACTCCACCATGGTAGACCTCTCCAAATGTTCACCAAAGCTACCAACAGCTGAGGATGCTGGCTTTGTACAACTGCTGGGTTCAACAAAAAGTAACACATATATTCAAAAACACGTAGGGAATGCCTCCAATATTGCTGGCACAGCAGGAGACAGGAAAAAGAGGCTGCCCTATCCTCCAGAAACTTACAGTAGTAGAAGGGTAGGCACTGTACAGATAAGAATAGTTCGAGGTACAATGTGAAAAGTTCTAAAAGTGCTCCTGCTCAAAGCAGTGTGGAGGTTCTAGGAAAGGAAGGATTATTTCTAGCTGCTGGAATGAGGGACAGCTTCAGGACAGAGTTAATGTTTCAGCAGGATGAGACACGGAAACAAAGGCAGGATGGGGCAGATCCCAGGCCAGGGTACAGTTCAGCTGGCTGGAGCCCAGGGACAGTAAAGAGTGGCCTTAATTCTGGAGAGAAAAACTGACATCAGGTGTGGAATGAACACTGAATGCCAGACTGGGGAGTCTGGGTGCATTTCCACAGGAGCAAGGCAGAATGTCTCTGGGTATATACTACACGCCAGAGTGACTTCCTCGATGGACCCCTTCTTTCATTTGTCATAGTAGCTTTAATAGTAAAGAAAAAGTAAAGAGACTACAAACAAGTATCTAAGCTAGTAAAAACAAGCCATGATAGGTCCAGAGTAAAATCATTGGAAGTGATTGTAAATACCCCACAACTAAAAAATACACCCTTACAATGTTTAAAATCTGATAGAAGAGGAGGGGAATGGATCAGGAGGGAAGACGGCAAAAGCCAGCTCTGTTTTCTTTGCTCCCAAAGAATCTAAAGTGGCTCATTCCCCTCCTCTGGGACCACTACATCCAAGTTCGTTCCTGTAACACCTTCTCCAAAGCCTAAGCCACTGCAAAATACATGAACATTCTTCAGTGGAATGGCAGCATCAAAAGACTGAGGGTTCGTTGAGATCAGATAAAAAGTATATCACACTGACAGAAGAGTGAAAAGCAGGATTTTTGCCCCTAAAGCAAGGGTCCTCCTTGTAGAGTAGGCATAAAGAAAATGTATTTCACAGAGCCCGGTTTTCCAAAGCCTTACAGTTTCAAATATTGACCTTGCAAATTGACCTTGCAAAGGAAAGGAAATTTTCCCCAGGCTATATAGTCTCTGTTGTAAGATAAAGAATTGTAACACAGCAAGGTTGCTGGCTCAAAGACAGACATGTTACTGATTGATATGTAAAGATACTGGGAAATTGCTGTAAGAAGAGAATGTTTGCTAAAATCAAGCTTTTGTTAGTGGATCGACTTAATCTTATGTTACCAGCTTCTAATTGTTAAACTTGTTAAATTGTACTTAGCAAAACTCCACCTGTGTTCTCTTCCTATAACTTCCTGGTCTGGAGAATAAATGCAGGAAGAGAACCCCAATTCATGGTTAATTTCCCAAATGGAAGGAATGCCTCTATCTTGAGGGTTCTGGGAACCCCTTTCTTGGGCTTCTCACTGCTCAGAAGAGATTGGCTTTGAGTAATCTTTGGTGACTCCATCACCCAGGGGAAAAGGGGTGACAAATCCATGGGAGGCAAAGCAACACCCCCTCCCCAGATGGAAATTAGAATTCCTTGAGTATTTTTTGTTTTATGCTTATACCCAGGGCCCCACCCCAGCCCATTCACATCAAAATCTCTGGAGCAGGGGCCCAGGCATGGTTATGAATAAAAGATTCCCCGGGTGATTTTAATGTGCAGCCAGGGTTGAGAGGCCCTGTTGGAAGTCTGGATACGATGCTTGAAGGGAAGTGAGAAGTCAAATACATGAAGAAAACTGACTGTTCGGATCAAGCATCATCATAACCACTAATCATAAATGGGTTCCTTCTCAAGATGTCTTTCCAGGCGGAGTCCAAGATAAGCTCTGCAGTGGGGATGTCTGGACCCACTGTGGGCAGGTGCCAGGAGAGCATTAATAGCATCAGAGCACAAGCCAAGGCATCTTAGTAGTAGGAGCCCACCACTGTCCTAGTAGAGGGGAACTCAATTTCCAGCTTCAATGCTGTGGCAGTGTGCAGGGGGAAATGGGGAGGAGGATACAAGCTTTGCAATCAGACAAACCAGCATCTGAATCCTGGCTCAACCACTTTCTGAGTGAACTTAAGCAAGTCTTTTAATCTCTCTAAGCCCCAGTTGCCTCTTTTTGCAAAGTGTGAAACAGAATATATGTCTTGCATGTTGTTTTTCTTCTAAGATTAGGAATGATGGGTGGACATAGTCTAGGTGCTCAATAAACAATAGTAAATACTACTATGATCACTGAGCAAATAAAGCAACCTGAAGCTGCCTTCAAAATTGCAAGCCATGACCAAACCATGAACTGAAAACAAAAATAAGAAATATATGTGGTAAACAACCAATTTCATATCTCATAAATCAGGAAGAAGTCTTATTTACACTTCCAATGTCAACTAAAAACCAGCCTGTTTAAACCTACATGTCAATTTATTTTCCTCAGTCATGTTGCTCAGTAAATACAATCTGGCTTGGACTTCAACAGTCATTAAATTTCACCTTTCCTCTATTCAGTCCTTATCAAACAACAGAATAGCACAGTTGAAAGGTGGCCTCCAGAGGTGGCAAGACCATCATCCTCACTGTGCAGGTGAAAAAGGACACCAAAGCTTGCCCAGGGCCACACAGCTCATTGAAGCAGGCCTGTCCTCAAGAAAGCAATCAATTTTAATTAAACTAAGAAGTCATTAGCAGTCAGAACAAAACTATAAACATAACACTAATTAATGAGTTTACAACACTTATTCTCATAAAACCGGCAGAATGTTAAGTTAAATGTCCTACTATATGTGTGCCAGGGACAGTTCTAAAGAGCCAGGATTATGGGATTGGGAGCCAGGACTAAAGAGCCAGGATTGTGGGATTGGGAGCACTGGACACGGAGTCTGGAGATGGCTCAGACTGTCAGGCTCCACCTCGCCCACCCCAGCTCTAAGCCAAAGTTCCCTCTTTCTCATGGGATGATACTCCCAGACTTCCTCAAGGATTACAGCAGAATTAGCAGATGGTGACCATGGAAATAATTTGTAAACAAATTAATGGTACATAAATGTGAGGGATTTATTCCAGTCTGACCCTGAAACACCCACATTTATGTAGTTGTAACCTCTCTGTACAAATGCACAAAGATCCACTGAAAAAAGAATCCTACCCATTACCCATTTGGGCCAAATGCCAAATGGCTGAATGTTAAAATCCATATTAAGCCAAAGCTGAGGCTGAAATCTATTACCACCATCATCTGGATTTCCGTGACAGAAGAATAAATACAAAATTTCTCTGTGTTGAAGATAATTTATCATTAATGTTGCTACACATGATTTTGGAAATTTCCTTGATGACAAAATGTTGAGGGGACAATGTAGTTAGTCTACTTTTATCTTCAGAAAATATAGACAGTTCTTAGATAGGCCTTTTCTTGAAAGATTCATGGCCTTAAATAAAATTAAATAAGTAAAAATTAAAAAGAGTCCTTAGTGGTCATTCTGTTTAATGTTATAAATGCATTCACTGAGCAATCCTATAACTATAATTATAATCTAACCTCACCATATGCTTCAATTACAATTTATATTTTTATAAAAACTTTTTAGCTAAGACAGGATATGATGTTCTTCCCAAAGTTACCTGGCTAATCAACTCTATTAACTAAGATTTAACTAATCTAATATTTATATTAACTATCAATTAATTTCCCTATTGGTTTAGCTACTTGAAATTTCCTATTTTACCCATTATATTAATAGCTTTCACAAAAATCATTAAATATTGTAGCATTTTATTCTTATAATAATATATACCTTCATATTTCAACTGATTGCTGAAATCTCAGAGTAGAGACACTTTAAAAAGATTTTCACTCCAAGTTGCTTGTAAAATGTTCACCTATATTTGAAAGTACATATCTGGATATTAACAAGTCTGAAATACATGTTTGTTCATATTGCTGACATTTTTACGCTGATATAACAGTAACCAATGTGATGATAACATCATTCATTACGCACGCAATGATTATCATGAACAAATTCTGAGACGCCTAAATTGTTAATTAGGTAGGCATTTGGTTACTTCACCCTTCCAAAGGCTAAAGCAGAGGTCTAAGCCAAAGAGCAGCTTTTGGCCAAATATTCACACAAAAACAAAAGTCAGTGCATCCTTAAAGGTAATTGGGTTGCCTAATTCTAAAAAGGCATGTCTAGATTTTTAGTGTCAGCATGGAAACACAACATGGGACTAAAATTAGAATAAATTTTTCTATATTTATTTATGACTGCCGTGAATTAGACACTATACTAAGGTATCTGTTGGGAAAATAGAATAGTTTGGTCAGGGCCCTCAACAGTTGGGTGTGGTTTTAGCACATCCTTTCTAAGCAAATTGTGTGTGTGTGTGTGTGTATGTGTGTGTGTGTGAAGAAAGAGAGAGACACGGAAAGTTTCAGTGCAGCAGGCGGGCCGGTGTCTGCCTTGGGTGTCTGCCCAGCGCAGCCATGCTTTCCAACCTATGGCTTCCAAGGACATTTTGGCTGGTTACCTAGCTCATATACCTGCATGAAGGAGTCTGGTGACCCAGCCTGGCGTGTGTGGGGTCTGGTGACCCAGCCTGCCATATGAAGGGTTTGTGACCTGGTCTGTGAATAGGCTTGAGGGGTCTGGGAGCTCCAGACCCAGCCCTAGTTCAACAATCGGCCCAGTTGGCAGGATTGCCGGCAGGTAAAAGAGGCTGACAACTGGCGTGGTAGTAGAGCTAGAAAATTGGCGCTGTGAGCAGGATTCCAGACCTTAGCCCTAGCTGTAGCTCTGCTGTATATAAAAGAAATCACAATCTAGCACTGGAGACAAATACGTACACAACTAACCATTAAAGCGCTCATAGAGGTCTCTACATAGAGTGTGTGTGGTGGTGGGTGTGGGGGGCTAGGAAAAACACAGATTTCATGGCCATCCAGACCTCATTTTGAATCTCAGTTCTGTGATTACTAGCTCTACAATCTAGGAGAGTTACAAAGTTTCTGAGCCTCAGTTTCCTCATCTGTGAAATGGGTCAGCACCTCTATTTGGAGTGGGTGTTGGAAAGACTGTAGGAGGTATCTAGTGAAAGCACCTAGCACAGTCTTTGGCAGAGTATAGTATTCGGTATCTTTCCTGCTCCTTTCCCAGGATGAATTCACACAGTGGATGAGCTCAGCCACCTAGAGTATGACCCTGCCCTATGAAAAGGTCACAATCTGTGCTGAAGTAACCAAAAATGCTTCCCATATCTCCATCAAGACAAAGAAGATGCTTCCCATATTTCCATCAAGACAAAGTAGATGCTTCCCATATTTCCATCAAGGCAGGTCAAGAAGCCACAACAGGCACAATGCTTAAGTAAGCTACTCAAACATTTTATAACATCTCTGGCATGAGATAAGAGGAAGTCAGGGTATAGGATTTATCTGTGTTTATCCAGTACTACACAGAGGAGAGGGACATCGTGGTGACTGGTAAGTATGTCACCAACAGACAAGGCTTCCAGGTGTCTAAATATTTAATTAAGTATTGGTTTCTGTTAGAAGTCCTGTTAGGAGGTTACACTGCAGGAAGGTTTCCCTACTTCAGCAACTGTAGCCCTGGGCGATTTCGATCATTCAGTTACATGTACCACATCCTTCACCTGAGGAAAGGCATTGAAGTAATTCTATGCACTGTGTCTGGTAGTCACAGAGCTATTGGTGTCCCAAAGAGGAAGATGCCTGTAGAACAGGAATGCTCTCCTTTAGATCCTTCAAACCTTCTGCTCTGACCTTTCCTTCACCATGAAATGACTCTGACAACCAATTCCATTTCTGCAGCACCAAAGGCAGAATGAAGACACCAGCAAGCTAATTAATGAAAAGCTCTTGCTCCCAGATGGGTATGAAAGCGGCATTGAGTTTATCATGCGCTGCCTTATGCATCTGACTAATGCAAGCCAGATTCCTCCTCATCCCACCACTGAAACCCTGATCTTCTATATTAAAAAGGGGGTGGGAAGTCACAGGCCTAAAATAATGAGGACCAGATGCAAATTGTGCTGACCATACAATAAAGTAAGGCCCTGTCTCAGTACTGGCAGACAGTTCCAAATCACCACAGGCAACACCTGCTGAACTGGTAAAATCTTACTGAATTCTTCCTGCCCATATAAGGACAGTTTCATCTGTTTTGGCTCTCACCTTCTTTTGCAGTTTTGAAATACATCCTTTCTAGAGTTTAATTTCTTAAGAAGAGGTGAATAGATTCATTCTAGTTTAATATCTAGTCACTTAAATTCATTAGGCATTTATCAAGCAAAAATCATGTACACAGATGACCCTGAGTTCTTACTCAGGAAGTACAAAGGTGAATGAAGATACAGTCATTGACTCATGGAGCACAACTTTACTTAACGTAACATAAGCAATAACGAAAGATCAACTGTTGAATGTTGCGGTATATAAATATTACAAACAGTAATTTTAATTTTAAAAGTATAGGAAGTATTTAACAATGGAAGAATGGAGGACTGGCTTAATAAGCAAGCCCCAGAACAGTAGTCTACAGTACAAACACATTATTCACTATCACATATTTTTGGATAATAGGATTATAGGCAATCTTGATTTTTTTTTTCCTAAACTTTTTGTGTTTTCCAGAGTTTCTACAACAAAAATTAATTACATGTATATTCAAAAAGAGCACCAATAAAAGTCCTTTTGAAAATAAAGTACAGTGATATTCCAGAGACAGAAACTGAGAATAAAAAGAAAAACTAATAGCCTCAGAATCTTGAGCTCCTAAAGAGCTCCATTATTAAACCCAGATACCTGACACTCCAGTCCCTCACTACAAGGGGTGTGTGTGTGTGCACTCATATGGTTGGGACTAACTAATCTAAAATATGGGGTCCTCTGTGGGATCCTGGTTGGAATGGGAGGAGGTGCAGGGAAGATTGGACAAGTTCTAGGAGACAGGATGTCATCTTTCCACAGAAAGACAGGACTCCCATGCAGGCTTCAGTTTGTGAGTTAGCTGCTTCTCCCAGAGGCAATTCTCTATGCCTATTCCTGGGTGACAAGCAGCATAGATTAAATCATTAATTTATAGTGACTCAAGATTAAGCCTTACAATTCTAGGGAGACCAGGAAGTTACACACATAACTCTTTTGCAAAGATGTTTATGTAATGTTTTAGACTAAAAAGGAAGAAACTGTTGTTAAAAGCATATACATTTGGGGTTGGGAGCCAAACCAGAAACACTGCAATAAGCTAAGTGAGAGCTGACAACTTCAAGCTTCAGAAATACTTAATAATCATCTACTACATACCAGGCACCATGGTAGGTGTTTGCACCACAGTAATAAATAAAACAGGCACAGTCTCTGCCTTCATAGATCTTACCTTTGAAAGAATTTAGGAGGAAACAATAAAACCAAAAAGTAGCTGTGGAATCTTGGGACTATGTGATACATTAGTGTAGCCTTAACAAACTTGACTTTGCAGATCAAAGTATCAAAGCTGTTAATGGGTGTTGGAGTGTAGTGGCGGATTTTTGTTCCTGAGCCAATAAATTTGAGAAATTCATACTAAGAGCTCTGAGGAGTCCATGCAAAAAAATAGGTTTAAATTTGCTTAAGCTGGAACTTCCCAAACGTGTTTGACCACAAAAATCCTCTTCTTCATGGAATATCCATCAACACTCAAAGAAGACTGTTTAGCAAAACCCAGTTTGCAAGTTACACCATAATGCCTGTGCCATTAATATTAAGTTACCATAAAGTGTTCTTTTCAAATCAAACTTTTAAGTTTTGACTCTGAACTTATGAGAGCTTATTTATTTGTAACTCCTCACACCTCAAAATCTGGAAGAAAGAAGTTTCAGTCTATTTTCCAGCTTGCCAGAGAATTGCTGACCTATAAGTCCAGACCCCCCAAACCCCAGAACTACCCAAATCCACTTCTCAACCACTATGGCCATGGGCTACAAGCAGAGGCATCACTGAAACACAGGCAGTTTGTAGGAGAGGACACAGTGAGTAATTGGCACATGACTGGGAGCTTAAGACAATAGACACAGAGTCACAGATGCTCCCAAAAATGTATACAGCCAAGTTCTCATAATCTACTTGGGAGAGGAGGGGTGATTACAGGTCTTGCTGAGAAGACAGAAGGCACAGATAATTCCTAAGCTTCACTTTTGTTTTGAGCACCTTTTCTGTTAAATATGTTAACCAATTTATTGACCTGAAATGTACCAGAGAGGTTGACTTGTAACAGGTAAAGAGTTCTGGGTTGAAAGTCAAGATATTTAGGTTCTAATCTGATCTCAGTCATTACCTAGCCAGGACCTTATTTTCCTCTAATCACGCTGTTCCACTGTTTACCATCATTCATTCTCCTTGCCACCTAGTCATGGAGTAGGTTAAAAAGTAACCACCAATCTCAAATCACAGAGGCAAAGATATCTGCATACTAAATGGTGTTGGGACACTAGATAACCATTTGAAAAAAAGATAAAATTAGAGCTATTCATCACATCACACACAAGAATAAACTACAAATGAATCAGACATCTAAATGTGAAAAATGAAACTGTATAGGTACTGGAAGATAACATAAGTAAACACAGGTGTGGGAAATGCTTTCTAACCATGAGCAAAGTCCAGGGCAATAAAATAAAGGATTCTTAAATTTGTCCATATAAATATAAAAATTTTGTATTACAACAACAACAACAAAAAAGCACTGTAGTCAAAATCAAAAGATAAATAAAAAATTTAGAGAAAGCTTTAGAGCATATTTCAGAGATTAAGGGCTACTATACCTAATTTCCAAAGACCATTTTTTCGGCAGCTGGCAGGTGCAGGGATCCATCCGAACCCTTGACCTTGGTGTTAGAAAACCATGCTCTAACCAAGTGAGCTAACTGGCCAGCCCTCAAAGACTTCTTTAATTGAGAAGAAAGATTAAAAATCCAATAGAAAAAAAAAAAAAATGGGCAAAAGACAAACAGATAATTCACAAAAATGAAACTCATAAAATTAATAAAGATGGGCTTTAAACACATAAAAAGATGTTCAACTTTATTTGTAATAGGATATATGCAAATTAAAACCATACTGAGATACCATTTTTCCCCCATCAAATTGGCAACAATTTAAAAGCTTGACAGGCACTCAGTGGTTGAGGATGGTGATGGGACATCCCCATGGAAAGAAATTTGGCAGCAAAAAAGCCTAATAAAACATTTCCTCTTGACCCAGCATCCCCACTTCTAGGAATATAATTGTATTCTAAAGATATACCACTAACAATATAAAAAGACCCAGGCATAATGTTATTCATTGCAGGAAACTACCAAATGTCCAAGAACAGGAGAATTGGGGGTGGGGGGGTACACACCTGTGCATGTGTGTATGACAGTGAGACAGAGAGAAGGAAAGGCAAGAAGGAAAGGAGGGAGGGAGGGAGGAAAAAAGGGAAAGAAGGAGGGAAAGAGAGTGGAAGGGAGAGTGGCAGAGAAAAAAAAAAGAATTTTTAAAAAGCAAAGTGCAAAAGAGCATTCTATAGTATGCAACCTTTCGTGTAAGAAAGAAGAGGAAATATGAAAACATATCAGGACTAAAAAGAAATACAGGAAGGATAACTGAGAAAACAATGAGGTTGGTTACCTACAAGAGGTGTAGGTAATAAATGGGGGAAGAAGTATTGGAGAGAGATGTACTTCACTGAGTAGAACTTTTTGTATAGTTTTGGCTTTTGGAAGCTTGTTTCTGTTTTACATATTCAAAAAATAAAATTAAACTAACAAGAATGAGAAGGATGAAAACTAAAACTGAAAGAAAACCAAAACAATTGAACCCAAGTGTATTACAAACAAACAAAATGACAGTGGGAGGTAGGGGAAGAGACACAAAGAAGACAGAACTAATCCAGATAATGCCTAACACAGTGCTGGACAACATACCCTCAGTCTTGGGTAGGGTTAAAGTTGAGGGAGAAGCACCACAAGCAAATCCTGAACTGTTTTTAACAGGTTTGTTCTGTGTAGTGAGTGGTATGGGCAAATTATTATCATCATTGTTTGTGTATACATACATGTGCATGTATCCATACATTTACAGGCATGTGTACATGTACATACATATATACATACACTTTCATGTATAATATTTCCTGGCTCTGACCACTTGAAGGCCCTATAAGTGAGAGCACCACCATAGCAATGAGCACACCCAGCACTCAGATATCAGTCTCTAACACCATTTCTCACTAAAAAGAATGAGGACATAGTGAAGAAATAGTTAATATCAGGGCTGGGACAGAGAAGATGCAAAATGAAACTAACGTATCTTTTCATTCCAGCAGTTAAGTGCTAACAACGACAACAAAAATGACGAGGGCATGTCCCAATGACACGGGCAGGCCTGAAGTGGCTCCCACTGGCCAAAGTTGGGACAATATGAGTACCAAAATAATGACACAGCAGGAATAAATTACAAAAGGCTGAAACAGAAATCTGGAAGCCCACACCTATATCAGAAAGAGAGAAAGGGAGAGGGAGAAAGAGACGGGGGAGAAGGGCTGGGTTCCTGCTTAGAATAGAATGCAGAATGCCAAATGATAAATGTGAAAGGAGTGATAAAGATGGAAAATCCTAATTTTGTAAGCATCATAGTAAAGATTGGTTGAGACAAAAATTAGGAGAATATTTTGATGAGGAGCAAGAATAAAGTATCTCCCCATGGATTGCTTAATAATTGCAAAAGAAAAAATACTGACTATACAGTGGAGAAGCTGGGCAACATCTCAACCAGTTAATCAAAATTAACATCACCAATGAGGTGAGGGGCAGAGGGACATTATGAGCCTCCAGATGTGATACCTGAGGAGGACACAACATCTACATAGTATTTCTTCGGGGAATGCAAAATTGAATCTATACATGAAGAAACAATTGACTGATACAAAATGAGGGATATTATATATTGGGAGGGGCACTGTATCCTACAAAAATGTCAATGCCGTAAAAGTTAAAGAAAGGCTGTGGAAATGTTCCAGATTAAAGGAGAATAAAGAGACATGACAACTAAATGCACAACATGTTCCAAGCCTGGATTGCATACTAAGGGGTGAAAATGCTGTCGGGAACAAAACTGGGATAATTGACAACGGAGGAGTACAGACCATAGACGAAAGTACTAAACCAGTGTTAAAGGTGCTCAAGTTTATCACCATGTTGTAGATATGAAGAGACTATCCTTATTCTCCTTTATATTAGGAAATACACACTGTATTTAGGGGTGGAGGGTATTATGTATGCAACTTACTTTCAAATACTTCAGAAAAAATTACATTTTATATATGTGTGTATATATATATATATACACACACACACACATATATGGGGAGAGAGAAAGGAGGAAAGAGAATTATACAGCTAATGAGATAAGAAGTTAACAGATGAATCTGGATAAATAAATATGGGTATTATCTGGACTATGCTTATTTTGCAACTTTTTCATAAGTTTGAAATCATTCACAATAAAAAGTTAAAGAAAAAAACACTAAAAAAGAGAAGAAAAAAATGCAATAATTGAGAATTAGCTCTATTTTCTAACAGAATTTAAAAATAATACATTAACCTCAAGCTATTTTATTCTCTATAATATTTATCTGTGTGTGTATGTATGTGTGTATATATGTATATTTAACAGCCACAAAAAGAATTTTGTATATTTTAATTTCTTAACATGGAAAAAGTTTCTAAAGCTCCTAGAGGTAGACAACACCTCACATGTCCAAGACCACAGTGGGTATGTAACTAGAGCTACAATGATTTGTAGGTCAATTCAAGCCTCTGAAATTCCAGTTCACTATGTTTGCAACCTGAGTACTATTTCCCTTCTAGAAAGAGCAAGTTTAGAATCGGGAGATAAACTATATCTAACAACATAATAGCTAGCATCAATTTTTAAAAATCTATTCGCAGAGGCCTTTGGGGTTAAATATTACCAAATGGGTTGGTGGGGGAGGTGCAGGGCAGGGAGCTCTCCTCCTTGTCAAAGTATGGATTAGGTCACATGTACTGTCTTCCACTACACACGTGAACTTTCTAGTAGAAGGACAATTTAATGAACCAGGCCCTAAAGTCTCTTTCTTGGGTAAGTGTGGAGAGGTGAAAAAAAAAACAATATGAAGGTTAGACATTATGAGGTCAAGAACCATCAAACAAATGTAACTTGATGTTTAAACAGAAACAGGTAAAATATCTGGGAAGGCAGCAAAAACCTCATCCCTCTGATTCCAAAACAGGCTCTGCTGACTAAATATATATATATATAATCAAAAGTTATACTGCAGCTGAATACTAGGTGTTGTTCCCTTCCAAAAAGCATTAAAATATAAAGGTCAGTTAGCTTAAATGGTATTTTATTGCACATACTTTAAAAAGACCTTGAACAATTAAAGCAATGAAATATATTCCTTGCTATCATTTTTAAACATTCTTAGAAGCATAAAAAGAAGGCACATCCCAATGTAAAAAAGCATTAACTCCTCCTTTTCCTTTGTACAACATTTATTTCAAGGCTCCCAAACCTTTTCAATAGATTTCCATTGTATTTGTATTGTTTGGGTGAATTTTTTGGTCATTCAGCAGTTTTCATGTAGGTGTCAAAGAGGTAGGTGATGGCCCAGAAGTGCAGCCCATCGTTTAAGATGTTAACCAAGATACCACCAAATAAATGGATCAAAAATCAAGACTTGATGAATATTTCTCAACCCTCAGAAACTTTAAAATAAGTCTGAAGCTCAAGATCCATCCACAGACATTGTGATTCAGATGAACAGTTCAGGGACCAAGCATTTTTTTAAAGTGCCTCTGAGGATTTTAATTGGTAGCCACATTTGCAAACCACTGTACTAGAAGATTCTAAACTCAGGCTGGCCGGTTACCTCAGTATGTTAGAGTGAAGCCTCATACATCAAGGTCAAGAGTTTGGTTCCCTATACCAGCCAGCCGTCAAAAAAAGAAGGTTCTAAACTCCTTTGCAGTCCCTAAATTCTAGGAAAAACTTCAACCCTCTACTACTACACAGTGTCCTTAGACTGACACTGTGGACTGATAGTATCATTTTATTTCTCACCCTTGCTCAATTTCCACAGAAGTAAAATGGCAAAAATAACAAAACAATTTCACTAATCTATAGAAAAAAAAAATTAATAAATATAAAAGTACTTTGCAATTGTGAATATTAGATTTATCAACTTTCTTACACAGTGTGTAAAATTATTTCTTAACTTTTCAAAAGTATTGCTCTCTTATCAACTAGTCTATAAACAGATTAAGGATCTAATAATAGCCTAAACCATTTTTTCCCACCAAAGTACCTGGCAACTAGTACGTTAGGTGTGGGTTGCAATGCTCACAGAATCATAGATCCCAGGGTAAGAAGAGTTCTCCAGAGGTCATCTGGACAGCCCCCCTGCCTTCATGCAGAAAGAGCTCATTACTCCATTTCACAGATGGGTCAAGTGAGGCTTAGAAGATTCAAGTGATCTGAGCTCAGTCACACTCAGGTCTCCACACTTGATGTGCTGGGCCTTTAAGTACAGGCTGAATAGAGTTCCCGTTTTAGTTCATCTAGGTGACTTCAGACAATTAGGGAGTACCTTCTCCGGGCCTCGGTTCCCCAATCTCTAGCAAAGGAGTCAGAGACCCCACAACCGCTAGTCTGAGGATGTAGAATGAAAGAAAAGTCTTAGATGTCAATAAATTATTGTCACTAAATCTATTAGTAACTTTGAACAAGATATTTAGTGTGACTAAGCCTCCAGTCTCCCACCTGCAAAGAAGGTAGAATAATTTTGTGAGAATTAAAGAATTTGGTTGATTCAGTTAAGTAAGTATCTGAGCCCCTACTTCGTGTCTCATCTATGTCAGATGCTAGAAAAAGGTGGGTGTATTCAAGGCTCCTGCCCTCTGGGACTTTCACCATCTTCCAGGGAAAACTCTTCCTGAGTAGCAAATATAGGAGCTGGAAAGAATATTTAAGACCTCATACGCTATTTAGACTACTTAAATTAATAAGATGTGGAAAATCAGCAGAGATTTGAGATAAGAGAAATGGAATACAGTTGGTATATCATCTATGAAGAGGAAAGAATTCCCTATAATTAAGTATCAAAACACTGAGCTTGGAATATGAGAAGGGGCTGAGGATATTAATCACAAACAAATTAGTGAAATAAATTGCAGGGTGTATGTGTCCTAAAAGCTTTTGAAACTTATTGAGGCTGATAATTATAGGGGCTTATGGGTCATCGTTCCTACTTAAAGGGCAGAAAAATGAAACAGACACCTAAAATATCTGTCTGTTCCATAAGCCCTCAGGTGCCATGGATTTAATGTTGATGGGGGAGAAAAAAGTTGAGAAGGGCATTTTGTGCAATAATCTCATTTCATAGATAAAGGAATAGATAGGGATAAAGAAATGTGTCCAAGATGACAAAATAATTAGAAAGCAGACAGAACAACCAAGGGATATTCTAAGTTGTTTCTCTATCAGAAAATCCCCACATAATTTCACACTGTTGTATGGTATCAGCCAAAAAATAAACAGAAGACTTTGAAAATCTTTTTCCAACAATTACATTCAAGACACATAAATCTTTTCATTTTCCTGACAAAATAAGAAGATTTCATGGACAAAGAAGAACAGTAAGGGAAGCATGATATATTAGCCAGTATTTCCTTTTTTTTTTTAAGGCAGGGCACACCTAAACACAAAGTTATTTTGATCTTTTAAAAAAAAGAAGGTAGGCATACAAGAGGGTAACATGCTTTGTTATTTTGTTAAGTGTGCTTGCAGTCCTGACTACATGCAAGGCGTTCTTATACAGGCTGGCTCCTAAGAAGAGGTGAAAAGTCAGAAGGAGCTCAAAGGCAGTGGGATGAAGTTCAAGTCCACAAACATTAGCAGAGCATTTTCTCTGTGAATGTCTCTGGGCCACAACCTGTGCAGAACAAAATTATAAGAAAACACCATCCCTGCCCACAAACTGCTCAAAATCAAATGAGGCAGAATTATGCTAATGATTTATCCTAATTCAGGCCATGAATGATGAATGCAAAGAAGAGGACAAAAATAGGAACAGACCAAGAATGAGAAACTGAGTCGTCACTAGCACAGCCAGCCACGGGGATCCCACTGTGACAGAGAGCGAGGAAACGAGGGGCAGCAGTTACCTCCCACCCCATGGAGGTCAGCCAGAGACCCACAACTGTCACGTGACCTCTGTCAGCCCGACTTTCAAAGATATTGAATGTGACCAGGCTAAACAACACATATCTAAATGTGCTTTCCCTGCTCCAGACTCATCTCCACCTCTCTCCGCACAATTCAGCAAACACTGGCTGATCACAGGCTGCATTCAAAGCCTTGGGTGGGTCACTCTGAGGAAGAAAGAACCTCATTAGACATGGTTCATGCCCTCAAGGAACTCATGGCCTGGTGAGCAACTACAGAATCATTCATCCACCGTTCATTCACTCAGCTGACATGTATTGAAAATGTACTGTGTACCAGGTACTGATGTACATGCTGTGGCTTCAGAAATGAGCAGGACACTGCTGAGTTCATAGTCCAGGGCACAGGACAAACTCACAGTCCTGAGTAAGCACCACGCAGTGTGGTTAAGCCGGAAGAGTAGAGTACTTGGAGGGGAGAGGGTAACTTACCAGGGGGCACCTCTACAACAAGTGATTATACTTCTGACTGTAATACAAGGGAGAATGAATTAAGTGTCTAACAGAGTGAGAGTCCCTGTGGAGTATTCCTAGGAGAAGCCTCAGCCTTGTCTTCTAATTGCTTTGATGAATCACAATCCAACCAGTGAAGCAAATCTGAAAGAAACTTTAGAGACGGGTATTATAAGTCACACATGGTCTGTAGCAGAAGTAAGACTGGAACTCAGAACTCAGGACAATCCTCTAGAGCATTGCCTCTCTCCACATCTACACTGCGTCTTTGGGTATGTGGATAAGCTTACCACCCCCACCTATGTCACACCACATAGAACCAATTCAGCAAGAGGCTCAGACAGCATTTAAGAAGTTCCCCACCTCAACAATGCGGACTTTCTGTCATTGTTGTCTTAAGAAGGCATGTTTGCTTTTAAACACTCAAATGAAAAGCCATTCTTTGCATTTCTATAGTTCTATGTAAAAAGATATGGACTTGAACTCGGATTACTGTCAGAATGAACCTTCGAGTTAATCTCCTCTTTCCATAATGGGGAAACTAAGGCCCAGAGAGACTGAGGTCATCCTATCTGGTCACAGTACAGATTAGCCAGCACCTGAACAAAGTGTCTAATGCCTTTTACTCAATGCTGCCAAGTTGGTAGCCTATCATCTCATTCTCATAGCTACATTTTTTGCAGACTCAAGAATGACAGGCCCCAGGACGGCAAGGATCATGCAAAAGGATAACATTGATTAACGTGTGGACTGCGGAGACAGATCATAAGAAATTACGACATAAAAGAAGAGAGAGAAAGAAACAATTTCACAGCTCTTCATGCAAGCTTCTCAAAAGCCCTTCCAAGTCCCTAGAGGTTTGCTCTCTAATTAAACTGCCCCAAATCACGCCATTATCCATACCCAACTGCAAAGGCAGGAGAGAATTGCCAATTTCTTGTGAATCCTGAAGATCTCCTTTATGAGTCATGGAAACTTAAATAACTTGGGGGGTGGGGAGACTTTAGAAAGAAACAGTTTTAAATCAGTTCCTCCAAATTTGTTCCACAGTGTGATATAACTCCCCAAAACAAGAACATGTACAGTTGATGCAAAAATGGGAGTTTTTGTTAGTTTTGTGTCAATTGACTATGGCATTTCTTCTTAGGATTTTTCTTACTGTCATTTTTTTATTATATTAATTATAGTTAGATCAGTGTAGGAGCTATTTTGAATCTATGGGACTTTCCTAACCAGATTGTTTAGGCATTTTAAAGTCACTCACATTCAAGGCCTAAACAATATGGCAAGTATCTTTTTTTCTCCCTTCTTTATACTAAAATTCTAAACAAAGGAACCATCTGTTCTCTCTCTAAAAACATCAGCCCTTGTTTTCATTTTTTGCTTAATAATAATGCCTCAAACTTATATAATATCTTTCTCCAACTTGCTTATTAAAGCATTTTATAGACACTGCCTCATTCATCTTCCACATCATCCCCTATAAACTGGAGAAAAAGGAGAAATGTTTGCTAATTTTCAGTTAGATAACTGATTTTTGGATGTTTAATGAATTTTGTATAAATGATTGCATGTTAGCATCGGAAGGGACATTGGCAATCATATAGCCCAGTTTTGGCTCCTGCATATGTAAAAGGGAGACTCACAAACGAGAAGTGACTTCATGTTCTATTTATGTTCTTAGCTCTCTACCTTTGACTGTAAGCAGCGAGAGTAAGAACCGTGTCTTATACATTTTTGTATCTCCGGTATGTGCTGTGTAAAAAGTGTTCATTTAAATATTTGCTGAATGAGTGCAAATGCTTGTGAATGGTTACACAGGTGGCTGTGGCAGAGTGGGGTCAAAGCCCAGCTCTCCTGCCCTCCTTTTAGTGTGTTGTTTTATTTTTTTATAATACTACATAGACCTGAATGCAAGAACAATCAAATAGGGACAACACCAAAAAGGAGAGGAGGGGATAAAAAAGCAGGCCTATGCCTATAAGTAAGAAATTTATTCAACAAATCTAATAAGAATCACCAAGTTTAGCAATGGACTGTGCTAAAACTTAACCCATGTTAAGGATGACTTTCCAAAAGTTCTGCATTCCCTATGTGCTCCATGTTATTTAGGGATTTGGTGGAGCTATTCCTTCAACATTATCCAATTGGAAAAAATGATCTATCAATGCCAAAGGACAGTATGTCTCCTTAACAGCCCTTAGACCAACAAGAGCTGATCCTGTACCTTGCGATTTAACCTCATCACTGTAACTCGAGAAGACATAGCATCAGGATCATGAAATCCACCAGCCCAAAGTTTTCCAATGAGCAGAGAGGTCACTGGAATAAAGAACTTTTTTCCTTGTGCCTAGCTAATAATCAGCATCTCATTTGGCACATTCTTCTTATTTTCAGAACATCCTATCCCCACCACTACTCCTTGAAGTAGTAGGGAAAATAAATTATCTCTAAAAAAGAAAGTTGAATTTGGGATTCTTTCATCTAAACAAAGTCAACAACTTTCTAAAGATTCTTCAAAAATATGTTGTCCACATAGATGAGAAAGCTGGAGGTCCAAGGAGAGGAGGAAAACTTTTTCTTTTTTTAAGTAAAAGTAAAGAAATTGGAGGGCCGAGAAGAACTCAAGTATGTTATAATGCAATCTCACATGAAGTAGATCAGTTACGGACAGGAGCAGGAAACAAATTAGTTTCAAAATACGAACAAATCAACATAAATGAATCACCAGACGATCTGATGACTTTTATTGTTTCCAAAGAGGAAGGTGGGTGACGTGGTAAGAGAGGAGAAGAGAAAAACATGGAGAACAAGTAGAGAGATACTTAAATCTGTACCACGGTATGTGTGACATGAACACGGAAGGCTGCCGTCCAAGTCTGTCCAGCACACTGCATGGAGGCATTTATACCAAGCCATGCAGTATCAGCTGCAGAAATGTACAGCATGTACTTCAGGTCAAACAGCTGCAGAGATGCCTGCACAGATAACAGACACAGCAGACTGAACTCAAACTACGTCAGCAGTCTCTTCCGAAACCACCACCCTCCACACCTACAGCAGCAAGGCTGTCCCATGAAGAGCAGTCATTCTTGCAGCCACTACACGGAATGTTAACCCTCTCTCAACACATTCCTGACAAAACTTTGCCCTTTTCACACTTATGGACATTCTCAATGTCATGCTGCCTCCAAAAATATCACTTTGGTCTTTGCATACATACCCTATGAGCCAACATCCTAACATTTTACATCTAAAAGTGCAAAGCGTCTTACATTTAAGAACACATAAAAGACCCGCAAAATGTTTCTTAACTGACCTATCTCCAAACCCAAGTTTTCCAGAGGATTATTTTTAATATAGCCAATAAGGAGTGTTTATTGCTAACTGTTTATCTGGCCTCTGATTATGTGTTTGCTCATGTCTGCAAGAACAGAGAAGGTCTGCACTTGAGTTCTCACGGCCCTTGTCATGCTCCTCTTGTTGAAACCATGTCTGAGGGAAGAATCCCAAAGAAGGTGGAGTAGCCCCCCTAATCTGTGGTTTCAGTTACCCATAGTACATGACAATAAGATATTTTGAGAGAGAGAGAGACTATGCTCACATAATTTCCATTGCAGCATATTGTTACAATTGTTCTATTTTATTATCTTTATTAGTTATTGTTGTTAATCTCTTACTAATTTATAAATTAAACTTTATCATAGGTATGTACAGGAAAAAACATAGTATACATGAGTTCAGTACTATCCTCAGTTTCAGGCATCCACAGGGGGCCTTAGAACGTATCCCCTGAGGATAAGAGGGACTACTGTAGATGCTTCCTCTCACATGAGCAGCCCTTCTGGCTAACTAGTAAATACAATTTGATACTTAAAACTGTAATTTTCCAAATAAAAGTTTCACCAAAGGATGTTGCTGGTCTAATATGCTATCTACTCAATTAAAGCAGGACGATGTTGGGCAAGGCTTTCAAACACTCTGAACACATTAGAGTAATTTGCTTTTCTACACAATAAAGCAGTCAAGTTCAGTAAGCTTCACCCTTCCTCCAGCGCAGAAATTCTGTGTCTACCTGAAGTTTCTACTTCTGAGTGGTCTGACCCTCTCCCTCTTAGTCTGTTCGTCTCTACCCCACCCTCCCTCTCTCATGCACATACACACTCGCCCCAAACTCACTCTTACCCAGTCAACAACCTTGCTAGGCAAGTTGCAAACATTTCCTACCTACATTCCACCTCATACTTCATTGCTTAAAACTTGATACCAAAAGGACTTTTAAATTAGCTTCTGAAAGAAAACTGAAACACACAGACACCATTTAACACACATACCCCACCTTAAGATGAAATCCTCTGCGGGGTCCAGCAGTCTCCTCATCGCCCCAGCCCACAGAGGCAGCCATGTGCCAGCTCTGTGTGCTAGAGGGCAAGAGCACCAGAGTTCCAGTTGTTCGAATCCAATCTCCACTTCTCTCTGACACCCTAAACAAGTCATTTTACCTCTCTTGGCTTCAGTTTCCCTAACTGTAAAGTGAGGTGTTTGGGATGAAATAAATCCCAAAGTGTCTACCAATTTTGATATCCTACCCTAGAGCTCTGAAGCAAACACCCACCCAAGCCCTCTAGCTTGTATTGGCATTTACCTACTGACTCCAGATAAACGAAAGAGATTTTTTGCATGATGTTGTGCAATCAATAACAAGAGCGCATCAATAGGGGCAAATACTTCTAATTTGTGTTTGTTTATTTGTTTATTTCCAGGCCAGGGACATTGAAGTTACCACCTGCCAATGACCTTTGGAGACTCCATAATGCCTTTTTTTGACAATGGACCCCAAATTCTGAAACTAAAAAGGTGAAAGTGGAAACCATGCAATAAAAATATGGAGCCTGAAATACTGCGAAAATGATTTACGCAAAGTAAAATCATCTCCCTCTTTAAAACCATTTTTTTTAATCAATAATGATAATAAGAAAAGGTGACAGAAAGTATAAATAAAATCGAGCCCAGAAAAGACTGATTTGCCTAGGATGCCTTTCGAGACTGTAATACTCATGTTTCTATTTGCTACCCTCAACTGACATGGTTGGCCGTTTGCTTTGTTTTAAATAAAATGGGGAAGCAACAAATATATTAAATCTGTCTGCAAAAAACCCACATTTGCATGTGGAAAACAAATAAGTGGGTGCCTGAATGGGTGATTAGGCATGTAATTGCCCATCTGCACTGGGGGCCCAGGAGCCCTGCAGGTGTGCTCACTGCAGGAGCAGAGAATCTGAAGAAAGAACTCCTCCCCCATGGAGGGCTACAGGTGGAAGGAAACCAAAACCCTCCACTACTGGCCTTCTGTGCTGCCTGCCACTACCGCGTCCCAGCTCCTGATCCACTGTCCCTATATCTTAAAGCTGAAAAAAAGAAATACCTTCTGTCATCTTTTTGTTAGATTTCCGTGGATTCATTAAATTACAAAAAGTCAATTTTTTTTTCTCAGAATCTTCAATGTGTGTTTAACAAATATTTGTTGTTGCAACTATCCTTATTAGCATACGTGACCTCTCCTACCCACTTCACTCCATCCACACTGGCCTCCTCACTTCTCTGGCTTGTTCCAAGAATGCTTCGGGCTCAGGGCCTTTGCAATTGCTCTCAATCTTAACCACTCTTCCTCCCACCCCCGCCCCGGTATCTCCGGCTTACTGCCTCACTTCATTCACGTCTCCACTCGTGTGTACTCTTACCAGAAAGACCTCCTCAAACCAATGAATTTAAATCTGTGTCCTCTCCACCCTTTGCACCCTTAACTTGCTTTATTTTTTTTCTTAATATAGATCACAACCTAAATATATATATATATATATATATATATATATATATATATATATATTTACACATTAATTTGTCTGTCTGCTTCTTTTATGGTTGGTTCTATTCCCAGCACCTGGAATAGTGATTAGCACATAGTAGGTGCTCAATAAATAGCTGTTAAGTTAATGAATTATCATACTATTATTGGCAAATCACTATACTAGACACAATGGGACCTCATATGAAATAAGATGGGATTCATGCTCTCACGGAGTTTCTACAACCTAGTGGACAAGGAAGACTGAAAATCTGCTTATATGGCAGAATGAAGTGGTATGAATGCTCTACTAGATGTATAAGCAAAGCACTCTGGTGGAACAAAAGCAAATTATTGACAATTTGGTAGTGGGAGGGGAAGGTTGAAGGAGGCCTAAAGAACAGAATTCTCTGGAACTATTTTGAAAATAAGCACAGAAATCATCCTCAAAAATAATTTCAGAACAAAAAAAGTACCAAGACATTCTCAGTTACCCTCCTTTCCTTCATCAATAATGTTAAGTGGGACAAAACGTTGCCCAAGATAAGTCAGCTTTTATGTGTGCCAAGACCATGGAGAAAGGAAAAATCATTTTCCTCCCTAAAGCATTCATTTTTAAATGGAAATTATTTATATACACATAAAATGTGTCTACAGAAAATACCAGACTCTCAAGACAGGGAAGACCTTAAAAGTCATAACTACAACTTCTTAGTCCTTCTATGAAATAACCATCACTGTCAGCCCTTACCTAACTACTTCCATTGATAGAGAATGTGGACCCCATGAAAAGCACATTCCATCTGTGGTTTGCTCTTCATATTCAAAAGTTCTTCCTCATACCGCCTTTCTGTTGCTTCCACCACTGCTCCCATAATCCCTTCTGTGCTCACAAAGAGTGAGTTTGTGTCCACAGGAGAGTACCACCTACTCTGCTCCCTCCTCCTCCATCTCCTTTCTCTCTGTACACTAACCACTTCATCCCTCCAGGGCTCTGATTTCCAGTGCCCTCAGCCATCCTAAACCCCCTTCTTCTTTCCTTCTTCTCTCACTCTCCAAATGTTCCATGACCTGGTTGTTGAGCTGACCTACTGCTCTGGAAATGTGGCTGTTTGCTGAGCCTGGGGTTGGAAAGAGGAACATGAGGATCTAATGGATTCATGGGGTAAGGCTGATCCAGTTAAGACCCTGGCAGCATCACCTGCCTTTCTAACCTGACCTTGACCTGCCATCTTTGATATTAATTAGAATAGTGTGGACATTATAACTCCTTGGAATCAAAGAAGACAAAGAGATGAAAGTCATCCCCTGACCCCATCCCACCTCAAAGACATACAGAATTTCAGGAGTCTGTGCCTCTAATAAGTCATGGGTCATCTAGTCCTTCTTATCCCAGCTTCTCAACTCCACAGCCAGCCTAGAGGAATGAATGTTAGATTAGAAAGTATAGCTTTTAACCATCTTCATACCTGAGAATTGGGTTCTAGACCCTAAGGTGCTGTGTGACCTTTGGCAAAACACTTAAAGTCAGTAAATCAAAGCATCCCAGAATGTAGAACAAAAAGAGATCTTTAAATCACCTATACAAAAATAGCCAAGAGACCTCATGTGACTTCACCCTCCTCTCCCTGCCCATGACCATGGCAGATATTGCTAACTGATCATGAACTCAATCAGGAGGCAGCCTCAGAATCCTTCTCAACACAGCTCCTCAGGATCCACTACAATGCACCATTTGGCCATGTGAAATGAAACCCAAACCACTCATTCTCCAGATGAGGACAACTGAGGCCCAAAGATAGTCCATGACCTGCCCATGTCTCAGTGTTAGGAGCAGACCTGGAACTACAAAGGTCCCTTCCCCCATTTCCCTAAATCATTTCTCCTCTTCTAATCCTGATATTCTATGAATATCATTCCTTGGAGTGGGGGAGGGGGCTAGCTATTATATTACATCCTGTGAGAAGTACACATAAAGGGTTTCTAACAAGGGGCAGAAGCTTCAGAGAAGGCTTGGAGGGAGAGGTGAATGTGGGCTATCCTGCAGGAGACACTATTGGCAGGAACCAGCGGCACGGACCACCTGTCTCCAGCAGAAGAAAATTCAGGATCAGGGGAGCATTCTCAGCTGAAGAAACAGCATACGCAAAGGAATGGTGAGGACTGCTGCACGCTGAGTAGAGACACAGCACCAGAGGCCATAGGGGAGGGGACAAAGACAATGACAAGACAGGATCTGAGGGGAAAACCAGAGACTTTGTCAAGTTTTAAATGCCCACTTTTTAAATTAAGTTAAAGGCCTTAAGACTCATAAATGGAAAAAGAAGACAAGAAAGAAGTGGAAGGAAAATGTAAGGACTAATCTCCATTCTCAATAGGAAAAAAATTAAAGCCTTGCCATAAACTGTATTACAGGAACACTTTCATTATGTAAAAGCCTATTTTGTTTTCATGTCATTCTTAGATTACATCATAGAGTGGCTGCAGCCGTCTTGTACCATATTATAAATAAATCACTACCTTAATCATAGAATGAGCTGGAGCCCCAGATTTAAAAGGAAAATATTAGATCATTTTTAATAACTGATATAACTCAAGCCAGTTGCCATTGAAGCAGCATGAGGTGATCTCATCCTAAAGAAGTCCAAAGAGGACCCAGACGGTCAGAGATGGGCAGGTCCCAGAGACACTTCCATTTACAGATGAACAGGTTGCTGATGGCACCTGAGTGGAGCTCACCCTCTGCACAGACAGTCTCGTCATGAAAACCAACACTTACTTTTAAGTGGTAATGCCCAAAAGGCCTTCCTTATTAAACATAATTTATGAATATTTTGTTCCCAAAGCCACTATATTCCCAAATATCAGAAAATGTGAGCATGTTATGATGTTTGTATTTATGTCTTGGGAGCCATTGAGCAAAATTATAAATGTTAAGGCTAGTAGTTATTCAGGAAAACATGAAATCTGGGGTGACATATGCAAATGCTGCAGGTCCAAGCTAAGGGGACAGTACAAAGCAGGGGTATGAGACAATGGCCTCAGGTGATTTCCAGCAAAGAGCTGTAGACTAAGGAGATCAGAAACTAACACTTAGTGAGCACCAACTATATACTAGTACCACACTCAATAGGCATTTCATATACATTCTGCTGCTTTGTGAGCACAAAAGACTCTATGAGGCAGGCACTATTTGCCCCACTTTTTTCAGATGCAGAAACAAGTTTAAAAACTGATTAAAGGACGTAAGGAAGATTATGCAGCTAATATGTGGTATTCTTCCTGCTCCAAATTCCGCTTAGCCATGTGGCCTTCATCCAACTAATACTCTATTCCCTATCATGCACTTTGAATAAAAAAGATATATTTGATAGGAAACACTTTGAAAGCACTAAAAGTATAAAAAATATTGAGAGTCGAAAGGCACCATGGAGCAGGAGTGGTGTTAACACTCTGGCTAGTGACATTCTCAATGACCAAAACTGTGCTTTCCTCATCTTGGCTGTAGGGCCACTAATAAGCTTGACCATGATTTTAAGTCTCCCATTCCCATTAATTTTTTTAGAACTGCTAAGGTGGACTCTAAGGGAACCTATCATCTTCTATAAAATGAACTGTCGAGCGTGTTTATAAAAAGACTTTTGGTGGGGGGAAAGAGATGGATGCTCTGGAAAAGAAACTTTCTGCCAGACAGAAGGTATTGGCTGAGGTTTTATGTCTGATCCTGTCAGTCTCACAGTAATGTTGTGTATCAGCTCTCTGTTCCTAATACAAATGTTATTCATAACTGCAGAGACACACTGTCTGAGCCAAGTAATACTGATTCATGCAATTTTTCAGGACACAGCATGACCCAAAAGAGATCCCTGAAATCTAACTAAAGGGACAACAACAAGGCTCAAGGCTCCAAATTTTGACCTATTTTCCCTAATCTGTCTCTGGGACAGAAAGAGGTTAAGAAAAGAAGAGAAAATATACCTAGAAGTTGTATGGACTTGTTCTGAAGCAGAGACTTTGCGGACAGGTGGAAGGGCGAACACTGAAAGGAGCTTCATGTGGTTCCTCCCTTGGCTGCCCATTAACTCTGTGGACCCAGAAAGTCTGTCCCATCTCCAGGTCTTGGTGTCTCACCTACACAGCAAAGGTCTCAAGCAAGAATTTTCACATGCTTCTACCAACGCAGCTGTAACTGCTGAGGAGGGCAAAAATGTAGAGGTATGGGAGCAGAGTATTAATTGGAAACTTGTGTTTTTCCTCTGAAAAGCCATGCCAATTTTACATTCTCTGTTATTATATATAAATGTTTATAAGATTTTTAAATGAAGTTTTCCCCAAAAAAGTCTTCAAGCAAAATTGATCCACAGAAGTTTGCTGAGTTTATTCAGTAGCTCCAGGTAAGCCCCACTCCAACCTCAGCACGTCCCGTGTAACCTGGGCTATCTCTGGTGGGCAGTCCCTAAGACGGCCCCTATAACTCTACCTCCTTGTATTCATGCCCTTGTGCAATACTTTCCATTGAGTGTGGGCTGGATTTAGTGACTCACTTCTAGCAAAAAGAATAAGGAAGAGGGAATAGTGTGTAACTTCCAGAACTAGGTTACAAAAAAGACTGTAGCTTGCATCTTGGGGACTCTCTCTTGCTCACTTACTCTGAAAAAAGCCAGCTGCATGTGAGCTGCCCTATGGAAAGACCCACATGGCAAGAAACTGAAGCCCCCAGTCCAACAACCTGAGGGGAATGAAATCCTTCCAATGATCATGTGAGTGAGCTTAGTGGTAGATCTTCCCCAGCTGAGCCTTCAGATGAGGCTGCAGGTCCAGCAACACCTAGACTGCAGCCTCATGAGAGACCTTAAGACACCTATCTAAGCTGGTCCCAAATTTCTGACCTACAGAAACAGTGAGATAATAAATGTTTCTTTTAGGGTGCTAAGTTTGGGGTAATCTGTTAACCACTACTATAGATAAGTAAGATAGCAGCAAAGTTTGAAATGCCCAGAACTAGATTATTTTAACAGTCCCTACTAATTCCACTATTTTTCATGAGGCTTAGGAAATAGTTCATAAGAGATTCAATATCAGGAACTCTTGAAAGAAACCCTTATCTCCAAGAATGAAGAGATGTTTTCCAGCTTGGTGACATATACCCAGGCATGCTCTGGCCATACAGAGATGACCGTGGATATAATTACACTGCACCACAGAGTCAACACAGCGCTTTCTGCAGCAGCATGTTGGTGGGAATGAGCTGGAAACTGAATGACAGGTGGAAGGTGAGAGACTTCTTACCTACCCAGCAATATTGTGATATCTGCTACATCCCCCTTTAGAACATGTCCAGCCCCCGTGGGCCAAAACGTGGCCAGAGGCCCACTCTGCCAAAAGCCTGGGCTTGTGGCATGAAGCTCCATGGCTCACTGGAAAGTTTTGAGATCAGATCCCCCCTCCAGGAAGCCTTCTCCAAGGTTCCCAATCTTTTCCACTCTCCCAAACCTTCATCTACATCCTGTAAAATCTGAGGTTATAACTTCCTTCCATTTCCCAAGAACCTAACAAGAGGCCTGAAACACATTTGGTGATTAATAAATGTGTTGCAAATAATACTTTTCTAATATATGTTTCTCTCTTATGTGTATGTCTTTCTATAAGATTCAAGGTGAGAGACTGGGCCTAATGACTTAATACCATGGTATCCTAAAGATCATGAGGTTCACTAACCTCCAGACAACACTGGGATCAGGGCGGAAAATAAGCACATACTCTATGAACCAAGGTAGAGATCTGGCAGCAATCTACAAAGGACTTTCCATCCATTCACATGTCAGATCCCTTCTCCTGCATAGAAACCCAATGCGGGAGAACCCACAAATTCCTCTGATGTCCTACAGTCATGCCCAAGGTCATCTCCACTGTACCAGAAACCAAGAAATAGAAGAATATGGAATTGGGAACAAGGAGGCAAAAGAGAGAAAGAGAGAGAGCTCTACTTTTTACTTTCATGGACAACAAACATACCTTCTACAAGACATCCCTGGGTTACGTGAAAAGCCACAGAGTCTCAGGAGGCTGGATGGGTCGCTGCTCAGATCCAGCAAGTCCTCTTGTGATTTTTGAAGCAAATAACATAAAAGCAGTAAATGTTGTACAAGCAGATGGTCACACACTCCCAGAACCACCTGACTAATCGTAGAGAGCCAAGATATTCACTTCTGACGGAAGTGACCAACGCTTTGCTTCCGGCAGAAACTAATACCTGATACTTCTGAGGACCAAAGAGGAAATATTAAAACTGAAAGCCCTTGGCTACAGTCAACAATTGTACACTGTTATCAACAGAGGGAAATAACTTCCTTCCTGACTCCCACTGGGCCAGTCACGCCTGGAGCAGAAGGTGTGATTATCTAATCAAACAAAGCAAGAGCCAAGTCAGCTAGACTGTAGTTTCTGTGGGTCTCTCAAGCACTGATCTTCCTAGGTCTCCAGACCTACCTCCTTCCACCTGCTATTGCCATGGGCAAAAACTAATGTGAAATAATAAGAATACACAATTCTACTTCACCTTTAGCCATCATTATTAAGCAAGGTTCCAGATCTAGCTTCTTTACAAGACAGAGGACAAGGTAGTGCCCATCCAATCTTGGGGGGATGGGGGTGCAGAGTTGGGAGGAAGGACCTATCATGTATGGAGCACACTTTATAGTTTATAAAACAGGTTAGCATCTATCAACACACTTGCTTTAAACAAACATGAGAGGTAGGATGGGCAATAATTATTGTTACCAATTCTCAAATCCAGAAAATGAGAGGGCAGAAGGATGTTGTTTTTCTAGGTGAGCACATTTAATACTTGGCAGGCCATCTGTCAGCCCATCCCACAATATTCACTGCCATTTTATGTACCCACACACTTCTTAAGCTATACTGGTCCCAAAAGCCTCTTTCTGCCTAGTCATTTGTTTTATTCTCCTAAAACCATGCAGTTTGGCCTCATCTGTGCTAGAATTCCCATAGCTCCGCAGCAGAGTCAGCCAGTACCTGATAGAACACCCTGAGGGAAAAGGATAGCCTCGGATGCATTCTTTCTATGCATGAAAATGCATGGTGCAACTTCTATGTGCCAGAGACCCCACAAAGCTGTGGAGACACCTGCATGAATAAGAGATGCCGTCCCTCTTCCTACTGGGTTTTACATTCTCGAAGACCATGATCAGGGGTGTCCCAGCATCTGCCTTCTCCACATTCTCATTCCTTTCGCAATTCTTGGTGGGACATCATTTCTGGTCCTCTCAGCACCTCATGAAGAGTCCAGATGGTTAATGTCCTTTACAGAAGGTGAGGCAAGAACTAAAACCCAGCACTCTAGGGTGGTTCTTATAGGGGGTATACAGGTGTGCAAGAGGTCCATGGTTGCCCACATGGGTTCTAGTCCTCTCTCCCCCTCCTACCAGCACCCAGATATTCCTTTGAGGGACCACCTCTTCTCCACTGTGTGGCTGCCATGAGGTTTGGGTGGGACTGTCTCCAAATTCAGTTCTAGGAGAGCCCCAGTTCATACGTGCCAACTAGCACAGTCTCATCCTCTTGGCCTCAGTGACTGCATCAGGAATGCACAATAGCCCAAACCTATGAAAATATGGCAAACAGGCTCTCTTTCTTCCACATGAAAGGAGGATGCCTATAGCGTGAGTTGCAGTAGACAGTCATCTCATGACTGCGAGGTAAAACATCTGAGGATAAACCAACACACAAAAGTGGGCACAGCAAGGAGTGTGGCAGAGAAACAGAGCTGCAGTCCTGCTCAAACTGGGCCCAAAGCCCACCTTACCTCGGGATGTGCCCATTCCCAGGTATTCTAGGTTTTCAGGATCAACCACCCACTTTGTTGCAGACACTGTTCTTCATTTCATACAGTCTAAGGCTGCAACAGCGTTTAAAAGACAAAAGCCTCTGTTGGCTCATAATTACCTTACAAACAACAAAACCTCCAAGTCTCTTCCAGCTTGCTTCTGGTAAGGCAATCTCTCCCATTCTGTCATCACACATTAGATTTCTTTTTTTTAATTTAAGTGCAGGGCTTCATATTCGTCACAACTGAATTTTAAACACTGAAAAATCTCAAGAGGTAGAGCAGGAAAAAATTCCCATTTGATGCTTAAACTGTATGCTAGAGGAAAAATACTCAAGATCATACTTGAAATCTTAACAAACTAAAATGTTTGAGTCAAAGCAATGGCTTCCAGCCTTTTGTAGGATGCAGATCAATATGTGCACAGAAAGTCAGCTGCACTAAGATACATTGACAAAGAAAAGTCACAGCAATGAAACACAACCATAAACTCAGTCACACTTTTAAATGAAGTTAGGTTTTATCAATCATAGCAGCATCTGCTCTGTTTTGAAAAACTATACCACAATCATGGCAAGGCATATTATTTACTCAGTATAAAGCCAATGCCTGGAGCACATATGGATTGGCCCTCAGCACAGAGATGGCAAATCTAGAATCCTAAGCAGAAGCTTTACCCAGAATTCTCCAGGTATCTTCCTCAGATCTCACCATGGCCCAGGGTCCCGCACACCATTGATTCTATTCACCATCCCCATTTTTTTAGAACATGATGTTCTATTCTACGCACTAAATACAGACATGCCCCAAAACACAAGGGAAGGCTTACCTTACCTGGTCACCATTTTCCTGTCAAAGCATGCAACAGGATTCACATTCAGGTTCCAAAGGAGCTCTAGCAGACTCTTAGAACAAAGATTCACACCCTTTGCCTAAGTAAATTTAGCCTCCCCTACCTCAGAGGGTTGTTGTGAAAATAAAATAAGATTGCAAAAGAAGAAGCACCTTGCACAGGGGTAAACAAGAGACACGCAATAATATTGTTTTCTTTCCTGACAAGTGTCCATAACATTGTTCACTGTCATTTTCATCTTGGTCTTTCAATTTCAAGAACACTCCTCTCCATGTCAAAGGAGAAAGAAGGAAACAATACAGTTATTGGCAATCCAAAATCACTGTTACTCCAAATTTTCTTCCAGTTTCTCTGCATGCCACCTTCTAAGAGCTGAGCCCTGTCATTTAATATTATTATATCTTGCTCACTGCCAAAAAATCAACTCAAGAAAACAAGAAGGACATTTCGGTTCCTCTATAGTTCTTAATCCATCCTAGTTACTGGTGTTCATGCTTTAAATGGAAACCACTACTTTTTAATACTCATTAAAACATTCACATTGATTTTAAAAAGGAAAAGTCTTCTTTTTGGAGTAGGACTCACCAATTGAAGAAAAATATCTTCCCACTGATGACTGCCCAGTAGAACAGTGAAAAAAGCAGTATACTGGGAATCAGGTGACTGGATTCTACCTTCTGTCCTGCCTCTGAGCCTCAAGGTTCCCACCTGTGGAAATGGGAGGCAGTTATGCATATGAACTTCTAGGGTCTTACCAGCTTCAGAACTTCCCAGGTTTATGAAGTCTCTGATCCAGGCAATACTGGGAATGATGCCAAGCTTGAAACCCACAACTTCAGTAGCCTACCTCTATACCTCCTAAACCCCCAGTCAGTTCCTGGTACGTTTATTTCACTGATTTATCACAGAATGATAGGAAAGAGAATGCTAGTACCTCAGTGTTCGTATCTCAGCTCTCCCAGGAAAACTGCATCATCTTAATAATGGAGGCAAAAGAGATCAATTGGTTAGATACGTTTTAGGAAAGAAAAAAATTAACAGATAAATCTGAACTACACCAAATAAAAAAAGAAAAGAAATATGAGTTTGGGGTCAGATTTCCAAACATGGGACCTAGTGAACCTTCTGAACTCTAGTTCCCTTGCCTGAAAAACATGAGCCAGTGAGCAATAGAGAGCTGAACAATCTTGACACTTCCTGGTGAGTCCTCATTATAAGTTTTATTTCATTAAGAACTATTACTATTTGGCTGAAGATTGTACAATATATATTTCAACAGACAAGTATTCCTGGACAGTGGGCTGTTATAAAACTTGTCCTCTGAGTATATAGGAGAAATCCACACACCAGAAACACTACCACACCCATCTTCACTGTTGTTATTTTAAATATATCTAACCCATCATACAATTGTTTCATGTATGTGAGGGTACTTCAAAAAGTTTGTGGAAGAACAGAATTAAAGGATAAAACAAATCTTTCAATGAACTTTTGAAGTACCCTTGTATTATGTCATTCAGTGTTCAAATGCCCATTCAAACTCAAAGTTGGGAGGGACCTTAAAAATGGCCCAACTGATAGGATGAGAAACTGGGGGCCAGGAGAGGGAGGAGACCATTCCAGGAGCCCACCATTAGTAGCAGGCAATCCAGAGCTCGCTCCACTGGATCCAGTTACCATCCACTTTGACAGAGGATACCAAGACTCACTGGGCAGAGGACTTGCCCTCAGTCACACAATCAGCTTTGGAACAAAACCACGTCTTACACACCCATGCCTTTGAACACCTGCTTCCAATCTTTCTTGGTATATTCCAACAACAGAAAGAAATTGAGTAGAGAAAATGGAGCATAATCAAAATGATCCCAACAAAGCAATGAGTTTCCACAGAACTAGGAGTCTTGAAGGACTTCAGAATTCTCAAAGCCATATCCACTGAAATGAGAGAGAGGCGTAAGTTCAAACTTGCTGAGAATGCATTGTTCAGAGGCCATTGTTGGACCTGTAGACAGTGCGATCTTACAGAAAACAAAAAGACAGCTACCCACCTTCAAGCCCCATGAAAACAAAGCTTCTCCTTGCAGAGAGAGATACAAATCAGAACAGTTTCAGCAAAGGGCATCTGACTTCCCAGATTTCTAAACTTCACTGAAAGGAAAAGCTACGCACCCTTGGCCCTGGGGAGTCTCACTCCTAGACTCCTCCAGCTTCCCTCCCTGTACCAATAAAAGTGGTCTCCGTTTTCTATAGTCAACTTCTCTTTCAATACTCTTTTTCTTCTTCTTCATAAAGAGAACAAGCAGCTTTACTAAAGAACGCTGTGAAATGATTGAAGTTCCCATGCAAACAAACCATTAGCAGAGTTCAAATGCAATTTAAATTACCAGTTGTTAAAGTGCTCCTCAATTTCGTGGTAAGTTTCCAAGGAGAATTACATACTATATACTATTTAATTGGTTGTTTTCTATTTTTTAACATCCATTTATCCCCTCCCCACCCTTATATTTCAGTAGTGCCTATAAAAGCTTCCCTTTAAAAAATTATACATTGTTGAATAGATTAAATCTAAAGATTGAAAAGTATCAGAGAAACAGCTGCAGGATTACACAGCTCAGCAGAAATTGATGGTTTTGACACCACAAAACATGCAGAATTTTAAATTCTTAGAAATCACTAGTAGTACCCTCATTCTTTACAGATGAAGACACTAAGGCCCTAAAATGGAAATAATGGATTGGCCTGAAGTCCTCTCCCTCCCTGGCCAGTGACAGATTAGAGAGAGCCTAGATCATCCACTCCCAGCCCCCTGCCACTTCTACATGGTTGCCCATAAAGGACAGAAAAAAGTGGTGGAAAATAGTCAATGAATTCGATTTTCCACCTGTATTTTTTTAAAAGAAAATATGAAGCCCTCTTCCAATCTATTTACTGCTGACCTCAGTGCAGAGATGAGCAATGGCAAATCTCTCTCCAAAAGAGAAGAAAAGAAGTAAAGGTTGATGAATGGATACTGTCAAAGGAGCTCAAAACAATACATTTTATGGGCAGATTCTTGGCAGGAAAAGTCAAGACACATCTAGATTCATTAAACAAGTTATGGAACATCAGGGCCGCAAATTTCCACTGCTTTATCTGGCCCTGAGTTAGTGGCTGTCGCTGGAGGGAGAGGATAAAGAATCCACAAAGTAAAAGTGGGTCTTGTCACATCTGTAAATGGAAATGATTTCTAGAAGCCATCATGAGTACAGTTTGAAGTTCAAGGCTTTGATGTCGGACTTCTGTCAATGACTTTAACTTCTCTCTAAGCTCAAGCTTGCCTGTCTGCAAAATGGGGCTGACACCACCTACCCAACAGGGTGTTACGTAATCATTCCCTAGGATTCCATATCCAACATGTACAGCACAGAGCCTGCATACAATATGCATTAATTCACGTTCAGCCCCTTCCAAAGTGTCTATAATTTCTCAAAGCCTATGATTCTGAGGTTCTAATTTATTTGGACTAAGTAAACGGAGTCTTATTAGCCATGTCTGTTCCCTAAGTTTGTTAGATACTGTATGTCCCCTCACTGTAAATTCATTTATTTTATCATTCAAAAAATACAGTAAAACACATGCCTGAAAACTTACATATCTAAATATTTTCTTTCAAAAGCAAACTTTTTGGAACAGCTATTTTAAAATGGCCTCTAAATTCAGATTTTAGAAACACACACTAATAAAATCTCAATTTCATGTCCAATATCTTATTTCAACTCTCCTTCAACCCTATGAGAAAGATTTCCCAATTGTACACTGAGGAAACTGAGGATCAAGGAGGTTAGGCACCTGCCCAACGTTTCGGGACTAGTAAGTGGTAAAGACAGGATTTGATCCGAATCTTCAAAATCAAGCTCTTTGACACAGGTTTTATTAATTTGGAGTAACAATTATAATATGTACAGTTATTCCGCTAAGGGCAGAAATACACCTTAAAAACAAATCCTGCTGTTTTCACATTTCAAGGAGCTTTGGGATAAAAACAATGCCTACCTTTTCGAACTAAAAAAAAATATGTTCATATTAGAAGCAGGTAAATCCTTCCTGTGTTCCACCTTGCTGTTATTGTTCTTAAATGAAATAGAAAGCTCAGAGAACTGGCACTAAGCAGACATCTACTGGTATGTGAGAAACAGGCCTGAGAAAGGCCAGCAACGAGCTGATATCAGGCCAATTCAGAAACAGAATTCAAATGGCTGGGCTCATGATCAAACAAATTATGGGTAACCTGAGAACGGCCAAACTCTGGAGCTACTGTTAGCTGACCCGATGTCACGTGTCCTGCCTTCAGAAGTGCACAAAAGAGAAGTTTGCTATCACCTCCTGTCCTCGATAAGGCAGTGTGTCCGACTAGTAGGGGAAGGTGCTGAGTCCGACATGCTGGGAGCTCACAGCCTCACTGTGGACACACTAGAACACACAAGATGGAATGAAACACGTGCAAAAGCACGTGCAAACAACCACATGCAATGTCCTTTTGAGGGCCTGGAAGTTCTCTGCAGATGACATGACTTCTAAACTAAGCCTGGATGCCCAAGAGGATTTCCATGTATGAGGAGGAGGAAAATAGGCGCAGGGAACACGATGTGCAGAGGTCTTGAGGAGGATGAGTTCAGGGTGTTCTCAGGGAAAGTGAGTAATCTGGTGAGGCCAGCCACAGAGGACATGGAGTGGTGCAGTGACACATGAGGCCAGAAGGGCGTGCTGCCTCCAGAAGAACATGGAGGACCTTGTGTCCCAGGGTAACGTATTTGGACCCTGAAACTCATAGGTGTCACATTTTGAGAAATGATGCAAGAGAAAATTAAATGGCAGGGCTATCCCTTTAAGAAATGAATCCCCTTCTGTAGTCTGCTTCCAAGTATAGTAAGGGTGGGAGTGTCTAAAGGACAGCTTCCTCCAAAGGGACTACTTCTCTGTGGCCCCATCCACAGAGAAGTCAGAAAAGAAGGTGGCTCTCAGAGTTGCCTGTAACCCACATCTCTGCTGACTCTTTCCTCTAAGTCTGGAACTCTAACCCACAGAAAAGACCCATGGAAGAACCAAGCAAGAAATCAAGTCTCATGTTCCAAGCAGGACTACCTCTCTGCCTTCAGGGAACTGCTAGCACCACCCAACTCAGGACAAGCTGGATAGGCCTCCGGCTCCTGCTTTCAGAGACAGAAAAAGTCTACAGCCGGTCTCCAGCCCATCATCTGATTCTACCCAAAGCTCCACATCACAGAGCTCCCAGACAGGCCTGGCACCATGTGACTGGTGTCGTCAACTAGTAATGAGCCTACACTGATGTCAACAATTAGGTTGTATGGAAGCTTCCTTTCCCTTAAAGGAGACTTTGTAGCAGTTTCCATATGTCCAAGTCTTCAAGAATTTGTGATACCCTCCTTGCCCTCAAAGAAGCTTCCCGTTTAGGAGGAGAGAAAAGACATAAAAAGGGAGAAGGCAAGTGTCACAGAAGCAGCACAAATACCAAAGCAGATCCTCATAACACATTATGACAGGGGGTGATCATTTATACCATTTGACAAATGGGGAAACTCAGGCTCAAGCAGGTTAACGGACAGCTAGGAAGTATCACAGCCAGGATTCAAATCCAGATCCCACGCTTATACATTTATACTGTATTGTCTCATAGCAGAACAGAAAACAGAGATCCTTTTCAGTGTGGGGGAGTGGACAGTGGGGAGCAGAAGGTGATGAGGGATTACTTCCTTCAGAAAGTGGCGTCTATGCAGAAGTTCGCAGGAGGACTAAGAGTTCTATGGATGAAGGGAGAAGTCATCTGAGGCTAAAGGAAGAGCAGGAGCTAAAGCATGAAGCTGAGAAAATGCAGGGTAGGTGTGGGGACTGGCATGGAGTGTGGCTGATTTAAGGGTGAATGATCAGGAGCATCAAAAAAGTCCACTGTCAGCACGTGTTGGTGTCTGGTTATGATAGGCCTTGGACACCAGGGGCAAGAGTTTTTGCTTAATGCCATTAAATACTAGGAAAATAACAAATGTTGTAAAGCAGATTTGTGGCACAGTTTCAGCTTTACAAGGGATTCTGTGCTCCAAGGCTAGGGCCATGCAAATAGCCTTTCAGGACTAGAGCCAGGCTCAGGAATGATGGGCCCTCAGGTCCTTTCAGGTCAATGTATAGAGGGAGTTGTTCCCTGGCCATGACTTTGGGAGTGAGAAAGTCTACACCTATTTTTGTAGATTCTGACCCTCTTGAGAAGAGTCTCTACGATTCATTACATAAATTCCAGGCCCCGGCTAGAGCATAAATACCCGCAGTGAGTGAACACAGCACAGAGATCAGGATGGGAGTTGTGGGATCACAGGAATGGCACTCGACTCTTGGATTCTTCACTCGTTAACTATGGAATCTTGAGCAAGTCACTTCCTTTTAACTAAGGCACAGTTTCCTCATTTGTAAAAATGGAAACAATAATACTCATATACTAGGTTCTTGTGAAAACAATTAACTTGCAGGATTAAATATGAGGACATGCATTTCTCCATGCAGGCTGTCATGTTTAGAAGAGATGCTCCCCTGGAAGCCACCATGTTGTCAGGGGTAGCATAAAAACTGCCCAATCCTCCTGATGAAACGGTCTAAATATGGAGTTGTCAACAATTTTTTTTCTCCTTTTGAAAATTGAGCTGTATTCCCCAAGCAAGTCATTACATCTCTTTGTGCCAAATTGTTTTCATCTTTTAAATGACCCAGTAATCCCACTTTGGGCAATATACATAAGGGAATAATCCAAAAGGAAAAAGAAGGCAATTTGTTCAGAGATGTTATTCATAGTGCTATTTCTAGCTCTTTGTATATCCCTCTATTATAGCACTTATCTCACTGTGCTGTAATTATCCACTCCCCTTTTATACGCCTCCAAATTATCTTTGAATCAATCCCCAGCACCTAGCACAATGCCTGGCATACAGTAAGAACTCAATAAATGTTTGCTGACTAAATGAATGGGTAATATGAAAGAAATTTTAAAAGAAACTCGAATGAGCAAAAACAAAACACTATTTCTAAGAGATGATGCTAAATTGATTTTTTTTTAAACCTGGTAACTATAGACTACAAACTCTTTGAAAAGGAGTGTGTGAAGAAACTTCAGGAAGGAGTTTTAGATGACTTGGTTTATAAAATCTGAGCATCTCCTGGCTTAGGCAGATTGTGTATAAGATCACCATGGGATACCCAGGGGCAGGAGGTCACATGCCAAGGCGCTTGGGTCTGGTGGCTGGAGCACAGGGCTTGGTCAGAAATCTTGGATTCTCAACCTAACTCAGCCACTACCTTGCTGTGGAGCATTGACTAAATCACCTAACTTCTCTGAAACTAGTTTCTCCACTGAAAAATGGAGTATTTGCAGGAAAGCCTCGCCCTTTAAAATGAATTACAGAGAGCCAGCAAAGGCCAGCAGGTGTGAATTCAAATGTAAATGAAAGAGGCGTTCTGACAGGTGCCCTTGGGCCACAGTCCTCAAGCCAAGGTGGGACTTGGCAGTCGCAGGTCTTACGGGCTCCCACTGAGCCTTCCAGGACCATCTTACATGGGGGTTGGAGGCTCCTCACCAGGGAGGTGACAGGAAGCAGAAATCTCTGAAGGAACAGACAACACATCAAGAAAAAACAGTATGTTAAATACAGCGCATAAAGTCAACAGCACTCTGAATGTTCCATGTTCTTGGTGGGAAAGAATGCTTTATAAAAAATACCCAGGGAGAGCAAAGGAAGCTGCACATTCTGCGGGGCTTATTTTGGGGCATTTCAACAACTCTCAGCCTGGAAATCAGAGGCAAGAAGCAACTGCCCTCCGTTCCTTGGCCAGAAGCTCAAGCTTAGCAACCGGCGGGGTGGCAGGGGGGGGGGGGGCGGGGAGGGGACACTCCTTTGTCCTGGAATTCTGGAATTGCTCATCTGTGCAACCCCTGCTGCATATATTTTGACTTCCCTCTTGGTCTCCCAAATTCCTGATCATTTAGCTTGACATTTCTCTGAAGGAAATCACAGCTGATATCCTATAGACAATCATCTCCAAGCATGTACTGAATATATATGCTTCTCTCCCTCCCGCCCCACTTCTACGACCCTAGTCAAAGCTACCACCACCTCTCACCTGCACTATGGCAAAAGTCTTCTCCTAACCTTCTTGGATCTCCTCTTGCCCCTGCCTTGCAATCCATTTCCTGCCCCACGGGAGTCAGAATGATGTTTATAAGACATAACTCAGACGGTTCCCATCACACCTGGACTCAGGTGTAAAGAAACTAGGTCTCCAGCTCACTAACACCTACCAGCCCCTGTGGGCTTTCCTCCTGTGCTTCTCCCCCTGCAGCCCACCACCTGTGCCACAAACACAAAGGCATTCCCACTTCATGACCTTTGCACTGGCTGCCCCACTGCCACAGTGTTCTTCCCATGACTTTGACATGGCTGGATTCTTGTCATTCAGATCTCAGCTTAAACACTGCCTCCCAGAGCCCTTCCTCTACTCACTCACAGTCACAGTGCCCTTTGTGAGTCCTGTCATTTATGTGTTCTTATTTATGTGTTCATTTCTCATCTTACACCCTCACTAGAGTATAAGATTCAAGGGATCCTTGTTGCATGTGTCTTCTTATTTGCTCTAAACCGAGTACTGGGATAGTACCCAGAAGAGTGCAAGGCATGTTCTGTGGGAACTCGATAAAAATGTAATAAAATTAGATGAACACATGCCACAGATGAAGAAATCTGACAGATTACCTAAAGGAAAGCAGTCCGGCACTGTGGCTAATGTCCTGGGCTTTGGAGTCAATCAGACACGGATCACCATTGTTGCACTCAGAGCGGGAAGAGATTGGGCAAGTTTTCTCAGTTCCCTGGGCCTTACTTTTCTCATAGGTAAAACGGGGAGAGCAGCAGCTGCCTTGTGAGAGTGCTGCGAGAATTAGATAAAACACACAGAGTTCTTACTGTACAGTGCAGCACAGACTAAATGTTTGCTGTCATCAACAGCAGCCTCGTCTAACAGGTGAATAAAAGGAGGCTCAGAAGGAGCAGCACTGCCCAAGCGAAATACCGAGTTAGAAGCAGAGGCTGGTCAGAAAAACAACCACCAGTCTCTGCCCACTACTCCACAGACCACAGAGTACCCAAAATACCACATACCACACCATTTATTTATATATTTCAGAAAGAGTCTGAAGTACCTGATAGAAGAAGCTATTGTTCATGATTTTTTTTTAAGTGAGAAAATGAGGGAGGGAGAGGGGAAAATAAGGTAAAGGAAAGCAAAAACGGTTATGAAAAATAAGAGCCATAAGTCTCACACCATTTGCTAGAGGTGGGCTTCAAATTTGGCCCTGAGCTTCCTGAGAGGCCAATACAAAACAAAGAAAAATACCTGTGTGCTGCCCTCTCAAACACCTACTTTATTGAAATGTCACAGCAGTATGTGAGAAGGTGTCACTATCCCGTTAAGAATCACTCTGGTTTGTCACACTCTTGCCAACCAGAATCCACTCTCTGCTTACTCCTGCTCACGTGCGCTCTGATGTCAAACTGCTCGGGTTCAAATCCCAGCCTCCACCACTGACTGTGTGACTTTGGGCAACTTACTTAACTCTTCGAAACCTTAGGTTGTTCTTCCTCTATAAAATGGAGGTAAAAAAAAATAGTACCTAAATGGATAAACAAAAGGTGGTCTATCCATACCATGGAAAATCATTTAGCTTTAAAAAGGAGAAATTCTGACACATGCTACAAGAATGAACCCTGAGGACATTATGCTAAGTGAAATAAGCCAGTCACAAAAAGACAAATACTCCATGATTCCACTTAGAAGACAAAAAGAACCGTGTTAGGAGAGAATGGAGAGTTGTTGGTTATGCGTACAGAATTTTGGTTTCTCGAGGTCAAAAGAGTTCTGGAGACTTATTACACAACAATATGAATGCACTTAACACTATTGAACTATACACTTAAAAGCGATTAAGATAGTAAATTTTATGTCACATATATTTCACCAAAATTTAAAATAAAATAGTACCCACTCACAAACAGCTGTAGTAGTGACTGAATATTTCAAGTAAAGTGTTTAGCCCAGTGCTTAGCACCCAGGAAGCACCAATCATGTCAGTTGTCTTTATTAACAGTACTAGCATTCATACTGGTATTACCAACCCTCACTTCCTAGTGCCCTGGTCCCTCAGCAGACCAGCAGAAAAGCATTCCAAGCCTTCTTTCTTCAAGGCGGGTCAGAGAAGGAGACAGGTTGTATGCAGGTTCCCGGAAGTCCTGTGCAAGTTCCCTCAGACAGCTTAGAAAGCTGCATCCCCTTCCTTCGACACTGGCCAGCACAAACAGGGGTCTCAGAGCACTTCCTCTGCTCTATTACATCTGCCACCTAATGCCATTGGCATCCAAGTGCTTCCCCAAAAGACAGCTCTAACCATCTTCCCTGCATTGGAGACGGGGGCACTCAAGCTGATCAGAAACTGGGCTGACTACAAAGAGTTACTCATTATGGCTGTGTAAGATGTGGGCGGTGCCCTCTTGGTCTGTGTCCTCCTTTGGTCACATTAAAGCAGGCTAAAAAAGTGTAGCGCGCGAGTGTGTGCGTGTGTGCGTGTGTGCGTGTGTAAACTCTAGCTAAAATCAGGGCTCACCTTTGAATGGGAATAATACTCCAGAATTCTTACAGCTTCGATACTAGCGGCAGAGGCTTAGATGGAAAGCCCTTATTTCAGGGACCGTGCATAATTTACCCTGCCACTGATGAGATGGAAATAAAGGTCTACACTATTCAGTTCTGTCTTTTGGACAAGCTATCATCCCTTTTCAGGAAAGAAAAAGATACAGGCAGCAAAGGAGATCAGAAGGTAGCACTCAACCAATATTCACATGACCTAAAGAAGAGAAAGGTAAGTAGAAACCAAAGAAGAAAAAAATAAGTAAAATTTAAAAAAATAACAAATTCAGGCATTTGAGCCCATGTACTATGGAAAGAGGTTTGAACTGGGAGAAGCAGGTTCCAGTCCTCAGTTTCTCACCAACTAGATCAGTAAGCGTGGGTTATTCTGGTATCTTCCAATTTCCTCATCTGCAAAACAGGCATTTTCCTCCACCTCACCTGAGGAGGCATCTTAAGTCTAGTGGAAGGAGAATGAACTGAGAGAGAGAAGATTGGGTTTAAATCCTACCTAATCATCCCTGTGCCTTCAGGGCAAGTGAGCTATGCTCCCTGGGCTTCCACTGCCCATTATCATGCTGTAAAATGAGACAGATGGACTGAATAATCTCCAAGACTCCTTCCATCTCTGACAGTCCATTAAATCTACACAGTGTCCCACACTCCTTGTACTTATTCCAGACTGTGGATGCCATGCAAATGTTATATACCAACATTCTACATACTCTTAAGTTAGACCATAAACCGGCTTTTCAAGCTAAAACCAATTCACTCCAAGTGTCCATAAACATCCCTTTTGGCTTCTTGCTTTAGCCCTAGCAATCAGACAATGACATTCCCAAATTATCTTTCTATCCGACTCAAGCTAGGCCTCAAGTGGGAGGAAATATCTATCTAATTTTTTAATATACAAATAGAATTTTTCCTCAGGCAGATCCTGTTTCTAAATCTCACTGTGAGAAGTACTCTCCTGGGAAAGCAGCTGTCCACACCCCAAATTAAAGCAACCAGTATTCCCAGCAATGTGTCCCATCACCGTGCAAGCAAGGCGACCCGCTGAGCTGTAAGCCCCGCGTCTGCAAGCAGAAATGCCATTTGCTCTGGCAGTGATGTACTCACGCGACGTCAGGCACCACAGACAGCTGGGCCTCGGCTCTCCCTCACTCCCTCTCACACGCCCTCAGTCCCACCACAGGACACAGAGAGAAGGTGATCCCGAAGGCCAAAGGCAACAGAACTGAGACATTCTCGCCTCAGCTTCCAGAACAAGGGGAAGAGGAATGGAGGGGGACGGATGGGGACAGGGGGGAGGGGACGACTTTGTTTCTGGAAACAAGAATTCAAATCCTGCTTCTCCTAAACCCTGAGTCACCTCCTTCTCTTCCAATAGATCAGTGTGGTGGGTAAACATTTCCAAATATGGAGAAGCAGGCTGGAGGATGTCAGAAAAAATCACCCTTCTCTCCTCTGGCACTTGAAGAATATGCCCCACTTAAGACAGAATTCCTTTACTTGGTGTAAATTATTAACCCACAAAGAAGTGGCGTCTCAAACCTACATATGCTGTCCTGTTATGGGAAAAAGCCTCCCTTACCTAAACCAGGAAGTTACTGGTTTGAAAGCCTTTAAGTTCACCTCGGGAATGGGACCATCCAGAATGCAACAACATTTATGAAATAAATCTTTTAATTTGAGGCAGGGGAGGGAGGTATTTGGAGGTATGCACCCGAGAAGGTTGCTAAGAATCTAATCTGCAGTCCCTGTGCTGGTGGATGAGTCCTAAAACAACGCCTCCCCACGGTCCCAAATCCCTGACTCTCGGGCTGGGAGTCCTCCTGGGAACTTTGTCCTGCATGACTTCTTTATGGGGCAGGCACCAGGCTTGAAGGCCCAGAATAAAACTAGACTATCAAGAGAACATTGCTGTTGTTGGTGGGGAGAGGAGTGGATTGTCCAGTTTAATTTATAAAATTAATTTCAACTCAATTAAATACGAGGTGTTTAATGACTAAGTTGGACCAGTGAAGCCAATCAGGAATGAATCTGGTCTAAAGGGACTCCAGACTGAATTAGAGAAGGAAAAAGAAGAGAAAGATGAAATGCTGGAGAAAATGAAGGTGTGAGAACGGAGAGGTCTGCTCAGAGGAGGAGATCCAAACATATCTTGTCTTCCCAGTGGTTCTATTTCTTAGTTTGATCGTATTCTACTGCTGGTTGTAAGGGCTTTCTGGAGGTCAGATGATACCTCTTTCAGAATTATTGCCCATTTCCTGGCTTTGCGGTCTAACCAAGAGGCTGCTTGTTCTCACCCCCAGGAAGCCTTCAAACTACAAACAGCACTGGTCAGGGAGTGAGGGCACCCAAGCCCTAAGCCCAAATCAGTCACTCGCTGACATTCTGGACAAGTCAGTTCTCTCGTAGCTTACGTTTTATCATCCACAAATACGGTAGATTTTCCAAAATCCCACAAAATTGCCCAACTGTGTACTCTATAAGGAGCTTCTGCTTGATCTATCCAAATAGTCAACACACAATTTATTTTGATTACTTGTTTTATATTTTAACAAGCATGCTACAGACATGTCTTATTTATTGCATGTTTAGTAAATGAACACGAATATAAGTGACCATTAAAACAGGTAGGGAGACAGGATCAGAGAACCTTCCACCACACGCCAGAACCAGAACTCAGTATACTGCAGCCCCCAGGGGTCTCAGAGGCCCAGAATAAAGGCTCAGAGGTAGGTGCAAAGATGGTAAAGGGACTGTCCTCGTTATGTCAGGAGCTCAGAGTCCTTTCAGCAGAGGAAACAGATACTTCATGAAAAATAGCTGCCTAGGGATGGCCTAGGTACTCTAAAAAACAAGGACCACTGGGTGAGGCCACATAAATAGATCTGAAACCTGGAATGAAAGACCAAATTTACCCTCCATTTTGCAGACATTTAGAGATCAGTTTCCTGGTTCACAGAAGGACCCTTCATTTTCTTAATGGTGTACCTCTCTTCCTCTTGGCCACTGAGAATCAGGGGCTCTGGGATCTCAGAGGAAGAAAAGGCCAAAAAGACCACTGAGCCCAATGCCTGCCCTGTTTATGGTATCCCTGTGGTCTCCAGTGAGGCAGAGATCATTATCCTCTGCAGCTGCTAATTCCATCTTCCCACCAGAAAGTTCTTCCTTATATGGAACCAAAATCTGGCTCCCTGGACTTCAGCCTCAATCTGCCTCTTAAGACCACATGTCCACCTATGTCTGTCTCACTGATTTGGAATTTTTGCAGGTGAGCATGTATATAGAAACAAAGCTATCCAAGGTCTCAGCCCTGAATCACCCTGGCTGTTCTCCTGACCACATTACACTGATGACTTCTAATGCATTCGTTGCCAACTGGAAATCCATTCTTCTGGGTTTTTCCAATGTTACTGCTAAGCAACCCATTCAGCATATGTTATGTACTACTGGCGTTGTGGACTCAACAAGACATACCCTATTACATCCCAATCAGACAGACTTCTCTGATTTAGTGAGAAACTAAAGAAAGCAGACCTTCAAGACCAGCTCTTCATCCACCTCCACCCCATTGCCCATACCACATTCCCAACTTGCTGGGCAAAGCTTAAGGATGCAGATGCCATTCCCTGCTCTCCAGCTTTGCCAGATTTACAACTGTCTCCAGGATACAAGGCTGTTCTAAGGAACATTAAGAGTTAGTGATAGGAAATTTAGTGATAGGAAAACTGAAGCTCAGAGAGGTTAAGTGCATTCCCAAGGTCACACCAGCAGTAAGTACCAAAAAGAACACTGGTTTAGGAGTTAGTCTACTTGAAATTCCAGTTCCAATTCTGCTCCACAGTAACTGTTTGACCTCTGGCTAACTGTTTAACTTTTCTAAACCTCAGCTTCTACATCTGAAAATTACAGACTAAAATAGCCACTCTGCTACCTCTCACAGCAGTTATAAGGATCAAATGAGATAATGAGTAAAAGCCCTCTGGAAAAGAATAAGGCATTATAAAAGTGTAAGGGATTATTGTGTGATTACTTGTAAATGACTGTGCATTCCATTACAAATACAAAAAGCAGTGAGGTCATTTGCAAGACAAAGAAACATTAGACTCTGGGAATTAAAGGAAAATGATTTGATGTTCTACAGGGTTATGTCTATATGCTGCTCACTCCTGCAGTTCAAAGCTCAGCAGCAGCTGTCAGATTTTCAAACTCCAAGTCACATATGTCTACAAGAAGGCTCAAGACAAAATCTCCCTTTTCAAATACAAGCAAATACTGGGCCAAAGGGAGGTAATAGAGATGGACAGTTTAGAAGACCTGCTGAGATTCTCAGTTCTGTAAACGTGACCTGCAATGTTTTCCTTGGAGAAGTTGTTAAAGACAGGCTCCAGTCTTCCTGAAATAAGCCCACAGGAAAATAAATGTATAGCAAGGAGCTATTTACCAGAAAGCAATGAGGAAGCTCCCAAGGATGAGTTAATCAAGGGCACAAGATATTTCAAGTTGCAGATACCAAAAAGATAGTAATCACCAACCCATTAAACCTCCCAGCCCAGCTCACAGAGGCTCAACCTGCAATTCTGGCATCCCAGGCAGCAGGCAGCAGACTCATTTACATACCAGAGGTCTTGCTGGAGATCACCTGAGGGCCAGAGGGGACCCAAAGAGCTCTGGGAGCACAGGCAGCGGTCTAGCTTCTTTCAGGCCTCTCCCAACACACTAGTTGTCAGGATTCTCTTCAATTCCTGCAAAGAGCCAAGTCATCACTATTATTTATGGAGGGGCCGGATCTTCCCCAGAAATCCATTCTCAAGGCTGATGAGCACACAGCTCAATTATGATTATTTTCTGGTTTGCATTTTATCATTTGCTTTCTTGTGCTGAACATTTGAGAAAGGCTCTAAATTAATTTATTGCATAGATGTGTAAGTACCTACAATGTGTATGTGCTTAAATCCCCAAGGATGCTACAGCAAAGGGCTGTGAGATGCAAACAACTTCAAGGAACTCACAAGACTAATGCAAGAAAGAGGCTGACTATACTGAAGGACAGGATGTGGGATCCCTTCCATTGGGTGGGTTGGACTTTTGGGCTAGGTATTAAAAGAGGGTGGGACAGAGGGGTGGAGGCGAAGTAGTAAAGGGCATTCAAGGCAAAAGAAAAGATTTGAACCCAGGCAATGAGAAGATATGTCCAGAAAATAGCAAGTTAGAATCAAGCTGAGTGAGTGTGTAGGCCACTAGTGAGAATGATGGGCAGATACACAGAGGTAACTCAGGAAGGCAGACTGAAGCCAAACTGTTGTAGATGAGGGTGAATAGATTCTATTTCTAAAAGCAAAGTGGTTTTTTGAGAAGCAATGCTCTGACCACAACATTGATAAGGTTTAAAAAAAAAAAAAAATAGGCTCTTTGGCTTCTCACTGCCAAATAACAACAACAACAACAACAACTATAATTTAATGAGTTCCAGTGCTAAGTATTATAACTAAGCAGGTTATATACATTATCTCATTGAATGCCAGCAACAACCCTGTGAGCTAGGCAGTCTAACTCCAAATTACAGATGATGAAATGAAGGCTTAAAGAAAAAGTTAAATGCATAAGTACTAGAGATCGGAAGTGCAAGAGGTCAGGACTAACTAATTCAGTGCAAACTCAACTCCTTGCAATTCTAGACTGTACTCCCAATTTCTGTCTTCTTTCCCATTGCCCTGATTCTCCCCATCTCATTTCTATGAGACGAAATCTTCCTCACATAACTAGCATACGTAACATTCATATACAACAGATACAACTATCTCCAAAAATAGTTGACCAAATTACTTGTTTCTGTCTCCCTACCAGGCCCTTGAGAGCAGGAAACTTGCCTTTTATCTCAGCAACATGCTCACAGCAGACACTCAATAATTGCATGTATTTAGGTAGACATCTTTGAAAGTTGGGCCAGGGAGGTAACACAATACTGGCTATAATTTCAACTCTTTTCTTCACAGAAACTGAACAAATCTCAGCAAGGTTCCCAGAGGCTAAAGGGGAGACACAGCCAGGTTGACAGATGCAGGGCAAGCACCTGTGTGTGGGACAACTTGAAGGGTCCACAGCTACTCAGAAGATGCAGGACCCTGAATCTCCAGCCGGTGCTCCAAAGGCCTCAGAAGGAGTGGGGCAGATTGAATATTTTCTTGAAAAAAGAAAAAAGCCATGTCCCACCAAGATGGGAATTTGAGTTAAAGGAGGTGCTTCTAACATAGTGCCCCAAAGTTAAGGGAGCTCTGGGCCGCCTCAGACCCCTCATACCTTGTGACTTGGGCTAAACCACTTCATCTCTCCATCTCAGTAAAAGGAGGGGTCAGCACAGATGTCTTCAAAAAACTTTTTTTTTCCTAGCAGCAGAACTTTTCTTTAAATGATGCTTGGAAGATGTTTAGATTGGAAAAAGGGTGAAAGCAGGTCTCCTCAGGCCGGCTCTAGAGATCCCCTCCCATCCCCCACTTCTCACCACTCTTTACCCCCCTGGGGACCCCAACCCCACCAGTACCCCGACCCAAGACCACTCCTGGAGGGTCCCAGGCTCAGTGGAGCACAGCTGGGAAACCACCAGCCTTCTGAGCTCTTCCTAGTACCTTCCAGCTCTGTTACCAGTAACTTCTGATTCCAGGTGGTAGATGTACCTCCTTAACAAGTAGTTCTACATTTTTGCTATATTGAGACAAGTAATACGGTGTATATAGCATGGAAGAAAGAGGTCCCAAATTTAAAATCTTGGATTACAATCTATGTAGGACCAGTGTTCTCTCAAGAAGTTATTTAATCTCTCTAAACCTCAGTTTTCTCATCTGTAAAGTAGAAAATAATATTGTTTATCTACCTTAGAAGGCTTTTATGAGAATTAGCTAACTTAATAAACTAGTTAGCAGATGGCTACAATAAATACTATATCATGATCACCCCATCCGTAAATGTATCTAAGCCCACAGATGGAATTGCAGGTAGCACTGTGTTCAGGGCAAAGAAGTTGATCAGTAAGTAACAGGGGCCCATTTCTTTCCTTCCTTGCTCTCGGTGACATGTCCAACCTGAACAAACAATATGACAGCAATAACAAGGTACTGGGAGAAACACATTCTGTATCCCAAATTTTCTACAGCTTATCTTTGAAAATCTTACAGTTTGTCTCTGCCATCTTTGACACTCATGGCCACCTTGGGCTTCCAAGGATGATAAACAGGAGAATGGAGGGTGGAGAAAAGTGGGTTTGAGAAAACACCACTGCAGGTCACTGGCACAGGTAGAAGTGTGAGCCTGGGCATCCCCGCTTTTGGATTCCACATCAACAAGCTGTGCGCCCTGAGAAATCCCAGCTGCTCTCGGAGCCTCAAGTTCCTCGTCTGTAAAACAGGAACGAGAACAGTCCCACCTTCCACCTCACCATGACGTTGTACAGAACAAAGGGTTAGCAGGTGTAAAAACTCTTGAAAACGTCACAGCTCTTTACCTATACAAAATCTTATCGTTTTTATTATAACCTCAAATAAAAAGTTGAACCACTGCAAAAAATAACTTAGAATGTGCCCCAGACTTGGGAATCACCCATGTTGAGTCCCCTGCTCAAACTGCAAGATTCTCTGTGGCTCACCTGAGTCATGGCCACAGGTTCCCTGCACATCCTGCAGGTACTGCCAGGTTAACACCCATGTCGTTGTGACTTTCCCAGCTGACCGCTTACCAGTACTCTGAACCGCACAAAAAATAATGTCCACCTTCCCTCAGGCCAGCACTATGGGCCTCCAGGATGGAACCAACCCATCTTTCTAGTCACATCTCCCGTTATGTTGCTGCACGAGTCCCTGGCTCCAGGCAACAGGGTACCCCCAACTCTTCGCCAACTCCAAGATTTGCCTCGTGCTCTCCCCTTGTGCTGTGCCGCCAAATCTGAGTGCACAATCTCTTTCCTGTGCAGCAGGGAAATAAAGCCCTTGGGAGAGCTCTGTGACTGGGTGTGGTCAGCAGTGTCATCTCTAAAAATGGTCCCATTAATTCCCAGTCCACAAATATCCACATCATGATAAAAAGAAATATTTCTGTATTTCTTTGTAGTCAACAAAGTTTTCCACATGCCTCACTTTTTTAAATGTTTACTACCAGACACAACCATGATGTGCATTTTACAAATGTTATAGTAACTGGCTGAGCCAGTAGCCATGTGCAAGCCTTTGGCTCCAGAGCCTGTCTGTGCACGCAGCCCTCTCTTGCCCATAGCAGGGTGCAATTTAAACCCTGCCTTAAAAGGTACAGGCTGGCCCCGCAGCCAGCTCACCACATGACCCTGGGCAAATCACTTTCCTTCTCTGAGTTGCAGTTTCTTCATCCATAAAATGAAGGTGCCCAAGTCACCCCACACATCTACACATCCCTTTTCCCTCCCCCTGAAAGACTTCAAAAATGAAACCTGAGAGAAGAACTAACAAGGTAACATCTCACATACATGTTTGGTCAGTTCCATTCCTGAGCTTCCTCTCCCAACCTTCCAAGACCATCCAGAAATAAGGAAGACAGACTAACCCGAATGTCAAAGAAAAGCCACCACGACCCCACAGCAGAGCTCAGGGAACAGCATGTGGCCGCCATCGCCATGCAGACAAGCAAGCCACTCCCCAAGAACAACCGCACACATGGTCACAGCGCATGAACCTTGTCAGCAAATTGCTGGTTTGATTGGCAATTTTTAATATGCTCAAGATGCAAGAGCATCAACGCAAATCACACGAGATGCTCCCTATGTGGGGCTCCACAAGGGAGGCCCATGGGAGAATCACTCTTCCCTTCTTGATTCCTAGGACATTCGCTTCTCTCCTTAATGTAGGCAGCTATTGCTGCTGCCTGTCCACGGTGCTCTTGTTTGGATGTGGAGACAGTGTCTGCATGGAAGACCACCATGCCCTCTCTGTGTATTCTCCAAAAGTCCCATGCTGACTCTGGGGCTCTCCCAGGACCACAGGATCCTAGATGCAGCAAAACCCAGGTACCAATTAGTCCAACTGCTGTAAAACACTGCGGAATTAATTCATTCAAAAAGAATTACTGATGTCTATGCGGTACACAGCAGTAAGACGAGGCCAAGTTTCTGCTCTCAAAGACCCAGCCCCAATATCTTAAGAGGCTTCCCAATGGCAACAGAGTAAAAGTCCAAGTGCTTTATCTAACAGCTCAAGTTTCTCCATAACCCAGATTCAACCTTCTATTCCCATCGTAACTCCCCGCTTCCCCATTGCCACTCAGCACACATTCTACGCTTTTTCACACTGAACTTTTGACTCACACTGCCCCCTTTGCTTCACCTGCTACCCCTCCACCCCCAACACCAAATATCCCTACGCTACACCTCCTCCATTTTCTTGTCTGCCCAATACCTGTGTCTGTCTATATCTAAGACCTTCTCCCTTCCCCCTGTGAAAGAAAGAAAAGAATCTCACTTTGCCATAATGAGCCAAATAGACCTAGAACTCCAAAGGGACATATTTAACAGGTGTAATAAGCTAATCAAATTTACAAACTTGCGTATGGTCAATGTAAACTCTAATTCACATAAAATGAAGTATAGTTTCATCATAATTACTGACTCTTTCCTATGAATTCCTGGCTTGGCCTCTTTGTTTTCCAGATTTGCCACTGAATACCCGAGTCCCTCATAGGGGTGCCTGCTGCATGCCTCGCCCATCTACCTCTGGGCAGAGTTACCTTTCGAAACGTCTGTTCCTGTCCTGTTCTCTGTGGCCAAAGGAACCTGTGGCAGATTGTAGTCTCTAACAACAGCCCCAGCAATATTTCCGGTCCCACATGCTCTTCCAGAACTTTGCCACTCCATCAAGATGTGGAATCTACATCCCCTCCCCTTGAATGTGGGTGAGTTTGGGACTATTCCAACCAATAGAGCATAATGAAGTGATACAGCTTCCACCTGGAACCTGCTAGCTCACTCACTCACTCGCTCTCTGCCTCTCTGCCTCTCTCTCTCTGTCTCTCTGCAACCCCTCTCTCTCCTGTCTCTGTCTCCCTGTCTCTCTCCCTCTCTCTGTTTTCCTCCCTCACTCCCTCCCTCTCAAGGCTTGCCCTATGAAGCCAGCCTCATGCTGTAAGAAAGTCCAGGACACATGGAGAGACCACATGTAGATATTCTGACCAACAGTGAGGTAAAGGTCTCAACTGACATGAGAGTGAGCGAGCATTCAGACGCCTCTAGCGCCCAGCCTCCGAGTCTTCCAGCTGAGGTCCCAGGCACTGTGGAGCAGAAAGAATCCCTCTCCTCTTTGCTCCATCCAAATTCCTGACCCAGAAATCCACGAGCATAATAAATGGTTGTTATATGCCCCTAAGTTTGGAGGTAATTTGTTCCACAGCAATAAACAACTGGAACAAAGCTCAACCCTTTCTTTTACCTTCATCTGGTACCATTCAGCCCTAACAGAGTGACGTGCCTTCCTCAATAGACGGCCTACAGTTATCATGGATACCGGTTTCTCCAGGGCTGTCAGTGATGGGCAAGAATGGGGTGGGGGTTGGGGGGAGGTATCTGTGACAATAATTGCTCTGGGAGGGAGCACAGTCAATGGGGAAAACAAAGAAATAAACATAAACATGGAACCCAAAAGCCCCAGTCTGCTTTGTGTCCAATGAGTAAATGTGAGGAAGCAACACTACCTCTCCAGGCCTCAGTTTTCTCATCTATAAGATGGGCATGAAATAATGCATGACTCTTAAAGGGGTTGTGAACATGAGATGAGAGGATGGGTGAGGGGCACTCCATCCGGCGCCTGCAATCCCAGTTTTTTTTTTTGGTTTTTTTTTTGTCTTTTTCGTGACCGGCGCTCAGCTAGTTAGAGCACGGGCCATTCCTATATAGGATCCAAACCCGCCCGCGGTGGGAGCATCGCTGCGCTGCCAGCGCCGCACTCTCCCCAGTGCGCCACGGGCTCGGCCCCCCAGTTTCTAAAATATATCCACATGCCCCTCAATTAACCCGGGCTTCCATCTGCAAGTACAATTCACATCTGCAGTACAGCACAATGGCCATGTTGCTCTCTCGCCCAGCATTGAACCCAGGTCTCATACATACCAGGTAGTTAGAAAATATTAAGGCCATGCTATACACCAAGCAAAAAGGTTGGATCATTTCAAGGTGGTAAGGTACAGTGGTTCAGAGTGTGGTTCCTGGAGCCTCTGCTGGATTCAATTTATCTAACCTCCTTGTGCATTTGTTTCCTTATTTGTAAAACAGGGATAGCAATAGCACCTTCCTCATAGGTTTGTTTAGAAGATTAAGTAAAGCACTATGAATAAAGCAGCTACAACAGTGACTGGCACATAACAATTGCTTGCTGTGTCACCAAGTATGTAAACCTAAGAGCAGTCTTAGGATACAGGTATATGTCCTACTTTACAAATGAGGAAACTGAGACTCAGAGAGATTATATAACTTGCTGAAGGTCAGACAGTTAATAAGCAAGGCAAGATTCAAATCCCACTCCATGGCCTTCCACTCAAATCCGGAGCTCTTTGCATCTCAGCATCCTGCTTCCCGATATGCATGCCTAATGGAAAAACATATTTAACTGGAAGGGGAAAAAGCAGCCCAGACATAACGGGGTTGTACCTTGGGAGCTTCTGGACATCACAGGACAACAAGGCCAATGTCATAAGCCCTGCCCTTCAGCACAGTCAGCTCCTGTGGGTAAAATTAGCTCAGCTCTGTTCCGTGCCGCCTGGAGCCCCAAGGCAAAACTCACCCTGGGCTCAGCACAACCTCACCTGACCCAGACTCTCAGGAAGGATCCCTAATGCACCTCATTAGGGCCTCAGATGACTCATTCTGCTCTTTTCTTTCTCTGGCTGCTGAGGTCACCTCTCTGCTATCCAGAAAGGCAGCTCTGAAAAAGAAGCAAAAATGAAAATGCAAACAACTCCTGTATAGGCCTTTCCTCCAGGCAGCTCATAGGCAAGGACCAGGGTACCCACCTGCCTGCTAGCTGTGTACTTGGGGAACTAAGCACTGCTGAGTTACATAACCCAGCTCAGGAGCAAACAGCAGACACTAGCCCAAATAGACTCTGAGATTACCCTCCTATTTCACTCTAGTAATGGTGCTATTGACCAGGGGATGGGCCTATTTGATAGCCTGTGTCCTGCAGAACGTAGCACAATGATGATGACCTCTAGGGTCTCTTCTACACCCTTCCACCCCAGTACCGCTAGGCCTTGGCAGAGCTCAAATATCACCTCTTCTAGGACCCTCCCTGCTCCTACCCCAACCTTGCTAGAATTTCCATCTCAGCTCCCACGATGCCTTATCTCTACCCTTTATTATCTGACATTTATTTCTTCAACAAATATCTCTTGCATACTTATTTTGAACTTAAGGATACAGAAGTGAAAGGAATGACCCTTGCCCTGAAGGAAATGCAGCCAAGTTCAATAAACAGCGTGAAATGGAGGAAGTGGAGATAACAGGGGTCATGGGTATTCCAGGCAGAGATGGCGTCAGAGAGAAGACGTGAAAGGCACATGGGAGCTACCTGATAGGACGACAGTGGGCAGTGCTCAGACAAAGAACCAGTGTGTGCTAAGTCACGGAGGCTATGGAGAATCCCAGTTATATTCCTGGAGCAGAGAGATCAGAGAGAAGGACTGAAAGAGGCAGAGGCCAAACCGTCCCCTGCCTCTTTCCATCCCTGCTTTTCAGTTCATGCAAAGGATTGTGAAATTTACCTTGAACGAGGAAATCACTGAAGGATTTTAAAAACAGGGACACACACAGCATAAACAGATTTGCATTTTTGGAATATCCCTCCAGAAGAATAGAGAACGACATGGAGGAGGAGACAGAGAGAAAATGAAGTGCAGCTGAGAATTGGTGAAGCACTCAGGTGAGCTGCTGAGGGCCTGAGCTGAGGAGGGGCAACCAAGGCAGAGGAGGGGTGCATAGGAGTTACTACCATTGGGGATGGATGCGGTAAGATCGGTGAATGATTAGATACAGAGGTGAGGGAAACCCAGGAGGAATCCAGAGTGAGTCCAGTTTCCAGGCTTGGACAACTGAGTAGACAGATGGTGATATCACTCAACAAGGTGACAATGCTAAAAACACGCTGAGTCACAAGTAACTTTAAGACTTCCAGTTAGAGTGGCCAAAAGGCACATACATATGTGGGTCTGGAGCTCAGGAGTTCCAAACCACCTAAGAGTCATGAACACAAAGATAAGAAGCTGGAGATGAAGCTCTGCAAAACCTACATTTATGGGATGTGAGGAGGAGCTAGAGCCAGTAAAGGAACCTTGTGGGGAGACCAGAGAGGTAAGAGAAGAACAAAGGCCACCAAGGTCAGCAGTGATGCTCCCAAAGGCCAAGTAAGAGCAGTGCCACAACGAAATGAATTTGTTACCTAGACCTGGGAAAGAACAGCTTCCATCAGACTGAAACAGGTCAAGAAGCCAAAATAAGTAAAGTCAGAAGAGGAAGAAGAGGGATGGCACACTCTCAGAGAAGGGCACGTCCATACACTCTTACTTCCCCTGCTAGGCAATAAGCTTCTAGAACAGCACTGTCCAAGAGAAAAACAATGCAAGCTACATATGAAATTATTCATTTCCTAGCAGCTACATTATTAAAAAGTAAGAACAAACAGGAGAAATTTATTTTAATACTATAGTTTATTTAACCCATTATATCCAAAATATTATCATTTCAAGAAGTAATAAACATAATAAAATTTATTAGTAAGATATTTTACATTACTTTTCATACTAGGCCTTTGAAATCTGGTGAGTATTTCACACTTAATGGCACATCTCAATTCAATCCAGCCACATATTAAATCCTTATCTGTCATGTGTCCTTCTTTTTAAAAAAAAAAAAAAAAAAAAAGATGACCAGTAAGGGGGTTTTAACCCTTGACTTGGTGTTGTCAGCACCACGTTCACCCAATGAGCTAAGCGGCCATCCCTAAATGGGATCCGAACCCTTGGCCTTGGTGTTACCAGCACCACACTCTCCCGAGTGAGCCATGGGCCGGCCTGCCACATGTCCTTCTGATGTAACTTTGATGAGTCAGGATTCAGCATGGTGGCTGGAAAGCTGTGTATTTTTAAATAACATGATGAAATGAATGAATAGATGGATGAATGGAAGGATGGATAGATGCAAGCACACACTGTCATTTCACTGAGAAACTAAACGAACTCTCCAAGGCTTCTTTCCCTCTGTCAACTATATTTTAAGTTTCCCGGCTTGGGTCACAGTATGAATAGAGCCTTGGTATAGCTTCATATTACTATTACAAGGATAACTTTCTTTCCTTCCAAATTTTCTCTCTTCCTTCAAAAGTCACAAATATTGTCAGTCTCTAATTTTTTTTTAGTGCAAAACAACTCTGTCAGACACCAGTCAGAAGTAACACTCACATAGATCTTAAGCAAGCCATTTTACTTCTCTGAATGAGCCTCGATTTTCCCTACCATAAAATGAGTATGTAACTCCAACTCTGTACAGCTCAGAGGCTCACTGCAAAGCTCAAATGAAATAATGAAAACACTAAGGTACTATACAGAAGTAAGCAGAACCCAGAAGTATCCCTCTATTATATATATATATATATATATATATATATATACATATACCATACAAGCTTATAATATTATTAACTTCAATCATGTCTATGTGAATGCATACACAAACAAATAAAACTTTGTGTGACTACGTTAACATTAGTATTTTAACTTCCAACATCTCATATACTTCCCTTTTCCCTTCAAAAACCACAGAAGTTGTGGTCACTCTGATTTTCCTATGGAAAAACAACTAGGTTTTCCCTGAATCATCACACTCTGAGGTTTGCAGAACTGGATAAAAGTTCACCTGCAAAGTAGAGACTTAAAAGGGTTGGGGCAAGATATGAGTGAGCGTGGGAGGTGGTACGGCTGAGGGCTCATTTGCCTTTCTACAGAAGGGACATAGAAAGTGTCCCTCATTGGACTGACATCACTTACAGCCTAATAGTGAAAATGTTTCTTCACTTAACTTCAAAGAGCTGAGTGGTAATAACTATTTGGTTTCATTCTGCTTTTTATTGCATGAGATACACAGAAATATTTGGGGGATTAGAAAAGTCATGAAGCTGAAACAAGGATTTCTTAGGGGCACAATTACCAAGTGGAGAGAAAAAATGTAAATGATCAATTTGTTTCTTTTACTGAGCAGGGTCATCATCAACAGACCTGATTTTTTTAAAAAAAACTTGTTTCAGTAAATCTACAACTAACTGACCAGGAATGAGGGCCTGCCTTGGGTCGAATGTCTCCCCAAAACTTAATCCCCATTGTAACTGGTGAGGGTGAGAAATCCTATTACGGTAATTGAAAGGAGGGGGCTTGAAGAGGTGATTAGATTGTAGGACCGTGCTGTAGTGAATGGATTCATGATGACGCTCACGGGTGTGGTTCTGAGGGCTTTAAAAAGAGAGTGAATGAGGAGGTTAGTCTCTCGCTCTCTCTGCTTCCACCATCTTGTAATGTGAAACCCCTGGGTCACTGTTGCCACCACCAGATGTGTTCCTTGGACTTTGATTTTCCAGCCTCAGAAACTGTAAGGAATAAATTTTGTTTTCTTTATAAATAACCCAGTTCCAGGTATTTTATAAACAACAGAAACAGACTAATACAGGGGCCACTCCAGACAGAGATGAAAGAGCTCATCTGACAATCCAGCATCCTAATTTTATCAGGGAAGAAGCAATAAGAACAAGCAGAGTAAATGTAGACCCAAAAATAGGGCGGGGGACTTGTCCATGGAATAGTGTGGGAGTGGCAGAGCTGAGCCTTAAAGCTGTTGGTCAGAAACCCAAATCTTTTTCTTTATGTGACCCCTAATTTCTTTTAAAGTCAAATTAAAAACTACCTACTGACTGACTCAGCCAAATAAAACTCCCAATGCATAGGCTGCAGAGTACAACACCAGGAAAAATTAAAAAATAGATAAACTCAGCTGCAAGTGCCATTTAACCCAAACTGCACTCCACTAGCAAAAGAAAAATTATCATTCCACTTGGTATTTCTCAGCCACACATTTTCCATGACCAGTGAAGTTCTAGTGGCAAAGCAGTCATCACAACCAGTCTCCAACAGACCACACAACATGTGAACATGTCACCCTTCCATGCCTGACCACACACAACAGAAGTCAGACTTGTGCCCTCTCCTGTCAGGTCTTTAAGAAACACCAGAATTCACTAACCTACCGTGTCCTGTAAAGGACAGTGGAAGGCAAGGCCAGTTTAAAAAATGTTGTTGTTGTTGTTTAATAAACACTTATGTGGCACTTGCTACATGCCAGGCAATTTTCTACACACTTTACAAACAGTAATTCATTTAACTTTCCCAACAACCTTATGAAGTAGCTACTATTATCATTATTCCCATTTTACAGGTGAGAAAACTGAAGCACAGGTAGACACAGAGCTAGACAGCGGCAGAGCTAGACAGTGGCAGAGCTAGAAACTAGGCAATCTGGCTCAGTGTCTGTGTTCTTCACTGTGCTATGCTGCCTTTCAGTTGGTTTTGTTTTCCTTGTTTTTATCATTTGGGGAGAAGGGTACCAGAACACCAACTTATTGGTATACAGTAAGAAATATAAAGGGCACACAGACCAACACACTATTCTCAGCATTCTCTCCCTAAAGTCAAGTTATAGGAGAGGCCAGATCTTAACCAGGAACCATGTTATTGATGAGAAAGCCCTGCTACAAGACCAGAAATACACAGCATCCATGTGATCAGCGTATTCTCCTGCCACAATTAAGAGGCTGTCTCACAAGTGTGAAAGTCAAGTCAAAGGCTCTAGGGCAGCAAGGAGAGAGCAACTGAAACACCCATCTCCCCGAGAATGGCCTTGCTGAAGGTACTGAAGAGCACTGGGGCTCCCTCTTCCCTGAGCACTGCCGTGCTGGGAGCAGGAACTCTTGTTCCATTTTGCAGAAGAGCACACTGACACATCCAGTTTTTGTTAAAAGTTACACTTCTATGCAAGAAAAGGACTATTCCTCACGGATGTCACTGCACATTCATGGGCTAGGGAGTCAACACAGTATAGGAGTGGAATGTTCCTGCCACTGTGTGACTTTGTACAAGTCACTTAAACATGCTGAGTTCTGATTTCTTAACCTGTAAAACGAATGAAGGATAAAAATTCCTACCTCATGGGGTTAACGGAAGACTGGTGGCAATGTTTGCAAACTGCCTAGCACCTAGTACATGGTAGCTACTATTTGACATAAAAATAAAAATGGCCTGACCCTCCTCCCTGGATCTTTTCTCTACCCTGTGAGAGAGATGAAATAGATGTTCTGCTTTTCCTCCTTTCTTCCCTGTTCTAAATGGTACCACTGTGCTCACAATCAACTGAGCAAAAAATCCCAATCCCTCAACTGTCTACTCAAGTCCTGTGCTGTTTCACGCACTGGTGTGTATCATCTCCCAAGATCTCCCTTCTTCCTGGAAAGTTCTTTACCAAACTCCTATTCATTTTAAGACTCAAGCATCACCAAACCCATGGTCTTTCCAATCATTCCATCCTCTGTTCCTTGTGAGCAATTCAATTATTACACTGATGACACTATCAGATAGTTGTATAGGCACATGTAAGACTGATATTCACCAGTACACAGAGATATGGCAACACAGATTGCTAAATTATTCAAATAGTTCCTTACCCATTGGTAAAGAGCTTCTGCTTTGAGGCTCCCAAATGTCCAAACACCATCCCAATTCTCCCAGTCCCTCCCTTAGGACCCCTTGAACCTCCCAACAATCTAGCCACAAGAAGGTTGCCCCGGCACAGCTAGTGTCCCTTCAGTACAGAATGTTAAATACATTTACAATCATCTCTGCCTGCAAGGATAACTCAACTACTAAAACTAAATGTTGATTTTCATACTTTTGGGAACAGGACAGATATTTCCACGGGGTAAGATGCTCCTTGAGGTCCAGAAGCACATGACTGTCCAGCATCCAGAACATTCAGCATGTGGCAAGCACAGAGCAAATGCTGAATTGATTCAGTGTGTCCCATGCCTCCCTCCTCAGCCGCAGCCTGGCACATTGCATAAAACTGCAGAGGCACCCTCAGTTTGATTCCTGCCTCCCCAGTTACACAATTCATCTCCCTGACCCCTGGCTGCTGCCCCTCCGGTCCATCCTCACCCCCTCCAATGGTACAACCTAAAAGCCAGCTCTCGGCTGAACACTTCCAATAGTCCTCTGATGCCCACAAATCAAATCCAAACTCTCCTGAGACTGGCATGGGGGTCCTCAGTCTTGACCTCATCCTAGGAATAAGGAAATAACCAAAAGAAATAGTTCTTTCCTCAAAGCACATAAAAGGCAGTCAATAAATATAAAAAGTTATCCCTTTGAAAGTTACCCAAAGCCATTCAAAACAGCTCCTTATATTTTTATAACTAATTGAGGTTTTAAAAATGGTTACACTTCACATTGATTCAATTTGTCTTCCTTCACCCTCAGTGAAGCAGCAAAGACAGAGATTACTTTCCTGCACACTAATAATGATGGAGAGGTGACTTGCCCAAGTCACACAGCTGGTTCATTCCATGGCCAGGGCCAGGGCCAAATTCTAACCTCAAGATTCAGTCTAGAGCTGCTTGCTTTCCTCAGGTCAGTTCATGTCAACGCACAATAGGGTAGACTAGGATGTAAAAACACAACGTGTAACTCTGTCGCTTCCAATCCCTTAATGCGGCCGTATCTTCCTGCTTAGCACTCTTCTCTCTGAAATATGCATTTGTTTCCTTGTCTGTTGTTGTCTCGCCCCCTACACTGCAAACACTATGAGGCCATGGACTTCGCCTGTCTCCAGCACCTAGAACAGCATGCCACAGCTGGACTGCGAAAGAAAAGGCAGTTTGGAGTCAGTCCCAAGATTGACTCCCTCTTCTCTCAGTCACCAGCAGCCTAACCACAGACAAGGAACTAAACCTCTCCAAGCCTCAATCTCCTCATCCTTAAAATGCAAAGGACCTACCTCCTAGTACATTTGGGAGGAGAAAAAGAGGACAGCCAATGCTCCACACAAGATAAGCACTCGACAAAAGCTTGCTTCTCCCTTTCTCTACCAGCCCCCAGCTGGGCTTCCGTCATTCCCACCCACCCCCAAAAGGCTCCTTCTCCTATCAGTCACCCCTCCTTGCCTGCAGCACCCAGGGCCACAAATACACTCTTCTCAGTGTCAGCCCCTCCCACAGATCCTTTCTGAGGCAGGTGTCTACAGAGGGGACCCCGGCAGAGCTCACACCTGGAGCCAACCGCATTCTCATGTCTGCCAAGCTCTGACCTACTTCCCAGCTAAACCAAAGCAGGTGATGCAAGTACTGATTCAGCAAGGTTTTTGCTTTTTTTTTTTTTTTTCAAGCTATCTTAGACATAGAACATAACCCAGAATCATGGCATCATGGAACTCAGAACAGAAGGGTCTACAAAGCCCAGCCCACCAGATCCAACCCTCTCATTTTATAGATGTAGAATCTGTGTTCCAGAGAATAGGAGTGTTTTAGGAAAAAATAAACCCCCAAATGCCCCAAACAGAACAACAATATGTCCCCAAGATATATCCTAAGAAAGGACCTTGGCCTGCCTACCACTTTCCCTCAAGTCAGAAATTATTCCTTATGTCTTAGAGTGTTTAAAATCTTCCTGATCCCATTCCAGGCAAATACTTTTTCCCCATCATTAAATGTTCTACTTCTCTCTATAAGATGAAAAAAATTTCTCTAATTTCTCGCTCCTTAAAGTACAGTTCACACACCTAGAAATAAAATTACAAACATTTTAAATTATAAGAGGTGGTATAAGAAGAGAACAAGAGGCAGAGAGGTAGGGAGTCCAGCCTTGGTTCTGCCATTAACTACTAACATGACCTAGAGTGGGTCCTCCACTCATCCAGTCCCCCTTTTTCTCATATGAAAATAGGACTGCTCTCCAAGCTGTGATATTCTGGGTCTGTGTGTCTCATCATCACCTCCAATAATACAATATCATCACCTACTATGCAAAATAATTAGGCTGTGAGTCATTAAGCTAAGGATTTTTGCATAGAGCAACTGGGTATATGCCCTTCAGTGTGTGATCAATGTGTTCATCAATGATTTCCTAAGCTCTCCAAAGACAGGGATCCGATTTTTATGTAATTATGTTGTGCACATTTCATAAGTAACCATAGAGTAAATGTTGCCAGACTGACGAAGTTTAATAGTAATGCAATGCTATTCATGGTGACAATAAAACAGCCTCTTCAATACACCAAAACTTATACTTCCCATCACTGCGGATTTCTTCACTGCAGTCCACTTATTCTAATAACCTATCATTCCTCAAATCCCTCCATGTTGATTCAGAGGTGGTACTCTTCTCCCAATTTCTACTGCTCCTTTCCAAAAACAAAACAGTATATTTAATAAGAAATGTCAGGTGATCCCTACTAAAACCCAACACAAGTGGAGTCATTGGAATATGTCCTCAAAGATGGTGAAACAGGCTTCCCATTTTTCTTCACTTACTGAGCACTCACAAAAAATAAATTAATAAAAAAACTGTATGCATAAAAATGTTCATAAAGTTTTATTTATAAGAGCAGATAACTGGCAACAACCCTTATCCAACAATACATAAATAGCTAAATTTTAAAAATAGTACATCATTCAATGGAATAGGAGAATGGCCATTAAATATATGAGAATTATGAAATAATCCAGAAATGCTTATAAATACTCAGTGGAGAGAAAAAAAAGAGCAAACAAAACTGCCTAGTAAAAGTACAAGAAAAGATTGGTGAATAATATTTTAATAATATATCTTCTTTTGAACAATAATGATGATAACTAACAACTAATGACATGACTCAGGAGCTCTAGGACTTCTCCATGAGAACCTCAGAATATCTGAAGCTATGATAAAAACATAGGGGTTTCAATAAAATAGATGCAATCAGAAACTACAGGGGGAAGAAAAGACTGCATAAGAAATCACGACCCAAATATAGAGAAGCCAGTCCAAAATAAGAGAAAAGTTGATGGAACTTGAAGAAGAAACATAGAATAGACTCCAAGAAGACAAGAGAACAATCAGAAAGACAGAAGACATAAGGAATAAGGTAGAAATATTTAATTTTCACTCCCAACAACAACAAAAAATACAACTTCAAACTCTAAGAAAATAAAAAGAAATAATAATAAGCAAGAAGCTTACTGAAGAAATAAAACAAACAAAAACCCGGGATGATTGTGAACAACTACAGGAGAATTAGAAAGATCTATTAGATTTTAATACTAAGGGAAAGTTCAGTCTCCTGTGAGTGTCTTAAAGGTGGTGACCTCAGAACCCTAGAAAAGGAAATGAAACCATAGTATGACTTAGCCCTGTATGGAACCCTGTATTGAGCAATATTTACCTAGAAATCATAATGTAATTATGTTGATTGTTTTCAACTTTTGCAATCAAGCCACAGGCAGAAAACAGAAGACTTAGTTATAGTTACAAAACTATATACATGTGCATGTATACATGCAGGTAAACTAAAATTTTACGGACAAGTTAAAGGGTAAAAGTGAGGAGGAAAAGTGGAGGGAAAGCTCTCTTTCAAAATGGTGGATGAAGCAACACTGTCAAAGTTAATATAGCAAGAAGGTGAGATTCATGCACATTATATAAACTTATAAAGGAAACTAACGAAAAGAATAAAAGCAGTGATATTACTGTCAAAAATCAGGAAGGGGAATGCGAAATACCAATGGGATATATATAATTAAGCTAGTTCTTTCCAATCATAAAAGAGAAGTCAATAGGTATATCTAAAACTAATAACTAAAGAAATAAAGATAGAAGCACTATTATTTGGAGATAAGACAGTAACCACCAGAAGAATTAAAAACAAAAAAATGTTTACAAGCAGTTGATTGTTGGGAATGCGACTGTGGTGAGAAGACAGGAAATCCTTGTTTGATTATAAATGCTTCTGTATCATGTTATTTTAAATATCAGCATGTATTGTAGCATCTTTTAAAATTTTTTTTTTTAAAAAAGAATTATTATTTCAAGCTAAAAAAGAATAGCTGCAAATACCATTACCCAGAGGTCCCAAAAGTCAAATGAGAAGGGGCTTTCTTGGGCAAACCATTACAAAATGCCACTCTTTTGGAGATCACTAAAGGCACAACAGGTCTCCTTTTAAAGTCACCTTGCCCTCTTCTTCCCTCCCCAAGCTCTTTAACTCTTTCCTAATATCCTCCAATGAAATGTTGAACACTCGATGCTCCTCAACTCTCTTTACTCACTTCACAATAAAAGCAACCCCTAATAAAAACTTGGAAATGTAAGGGTCCCTGAGGAAACCCCAAAATCAACAGACAGCTCGAGCTGTGCAGCGGTCTGGCCCAGAAGTGCACCAAGGCCCAGAGGTTGGAGCTATATTTAGCAGCTTCTGGGAAGACAACAAGGACTCCTGTTCCCTGGAAAAGAGGTAATTAAAGGAGGCATATTTAGGCTTAAGGTGGTAAATCTCAAGAAACCGTGGCTCCAGGCAATCCCAGGCTGCACCCTGAGAGAGAAGAGACACCCGCAGGCCTGATGCTCCATTCCTAAACCATCCTCTCTCCTCTCAGGTTTCTAAAGCCAAGGGAATGCCGGCCACCAACCCGATAGCTTCCCTTTTTTGGTCACTTCGCACCCCATTACTGGGCACCTACTATGTGCCAGGCATCGTGCCCAGTGCCACAGAGACGGTAGAGGTGAATCAGACCTGAACCATGACCTCAGGGAGCTGACAGGTGAGACGAGTGTAACCACAACTAACACACAGCACTAGTAAAATATGATCCACATCATGAGAGGACAGAGGGGAGGCCACTGCCCTCTGCGATGCCTGGAGGAAGCATCCCAGAAACCATGCAGAAGCCTGACCTGAACAAGTGGAAATGATTTGAACACAGGAAGGAAAGGTGGCTTTCTAGAAGGTGGATCTTGCATGAGCAAAGGCAGAAAGCCAGCAGACTGTGGGGCACACAGGAGGAGAGTTATCCACCGTGTATGGAATAAGGACAGGTAAAAAAGAGTAATGTTCACGATCCTCATCTACTGGGTGCCTTCCACATGCCAGCACAGACTCTTGACAGACATTCTCTCCATCCCCGTGACCCTTACCCTACAGAGTAAGCATACCCTCAGCCCACCCCCACACGCATTTTACAGATGAAGAATCTGCAACTCAGGAAGGAGAAACAACTTCCTCAGGGTTACAGAGCTATAAAATAACAGAGCACAAATTCAAAACCAGGTCTCTTTGTCTCTGAAACCCAAGCCCTTCTCCCTCTGCCACCAAAAGAAGTGGGAGAAAAAAGACATCTCACAAATAGAACTAAGATAGGCCAGTGACCATGTGCAAATACTTCTCAGAGCTCAGAGCAGCATTTTCACAGACTTCATTTTTAGTGATTTTCAAAATTTCACACTGCACCTGTGCCTGTCCAACACCTTTGCTGTCACCATCTCAGCATTCAGAGCATTTCAAAACCTGGCACTACATTCACCTTTAATTACATGGGTCCCCCGCTTCCTGCCTGACTTCTCCTTTGGGCTCCTCCTCATCCTTATAGCTCAGCTCTGCTGGCTCCAGCCACAGCGACCACACTGCAAATGCTTACTGAATTAGAGAAAGCACCACTGGCTCTTTCTCTACCAAAAAATGTTTAACAGAGCTCTGTTAACTTTAGGAAGACACCCAGGAGACTCTCTCTTCAACTCCTTGTCACTAAAGACTCTTCACACTAGGACCCTTACCTGCTTCTCTCTCCACATAGCTCAGTGTAGTGATTCAATGCCACCCTCCTACAACCTAAAGGAGTGCGTACAGCCTTCAAGGTCCACGATTTCAAAGACCATGTCCAACATTAAATGTCCCTGCTCGTTGAACCCACCCCTCTTCTAAGCTCCCAAGGCACACACTTGTCCACTTTCCCAACGCTCCCTGCACTGGATACTTTATCTCTCAGTGGGAGCATATTCCCCCTCCCCTCCTAGATAGGGAGCTCCTTGTGGGAATATTCTCACATCTGGGACACCCCCAGAGCCAAATACTGCACACGGCACATGGTAGGAACCCAGAAACCATAGCAGCACAGCTCTCCAGGCTGGGAGCAGGCCATACGAAATCAAACACTTCAGCACCTCACCAATGTCCTATCTGCAATTTTTTTTATTATCGCATGACTGGATAGTCCAGTTAGATTCACAACATCTTGGAAATCCTGATGAACTGGAATACAGAGGAACTGTAATGGCCAATCAAATCTCCCACCTGACAGTCTCCTACCGAGAGGTGCCATGGTCTCTGCTTGAACATTTGCAATAACTGGAAATTTTTTACCACTTGACACAGCCCACTCCATTTTTTGACATCTCTTACTGTGTGTCCTTACATATTGAGTTCAACCTATCACCATGGGCTTTTTGGTTAAATCCCTGGGAGTGGCAGGTGAGAGGAGAAGAGCACAAAACCAGCTGGCGACAGTGTAGCATGACAATTAAGGTCATGGACTTTGAAATCAAACAACTTGATTCCCGTTCCAGCTTGCCACTTGGGGGAGGTCAACAAACCTCCCCAACCCCCTCCCACAGCCCTTAGAGGACTAAGGGAAATGAGTGCCCGGCACAGTGAGCGCTCGACAAATGGCAGCTCTCATGGTAGTTAGTTCTATTCCTGTTTCCCATTCTGGTCCGCCACATAATCAGAGGGCTAATCACACCCTCAGCCTCTCTATGAAGTCCGTATGACCTTCCATAGGATGTCTTTACAAAGCCTCAGCCAATGTCCATTGTGTCTGCCGCTGGCTGCAAACAACAGGAACAGGAAGCAAGTGACTGACCGGGGTTCCCATAAAAATTCCTGACACTGAGGGGACAGTAAAAAAATAGTGAGAACACAGCTTCCTTTGCTCCTGTCTTTAAGGGTGCTATCCAGGCTCTACAAAGGTGAAGGAGGACACCCAATTCCATGGGAGGCAGCCTGGGTCACTTAGAGCTGTGGACACTGCTCAAGCCTCTCCAACCACAGCCCCCACAACAGGCACCAGGAATGAGGGCAAAGGTGGAGAGGGGAAAGGAAGGACACCACATGACTCAGCGTCTGTCCCCTACACCCCACTGCCAAGTCACTCGCATCATTGTCATGTGTCAGGCTCAGAGTTCAGAGGACAAGGGCACAACCTCTTCACCCAGTTCCACTTCCAACCCCACACTGTAGGTTGGCAAGCAGCTCAGGCACTCTGAAGGGTGTCTTCTGGCAGACAACACAGGATCTAGCCCTGGCTTTGCCATTAAAATCTATGTGACCTTGGGAGGCTCGATGACCTATTTGGGCCTCATTTTCTCATTTGTACAACAGGATACTGGCCGGGATCCTTTTGACTCTTTAACCAGCAATGCCCAAAAGATACCCTGAGGAAATTTTTTCAAGTACTCATGACCAGGCCTATTTCCCAGAGATTGTGATTCAAGACCAGGGTGGGGGTGGGCATTTCTATATTTTTTAAATTCTCCCACTGATTTTGATGGTTAAGAATTACTGGACTTAAAGATCCTTATGGCCCCTTCAACCAAGACCATCCCTTGGAGAACGGGTGTAAAGAGTTTGGCAGAGGGCCTGGCACAAAGCAGGTGCTAATTAAGCATTTGTTCTTTCCACCATCACATCCACCCCCAGCCAAAAGCAATGGCAGCCATGTAGGTTCCACTAGGCAAGGTGGCAGCTGGTGCCACAAGTGAAACAAACTGTGTTGGTTACTAGGCTGATTACTGAATTGGTGAACACCTATAGTCCATTCACAGGAGTTTCCTACCAATGGAAAGAATGAGGTAGGGATGCCTGTAAGCATATGCCCAATGCAGCAAAGGTGAACTCTAGAGTAATGCTTCTCAAACTTCAATGTTGCATACAAAGCACCAGAGGAACGTGTTCAAATGCAGATGCTGGGGTGGGCTGAGATTCAGCATTTTTAGAAAGTCTCAAATGATACTGATGTTGCTGACTCAAGAAACAAACCTTGAGTAGCAAATTCTGAACACAGGCATTTGGAAGGGGTAAACCTGCTACCTAAGGCAACCTTTCCACCCAAATTTTCTGAGCATCTACTAAGTACTAGATGATGGCAAGGCCCGGCTGTGCATGGTGAAAGATGTTGCCCAGGGAGTGTGCTGGGGCTGGAAAGACAGAAATGAGTAAGACATGAAAGAGAGACAACTCAGCAAATGTTCACAATAAAATGTGCTTTAAATTCTACATCAGAGACATGGACAAAGTAAGATGCTGTAGGCATCCCAGCAGGAAGCCATTAATTACAACTGGGCAGCATAAGACAGAAAACCATGAGGAACAGTGATGAGGTAAATTACAGAGAACAATAACAGAATAGTACGTACAGAATGGCCATACTTTTGAGGCTTGAACTGGGTCAGCAAACTGATTTGTACAGCCAACTAGCCAAGAACAGTTTTTATATTTTTAAAAGAATCTTTTAGAAAAAGGAGAATATGTGACAGAGACCATATGTAGCCTGCAAAACCTAAAATATTTACTGTCTGGTCCTTTACAGAAAATGTTTGCCAACCCCTGGGTAGAAAGATAGAGATACAGTTATACACCAAATTTCACACTGGTTATTACAAGTGGCTACAGTGGTTTTTATTTTCTTTCTGTGCTTTCCCGTATATTCCTGATCTTCTCTCCAGTGACCACAAGTTATTCTTGAGATTAAGGGTGAAATAAGTTCCTGCCCTTTGTGCAAACAATTTCACATCCTAGTAATCTATCATAGAAAATAATCAGAGATGCAGATTAAGCATTTTGTGAAAAGGATGTTCATCACAGTGCTATTTACAATTATGAAAAATTAGAATTATGGTATAATCTTATGACAGAATAATATGCAGTCATCAGAAATTACATGTATAAAGAATTCTTAATGCCATGAGAAGGTGCTCATGGTCTATTGTTCGGTAAAATGGCAAGATAGAAAACTGTCTGCACAATACAGATTTCAAGTCAGTATGATGCAAATGCACCAAAAAAAGTAATAAAAGGAACTACTCAAGAAAGAATACTAAAAACAAAGTTTTTAATGCCTAAATAGTGCCTAAATAATGTCTAAATAATACTTATAATGTCTAAACAGTGCTAAATAATGTTCAAATCATTTTGTGTCTAAATAGTGCTTATGTCTACATAGCAGATTTATGAGTGATTCTCATTTTCTTCTTTATATGGTTCTGTTTTTTTGCAAATTTTTTTATGAGCATGTACTACTCTTACAACAGAAAAATACCACACATAATAAAATGTGGGCTTGTTTTTTGCCTTCAGTTCCTGAGGGAGTAGAAGAGATTCAAGAAGGAGACATCTGTGCCGCACTTTGAGGGATGAGCAGATGGAAACAAAGGGGAAGGCCCTGAGGTCAGCAGCAACGTGTACGCTAAGATACACAAGCATGCAAGGCAGTGTGACTGGCAGGGGACAGCCAGAGAAAATCCTGGAAACCGAGGCAAGGTCAGATGATGGCAAGGCCCAGGTGTGCAGGGTGAAGGATGTTGCCCACAGGCTACAGGAGATGGCGAGTGAAGAGGCAGGAGGCCGGCTGGGAAGCTGAAGGGGAAACGCTTTCCCAGACATCCTTGATGGAAGCAGAAGCCCGTGCAGGGCAGAACACGAAGAGAACAGCTAGTCTTCTGCTCATTTCCACTCACAGAATGGTTCTCCTTAATTTTCTTCTAAAAAAGCTGTGCATATATTTGTGTCTGGAAATAAAATTAATTGGTAAATCAAATCAACACATTCTTATTGTCCCAACATCACTAATGGGCCATTCTGACTTCCTCCTAAAAGTGGACTCAACCAGCAACCCTCTATGTTACTTCACAAATACCTTCTGGCACAGAGGCCAGGCAAAGGACAAGGCCTGAAAGTGCCGTTGTCCATCAAATGGACCCCAGGCAGCAGGGTGAGGCCGAGTGGGAGAGGAGGAAGAGGAGTGAAGGCTCACCCAGGGGGTGGGGGGTGCGGAAAGCTCATTTGTGGTCTCACTGACTCTGAGGTGAGACAGGGCTGGGATGGTCACTTCTCACAGCTGGAGGTCAGGATCCTTAGAGGCTGCGGAGGCTGCTCTGAAGGCACTGCACGGCTGGGTTCCCAGCAGGATGAGAAAGGGATCCTAGTTAACTGGAGGGAAGGCGGCTGGCAGGAGGCACACAGACCTCTCAAGAGGGCTTTCCATGGAAATATGAGAGCAAAAGCGGAAACTGCGTGCAGAAAAGATGCCGGGCAAACAAGTATGTCCCAGATATGTGCACCTCAGAAAGGGTGAGGGGACCCAGAGTCACAGGGACACCAAGGGAGAGAGGGTGGGACAGACCTGCAAGCCCCCAGCTGGCAACCGGCCGAGGCAGGAAGTGAACTAGAGAGCTGGGCACAGAAGCCTGGCAGGAGGCCCAGAGCCATGATGGAGGGCTGCCCGGTGAAGGCACACGCACAAGCCAGACTGAGAAGCTCCACTTTGAAGACAGGAGGCAACACAAAAGAATTCAATGCATGGTCTTCAGGGGTAGCAAATTCAAAAGGCCTGGGGGCAGCATGCTTCTATGATTAATAGGGAATGTGGAGAATTGTGGCAGTGTAGGCCCCACTTCAATGCTTTCAAAATCTCTCTCTCTCTCTCTCTCTCTCTCTCTCTTTATCTCTCTCTCTCTCTGTCTGTCTCTCTCTGTCTCTCTCTCTCTCACTCAGTAACCTAACCTGTCTGTGTGTCTACAGAGCCACTGATCTGCAATGCTGATGGACTCTCTCAACCATCCTGCTAATGGGAAACTTCCTCCGCATATTGTACGTAGATACCCGCACTACAATACTTCACCCACTGCCTCAATTTGGTTTGCATGTTTGTTTCCTATGTAGACCACAGCCTCCTAGACAGCCAAAACGATACTTCATTCCCTAGCATGGTAGACAATAAATATGGAGTCGACCAGTGTCTTTCACTGCTCAAGTTTGGCTGTAAATCTCCTTTGCAAAAAGCAGAACATCGGATAGATTCTCAGTTTGACTAACCAACAGTGTGACCCAAAGTTAAGGGAACCAGAGAGTTAAGTGATTGCTAGGGGGCTAATTACAGCCAAGGAAGAGCAGTTTGATGCAGTGGGCAGAAGACAAACATGGGGGGAATGAGACCGCATTGTCTTGAGTTGTGATCTTTAAAAAGGGAGATTCCAAGACCCTGGAAAAGTGAACAGTGGCCATCAACCAGCAGGGTGCTCACAGCAGTCCCTGGACAAAGGAGAAAAGAGAAATGAGAAACACAGACTATCAGCCTAACTGGGGCTCAGCACAAGGAGGAGGGGGAGGAGCATGAGGAGAGGCTGTGAGAGCTCAGGGCACTTCCTGTGAAGTGTGGCGCCCTCCACAGCAGCCAGGCTTCACGCTCCCCACCTGTGAAGTGAGCTGAATCCCTGGGGTCCCTCCAAGCACTGACTGGCTACCAAGTGACAGGAGAGCTGGGAACTCCATCATAGCCCTGACGCCCCGTCCAAGTGAGACCACGAGAGCCTCACTTCTGCACTTGTAAACCAAGGGTGCTGCAGGGTCAGCCTCCTCAGAGCTCCCTGGTCCACCTGTGCCAAAAGCTCTATGGACAGGAAACGAAAGGAGTATGCACCGAACCAGCCAGCCGGACACAGCACCGTCTTCATGGGTGGTTAACGCAGCACACTTGTGCACACGGTCAATCCTCCCAGCATTCCTGTCCCGCCTCTGGCAGCAGCCTCCCCGGGATGAATTCCCAGCTCTCCATCACTCATTCCTCTCCAGCTCCTTTGTGCTTCCCTGTGATATGAACACTGTGCACTTCTCTAGTATTTCATAATCATGAAATGCGTTCCCACAGACAATTTCTTTAATCCTTAATCCAGGCAGAATGGATGATGTCAGCATAATCACCATCATCACTGCCATTTTACACAGATGAGGAAGCTGAGGCTCATGTCAGACCTTAATGTCTATCTTCCCCAGGACTTCTCACCTTCTAGCCAGGTCTCTCCCAGATCCTAAACCAATCATGAAAGACACAGCAATAAAAACCAGTACCTTTCTAATGCAATCTTTTTGTTGCCAAATAAATACAGAAATCAAGGTGCCAGGGTCAATCCTGAGGTCAAATCAATGTACTGTCTGCCACTCTCTTGCGCCAGTCAAGAGAACCATGAATGTGCCTCAAGGCCCCAGTCTAAAACAGACGCCATCACTCTGGCCAGGTTCCCCAGCCATGCTCCAAAGCTGGTGTCACCTCACTCCAACCAGCTCTCCCTCCCAGTGGGGATTCTCCTCTGGTGGGGAACCTACATGAGAGTGAGGATATCTCACCTGAGTTGCAGGCAAGCCCCTCTCTGGACTAGCCCACCCACTCAACCATCACTGGACCACCCTCAGGCCTTCTGCCCTTTCCAACACCCAGCCTTGGGCTGCCCAATTCTTCCTACCAGGCCCCCTCTTCTATCATACTGAAACTTGCCATCTGGTAAGCAGATTTCCACTACATCCTAATTTCCATCTAAGCTCTTGCTCACTACTATTGCTTAGACTAAGTCTACCCATTTCAAATTACAGCTCAGAGAGGTCAGGTGACTTGTCCAAGACCACACAGCTAATAAGTGGCAAAGCTGAGGCTTGAACCAAGCTCTCCTAATTCCAAGCCTCATGTTTGTTCCATGAAATTCCACCTGTCTCCCTCTATCACATCTCTCAGGAAGCCATTTGTGCATGAGAGGGTGGGAACCACATCTTAATGTCTTTAGTAATAATCCCAACAAGGACTAACATTCACAGCGTGTGCACTGAGGGATGGAGACATGCTCAGTGCTTCCTTGCAATCCTAGGAGGTGTGGCTGTCCTCATTTTCAGATGAAAAAATGGAAAAGTAATTACTCAAGGTCTGACTAGTTGAAGCCCATGCTTTTAGACCACCAAATGTTATAGCATCTCTAGTCCAAACGCAATTCAGAACACACAGCACTGGGCAATAAATGTGAGTTAACTGAATAAAAATATAGTTGGAGAGAACCAAATGGAAGGCCCTGAAAAATAAGTTTGTCACCAGATCAGGCGAGGTGGTAAAACCTAGCTATTACTCTGCAGTAGAACTGCAACAATAATATGGTTCCAGAATAATCTCTGGTGGCAGTCGGAAGTCTGTGAGTCAGGATTCCTGGTTTTGACTCTAGCTGACCTCACAAGCTGTGTGCTCAAGGCAAGTCCTTTCTCTGAGTCTCATTTCCCATCTACTAAAAAAAAAAAAAAAAAAAGGAAAGAAAAAAACTCTAGCAGTCGAACTAGATTAGTGGTTGTCATCGGCATTAGCAGCACCTGTGACCTTGCTAGAAATGCAGTTTCATGGGCCGTACCTAACCTGGGACATCAGCATCTCTGGGACAGAGCCCAGCAAACCCTTCAGAATGATTCTGAAAGTCCTTCGAGTTTGAGAACCATGAGATGAGATGATCTCTGTAATCCTTCCAGCTCTATCATGCTGAAAACCTCAAGCTTCCTCAGTCCAGCATCATCAAACTCCCCCCAAATTCACCACTCTGGATTTTAATCTGGCATGAACTTAAGACAGCTGGCTCTTTCACCTGGTCATGTCTGGTGCTTCCTCCTGTGATTAACAGAAAAGTCCCCAAGAAACAGACAATGTACTCCACAGCACTGCTTTTTTCCATTTACCACCTCAGTGGTACGCATTCTGTCACTATATGAAAAAAAGAAAAGTAAAAACGTGAACAAGGAAGCCTAACCATGAGCACCATGGCATCCTGGCACTATCTTTTAAAAAACTGGAAAGAGAGTTTATCCCTGAGGTGAGTCGATACAGAAATGCCATATAATCTGAAAAATGGGCCTTTCTAAGCCCAGTGATCTCTCTTTAGTACAACACCAGCTGAGAGAATGAGAGAGCATCTGCTTTGTACACCAGAGATACTTGTACACAAAACAAACCATTGCTTGCTGAGTCCTTATGTGTCAAAAGAAAAAAAAATTTTCATACTTACAACTATGAAAACACATCCCAAAGAGTACTATTTTCTTTCTGCAGATTCAACAAATGGACTGTTCACTGCTATAACCCTGAAATAGTGCCTAAAACTCTATTGTGGAATGAATGAATGAATGGGCACCTTCTCAGTGCTGGTACTAGAAGATGTAGAGATGGACAAGTTAAAATCCTACTCTAATGGAACGAAGTTTGGTTCAAGCATGGGCCATGTCAAACCTGTCCGTCCATACATCCATCCATGTATTCATTCAACAAATGTTCTACTATACAAATTCCAAGCAGAAGTGAATGTCCTAAAGAACTTAAAAGCCCAAAATAAGGCCGGCACATCAATAACTACAAGAGAAGGTGGGAAGTGCTCAGTACTGTGCGAGCCATGGGAGATCACAGGAGGAAGTGATTTTCTTGCTTAGGGGGGACAGGCAGAAATCAAGGCTTGCTTCATATGGGAGGTGGCATTCATATGCTGGACCTTGAAGATGAATTTGGATTCAAACAGGTGATGAAGACAGGGAATGGCAATCCAGACTGATGAAATGCAGTGACAAAGGTGAGAGTGAGGGAAAGCAGTGGAGATGAGGTTCCAAAAGTCAGTCGGCCCCATTCAACAAGACGATAAACGGCAGAATAAGCACCCACAGAGTGCTTACTTCTTTGGCGTCCTGCCAGTGCCTCCCTGCCCTCAGCTCCTTCATCCAGCCTCCCTGCTAAAGATGCCCTCCATCTCTCCTGGCACTGAGGATGGAGCTGTGCACCTGCTGCCTCATCCGGCTTCCCAGCTCCCATGCCTTCTCCGCTGCCTCACCCACACATTCCTCCTGGGTATCAGTGCCCACCGCAGACTTCCCTGTACTTACTATGCCATGTCTTTACACTACTGTTTTCTGTAATTTATAAAACACATACTGCCCACGAGTTTGTATTTTTAATTCCTGTAAGAAGTTTTGGGATCCAATTTGTGTGAAAGTCAGACTGCAACATAATGTAGTATTGTATGATAAAAGCCTCCAAGAATAAAAACAGACAGTATAGCCTGCTTATCAGAAACTCAAACACGGCTCCATTCCTGAGTGTCACAGATTTCCACATGAATGACTGTTCTTTGTTTTGCATCGGCTTGTTCCAATCTTCTTGAAATAAATTCTAAGAACTAGGTTTCCTAATTTTCAAGGCTTTTTTCAAACATTTATTGAGAACCTGCTATGTTTCAAGCTGTGCTAAAAGTCAGCACCTTGGCTCACTTAACTGTCACAAGATAAAACTGTGGTACTTTGTGAGGGTCAAGTTCTTGTGAGGAAGCACTGAGCCCATTTTACAGATAAGGACAACTGAAGAGAATAGTGGAAGAGCCTGCACCCAACCCCAGATTTTTAGGAGTCCCTGATTGTTGCTCATTCATTCATTCAACAACAAGAAAAAGACCAGGGCATCTCCAAAATCCTTTTTTGACCTTCTCTGGGCTTCCAGCTTCTCCCAGCATTGTCACTCTCTTTTGGAGCCTCAGTCTCCTCCCCCCGAAAACAAGGAGACTAGACTGTAGTGATTTTTAAGTCCTGCTTTGCCAGAGCCCCTTTAGGTAGAAAAAGGAGGGGAGGGCAAGAAAGGTGGGTCTCATGCTGTTCCACTTCATCCACAGTGGCTCCAATTTACTCGTTTAACATTACAAGTTGTAATAGGCTTTTCTATAAAAAAAAAATCCTTGTCTAATTATTAAAGAAAATGAAAATTGTAAAACCACTCTAGACTGGGCAGATATGACAACTAAATGCAGTGTGGTACCTGGACTGAATCCTGGAAAAGAATGAGGAAGTTAATGGAAAAACTGGTGAAATCCAAATAAAGTCTAGACTTTAGTTGATAGTAATGTACCAATGTCAGTTTCTTAGTTTTGACAAATGTACCATAGCAATGTAAGATGTCAAAAAAGAGGAAAACTGAGTGAGGGGTGTATGAAAATTCTCTGTACAATTTACAACTCTCCTGTAAATCTAAAATTATTCCAAAATTTAAAAAACAACAATAACAAAGAACCCTCTCATCTAGATGACCTCTAATATCTTTTCCAAATAAGAATAACACATAATAACAGTGGCTAATATTTAATAAATGCTTCTCATGTGTCAAGCTCTATTCTGAGGGATTTGTATGTATTAACTCACTTAATCTCACAACAATGAGATAAGTAATCTTATTCCCATTTTATGGATGAGGCAACAGAGGTCTAAAAAGAATGAGTAATTAGTTGAGGTATTAACAGCAAAGCCAGTATGCAAATCCAGTGTTAGTGTAGCTGCAGAGACCATGCTCTTAAGCACCACATGTTTAGAACAAAGCCTTCAAAATGTGTCTGGAATTTTCAAGCAGGCCTATCTAATTAGGAATATCCAAAAGACTAATCACAAAGACTGAAAGGTGAGTAGTATGTTTAACACAAAAAAGAGGAAACAAAAGGATTCTAAAAGTGAATTCCTAATCGTATAGGTTTTCAAATCTCTACTGGAACAGAACCAAACCTTACTCCACACCTGAACAACACTCCTAGGTTTGTCTTCTCTGTGCCCTGCCCTCTTTGGCACATCATTCGTGAAGAGTTGTACCCCTAGCCCATGTTATATCCTCTACTCTGCCACTTGCTGGGCTGCTGACATTTTCATCCCTGAAGTCCCAGTTCAAGTAGATGGTAAAATAAAACATATAGGCTGCCTTTTCAAGGACTTCATAACAAGCTTAAGTTTTCCACATGACTAGTTTTCCTAGATACTCAAGAATCCACGCCGAGAGCCTAACAGTGCATTGCCCACTTCTAGAAAGCAAAAACCTCTCCTAGCCAATTTAGGATGTGCCTCATGGGCTGTGGTTTTCTCCAAGTGTCAAATAAAAGGCACCTCAGTATGCTTCTCATCTCCACTATGAGCTCCTCGAGGGCAAGACTTGGTCTCACTCACTGAACAACAGTATTTATTCAATAAAGAAATGGTTCTGAAGAACAGTCTCCTCAAAGATTTGCATCTGGCCAGGCCCTCCACCCTCCAATGTGCCCCAACATTGTAGCCACTTGTCTTTAGAAGGTTCCAGAGCAGACACCATCCACAAGTATCCAGACAGAAAAAGGAGATGGAGAGAAAGGGGCTATCCAACTGGGGAATGGGAGAGGAAAAGGTACAGCAGTGAGAGGGTAAACAAAGAAGAGAAGCCTGGGTGGCAGAGAAGATGTGACTAAAAAGCAACAGGCAATGGAAAGAAAATGAATCCAGAAGGAGTCAGGGTGCAGGAGAATGAGTTTACATGGAATGCCTACTACGTGTGGGCATGGGGCTATGCACATCACCCATTTCCTCGTATTGCCAGGTTCAAAAACATATGTCAGATCAAACCATCCAGGTTCACTTCAGCTTATGTTGACTTAATAAATGTTAAAACTCAACATTCTCTCATTGGAAGGGCCCTTAGAGTATACTTAGCCTAATCCCAACATTTCATACATGAATAAACTGAGGGGAAAACTCATGCCCAAAGTGGAATCAGAAACGGAGCCCAGGTCTCCCTGCTCCTTTGCGTGTGCTCCTTCCCATACAAATATGGAAAATAAGGTGGGTACCACCAAGAGGCTCTGACAGAACATGCCTAAAGTCAAGTCTCCCATGATAGAACGGACCAGATTTATAGATTATCCTGCATCTCATCTAGCATGTTCCATCTGCTGGCTGCTACTGGAGATGAGAGAACTGGTAGCATTATGTTAAATGAAGTAGATGTCTTTTCAGGAGGAACATGAAAGGGCAGCTTGCCTTAGATGAAAATGAAGATGCAGGTGACTCACCAGACTATGGGAAACAGGGGTGAAGAAAAGAAGGAGGAAGTGGTACATGACAGGGTAAATGAAAACTAGACCTGCTAGAATAAAGCTGTCCACGAAGGAGCCGAGATTCGCTCTTAGGAGAGATTCACAAGGCAGAGGCTCTGCCCCAAACAAAGCGTCAGAATGCCTTACAGAAGTAAGTCACTGATTGATTTTGCAGATGGGCAGTCACTCAGTTGGAACAAAACCCAAAGCAGAGAGTTCAAAAAATCCACTGCCTCTGACCTCTCCAGATTCAGGCTGTAACAAAAATGGGTCTAAGTCATATCAATGTGTTAGGGTGTCTCCCCCAAATCAGTCATGTTAGAATTTCAATTGTTCTGTTCCCAATGATTCTTTGGCAGCCCTCCAGGCCTCTCTGCTTCTCCTCCATGAGGAAAGCCTACCCTGATTCCATACCCTCCACTCCAGCCAAAAGTCCCCATATCTGAAATCACCCATTTTATCTGCACACCTTTCAAGCAAAGTAAAATTCGGACTCTGTATCACAGTTACTAGGGTAAATGTCTGAGTACCCTCTGCAGCTGTGAGGCTGGTAGACAATATACACAGCCCACTGCAGCTTTCCCCTATGCATACTGGATCGTGAAGTCCAAGAAATGCTCTGGGAAAAAAAAAAGGTGTGTTGTGGGGATGCAAGGGTTCTATGACCAAATAACTAGCAAACAAACCTCTTGGGAGGTCACAATGTGCATCAGTTTACTAAAGACAGAAAATCCCATGGTAAAGATACCCATTTAGTTTTGTTTAACTTGCACATCTCCAAACTTACTTGGCTACAGGACCCTTTTCTCATAGAACAGCCTTAACACTTTGGGAAATAGTGCATTGGGGAATCACAGGTTCTAAGAGATCTTCGTGCTCCTCCAGCAGCACTTTGCAGCTATCACACTAAACTGTGTGTCCTCCTTAAGAGCAGGGGCTTTGTCTGAATCATCATGGTATCCCCAACACCCAGCAAAGTGCCCTGCACACTGCAGGCCAAGAGATGGGTGTCACATGCATGAACTAAACCTGGTCCTCTCATTTCTAAGATGAGAAAGTAAAACCAAAATGTCAAGATGACCTCCTCTATATCTCCTTCAGTTTAAAAGAACACCTCACAGACAATGTACTCAATAATTCTTGGAAAATGGAATGGAATGAAACAGAATGAAAAAGTTTCCTAGCTACACCCCAAGCCAAAAGTTCCCATAACTTGATGGACCCCTGCCTCTTCTCCTCCTTCACCCAAGTTGGGTCTGAACCAGAAGAAAATGAAGATGACAAATGAGAAAAGGAAAACCATAGAAAAAACAAAGGCTCTTTAGGGTGGGAGGTAGGGGAAGTGGTGTTTGCAAACTGATGGGGATAAACAAGACCTGTCTGTATCTAATTGAGACTTAATAAGATAGTTTGCTGAATGTTAATTAAATACTCAGTGGTTGTTACCAACTGTGGTGATTAACTTAATTTTAAATTAAATAAGCCATAAATGCTTAACTGAAGTTCTATTCAATTTTACCCAGCAAGTGAGGAATATGAGGCTCTTAATTGACTTTAAACAAGATAGTTATGGCGAGTTAGTTGGATTTTTATTACCTGAAGATAACTGCCTTATTAAATCTAAATTGACTATTTTAGTTGATAGGAAAATATGTCATCTATTCTTCCCATTTACCAAAAACATGTCCAAAAAGGTTCACGATTGGCCCAAACTCCTTGGATTGGGGTTCTTTTGTTTTCTGGTCCCATTTTAATATCAACTTTACTCATTCAAGAATGAATTTAAGCACCAGCGAGGTCTAGGAAGGGATTATATGAAGAACCAGGTGACCATATTTTTTAAACCAAAAATCAGGACTCTGCTTTCTCAGTGTAGATACAAGGATACTCAAAAAGTTCATGTAAAAATAGAATTAAAACATATCATGAATCTTTTTATGAACTTTTTGAAGTACCCTCATATAGTTTGGAGATGTTGTTTAACGTCACAATACTGAAATTTCCATGATGTCTCCACAGTTTAAAAGGCTACTGATAGAAAACATTTGAAATCTTTACTGTTCAAATAAATGCTCGGCTCTGCTACTAAACACGTTGTATGATCCTCAACCACTTTTCTAGGCCTCAGTTACCACACTTGTTAAATAAGGTTGGATGGGAGATCACTAACTTCACTCATTCTTTTCTTCATAGAGTGTGAAGCCCTTAGAACAGTGCTTGGCACATAGTAGGTGCTCAATAAACACTGACTCAACAAATGAACAAATGCACAAAAACGTTTAGGCATCTCAAAACACCAAACCTTTTTAGCCCTTCTATATCAAGCTTTTCCAGACCATTGTTAAATATTGTCATTTGACAATTCACAAAAGGAGAAACACAAATGCTAGACCACTGTTTGGGAAACTTTTTCAGTAATTAGAGAAATGCCAATTAAAGCAATAATAAAACAGCATTTCTGTATTAATTTAGCAAAGAAAAATGCAAGTTAAGGGCTGGCCCATGGCTCACTTGGGAGAGTGTGGTGCTGATAACACCAAGGCCATGGGTTTGGATCCCTATATAGGGATGGCCGGTTCGCTCACTTGGGAGAGCGTGGAGCTGACAACACCAAGTCAAGGGTTAAGATCCCCTTACCGGTCATCTTTAAAAAAAAAAAAAAAAAAATGCAAGTTATAAAATTAAATCCTGGTGAAGATACAGAGAAACAAGTAGATTGACACACTGCTAACAACTCTGCAAATTAGTAATCTTTAGTCAAGAAGCTGAATGACAACTGATATAAAAAAAAAAAAAAGAAATATTTGGGACTTTTGTGTCTATAATTCTCCTTTGAAAGAATTTAAAACTTATTTAGTCAGTCAATAAACATTTATTTAAAGTCAACTATGAGTCATCCTCTATGGGGAAATAAAAGGGAAAAGGCTTCAGGTGCTTATCAGGAGGTAGGTTGACAGAGAACCCACCAAAAAGGAGAGAGAGAATATTTTTCAGGGTTATTACATGGCAGGCTTTGATGCCTTACTATATTGACCATACAATTCCTTCCACAAACATGTGGTATGAAAGACACCATTATCCCCTTTTACAGACAAGGAATCAGAGGTTCAGAGAAGCTCAGTAACCCGCACAAGGTTATACGGCTAGAAAGTAGCAGAGCCATGATTTGAATCGAAACCTTCTGACTCTCCAAACCATTCATGTAGTTTTTACTACATCCTTGAGAGATAACCACATAATTCAAGATACAAAACGGTAACTATATTAGTCCCTTTTCTGTTGCTGATAGCAGAATACCTAAAACTGGGTAATTTATAAGAAAATGAAATTTATTTCTACAGTTTTGGAGGCTGGGAAATCCACAGCCAAGGGGGCACTCCTGGTGAGGGCTTCTTCTTGGTGGAAACTCTCTACAGGGTCCAGTGGCAGCACACGCAATCACATGGTGTGGATGGCAAGAGCTCTTCAAAGTGTTCACTTGCTCTCCTTATAAAGCCACGAGTGCCGCTCCCATGACAATCCACTAAGCCATTAACGCGTTACTCCACAATTGAATTAATATCTTCACAAGGGCATATTCTCCACAATCCAATCACCTCTTAAAGGCCCCACCTTTCAACAGTGCCACACCATAGTCAGATTTTCCACCCTCTTAACACTGTTACAATGGGGATCAAGCTTCAGTGAGTTTGGGGGGGACCTTCAATCCACATCAATAACCATTGTTAAGGAAAAGTCAAAGTGATAAAGAGGAGCTCAGTTAGGGGTTTTTTTTTTACTACTAAAGATATTAAAACCCAAGTTGTCATTTATTACTTCATTTATATTATTCATTCATTCATATGTTCATTCTTACAAACATTTATTAAATTTTTAACACATACGGTCCACAATGGATGATGAGGATATGAATATGAACAAAAGTTAGGTCCTGACTTAGAGATCTTTGCATACACAGGCAACAGAAGGAATCTGGTATTGTGCTAACAGAAAACTAAAGTCCTGGTTCAATGTTCAACTAGCTTGGGCCATGGGCAAGTCATTTAACCTTTTCCAACCTCATATTCCTGATCAGTCAAACTCGGATAATAATAAATAGTACCCTGCAGTTCTATCAGGGAGATTTACTTGTAATTTGCAGGAACACACGTGGTTAACTATAAAGCCCTATAAAAATGGTAACTGGTAGAAAGTTCCATACTATATTGGTGCATTCCATTTTTATCAGGATCATGCAAACTGGCCTGGGCCACACAGATCTCCTTGGTTGAGTGTGTTAATTTATTAGCACCAAAATGGTTGCTCCCTCGCTGCACTGCATGAACTACAGCCCGCCATTCTTAGGGCCCAGAAATCTATTTTTAACTCTCTCTGTCTTGCATCCAATTTGGCCAAAATGATCCTGAGGAGCTAAATGGATAGAGAACCCCCAGACAAGATCGTTGTATCTCTTCCCAAGGATGAAAAAAAAGAGAGAAATGTCAGGGTTGATAGGCCTCAAAGAACTAGATAAATCTTCACCAATGCCTGAAATTTCACTATAACATTCTAATCAGCCACTGCTTGAATATCTCCAAGAATTAGAGATTCGGTAACTCCAGAAAGAGCCAATCCCATTCAGAAGGTTTCATTAGGGGTTTTATTAGGAATTAAGAATTAAGAGGAATCCTTAAAAGATAAAAGAAGATGGAGATCTTCTTTGACAGTTCTCTCAACAACCATGCATTCTGTCACCTTTCTAAGACACTGAGCAGAGGATGAGATCACCTCAGAGTTACGTTGGGACCTGGACTGTGGACTCTGCCTGTGTCACCTTCTCAGGGCCTGGGTCTCCTCTTATGTAAAATGAGAAAACTGGGTGACTTCTATTTGACCTATGAATTGTCTCTCATATCCATTGCCTCAACCCTAACTCAGCTTTGCCTTATCTTTTGCCTGGGCTATTGGAGTAATTCTTACTATCTTTTGCACCCTACCCTTCAATCGATGCAACATACCATAACCAATTATTTTCCTAAAGCACAGACCCAGTCATCTCACTGTCCTACTTGATGCTCCTTTCAGAGTGCAATTTCAACTCCTTAGTGCAGCAACCAAGGCCCTTCCCAACCTAGGCCCCAACCCACCTCTCGCCCTTATCTCTATGGTCACTCTCCCATGACTCCAGTTGTCCAAGGCACCATGCACTTTCTCACCTCCATTTCTCTGTCCATGTTATTTCCCATACTAAAATATCCTCTCCTCTCCTAGCCCACAAAACACATTCTCACTCATCTTTCCATGCCCAATCAAATGACAACTTCTCCATCTGTGAAGTTTCCCCAAGTCCCTAGAGTTAGTAACCATCCAAACACAGCCATCAAATATTTTTGCACATACTTATATATACTGTCTTGATTATCTACTTGACCTCCTGGTGGCAGGGATAACACAGCACTCATGCTTCCATCCCCAAAACCCAGACTAGAGAATCATTCATTCTTTCACAGGTGCACCTGATGCATGGTGTCAAATGAATGAATACACAAACTTGTCAAATTGATGGGCAAATGTATCTTTAGGGTCCTGTCCACTTGTCAATACTGGGATCTAATATTCTCCAAGTGAAGCTGCCAGGCTATAGCCAAGAAGAGAGATTTCTAGGGTAGAATTGACCAGCTACTGGAACGCTGACCTACTTTTTACTTCATTTGAAGAAAAAGTGCTGCTTACCTGCCTGGTCACTGCAGAGTTTGCCTTTCCCATGAGTCAGGGCACACCCCGCCCTCTGGGTGGCAACTCCTGCCTGCAGTTCCTGAAAATGATTAGTTTTCATACCAAACAAGACAAAAGCTCCAAGCACCAACCAAGTTGTTTCCTTCCTGGGAACTAAACAAAAACCATCTTCAGTTGGAAATTCATTAGAAGAATAACTGCATGTGACTCCGGTGACCTCTTGTCACAGAATTTAGTACGGCCTTGAGCTTCCACAGTTACAGACAGAGATCATGATCAAGATGGGCCACTGGATGGATAATAATGAATTTAAGAACCCAGCTAAAGCATACACACTGACAGAGAATCTATCTTTTTTCTTAACCATTAATAACCAGAGCAATTTTGGCTGCCTCGTCACATCTTGGTCTAAGGCTTCCCATCCTTCAATGTCTAACCCAAGGCCCGGAACTTCCAACACACTCAGCACATGCTCCAGCAGACTCACACAGTCCATCAGTCCTTCCTCATGGCACTTACATTCTAGATATATATTAACATGCTTTTATCAACCCTAATAAACACTAAGTGCTTACAATCCTCATAAATGTCCTTAAACTTTACTTTTATGAAAGTTCATTTAACTCACATTTCTTAAGCATTTAGCACCTCTTCTAACAAAAACAGGAGATGTTGTTGAATTCTTACCTTGTGCCTGGGCTTATGCACATTACTTACCCCTCCTCATTTACCCTATGCTTACCCGTTAGTAAGGTGACCACGTAACTTATCGTCCAAATCAGAACATCTCTGAGAGTGAAAGTGGACACTATCAATACTACTGAGACATAGGCACCACCTGGCTATCCTAGACAAACCAGAGAGTATGGTCACTCGACCTGTGAAGCAGGTGCTGTTGCTACAGCCGTTTTTACAGAGAGGGAAATAGAGACTAATCTTAAGGACAGGAATCGTTAACATAAAAAAAAGTTATCCTAAAAATGCCAAGGAACTCGCTACATATGCCCACAGCATCTTCTCCTAACAGGGGAAGAGACCTCCACCTCCTGAAGTCCTCTGCGAAGTGGCAGCTGTGCTACTTGTTGATGGCCTGAGTAACTAAGGAATGCTGACAGTGGCTATGGCAGGGAAAGTTCTGCTATTGGGGGTCATGGGAGGCCAACACATACTTCTTCAAGGTCAGTGACCCTGTCCTGAGCCTCATGCTTACCCACCTCATCATGAAAGGTTCCCACACAAGTTTCTGAAGAAGACCTGGCTCCACCCCTTGACACCAGCTTTCCCTTTGAACTACAGGGGACTTTCCTGCCATGATGTGAGGCCACACACAGCAATTACTGCCATAGAAGTCAACCCTGCAGGGCTAAAAAATGCAAATGCAATACAAATAAAACCTAAGAGAGAGTGGGACGTCTCAGTGGAAAAGGACAGTACACAGTCATCCACTGGTGACGAACCATCTCTCTGCACAGTCTGGAAATGCCTGTGAACATCTGTGACACTCAGCCCACTGTCTGAAGCACACTGTTTTCAATAGTAGTGCCCTCATTAACACACGGTCTAAAAACAAGCAAGTCAGAAAACCAAATACTGCCTGTGACCACTCCAGGGGAGGAGTTGTGTAGGTCTATATCCCATGATCTCCACCAGCAGAGTAAGGTGCCATCACTGTGTGCCAGAAACCATGCTGGGTACCTGGAATTAGCCACATGTACACACTACATGGCCTCACGTACACACTGCATTACTGTTTACAAAGCACTGTCACGGAAACTTCTCTGGTTCTAACAAATGCGTTGTGATATATCAATGATCTCTACTTGAAGGTAATTGAGACTCAGAGATGTTTAAGAACTTGTTTAAGATCACAGGGCTCGTGGGTAGCTGAAACACTGGTCTTTGTATTCCCTACAACAAAAACCACTGGTGATAGTACAGCCAAAATGATAGCATGGTGAAGCCCAGACCCTCGGGGTCCACAGCCTCAAACCTGATCCTTGGTCTTGACTCAAACATTAGTCCTAGTGAAATATTGATAACAGTTTCTTGCCTATGTATGGACTTGCTAAGGACATTCACATACTTATGCTCACTTGCAGAAGTTAAGGAGCAGAACAGGAGCTCTGGAGACAGGAGTCTGATTCTCACTCTGTCTCTTAAAACCCTGTACCCCAGCAGGAAGGCTTCCTCACCCTGAACTCTTGACCACTCTCTGTGAGACAAGACTGATCCCTTGCCAAATCCCTTGAATTGCAATTGGGAACTAAGTAATAAAAACGACTGTAAAAAGCATTCACCACATAAAAAGTTCTGTGAAGGCTATGAAATACTAATGGGTTCTGTGAGATGGGTTGTGACGAGCAGGTCTAAGAGGGAAGGAAAAGACAGGAGGATCTACTTGTAATAGAAAATTGTCAGCCTAAAAACCTTTAGGCAAGCAAAAATTAGTAACTATAAAAGGAGAATGATGGGGAGCAGGGGCAGGGAGCTTGCTGGTGCTGTCACAAGCAAGGAACCTCAGAGTTAGCAAGGAACCAATAGCCTGGTTCTTGCAAGCAAACAAGAGACAGGCATCAATAGCAGTAACATAAGTCAGTCCCCAAACCACACACACTCAAACTGAACAGCCTTAATCACATAGTCTTCAATGTCAAAGCACAAGGTTCAAGCCTGAGATACGATGATCTCCAAGTTATATACCCTCCCAGAATCCTTCAAGGCAAAGCCCCTGGGGGTTGGGGTGGAGGATGGAGGGAGAAACGTGTGTGGGACAGGAGAAACTGAAAAAGAAAAATGTCTTGGAAAGGGCTGGCCGGGGAGCATGGGAGTGGCCCAACTCCAGTTCCGCTGAGGAGGATGTGACTAAGCAAGTCTGTCCCTGTCTCAGGGCCTCAGTTTCCTCATGTGTACAATGAGGGATCAGAGCACTGTGACCACCAAGGCCCCAGCCCGTGCTTGTAAGGCAGGAACTGGCTGTCAGCTTGCTGCTTCCACTGACTACAAGCTTTGATGACCATAACATAGGTTTTTTCCAGCCAAGACTGATAAGTTGGAAAATAATTAGAAGGACAACAGTAGGAACTAAGTTACCTGATATTATTCTAACGACAAACTGCATCTGGAATCCGTTTTCCCCTTTCTATTCTGCTGACATGGTATAGATTAGGTTCGGGGAGAACCACTAAAGATGGCACCATCCAGAGATACTCAAAATGGCAGTTCCCACCCTACGGGACATCTCTGTAAAATAAAAAGACAAAGGAACACATAACCACAACAGAGCACCATGCCATTGGTCCCCTCTGAAACCCTACTTTGCATACTAAGGTAACCAATAACCGCAAACCTAAAATTCACCTAATTAACATAAGGCCTCAACAACTCCCATTGGATATTTCATTTAACTCCTCATTAACATAAGCTATGGCTAATCAGAACAACACAACTCACCATAAGAAGAAATATAAGCCCAACCTGGGGGGGGGGGGGTGCGAGGGGAGGCTAGACCTCATGCATAGGCCTCCCCCATGCTGCCTGTACAGGGTCCCATGCTGCTGCCTGCGCAAATAAAGCCTTCCATGCCTGATTTCTCATCTCGTGCCAGTCTTTGCTAATCGCCAACCTTTCAGTATAGGCCAGTATCTTCTGCCCTAGAACACTTCAGCAGCCTCCTAAGCTGGGTCCCTGCCTCTGGTCTTGACCTGCTATCACTCTGCCACCAGAGCTCTCTGAAACACAGATCCAATGAAGCTCTCCTCAGAGAGTAATAAAAGACCCTTGTCCCCTCCCAACCCATGCCATCACCCTTAGCTCAGCCTACCAGACCTTTACAGTATAACAACTCTCCCTAGCCAGCCCTGTGTCTCACAGTCATCTCCAAACACACCTTTATACTCTCCAAACACTCTTAGGCCTCAGACCTATGCATTACTGATCAAGGTCCCTCTGCCTGGAAAGCTCGTCGTTCACCCCGTCCACCACATGAACTCCTACTCACTCTTCAAAACCCAACACAAATGTTTTATTTTCCATAAGCATTCACCAATTCTTCCAGGTGGTTGGTCAGTACTTTCTTAGTGTTCCCATTAACACTTTGCTCATCACTTTATCAGGGCCTTAGTTTTATTTCAGTCCCTTTCTTATGCTAGAATGAAGATCCTTGAAGGCAGAGCCTGACTTAGTTTTCTTTGTAAGCCGGTATCCAGCATTTCCATCTGGCATGTGGTAATCACTCAAAACACATGTACTGAACTTGAGATAAGAGATTGAGTTGTATGTAATCACACATATATGTGGGGTAAAAGGGGCAAGGAGTCTGCAGATTGCTTCATGGCACTAGGTAGATATTGATCTTGATCTTAAAAAATCAAAGGTTTACAACAGGTAGAGATAGAGTGGCTGGGGACTCCAGGAAGAGAAAACAGCATAAGCAAATACATGGGTTCAGAAACAGAAATGTTCAAGGACAATACAACCACCTGGCTGTGCAAGGGAAAAGTGAAAGAGCAGCTGCAGGTGCACTTACGCCTAGCACAGCTAATCTTGCATCCCTCACCTCTTCACTCAGTACTCCAATTTTCAACCTGTTGGTGAGACTGCCTGATGCCACCTGTGGCAGCTATAGCACAGATGATCCTCAATCCAGTCCTGGGACTCTAGAGGCCCAAGGTTCTGGGACAGTAAAAACAGTCATCCTCCCCCATGACTGCTATCCTCTGGTTGCAGTTAACTATGTCACTCCCTCTCTTCATCTAGTAAATATTCCCAGAGCACTCCCACGTGCCAGGCACTCTTCTGAGCACTGGGAATATGGCCATTAACAAAGTAGACATCATTGCAATCCTCAAGAAGCTTAAACTGGAGGGAAGGAGACAAGCAAATATGTAAGGTGAAGTGGTGATCTGTGTTTGTATCGTGTCAATAAATAGTGTTCATGTTTGTTCACTTAACAAACAGCTACTAAACATCTTCAGGGCACCAAAGATGAGAGGGATTCAAAGATGAGAAAGACAAGATGTTATTCGCTTGGTCAGGTGCAATTGCTAAGGTCTGTCTCCTCTCACCAGAGAATAAGCAGCTCTTTCATGCCTTTATCTGTGAGTTATCAAAATGCAAATGACCCACCTGAGGCAGGTAGGGGACAGGAAGGACTGTGGTTGATCCTTCTGAGTCCTGAGCCAGAAAGCTTTCCTGGGGGAAGGATCAGCATGATCCAGGGAAGGAAAGGATCCAACAGGAGCAATTTGGTTAAACTCCAGAGAACACCTAGCATTGTCCCATGTGCCATAAGATCAAGGCAATGACTGAGACCCAGAGTCTCCATCACTTCCCCACCTTGTCACTTTACTGCCCGAACTGCCTCTCTACAAGGGTGCATCAAATCGTTACCACTGGGGTAGTGGCACTGTTGAGAGTGGCAGATGATATGCTAGAGAGGCTCGGGCCTCTCTAGTTAGACTGGCGAGAAAAGACACCCAACAACAGAAGGAACAGTCGCATCTTCAGAGAGGACATGGGATTGAGTAACCTGCTCGCTCATGTAAATCCTCAACTGTTATCTCATAAGGGCCCAATGAGTATGAGCTGAATTAAATTCCAGGAAAGAATGCTGAAAAAGGCCGATTCAAACTTTTTGTGCTTGTGGACACAGAAAAGAGTGGTGAAGAGGCTATAGATAAGGCAGAAATTTGAAACTAAGCTATGTCACTTAGTAGTTGTGTAATTTTATTTCACCAAACTCATTTTCCCATCTGCAAAACGAGACTAATAATCATAAAGCCTACTTTAATTACATATGCACATGGTAAGCACCCAAAAATGTCTCAAAATTATATTATTATTATTAATAAAGAATAATAGGAAAATAAACATTTTCTAGCTTCAACTCTGTGGTTTACCTGCTTCCAAGCATTAATCCCATTAACCCCCCAGCTGCCCAGCCACCCACCAATCTCATTTCTGTGACCTACATTAGGAATGTACCGCATTTCCTCGAAGCCTCTGTCCTCTGTCCGAGGCAGCCTATAGCCGACACCCACAACACACTTCCTTCCTCCCTTCCCCTCCCTCACATTTTCTCCGCCACACATGCACCTTCAAGCAATGGATTTCCACCCAGATACTAGCTTCCTTCATGCAGCAGCACCACTTTATCTCCCCCTTCCTCACCTCTCGAAAGTTTCTGCTAGCAAGTTTCTTCTAGTAAGGAGCAGCCTTCCAAAGCCATATTCCAGGAAATGTCCCCACCCACCACTGCACATACTCAGCTCTGACCTAATGACTGCCCGCCCTGGGTCAAAGTCTCAGGTTCACCGAGCCAATTACTAAGTGTTACTATGCCTCCTGCATTATCATCCAAATATCTAATCCCACAGAGATGGTTCCAGAGCCCTTGCCCAGCCTTGTTCTCCTGTGAATCTCTAGAGAACCACTTAATGGTTCCTATAGCCTACAAGATCAATTTTAATCTTACTTAGCAAAAACTAGAAGTCCTCCCCTTCCTCATTTCTCACAGCCCTCTTCATGCTGGCCATTCAAAACACGGCCTTCTTTCCTGTACCTGCACATGCCACACTACCTTTGCCCAATAGGTCCTTCTCTCACCTGTTCTTCTTCCACTTGGGCAAGCTCCTAAAGATTCAGTTCAGACATCACTTCTTCTATGATGGCTTCCCTGAGGTTGACCCTCCTCAGTGCAGAGCAGCCAAAACATGTCTCTGAAATAGCACCTAATACATTGACACCCATCTGCCCCCCACCCCCACTCCACCCCCACCCACCCACCCCCCACACACACAGAGCCCTGAATGCTCCTCAAGGACAGGGACCATGTCTTCCTCCTCTTTGTACTTCCAGGGCCTAGCTGGTTTCTGGTTCACAGTATGCAGGTTCCAGAACGTGTGAGCTTCATGCTTCATTCTCCTTTCTGTGTAAAAATAGCTGTAAGCTCTCAGTCTCTGGTTTTACCACGTTACTTGCCATTTTCTATCTCACTGTCCTTTTTCTATTTAATGCAGCAAATCTCTGCGCTAAAGGTGTTTCCCAGTCCTCACGAATTATATTATGTCCTTGGCCAAAACCCCATCATGATTCCAGTATCTTATGCCAAAGTTCTAAAATTAAATCCAATCCGACTTTTCCCCTATCCCAATTAACCCATGCTAGTTCCATAGCAGGGGAAGTCACGTTATCACCAAGAATCAAAAGTTCTGGGTTGTAATTTTGAGCACATCTCTAATTAGCTGGATGGCCTTGAGTAAGGGTTAAAATGGAGATGGCAGTGTCACCAGGCCTAATTGTCAGGGGATCTTTGAGATTCAAATGTAATAATTGATGGGAAAATGTTTTATAAAGTGCAAAGCACTATATATTTATAAAAGATATGATTAACAAATTTTACCAAATTTAAACCACTGACTATAAGATGCGCCATTATCAACGTAGAATGAAAAAAACTGTTCAGTTATTACAGGACAACTGTTAGTATAAGGCAACTGGATTTCAGTAATATGAAAATGTGGAAAAGTATATTTTAAAATTGATTTAATACAACTTATTTGTCTCAATAAAATAAAGGAAACTGCTATAAAATTTTCATATTTGCCAATGGCACATAATAGTTACTCAATAACATAGGTCAAGTACATGAACACCCACTTATAATATTCTCATGCCAAATTATGGCCTCTCTCAGTGGAATTGGACAGCAGGAAGCCTCCCAATGCCAATACCTCTCCTCTAAATCATGTCCCAGCCTGCTCAAAATGCTCAAACGATGACTTCAAGTCACATCCAAATTCCCTAGCCTGGCATTTTTAAAGCCCTTCATAATCAAGTCTCCTCTCCCACCCACCACGACCTGGAACTATCTTCTCCCCCACTCCCCCAAAGGGATCACCTCTCCACCAAAATGTGTCACTCCGAGAAGGGTCCTACTCACTCCCAGGCATAGTGATGAGCTCAGCTGCTCAGTTTCTCCTCTCTCTGCATATCCCCAAAGCCAACTCTAGGCCCATGCTGCTTACAGGAGCCTGACCCTGGGGGACTGCCTGACTCAAAGGCCCCAGACTTGTCCGTTGTACCCCTACCATTCAAACAGCTAATCCCACCTAGAGTTTACATCCTAGACTGTAAAGGCTTGGGTGTTGGCATTGAGGGCCGCCTTGAAAAAATTAAATGCAAGATACACCTTCTTTGTTCCCTTTAACTGCCCCCTGGTGCTGGCAGGAATCCTGCAGGGAGAGAACCCTCATGGGTGCTCTGGTCACCCACTGACCATTGTTTACTGTAGATTCTAGAGATAGCACCCACCTTCATGGACCTCTATTTGATTCCCTGCCTGTAGTGGGTAAGGGACAGTGAGGATGGATGAGTTAGCTGCTTTCTAAAGATGCTTCCATCCACATTTTCCCTCCCTTCACTTAGAGGCTTTCTTAAAATGTACACGTGCAAGCACAGGTAAGCCATTAAGTCACTAACACCTTAGTAGAAAGTTTTTATTGGGGAGGCAAAAAATTCAGAAAAGAGGGAAGAGGTCGAATGAGAAATGGGATTGGAAACAAAGTTAAGAGGGTCTAGGTTTAGGAAAAGTAACTCAGAGATGACCCTGAATTTTTGCGGATCGTTTTGTGTTGAGTTCGGGGAAGTAGAGGATCCCTTCGAAAGAAACCGGAGAGATTTTTCAGTCCCCCAGTACCCCAGGGTCCCACAGACACTGCCCTGCCCAAGTACCCAGGCATAATTCCATTGATTAGTTCATCTCATGTCACACCTTCCCCCCAAACCTCATGCCCCCAACACAGTAACATTTACAGTGTCATTTCCACTCCCCACACTTCACTTAGTCTTCTCTAGCCTGCAGTTCCCTCGCAGAGATGGCCTTCCTCCATGTTGCAGGCTGTCTCTGGAAAACTCCTCAACCTTTAAAATCCCTGATCAAGCGCAAACCCCTTCAAAGGACCATCTCTGGTCTCTCCGCAGGGTCCAGAAAATCAAACTCCTTTCCCTGAACCGCCTTCAAACTTTATCCATGCCTTTTCCCCAGCACTAAGCACGTTCTACGTTGGGTGAGGTTTGGCTCCCGGTTCAACTGAGCGCACGCTCCCTGAGGGCAGGTCTAGGTCTACACATCCTGCACAGCTACTGACACACAGTGGGTACTGTGTGCGACAAATGATTCCAGAAGGGATATTAGGATCTGGCGCCATCTATCCTAACGACTGCTCGGCCTCTAGTGAATGACGTCCGGAGACAGGCTCCTTCTCTGTGGGCCTCAGTTGCCCCGACTGTAAAATGGGAGGACTTTGGATGACTGGGTCTTTAGGCCCTTTCCACCGTGAGAACTGTGATTCCGCGAAAGCTCTAAGCGGCTGGGCGTGGCCCCGCCCCCTAGGCACCCAGAAATGCCCGGGCAGGGGGTGCGCAGAGTAGGGCTCGGACCCCGCCCAGCCCCAGGGAGACGCTTCCCGAAAATCTCTGGCCCCCTCCCCCACGGCGTGCACCCCGTGATTGGGCCGCGGCAGGCACTTCCGTACCGCGGGCCCAGCGGCCGGGCAGGGCGCGCGCCCGGTGCTCTGCACCCCGCGCTCCTGCCACCCCGGAAGCGCTCGCGCTCGGGGAGGGCTGGGGGTTCCCGAGGCGCCCACGGGTGGAGGGTGGGGGGAAGGAAGGAGCATTTGCAACAATACCTCGGGGAGGAGGCAGCCGGGGCAGCGGCGGCGGCGGCTGGAGGCGGAGGCAGAGACGGAGGAGGAGGTGCCCGGGCACTCCCCCTCCCATTGTCCCCGGTCCCGGACAGGCCCGGCCCCGCGCCCCGCACCGGCCCGGTCGAGCGCGCCGCCCGCACCCCGCGCCCCACTTCCCGGGCGGTGCAGCTAGCCCTTACCTTGCAGCGCCCGGCTCTCCCCCGCTCGCTAAAGCTACTTATCCCGGGAAAGCTCGTGCGGGGCCCGGGAGCGAACCTACAGACAAAAAGTGAAACTTCGGCAGGGCTGGAGCGGCTGCTGGTTGGTGCCTTTCCCCCTCCTTCCTCCCCACCGTCCCACCCCCTCCCCTCGGTCTCCCGTGCGGTGCCCTGAGAGCTGGAGGCTGACGTCAGGGGCCTGAATTCCTGACTTTGCCTGCACGCATTTGTCCATGTAAGGTATGGGAAGGCGTGTGCCCGCGGGGCCGCCGCGCTGCGCTAGCCTGGCGCGGGAGGGGGCGCCCGCAGTGGGCAGTGGCTTTGCCAGAAGGTGGGCGCACGGAGGGCACTGCATTTCCTGGGAGGAAGAGGAGGAGACGCGGGAATGCGGGGAGCTTGCAAGAGAGGAAGGGGAAGAGGGAGGTATGGAGGCTTTGACTGCACTGGAGGAAGAGGAAGGAGACGTAGGAGGAAGCAGCCGAGTCGAAGGGCTGCTGGAGAAATGGGGGAACCTGTGTCTACTATTAAGCCGCCAAATTGGTGCCTCGAGCCACAGTGAAAGAGATCCTGCCCTGGAATCCCCTTCCAAGATGTTCCTCGTGAGCCCCGCCCTGGATTCCCAGCAAGACTCAAAACTTACAGGATATCAGAGCTGGCTGGCAAAGACCAACTTCCAGCCTGTCCATTTCACACATGAGAAAACTGAAGCACTTTAAGGGAAATGACTTGTACAGCGTCATACACACGACAGATGCCAGGAGCTGTTCCCCGGGCGCTCTGCCTCCCGGCTTCCTGCCTCCAGGCAGGGCCCTGACTCCCTCCTTCCCCCGGAGCCTTGAACCAGATTAGACGTCAGCAGGGAACGCGGACCACCCAGTGAAGTGATTTCTACCTTCCCTTGGCCCCAGAGCCATTCCTGGAAGGTTCTGGTTGACAGTGAACCCTGAATAGCAATGACAATCAGTTGCTTCAGGGCAACTTCCTCTGTCCCTTGCTCAAATAACGTTTACTTCACAGCCCTGCCAGGAAGCCCAGAAAGCTTGCTCTGTACTTATAGCTTCAAAAAAGTCTGTGACCTGGGTGAGCTGGTTTGAACAAAAACAAGCCTGTTCTTGGAAGGTTTGAGTCGGATTTTTTTCCTCTGACATTTCTAAGTGTGAGCATGAATAAGAGCTACCATTTACCGTGTTAAGGGTTGTAAGGTGTGGCAGCGTTGCCTGGAAGGCACTCTAAGACTTGAGACTTGGTTTCCTTGTATCTCTATCCTATTAATATTTGAAATAATCCCTCACCTCAGCACAATATAAAAGCACTTCCTTGCCCGTTTATTACACCTTCAGGTGAGTTGAATTGTATTCCCCTCTTACATTTGAGGCAAAAAATTTAGGTAAAGTGACTTCCCCAACACACAACAACTGACTGAGCAAGCACCTGAACTCACCTCCAGGTCACCTGACTAATCCCATGCTCTTTCCACCCAGCTACCTGGCCCTGACCTCGCAATAGGACCTAAATCCCATTCACCAATGCTGAAAGTACACCATGAGTAAGCTGTTCATGAAAACTCCAAAATGTTGTTCTGCAATTGAATTTTGGTGGGATTCTTTTGACCAAGGATTGAGGAAATAAATGTAAAAAACACGTATTATTGGACTTATCAGTTATTGAGCACCTTCTTTGTGCAGGGTCTTTCAATTCAGACATTTCTGAGCTCCAATTACTTAACCTCCCTGTTCCTCTCACTTTCTCATCTACACATACGAAAATATGAATGTAGTAGCAGAGAGATAGGTCAACAGTACCCACCCATTCCAACAATAATGAAACATTTTTTTTCTTTGCAACTAACATGGATTGAAGTGAGAAATATGAGCTCTTAAAGAGATGTTGTTCCAGGATTTTAAAAAGATCAGATCCTATTATGAAACAATTCACTCACTCTATCTTAAACATTTCAGCAAACCCTAGTTCTGAGTACTACCATTTAGTATGAAAAAAAAAAAAAAAAAAAAAAAAGCCAGTATCACACAAAGTAAGAATGAATTCACCCAATCCTCTTCAGATATAACGGGACTTGTCCAGCATTTTTTTTTTCCAGTAACCCACTTATAAAGAATAATAGGGTTCTAATGAGGATTAATAAGATTTAATAAGGTATAATTAGAGTAATTCATTTCCTACATCATACACATTATAAGAGTGCTGGGTTGGATACAGAAATGCTACTAATTATGTTGAAACTGTTGTATGGATGTGCTGGGAAAGATCATTGTGTTTCTTCTCCTGAAATATTTATGAATCGCTCAGGTGGGCATGGTGTTAGCATGAGCATTATAGAAAGTTAATCACAAAAGATAAATTTGACTCAGGAGGTACTCACCAGGAGCACAAGTGGCAAAGTCATAAATTAGATGCTTGGTAAGCCACACACAGTGTTGTCATCAGTGCTAACCCAAACCAAAATCTGTATTCTTATTTGCTGCTCTGGTATCTTTTGTACTCTCACTTTTCTCAACATCCTGTTAAAACTTTCTGTGTGCAGGAGATTGGGCCAGAAGGGAAGATTGTGTAAATCTGCAGACCCAGTGCTAGAGAAATACAGGTTTACCAGTTCAGAGACTAAAAGAAGCGCAGGATTTCAGGTGGTGTGGGGGCCAACAGCAGCATTCTCTTTGATCCAGTGATGGCACAAAAGACTTGTAGCAGGCGGGCTGTGGTCCCACCGTTTGCTTGCATCCGTTACAGTCTTGTACCCGAAGGCCTTTAAAGTGTAGCTCCTGCCAGTCCTTTTTTTTTTTGGAGTGTTTATGATATGCCAGGCAATATTCTAAGGATTCTTCCTATGCAGCTTACTTAACCCTCACAGAGCCCTTCTGAGGTTGGCATTGTTATTTCTCTATTTTTTCCATGAGGAGACTAAAGCCTGGAGAGGTTAAGCAGCTTACTCTTACCTAGAGCTAGTACTTGGGTAAGCTGAGGTTCCACCCTGACCCAGTCAGCCTGGCACCTCTCTCGCCAAATACTGAGTGATCACCTGGTCTCAGTTTGAACACTCCAGTGTGGGCAACTCACAATTTCCTGCAGCTGACCAAGAGGAAGGAAAAGCTATGAAGAAGCTACTGGAAAAATAATGACAAGAGGGCCATGGAAGATGGAAGGTGAATACCAATCTGATGTTGCCCCTCCCCAGGTTAAAACCCGTCAGGCCAAATTTCTTAGTATGGTTTGCAGATCTCCTCATGATTTGTCACCTACTTGTCCCTTCAGCCCCATTTCTGCCATGCCTTCACACACCCCACCTTCCAGCCAGTGGAAGTTCTAGTAGTTTCCCAAGCACATCTTACTTCTCCATGAGTATCTACCTTTGCATGGGTTCTTCTTGCTCTTGGGAGCACTGTTCCTTCTCCACCAACCTGGCACCCCTTTACTCAACCCTTCAGACTCCTCTTAAGTATCACCTCCTCTGAGAAGCCCTCCCTTGTCTACTGCCACCTCCAGCCTACTCAGTGTCCCCACAGAGTGCTCCTGTCAATTCGTGCTTACCCTTGCCTTGCCCTAAAATTGCTGTGCAACCTCTTGGCATGTCACTTCCTCTTTGGTATCAGTTCCTTTACTCATACCATTAGATTCTTGGATTTGATGTTCTCCAGTACTCTCCCAGCCTCTTCTTTTTATGTTGTATCCTACCCACTGACCAAATTCATTTTCCCAAAGCGTGGTATGCCACATTATATGCCGAAACTTGCAAAGGTTTCATAATATCAACCAAATTAAGGTAAATCCTTTACTTGTCCCTTCCTCATTCCATGATCAGGTCCTAATGGACTTTTCCACCTATAGGCTGCACCTCCAACACCCCCTTCTCCATCATCCCCCCCCCCCCCACACACACACACAAACACACTCACCTTCCTTCATTTCCTGCCTCTGGGTTTTTCTCATTTAGTTTCCTCCTCTTAAAACTGAAAGACTCTCCCAGGCCCATCTCCACAAATGCAGATGCTACCTTTCCTGCCGGCCCCTTCTCAAGGAATCTCCTCCTTGTTGCCATTCCTTCCAATCCCCCTCCATTGATATGAAAAAGAATTTCTCTGTCTTTTAAGGAAGGTAAACATTTGATTATCCCATTGCATTGTGATTTTTCATAAGCATGTTCAATCTCTTTCTCTCAAACATAAAATCCTTTACAATAGTCTTCATGTCTCATTCATTTCTCTTCCCAAGCAGCCAAGGCAATACCTGGGGCACTTACAACCAAATGTTATCTAGTACGTGAGTGAGTGAATCCTTCATCTTGGCCAGAAAAGCAGCACAATTGATGCCTTCTCTCTCAGATTAAGGTATGTTATCTTAGACCATGACTCTGGGCAGATGCCAGGAGGAGCACGAAGAAGAAGGGAGAGGACTAAAATTTGTCATTTGTTACATTGTGTTTATATGCACTGTTCTAGGCCTTCCAACATTTAGCATACATGAATTATATAAATTACCCGAGGATATAGTTCTGCTATAAGAATAGACACGAAATTAAAGCAATGGTTATTTTGCAACTTTATATCAAACAAATTCTTTAAAAATATCTAAGGCCATCTTTTTTTCTGGGAAGAATAAAGTTCAAGTGGCAGTTTTAATATGCGGTGTATCCTGTTCTGTAGCTGAATATAGTTCTCCTCCCAAGACTATAGTACCAGTGTGTGATGCAAACAAGGCCCCTGGGTGACAGTGACTCTGGCCACATCAGCCTTTTGAAAAGAGATGAAAACTTGATGTGGTAAACAGTAGCAGTAGGCTTGTAGCAAATACAGCATTGAAGATAATACAGCAGTTTACGAAAGGTTTGTTTACTCTGTTCTCCACACCTCGTTACACAATGGGAAAAAATGATCTCAATGTAAAAAAAGAATACATTGTCACACTTCCCAAATGAGTCTTTTCTCCCCTTCTTCCCCTCACCCCCCAAGGGAAAAAATGGTGTCACAACCTACTTTCTTCAGAGGCATAGAGGTGAGTGGCTATAGAGTTATCACGTTTTGTTTTTTGCCAGATCACAGGATCAGATTATCTAAATGTCTTTTGGTTTATCCCAACTCAGCCTCCTGCACCAGTCTGCTGGCTTTTGACCCAGGCAAGCCCAGGATCTAGGAGAGCTATGACCATGCCTGGAAGCCTATGAATCTTCAGAAGTCAGGCAGTGCAGTCTAACAGTGGGAGCCAGTCGGTGGCAGTGGAGATGCTGGTAGGCAGACCTTTAATCCCTCTTGGGTTCACTATCAATGAAAAGTTTCAAAGAAGCTCAAACACAGAAGCAGACAGTTTCTGCCACCTTTTTTTTCCCTCCCACTCTAACAACATGTATCTGCTTTGCACCTACTAGCCTTTTTAACCCTGGGAATACAGTATCAAGAAGAATAGACTCAGTTCCTACCCTACACAGGAACACAAAGATAATACATAATACCAACTCCAGGGGGAAGGGTCTGTAGAGACAACTTGACTGAGACCTCCCACCGGCTTACCAGATGGACTGGATCCACTGCATCAGCTGCGATCCTCCTTTAATGTTGATGGAGCAGGCAACCATGGCCCTGGAGACACACCCCAGGACCTACTGGGAGAACACAAACATGGGGTGCATATTTCTGTCTTCACACAGCAGCAGAAGGAGGTAAAGGATGATATCTAGGGGTTTGGTGTCTGTGGCCGAAGCTTCACTTGGTGGCCTCAGTGGCTCCTTTAGGAAGTTGCATAAGACTGTTGCTGCTGAAGAACATCGACTAGTTTGTGGTGATTTGAGCACCTGGGAATAGGCTTTAGGATGCACCTTGCCTCATTTATGGCTGCAGTCCAGTCTCACCCACTCCTTGGGCATCATGGCAGACAGAAGGGCAATTTTAGATGAATGGAAAGAATTCCACAATATATGTATCTGTATCTATATATCTATGTATAGTTTCTTTCTCTTTTTCTCTCTCCATATATACACATAAATATATAATTCTCTCTATATATATATACATATATATTCTATATATATATTCTATATATACACACATAAATATATATTCTCTCTCTCTATATATATATATATATATCTTTTATATACATATAGGAGGGTATTTCAAAAAGTTCATGGGAAAATAGAATTGACAGATAATATGAATATTTCCAGGAACTTTTTGAAGTACGCTTGTATATACAGTTTACTTGATGTATAATTTATATACTATAAAATTCTTTCATCTTAAGCATACAAGTGTTTTTTAGTAAACTTAGTAAATTTATGGAATTGTATAACCATCACTGCATTTTAATGCAAGAGCAGATCCATCGAAGAAATCTTGCCCCCATTTACAGTCATTCTGCATTCCCACCTGCAGACCAAGAACAACTACTAATCTACTCTCTGTCTCTATAAATTTGCCTTTTTTGAACATTTCATATAAATGGATCATATAATGTGTGAACTTTTGCATCCAGTTTCTTTCACTTAGCTTAATGTTTTCAAGGTTCATCAATGTTTAACATAATGTACTAATACTTTTTTTCCTTTTTATGGCCGAATAATATTCCATTGTATGGATATACCACATTCTATTTACCCATTCATCATTTGATGAACATTTGGATTATTTCCACTTTAGAGCTATTGTGAATGATGCTGCTATGAACATTCGTGAACAAGTTTCTATGTGGACATATATTTTCATTTCTCTTGGTTATGTAATATTTTTAAGTGAGGGGGAGAGTACAGATGTATAAAAAAGGATTTGAAAGGGTGTGCTCTAAGGTTTTAAAAGTAGTTGTCTTTAAGTGGTAGGATTGTTTTTTCTCTTTGCTTATCTACATTTTCTAATTTACATGTTTATTGTACATACAATACATGTTTATTATAAATAATAAACATAAATATTAAGGGTTTTTAAAACAAAAAACAAGCAAATATTTGGGAAGATACAGTACCTCCTTTTACACTTGAATCTTCTCAGCAATCATGCTAGATGGCTTGTGATGGGATATTATTTAATGAGATCTTTACCTATATTCCTAACCCTGGGCTCTTCATTCACCCAGTTAGCTGAGACAGTCTGTATTAGTGCATTCCTAGAGAAGGATTGAGGTAAACCTCAAACTGAATGAGACTAGGTTTCTTCTACTTTGCAAAATCAATTTAATTTTAATTGCAAGCTCCCAATTACAGATAATTTTCAAATTTTTATTTCTTGCTTTTGAGTTTGTATACTAAAATTAGTGTCCTTACAAGTTATCTAGCCTTTATCTGAGAATCACCAAACTCATCATGGCCCAAAATTGAAGCCACCTCATCCTGCCTTCTCCACACCTCCCTGTTTCCATTCATGGTACACCAACCTCCACAGTCATAACCTGGGGTCGTTCTTGACTTTTCTCTCTCTAGTTATCAAGTCTGGCTGATTCTGCCCTAAAAACTTCTCTCTCATGTATCTTTGAGGTTATGTTCTCATTATAGTGAAGTCCCATTCTTTATGCATTTAACATTTATGAATTCAATGTGCTAACAGAGAGAAGAAAGAGGTAACAATTTAAATGTCACCAGTGATCCTCTCCACCAAGGTTCTTCTGAGTCGAGATGCAAGACCTAAAACTACTGGCCCACGCTGATGCTCACAATCCTTACCTGCCTTTCATAGTGTGCTCTCTCATCTCACTGATTCTGTTGTTCAAAGATACCCTTATTTTATTCAGCATGGCCCCCATTAGAAGCCAGCTACTTCATCTAGTGCTCAACCAATAAACAGTGATTAGTCCCAAAGGTGGAGGAGGAAGTGGTTATGTTGGATTCCAAAATAACACCATCCTAAGTATTTTTCAAGGAAAATTTCAAGCAAAAATTCTGACTACATGCTTTCATTTTGTCAGTATCAGTATGTTAGATGGGACTCTACTGTATATTCACCAAGAAAATTCAAATGTGGTTTGAGTATACATATTAACACAATGTTAAAATATACAAGCTTGAATAAAAATAGGTATGTGTAGAGAACAGTAGGGCAGTAATTCATCTTTGCATCCCTAAAATAATTTATAAACCAAAAGGACTGGTATTTTTCATCTTCTGTTTGAACCTTACAAAGTCCTAGTCAAGCACACAATATTACTTCATTTGTTAGGGTGATTCATGGAGCACCTTACTAACTTAGTATCTCACCTTTCATTCCTGATCCCCTCTAGTTCCATATCACCCAGGTGGCTGCAGCTTGTAACTTAAGGCACTGAGAAGGCTCTCGCTACAAGGTCTAGCTTCCTTTCAGCAGACTAGTTTATTAGAAGCTTTTTATTTGCCTGTGACACAAGGCATAATAGGCTGAGAAAGAACCAGAATCCTTCAGCATTCCTGAACAGAAATATAAGTAGCTTAAATGGTTTGGGTGGCATTTGTAAATTCCAAGTAGGACTAGTCACATTTCTTTAGGTTTCCCATGGAGGTGTAGTTGAAATGAATCACACAACCACATGGCTGAGGCTTAGGCTAGGCTAAGGCTAGGAGGCAGGAGATGGGTTCTAGCCCCAACTCTGCTGATAAAAGTGTGATCCTAGACAAGTCGTTTCCTCTCCCTGAGCCTCAGTCATTCTTTCATTTATTCATTCATTTATTTATCTATTGGATGGTGATCCTAATCTCTGTCTCATCTTCCTTTGTATCTTTATGACATGGATCCAGATAAAATAATAAATGGAAAAGTATATTGCAAACTGTAAAAACTATGCAAATGTGTGGAACTATTCGTATTGGAATTCTTGATTCCTAAGACAGTTTTTTCTATCCCCCCTCAATCTTTTCACTACAGCTCTCAAAGTTAGCCTCCATGGTTCTCTCATAGTCTATATGGCTCTTGATTTGTCAGCTCATTGGTGAGAATGAATCCAATAAACCACAAAGAGACCCAAATTCAATATACATTGAGCCTTGATTTCCCCAAGTAAAGTGTGGATAACTTTCCAAGTAAAGCATGGATAACTTTTCCAGCACCAAGCTCTTAAATTGAGGGTTTCTGAACTGAGGTCTAAATACTCTGAGTGCTTTTCTTTAAGGAAGAAAACTGGTTGCTACATTGGGTTGATGGCTGAATCTCCAATTAAATTCTTTAAAGCACATAGCTTTGACATTTTATTCCTACTTCTGATTACATTTAAAGAATTATGCTTGATCACTGTGGCAGATGTAAGAGAAACAGATTTGATTTTGTTTCCTTCTACTTTATGATGACTAATTATTACAGTTCAAAAAATTATCTAAATTGCAATATCTTCTATTGCATGTGTACCACTTAATCAAATGGCAAGCAGCATTCATTGGGGTGAAGAGATAAAGAGAATTAAGAATCCTGAGCATTTTATCTGTTCCTGTCACTAACTCATTGCTTAAAGTTTGACTCTCAGATGATAATCTTTTATACTCAGTTTGTCCTTCTCGAGAGTGGGTATAATGCTAGAAAATCTCCGTGACCCAGCACCTTCAGTCTTAAAGTCTGAAAAACAACTGTTAATCATCTGGTAATGGTGTGTTGCTAGCTAAACAGGGTGACCATCCATCCAGGTTGTTCTGGACAATTCTAATTTATGCCTATTATCTCAGACTACTTACCAATAGCATTGCTTTTCACTCTCAAAAGTGGCCCAATTCAGATGACTGAATTTTTGGTTACCTTATAGCACAGGACATCTTCAAGTAAACCTTTCTTGAGTACCTATTCATGCAGAAGCTCCTAAACACGACACTTGAAGCAGCCATGGATTCTACTCTAAAAGAACAGTCTACTAAACTATATATAAATACTTTACACAATATATAAAGTTATTATATTTTAAAGTGCTATGGGTGGTCAGAATAGGGAAGAATTACTCGTAATTATTATTTTATTCTTCACAAATACTTTTAAGTACCTATATGAAGCAGGCACTTGACTACTATAGGTACAACGGGGAATAAGACATGGCCAAGGGGTTTGGTACGGGCTAGCTGGTGTTATAAACAAATATATATCAAAATACTATAGAGAGTGATCTATGTTAATATAAGGATGAGTCAGAGTGTTATAAAGTCCATAGGAGCTGCACGCAGACCTTAAGGAGTGGGAAAGCAGAGTAGATTTGCTGAAAGAAACAATAGCTGAAATGAGGCCTGAAAGAAGAATAAGTGTTAGATGAAAAAATGTAGGGCAATGAGGAGTGCTCCAGGCAGAGGATACAGTACACGCAAAGACAGAATTGTGAGATCATGGTAGGATAAAGAAATTAAAAATAGTCATTGTGATTTGAGCATAGTATGTGGAGAGACTAAGAAAAAATGAGCTATGCAACAGAACTGGCAGAATTTGGATTAAGTTAGGGAGGAGGAGATTATTCAGCAAAAAGAGCAGAGAAAAGCATCAGGGTGTGATAGCAGGCAATCTGGCCTGGATATTGACTTTACCTAACGTTCAAAAAGGATTCTTGAGCAAAGGATGGGCTTCCCAGAGCTATGCTCAGAATGGTTGTTCTAAGCAATAAGACTGTCACTGTGCGAGTTCAGTTCCTGACTCTGGTCCCTCCTAGCCAGCCTCATCACCTGTGGGTCAACATGCACATGTATACATTATGGAACTTTTAGAAATTCACTGAATCTGATCCTCTGATTTGATAGGTGAAGAAACTCTGGACCTCTGGGCAAGTTCTGCACCTGAGAGAGTACTGAGCAGCTATCCCTTTCCCCATTAGACCTCTATTTCTACTTTCACAGAGCTAGAAAATCCCAACCAACAGATCTGTATAGGATGAAAGTCCGAAGTTACCAAGAATTGGATGAGAACTAGAGTATGGCATCCTGTTCTCCTCTGAGAATGGGCTTAACCAGGCCCCAAGTGGATAGAGGTGGGTCAAAGGTCTACCGTATCAGTAGCAGATGATCACTCATTTGAGGAAAGGTAATCAGAAAATAAGAAGACCACTGTGGAATCTACTTAAAAGACATTGATTGCATCAGCCAGGGTTCTCAGTTGTAAGAAGTAAATTGGAGTCTGGCAACATAGGCAGGAAATATATTTGTTTAAAAGATGTTGAGTAGATCCTGTAGTCTACTTTGAGACTGAAGAAGAGATTCAGAGATTATATACTAGGAATGAAGCTATTTAACTGGTCCAGTGGTGACACTCCTAATGCAACTGCTGGCTGTGGACATTTCTTGAGCCACCACCCCCTCCCCAGCACTAGGTGGTGCCTCTGAAAGTGCCACCATGTTGCCTCAGGGAACTGGCAATGGCCAGTCTGCTCTGCTCCCTTGAACCACTTGTCTAAGTCAATGCCTGGAGCACATATGTCTGAATGGCAGTGCCTATTCCATGAGCCCTGACTGCAAGTAAGAACAAAAAATTGAATTTCTGGCATTTCCAGTTTCTATATGGAAGACAAGCTTTACATCATAAAATGAGAGATTCTCCAAACATAGGAAGGTGGGCAGCGGTGGGGGGAGGTGAGAGGGAGGGAGATTCACATGCTAAGACCAAAAAAAATGACAAATGTCCATTACATTACACAACAAGAGAAAAGAGAATATTATCCTGAAGATAAAAAGAGAGAGCAACCTTATAGAAATAATTTTCTGGAGGAACCAGAAGAAAATGATGAAGAAGTTTTTGACATTCTCTAAAAGCTTAAAGGCATTACCTTTTTGAAACAAGAACATAAATAATAAAGAGAAAGTTCAACATGAAAAGACAATAGAATAACTAAAATGGAGAATGAATAAAATGGAAAAGTATTTTAGGAAATTAAAAGTGCAATAGCAGAATTAACATCCATGCTTTGGGGCAAGAACCAAAGGCAGAAATGACCCAGAAAAATCTGGTCTACAGTATATGGATAAACTGGAGAGTCTCTTCTAGATTGTAGGGAAAAACCTGCAGAGATTAAATAAAAAGAGAGAATGGTCTATTAAGACAAGAGTCTGAGATCCAACCTGAGAATTACTTAAGGCACTTAAGAAGAAAGCAAGATAATTGCAAAAACAATGGTTGAGGGCATAATTAGAGAAACTTTCTTCAGCTGCAGAGTTTACCTAAGTATGTAAGCTAAATGTCCACCGCATTTAAGGCAAAAGCAAAGACTAGCAATTCACACTTAGACACATCAAGGTGAAATGTTTGAAGCACAGGAATAAAACAACAACAACATCAACAACAACAAATCCCTAAAGCATCCAGGTGGGAAAAACAGTTTACCTAGAAAAGAATAAAAATTGCATTGGCCTCAGCTTTTTCAGCAATGAGAAAGTGCCAAAAGTAAATAAAGCATTATCTATATAGATTTGTGGGAGAAAGGTTGTGAACAAGTTGATTTGTTTTACTTGTATGAAAGCAACAAAAAGACAGATTAGGTATAAAAAAGAAAGTACTGTAAAACCTCACTTCTCAAACTGTGGTCTGTGCACCAGCAACACCAGCATCACCTAGGAGCTTGTTAGAAATACAGAATTTCCAGCCCACCCTAGACCTACTGAATCAGAAGGTGCATTGTAACCAGATTCCCTGGTAATTCCTATGCACATTACAGCCTGAGAAACACTAATATAAAACATACTCTATGGACCAAGAATGGAACCAAAATTAACAACTCAGGAATGGGGCAGTGATGGTATATATGACTGGCAAACTGCTCTGTGATCTATTCAACAGAGAGCCCCATCTTGTCAAGAGGTCTTTAAAGAACATGCTCACCAATCAAGCTCACCCACCATTGAAGGAATCTATGCCTCTGCAAGAACAGGAGACTGGTGCCATCTCACAGCAGCATCTGGAAAAAAGTTTCCCCTTCATCTCTTTCATTGTGCCTTTTTATCTTTTATGAGACTAATCCTGTAATTGGACATAAATTTCTTTTAAAGGATTATCTCTCATGTAAAGTTTAACATAGGTTTGAGAAACCCAGTTAAATATAATTAAAACAATGTTTTTTTAAAAAAATCAACATATCTATGTCTATGAAAAATACTGGAAAGAAATAGAGCAAATTATTAAGTAATAAAAATTATTTATTTTGAAATCTCTGAGTTTTTCAAATTCTCTTGAATGAACTGATTATCAAACATTATAAAGATAAACTTCTGTTTTTAAAATGTCTTTTATCGTGTTGAGAATACCTAAGCAAGAAAGCAAGTCATAACCTGCATGTGATATTTTTCCTGACCCTTCCTTTCCAGTGTTATTTCTCACTGTTCATTTTCCTGCACTTTTTTGTTATTATGAAGCTACCTCGTGTTTTCCCACCTTCATGTCTTTGCTTTCTAGGAAATCCACCTCTCCTGGCTGTGGGCACAAATCCTTCAAAGACAGCTCAGGTAACACTTTCTGCATGAAGACTTCCCTGATAGCTAGAACCATTGCTATTCTAACCCTCCTTCAATTCCCTATACGTCTCTTTAGGTCTTTAACACTTTATGTCTCATATTATATTGGTAGTAGTGGTAGTAACCATAGCAGTAGTAGGAGCAGTAATACTCGAATGCCTTTGCTCTACTGTGAGCTCTTCAAGGCCTTTGGTGTTCTGAAAATACCTTGATTATAGTAAGCATCAACAGATTAAGTGAATGATAAATAATTCATCCCTAAGGTTTGAGACAAGTCCAAAAGAGAGTGGAAACATAGTACCATTTCTTTTTTCTTTTACCCACTGTGTAGCATTGCTTGCATTTGGTTAATATAAAAAGCAAGTTTAAATGCCAGTAGCTTTGTAGGCTTGACAAATAGATATTTCAAGAAAATACTTCAGTATTTCTTTAAAAAGCCAAACAAATAAAAAAACTACCGAAAAAACATATTTCTCTTTATTTAGACCAACTTACAATCCTACCTCGGGCAACTTGCTTCCTGAGCTCCAGAGGAACTAAAATTAGAAGAAATGAGTTTGGATTAAAAGTTCTCTAAGGCCCCTTCCAATCTAGCTTTCTATAATCCTAAAATGATGATGATAAGTTTGGCTTTCAGGGACTTTAGTTGTTGTGTTTAAAATATTATAATGTCAAAGTACCGTAAGTATTAACAATGCTTAGTTATTTACAGAGTGCTCAATCTGATTCTTTCATGGTTCTCATATCAGCCAGTCTCTTATAGTGTTATTTTTTCTTTCTGGAATGACTTAATGCCAAAGGCTTCCTGTCTGATCTGTTTGCCTTCTCAAATGGAGGCACGCCTTCTGCAGCCACAGCTGTCCCCAGTTAACCTTTCTCCTGGCCACCAGTGCGCGGGCCCACATGACTCAGCAAGCCCAGCTCTGAAGGAGCCCATTGTCATCACAAATGATCAATAATTAAATTTTCTTACACACTAGTTCTAAATTAGGCAAGTACCACTTTCTTCACAAAGTATATTTCCAGCTCCATTTAAGGTGACCAACTTTTAATACATTCTGTGGAAATTTATTGATAATCTATTAGTACATACTCAAAGTCATACCTCGTAAACTGTGAATGATGCATAACATATAATCTACCATAACACCGACGATTAACATTTGTTTCCAAATGTACAGTTCATGCATGGTTTCCGTGTATATGTGGAATTCATATCAATGATTGTTGAGTTGACTTCTAAATGTGTTATACTTAAGAAATATCAAAAGAGGCCTTCTCCTGACACTTTATTGTGGTCAACACAGCCCAGAGTCCAGTAATCAACACTGCCACGTAGATATAGGTAGAGACATTCTATTTTGTCCATTCAATCACAGGTGATCACTCTGTATATTCACATATTGTCTCAACTGCCCAAGTACAAATGAAATGTTTCTCTATGAAGCCCTTCTAGATCCTCACCTCTCTAGCCAGAAATATCTTTTCCCCTCTAAATGCCCATAGCACTGTTCTAAAACTCATCTATTTTCATCTTTATTATGTTTTAAAATATTTTATTACAGTTTTTCTTCCTGTTTAAGGTTTATATCCTCTGCTCTTCCATGAACATCTACCTTAGACCAATCGAATCAGAATCTAAGGGGCATCTGTAATTATAAAAAGCTTCCTGATTCATATGTGAAGCCAGGGACACCTGTGCTAAGGGCAAGAACCACATGCATAAGTCACAGGTCTCTTGAGAGACTGTGGAATATAGTGGTTAAGAGTCCAGGCCCTGGCATGCCTGACTGCCTGGGTTCACATTCCAACTCTACCAAGTTTACTTAACCACTGTGAATATAATGTGTGAAAGGGAAATAATAGTACCTGTCTCAAGCATAGACTTACTGTGAACTTAAATGAGTCAATATGTATAAGCACTAGGAGTGCCTGGAAGTTAGTATGTGCTATGTGTCAGCTGTTATTGTCGCCTGCGGAGGACTGCACCCAAGAGCTGCTTGACTGAATATATGAAACCATATACTGATAATCCTGTTGATATGAAGCACAACCACATGCATATACTTGGATCACAAATTGCTTAGAGGATTTAGAGGAACTAATTAATTTAGGTCAATAAGTCAGAGCCCTCTATGGTCTTGCAAAGCATTTATACTAGTACATGCATTATCTCATTTTTATGTTTTTATAAAAACTGGCCACTTTCTTTCCTCTGTGGCACGCTTCATTCAGGAACCAGGTAATTGTCAAGCAGCAAAGCCGGTGCATCTCTAAAGATTTCATTAGCCCGACCACATCATGGCATTGGTTGGGAGTGCCCCAGCAGCAGGACTTTCATGGGTCATTACCATGCATGTTTTTGGGTAAAAGAACTAGAATCCTAAAAGTCTCAGAGGGGCCGGCCCGTGGCTCACTCGGGAGAGTGCGGTGCTGAGAACACCAAGGCCCCGGGTTCGGATCCCATATACGGATGGCCGGTTCGCTCACTGGCTGAGCGTGGTGCTCACAACACCAAGTCAAGGGTTAAGATCCCCTTACCGGTCATCTTTTAAAAAAAAAAATAATAATAAAAAAAATAAAAAAATAAAAAATAAATAAAAAATAAATAAAAACTAAAAGTCTCAGAGGAGTCAGCCTAAGTGAGTGCACAGATTAGGTATTAGGAAGCTATAGGCAGGAGATTAGGCTTTACACTAGTAAAAATGAATGAAGGACTTAGATTTATTTTCACTTTTTCTACAACTTATATATATTTTGGTTCCCAAACCATATTTTTCAAATGCTATACCTTGTTTAATATCAGGGAGTGAGAAGATCAAATGTAATATCTTTAAGCAAAAACTGGCATTGGTTAGGGCGGTAGTGTGTTTGCAGTAATGGCCTCAATAATCTTACCCACCCCTATATGCATACTCCATTGCAATGTGATTTTTCTGTTCCTCCCATAAAGAGTTGAAATCTACTTATCTACCCTTTGAATCTAGGCTACCCTTGTGACTGCCTTCATCAATAGAAGAATAAGGCAGAAGTGACATTTTGCAGCTTCTGAGCCTAGGCCTCCAGTAGCTTTGCAGCTTCTGCTCTTAACCCCTCTTGCTGTTGTTATGACTCAACTGCCATGTGGAAAATCCTGAGCTAACTTGCTAGATGCTGGAGACACATGGCCAATGACAGGCAGCACCAATCAGCTCTAAGCTGACCTGCAATTGACTATAGCTGCATGAGTGCACCAGGGCAAGTACATCAGAATAACTGCCCAGCTGAGCCCAGCCCAAATTATTGACCATGAGTATTGTGAACTAATAAGTGACTACTTTAGGCAACTGAGTTTTGAACTCATTTTTTACATAGCAAAGGCTAACTGATACACATATCATATGCCATTGAAAGAAAAATTTTCCTGCAGTTCAGTGAAAATATTTGGGCTGTTAACAAGCCTCATGACCTGTTAACCAATTTCAGACCAAAAAAGGTCTGAAATGAAAGTGACCATTACGGAACATGCTTGCCACAAAGAAAAAATGTGTAATGGGTGGTTCCAAGAGATAGAGTTTTTACTGCAGAGATGCTGGCTTTTTGTGGGGATAAGGTGAGTACATACACAGGATTTGTTTTGAGTCTGCTTCTCAAAGTGATTTATAATAATCTTTACATTTAGAGTCCAGTTTATAGTTTACCACATACCTTCAACTACACTATTTCTTATGGTTTGGAATAAAAAATTGTTAGAGCTGACCCATGTCATAAATTCAAGGGTCTTCAAACTTGGCACCACAGAATTAGAAATGACCTGGGGACTGTCACCCCAATCTCTTCCATGTTATCTATTTTTAAATATTGAAGACCCAATTAAGATTTCATTTGAAGAAAACATTCAGAGGTTACAAATGTATGAAATTACACTTATATAGCTCAAACTGTTCATTCACAGAAACTAAATTAATGATCACCCGCACCCCCATCCCACCCCACCCACACACAAATTCACGTTCCCAGACTTCTTTACTATGGGTGCTATAGCTCCACTGTAATCTCCACTTTACACATATGAGGAACCTGGGCTTAGATACCTGCTGAGATCACTCAGACTGGGCAAAGCTGTAATATAAGCCTACTGATTCCAAACCCAGATCTTTCAGTCCTGCCAATGCTGTTTGAGAACTTGTAACTATGTTGAGTTAAAAGCTCAACTACAAGTAAATTATATGCTATTAGAATTTACTTATTATTATATATATAATTGTTTATTTGTTGTAGTTAGTCACTATAGGTAGAGATTCATGGTTCATTTTTAGAGAGTGAAATAGCCTATGTTTTGATATTCTTGTACAAACACTATACCCTAATATTAGGAAAGCAATGTCTCTCTTCTATCAGCAACCCACAGAAAAGGAACAAATTTGTCCTTGTGACTCTAGCAGTATAGAAGCGGAATCAAAAGTTGGAAGTAGCAGGAGGCAGATTGTAGCTTAAGTAAAAAAACACCTTTTTTAAAAAACCTAATTGCTGTCATAAAATTGTCACCTCCCATCCCTGAAGGTGTCCAGAATAGCACAAATGGGACTTCTGGGCTAGTTAAGAGGCTGGAAAATCTGACATCTAAGATTACTGTAAGGAAGTTTACAAAAGCTCAGGTCCTTGGTCTCAAGTAAGTATAACCACTTTTATTGACTCTCTGAGGGGGGAAGAAGGGGGGTTGGGCCGGTTGCAACTGCTTCCCCTCACAATAAAGAACCCTTTATTTAGGACTCTTGTAGAACATGAAGAACATTTGCTCTGCCCAGTTAGCCTGTCACCTGAAATCCATCAGTCCTTCATACATGCAAATGTTTTACCAGAAACACTTATGGTAGGGTCTTTAGGGGTCTTGAATATCCTTGGCCAAATATATTCTGTACTAGGGAGACAGGCTTCAGCAAGAAAAATAAAGTCCTCCTAGTTTTGCCTATTTCAATTCTATCACACATACCAAGGCAGGTGGAAGAGAGGTGGAGAGGAAGCAGGAAAGGAAGTGAGGGTATGCCAGCCACTGGCCTAGGGGCTTTGCAAAAATATTTCCTTAATCCTCAGGACAACTGGAGAGATAGCTGGTTTTACTCTCCCTATTTTGCAGGCAGGTAAACCAAAGCTCCTAGAGGGTAATTTGTCCAAAGTCATATTGCTAAAGGGGTTAGCTGACCCTAAAACCCCACCTTTTACCCTAGTGTCCCCAAAGGAAGGCTTTGGTGAAAGTAGCTCAGTTTCTTTATGGAGTTCAAAAGAATGATGTATTAATATCCTTTAGCCACCTAAATCTGAGTCAGCCATGCAAATCCTCACCACCTCAGGAAGCCCCTGAAGAAAGGAAAACAGTGTTCTAACTCAGCAGAAATCTCTGTGGGCTGACCTAATGCACTTCTCCACACTCTGATCTCAAGTTTGCATACTTGTAAATAAAGGGATTTGGACTACATGCTTTCTTAGGCCCTATTTCTAGCTCTAAAAAATTTCCATGGCATTAATCAAAGAAATGATTACCTTAGTAATGTGTGTTAAGGAATTTCTTTCAATAGCAGAGAATCCCTGCCTTTGTGAGTTTTATTTTTAAACTCTTTCTTTTCTTTTTCACGTGCATACTTGGTACGAGTAGAAGGTGTTAGAACAGGGACATTTATTTATTCCCAGGGTGTTTTTGGCATAAGCAGGAATTGCTGTGAGAGCTTCCCCCGCACAAGCGCGTTACAGACACCTCTTGGAGGGGTGCAAGCAGAGCACACTCAACCTTTGTAAGAAGATAGCAGCCTGCCAGGTGGGGCTAGGAGTGACATGTGACGGAGACAGCTGGGAAGAGCACAGTGTTAGGCATCACAAGATGCCATTCTAGAGCAGACTTCAACTCAGGGTGTGATGTCAGGCAAGAAATGGTCCCTTCCAGGCCTCCAAAAGGAGGCACGTTGTCTGACAAATGGCTCAGGCACCTAATAAGGTAACCTGTGCATGACCATGTAATTTTATTCATTGGTTCATAGATTTCATTGCTTTAGAGATGGATGTGAAAATGTGCCTTTTGGACCCCCTTTCTGTTTCATAAATCATCTTGGACTAGTCTGGTCTACCTTGGAGACTATGTGTCTATGAATTAGCTACCTTGTAGATATTCTGACTCAAGAGTCCAACCCCAGGAACAGAACAGATTTTGCTCTTTATGTAAAAAGGTATTGCTTGAGAATGTGCAAAGAACAAACTGGAAAGCATCTAGAATTATACAAAAATGGCTATGGCGAGATTACCCATTCATCAGTGAGCATGGAGCTTGCTGCTGCTCACAAACAATCAAGTAATGGACCTAGATTCAAGAACTCAGTCCCAAGGAGACCAGAGGCAGATGTTAATCTCAGCCCTTATCACTGATGCTCAGCCCCAGTCTCCAGTCTTCCAGCCTGAGAGCCCTCGGTGAGTCACAGCCGGCTGAGAGGCATAGCTGGCCAAGGACCATTGTCTCTAGTACTCGGAAAGCATTCTCATTAAACCTGGGACTAGATTCTAGTCCACTCTCCTGCCAAGTCCAGGAATCCCTTCAACAGCATCCCTGACAAATGGTTGTTCCTTCTTTGTTTCAACTTTTCCAGCAACAGAGAATTTGTTGCTTTTATGTGGCAACCTGTCCCTTTCTTGGATAGCAGTTAGAAAGTTAGATCATGATAGTTATCTCTCCATAACTGAGTAAAAGATGTATTTCAATCATTCACTTGTATCAGTTTTTCTAATGGAGGAATCATCTCCTTTAGAACCAATCAGGACTGCTGGCTGCAAGTAACAGAAACTGACTGATTATCTCACGTGAAAGGGAATTATTTCAAAGTGATATTAGAGCTCATTTAGGAGACTGAATGAATGAACTTGGACAATAGGCAGAATCTGCAGTCAAGGTCATATGTATGTATATCAGGAACAGTATGGTCTGTGAGTAGGTGCACTGATGTGCCTGACCTGCAAATGTTTTCTGCACCTGTACCTCATTAGTAATGATTCCAAGTCCTGGGAGCAAGTGTGGGATTGGCCAACTCAGGTCATGTGGTTTAGACTTGGCAAACTTACAAGTCAGCCCTTCTTCTAAAGGGTGACCATAAAGCCTTTGTCACTGAACTCTCTAATTATATCTATGATATACGGCTTACCATTTTTGCACCCTAATAGTGCCTTGCACAGACTAAGTGCCCAGTGTCTGCTTCCAGTAGAGACACACTGTTATCCTCCAGAAAACTGTTTTGAAAAGGTGAAGGAATGAATGCTACCATCAGATCCAGTTGTACCTTCCAGCTTGTTAATGTCGTGTATAACCTTATACTTCTGTTACCTGCACTAAAACACACCAGTATCACTTAATGAACTTTTTAATTGGCTCTTTAAAATAGTACTGCAATCAGGCTCCTCATTTGATTCATGCACAAAAATCTGCAGACAGGCTGAAAGGGAAAATGTGAATCACAGTTTAAATAGATGCTTTTTAACTGCTCTGTAAGACAAACAGATGTATTAATTAGCACATACTTTAGGGCATGTTATATACTTAAATGGAGGAAAGAGAACAGATTATCATCTCACCAGAGGCAATAAAGATTTGAGCTCTGACCCCAGAAACAAAATGGCATCTTGTTTTCGGAAATGCCTAGTTCTGAGAACAATGAACCAGGGGCTTAAAGCAGGGCTCTGAGGGCTTGAATAGGCCAGAGAAATGATTGTTGGATTTATGTAACAAGGAGGTTCTTGTCTAAGTGGCATATAAGAACTAGACCACAGCCTTAGTGATGTGGGGAAAGCCTTTTAACAGAGATATGTATGAAGAAATCTAGTAGTCATAGAGCTACGACATTTAAAAAGGACTTTAGCAATACAATTGTGCTCTTACATGCCCAGAATTTAAGAATAAATAGATCTGGGCTGAGAGTTGAGGTGAGTTACTTGATGTGTAAGGAATTACGCTAAGTGTTATTATTGAGATAATAAGACAGGTCCTACCCTGTAGGAAATGACATCTAAAGGGATCACATGGCTATAGGCATGAATTTAACAAAGCATATTTTCTTTTTGTTTTGTTATTATGGTAAATTAGTGGGGGGGGTTTGTGTTGGTTTTTTTTTTTTCAACCCAAAGAAGAAAAGAACACTTTTCCTTAAACTAAGCATCATGTGATTCTTCCTTTCATTGAGCTTCTCGTCATCCAGCCCTGCACATCTTGGGTTATTATTTGTGTTTAGGTCTTATTAGATTATAAACAGAGAAAGGACTGTGTCTCATTCCTTTCTTTCCCCCCCACCCAATGCTTGCCTAGCAAATACAATATTCATGTGCTGAATGAATGAATCATGACACAGATAAGGAAGATATAGGGCTCCTTCTAGTCCAGGAAGGATCCTCCCACATCACTTTAGACAAGGCTGTGTGAACTTGGTAAGTATATTCATCTCTCTGGCTCTTCCCCATAAAACGAAGGGGCAAGGTGTTGTCTAGCTAGGAGATGGTAAATAGATTTCAATTTAGGTGCCCACTCAGTGGACTCCTCTGGGCTCTAAGTCTGCACGCTCTCTTTGACCGGATTGCACACTTCTGGTACAAACAGGCAGGAACCTGCCTGGTGGAAAAGAAACAGGGTGTTTTGCAGCTTTGTGCATCTGATAATCCAAATGCCCCACTCACCTTTAGGTTGCTGTATGTACTTTGTTTTACAGGATGAGGAAGGAAATAACTTGTGAAAGAACATTAATAGATGTAAAAGGTGTGAGAGTCATTGCCTGCCCTTTCATGTAGATATCTTCTTACCCTCCAGGCAGTTCCCTAGAAAAATCATGTTTATCAGGTGTGCAGGTGAAACTGAGCAGAGGAGGTTGTGGTGTAACCTGGATTTCCAAAGCAGGCTGATGGAGCCTGATGTGTTGATAAGAACCACCTAATGTGCTTGTTTTAGGTACAGCTTCCTGAGTCCCACCCTAAAATAGATGAATCATAATCTTGTGAAAGGGGCTCAGGAGAAATATTTATACTCAAAAAATTTCCAAGATGATTCTGACATGAAGCCAAATTGGAAAGCACTGTTTTTGATGGCTGAATCATAGTCCAAAAGTGTCTGAACAGGGTGAAACAAACAAGATGAAATGTCAGAGACAAATGTAAATTCCTCAACTTTACAATAACAGGAGCTGGGAAACCCTAAGCTGACAGCAGTATGTGTAATAAAGCTGCAGTATTTAGTTGTCTGTAAACTCAGGATGAACCAACTCCGAGACACAGCCTGGCAAAGCAGCTATGGTGGTGTGAGTCTGAATGCACTGGGATGCAATTCCCAAAGGAAGAGAGATCCCTGTTCTGCACTTTCAGAAGACAACTGGATTATGTTCTTGATTTAATAGTAGTAATAGTTATTTTTGATAGTACTATCTAGTGGCAGTAGTAGTAGTAATAATTTTTTATGCATATCTTCATCATTTATAAGTTTCCTGTGTTCAACATTTTATTTACCCTAAATAGAAACTTCGATTCAGCTGTGTTGATGGAATACAGCCCATTGGTTTACACAGAGCTCAAACCTAGGTCTTTTACCCGCCAAGTCCCATGTTATGTTTGGCAATTTGGAGAATTATAGGCCAGAAGAGTAAGACAGCTGAACACCCATATTGTCAGAAGAACTAGAGTCCCTTATCCAGAAGACTTAATAAAGCCTTGCTTGTAGTCTCCAAAGGCCCAGTGGGTTTCCTTAGGGAAGAGAGGCTTCAGAGGGCAGAACTTAACCAATTGTAAAAATTACAGGTAGACTGACCTTTGCCCACACATTGGCCCAAGATTTTTTTTAATAGCCAGAGTAGTCCAAGTCCTCTAAAGATGGATCAGATTGCCTTCAGGAAGAGTCTGGAAAATGATTTACCAGGAATGCATGGGAAGAAGTTTGGGGTAGATATCCTAGAAGGGATCCTAAGTCATTGTGAAACAGCATGCAGTCTTCTGATGATCAGGGCTGCTGAAACAGCAGGTCTGGAGGAAATGGTTATGGGGGAGAATGCTGGACTCAGGCATGGGAATCTCCCACTCTGCACCCAAATAGCTGAGAGCTCTTCCTTTTGCCCTCTGATTTGTACTACAGAACCTCATACTTTAGCCTGAGCTAGAACATTGCGAGCAACCTGATATCCTTCATGCTTTTGGGAACCACAGCCTTTCTCTTTTTACATCTGTTTAATGAATTCTGATCTAGTCATAGAACCACAGATTCCCAGGCTTAGATCCTACTTAGAGGGCACCTAGCAGTCATTAGGTCCAACCTGGACGCAGTATAGACAGGGAAACAGACAGTGAAGCATGTGACTTTAATCACAAACACCATTAAACATTAGAGTTGGAAGAGCATCTCAGGCCATGTCCCATCTAGCCATACCCCTTTATTTTCCTGAGCCCTGAGAAGAGAACTGATTGCCTAAGGTCACAAAGGGAGGCATGGCGTGGCCTAGACTGTAGCCTTGTCTCTCAATGTGGCGTTCCCACTGGTTGTACATTTTTCTCCTGCTTTCCACTGAGGATCTGTTCTTTCTATCTGTTTTACTAGGGAAAGCACCCTCTGCATTCCAAGGCCCTGTCATGCTCAGTGCCACCTTCTCTGTGAGCCTGGTCTTGGGAAGTGTGCAGCCCTGCTGTGGTTCTGTGGATACAATGCAAGGTAGGTTCAACTCACGTGGTTGAGGCTTTCAAATGAATGCACTAAAAGGTCTTTGGGTAATTTTGCATATTAATCTCACCATGGGTTACTTTCATGTATGTATTTGTATGTTTGAAACCAGAGTTAGCATTATGGGTGGAAAACGGAATTTAGAATAGAATAGAATTTATCCTTATAGTAGTGGAGAATTTTTTAATGGGATCAAGAGAGAAGTAGCATTTGACAATTTTCTTCTCCTCCCTCCCTCGCTCTCTCTCTCTCTCTCTTTTTTCTCTTTTTCTCCCCACATCTCTTTCTCCCTCCCTTCCTTCTTGCCTTCCTTCCTGAATTTTCCAACTCAGAGCAGCCGGTGTTCATCAATTGAAGAATGAATGTCCTCACTCTAAGAGCTAGTACATACAGCTCTAATTCAAGGATGCTCTATTCTGCCTTTTAGCTTCCTTACCCATCTCAGAACACAACTGGGCCATCAAACACTGTTTCTTTGTGAAAGTCTATACCCAAATCCAGTGCAAAATCCCTCTTAAATCTAACACACTAATTTATTCTAAAGTTATTATTTCTACGAGGCCTAGCATTTGCAGTAACTAATATCAAAGGTTACCAAATGCCTGTCCTGTCTGTTTCAAAATTCTTCTTTGTAATTGCTCACTGCTCTTTGAGAAATTTTCCTTTCTCCACTGGAATTTTCCATGGAGCACTCTATCCCAAAGGTGAATTTTTCTAGTGAAGAAATGTAAATGTCCCATTTACAGATGTTTTTTTTTTTAAATCATGACTCTATTTGACATTTTTAGCAGAAAAAAAATTCCCAAACTGGAAGCCCCAACTGTCCAAGATCTAATTGCCTTAGGAAGTGACTCTCTAGGGTAAGAACCAATGTCCCCAAATGTATTCAAGAAAAAGAAGTGTGGAAACTAGTGATGTTACCTTCTGAGAAAATGGAATAAATGTTGGGACACAAGACCTGGGCTCATCTCCTGCTTTCATTCCTTGTAATATAGATGGCCAAGTCTACCATTTATAAGCCGTGTGGCTTTGAACAAGGAACTCAGCCTCTCTGTATCTCACATTGGGATAATACTATAAGGAATAAATAAGTTATCAGATCTAAAGCATGGTAGAAGGGCTTTCCTGATAACAGAAGAGCCAAAACATAGGTGTGGAGGCTGGAGTGCAGTGAATGTGTGGGTGATGGGACAGTGAGAAGAGAGGGCGTCTGATTTGGGCATGGCTATGGCAAAGAGAAAGGAGCAGCAGGAGGCCACGCCTGGCCAGACCGGCTCACTGAGGGCCTTGGAAAAACAGGCTGACTGAGGGTGCATCAGAAAGTTCAAATGAAGAAATGGAATTCCCAGCTGGAAGTAGGGAGGAGAAGGTCAAACACTGTTTTGGAAATTAAACCATAGAACGAATTACTGGGATTGGGAAAAGCATCAGCCTGAAAGATAGGAGATCTCAACTTCGTCTCAGTGTGCTAGGAACTTACTGTTCAACTGTGGGCAGGTACCGTACTCTTTCTAAGGCTCAGTTTACCTGGTGTTTAATAAAAGGAGGAGAACTAGATTACAAGATTTTCCCCTCTGGCTCTGATATTCAGTGATTTCTGATTTGTGCACATCCTCCCTGGGGTTTAACAAGAAGAGGAAAGATTATGCTGATTTGGTAATAAAAAAAGAAAAAGAAAGAATGGAAACCCCTATGCTATAATAGAACTGGTGAACTGTGCACCATTTCTAGCAATTCCTGGCAAATGTTTCATAACAGTAGCAGCTTGCTTACCCTTTATAGAATATTTGTGGAAAAGGAGGTACAGATTGTAAGCAGGAAGACACTTGAGATGTTGAATATCTTTGAATGTCTGATAAGAAAAGGAAAAGGAAGAAATGGCATTTGATGTTAATTTTATTCACTCAACAAGCATATGTCAAGTGCATACTGTGAGCCTGTGCACCCAGCCCACGTGAATCCCACCTGATTTGGGTCCTCAAGAAGTCACAGTCTAGTGTAGGAGAAAGACACGTAATAACCCCCTCCCCCCAAAAAAACCAAAACAAACAAACAAAAACCCACTCTACAAGACTGAATGAAATAAGAGCTGGATAAAGGAGGGATTCGTGCAACTGGGGCAATTAGGAAAGGTTTCGTACAGGGTGACATGTGAACTGCCCTTAAGATGAGAAAAACTTTGAGAGATGCAGAATGGGGAAAGTGGGCATTCCAGGCTGAGATAATGACATAAATAAAGGATTGTAAGTGGGAAAGTTGGGGTATTTTTAGGGCACAGAGCTAGGCCATGCTGCTGAAACACAGAAGCATGGGAGATCTCAGGGAAGTGACTAAAAGGTAGGATTTGTTTGTTTTTCATTTTTTAGTCACTTTAATTCTGTTGGACTTTCCTTTTGGTTCTTACTAGAAGATTTTACCCAATATCTATTTGAGGGACAAAGAACCATAAATAAGGTGCGTGGGAAGTTGCTGATGCCAATATTTAATAGCCCAGCAATGTGTGATCTGCAGGTAAAGAGCAAGAGCCATATGGAAATGAAGATATTCTTCAGAAATGGATCTTGGTTTTCATTCTTTGGCTATTATTAATAAGAATGTATTGCAGTACTCAGAATGGCAGACTGAGGACTCAGTGATTATGGTGAGGGCCTGTCATTTTATGTGTTCCAAGTCTCTCCAAATGACTTGGGGTACTTAAAAGTGATTTGCAAAAATGAAGATTCTGTGCCACATATTCAAAGTTAATCTGGCCCTGTTACAAATGGACTCTGTGAACTTAGTCCCAATCAACTGACTTTTCAGTGTCTTAGCTTCTTCTTCAGAAAACCGTGGCAGTGCTACAGTGTCCAGAGTCAGCATGGGAGGCCCACTGTGGGAGTGTGAGGTGAAATGGAGCAGACCTCAGACTAGCCATGTCCACTTGTAGGCCTGCTCTTCTCTTTCTAAGAACTGTGATGGCACTATCTACATCACAGGCTTGCACAGGAATTAAACGAGGTCACAAATATGTTTAAAAAAAAATAACAAGACAACAAAAATTAAATGATCATATGTGATTGTTTAAACCCTGAGTACTGTTTGGAAAATTTAATAAACATACATATGGAGTATATTCAACCAAAATTCAATGAATTTACTAACCAAATCACAAATATTTAGCACAAAATTTACCTGTAGGGTAACAATAAGAAAAATCTAGGAAAGTGAACACTAATGAAAGATTAGAAAGAATGTAAGACATTTCTGGAAGAATGTTTTGGGCATAAAAATTAGAAGCTATAGAAGAAAGAAGAAAGAAAGAATGAACGAACAACCACAATAATATGTTGAAATTTCAGAAGGAGAGAACAGAACTCAGTTATTAGAGGGAGGAAAGGGGGAGGAGCGAGGGGGTAAGAGAGAAGTTAGTTAATGGACACAAAGAATGAATACATTTTGTAATTATGAATTATGCTAAAAATCTTGACTTGATCAGTACATATTGTGCACAAATACTGATAGTCAACTATGTACCCCATAAATATGTATAATCGATTATGTTTCAGTTAAAAATATACATATATATATATAAGCTATGAAAGTCCTGCCTATGTCTAGTTTAACACAAAATCACTGAAATTGCAGGGCTGAAAGATGCACTGGAAATTGTCATTCAACACAGAGGCTGAGCACAGGGCAGTGTGGTCTTCTGAGAAGATCCTGTCTTCCTTGGGGCAACTCACAAGTTTGAAATGTTCCTTCTTGTGTGCAGCCACAATCTGCTCCCTTAACTTTTGGTGTCTTAGAAATTCAGAAGAGGAAAAGCCCTTGGAGTTCATCTAAGCCCACACCTACAGAGTGTAGAAATACCTTCACAGTGCTGAGGGTCTTCTGCTCTCTACCCGAACATTTTCCACAGTGGGTTTCTCAGCACTCCAAGGGAAAACCTACAGTATTATTGGGCAGGTGTAATTGTTAGAAAAGGTGTGACTTGTTCTTTTCCATGGTCCTGGCTCTCTGCCACCAACTGACTTTGTGACTTTAGGCCCAGTTAACTGACCTTTTAAAATCTTAGCTTCACAGAGCAAGTCTCTTCTACCTTTGATTTGGTCTCCCTTCAGATACATGGAAACCCAGAATTCTCTCTTTTTTTCAGCTAATTATTCCCACTTCCTTTAGGCATTCTTCATATCACCCCTTTCCTCCCTCAGGGCCCCTGCTCTTAACCTCAGGCTCAACCACCTCTCCCCCAGCATCTTCCTTCTTGAATCCCACCATCCAAAGAAACCTGGGTGGCACGCCCCTTCTCCAAGACCCCTCCCCACCTAGGAAATGATCATTTCATCTTCACTCAGACTCTGGTCCTGCTCTGCCATCTACCCGCATCATGTTCTGCCTTGCTTACAGATCTGTGACCATGTATTGAAATGAATGGTCACACTTTCTTCTCATTTGCCTACATTTTGGGAGTCCTGAAGTTATCATTTACCTTCAACGTGAAGAGCATATGATATTATCTGTGTATCAGCCTTGGCTAGTTATTCTACTTAATATTTACATCCATGGTGGGGATATTGGAAAAGGAGCATCATTCCCTGATTTATTGCTATAAGAAAATTAGGTAGTATGGCTGATATTATGTGAGAAGTCATATGCTGTCATGAGCACAAATGAGAAGACTTAGATTTCAGCAGATGGACAATCTCGGGTCTACTGCTTAACTTCCTGTGCATCATTTCATTTCATCTCTAAGATGAGGATAATATTATCCTCAAGGCAGGGCTGTTTTGAGTATCAAAGGAAGTACTTACGTGATAGTGCTGGCTCATAAGAGCTGCTCCATAAATGTTAGATAAAGCCAAGTAATGTAGAATTAAAATTCAATATGACCTCTTAAATTAGAGAAGTTGACACAAACGTGCAGGATTTATGCTTAATTGAGGGAAAACGAGTTCTCTGACAGAACAGTAAACAACTATTATACAAGAAGGGGATGACTGCTATGCTCAAATATCAGAGTACCGTACAAATATCAGGAGGTATTGTGTGAATGCAAAAATTAGAAATTAGCATAAGTTCAACATTATTCAATGATACATTATTATAAAAATTCCTTAGGCCTTGTTTACAGTTCTTTGTCTCAACACTGTAACTGTGTAACCTTAGCAAAGTCATACATATTGTATCCTCAGTCTTCTCATGTGCAAAATCTAGATGTTTGGAAGAAGTGACCTGAAAGATCCCATCCAGCTCTAAAATTCTGACTCTAGCATTTTAACTCACTGTAAATTTCTTGGATCAAAACAAAACAACAACAAACCCCACTACATTTATGAAAAAATGCAATGAGCTTGGGAAACCGTCCATCAGGCATAAAAAAGTATATTACTGTATGGGTGGGTTGTGAAGATGTAGCGGTAGGGATGTGTCTGAATAGCCCTTTCCATTTTCACTGTAGACAGACCCAAACAAACTGACTTCAATCACACAAGGGAGGTCTTTTCAACTCTCTGAGTTGTGTAACCAGAAACAGTTACCAAAGAGAGCTCAAGAAATCAGGTCTTCAAGGACAAACAGAGTGAAAGGGTTAGCAGATGGTATTGTGAAGGTCTTCCCAGCCCGTTAGCTCTTCAGCGCACATCTGTGCTAGGGTGGCTCTCAGGCACTTCCTGGATCTGCATCCTGACCTGGTTCTAGTTCCCCTCACTTTCACTAAGTTTTTCTATAGAGCGTAACTCAGAGCCAAATGGGGCAAGCAAGATTCCTAGTTGCTCAATGTTTTGTTATTGCAGTTAGACAACAATTTACATGGTGATAATGTGCTTTAGAATGAGTTGTATTAGCTGTTTCCTGCAATGATTTTGAGGCTCACTTGCTGTTGTCACTGCGGACATGAGGACACATGGGCAGGTGCTGTGCAAGGTGGGTCTCAGGGTTATCACACCACCACCAGCACTACCCTGGCACAGCAGTGGACATTCAGCAAATGTCTGCTACAAGAATGTATTATTTTACCAGCTGTAAGTAACAAAGTCCTCAAAAATAATGGCTTGGACAAGACAGAAGTTTGTTTTTCTACCACTGTGGCTTCACAAAGATGTCCTTGTTCTAATCCCCAGAACCTGTGAATATGTTAGGTTACATGGCAAAAGGGAATTAATGATGATGATGAAATTAAGTTGCTAACAAACTGACTTTAAAATAGGAAGATTATTCTTGATTTTCTGGGTGAGCCCAATTAATCCCAAGGGTCCTTAGAGTGAAAGAGAGAATCAGAAGAGAGAACCAGAGTGTTGGCAACACGAATAGAACTGGCTCTACATTGTTGGCCTTGAATGTATAAAAAGAGGTCCATGATCCAAGAAATGCAGGCAGCTTCTAGAAGCTGGAAACAGATTTCCCCTACAGCCCAGAAAGGAATGCATCCCACTGAGACACCTAGATCCTAGCACAATGTCAGACTTTTTTCCTAAAGAATTGTAAGATTAAAAAATATATATATAGTGTTGCTTTAAGCCACTAAATTTGGGGTAATTTGTTACAGCAGCAATAAGAACAAACAATTGCCTAAAAGACATCCAAAGTAAGCAGTCTGAGGTAGGTAGCTGCGGTCCCATATATCAGGGACCCAGACTCCTTCTCTATTGTTGCTCTACTGTGCGGCTTCTATTGCCAAGGCCACCTTAAGGACAAATATGGCTGCTGGAGCATCAATCATTACATCTGCAGCCTGAGTAGAAGAAAGGATGAAGAGAAGAGAAGGTCCTTCTCTAAGGAGAGTTTCTGAAAGTCACACACAAGTCTGCTGATTCTTCACTGACCAGGACTTGGTCCCATGTGCACACCAAACTGCATGGCAAATAAGGAAATCCAGTTGTTTAGCTGACTCACTTTGCACCCAACTAAAACCAGGGTAGTTACTGAAGAAGAGAGAGACTAAATGCTGGGAGGCAACTAGCAGACTTTGGCACAATAATGGCAGAGTCACTTTTTTTTCCATCTCTAAAACAGGTTTTTAAGGATCTGAATGCTAATCTTAAAACCTGCTTTCGGTGCACAGTCAAAAAGCATGTAGGTGCTCAGTGTTGGTGCATCACGTACTCACCCTCCAACCCTTTCTTCTCGGCCAGTTGCACACTCGCGTTCCTCTCTATGTAGCGCCTTTTACAACTTACTATTTTCCACCTTGATCTCACTGTCTTTGTCCAGGCAAAAGCTCATCACCTCTTGCCTGGATTCTTTCTGAAGCACTTGGCACCCTGCTGAGGTAGATGGAGTAGGTATAAGTACCCTCGATTTCTTCTAGATGAGGAAAATGAAGTCTAGGGAGGTGAGGTGACTTGCCCAAGGTCACAGCTGGTAAGTGGCATGGTAGCAATGTTGAAAGGTGCTTGGTTGGGTGTTGGCTGCCTAATTTTACCAGAGTCCTTTTCCATTGCTCACCAAGCCTCTGGATGGAAAATGAACTTGCTGATCATATTCTGGGATAAGTTTTCTAACCTATCAAAAATTGTGGTAATTTATACTTTGCTATTTGTAATATAGAGTGCTAGGCATGGAGGGTAGGGATGGGAGAAGAAGAGATAGAAAGCAAGAATAAGGATTGGTTAAAAGGTGGACTTCCTCATACTTAGTGTCTGAGTTCATCTGAGGGTACTTCAAGGTTCATGGAAGAATGGAATTAAAAGATAATACAAATCTTTCCATGAGCTTTTTGAAATACCCTCATATGTTGGTACTTCCAAATAGAATTTCTCCATAAATCCAGCCCATCTCCCATCCCCCACCATCACCAAGGTCCCTATTTCTGTATTCCCAGGGTAGAAACATTGGAATTATCTTTTATTCCTTCCTCTCTCACTGCTCCTTTACCCTGTTGCCCACCATCAAGTTACTGACAAATCCTACGTATTGTAAGTCAGCAATGCCTCATATCTATCTTCTTGCCATTCCCACTGCCACTGACTGCTCTTCTTCTGTTTCATATTTCAGTGCTGCCCAAGAGTCTACCTTCCTCCTGTGTGTCCCTCTCTCCTTTCTTCCTGCAATGCTGCCAAATTAATCTTTCTAAAATGTAGCTAATGATTCCGCCACCCAGAAAACTCCAGTGGCTCTTTCATTACCCCAGAACGTAGTCCATTCCCTGCCTTTTCCTGCTTTGTTGCCCTTGTTCACAAGGTGCTCTTTAAATAGAATCCCCTTCCCCTACTGGCATTTAATATCCAGATTATACACAATTTTAGAAATTGAGCACAAATGCTACTTTCTCTGTGATACTTTCTTTGATAACCTTCCCTGTGTACCTAAGCTGGGAACAATTTCCCCTCCTCCTCTAAGACCTCTAGTATTTTATTTTTCTATCTGTAATTGTATATTTATTTGCATAATTATTTTGCTAAGGTCTACTTCCGTCAATTCTCGCATAAGTTCTATAAAGACATTGACCATGTCTTTTTTTGGTCACAATTGCATGACCAGGACACAGGGCTTGGCTCATTATAGGCCCTCTGTAAACATTTGTTGAATGAATGAATGAATGAATGAATGAATCAGTTGGATTAGTTTCCTGACCCATACCAGTATCACCTGAATATTTTAATAGATATATATTTTAATATGTATACAATGCATATTAAAATGCTAATAGAGATGTATCTACCTTTATCTCTCCATCTCTCTACAGACATCTTAATACACACACACATATGTGTAGAGAGAGAGAGAGAATGAGACTGAGGCTCCTCATACCCACCCACTCACCCAACCACTAACCAAACAATCAACAAAGAAATAAACAAAATCATTCTGAATAGGAAGCTCATGTGGGAAGGAGTTCAGCATATTTTGAAAAAGCTGCTAAACTGATTCCACTGGTAATGTTTTCTTACCCCCATCTCTTCTGCTCTGTCCCTGATGAGGGGCTACAACATTCACTTTGTATCTTGCACAGGCTGAGAATCCCTAATCTGAAAATCTAAAATTAAAATGCTCCAAAATCAGAAACTTTTGAATCCCAACATCATGCTCAAAGGAAATGCTCATTGGAACTTTCTGAATTTCAGAATTTCAGAATTTCAGGTTTGGGATGTTGAACTGCTGTAATGCAAACATGAGAGTTCTTCAAAAAGTTCATAGAAAAATAGAATTAAAGCTAATTCAAATCTTTCCACAAATTTTTGAAGTACCCTCCTCCTAATCCAAAATCTGAAAAGATCTGAAATCTGAACCTCTTCTAGTCCCAAGAATTTCTAACAAGAAACACTCAATTGGTATTTTTAAAAAATTTTTATTTTATTTTATTTATTTATTTATTAAATTTTATTTTGTCGATATACATTGTGGCTGATTATTGCTCCCCATCACCAAAACCTCCCTCCCTTCTCCCTCCCCCCTCCCCCCAACAATGTCCTTTCTGTTTGCTTGTCGTATCAACTTCAAGTAGTTGTGGTTGTTATATCTTCTTCCCCCCCCCCGTGTGTGTGTGTGTGTGTGTGTGTGTGTGTGTGTGTGAATTTATATATTAATTTTTAGTTCCCACCAATAAGTGAGAACATGTGGTATTTCTCTTTCTGTGCCTGACTTGTTTCACTTAATATAATTCTCTCAAGGTCCATCCATGTTGTTGCAAATGGCAGTATTTCATTCGTTTTTATAGCTGAGTAGTATTCCATTGATGAGTGGATACGGAAAATGTGGTACATCTACACAATAGAATACTACTCAATTGGTATTAAAGATATGTGTGTGTATGTCTTTCTCTGCTCATCTAGACTAAACTCCCTAGGATTGGACTGTATCTAATTCATCGCTGTTTTTCTACCCCTTGGCACCTTGAACACGTGCACTAAGGAAGTGAATGAAGAATGAACTAAACGCTATGGAGGATTAAATGTTGTAAATTTAGGAAACATCGTCTTCCTTTGCCCAGAGCAAATTTGGCTTTGGACTATTTAGACAGTCCAACTTCTTGCCTCTGCCAGAGAGAGCCCTTTTGATAAAGAGAATGCTTGGTCGAAACAAGGGCCAAACATTTCAAAAGACGAGCAGATGGGCCCTGCAGGTAGCATTCACTGACTAACTAGGATGCTTTCAACTGCCTGAACTAAAATCGATGCTAGGGGCTAATGTCTTGCTTGTCTTGCCTCATTAGAAAGACTTTCTCTTTCTAAGATGTGTTTCAGGGAAAGAAGAAAGAGAACTAAGCGGAAGGAAAAAAAAGACAGCTGTTATGTTGCCACTGGAGGGAAAAAGGGTCTAAAGATGAAGAGTGTAGTTGAAGAACGGACTGATCCGTCTCACCTTTCATCTCTTTATTACTACTTCACACTCCTGTGTCAAAGCGTCAAGCTTCCTTTCCTGTAAGGATCTTTCCAAAGAAAGGAGCTTGCCTTTTTTTTTTTTTTTTTTTTTTTTGCCTCCTGTCAGCTTCCAAAGGCATTTCTGATCTCTCTAGCTGGAGCTAGCTGAGCAGGGTCATGGCCTCTCTCTTTCCTACTGCTCTAAGGAGGCATGGAAAGGCAAGAAGGTGATGGGCAGGTGACAGACCTTACAGTGGGAGTAGGGAGTGCTTTGCTCAGATTAGCATCACAGAGAGTTCCGAGGCTTCCCTTCCCAGCAGATTCCTGTGCGTCACAGTCTGGTTTGCAGAGGCAATCTGGAGCTGATGCTGTGAGGATGTGGGGAAGAGAGGTGAAGAAGCATCACAGTTAACTTAACTGCTCTACACACAGAAAGAAGGCAAAGGCAGGGTGGCAGAACTATGACAAGTGACAGCAAAGCATGCATCATCCCAAATCCACTTACTTAGACATCTACTGAAGGCATGGGCAGAAAGAAACTGGCTTGGAAAAAAACATTTGTTAACAGTTTTCCTCAAAGTGGATGAGTGAGAATTTGCCCTTTTTACCTGGACAAAGCATAAACATTATATTCTTTGTGCTCCCTGCTGTTGAAAGAACACTTAATTCGGAGTTGCTTGGTTGGTTACTGGTGCACTGATCTCAACCCCCCCCCCCCCCCCACCAGGGAATAACACTGAATTAAAAGGCAATTCAAGGCCTGCCAAGAGGAATTGTGATTATCTGCTCAGGAGCACTGGTCACACCATGAAATACTGGCTCCCCTGGACTTTTCTCTTTTGAATCATTGTCAGGCAGAGGAGACATTCAGTTTAAAACTGTGGCTTAAACTCTCTCCAGTGAAGAAGTGTAGACCAAGTTAGATTAACAGTAAATTCTCCCCCTCTTCAGGGAGAGATGACTAAGGACAGGAGCAGGGTTTTCCTCTTCCACATGTCACAGTGCCTACCCTAGAGAAGTGATTTCTAACAGCAGACATTGGGCCTGGGAGAGGTACATGCGCCACACATATACTTATCACACAGACACACCTCCCCTCCAGCAAAGGAGGTCACAGAAGAGCTCTAGTGGAAACAAGATACTATCAGAAGAACCTGGGAGAATCCTCTACCTCATCTGTGCACACATACCAAGTCTGAAACTTATCCTCATCTATAGATGAGGAAAGAGAAATAGCCCCAACATGGGCTTTTTAAAAAAAATGTTGTCATATGAAAGAAAGAGTACATTGCATTCATGATGCAGAGAGAAGGCATGTATCTAGAGAAGACTTACTGGGGAGCCCGGTTCAACCATCATTCCTGGTGCGAGGCTTGCAGCACAGAGGCACTTGAACTCAGGTACATAGAAATGCACTGGCGCCTTTCACCTGGTGGAATATACACTTAAGCGGGACAAGCCCCAGGCATAAGGAGCTCACCAATGCCCTCCTCTTGATGTTTGTCAGAAACAAATGTTCTTCTCACCTCATCTCATCTTGTCTAAGCCTCTTTTCTAAGTCCGCTCTCATCTGATATCAGTTATTTATACCTCAATCTTAGTTTTCATTGTTGACCCTCCCCAGAGGATATACCCTCTAAGACTCATCATTCTTTTGGTGTGAAAATTTCCTCTTAAAGGGATTTTGGGCATCAGTCTTTAAGGATGAGGGCTACTTACGTTAACTGGGAAATTACACCATACAAGGTAGTTGTCTCCTCAGATAATATCATGTAAGATAATGATCCCTTTTGTTTATGCACTTTTACAACTGTTATCCTCAAACTTTTGTGTGCACTTCTGCCATCCAGGGAACTTGGATGCTAGGGTCCCACTGTCTGGGTTTTAGTCAGTATATCTGCATTGGGGCTCCAGAATCTGTATACTTTTAAAGCTTTCTAGTTGTTTCTAATCATTAGTCTGATGTGAGAATTGCTGCTCTACTTTTTTTCTTCCCTAAGACAGCTCAAGAGTATACTAACACTCACACTATTCACAACAGCGAAAAGGTGGAAACAACCCAAATGCGATGGATGAACGAATAAACGAATTGTGGCAAATGTATACAATTGAGTACTATTCAGCCATAAAAAGGATATGCTGATATATGCCACAACGTGGATGAACCTTGGAAACGTTACTCTCAGTCAAAGAAGTCCGACACCAAAGGCCATATACTGTATGATTCCATTTATGTGAAACACCTAGACTAGACTAGGTACATACCCAGGGACAGAAAGCAGATTGGTGCTTATCAGGGGCTGTGGGGAGGGAAGATGGAAAGTAAATTTTAGTGAATGTGGGGTTTCCTTTTGGGGTGATGAAAATGTTTTGGGACTAGATAGAGGTAGTGGATGCCCAACATTATGAACGTGTAAATGCCACTGAGTTGTTGGCATTAAAATCTAATTATATGTAAATTTCACATCCACAACCTCTTTTAGTCTTTATAACATCCTTAGGAGGTAGACATGCACACACACACACATACACAAAGCACACACTCCACCTCTCACTTGAGTCAAGTGAGAGGTGATTTATTGTTTTATTGACAAGAAGTCAGGAACAACATGATTTCTTTCATTGACTCCTATTGCCATTTACAAGTACAAACCTGTAATACTCTGGATTTTTCCTTGTTGTTGTTAGCCAGAGCAGTGGCTTGGTAACATGAAGCAAGTTGAAACATTCCCAAGACATATTTGTATTCACTGCCTAAAGCAGGGTATGGAGCCTTGGAATTGTCACTCTGGGGTCTGAAGAAGGCCCACGGAATGTGTATACTCAGAACCCAATATAAGCACTGGGAAGTGCCCATACATTAAGGAAACAGGGCAAGGGACACTCAGATCCTGCTCCAAGAGAGAACTTAGTTCTATCTATAGGGACTTCTTTTTGACAGAACCCATCAAGCAGCAGGGAGATTCTAGGTCCCTTTATAGCATGGAAAGTGTATTAGTATACTATTGCTGCTTTAACAAATTAACCACAAACGTTGTGGATTAAAACAACACAAATTTATTATCTCACAGTTCAGGAGGTCAGAAGTCTAAAAGGAGTCGGCAGGGCTGTGTTCCTTCTGGAAGCTCTAGGGCAGAATCTGTTTCTAGAGGCTGTCCACATTCCTTGGCTTCTGGCCCCACATCACTCAGACCCTTGCTTCTATTGGCTCTGACACTGCTGCCTGCCGAACCCTTTTGATTAACCTTGTAATCTCCCCACCTAAGATCCTTAACTGAATCACATCTAAGAAACCTATTTTGCTATGTAAGGTAATAAATTCACAGATTTGAGGATGAGAACATGGCCATCTGTGGGCATCATTATTCTGCCTACCACAGAAGGTGAAGCTTAGGAAAAGCTCATCCTAAAGGTGACCATCTGCTTTCCTCCAAGCCTGTTCATCCTCAGAACACAGTTTCTGTGCTTGTCACTGTATGGTTTTCATCATGCATGCCAGAGACCTTGGTGTCATCTTCAACCCATTCCCTACACCTGCCCAGCCGGTATTTAATTTCTAATCAAGTGCAAAGCCCTATTGATTAAAATAATAATAAAAGCAATAGTAGTGCGAGGCTTAAAAATTTTTAAACAGTGTAAAAGAGATAAGGAGAAAGGAGTTTCTCCCCCCCCAGTTCCTTTTCTCAAAAGTACATTTATATCAGTTAGTAACAGATTGGCTACAAATTACAAAGATCCAAAATAAATCGTTTTGCTTCTTGAAAACATCCAGAGGAAGGTGCTCCAGAGTTGATGTGCTGTCCTATTCTACTACGTGTTCAGGAACCCGGCTCTTGTTGGTCTTGTCTCTCTGCCATCCCTGGAGTGTGGATCTTATTCTCATAGTTTCATATGGTGGCTGGAGTTCCAACCACCACATTAGCATTCCAGGCATTGGGATAACAAAAGAGACAAAAGAGCACAGTCATTATGTTTTAAGCAAGGTTACCAGGAACTGCTTACACAACACTTCTGCTTATATTCTACTAGTCAGATTTTATCACATGGTCACCCATAGCTGCAAGAGATATATATGAGTACTAGCGTCATGTTCGTTTAAAGTACATATTCTTATTTTATTCACACAAATGGGATCACCCTGCTAGACTATTTGCATTCTTGCTCAAACTGTCTTGCACATATGTACATACTTAATTGTTTTAACAGTCAAATTGTATTTTATTGTATTGATGTGCAATTATTGAATTGTTTGATGTTTAGATGATCCCTTCCCCTCCTTTTCTTCCCCCGCTACAACCCATCCTGTGGTAAATATCCTTGACTATCACTCTAATGTACTTTGTGAATGATGCTTTTTCTGTTTTTCTTTATCTTAGCCTGGGTTCTCCAGAAGTCAAAGGTGGGGTAGAGAAATTACATCATTTATTTCATTAGTGAATCATTTTATGAGGTAGAGGAATTGTGTCATTTTATTTTATCAAGCAAGAGGAATGAGTAAAGCAGAGAAGGAGGGAAAGTCAACTAAAAAATGGTTATCAAACTGGTCATTGTTAAGCAACACTGATTATTCAGTCAGTGGAACTGCACTCCTAAGTAGCCTTATAAACTGCATCTAAAGACCATCCATTAATAGGGGCTCTGGAGAGAGAAGAGAAGGAGCTTACCTCCTGGCTTCTGTCTCCCGTTGGTCAGAGGTTTGCTCCACAGGGTTTTAAGTCTGCTGCACTTCTAGGTTGTGCATGCATGCTCAGGGACACTAACCCAGTCCTGCAGCAATGTAAGGAAGCCCTGGGTCAGAGGTGAATGGTGTGCAGAGTAAACAAGAGACTGTCAGTTTATAACTATACAGTTTATCAGAATTCACACAGAGTTAAATGAGGCCCAAGGATCTTTCCTGGTACAAGGGGTGGACTGTACAAACATCTGTTATGCACCCCTGCACATATGTTCATTCTTTTAATTATATCTGGTTCCAATACTACAGTAGGAGAATAAGATGCTCTCCCTTCTTTGCTATGAGGAGAGATAAAAGTTCAATTAGTCAGAGTCTTCTTTAAGATGGTCTTAAAGCCATAATTGAGACTCATTATGCTCTTAACCTCTCTTTTTAAAAAAAATGTTGTTGTTATTTTTAACCTCTTTTTTTAAGCTTCCTTCTCCCTGGCTGGCACTTCGGCTGGTCTGGTTTGCTTGCCTGGTCGAGTGACCAGTTACACATCTGGTTTTTACATCATAATGTGCCCTTCATCAGTACCCTCAGTCACACCCAAGCTACTTTAGTTCAGATCTGCTTCATCTCTTGCCTAGAATATTGCAAAAGCCTTGTAACTGATCCTCAGCTTTCACCTCTTCATCTCACCATTCCATACTCATGACTGTTACTAGAGGGAAATTTATAAAACAACAGCTTGGTGTATGTCAAAAACGGCTTCCTGTTGCTCATGCAATGGAGTCCTTAGTCCCAAGTTTAAGGCCCTTGTCAATCATTATCTGATCTCTACATGATTTTGCAGCATCATCTCTCTCACACCCCCTCTAATCTCATGTTCTGTAATCCCAGATGACCACTCTGATTCTTAGCTTTCCTGATGTCATGACCATTCCTATCATGTGTGCATATCCATACCCTACTTATCTTCCAAGGCCCAATGAAGACACTACACTGGGGATAGGGAGATGGGGTCTGTAGAAAATTAGAGGGAGGAAGTCAGGGGCCATCCCAAGGCAAACAGGGAGGTCAGTCAGTAGCCGGTTTAGGAACCCCTTACTCTATCACCTGCTTTCTCCAACACCCAACCCATAGTGTTCTTATAGTTTTTTTTAAACACACTTCTCTGGTTTTGATACTTCACTCTTTGTTTAGGTCAAAGACTTCAGAACCAGAAACAGATTTAAAATGCTGAAAATTAATTTGTAATATTTTAGACAAAACAAAATAAAAATGATTTCTGTAAGTTCTTTGATTTACATTAGGGAAATCACAATAATATGCACTCATAGATAATTAGCTATGTCATCTAAACAATTTTGGTTGTGGTTTTTTAGATAGACCAATTCAAAAGAGAGATTTGAAAGGCTTTACATATATGTATGTGCTGGACAATAAGTCAGTCACATTTTCAGGAATTTTTCTTGAGAGTATATTCAACAAATACATTTATAGACTAACAAGTTACTTATAGATTAGCTAGTATACTCCAGGCACTGTACTAGCCACAAAGAATACAGTAAGAAATAAGGCACATGCTTTGCCACCAAGGGGCTTAAGCACTTGTTAGGAAGATATACAAGTGAGTAGGAAGCATAGGCGGATTAATGCTACTACGGGACTATATTGGTGGGTTAGCAAGGGGGTGGGGATGTGTAGCATGTAGATAGGGAGTTAGGAAAAAACCAATAGGTGAGCTGAGTCGAATAGTAGGTCTCTGTGCCAAACATCCATTCATCTGTTTCTTTTACTTTTTTAAGTATAAACATTTTGCTGCTTTTTAAAAAATTTGTTTTTTAATTGAAATGTATCAGTTGTACCTATTTATGGGGTACAGAGTTATATTTCAATAAATGTATACAATGTGTAGTGATAAAATTAGGGTACTTATAACATTTATCATTGCAAAAGTTTATCATTTCCTTGTGATGAGAACATTTAAGCTCCTCTCTTCTAGCCTTTAGAGAACATACAATAAATTATTGTCAGTTGCAGATGTCTAGCACTACTGTACACCACTAGAACTTTTTTTTCTATCTAGCTATAATTTTTTGTACATTAACCAACCTCTCATTATCTCTGCTTCAAAAAGTTTGATTTTTTTTCTTAGCTCCCACATATGAGTGAGAACATGCAGTATTTGCTTTTCTGTTTCTAACTTATTTCATTTTACATAATCTCTTCCAAGCTCATTCGTGTTGCTGCAAATGACAGGATCTCATTCTTTTTCATGACTGAGTAGTATTCCATTGTGTATATGTATCACATTTTCTTTACCCATTCATCTGTTGAGGGACACCTAGGTTAATTCCATATCTTGAGTATTATAAATAGTGCTGCAATAAACATGGGGGTGCAGATGTCTCTTTGGTATGTTAATTTCCTTTCCTTTGGATATGTACTCAGCAGTCGTTGCTGGATCATATCTTAGTTCTATTTTTGGTATTTTGAGGAAACTCCATACAGTTTTCTACAATGTCTGTACTACTTTACATTCCCCACCAACAACATTTGAGAGTTTCCCTATCTCCGCATCCTCACCAACATTTGTTATTTTTTGGTCCTTTTCATAATAGCCATTCTAATTGGGGTCAGATGATATCTCATTGTGGTTTTGATTTGCATTTTCCTGATGATTAGTGATGCTGAGCATTTTTTCTTATACCTGTTGGCCCTTTGTATGTCTTCTTTTGATATATGTTTATCAGGTCATTTGCCTATTCATTAATTGAATTATTTGTTTATTTGCTGTTGAGTTGTTTAAGTTCCTTATATATTCTGGATATTAATCTCTTGTGAGATTAATAATTTGAAAATATTTGCTCCCATTATGCTGGTTGCCTCTGCTCTGTTGACTGTTTCTTTTGCTGTGCAGAAGCTTTTTAGTTTGATGTCATCCCATTTGTCTATTATTGCTTTTGTTGCCTGTGCCTTAGAAGTCATCTCCATAAAATTTTTGCCCACACCAATATCTTGGAGTGTTTCCCCTCTGTTTTCCTTTATTAGTTTTATAGTTTCAGGCCTTACATTTAAGTCTTTAACACATTTTGAGTTGATTTTGGTAAATGGTGAGAGATAAAGTCTCAGTCTTCTGCATGTGGATATCCAGTTTTTCCCAACACCTTTTTTCTTGGTGCCTTTGTCGAAAACCTGTTGGCTGTAAATATGGGTATTTATTTATGGTTTCTCTATCCTGTTCCACTGTTTCAAGTGTCTGTTTTTATACCAGTACCATGCTGTTTTGGTTACTAAAGACTTGTAGCATATTTTGAAGTCAGGTAGTGTAATGCTTACAGCTTTATTCTTTTTGCTCAGGATTGCTTTGGTTATTTGGGGTCTTTTGTGGTTTCATATGAATTTTAGGATTTTTTTTTCTATTTTTGTGAGGAATGCCACTGGTATTTTGATAGCGAATGCTTTGAATCTGTAGATCACTTTGGGTAGAATGGTTATTATTACAATATTAATTCTTCCAATCCACGAACATGGAATGTCTTTCCATTTTTGTGTGTCCTCTTTAATTTCTTTCATCAGTTATTTTGTAGTTTCCATTGTAGAGATCTTTCACCTCCTTGGTTAGATTTATTCCTAGGTATTTTATATTTTGGCAGCTATCATAACTGGGATTGCTTTCTTGATTTCTTTTTCTGCTAGTTTGTTGGTGGTATAAAGAAATGCTACTTATTTTTGTGAATTGATTTTTATCTTGCAACTTATCTGAATTTGTTGATCAGTTCTAAGAGTTTCTTGGTAGAATCATTAGGTTTTTCTCTATATAAGATTATGTCAAATGCAAACACAGACATTTTGACTTCCTGTTTTCCAATTTGGATGCCCTTTATTTCTTTCTCTAGCCTAATTGTTCTGGCTAGAACTTCCAGTACTATGTTAAATAATAGTGGTGAGAATGGGCATCCTTGTCTTGTTCCTGTTCTTAGAGAAAAAGCTTTTAACTTTTCCCTCTTCAAGATAATGTTAGTGTGGGTTTGTCACATATGACCTTTATTGTGTTGAGATACTTTCCTTCTATACCTAATTTATTGAGAGTTTTTATCATAAATGATGTTGAATTTTATCCAATGCTTTCTCTGCATCTATTAAGATGATCATATGGTTTTTGTCCTTCATTTTGTTGATGTGGTGTATCACATTTATTGATCTGAGTATGTTGAACTATTTTTGTATCCCTGGGATAAATCCTGCTTGATCATGGTGTATAATCTTTTTGATGTGCTGTTGAATTCAGTTTGCCAGTATTTTGTTGAAAATTTTTGCATCTATGTTCATCAGGGATATTGGCTTGTAGTTTTCTTTTTTTGTTGTTGTATCTTTGATTTTGGTATCAGGGCAATGCTGGCCTCACAGAATGAGTTTGGGAGAATAGCATCTGCTTTGATTTTTTGGAATAGTTTGAGAACTGGTATTGATTCTTCTTTAAAAGCTTGGTAGAATTCAGCAGTGAAGCCATCCCCATCCTGGGGTTTTCTTTGTTGGGGGACTGCTAATTACTGATTGCTAGGGTAGCAGTCAGGACCCTGGACTTTGAGGGAAACAATGAGGTGCTCTGCAGTTCCTCAGCTGAAGTGAGCAACACTGGTGAGGTTGCTGGGGCCATGTGCAGGGCCCTGTGCCCCCATAAGAGATGCTGGAGCACTTTGCAACTGCTCAGTGGGAGTGGACCACTCTGGGCAAGGCCACTGTGGTTGTGGGTGGGCCTCTGTGCTCCCAAGAGAGATGCTGGGGTGCACTGTAGCTCCGTAGATGGAGTGGGCCACTCTGAGAAAGATTGTAGGGACTGTGGATGGTCCCACACACCCTCAAGAGAGACACTGGGTGACTCTGCAGCTCCTCAGCTGGAGTGGGCTGCCCCGTGCAAGGTCGCTGGGGTTGTGGGCAGGCTCCTGAGCCCGCAAGACAGATGGTGGGCCATTCTGCAGCTCCTCAGCTGGAGTGGGCCACTCTAGGTGAGGTTGCCAGGTCTGTGGAAGGGCCCCCACACTCCCAACAGAGACACTTGTCACTCTGCAGTTCCCCAGCTGGGATGGGTGGCCCTGCGTGGGCTCATGGAAGCTACAGATGAGGATCTGCACTCTTGAGAGTGGTGTACAGATGCTCCACAGATTCTCAGCCAGAGTCTGTGGCTCAGGGTGGGTTTGCTGGAGCTACAGTGGACTCTCCAGGGTGAGGTGCACAGACTCTCTACTGAAGAGAGCTGGTCAGCTCTCTGGTTACAGAAAGGGTGCACACTGTCTCCCTGTGTGCTGAGAGTGGCTTCTGCACTGCTCTGGACTGCCTGTGCCCAGGGTGCAGGGAGTAGTGTGGGCTCAGGAGCTGGAGTCCCAGTGTGATGACAGGGTCTTAGGGCTGTTGAGATGCCAGGACTGTTGGGCCCGGGCATTATGCACTCAGGCATTGGCTCCAATCCCCAAATGGTGATGTGCTGTGGCAGCTCAGGACCTGGGGTGTGGGGGATCTTGGTGTGAACTCTCTCCCTGGAATACTACAGTTGTTTGGGCTCCCAGCAACTCCCCACACAGGGCTCACAACATGCAAGGGCCATGCAGCTCCTTTGTAACTGGGATTGCAGGTGTGCACGGTGCAGCTCTCACTAAACTTTTCCCTGAAGGCAGAAGTTTCTCCTGGTTCTCTGCTGCTCCTGGCTGGGGGATGAGGCTGTGGAGGGTGGGTATTACCTTCCATTCTCTGTGGGGCTATCCTGAGCTTCTGTGCTCACTAGCGTTTCTGTTACTCCTTTGATGTGCTCAGGTGCTCTCTTTTTGTTATATTTGTTCAAGTGTTGCTGCGTATTCGTTGTTTTGTCTTTGTGGGAGAGATGAGTGGCAGTCTTTTAATCAACCGTCGTGCTCCACCCATTCATCTGTTTCTTTAGTCATTATTTAATCATTTACATTTTTTCCTTCATAAAGTTGAACTTTTTTTTTTTTTTTTTAAATGACCGGTAAGGGGATCTTAACCCTTGACTTGGTGCTGTCAGTACCACGCTCTCCCAAGTGAGCTAACCAGCCATCCCTGTACAGGGATATGAACCCACAGCCTTGGTGTTACCAGCACCATGCTCTCCCAAGTGAGCCACAGGCTGGCCCTCATAAAATTGAACTTTATTGAGAGCTGTGGTAGACACTCTTGATTAATCCAGCTTTCATTTTCAACCCTTTTATTCCTAATCACCTTCTAAACAAGGGTGGCCATTTAACCCAATTCTAGCCATAAACATAAGAGGGTAAAACTGCTGCAGGAATCCTCAGAAATATTTGATTCCCTGACATAGATGCCACCATTTTCTTTTCTTTCTTTCTTTTCACTGGATTATTTGTGTAATGATTGGAGCTGCAGCAGCTAGAATGCAAATATGAGGAAAAAGCCCAGAGAATTTTAACTTAATAGAGTTGTGGTGACTGTGTTGAGCTTATAAACTAGCACCCGCAATCATTTACTTCTGAATATTTCATATGAAAGAAGTAAGTTTCCATTTGTTTAAGTCACTGTAGTTCAGTTTTCTGTTACTTGCAAACTGAAAGTATTCCTAAGAAATTTGAATGTGATTTTGGCCAGGCCTTCTGTTTGGTGGTCTTTTAATAAAGTCGTCTGTTGCAAACAACTTAAAAAGAAGATCCTGCAGCAAAGGAGCGGGTGATAATATCTCTTCCAGTACTCCTCGTCACTCAGTGAACGAAACACTAAGATTTATAACTGGGAGATTGGGACAAGAGTTATAAGTATCTGGCCCCCTGTGTCAGCACCATCGTATATTTCTTTAACGAAGTGTGAGACCAGAACTCCATAAATTCACATAGTAGCAGAGTCAGTGGAGCTATTCAAGGAGCCCAGCATCACTCTTTACGTATTAAAGAAGTTCTCAGCCAGTTAAAAATAGGCTTGGAGAGAAGTCACTTTTAGACTACAGCTCATTTTGGATTTCTCTGAAGCTCCATTCTGGGCCACAATGTATTTCCTTTTTTCTTTCATTCTAACAAGAGCACCCAGGCCATTCAGTGACAATAGATGTACGGTTATCTTTAGTTCTGTTGTGCACTGAAAGCAGAACTATGAAGAAACAACCCTAACCCCTTGGGCATATGAAATGTTACAGCTTTTAAATAAGTGCCAACACCAGTTGAGCCTTTACAATGGGCCAGGCTCTGTGCTTTAAATTCTCAAAACAGCCCTATGAGAAAAATGCTATTAATAGCCTTGTATCTTTGATGAGGAACCTAAGATTCAGAGCAGATAAGCAACTTGCTTAAGGTCACAGGACTAGTAAGTAGCAGTACTGGTATTTGAAGCAAGGTCTGTCTGATTTCATTCAGAGCCCGTGCTTTTAGCCTCCATTCATGCGAGGTCACACCAGGCTTTCTCCATCATTTTGTTTGGATCTTCAGAGCAGCCCTGTGAAATAGGCAGGGACTTCCCTGGTTTACAGAGGAGAAAACGGAGGATCAGAGAAGTGAGATGCTTCTCCAAGGTCAACCAGCGCATGCGCAATATGACTGGGACTCGGACCACATCTTCTGCCTCTGAGTCCTGTGCTCTTCCAAACATGCTGAGTGCTCAAGAGCTCTGTTATGAAAGGACACACTCAATTTTTGTGGCTGACCTCAGATTAAGCATCAGATGCTGTATCGAGGAACCAACTAGTTCAGGGCCATCCTGATTTATTCAGGGCCTTTTAGAGATATGTTCTTGTCTAGTGTATCTGTTGTATGCTATTTGGTACTTGCATTTAAAATTCCAAATATAATATTTTTTCACTGTTAATTTAGCAGTCCTTCAAATAACGGGAGGAGAGAGCGAGCTGGAGGGGACAGATATCTTTAATAGGGGCACTGCCAATTTAGCTGATAAAACTACTACTCTTTGAACATTTGAATTATCCAGGGACAAGGAAGCTGAGAATCCCTTATAAGGCATGGGTTAGGTATTGTACGTGTGAATATTTTTTTAAACACCTGATTTTTGCAAAATAAAAGCGGTCTGCCCACATTTTTAAGCACAGTGGTAATCAAAAGAGAGTTCTGTGGAGGTAATAATACCTTGTATTTTAAATACTGCTTGTCTCTGAAGAGCTCAAAGTACTCTATAATCATTTCCTTATTATGATTCTGAAAACTTACTGGGTCAAAAAGTTACAAAGTTTATATCTTAACGGTCTGGCCTCAGTTTCCTTTTGGGGAATTTGAGACAACAGATCAGGCTGCTTTCTAAGAGCTGTCTCACTTTTTCCCCACCCACCTCTCTCCGCAGGCCCTTTCCCCTATCATTCTGCTACACTCAGCTTCTCTTTATTTCCTAGATCTCACTAGTTAATCTCATGATATAGAACCATAGAATATTTTAATTAAAAGAGTTTCACACCAGTGAACTGGAGTCTGGCAGATAGTTCCAGGTGGGGAGGGGGAAGGGCCCTTCAATCAGAATGGTTCCATTTTTATTTGCTTTTATACATTGGGGATTGGCATAGGAGTTTATTTTTAAGTAGGATTTTTATGTTAAAAGATTTTGAAATCTGGTAGTCCAGTCCAATTCCTTCATTTTACCAATGGAAAACTGAGGTGCAGAACAGGGGAGTAACTTAAAGTTTCACCCCAGCTACGGGTGGCCCACCTGTCCTGGAATCCTGGCCTCCAGTTGCTGGTTGGGGTCTTGGCAGGCCAGCAGGATGCTTTTCCCACAGATGTCATTTTCCCAGCAGAAGTCTCAAAAGTCAGCCAGGGGCTCACACCTTGAGGGGGCTTCACTGCACCTGGCAAAACAGAATCTTTTTTCTTTTTTAGAGTAAAAGAGACCCATTTTACCTGGGAACATTTGTCTCCACCATGCAGGAAGAAACAGGTAGAATTAGTATGTGCCATTTTCACCTCGTCCCGAATGATTCTCCACCTTAACTAGGTCATGAAGAAAAAAGTGTAAGAACAAACACACACATATATTTATATAGCTACTGCCTTCCAAAGAGGGCAAAGCGTATATATGTGTGTGTGTGTATGTGTATATGTATATGTATATTTTGTTAGTTCTCATAGGGAAAGAGGGAGAACAGTTATTGTCAGCCTCATTTTGTACGAGAAAATCAAGGCATGGAATAACCTGGTCTTGACTCAAACTATGGCCTGAATTTGTGGGGTCAGCCTAAGAGTGTCTGAACATTTGCTGTATCACATTGTGCTCCAGGAGCACACTCTGCATAGTTGAGGATGTGGGCTCTAGACCTATGTCGGGCTGTGCCCTTGGGCACGTGGTTCACCCTCTGAGCTTCAGTTTCCCCATGCGACAAATGGACACAGGAGAGGCAATAGCCATTTTCTGTCTGTGGCTCATTTCTCTGTACTGGAAGTGATGTGTGGAGAGATTGAAAAGGACAGGGCTGAGCCTGGAACAGCCCATCTGAGTGGGGTGTGGTGGCCCCTCACTTCCTTAACCCTGGATATTCAAACCTTTGAGGAGTATGCAATAGTTTTGTACGGACCCTGGACCAGATTACACACCAAGAGTTGGGGCTGCTCCATAAAGGGAATCCAAGTCCCAGCTGCTATGTAACCTTGGGGCCAGAAATGGAAATGGAGTCTGTTTGTATGAGTGTAGGGGGAGGGAGGAGTGAGCAGCAGGTTGGGTGTGATGAGTAGTCTAAAGAGGGCCAGGCTCTAAGTCACGGAGATGCCTGCAGTGATTCTGCTAGTATGGGGCTCCCCACCCTGGCCTCAAGGAGGCAGACTAGGAGCAAGATGGGAGACTGGCTCTGTTAGGAACCCCAGGAGTACCCTGGGCATTAGCAGTAGTTTTAAGCTATTCCTGGCTTTTTATCTCTTTCATTTTCCCTAGAGTGTTAGATACCTCATGAAAAGTTTTTTTTGACAATGCTCCAAGGATGATATACAAATGGCCAAAAATGCTCAATTTCATTAGTCATTAAGAAAATACAAATCCAAACCACAATGTGATACCTCTCCCCACTTATTAGAATGGCTATAATAAACAAAACAAAACAAACAAATAAAAACAGAAAATAACAAGTGTTGGTGAGAATGTAGAGAAAAGGGAACCTCATATACTCATATTGCTGGGAAGAATGAAGAAGTGTTCAGACATGAAGGAAAGTTTAGTGGTTCCTCAAAAAGTTAAACAGAAAATTACCATATGATCCAGCAATTCCGCTCCTAGATGTAAACCCCAAAGAGCTGAAAAGAGGGATTCAAACAGACAATTGTACACTGATGTTCATAGCAGCATTATTTACAATAGTCAAAGATGGAAAAAAACACAAATGTCCATCAATAGATAAACAAATTGTGGTTTATAACTACAATGGAATATTATTCAGCCATTACAATGGAAAAAAAAAGTACTGTACCTTCAGAATTTTGCATTAGATTAGATTAGACTAAGACTAGAAATAAGGAAGACAGAGGGAACAATGTCTGCTCCTAATATTTGTGAAGTCCAAGGCAAGTGTATAAAATAAGGCCCTTGGCCTGTAGCTTGTTCCCTTTTTTCCCCTCCCCTGATTGCTCCTGCTCTGAGAGGGCCTCACACATGTGCATGTGGGCACCAGCCTCATGAAAAGATCCACCCACAGCTCAGGCCTCACCCTAGCCCATCCTTATGCCCTGCACACAGCTGCCCCCTGGGCTATACACTTGCATCATAATTCGTCCTCTGCAGGACAGACCTGGGGAAGCAAAGTCCAAGGAGTGGATTCAGGGCCATGTGGGTAGGGAATTCTGAACACTGGTTCATGGAGGGTGGTCTAGAAGCTGACTATGACTCTGGGTGGGCATGTTCCCTAGGCCCTGTGACTCCTCACCCACTAGAGAAGAGAACAACTGCAGGAGAGCCAGTCTGGAGTCTCTAATGTGCAAGGTCCAGGCCAGGGGCCTGGGCTGCTCTAGTCTAAAAGAAAGACTAGAAGGAGCTGTGATTTATTGAGCCAGGCCATGGCAGGGCACTTATATATTTACCACTTGATCCTTATGACAGTCTGAGAAAGTATTACTTGACCCATTTTACAGGTGAGACTCATGATATTAAAGAGATTTGTCCAGGGTCACATGGTGATTCTAAAGTCTGTGTCCCTTTCAAAAGCTGTGTTCTTCCACAGGACAACTGGAGAAGGCACCAGAAAATTCAAAGGATGCTTCTGGACAGAGGTGATTTCATCTGACATCAGAAGTCAGTAAAGCCATGCAGCATGCTCAGTAGGCTTTTGTTCCTGTGTTTGCTTGGTGACAAGGGAGAATCTTTTGCAGGCTTCCTCTGCTGCTCCACCCTGGGGCCACCCAGAGCATGTTGTCTGGTGTTCCCAGCAGTTCGGGTTGACACAGTGACAGTGAGTCATGGCACAGCCACATCTGTCCAGGACCACACAGCCTTCTGTCTAAACACTTGCACGCAGCACAGCTGTGCAAAGGCACCCTTGAGTTCTCTGGTAGCAAGGCAGGGTGGTTGCCCTGGTGCATTAACATCCCTCTCAGTCTCGCTTGTGATTATCCACCTAACAGTCTGGAAGCTGAGAAGCCTCTGAACAATGCAGTGAGATAAATTCAACCAGAACTTTTCTTCACTAATTTCTTTGCTACCTAAAACAAGTTTCTTATTATTTCAATGGTGCTGTGGTTTTCTTCTTTGGAAAGAGGCATGTAGGTACTAGCTTTGTATGATGAAGGGCTTTAAACTGTGTTATTATTGATGCTTTTTAAGTAATCAGAGCTGCTCATGTTTGGAAGAGTAGAAAGGGCTACCTGGGAGGTAGTGAGTTCCCCCCAAACTGTGGATTTTTAAGCAGACTATGGAAAACTTGGCAGCAGTATGTGGAAGATTTAAGAACTAGATGATCTCTTAAGTCCCTTTTAGCCTTATGACTAAATTTTAAATATTCTTCATTATAAAAGATGATAAAGTGTATTAAGTACAATAAAGGGGCACATATTGGGGCATTATAAAGGTACAGAGTAGAGAAGAGATTTTTTTTCTAGCTGGGGGAACTGTAGGTGCCTTCATGGAAGGGATGGCATTTGAATTTTGACTTTATCCTGGAAAAGGGGAAGTTATCAGTTTGTTTATTTCTTTGCTTGCTTGTTTTTAAAACAAAGGAGTAATATAATAGTCATAAATGCTGTTCACTAAATATTTCTGGGTCTATATCTTTTGGACACATGATAGTATTGTATTTCTTGGTCACCTGTGGGTGACCAATTCTGGCCAATGATTTGTGAGCAGAAGTGACACCCGCCATTTCCAGACAAACATTTAATTACCAGTGTGAATGAGGTTCTCAGAGCTCTCTTTTCTCTCTTCTGTATCCTCAGCAATGTTTCAGATCATGGCTGGTCCATCAGTGTGGGTCTCAGAGTGAGAACGGTAATGACGTGGAGCTGAGTCTCCTGCTGCCAAATAATGGACATGTAGTGAGAATGAGAACTAAACCTTTGCAGTTTTAAGCCACTTTAATGTTGGATTTGTGTGTCACTGCAGCATAGGCTAACCTATCCTGACTGATAAAAGGAACAGGCTCAGGGTTGTGCTTCGGGAGTGTTAAGCTTGCTGTGGTGTGCAAGACAGATTTCCTTAGGAGAGATTAGAGGCAGGAATAACAGTTAGAGGAAGGTGCAATAGGCCAAGCAAGAGGTAATGAGCACATGAGGAAAGGCAATGGCCAGGAAGGAGTGGAAGGTGCAGATGCAGTGACTTTCAAAAGTGACTTGGAAGAAGGAGAAGTCACAGGACATGGCAAAAAATTAGATTGATTTGCAGACACCTTCTTGACTACTTTTTGTGTTCCACTCTGGTGCAACAAGCATGATTGCTAAAAATGTCCCTGGAAACTCACTATTGGTTGCCTGAACAATTGCCTCTTTAGGACCCCACCTTCCTGCTGCTTTGCCCAGCAGGAAGAGCTGCACCCAAATTCTGCTTCTGAGGGAACCTGGCAGGAGGCTTCCTCTCCTAGACAGGAGGGTCTGTTCCTGAATCCAACTTCCTATGATCCCCAAGGTTTGCAGGTGTTAGATACTTGGCTTTCCCAAGTAACCCTAGTAACCATCTAAACCCACTGGTATATGAAAGCCAGGCAGCCTGGCACCCTGCAATCTGCTGTTCCCCCTCATAAGTATGCTCTGATGCATGACTGTTAAAAAGGAGACATGTAACCATGGCAAATCCAGCAGGATGTCCTGGCTCTCCTATGCCTCTCTATGGAAAACTAGTCCATATGCCTTCTACTGCTCACCTTTATTTTGTAGGTTTTCCTAAAATATCCTGTTTTGTAACGCAAATTATGTACTGAGCCCTCTTGCACATTGCATGACAGGTGTGACAACAAGGGGACTTGTCATGCACAACCACCGTGGATGCAGATTTATCATGTCACTCCTCAGACTATGAGGGTAGGAGAACAGGCATGCAGAGGGCCTGGCAGATGAACCCTGGCCCATGAGTCAAATAGGAAGACTGAGAACACATAGCATTCCAGATGAAAGAAAGGGGAAGGGGAAAGTTTTAATGATAAATGCAAGATCCTCTGAGGGCGGAGGAAACCTGTGTGAATGACAGCTCCAGTGCCAGCCATTTTGGTTTTTACTGGAGGATGGGATGAACCAGAAACCTTTTGTGGGGAAAGTGCAGCAGGTATGCACATGGTATTTGACAAACTGAGTGTGCTTTTTGGCAGCCATAGCAGCAGCATGGTATAAGAAGACAGAAGTCGAGACATCTTAAGTTTCTTGTCCTGACTTTTACTTTAGTTCACTAAATGTATACTGAGTTCCTGCTATGCGTCAGGCCCTGTGATTAATTGGTGCTGGTGAATCCTTAGGAACCAGTTGCCCACACGTACTGTGTTCTGTGGTTATGTCAACTTCTCTGAAGAGTTGGTTTATGTCTGTGGACAAGAAGGCTTCCCAGTACTGAACCCAGGATTACATTGACTTACCCACCCTGTCACCAGCAGTGCTGGACCAACAAAGGTCTCCCACATGCCCAAGGCCTTGCTTGCTTCACTTACATTGGATCAAGGACAATTGGGAACACATATTATCTGGAAGGCAGGTGGCTCAGGAGAGGAAAGGGGAGGAAGCAGGAAGGTACGCAGGCCAAGGACCCACTTCCAGGTGGCCTATCAGAGAAGTTACCCCACTCAGAGAGAACTGGGAAGTTCTCTTCACCTGGGCAGGGAGAGGGGAGGTGCAGAAAGGCCAAAAGCATTCCACTTTGTAGCTTCCTGCACTGAAGGAACCATCAGAATGGGGACATATGGCAGGGAAATTTATTCTAGTCTGCACTTTTCTTATCAATTCCTGCTGGGATAATATTTCTTTAAACTGGATGGGAAATGAGAGAGAAATGGAACCAAAACACATATGTAGTGCTGCATGCACCTCACTCTCAACACGTTCTAGTGGGAAAGAAATAATTAAATGCTGATTAAAAGATTGCTCCAGTACATACCTTGTTTCAGGTTATAATAAAAAGATATACATGTTATCTACTGATTTTATTTAAAATGTAATAGCTTATCTCTTTGCATGACCAGTTCTTTTTTTATAAATATATGTGTTAGAAAACTGAGCAACAAAGTTCCTCTAAACTGAAATAGATTGATGCCTTGACATGATCAATAAGAGAAACTTAGCCACAAAATGTCCTCAAGCTGTCAGAGCATACACCTGAACTGATATTGTGTGTCAGTTACAATTTGCTTTTATTTATCCATCAGCATCCTTGCCAACTAAATATAAGCATGTGTAAAGAACAGTTACAGACATGGACAAGCACTGGTGTCTCCAGAATTATTAAGTATCACTGAACTGTGAAATATCAGTGTTCAAAAGTTCTGATTTTGCCTGTGAGGTGCTTTTCATATTTTATTTTGATAACTGAATGCAAATGATCCTCAGTGAACCTTCTCACCTGTGTTCTTTGCATGGTGGTACAACTGAATCTGTTTATTAAAGACTATTAACAAATACACAGCCCAGTTTAGATTTATACAAATCAACTACATTTGGGGAGTTATGGAAAAAAAAAAAAATTGTGAAGGTAAAAACAAGACCATCTTTAATTGCAGCTCTGTTGACTTTGGCTTTCTAAAATTATTATGATTTGTAACAGTGTATGTTACAACAATTGGTATGTTCAATGCCAAGAGCTCCAAAGTAAGAATGGAGAGTGTGAGTCCAGGCTCTACCACTTATGAATTCTTGGATCTGGAGCAGTTAATTCCCCCATTGGCCTTGGTAAAACTGGGATAAGCATCCTTTCTGTACCTATCTTATTGGTTTGCCAAGGGGCTTAGATAACAGAATAGATGTGATAGCTCTTTGTTAGATTGTTTAGATATGAAAGGATGCACATAACTCTGCTAATAAGAGCCCAGGAGAACAAAGGTCACATGTTCTGGTTTCCCAGCATTTGCACAGACATGGAGAGCTCTTAGCAAAGATCACTTCTGCTGCTGTCGTTGCAGTCATCCTCATCATTTTAACAGCCGTGTGCATAGTCATCCCACCTCTCCCCATTAGGTGGCTTATACATCTTGTATATATTTGATTCAGCAAGCCCTGATTAAGCACCTGCTTTGCACCAGGTACTGTTACAGGGGATACAATGTCGGGTCAGAAACGTTCTTACAGCACCCAAGTAATTCTAACGAAAGGCAGAAGTGTGAACAGGCTCTTGTAGCAACACAGGATCTTTATTGAAGGAGGGCTTAATTCCAAAGTGGGGTGAAGTAGAGAGGGTACTCATACAAAAAGTGGAATTTAAGCATGTCTTTAAAGGGCCCAACACAAATGTCTGCTAGATATTTCCTGGATGAACGCACAAAAGAATTACTTTTAGCAGCACGGTTAGCTGAATCAGGCTCTGACCCGTGAACTGACTGTAGTCTTCTTTCCTCTTCATGTCTGAATGTATGGGTTTTAGCGAAGGGCCAACACATAGTGGGCACTCATCAAATGTTGTAGAGGAAATTAATGAGCAAAGTAATATTGTGTTTTGGAGTTTTGTTGGTTGGTCAGATACCAGAGTAAAGAGAGGGCATCCACCTTGCTCCAAGACCTTGGCTGGGTCACTTGCCTCTTTCTTGTCAGGACACTGGACAGGCATATCTGATCTGCTTCAGAGGATTGATAGTGGTTTGCTGCCTGGGAGGTCTCTGGAATTGACTGCCCAGTAAAAAGAATAAAGCAACTTCCTGTAAACATGCTGGGGATGATAACATCTGTCATATGAGATTTGAGACTGGGGAGATGTCACAGGGAGCAGCCATCACTGTCCTGCACAGGAGGACTAACCTGAATGCTACTACTGGCATGGAAGACAAAGGTGATTAAGCAAAGGTAATTGTCTCCTGTGTCGAGGAAAGCTTCCTAGGGCACTTTTTTAAAAAGAAGGTTAATTATTTTCATAGATAGTTAGAATATTAGGGTTATTAGGAGAGAAAATACTGTTGATGTTTAATCTGTACTTATTGATGGCATGCTAATGAATTGAGAAAAATCACACTGATTGGCCTAAAGCCTTAGCATGGAAAGCTCATTTGGAATAATAGAGTCACTCAGTCTCTCAGGCCCTGAGTGACTGCCATGCAACAATCAAGTAACCAGTGCTTTCTGTTTCAGTAGCGGCAATGTCTGAGGAGCAGGCAGAGGCTTGAGAGTGTAATGATTCTGCTTTGGGGAGTGTGTAGCCCATGCCCACATCCTCACCCACCTGTGGAACTAATTTTGTCTTTGTTTTTCTGCTAGTGGAGTCTTTCAGCTAAAAGTCTCCCTTGCATAAAGCATGATGTTTTATGAGTATGTAAAGCACCTTTATATATTTGGTTTAGTTTTGTCTAGTTTGCAAGAGTCAGAGAAATGCTGTTTGCCTCAGGTTACGGGAGTGGAATGTAATGGAGAAATCAGGAGTGAGTAAAGCCTATTTATGGCCGTGAAACTGGGCCTCAGACTAAAGTCCCCTCATGTGGATGCCCACTGCTGCTCTTCAAGTCACTCTGGCACTCCAGAGCCTCGGCTTGTCCTGCGCCAGTACCTCTTCCCATGGTGGCTGCTCACCTCCGTCCTCTGCTTTTCTCCTCTCATGGCCTCAGCTCACTGCTAGGTCTCTTAGTCTCTCAACTTCTGCTCCTCTTTATTGTCCCCACTTGTGCTTGCACTCCCTTCAAGAGAGGAACTTCCACACAGAGGATGTCTGTAGGCAGGACCTGTTTCATGGATGTGCAAATCGTGCAGGTGAACCAGTGCTCAGAAGGGCCCACACTTGTTCAGTGTTCTGCTCTGGGAAGACTTCCCAGACTAGATGCCCGCTCCACTGAATCCCACAGCAACATTGTACCTCCATAAAACCATGCATTACATTGTAATGTTTTTATCTGCTGGTTTATCTGTCTTGTTTGTCTAATATACTGTTAGTTCTTTGAAAGCAAGAAATAAATGTTATTTATTTCTGTGTCCCTGGCACCTAGCACAGTATTCACCATGTAGTAGGTGCTCATTAAATATCTATGGAATGAAAACAAAGGCCCGCAGTTGGTTGGTAGCATTGGGGCTTGAATCAAAGTCTCTCATCTCTCTATCTTGGGCTCCACAACTACAAGATATTTAAATGGATTTTCAAATGACAGCTCTTATGAGAACCATTGTCTTTTCTGTCGCTCTTGAAATGGGTTTCTAAACCAGCAAAATTGCACTTGCTGCTCAACTCTTCCTTGAAAGTCACATCAGGCTCAGTTGAGCTCTGTGTTTCCAGCTGGACAGGTGCTGCCCACAAGGTGATGAGGGCTCAACAGGACCAAAGAGGTTCAGTGTGGACCTGCTCGGGTCACCACTGGTGTGCAGATTGCAAGTAACAGAGCTGAGTAAAGTAGAAAGCACAAGGAAAATTCCAGTTTTGGAAGGCTGGAAAGGGAAAGGAGGTTGTAGAATACAGAGAGTCATCATTCTTTTCTTCCTCCAGTTTCTTGGTTTCTGCCTCAATTCTGTTATTTAATAGCTGTGTGACCCAGGACAGGTCACTTAACCTTGATCAAGTTTGAGATACTTTGTAAAGCTGTAAAATGTGATGCTCATATAAAGATCTGTTATTACCAAATATACTTACCACACATGTGGCTTTCCACAAAACTCCTTCACTGAATTTTGGACAGGCTTGAATATCCCAATGGAACGTTGGCATCTAGGGTAAAAACAGAGATTTGGGCTGTCATAAAAACCCAGAAGTGCCTTTATAGACCTAAAAATATAGATTGTAGGCAGGACTTGTTGTCTCTGGGGAGGAAAAAGTTATTAGCTTTTTTTTTTTTTTTTTAAAAAAAGATGACTGGTAAGGGAATCTTAACCCTTGACTTGGTGTTGTCACCACGCTCTCCCAAGTGAGCTAACCGGCCATCCCTATATAGGGATCCGAACCCGTGGCCTTGGTGTTATCCCCACCACACTCTCTCAAGTGAGCCATGGGCTGGTCCAAAAGTTATTAACTTTGGTCCTTGTACCTTTTAGAAGTTGTCTTCTTTTTTAACATTTTTCCCAGCACCCCCACTTCAAATTCAAGACATATTTACTGATGACCTCATATTACACAGCAAGTATAAGGGACAGTGTAAGTCCTGTCTGAAGTCTTGTGAGTAAAACCAGACACCAACACAGATAATTATAAACCAAGGTAGACCATAAAAGAAGTGACAACAATGGTCTGACAGATTGGAAGAGGAAAGATGACATCTAACCAGGGGGCTGAGGAATGATTCGTGAAGTCTCTCTATCTCTGGGTCTTATGGTTCTTGTACCTAGTCCCTTTGGTAAGGGAAAAGCTCTCCCAAGTTCTTCCAGACCCTGTGGACAAGTGCAGGGAATTTTTCTTCAGCGATCTTTCCTTCTCAGAGCCTGGGAACGGACTGTCAGATTGTCTCAGTCTTTCCCTCCTTGTGAAGCCCAGAGCCCTGCACAGCTTTAGTTTGAGATGCTCGGCTTCCTAGAATCTTGTTGTGTAGCCCTGAGGCGAGCCTCTTACACTCTCAGTTTGCTCATCTGGAAAATGGATGTAATAATTCTTACTTCAAAGGAATGTTGTAACATTTAATTGATGTTTGCAAAGCCATCTGAGATCCACAGATGAAAGACCGTGGAGAAGAAGACAGCATGATTATTATAGAGGAATTAATCCCTTCATCAGCCTTTAGGAGTTCTCTGTTTGTTCAATCCGTACCCTCTTTGGGTGGGTGGGGGGTGGAGGGAGGTCACTGGACTGCATTTTCAGATGCAAAATATTCTTACAGAAAGAAACAGGTGGTTCTCGATTTCCTAGTTACCCTCTGGGACATTCTCAGTTCAACGTCATCCCTAGACCACTACCCTCTCTCTCCTTATTTTTTCCACTTTTGAGTTAATACCTTTTCTTCTTCACACCTGAACAGTGTTCAGCCTGGTTGTACCCTGGAGCACGGTGTGAGTGAGAAGAAGCTGACCCATTAGTAGCAAGTCTGTTGACTTCAAAGACTCATAACTTCCTGCTCTTTGAGCTACAGAGAACAACACATCATTCCCATCTGTGCTGTCAGTGACAGCTTCTTAGCCCCTTGGAAAACGTATCTCCCTTGTCTGGAATCTGATACTCTTCATCTCTTCACTCTGAAAATGAGATGAATGTTCTTGGTCTGTAATTCCATAGTGGGAAGAATGGGACGCCATCATAGTCTGATACTTTCCTTTGGCTTTATTGTTGATTTTGTATTATTTCCTTTCTTCAGATTCCTCAACTATAAAATGAGGATAATAATTCTCTTACTAATTTTCTCAAAAGGTTGTCCTTAGTAGTTAAGGAGATCATGTAAGTGAAAGCACTTTGTAAACTCTAAATGATATATAGACACACAGCTGTGAGGTAGAATATTATCTGATCCGTAATGCAGAAATCAATGGGTACAGCCAACAGTCATAGAAACAGATTTAGAGTGAAAGATAAAGTCATAATGATCAGCTCCTCTGTTTCCAAGTTTGCTGAAAAAAATCTCATCTACAAGCTCTTTGCTGATCGTTTCACTTCTGAACACCTGCAGTAATGGGGAACTCACTGCCTACTGGTGCAGTCTGTTTCATATTTGGAAGCTTCTCACTATTAAAAAATTCTTTTCCTAGCTAAGATGACATCAGTTGTTCTGTAGCTTCCAGAATTGGTTTGTAATTCTAGTTCCTGGCTCCACATCAAAAATGATCAAACCCTCTGTCTCTATAACAGCCCTTCAGAGTTTTGAAACCAAGGATCAAGTTCTCTGTTGGATTCTCTCACGACCAGCTAAAACACCCCAGTTCCTTTAATTTTTCTCATGGCACTCTGTTTCCAGCCTTTTACCATTCTGGAGGTAGAATCAGTGCTTTGCTCGATGAATAGGGGAAGTGGAGGCTCAAGGATCAGCAGTAGAACAGATGGAAAGGGTTGGATCCCTTTGTACTTAAGTTTGCAAGGAACAGCATGGAAAATGTTTTTAATCGTGTAAACCAGCGTTCACTAGCCCAGCACCCAGCACTGTCAGTGCTTTGCATGCAGTCGAACTAAATGAAGAAACACTGTGAATGAATAAATGCAGTGAAGGTTTTGTTGTCCATAATAGATATATATTTTTATTCCTCCAAAGCATTGTAATTTTGGAGTGTCTTCTAATAATTTTCAGCTGCAGTATCACTATGGAGGGACAGGGCAATTTTTAGTTTCTTCTTCAGCCCTGAAATGTATTGAATCCCACTGAAGTTCTGCCTTTGAGTCTCAGGTTTTAGGTACACATGACAAAATGGAGTGTAAGAACAAATTGGAAAGTGGGTGAGATAATGAGTCACCTGAGATCTCTCCCACTGCTATTTGCAGCTCTTTCCCATACCCAGTCTTGTGGTGACAAAACTTGTGGCCTGCAACAGAAATGAGGTCCCAAAACATGAAAAAAAGGATGGGCCTGAGTCACAGATCCAAGTGGAAGAGACATTGGATATCTGCTAATCCAGTTCAGCACCTGATAAATGATCTCCATTGCAGCACCAGATTCCAATTTGGTTAATATTCACTGAGCAGCTATGATGTACCAGGCACTTTGCTAGATCCTTTTAAACATAATCTCTCACTTAATGCTCCCTTCTATGCAGTGAAAAAGGTATTACAATCCTCCAGAGTAAAAAAAGAGAGATTTGACACTGACAACACTGACCTGCAGCTAGTGTCCTCCCATCTTCCAAGGAAGATGTTTTATTCATTAAATCAAAAACTCTATGATGTCCTCAGCAATGGTTCCCAAACTCTGGATCCTTTTGAGCCTATGAAGTTATTGCACTAGATCTTTGAATCCATGTGTATGCTCAAGATTGTCTAGAGACTGCAAAAAATGTCATATTTTATTCATATGCAATTGTGTGTCTCAAGTGTATGTGGATGCTATTGCGATTAATCAAATACAATTTTTAAAACCATGTGCTAAAACCATGTGTTTTTTGTCACCTTATATTTTACCAATCCATAGAATTTTAAATTAATGTGCTTTATTTTTGAGCAGTTTTAGGTTTACAGAAAAGTTGAGCAGAAAGTACAGAATCCCTAAACACCCCCTTGCCCTCCCCCTCCCCCTAGTTTCCCCTATTATTAACTTTTTGTATTAATGTGGTGTATTTATTACAGTTGATGAGTCATCATTTCTACAATATTATTAACTAAAGTCTGCAGTTTACATTAGGGTTTATTCTTTGTGTTATATATTTTGGGGGTTTGACAAATGCACAATGATGTATGTCCATCATTACAGTATTATATAGAATAGTTCACTGCCCTAAAAATTCCCTGTGCTCCACAAATTCATCTCTTCTGCTCCCCTGATCTTTTTACTATCTCCATAATTTTGCCTTTTCCAGAATGTCATATTGCTGAATCATGAATTATGTAGCCTTTTCAGATTGCCTTGTTTTCACTAAGATTTCTCCATGCTTTTTCATTTCTTTTTATTGCTGAATGACATTCCATTGTACCAATAGAGTTTGCTTATCCATTCTCCTATTGAGAGACATCTCAGTTGCTTCCAAGTTTTAGCAATTATGAATAAGGCTGCTACACATCCTAATTTTGTAAGAAACTGCCAAATTGTTTTCCAAACTGTCTGTTTCATTTTACATTCCTGGCAACAGTTAGTGAGAGTTCCTGTTGCTCCACATTCTCATCAGCATTTGGTGTTGTCAGTATTTTCAGTTTTCTCTATTTTAGTAGGTGTGTAGTAATATCTCATTGTTGCTTTAATTTGCAATTCCGTAATGATATATTGTATTCAGCATCTTTTTGTAGGTTTATTTGCAATCTGTATATCTTTTTTGGTGAGGTGTCTGTTCAGATCTTCTGCCCATTTTTTTAAAAAATTGGGTTGTTTGTTTCCTTACTGTTGAGTTTTAAGAGTCCTTTGCATATTTTGGATATGTGTCTTTTATTAAATATGGATTTGATAAATACTTTCTCTCAATCTGTGGCTTGTCTTTTCACTCTTTTAAGTGTCTTTCACAGAGTAGAAGTTTTTAATTTCAATGAAGTCCAACTTATCAATTCTTTCTTTCTTGAATTGTGCTTTTAACATTGTTTCTAAGAAGTCATCACCAGAGCTAAGGTTATCAAGATTTTCTCCTATGTTATCTTCTAGGAGTTTTATAGTTTTGTGTTTTATATTTAGCTTTATGGCGCATTTTAAGTTACTTTTTGTGAAAGGTATAGATAGGCTCTGTCTCAATTCACTTTTTTGCATGTGGATGTCCAATTGTTCTTGGACCTTTTGTTGAAAATGCTATCCTTTCTGCATTGAATTGCCTTTGCTGCTTTTTCCAAGATCACTTGATTATATTTGTGAGGTTCTATCTCTGGGCTCTATATTCTGTTCCATTGATTTGTCTTTGTCTATTCTTTTGCCAGTACTACACTATTATGGTTACTGTAGCTTTGTCAACTAGTGTCAGCCCTCAACAAAACAGTGTCAGATTTTGTTCTTCTTTAATTTTTTATTGGCTATTCTTGGTCTTCTTTTCTGTATAAATTTTAAAATTCAAAATAACTTGCTGAGATTTTGATTGGGATCATGTTGCTTCTATACCTGACAATATTGAGTTTTCCTATCCGTGTACATGGAATATGTATTTATTTAGATCTTCTTTTATTTCTTTTATCTGAATCTTGCACTTTCCCTCATAGAGATCATGTACATATTTGTTAGATTTATATCTACGTATTCCATTTTTTTTGGTGCTAATGTAAAGGTTCATTAAAATTTTTAAAGTGTAAGTAATATTAAGTGGGGGGTCTATACTATTTTTAGGTTAAAATGTGGTCTGCCTAATCCAAAAGATGAGAAACTGCTGCCTTATGTGATATTGGACATGAAGCAACTAAAGGTGGGTCTTTGAGCTTCTATCGCCAGAGAGGTATCTAATGGTTTTACTGTGGCAGTGTCATGGTACCCCAGAAGAAGAAATATCATTTGCAGCCCAAATTCTTAAGAAGGAAATAGCTTTTCCCATTCAAAAGAGTTTTAATCTCTTCTCCCTTGCCACAGCTCCCACAGAGAAAAGGTGGGCAAGAAAGGAACAGCCTGTGCAGAGGGTGCAGGTTAGAGGAATGGAGAACCATGGTATCATTCGATCATTCTTTTTTTCTAGCAGAGTAGATAAACCACATAGCTCTTAGGATAAAGAAAGGAATTCTTATCTTGCCTTCAAGGCTGGAATGGTCTGATCTCTATCAGACTCTTAAACCATATGCTCACTCCCTCTGCTGCTTGGCCACACTGGCCTTACACATCCTCTTCTTGCCACACTTCTTCCACGGGGCCTTTGTATTTACTGTTTCTTCTCCTCATTGGCCAACTCATGCATCACTTGCGTGATCATCCCAAGCAGGCCTCTCAATGCACTATATACTTCTGAGCACTTATCATATTGCTTTATGCATTTACTTATGTGATTAGCTTATTACTTGACCGTAAGTTCCATAAGGCAAGCACTAGTTCTGTCTTGCTCACCATTATGGTCCCAGTGCCATAATTGTTGAGTGAGTAAATGATTGAATAGATATCCTACAGCATCATGAACTATAAATATTTATTACTTTAGAGTATGGGGATTTGCTCAGTCAATTACTTTATTGTCCTAAAGAACTTTTCTAGATATCGAGACATATAGATACCTGGTAGGAGTGGTTCCCACCCCAGACACTATAACCAATATTCTGGTTTTTGGAGCAGTGTAGCTTCCTTTACAGAGTGTTGTCTTAGTGAGACTTATGGCATTTTGGATGAATATTAACTTAATTTTATGAGTTTTTTTTTAGAAAATATTTATTAAATGTCTACTGCGTGCTTCAGGGTGTGTTATATGGAGCTGCTCAGCCACAGTCTCCCCCTTGGAAGGCTGGTGTGACAGTGTGGAAAGGATGCTTATCAGTTCCACACCAAGCTGAATGGTTGGGGTGGAGTCACTGTGGGGCTGTGAACTGCTGGCTTCAGGGCTCAGTCCAGTCCGCCTGGGCTTTCTTTTGGCTGTACAGTCTTTCCTAAACTTTTCCACCTGAATGACTTAGGCAGGTCCTTAGTCTCCTCCCACTCCCACTGCCTCATACCTAGCTTGGAATTTCTTGGGTTTCCACTGCCTGCCACATTTAATTTGTGACCTTTGGTTGGGTCCAGTTTTCCTTTGGGATCAGTTGCTGGCCAGAGAGAAGGACCGCTTTCCACATTCCTATTTTGTGCAAGGAACCATGGGAGACACACAGTTGGATCACGCAGGGCTCTGATGTTCAAGAGCTCACAGTCTGGTCAAGGAAGTGACATGCCCATAAATGGCCAGAACACTCTTTTGTCCTTTTTTAGTAAAAATAACTGTGGCTCTGCTGCTGTATGGCCCTGGGCAAGTTACTGCAACTTCACCTCTTTCAGCCTCAGTTTCTACAACTATCAAATGAAGGTGATAATGGGGCAGTAGGATCATTGTGAGGTTTATAAAAATAATGCATATGAAAATACTGAGAATAATACTTCATATAGAAGATACAGCCACTTAATGTCAAATCCAAATCCTGCTTTGCAAAGACCTTCACAGAGACTGTTGCAGAATGTGTTTTGGCAACCCTTGAGTCCCCAGTTCATAGGGAGCCTTAGTAGGAGATCGAGCAACCGTCATTCCTGCCCAGCCATCAGCTGCACAGAACATTTTGTGCCGGCAGCAGGCTTGGCCATGTGACCTCTTCTTCTTGGCTTTTCCCACTGGCAAGCCGTGAATAGCAAGAGACACCCTCCATAATGCAGAGACATTTTCCCAAGAAGCCCAGCAGGAAGAATGTTCTGTGTCTTTGCAAAGCCTGACCCTCTTCTGGAGCCAATTCTGCTGGAGATACAGAGAACCTAATTGTTTTCTGTTCTTCAGGTCCCCTCGTTGGTGGCCACTTAAATCCTCCTTTATCATAATGAACTAAATGCTTCAAAGATTCAGCATCCAACAATCTCAATGGTTACAGGAGCACCACGAGTTGCAGGCTTACAGATTCAGAGAGTGTCAGAGAAGGAAGGCACCCCAAGCTTATTTGTCCAACTTCCTCACTTTACAGCTGCAGAAACTGAGTCCCAAAGAGACAAAACCGGTGACAGATCTAGATCTCCTGCCTTCTGGGCTCAGGCGTCTGTTGTGACACTATGCTGCTTTCCATGCAGGAAAAGGAACATTGAGCATGAATGTATGTGTCTGCATGTGGTTCCACTAGAGTCAGTTATTGCAAGTAATAGAACATCAAATGCAGCCAAAACAAGTGTGTGTGTGTGTGTGTGTGTGTGTGTGTGTGTGTGTGTGTGTGTGTGTATGTGTGTTTGGGGTGGGGGAAGGAGGGTGCATATTAACTTATGTAACAGACACCTGGCATTTGCAGTGTTATTGGAATCTGGTTTCACCTCATCTCTTAGCTCTTCTTTCTTTATATCACCTCCATTCTAAGACTCTTTTTTTCCCTCAAGAAGGCCCCCAGAAGTGTCCGGGCTAAGTCCTTTCAGGATCATGTGCAATGTGGAAATAGGAATATTTTTTGTCCTAACCTTCCCTACAAAATCCCAAGGCTCACTCTGATTGGGTTTCTTGTATCATGTACCCTCCTCCTGTGAGCCATTCACTAGCACTGGTGACTGCATCGAGCTGACTGATGTAGGCCAGGGGGGCCATGTGCTCCACCCAGGGCTGGGGCTGGGGCCTACTCAGCCCTTGTGGACTGAGAGTGGAATGGTACCAGGAAGTCGAAATGGGGTTCTTTGGCTAAAGAAAAGGAAAATGTCTTCTGCATCTCCCCATTGCTTCTATGTTTGATAATAAATTTTACTGTGTCTTAGGTTTATCAAATATTCTATCTCCCCAAATTAAGGAGCACTTTGCTCTTTAGCAACATGGCTAGATCCCCACCATGTGTTAAGCTAAAAAAACTGTAGAACAGTCTTGAAACAACATACTGTACCCCCCAAGTATGTGCAAATAAATGTTAAAATATTTTGAATAAAAAAACTTGTGGAATAATATATATAACATCAGACCATCTATATAAAAAACCAAACTGCAATATTTTTACACGTACATAAATTAATTGCATAGAATGAAATGATATTCCAAACTAATAACAGTGGAGGTGTGAGTGGGGAGAAGGTCAGAGTTAGTAGGAAATAGGATAGAAATTGGGGTCAGGAGTGGGGCAGTCAAAAGGATGCTTGCTTTTAGATATTTGAATTTTTAATGGTAAGAATGTATTCACATTCTATTTGTGCAATTTAAAATATTAAAATATAAAATAACACAAGGTCTTACTAAAACGTATTGTCATTTGAACTATGAATGTTTCACTGGAGGCTGAGTTTAGAGGGAAAAAATGCTGGCCTCTTGCAGAGTTTTCTGACCAAAACAAATATTTATCAAAAGTCTACTCAGTCCTAGGTAGCCTTCAGCCCTTCGATAAGTTCATAGATCCATAGGACGTGAATGTTTGAAGGAACTTAAGCGATCACGGATGTTTACCTATGGAGAGGCAGGCCATTGAGGACCAGCGTCCATTACTTCATTCCTTTCTAGATGATCCATTCAGAAGTTAGGTCAGAGCCTAGGACTCCATCTCTCCAAGCCTTAGGTTTTGCCTCTGTAGTGTGGAGAGATAGTCATAACATTTCCTTTCTTGCTTTCTTATAAGAATCAAATCAGCCAGTGATTATGAAATTACTAGGGTGATGTCAAACATGATAAAAATGAGAGAGGCCGATGTCATTGTCATTTCCATTTTTTTCTGATCCTCAAAGTGTTGAAGTGATTTGACCAAGGACACGCACCTGCAGGACGATTTTGGCTCGGTCGGTGGCACGCTGTAATAATGCACATACCACATTGTACACAAATTGTGAATGTGTTTGTTTCCCCTACTAGGCAGAGTTCTGTGAAGTCAGAGGCCAGACGCTAGTCATCTTCTTACCCCAGCACCTACTGAATGCCTTGCAGGCCTTCAGGCAGTGTGAGTTATTTATGAAACTTTCTGGATTCAGCTTCCTCTTCTCTAAATAAGGTGCATAGGCTGGAGTGCTGATATCCATTTCACCTACAAGGGCCTGATTTTAAGATCTAAGTCTTCATTTCAACAACACTCATCATCTTTAACCACATGATTGACTCCACACCAGTCTTCCAAAGCTTGGGAAATTGAGCTGGATGAGAAGCTGAAGGATCAGCCAGTCCTTTCATGTGGGGAGAGTGAAGAGGTTTCTGTAGAAACCTTAACTGTGATGTCCTTGGCTGATGTGAGCTTGGAAGTAATAACACCTTGTGCTTCCACAGCTTCTCGCTTCCAAGGAGCTCAAAGGGCTTCCCAGACATTATCTCACTGTTGATCACCATCCTCTTTGGAGGGGAGCTGGGGAGAGCTCTCATTATCCTTCCCTGGCACACCCCGCACCAACAGGCTAAATGGTTTCCCCACAACATCAGGTGGCAGAGTCAGGACTAGAACCTGGGTTGCCAGACTTCTGTCCTTCCAGCCTGCTTAATGCCTCATGCTGCCTTCAGGACTGATGATCTGCCTCGTGGAGAAGAAAAGCCATCACTCTTACAATGGCTTGAGACATTTGCTGGGAGCCCTGGAGAGGAGACTCTCCTGCTCCAGGCTCATGAGGTTGGTGATATATAGACTGATTATGGAGAAAAATTTAAGCCTGGGGTGACTCATCCTATAGAGGAATCTGGCAATGAATCACAAGGCATCAATGGATGTCAGGGTGGAATTTGTGGGGCCACTGGAAGCCTGGTGCAACAGTCCTAATTAATCTGGTGCATCATAGGCTCAGTGGGTATCGTGCCTCAGTAAGGAAAGACCAGAGACTTTAGTTGGACCATCCAACTTTTTGATTACTTCCTAAATTATAAAAATAACATTATGGAAGCCAGGAGAAAGGACTGGTCTTGCAGGTGGGAGATATGGGTTTTGTTCAAGCATTACCTATTCGGGTCCCACGTGCTATTAGGAAAATTCCTTAATCTCTCTGTTCTTCAATTTCCCCACTCATGTAAACATGTGCTACCTACCTCATCAGTTTGCTACAAAGGACAAATGAGAGACTACCTAAGCCATGTTTTTACAAATATTTGGGATGCTTGATAATGGCAAGATATACCCAAAGCTGTAGTATTTCTAGGATATCAACTTTAGCAAACATTTTAGGTAAATTAATTTTATATTAAAAGTAGATTTATTATAAAGTAGTATGCTACAATTGCATAACTTTTAAAGATAAAACTTTTAAAGATATTTCACCTTACCCCAGGAGTAAAGAGGGACACAGCTGATCCTCTACCTCCAAATTTTACAGGACAGAATTTCGCTTTTCTTTGCTATTGGGTACCATTAAGAATATGGAATGAATACATGTGCACAGTGTTTGTCTAAATGGTCCATTCCTTTAATTTTTATGAGTTAAATTGTTGCATCCGTTTTGATCATTTTGATGGTGATAGCTCAGATTCTTGTGGCAATGACTTCACAATTTTTTTTTTATATCATGTCCTCAGCTTTTATCAAGTGTCAATATAATAAATGGTTGTACAGCCTGAAAAACTGCTGTTGAAGATCTGGTCTCTTATTTAAGGATGCAGGTAATAAAACTCTTCCCCAAATTTTCTGTCTAGTAGAAGGTTGTATCCTCTGAAGAATGACTATTGGTACTTTTGATCACATAATAAAAGACAGAAAACTCATCTCTTTTCTATACTTGCCTAGGCAGTAAGGAGGCTCAGTGCTGTTTTACTCTTATATTTAGTAGCAAGTGTATGGAGGTTCCTGGCACAATCATCTCCTTTTTTTCAAACAGAGGCAGGTCTGTATATTTAACCATCTGGTGCTTTTACTATAAGTCTTGTCCATTTTTTAAAAAAGAGAAATAGGTAGGGTATCAATTTTAAGAAAACCAGTTCTGAGATAGCTTTATTCTGAGGCAAGCATAAAAGTTGATAAAACTCTCATTTGAAATATAAAAGTAAATTCCTCCAGAGGTGAGGCCTGAGCCAGGCTTGTAAAGGAACCTGGGTTTGGCGCGTGGGGCATTTGAAGCACCTAATTAGACAGCTCCTGCTTAGGAAGAACATCACCATGCCACCTCTGTTCCTCTCACCACCTCCCCCAGTAGGGATCCTTCCCAGCCTTTTCTGTGGCAGCCAGCCCAGCACTTGCAGGCCAGGTGAGAGTACAAATGGAGGCTACTGGTCACATTTCACTCTCTTCGCATCCCTGGATCTGCTATAAACCATCGGTGGCCTGGCATTTATGGGATGGGCACTGCCCCACTACCCCCAAGACCAGTGTTTCTCAAACTTTTCCAACCAGGTATTCCTTAGTTTTTTTTTTTTTTTTTTTTCGTGACTGGCACTCAGCCAGTGAGTGCACCGGTCAGTCCTATATAGGATCCGAACCCGCGGCGGGAGCGTCGCCACGCTGCCAGCGCAGCACTCTACCAAGTGCGCCACGGGCTCGGCCCTCAACCAGGTATTCCTGATGGCAGAAAAGAGCAGGATTTGGAGGTAGAGCACGAGTCACATCCTACACTCCTGGACCACCCCCTAGTCCTAGGGTGTGAACCCTGGGGCTCTGGTCTGTTCTAGGGATGAGCAACCTGGAGAGAGATCAGCCAGGGCGTGAAAGCAGGCTTTGGTCCATTTGCATAGGGAATTTTAGGGTCCCAGGTACCCAGATGTTGGTCTGGAAAGAGGATGTGGGTTCCAGCTGCACACGTTCATGTGGTCCCATGGACTTCTTACCAGATGGGGAAGGTCAGAGCTGGGTGCCCTGAGGTAGGGCACCTACAGCAGGGATGGTGTCACTTGATGCTACTGTTATCTGGCAACTCTTGTGCTTAGAAAGACTGCCTTTGTCATCAATACTGACCTGCTCTGTGTCCCCTTCAGTCATGGGATCCTGGAATATTGAAGCTGGCAGTGATCATGGAGACCAACTAAACAACTCCTCATTTTAAACATGGGAGGAATACTGAGGACTAGAGAGAATTAACTTGCTCAAGTCCCTTAAATTGTATTCTAAGTATCTGCACCAAATCCTCCAAGGCTGGGGCTAAAGCAAGGAGAGAGAGAATGATTTATAACCTGGTGCAATGGTGATAGCATAACCGGATCTACTGGGTTTACTACATCTGCCCCTAAAAATTCCTAGAGGTTAGTGATAAACAAGGTGTGAGAAATGAAATTTAGGAGTAGAAAAAAATTTATACCCAACTTCCACTGTTAGAAAAAGCATTTTCCTTCTTGGATATATTGTATTCACTCAAATGTGCTATTGCACAGCAGAGATAAAAATTAATAACTTTGTTTCCTGTGATCTCTTTATCAGCCAAAGTACAGGATGAAGCTCTCAGTTATTTTAATGGAAAAACTGAAGTTGCATTATCAGGTGATAAGGCCATGTCAGGTGTTATTTTATTCTCTTATCTCCCTTACTCAAGGTGAGGTGTTCAGGCCCTGACAGACAAGCAGGACTATTGTGACTGTGATGTTCCCTGAGCCTTGATCTTACTGCGCCTTTTAACATAACTGTGGCAGGTGAAAGAGGCCTCCAGGGCCGGCTGATTCTGAGCACAGATCCAAGGGAAGGAAGGCTTTGATGGCTGGGGTCCTTGTCCCAGGACAGGTAGCTTGGAGGGGCTTTGCAAACTCAGTCACGTGGCTGAGGACACCTGCACTGCAGAACCGTGAGGAGGTTATGACTCCTCCAGGAGAATTTATTAAGCAAGCACTCACTAGCGATCTCTGATGTTCCTGGTATTATGTTTGACAAAGAGGGAAAGATGAGTCATGCCAGTCCCTGCTACCCTTGGGAAGCTCACAACTGAGAGGGTTGCAGGCTTGATCACATGGGAAGGATGCTTAGTCACCTTTTCCTCCTCTGGGCTTCCAGGGCACATTGTACCTATCTGCACTCTGGCTCTTGTCACTGTGTGTGGTCAGTTATTTGTCTGTGTGACTATTTCTTCCTCTATTAGAGTGCATGCTCCTCTGAGGCAGAGACCAGCTCTTAGAGGTGGTCTCATGTCCATCTTCAGCACCACAGCTGAAATATAGTCAGTGTTTGTGTACTAAATTAATGTGAGCAAATTCATTCATTTGTTTATGTGTCATGCAGTGTCTGTTGCTTGTTTCCACTACGTAACACCACCTCTAATCACACCTGTTACTGATATCAGAGGCTTAAAAAAGGAGCAGCTTTGCTGTGAGTGTCAGGCATGGCTCATGAAGCAGGACAAAGTGACCTCCTGCCTTAGTTCCCTGTCGGAGGCTCCTGGCTTCTCATCCTTCATCAGTGCAGTTGGTTCCAGACTGACAGTGGGGCCAGAGAGACCCCTTGGATGTTGTAAAGTGAGTGAGACAGGCTGGGCTCTGACTGCCCCTGTTCTGCCTTTTCTTAGAGAGGTGACAGGGGACAGGTTGCTTCCCTCTCTGAGCCTCAATTTCTTCACCTGAGTTATGAGGAGGATAATAAACCCTGTCTTGCCTGCTTCACAAGGTTGTTGTGGAAGTTGTATGAATATGGGTATAAATGGTAAAATCCTCATAAGGGAAAGAGAAGACTATTAGGAAATAGGGTGGCCCCCTCCTCATCTTACCCTTTCACGTGCTTTGGGAAAAGGCTTCCAACCCAGGTGTGCCCTGCCTTCCTCTTTGTACATAGAATAATTCTTACTCTATGAAAACGTTACGAAGATTCTGGAAGAGATGCTTGGCAAGGAATGGGACCAGATCCCCAAACTGCCATCTCAGGACAGCTTGCACATTTCACCAGGGCCCAAGAGCAGCTCAAGGAAGAGTGCATCCCAAGAGAGGGTGTTCTCGTGGAAATCTGATGGTTATTGATGAAGAGCCTATGAACGTCCTACAGGCCTGAATGACTCAGCCCAGGAGAGACTCATTCCCATCTTAAAATCAAGAAATGTGCTGAAGCAAGGCAAGTAGTTGAAGCTATACAGATAAAAGACATCATCTATCAAAATACAATTCCGGAATCCTCTCACTCCTGCTGGGATGGAATTGAAATAATGCAGCTATCTTATTTTAGCTGTTGTGGGTCAGGGCCCTAGAGCCTGGGTGCTGGAATGACTCTGCAGGAGTGATCTTGGACAAGTCACTGGTCTCTTCAGGTTTCCAGGCCCTTATCTATCAAATGAACAGGGTGATTAAGTCCTAAGGTTCCTGCTAGCTTTGGCATTGTGATTCTATGATATCCTATTATTCTATGATTCCTGGATTCTCTAAGGTGAATTTACACGCAGGTATTCCTTGTCCTATGAGAACCTAATGCATCTCTGGATGCCTAAGCCTGGTCTCTAAATGAGGCTCTGCATTTCCATTTGCAAGGCCTGGGTAACCAAAAGCAGCTGACCTACTCCCCCAGGGCCTGACTCTGTGTTCACATTGACACCTGTTGAGTTTAAGCTGCTAGATGCTGGACCAGGAGCAGAATGTGATTTAGTCTAGCTCAGCTGTGACTCACTTAATCCTTCATGGCCCACCTCCAATGAGCCAGCCCTCTTTTATGAAGGCTTCCCAGATTCCCACCCAGAACATTCTGTCTCTCCCCTGGACTCTCATGTCACCGTCCCTGTAGCCTTTTTATGGCTCTTAACTACCTGACCTTATAATTAACCATGTTCTCCTCTTAGTTTTCTTATCAGTCTGTGAGGGTGGTGGGGGCAAGTAGGGTATTCTAGTTTCCCATCGATTCTGGGCAGGATTTTGTACATGGTAGGTACACAGCAAGTATTAATCAGTGACCTGAGGAATTCGAGATTGAGATTTGAGCTAGATCCAGATTTAGATTGTACAGATCTAACAAATATATTCCTATAGTCCCTTTGGGGCTTGTTTAGTGATTCTCAACCAGGGATCCTTGGCATACAGGGATCTGTTTAGGTAGTAATGGGGTGAGGGGGATTAGATAGAATTATTTTGGTTGTAAGTGGCAAAAGCCCAACTGAAATTGGCTTCAGAAAAAAAAGCAAAAACAAAGAAAGGATGGGGAATATTATACTGGGGACAGAGCTAGTGTGCTGTGTGACAACCTACACGCTGGAGCTGTTGTCAGCCTCTGTTCTCTAACTCTCATCTTTCTTGCTTCTCTCTGTGTCAATTCTACACTCAGGCCCACCCCTCATGGTGATAATATGGCTGGCAACAGCCCCAGGGAAAATAAAAAATAATTTTTTCTCTTATTCAAAAGAATTCTAGGCTTATCTCTCAAAGGTCATTGTTAGTTAACAGTCCTTGGAGCCAAAGAGGAGGTATACTTTGATAGACTCAGGTCAATTGCCCATCCTGAAGCTGGGCAAGGTGAGGGGACAAGGAGGCAGGGCCACCTAAAGGAAAATAGGGCACTGTTACAAGAAGGAAAATTGGTGCTCACAGCGAAACCAACAGGGCATGTCTTCAAAATATTTTCAGTGTTTCAAAAAGCCTGGAAGAAATAGTCCATTTACTGAAGTTAAAGCTCTATAAGCTCATGAACACATCAAGTTTCTTGGCCTTTGTCTGAAATTGTATCAGCTCAGTTTGGGAACATTGGATATCTCTTTTGTTCCAGAAGCTCTTTGCCTCATAAAGAATGAAAAGGAAAATTGTTTGCCTGCATACCCCATTTAACAGCGCTGGTTCATTTTAATCTCTATTTCTATGTTTTTACCCAATTGAAATATATACCATATCATGTCATATCATATCGATCATGTCACATCACATCGTTTCATATCATGTGATAGCATATCATGACCATGCTCTCTCAGTCAATGATTATTACTTTCCTACTCTAAGCAGCTCCCAGCCAATGAGCACTCAGTGGACCACATCAAGAATTGAGAGTCTTTGCCAATTTGTGTGTTTTTCTCTGTGGACCCTCATTTTCTGCCATATATTTTGTGCTCTGGTCAACAGCTTTATCTTCTACCCCTGACAAAATGTGTGGAAGTATAAATATTGAGGGAAGATGAAGAAATAAAGTTGAGTAACTTGCTGGAGCTTAAAATGCAAGGCACAAGGGGCCTTCAAAGAAAAGGTCCAAAGTCAAGATGTGGAAAGAAATAGGCATTTGTAAAAGTCTTTGACCTTAGGGAGGGCCTGGCGAGCACACCTGAGCCCAGTGAGGAGGGATGGATAGTTACACGTAGCAGAAGCCACAGCCAGGGCAAATCAGAGTTTTAGGGCATTGGAAGGAACCAGAAGATCCATTGCTTAGGGGAGCCAGAGGCTGGGAACAAGCCCATTCTCCAGCCAAGCTATACCAGTTGGCTCTCCAATTTTAAAATTTACAGATAGATGTTAAAGAGAAATTATATAATGGCTTTATGTAATCATCAGAATATCTTAAGGAAGGAAAAAAAAATATCCTCTGCCTTGAGTTCTTGATCTTTAAGGAGCTTACTCTCCTTTCAGGTTTAGATTTTTCTGTGTAGTTTAATTTGATTAAACTGGAACATCATCCTGGGTAGTGGGCTTGAGGAAGTGATTATGATGGGCTCTAGACCTGAGGCAGAAACAGGAGTCTAGGAAACCAGCACTCCCTAGACATTCCTGTTGGGGACAGATGGTGGGTTGGGGAAGCACCGTCTGAGGACCTGCAGTTGTAACCAGGGCCCAGCAAAGAGGAGGCCCAGCAGGTCACAGCACACTGTGCATGGTGTGCAGTAAGGAAGAGCTGGCTGGGAACTCTGCGCTTCTCCACTGCTCATATTGAGTGCTGGATGAATGAGTCCCTGTCTGTGAATTCCATGCTTCTGTACACACATGATCTGTTTGGGCTGCCGAGGCAACCCAGAGCCAAGGCAGGGACCCTGCCAGTTCCCAAATCATAATATTTCCATTGCCCGACTCAGGAAGAGTCCTTAGAGGTGATGCTGGTCCAGTGGCCTCATTTTGCGAATGGGGAAATTGAGGCCCAGAGAAAAGAGGAAGATTTACTAAGGCTGGCAGAGCTTTGGCATGTTTGTTCCACCATCTAGTTGCATCAGGATGAGCTGGGAGTGCTTGTTAAGGTCTTCATTCTTGGGAGGTAGCCCAGACTTACAAAATTAGGTGCTCTGGAAGTGGGCCCAGGAATCTGCATTTTCACAAGTACTTGCAGGTGATTCCTAAACATCCCAAGTTTGAGGACCCCTGATCTAAATTGCTAAAGCTCCTTCATAATTGACTCTGTAGGAGGGCTCTGACTCCAGGCTCAGCACTCTCTTTAATACCAGAGGCCTGCGGGAGCTGGTAACCATCAAAACGACAGATCCAGGAGGGTGAATTGGGGAGCTATGAAAAGCAAGGATTTGTTTCTAATCTTCCTGCAATTTGAGATACCACGTTGCGTCTTTTCAGGCTAGATGTAATGGAATCAAGCAAATGATTCCTGTTTGTCTGTCACCGAGGTGATATTTAAATATATCTGTCTTGAAACACTGTTACTCTCTGAACTCTTAAACGATCATTTGACAAATGAAAAAGCTCACATAGACTCCTTTTCTTCTTCTTCCTCTTTCTTGTTTTTCAAGAGCTCCCCTTCAGTCTCCAATACTTCATGTGTAAAAGTTTAACAGATTGGCATTTAATCTCAAACAAACTTTAAATTGCTGAAAACCACAAGTAATCATCTCTAATTCTTAACAATAGATATAAAAAATGAGAACAATTGGTTATTTTGGTTGTTTTTAAAATGACATAGCTCTTTACTGATACTTAAAATAACATTTATTTCTTGTTATAAGTTGGCTAGATTTTTTTTATATTTTGTTATGTGATGACTTCTTTTAGTATTTTAGGCTGATTCCTTTGAGATGTCCTAGGACCCCAACATAGCTAGAGGTTATTTGCTAAAACTTTGTTTTCCAATTACAGAAAGTCAAAAGAAATGACTTTAAAAAGGTGCAGGGGAAAGGGAAGGGGGAAAAGAAAGGCAATAAGAAACTCTATGAAAAACTTAAAGAAAGGAATTTAATTATAGGGCATTGTGTGACTCTGCAATAAACAATATCTACATTGTCACAAAATGTAAACACTATTTATTGGACTTAAATTTTTGGCAAAGCACAGGAGACATAATTATAGTTAGAAAATTCGAATATAAATGTTATTTGAGCATTTAAAGTAAATGTTGAGAAGACAGAAGTTGGGAAGGGGAGCCAAAAAGGAAAGGTAGGAGAGATGATATCCTTATCCTACAAAATACTGAGTCAAAGCTACTATCAATACTGTTGGAATGAAAAATAAAGATGTAAATATGATAAAAAAATAAAAATAAGAAGTCGATAAATAGTTTATCAACTTACTTATAAAGATTAAACAAAAGCATATAATAGGTTTTCTCTTTAAAATATAAACTTACACGTGTATGTTTGTATAGAACATTTGACTGGGATTCAGGACATGTCTCTGATGCTGCTTCTGCTCTAGATATGCTGTGTGAACTTGGACAAGGCACCAGCTTTCCCTGGGCCTCAGTTTCCCCTTCCATAAGTCAGACAGGTGGTTTTTGAAGACCTCTTTATACCTGAAAGTTTCAGGGTAAAGTACCAAGGGGTTATGAAATGTCCCATAGTGTGGGAGGGAACAAATATGTCATGATTTTGTTCCAGTTTAATCTGTTTCACATTTACTGTAGTCCAACCTGTGATAGATCCTCTGTGGAACACAGTTGACTCATTTCCTGTCCTAAGTGGGTCTTCTCTGAGGTGTGGAACAGATCCTTCCTTCAGATATGGAGCCAGCCAAGGGGGTCAAGTCAATGGTCCTCTTGGCAAATTCTTCATGTTCTTTATCTATGTCAAGTTAAACCTGGTAATCATCACACACACATACCCAAGGGCATTTAAGGACAGTGCAGTTTAGAAGCTAGATGTTCCTGAAAAGTGTGCACATCAAGTTTTTATAAACACAAACACGTTTTAAGTGCAGTAGAGTAGTTGGCAATTGAAAAGAAGATTAGGGTGAAACTTTTTTGTAAGATGACAAATTTCTTTTGCTAAGTAATTTTGAAGCCTGAAAAAGCCCGGTGTATTTACCACTTCTTCCAGGGAGTCCCCCCTGATCGTTGCAGTCAGCAACAATCATGCATACCCTCATTCATTGCCCTCCCCTCTGAATTCTGCCCTATTCTAAGAGCTGGACCCACATCAGTAAGTACAAAATGATACTCTTAAAGCCACAGGCTCCTAAAATGTTAGAGCCAAAAGGGAACTTTGAAGTGCCAGATGTCCTCTCTCCACCTTCAACTCTACCATTTATTCATTTTCTTATGCATTCATTCATTTAACAAGTATTTAGTTAATGCCTACTTTGTGTTAAGCATTGTGCTAGGCAGATGACATAGAACAAAAGCAAGGCATAAAAGGTCCCTACCTTCAAGGAATTAACATTTTCTGCCTAGGCATGGGGGAGACAGATCATAAAGAAGTAAACAATGTAATTGATAGTTAATAGTCTGATGGAATGAGGAATTACTGGTCAGGAAGAGAGACCTTATTTAGAAAGGTAGGCAGGGAAAACTTCTGTGGGGAGGTGACATTTAAACAAGTATCTGAAGTGCTTAGAGGTGGAGAGAAGAAATAACCGGTAGAGACCTGATGGTGAGAAAGAGCTGGGAGAGTTTAGAGACCTTGATGGGGGAGAGGAGTCAAAGACTGGGGAGATGAGGTGCAAGACAAAGACAGATAGGAGGGCGGGGACCATCTTACGAAAGACCTTGAGGCCATGGTGTGGAACTGGAATTGTATTCTGAGTTCAGTGGAAAGCCATCACATGATTGAAAGCAGGGGAGTAAATGATCTGACTTAGGTTCTCGAAAGATCCCTGTGGCTGCTTTTTTTGGGAAGTGATTGTAAGGAAATGAGCAAGAAAGCAGAAAACAGCGTTCTAGGTGAAAGTTAATGGTTGTGGTGGGATGCGGGGAAATGGACTGTTCATGGTAAATTTTGGAGGTAGACACACAAGACTTGTTTGTGGATTGGATAAGAAATAGGAAGGAATCAAGGACAATTCCTTACATTTCAGATTGTGAACTGGGTGGAAGGTTATTTATTAAGATGGGAACATTGGGGGAATACAGTACAGCTTTGAGAAAAAAATCCAAGAAAGCTGTTTTGGAGGTAGTAAGTTTCATATTCTCATTGGACCTTCAAGTAGAGATGTTGAATAGAACACTGATTCTTCTTGAAAGGCCCTCTGAGCATTGCAAAGGCATTAGTTTTGTCTCCTGAACTAGGCTGAAATCCCCCTCAAAGGCAGGCAGGGCTTATATTTCATGTTTCCTCTGTCTCCTTTGAGTTCAAGGTGAGAAAAATGCAAAATTTCACATCTACTTGGGGGAGGTAAATTCCCTCTAAAGGAGTAAAGCTCTAAGATGTTGGTTGCCATTGTCAAGATTCCAGCCCAGTGTTGCTAGGTCTTATGCTTTTTCAAGAGAAGCCAGAAATCTGGGTTTTAATGAGAAACTTCCCAGCTGTCAAATGTTGACTTAAATTTTTTAAAAAGCGCTGTGGGCCAAAGAAAACACATAGTCTTCATTGGGCCCAAGGGCCACCAGTTAGCAAGTATATCTGAAGTTTTTATGCACGATCATCCATCTGGAGGAGGGGAGAGGGCCCCGCAGAATATGCTGGAAATTAACTTTCCTGCCAACCCTGGCATTCGGGAGCTACATCAAATTTATTTGATTAAAAAAACATTTTTCTAGGTGACATATGCCATACTCCAGCGTGGTGGAGCAAGTACACACCAATTATGTGCATTTTTCCCACTTGACTGTGGGTTCCTCTAGGGCAAGAGCCATGAGTATTCATCTTGGTATCCTTCTCACATGTGATACAGCACAGAGGACAGCAAATAGGAGCTTGGTTTTAAAAGAGCCTTACAGACATCTCATTCAGTCTCTTGAAGAAACTGACACCCCAAGAGAAGTCACTTGCCCTTGGCCTGAGGAGTAAATTAGTACAGAACTGGGACTAGAACCCAGATCTTTGAATGATCAATCCTAGGGTTGGAAGGGACCTATGGTTCTTAGGACATATTTGCTGAATTAATGAGTACATGAAGGAATATTTGAAGAATCAATGAATGTATGAACTAGTGAACCCCACCTGAAATGAGAATTTGGTTTATGAAAACTTTTTAGAGTAAGAATCATGTGATTTGGTAGCTGGTTCTAGATCTTCTGCTAACTACTGTGTTGTCTTAGGTATGTCTCTTATCTTCTCTGGTCCTTGACTTTATCTATAAATGTCTTGTCTCTTGGTGGTGGCTCAAAAATCATAAAGTAATATCAATAGTCAAAATTATTGAGTGTTTTATGCCAGACATAGAGCTAAATGCTTTACATGGATTTTATTGTTATTGCTTACAATAGTTCTATGAAGTGAGCCCTGTTTTTATACCCTCCATTTCGTAGATGAAGAAACTGGTGCACAATAATGTAACTAACAAGTTTGTACAACTTGCGAGTAAACAGTGGATGGAATTTTAATGAAGGCATTTTACTCTGAAATTATAATAGCAATGAAAGTGCTATGAAAAAAATAAAAGGAGGGCACAAATGTATGATCAGAACACCAAGGCTCAGAATGTGGCATTCCTAAGGTTCTTGAAAAGAATGACGCTCTCTGAGACTGTTATTTATTTATTTTTCCTGTGTTTCACACCCTAGAAGGGACATTAGAATCAACTGAAGGATTGAATTAAGTGACCTCTGAGGGACCTTTTAGACTAAATCTGAGATCTAACTTATAGTCCTGTAACTTCTTTGGATAATCTTGAGTAGATCCTCTCAGTCTGTCCATGCATACAATGGACTCAAGCACATTAGAAATTCTTTCAGCTCTGATATTCAAAAGGTTCTGTGGAGGATTTAATAAGAAGCTAACATGCATCAGGACCAATTTTGGTTACAAGTGATGGAAATCTAACTCAAACTAGCCTAAACCAAAAAGATTTAGTAGTTCAGTAACAGAATTGTCTAAGAGTAGTCCTGCATTAGGCTTGGCTATGTCTGGGGGCTCAAATAATATCATCAGGTTTCCTTCTCTCCAGCTCTCTCTATATATTGGCAGGATAGTTGCCTACAAGACTCACTCACATTCTACCAACTGAGTAAACTCAATGAGAAAAAAATAATAATCTTCCCTGAAAGCAGAAAAGTCCTGATGAAGAATTGAATTGACCCAACTTTGGTCACATATTGGCCCCTGACCCTTTCACTGTAACCAAGAGTATGGGGTACAGCAATGGGCCAGGCCCAGGACGTCTGTTTGCCTCTTTGACTATGTGGAAAGGTCTATCTTACACAAAATATGTGGGATGAGATTTCCACAGAATAGCAGCTTTCTATATGAAAAGAAAGGGGGAGGGTGCCGGGCAAGTAGAAACTGCAGAAGAAGACTCTAACCAGCTTTGCCTTCCATTTAAAAGGAAGACTGGCAGGACGGGTATTGCGGCTCTGAACTTCCAGCTCAGAATCACAAGCTGGGTTGTAGGTCCTCACAATTAGAAGCCAGTCATTGCTATATCCACCTTTTGGAAAGTTTTCCTCCACCTTCAGGGGAAATTTGGAATCGAACAGTGACATGACTGAGTGTCATGGAGTTGTTATTTTGCCTTGTGGTTACAGTTCTTTAGAGAACCATATAAAGTGGTAATCTCTGCACAGGTAATAGATTAAGAAATAAATGATCAGGCTTTGAGCGAAGGTTGACAGAACCATATTAATTTATTAGGGACCAGATAATTAGGCAACTTGGTTAATGCCTCTGATTTAACTCAGCATCCTGGGTTGAAGGAGGCAAAGGGTGACCAGCCCCTTTGCCTCTTTTAGCAGGCACAGGCAGTTACTTGTGCTAATTAGCGGTAGGGGAAAGGAGCAAAGGGCAAAGGGGCATGAAATATTCACCAGCAAGATGTGATGATGAAGCCTCTTCTGGGTTTGACTCCTATGAGATTAATGGATGGAAGAGAACTTGATAGCCCCCACCCAAAAGCATCTACACTTATAGTTTGGATACTCACAGATTGTTAGAGCTGGAAGAATTTTTAGACATTACCTAAACCAAAAATATTATTTACAGACAGAGAAACTGAGGCCCAGCGAGGGAAAATAACTCAGTGGAGAACTTGCCCAAGGTCATGGAGCAATGGGAAATAGCCATGTCCTGACTCTTAGGCCTGTGTTTGTTCCATTGGGTCATGTGAGTAAAGGAGGCACTTAATTTGCAAATGTAGGCTGGCTTTATACAAGCCAACTTCCATCTGGAAAGTTCCTTCTCCTTCCGTGATAATAATACTCAAAATAAAGATATTTTTTAGATCCCTGAAGCTTAAGGCAGATGAAGGCCTTAAGAATGTATGGAATTTACAAATGAGAAGCTGAAGTCCAGAGAGAACATCTTGTCCAAGATTATTCATCAAAGCCCAGATCCATGACCTTGGGCAAGTACTTGATGTTGCCTGTTAATCACTAGTCCTTATTTAGGCATATGGTGTTTCTTGTTCATAAAGCACTTTCACGTCCACAATCTTGACTGATCTAATTCTTACTCCCTTTGGAAATGATCCTGGAGACATCATCATTCCCATTTTGTAGTTAAGAAAACTGAGGCTCATAAAGGCAGTTGACTTGCTTTGACTTGCTTTAGGTTTCACGATGTGTCGGAATTGTGTCTAGAGCTTAATCTCCTATCTTCTTGCCACATGTTCCTTATACTTCTTGCTTTCTGCAGGGTTTGACTTTAAGCATTTGAGGCAGAAGCCTCATTATAATAACGTCTTTTTGGTATTCAATAACTGAAGCCTCTTGGATGATGCCCAAGGCAGACCCACCTTATATCCTGAATTTGGCTCTGTGGCAAATAGTATTAGGACACGGTTCATGATCAAATGTAGACTTCATTCCACAAACATCATCTCAGAAAAAATGAGCATGTGGATGGAGAACAGGGCATTTCATCCTGGGGTAAGAGTTTTCTCTGTAAAATTATTGCTGGGATCCTGGGGAATTAAAGAGACAGTCTCACTACAGTCCTTAACTGTGCTGTGCTTGCAAATCACTGACCTGATAATTTGCACAATCCCCATTTCAGAAAGATTTGTTTTGGCAGAGACTGAAATTCTTTATCTGGAACTCGAGGCATCACAGCCCCATAAGAGTTCAGCTTGACAGGGCCTGCAATTACATCAGTCATCACTTTGCCCTAAGCAGGGCACCAGGCAGGGTCAAGGGCTTCAGTGGGCTCAAGTCATGGACCCTGGGCATGGTCCCAAATCTGTGGCTTGCTCATGTGACATTAGGAAAACTACTTCTCTTTTAGAAGGCTCAATATTTTTTTACTTCAAATGTTGAGATTGGATTAATCAGTGTGTTTCAAACTTTTAAAGCCACAAGATTTTTTTTTTCTAAGAATGCTGTGGGAACCTAGCTGTATAAATGATAATGGAAGTATTGCTGGGGACTCTGAGCCCCATTTATTCACTGTGTGGCCGTATGGCATCTGTGCACTCTTCCAAGTGAAAACAGTTAGATAAATCCCCTTTAGCTCTCAACACTAGAATTCTAAGGATGAGTAATAATTTAGTGATGGATATTAACCACCTGAGGGGTTGTGGTGGGCCTGAAATTCAGGCTATAGAATCAGGCAGACAGGGAAAGGGGTTGGGATGATGTAATAGGGAATAGAATTTGGAGTGGAAGCCAGCATGATACAGTCACACCCTTCACAGGTGCACAGCACTTTATAGTTTACAAATATTTGCACAAGAATTGTCTCTTTTGATCTTACTCAACACTGTACATTCAGGAATTTATGCAACGATCTGCGTGAAGCACTGATTATGTAGCTGGTGCTATGGCAGAGTGCAGGGATATGAAGACAAAGTGAGGCTCATCATCTGATAGAGGATACAGGCAGGTAAACATATCGTCACAAGTGCAAAATAGAAAAGCTATAGGAGAGGTGCATGCAGATGTTGAGGAGAGAAGAGGAATAAATGATTCATTTTTCCTGGGGAGCGGAGTGGGGGAAGGGATACCTAGGGTGGGACCCTGTAGGATGAGCTCCCTAGGCCATCCTAGATGGAGAAAACCACATGCACGAAGCAGTGGAGGCCTGAATGAGTGTGCAGGGGAGAGGGAAGAGCTCGGGCATCTGGCCTGGGGATGTTGAATAGAGGTGAAACTGTGAAGTTAAGCGGCAGCCTAACTGGGAAGGGCTTTGAATGCAATGCAAAGAATTTGGATCCCATGGCAATTAGAGCCCCGTTTTCCAGATGAGGAAACAGGCTCACAGAAGTGAGGACTTTCACACAGCCCCATGCACAAGGAAGGTGGCTGCAGGGCCAGCTGGAACCCTGTGTCCACTGCTCTTTTTGCTACCCTGTGCTGCCTCCAGCAGGCCTAAGCCGCGCAGGCCCTGCGTGGGAGAGGCCTCTGGGCTGTTTATCCTGTTCCAGTGGGGTTGGCTCTGGCAGGGAGTGGAAGTGGGTGGGGTGGGGGCTGTGGAGGAGAGGAGGGGCCTGGCGACAAGGGCTCCATTCAGGGGCCTGCACTGGAGCCGGCTGAGGGAGAATGGAAAGCTACAGTCCGTTGGAGCCATCCAGCCTTGGCAAGGCGGCTGGGGCCTTATAAGGAAATGTTGTTCTCTCCCAGCCAGTGGAGCTGGGATGGAGCCCTGTGCCCACAGGACAGAGCCGCCCTTGTGGCGCTAGGCTCGTAGAGCCACCCGCCCCTCCGCTGTGAGCAGGAGCTCTCAATGGGCCACTTCTGCAGGCTCAGCATTCCCTCTCAGCCCAGTGCGCAGGCCGCCCCCACCCCTCCATGCCCTCCCAATCCCCTTGGCCCTGGATTGATGGGAGGAAAGGAAAGAAACAAAAGAAAACAAAGACCTGGCGAGATCCCAGGCCTTATTGCTGTTTGATGCTGAACTACCCAGAAAGCAGTCTCAAGTCAAATTCTTTCTCTTTTTCCTGAAGGATGGATGAGCAAGGGGATCACTCTTTGGCCTCCTTCCCTAATCTGCACCCTTGTCTCTCCTCCTGGTGACCACAGAGCTCCCAGCCCCGGACACTGTCCCGTACAGAGAGGCAGGACACTGAGGCGGAGTGAGAAGGCGAAGCCTCATGCTGGAGCCTTTCCACTTCCCAGGGGGACAGCAAGAGCCACTGAGATGCTCGTAGGAGCTGGATGACTCTCCTCAGACTCCTTACCTGTGCCAGCAGGCCAGAGGCCTGGGAGGCTGAGACGGGCACAGAGGAAAAACACAGCTGCCCAGAAGGCAGCAGAGAGCACTCCTCAGGGAAGGACAGTAAGCATTAGTCAGCTCCTGGAAGGAGTGCCTTTCCACAGCATCGATGAGTGGGGATTTAAGGCCTTGGTTCCTAAGGGATCTTCCTGAACTTGAGATTAGAGTAGGAGCAGAAAAGATGCTTAGTGTGAGCTTTTGCTTTGACTATTCATAGACTCAAAGATGCAAGAAACCCTGGGGCCACAAGGAAAAGGGTCAGCCAGCCCAGCTCTCCACCTAAAGCTGAAATCTCCTTCACGGCAAGCTTCGCAGACCTTCTGCCAGCCAATGCTCCTCTGGTGACCATGAACTCACTCCCTCAAGTCAGTCCACCCAGTATCCACAGGTCACCTCAATGTGTCAGTCATTATGGAGCACCCTAAGGGTATAAAGAGGAGTAAATCATGGGAAGTAGGAGGAAACTCCTGTTTCCAAGGAGTTTACTTCCAGAGCAAAGCTATGAGAAGCACACAATGATCAAAATGCAAAGGAGAAAGTTCTGAGCCTTAGGAAAAACACAGAGAAAATGCTCTCAGAGCTGAGAAGGGAGGAGCTCCTCTTGACTGGGGGTCCGCAGCAGTAGATGAGTTAAGGTCTTGTGGAAGAGATGACATTTGGGGTTCAAGAAAGACTAAGAGCTCAAAAGGTGACATTCTGAGAGGTTGGAAAGGGGGGAAATGGTTTCTAGGGGGAGGGGCTAGCATGACAAGATGCAGCGGTGGGAATGCTTGGCTTGGCTGATGCCTGTGGGGAGACAGGCATACTTAGGTGTGTGCAACTGGGAAATGGGTGTATATTTTGGAGGCACTGATGCCGGAGGGAAGAGGAGATTCAAATGAGAAACAGCCAGGAGCCACTGAAAGCTCTTGAGTATGGGAGAGATGTGACCAGTGCTGTGATTAGGAAGCGTGATTTGGTCAGAGGTGCAGGAAAAATTGGAGGGAGAGGCATCCTTTCCCAGTTTCTCTGCATTCAGGGAAGTGCTATTTCCCAAAGCGCAGTTCCTGGAGGGTAGGTCTTAGCTCCCTTCCTGGCTTGGGAGGCCTGGCTCTCCAGATGGCCACCCAGATTCCTGAATTTTAAGCATTGCTGGGCCTTAGAGATGCTTTTTGAACAATCAGTGACCTTTCCCCCAGAAGATTAGGACTAGTTGCTTGGTTCATTTCTCTTTTTGCTTTGAGGCTTGTTTTTACACAAGTCACTCTGTTCAGAAGTGATTAGGAAACCTGATCTGCAGCAGTCCTTCTTGGCGGGAGATTATCAGAAAGCACCCAGGGTTGAAAGGCAGAATCACAGCTGTCATCTCATCTCGACAGCCTGTCCTTTGAAAGGCGTTCACTGTCCACACACCCGGCTGTTGGTAACAGAGCAGGAGCCTCCTTCCCTGCTGTCCCCTCTGTGGCTGCCTTCCCTTCCTCTTGGATACCTGCCATCTATCATGGCACCACTATGCCTAGGGGACCTGGGGCCTTTGTAGAGAGCTTTGGGCCCCTGTTGGAAGGAGAGCAGCAGCAACTTCTTGCTCTTGAAGAAAATCTGATGGGCTCTGGAGCATAGCAATGAGGTCCATTCAGTGTACTGAGCCTGGGTTGTGATCAGTGTGCTATCCTATCACCTAGCATGTCCAGCTCAGCAGCGGGATGTAAAGGACTTGGGCTTCATCCTCACATCTGGCCCCTGCCTCATGGCCATAGAGGGCTGCCCAGGGGAGGTCAGGCTGTGAATCTTGGTAACAAACCATGCTTCCCACCAACGTTTTCTTCTGTTATGATGCAGACACTGTTGTTGGGGCCACAGAGACACAGTTTCGGTTCTGGAAGAACTGTCCACTCTCCTGCCCCTCCAATAGATTATGGTTGTGGTTCATTTTGAGTTTATGTTAGCTTACAATGAATTTCTTCCCTTTTAAAAGAATATGTGAGCATTTTATGGTGAGATATTATCTTAACTTTGGAGAGTAAATTTTAAATAACCAACCACATGATGGCTGGGGTCCTTTATGTGAAGCAAAAGTCTTCTTGGTACCCCTCAATTTTTACTACCGCCACCTAAATTGTCTGCTAGCTAGCTTCAGACTCCAACTCAGGGAAATGCCCTTGGCAAATCTCCTCTGAAATTTTTTATTCTTTCTAATTTTACCTAACTGTTCATTTATTATTTACCCATTTATTTGACTTGGTAATGAGTGGTTTAAAAATCAAAAGTTTTAGAGGGAACACAGTAAAAGTCTTCCTCTCACCATTTCCCCAACGATCCTGATGTCCTCCCCTAAAGCAGGCCATATTACAATTTTCTTATGTATGCTTCTCCTCTGTGATGTTTTTATGGAAATTATTTTCAAGGACTTTCCTCATGCAGCAGACATAGCTCATTCAGAAGGAAGCAAGCCTGTTCAAACAGAATTCTCTAGGGTTGCTCTCCCAGGTTTTCCTACTCAGGGTGCTGAACCCTGATTCTTGATGCCAGATAGACCTTACCTGGTCCAGGTATTTACAGAGCAATCCCTGACGTTCTCTAGCCTGACACTTTATGAAGACTAGCTGAAGATGCTTGAGCTCACTCTCCAGAATGAAACCTAGATACCATCCCCTGCATCGTCTAAAAGAAGAAGAGTCAAACAGAGACCATACTGTGAGTTCTGGTGCCAATTGTGAAGGATCTGTGGGAAGACCTGGCATCGAGGTGGCTAGAGGAAAAGTCCTGGAGGTGTTAGAATCCTCTCCTCTGGGCCACATTTGTCTGCTTCCTCATGGCCTTATCTGGACTGAAACGCCCATCAGTTATTCTACACCCTGACTACTGGTCACAGGGAATTTTTAGTCTGTGCTTGCTCACCCCAGGACACACAGCTCCACCAGTGCTGCAGCTGCTCACCGATCATGCTGGAACACTCTCACTCATTGATGATGCTGCAGCACCGAGTAGCTCACTGATCTTGCTGGAGTACTCTCTTGCTCACTGATCATGCTGAAGCTGGGTTTTCTCAAGGAGGATCAGGATTCATCAGTCCTGGCAGCTCTGGTCCCCACATGCTGGTTACTGGGAGGGTTTTAAAGCTTCTTTGGTGGGAAAAGTCTCTTCCTGATTAGAATTCAAGCTAAAAATGGATCCTAAATTTGTGAGCACCATGATACTTTCATTGTAGTATCATTAAACATCTCCCAAGCAATAGCAGGCTGGAACATTATTGTTTAGCCACCTCTTCCCTAATATCATGTGTGTTTCACTTACAGAAGGATCTACATGGTAAGCGAGGTAGGAACAAGTCAGTGCAAACAGAACTATAAATATCTCAGTAGTGACAGATGTATGAAATCAAACTGGGTGGGGAAAACAGATGCAGATAAACAGCTGGGTAAGAATACAGGTTTGAACCAATTGAAATACTAAGATGATAATTTAAAAGATAATATTAAAGAAAAATTTATCTATGGGTCTTTTATCTTTTGCAATATATTTTATTTTTTATAGTCCTTTCTTCTTTGTATACAATGTACATTTTTACATTTCTGTAATCATATTGCAAATACTATTTAGTGCTCTGTGTTTTCACTTAATATTATATGCATTTGCCATATTGCTCCAATCTTTATTTTATGGCTGCAGAAATGCCATTGTGGTGACTCAAAATACATTTCTTGCCTTCTACCTATTGTTGCAATTTTATGTTTCCAGTTGCTTAGCATTGTGGATAATTTTATTAAAAAATCCTAGAATATTTATTTAGCTTTGTGCTTTTGTTGATTTCCTCAGGATCAAATTCAAGAAGGGGACTGACTTGGTTGAAGGGCATGGGCCCCTCTCTAAGAAGCAGCCTTTCCTCTGGTCTAAAGCTAACTGTATTGGGCAGAGCTCTAAGCCTTGTCCTGATCTTACTGGCTTAGTGCTCTAAGCCAATAACTAGCATGTCACCTGGCAACTGAGCACAAGAGCGCAGAGATTTACTAGGTCCCATGGGAGGCTGTTACTGTACAAGTTCTCTGCTGGTGACAGCAGAATGGACATGAGGGCCATTGCAGGGGTCTGCCTTGTTTGCAGAGGTTATTCATTTGTGGCTGCCAAGTAAGGGCCTCTGAACCCATAATTGTTTGGCAGCAAAAGCAAACCAGAGCCAAGATCTCAGTTCTTGTACTGTGACTGTAGAGTGAGGGCTGCATGGGGTGGAAGTCACTGTATTTTCAGTGCAGGGACATTGTGGCCCTCGTCAATAATGCTGCCCATGGGCACAGCCCTTGTGGCAGATATCTGATTATGTGCAACATAGATGTCATCTGAGGCCCTTGGGGATCTGATTAAACTTGACTTTGAGAGCCTCGAATCCCCTCACGGTTGCCATGCATGCCCCCTCGTCTGTCACCATGCCTCACTCAGCCCCATGCCTCTCATCCCTGTATGCTGCCTGGTTCTGCCTGCATCCACTCAAGGAACAAAGCCCAGTTCCTTCCCTGGTCTTCACAAAAATCCACTTGCACCCACACCTTTGTGAGTGTGGTAACTTTGTTGAGGATTGGGGGTCTTTTGGGGAAGAGCCTCATCATAGACTGGGCAGCCTTTTGTTATCTTTGCACCCCCTCCCATTTCTTTTTCTCAACCTCATTCCCCTGAGCAACAGGCAACTGATTTCCCCCAGTCTTCTTCAGACTAGCACTATATTCATGTCCCTTCAGTGCCCATCCAGGTATTTTCCCCAAGTAAATACATATCGCTGCCTGAAAGGAATTTTGATAGGTAATCTTTCTTCATTTCTCCATGTGCTATCCGTAACCACGTAACCACGTGCTTACAGATAGGTGGCTAGTGGAGAGTGTTTGCTTGTTTTTTTTTTTTTTTTTTTTCTTTTAAATAAGGTAAAAGTCACATAATGAGGAGTTGTTTACAAGGTACTTCTGCAGGTATTATCTCGTTCAGGTCTCAGTAGCCCTGACAGGTGGTTAGTTGGGCAGGTGCTATTGTCTGAATGTTTGTGTCCCCTTCAAATTCATATGTTGAAACCTAATCTCCAATGTGAGGGTATTAGAAGGTGGCGCCTTTAGGAGGTGATTAGGTCTTGAGAGTAGAGCCCTCATGAATGAGATTAGTGCCCTTTTAAAAGAGGCCCCAGAGAGCTCTCTTGACCTCTTTTACCATAAGAGGATACAACGAGAAGTTGGCAGTCTGCAACCTGGAAAACGGCCCTCACTAGAATCTGACTATGCTGGCACTTAATCTTGGACTTCCAGCCTCCAGATCTCTAGATCATTTATGTTACTTATAAGCCACCCAGTCTGTGGTAGTTTGTTATTGCAGATTGCATGGATTAAGACAACAGGCATTATTACCCTGGTCTAGAGGTGAGGAAACTGTGGCCCAGACAGGAGGAACAACTTGCCTGGGGCTACTCAGCCCGATGAGCTAGAACCAGACCCAGATCTCTACTGGTTCAGTGCATGATTCTTCTTTACATTATGTTGCCAGGTGGTCTCTGGGGCTTCAGTAAGCTTTAACTGTGGTGGGCATTCAGTAAGTGCCCATTCAGTTGATACTATTGAGCCCTCTCTCTGTGTCTGCCTTCAGAGTGCAGAGTGAAAGGAGCACAAATAAACCGAGGGACTTCTTATCACCTCAGCACCCAACTGTTAGTTAAAACCATGTATGATAGACAACATGTGATATAGACACATAATGAAACATTACTCAGCCATAAAAAGGAATGAAATACTGATATATGTTACAATGTGATGGACCTTAAAAACATTACGCTAAGTGAAAGAAGCCAGACGTAAGAGGCCACATAGTCTATGATTCTACTTACATGGAACGTCTACAATAGGCAAATCCATAGAGACAGAAAGCAGGCTGGTGGTCACTAGTCTCAGGAGAGGGGAAAATGAGGAGCGACTGCCTAATGGGAATAGGGTTTCCTTTTGGGAGATGAAAACGTCTCAGAACTAAATAGAGGTGGAGGCTGCACAACATTGTGAATGTACTAAATGTCACTCAGTTGCATCCCTTAAAAAGGTTAATTTCATGTTATGTGAGTTTCACTTCAATTTAGAGGTAAGTGAAAACAAACAAGCGGTGTGACTTCACTCTCACTACCTCCGCTCTGTGCCCCTGTGCATGGTTCCGGGTCATGATGCTCCCGTGCAGGACAGGGAATGAACATAAGCAGACTCTGTTCTCCATTCTGTCACTCTCTAGCTGTGTGCACTTGAGTAGCTTATGCCTCTCTCTGGGCCTCAGCTTCCTAATCTGTAAGATGAGGAGATTGTTCAGATTTTAACCAAAGTCCCTTCTAGGAAGGCCTTCTGGTCTTGAGGGCAGCAAAGGGTATGAAATCCAATGGGGGAAGGGAGGCATTATCTGTGTTTCTTTCCAACCTTTCTCTTCTCAGCTAGTGGACTGTAGCGACTTTTAATTTCCTGTCCCCAGGCACCAGGGAAACAGTCACACAGATAACAGCTCCGGCTCCTGACCTGGCTGGCACCGCTGGGGCTCCCACCACGCTTCGTTGAGCAACGTAAGCCCCTTAGTAATCTTGTTAAGTTGCTGGGCAGTGAGTCATTTTAATGCCACCCAAACACCTTCCTGTGGTGTCCCAGCAAGGAGAGGACCTCCAGCCAGATCATTATGTCTTGACCTGCAGCAACATTTTAAACATAAATTGGAGCTTTTCATTGGGTTGTGACTTGGAAGCCCATCATGCCTAAAACAGTGTTCAGAAGAGCTCAATGTGTACTCAATCATTTACTTACTGCACATTTTCTGTGCTGCTGTTACATCCCAGGCGCCGTGATAAGCTTTAGGAAGGCATAGATACATCATAGCTGCTGTCTCCAAGGAATTCACTGTCCACTGGGAGAATCAGACTTGCAAACAGGTGTAAAATGTAACATTACAGGGGCAGTAAAATAAAAGTATAAAGCAGAAAGATAGGCAGTCCAGGAGAGAGAAGTATTAACTCTGGGAAGTGGAGAATGAAGGGGTAGGGTGGAGGGTTAAGAAAAGTCTCTGCTGAAGAAATGAGACACATGGGCTGGGCTTTCAAGGACAAATGGGGGGCTTCCATGTTCCAGTGGTGCTCCAAGGAGAGTGATGTTTACAGTGGTCTGCTCTGGTGGGGAGAAGTATTTTGTCGCTGCCTGTGTTTATAATCACCAAGGCAAGGTGACAATAAAAAGAAGGCTAAATTTTAGCCTGCTTTTATTATTAATTTTAAATTCCTGCAAACAATGCATCTTCTTGTTGCCTGTGTATGGCCAGAGTATTCCTCCCCCTACTACCAAGTACATAAGATGGGGAAAGGCATTCAAAGCAGAGGCAGCAGCATGTGTCAAAAGCACTGAAGTATGAAACTTCAGAGTGTGTCAGTGGAGTGGCAAACAGTTTGATACAATGGGGCATGGAATATTTGGAAAAGGAAAGCTGGAGAGTAGCTGAAAATGAAGCTGGGCCCAGTATTTGAAGGTGTATGATACTGTGTTAAATCTGGGTTTTATTTCAGAAAGCAGTGGGGAGCCATAGAGGGTTGTAAGCAAGAGCACAAGGTAATTAACTTGTCGATGTAGCACTTTGACAGCTGAGGGCGGATAGGATGGGGTGGAGCATGGAGGAAGGAGGCTGGCCAGGAGGCCCTTGCAGCCATCTAGGAGGGAGCAGATGAAGGATATGCCAGGCTGGGGTCAGAAGATGGGAAGGAGAGGACGAGATCAGGGAATATGTAGAAGTTAAACTCCAAAGGGCTCGAGTCTGATTGGAAATGGGGATGGGAGAGGGACAGTCTAAATAATGATTCCTGTCTCATTTCTCCTTGCAAGTAGCCTGCAAATGTCAGGGTTGGGAGGAATGCTTAGGACCACTTGCTTAACTGGCTTTGTGGCCCAGAGAAGTGCAAGGTACTTACTGCCCAAGCACAGGAGTTGGTGGCAGTTTCCTAAGTCCCCAGCCAGGGCTGTCTTTTCTGCTATGGCTGCTCTTATTTGTCTGTGACTTTTCCCTCTATCCCATCTCTGCTGGCCAACTAGTGACTGGCAGAGGAGACCCGGCCTCTCGAGTGACTTTGAGGAAGACCCTCTCTTCTTGGAGCCTCTGATTTCTCATTCCCAAGGGAAAGGCTTCCAGAAGTGGGGCTTCTCCATTTCTTCTTTCTCTCACCTTCTGGCCTTGTTTTTTTATTTTGCTACAGTCCTCCCATGTCTTCTTGCCTTACATTAGGCCCTCTTTACTCATTTTTGCCTGGACCTGAAGGCAGCAATGCCTTTGAGCCCTGACCTAGATCCCTTTGGGGCCTGTGCTGGGCACAGCCTCTCCTGCTGGTCTCTGAGCAGTCAGACACTAAGGCAGAGATGTCTTTCAGGGCTGCTCTCCCCTGGGCTGGCCACCATCCTCTCAGACTCAGAAGGCTGCCTCTTTCTGTTCAGGAGCTCTCTCTGGATTCTCTGCATCAGAGAGCAGAGGAGCTGAATGCCGGGTGTTGTGGGTCTGGACACGGTGTCTGGTGGGCCAAGGTGTGCTCTGGTCATATCCTTTCAGGAGGAAATGGCTTCACGACCTGTGACTCTGAAGCCAGGGCCCTCAGTCTGATGAGTTCACTTTGCTGGTGCTTTTGGGGCATCCCAGCCTATTGGGTCAGATGCCTTAGGGGGAGATCTCAAAGACAGAAAGCTGTTGAGGTAGGCTCTCCCACCCGCTTCCTGCTCCATACTTCCCAAGTGGCAGGAGATGAGAGAGACTGAGAATCAGGGAGAGCAGTGGGGGCTCCTCCGAGGCCATCAGACCACCCTTCCAGCCTGTGCAGAATCCCCTATGGCCTCCCTCTCCTTTAGTCTTGCAGTTTTCATTCGAACACTTCCTATACTTCATGTTCGACTACGAAGGGCAGCTGTCCTGTCCTGTTTCAGAATCTTCCAGATCATGATGAAAACTGCTTTTTGTAACTCCTTATGATTGGTCCTCTCAGAACATACCAAATCCCTCTCTGGCAAGACAGTACATGAAAAAAATCGTATGTCCAACTCCCATCCAACTACTTTTCTCTTCTGCCTGTTAAATGCAACCAATTCATATGTGGTATAGTTGCCACATTTTAGCATGTGGTGCCCCCAAAAGAGCAGTGTTCCAGATATAGTTGACTAAGTTCTGTAGCAAACAAACCACAACTGCCAGTGGCCCAGCGCAAAGGGAGCTTATTTCTCCCTTGTGTAACAGTTCCTGGTCTGTGGGTGGCTTTCTTCCATGTGGTGATTCAGAGGCCCAGGTTCCCACTATCCCCTAAGCAGTGCAGTGAAGCCTTCTCTATTTTGCTGGCCGATGGAGGGACAGTGGGTGGGGAAGACACAGAAAGCCCTGCCTGGAAGTGACACTTACCCTTCCACTCTCATTCTGCTGGTGAGACCAGTTGAATGGTCTCACCTCACATGAACATGGATTGGGAAATACAGTCCCTGGCTGGTCTGAGCCCTGGGAGACAATTCTACACAGTGGGCGTGGGGGACACTTAGAAGAAAGCAGGCCATCTCTGCCACACCAGGGCACCTCTCATACCTCTCACTTCTGAGCAGCCAGCGTGAGGAACATGTTAGATGCTGGGGGAGGGCCAGGGCAGACACACCTTCCTCTCCTCTTATTTCTTATTGGTAAGCAGTGTTTTCCTAAACTTCAGTTCTGCAAACACCACTTTTGAGATCTTTATCTGCATAACACCTGTACTATAATTGACTTAATGTTCTCTTTAAAATTGATTCACTTTTTAATTTAGTTTTACCTGACTAGTAATATCTGGGGAATCATGGTTTGGATGGGATAATTATATTTTTCCCTAATATACTCTAAAATAAATATATAATTATGCTAATAAAAATATTTGCACATATATTACACCAAATATTTGTATACATCCAGTGGTGTATATGGCATGTTTTGGGAAATACTGTGATTGAGTCTGTATAAATCCCTCCATGATCTGGCCCCTGCCTTTTTCTCTGATCTCATATACTTCTCCTTCCTCTTGCCCCCGATCCTCCAGGTTTATTGATTTTTTTTGGTTCCTCAAACCTGCCAAGCTCATTCCTACCTCAGGGCCTTTGCACTGGCTGCTGTTACCTCTGCAGGGAACACTTCCCCCACCTCTTCACATATCTGGCTCTTTGTAGACATTAAAGTCTCAGCTCTGATGTCCCCTCCTCATTCAAGGGCACCACTGGCTCTGTCCTAGCTGTCCCCACTCTACCCACCCTGCATAGCCACTCTTTGTTTCTGCTCCTTCAAGCACTTTTCACAATCAGACATGGTCTGTTTACTTGCTGATCTATTTGTTGTTTCCTTACCCCCAGTGAAATGTAAATTTCATAAAAGCAGGGATTTTACCTATCCTGTTTACCTCCATTTTCCCACACTTGGCACAGGGCCGGGCACATAAAACACACTCCATAAGTATTTGCTATATGAATAAAAACTGAACAAAATGAAAATAGACCCATAGGCCACTAGTCAAATGAGAATTAAAATAAAGTTGTATCAGCTGCTTGGTAATCCCTAATATGCATTTGGTAAACTGCTGGAGAAGGCGGCTTGGAGGTGAGGCCACCGTGGGGCTCCCAATCCCACCCTTGAGTGACAGGCATTTAGACCTGCAGTGCACAGGCTACCTGACTTACCTGCCCAGTCACAGACAGAGAAACCACGTACAGTTCTGAAGGGCCACGCCAGCTCCAGACCGGCCACACTGTACTTTGGCCTCTCCCACTACCAGGCTGCTTCTGTCACTCCGGCACATTCCCAGCATACTCACAAAGCACGAAGTTCCATCTCTGAGTCTGTGTCCCCGGGATCCTTAGGACAGCATGTGCAAAACCCTAATGGGCAGTGTCCTCCAGTCAGTTACCATGTTGCCTAAGGGAGAACCAGTTTCCCACTGGAGCCTTTTATTAGATTTGCATCTTTTACTTGAAGTTGAGATTAAACCATATCCAAATAAATGACTGGTGGTGCAACTGAAAGAATGACAGTAAAGGTTATATCTAAAGGAAGGCTACATAAATAGTAAAGGGAAGCAATATCTCTAAAGCAGTTGGCATCGCCCCGTCTGTTGCACGTGAAGCTTGGGACCCTGCTTGCATGTGGCCCCATTTGCTTGGTCCCGCCTGTGCCCCTGGGCCTTCAGCTTGCTCAGGGGAGAGCCCTGGTTGCTGCCACTTTTCTGGAATCTACTACTACTGCCAGCTTTCCCAGAAGCCCCCACCCCTAACCCCACCCCCACAAAAGGGCTGGGCTGTGGCATGGCCGTCACCACACCCACGGCACAGGAGCTGCCCTGCAGCAGCCTCCCTGCCCAGGACTGACCGGACAGAACCACAGCAGCTGCTCTCCTTTCACACATGGTGGATGGGAACTTGCTTCCTCAGTGGCTGGCCTGAGCAGCCGGGCGATACCGGGTAGGAGTCTAGGAGAGTTCATTGTCTATGGGATGAAGTTTGACCAGTGAGGCACAGGAGGTAGAGGGGAGGTGACTACTACCCTCCACCTTTCCCCCGTCCGCTCCCTGCTCTAACAGTGGACTCTTCCACAGAGCAGAGGCTCCGGCAGGCCGGCCTCAAGATGCCTCATGAGGCTAGGCTGCTGGCCGCATTTTCTGGTGGCGCTGTGGCCAGCGTGGTACTTGCCTTCTTTCCTCTCTTTCCCTTCCTTTCTGCCTCCCTTCCCTTGCTGCATTGGGATTACAACCCTCCAAGAAAGCACTGGCATGTAAGCTTTGCTTCAGATTTTCCCTAGACAGCCAGGTGAAGACACAAGTGTTGACTTATTTGATTGATTTCCATAAAAAGTCATTCTATGAAGGGCTGGAACTATGGTTGCCATTTTCCAGTTGAGTATAGTAGAGGAAAAATAAACTACCTGAAGCCAAAGCTGCTCAGTAAGTGGTAGATCAGGGCTCAGTCTCCGTGTTCTGGCTTCAAACTGGGTGTTTTCTTATATTTGAACAAGTTTCCATGAAGAGTTATGAAAACCTGTGAGGTAATATGGAGTGGTAGGGTGGGGCTGGGGAGTGAGCAGCAGTCACCAGAAAGGAAATGGAAGAATCTGAGAGGAGGCAGGTGAACTCACATGACCGTCCTGTCCACTCCTCCTTCCCAAACTTTTCTTTCCCAAGCTTGCACTTTCCATAGATTCAAAACGAAGTGTGTTCTTTTAGAATTAATGGGAGTAAATGTGTATTCATTTCCTAGGGCTGCCATGACAAGTTAGCACAAGCAGTGTGGCTTAACACAACAGACACGCATTCTCTCGGAGTTCTGGAGGCTGGAAGCCCTAATTCAGGGTGTCGGCAGGGCCACGCTCCCTCTGCAGCTGTGGGGAAAAATCTGTTCCTCACTTTTGCGGGCTTCCGTTGGTTATCAATCCTTGACTTGCTGTCCTCGTCGCCCTTGGCTGGGTCTTCATGTCACCTTTCCCCTCTAAGTGCCACATCTTCTTCTTTTGCCTTTCTCTTATAAGTACATTTGGAATGGCATTTAGGGCCTTCCCATTTAATCTGGGGTTATCTCCTTATCTCTAGATGCTTAATTTAATTACATCTGCCAGGACCCGTTTTCCAAAAAAGTAACATTTATAAATTCCAGGGATTAAACTTGGTATGTTTGGATGGCTATTCTACAACCTAGTACACTATATACTAGGCTACTTTGCCTGGAGACATCAGTGTATCCTAAAACATGCTTAAAACCAGTTCTGAGTGTTCCTTTACATTACACTATTTGTCTTAGCTGGTGCAAGGAAGTGGTGGTCTGGTTTGCAAGGTGGCTGAAGCCAGGCTTTCTGCTTATCTAGCACGGAGCTAAGAGGGACAGATTTACTGAGCCAAATTTACTCTGCCCCACCCTCCCAGCCATAGGTAGGGAAAAGGTCTCTCATTTGGTGTCTTGATGATGACATGTTCCCCTATACTGGGGCCACAGAAGATCCCTGGGATGAATTGCCACTGTTTGAATTTTTGGTTGTTGTCAATCACCCTGATCCAATTTTTATATTTTGCAGAACTATCTCATGGCAAGTTTTAGAGGGAAAAATCCTCCTAGTCACAAATATTCGGAGTACTTGACCTTATTGCACTTTGGGCAGTGATGTTGCAAACAGAGTCATACACGGCCCTGAGGTCCCCTACAGATACGCCTGTTGGAACGGTTTATCGGCAATTCTGTCTTCTTAGGCCTCTGGTGGAGATTACCAAGGTGCTGAAGGAAAAAGAGAATAAGCTGTGCCTGAAAGCCTGATGCCATGCAAAGAAAGTCTTAGCAAATGCCAGCTTCCTTCTTTTACTTATTCTTAGGCTGCTTCCTGTCCATTTTCCTTAAGGGCTACATTTAATTATATTATTATCATCTTTTTTCCTTAAGTTCCCTACTCAACTCCCAACCCCTTGCTTCTAGCAGTTAATATCACTCCTAGTTTCTAGAAAATTGAAGTATCTGAGTGAATTTCCTCAATCTGAGCCCCACGCCACTCCCACTCCTTCACCTGCCAACCCTCCTTCATGCCCATCCTTTCCCCTTCTCTTGGTCTTGGAACCATTCAAAGCTATGCCTCACACTGGCATGGAAGCCGTTCTCACGTCCTCCAGGTCTTCATTCCAGTGATGAGCCTTCTCTCTTTTTCATAGTAGCGCTATTGAGACACAATTCACACATCATAAAACTCACCCCTTTAAAATGTAAAATAGTGTTTTTAGTATATTGGTAAAGTTTTGCATTAACCACCACTACCTAATTCTGGAATATTTCCATCATCACAAAAAGAAACCCAGCACCTGTTAGCAAGTCACTCTCCGTCCCCACTCCCTCCCAGCCCCCACCCTCGGCTCCACACAGTCACTTAACTGTCTTCTGTCGCTGTAGTTTTTTCTGTACGGAATGTTTTATATAAAAAGACTTGTACGATAAGTGGCCTTTTGTAAGTGGCTTCTTTCGCTTAGCGTGTTTTCAAGGTTTATCCATATTTTAGCTATATCAGTACATCATTCCTTTTTATGTATGAATAATATTTCACCACATTCTATTTATTTATTTATCAGTTCATGAATATTTGAGTTTTTCCCACCTTTTGGCTGTTATAAACAATGATACCATGAACGTTCACGTACAGGTTTTTGTGTGGGCATGTTTTCTGTTCTCTTGGGTATATGTTTAGGAGCAGAATTGCTGGGTCATATGGTAACTCTATATTTAACATTTTGAGGTATTGTCAAGCTGTTTCCTAAAGTGTGTAAACCCTTTTACATCCCCACTAGCAATGCACGGGGGTTCCATTTTCTCCACATCTTTACCAACATTTGTTATTACCTGCCTTTCTGTTTATACTCATCCTACTGGGTGTGAAATGATATCCCACCGTGCTCTTGATTTTCATTTTTCTAATGACTAGTGATGTTGAACATCTTTTCATGTGACTATTAGCTATTTGTATGTCTTCTTTGGAGAAATGTCTATTCAGATAGTTTGCTCATTTAAAAATTGGGTTATTTTCTTATTATTATTGAGCTGCTTTTATTTTATTTTTATTTATTTTTTGCTGGATTGAACCCTGGACCTTGATGTTATCAGCACCATGTATTAACCAACTGAGCTAACCAGCCAGCCTGTGTTTTTAAATATATTCTGGATGTTAGTTCCTTACCAGATACATGATTTGCAAATATTTTCTCCCATTCTGTGGACTGTCTGTTTTACGTTCTTGTCTTTTTACTTTTATTTTCTTGTCTTTTTACTTTTACTTTCTTGTGTTTCTAAAAGTACAGAAGTTTTTAATTTTGAAAAAGTCCAGTTTATTTATTGATTTTTGTTGTTGTGTATGCTTTGGGTATCCTAACAAACCATTGCCTAATCCAAGATCACAAAGATTTACTCTTATGTTTTCTTCTAAGCGTTTTGTAGCTTTTGCTCTTCCATTTAGGTCTATAACCCATTTTGAGTTAATTTCTGTATATGTTATAAATTAGGAGTTCAAATTTATACTTTTGCATGTGGTTATCCAGTTGTCATAGCACCAATTGTTAAAAATATTCTTCTTTCCCTCACTGAATTGTCCTGACACTCAGTCAAAAACCAATTGACCATAAATGTGAGGGCTTATTTTTGGATTCTCAATTTTATTCCATTGATCTATAAGTCTAGTTTATTTCACTGCATATTATCTTGATTGTTGTGGCTTTGAGGTAAGTTTTGAAATTGGGACATGTGAGTTCTCTAACTTTGTTTTTTCAAGATTGTTTTGCTTATTCTGAGTCTTTTGCATTTCTTTATGAATTTTAGGATCAACTACTGATTTCTGAAAAGTAGCTAGCTGGGAGTTTGAAGGGCATCGTATTGAATCTGTAGGTCAGTTTTGGGAGTATTGCTGTTTTAATATTAAATCTTGATCCATGAACAAGGGATGCCTCTTCATTTGTTTAGATCTTCAATTTCTTTTAACAATGTTTTGTAGTTTTTAGTTTATAAGTCTTGTACTTTTGTTAAATTTATTGCTAAGTATTTTATTATTTTTTGATGCTATAAATGAAATTTTTAAAATTTTCTTTTTGAATTTCATTGCTAGTGTATAGAAATGTTATTTATTTTTATACATCGATTTTGTATCCTGCAATTTTGCTGAACTGGTTATTAGTTCTAATAGTTTTTTTGTTGCTCACTTGGGATTTTCTATATACAAGAACATGCCATTCATAAATAGAGGTAGTTTTACTTCTTACTTTTTCAATATAAATACGTTTTATTTATTTACTTTGCCTAATTGCCCTGGCTAAAATCTTGAGTACAACACTGAGTAGAAGTGGTGAGTGGACATCCTTGTCTTGTTTTTCATCTTGGGGAGGAAGCATTCAGTCTTGCATTAAGTATGATGTTAGCTGTGCGTTTTCATAGATGCCCTTTATTAGGGTGAGAAAATTCTCTTTTATTTTTAGCTTGTTAAGTGTTTTATCATAAAATGGTGTTGGATTTTGTGAATTTTGTGAAATGCTTTTCTTTGTATATTGAAATGACCATTTGTTCCTTTATTCTATTAATGTAATTTTCATATGTTGAATCACCCTTGCATCCCTGGGATGAATCCCACTGGTCATGATATATAACCTTTTTAAAATGTTGCTGGAGTCCCTCTTTCTCTTATATCTTCAATATTTTTCTCAACTGATTCCTTCCCTTTAGCTAATAAACATGCTCATATTTCTTTCATAATAACAGAGAAACAGACTTACTTCTTGAGCGGAAGCAGCTTCTCTCTCTTCTTCCATTTTTATGCAAGCTTTGGAAAGAGTTGACCTCTTTTTAGCTTAATACCAATTCATCAGTTAATCGTAATGGAAGTTGCTTTCATTGAAATATGAAGGGTTTTCCAATTGCCAAAGTTCGTGAACACTTTTCAGCCTTCGTTTTATTGGATTTTTGCAGCATTCTACATCTTCCTATTTCCTTCCTCTTTGAAATTTCAAATACTTGAGGGTTTTTTTTTTTTTTTTTAATTTTTGATTATGGCTTCTTGGTCTTCCTTGTAAGCACATTTTCCCCTGTCAAATACTGGTGTCCCTTAAGGTTCTGTCTTTAGTGCACTTCTCTTCTCACTTTATATCCTGTCCGGGAAATCTCACAGACTCTCATAGATTTTATTACCATCTATATGCTGATGAATAGTAAATTGTTGCCTTTTCCAGTCAGGTATATTCAACCACCTCCTGGACATGTCCACTTGAAAGTCTCACAGGCTTATCAAGTACAAGAAGTCAAAACAAACTTTAAATCCTCTTCCTTCCCAATCTGTTCTTCTTCCAACTTGATGCAAATCTTAGGAACTTAGAAAAATTTAAACAGTTTCCAAGATGGAGTAGGAATTGCCTGAGACAGGTTGCAGTCCTGCTTTTTAGGAAGCCATGTAGCAAAAAGAGATAATTCAGCATTTTACCCTTCCATCATAGATCTTTTAGTCTTAACTAAGAGACAAAAATGGACACAGCTGACTGTTCTCCGAGAAACTCAAAAGAGAATGAGCTTGATTCTACCCATGGAAAGTGGCAGATGGGAGTGTGGAGGCTTCGCTGAGATGGTGACTTCTGAACTGGCACAGGAAGGTAAGTGGGACTTAGACAGATGGGGCAGGGTGGTAGGGAATTGGCTGAACTGTTATGGGGGCAGTGCCAGTGTTCACGGAGGAGCATATGGTTGGGCATGTCTGTTGAGAGATAGGAAAGTAGCAGGTGTCAAGGTGGAGGCCAGAATTTGAAGTGTCTTGAATGCCACCATGGGGAATTTGAGATTCATTCTGTAGACAGGAAAAACTCGATGAAGCTATTCATCAGGGTAGTGGCAGGGTCCAAGCCACTACCTGGCATGCCATGCAGGTAGTCCTGTGCATCTCGTGTTTGTGTGCATTTTTTAAGTTATTCCTGGGCACTCAGAGTCTGTGAAGGGGAAAAGGTCTTTGGAAATCACTTGTCCTTGTTCTTATTCTGGAAGATGGGATTCTTATATTTAAAAATAAGACGATGAAGCAGCATGGAACCTGCCAAAGTTCAGCCATCTCTGCCAGAGGCATCTTTCTCCCCACACCCCTCTGGCACTGTCCTTTGACAAAGCTGATATGTGTGTCAGTGTGTCCTACAGGCAGAAGGAAAAAATATACATTATACAAACAGGAAAAAAAAAATTAAAAAGACCTAAAGAAAAACCCACCAACAGCCATACATGGCAGGTGTACAAACTCTTCTCCACTCAACAACCCGCCCCCCACCCCCAAACCCAACATCCTGTAACGTTGCTGAGGCTGGAATAGAACATGGGTAAAAAGGGGTTTCCTCAGGGCATAGAATACAACATTTTTTTCATGCTTCATGACCTACTCCTGGGACCCTTCTTTCCTGCAGACTCTTTTCCCCAGTAGGAAGCAACTCCTTCCCCTGCTTTTACAAGAATATGATATCTGTGAAGTTCTTATGGCATTTGTTCTCAGGCTGCCTGTGGAATCCCTAGGGCAGGGACTATGTTTTCCATTGCTGTGTTCTTCACGGTGCCCAGCACAGAACCCTGGATGTCTAGGCTCCTTAGTGCAGTAATCTGCAAAATATGCCCAGCCTGGGGGGATGTAAGGAACTTTTGGAGGATGGGAAGAGAATAGTAGAACTTCTATTTATGCCAAAGTAATAAAGAAATTAAGCTTGATTATTCTTTAATATATAGATCGACAGGAGTGTATTCATATAAAATATAAAAATATAAATAAATATATCAGGGTGAATGCTCAAAAGTTTTTAATTAGTGTGATTTGATAAAAAATTTTGGGAGACCATTGCTCTAGTGCTGAATTAATGGTTGCTGCCTGAAAAGTTAAGTAACTCTAAAGGACTTTACTTTAAATAGGAAAATTCATTAGCTTAAGAAAAATCTGGGTCATTCATTTATTCTTGCCATCAAGCAAATACAAATATTAAACAGCACCTTCTACGTGCCAGGTAGTGTGCTAGACTCTGTGTGTTGTTCTGTTGTTCAAAGAAGATTCCACTATATTGGTATGTGGAATGTCTTTGAGGAAGTTCAAACTCCAACATAATATAACAGCAGAGTGTGAGTGAAGAGCATGTGGTGAAATGGGTACTCTCTTGTCTCCTGGGCATGGGGGTGGGATTTGGGCACCAATTTTCTGGAGGACATTTCAACAAGCATGTCAAAGACCTTTAAAAAGTTCACACTTTTGACCCAGCAAGTGCATTTCCAAACATTTTCTGAAGTATAATTAAGGGCTTGTGCAGATATTTAGCTATAAGAATGATTAACACATCATTTCTAATACTGAAAAATCAGGCATAACCCAAATGCCCAACAACATATGGGATTCCTTATGTGTGTTTATCCATTCAATGGAACACAACCCAACCATTAAAATTTGATATGTCGATGCATATTTGCATTGAAAGCTATTTACAATATTTAAAAATTAAAATGGCTTCCACAATATCATATAATACAGAATAATTCCGTTAATATATATCCACAAAGGAAAAGATTCAGGTGGAGTGTGCTGACTTTTTTTAGTTTTAGTTTTTAAATGGAAATACTGTAAAGTACAGTTTTGTGAGTTTTAGCTTTGTATAGATTTGTGTAACCCCCACAACAGTCAGAATTGGTTGTTTTATCACCTCAGGAAAACCTTGTGCCATCCTTAAAATCACATCCTCCTTCTACTTCTAACCCCGAGCACCCATGAATTTGTTCTCTGTTGCTATAGTTTTGCCTTTTCCAGAATGTCATATAAATGGGATTATACAGTACGTAACTTTTAAAAACCAGCTTCTTTCACTCACCATAATGCCTTTCAGACAAGTGCAGTAATAGTTCTTCTGCTGTTGTTGAGTTTTCCACTCTATGGCTGTTCCACGGTTGTTGACTCATTCACCCCTTTCCACTTTGGAGGTACTGTGAATAGAGCTGCTATAAACATTTGTGTACGGGTTTTTCTGCAAGCATATGTTTTGCTGGGTCATATGGTAAGTGTATGTTTTACTTTATAAGAACCTACCAAACTGTTGTACAGAGCATTTTACCTTTTTACTTTCCCATGAGCAAAGCATGAGAGTACTAGCTGTTCTGCATTCTTGTCAGCACTTGCTATTGTCAGTTTAAAAAAAAAAACAATTAATTTTAGCCATTCCAATAGGTATGTAGTGGTATCACACCATGCTTTTCACTTTCCTTTCCTAATGGCTAATGATGTTGGACATCTTATGTGCTTATTTGCCTCTGTATATCCTCTGTAATGGAGTGTCTATTCACATCTCTTGCACATTTTGAAAAATTGGATTATATGTTTTCTTACCATTGAGTTTTGAGAGTTCTTCATATATTCTAGATGCACGTCCTTCATTAGGTATGTAATTTGCAGCTATATTCTTCCAGTCTTTACCTTATCTTTTTAATCTCTTAACAGTATCTTTCATAGAGAAAAGATTTTAATTGTGGTGAAGTTCAATCAATTTATCATTTTTTTTCTTTTACCTATTGTGTTTCTATTGTTATATCTAAGAAATCTTTGCCTAATCCTAGGTCATGAAGATTTCTTCTATAAGTTTTATAACTTTACATTTTATATTTTAATCTGTGACCCCTTTTGAATTCATTTTTAAATAAAGTGTGAGGTTTAAGTGGAGTGGTTCTTATATTTGCATGTAGATAGCCAGTGGTTCCCACATGATTTTTTGAAAATAAATTTAGTTGCCTTTGTATCTCAGTAAAAAAAGTCAATTGGCCATACATATGTGGATCTATTTCTGGACTCTCTATTCTGTTCCAATAATAAATGTGTCTATCTGTTTGTCAATACCACATCGTCTGATCACATTATCAGTATGTTTTGAAATCAGATAGGGTGAATCCTTCAACTCTATTCTTCTTTTTCAAATTAGTTGTCAGTTATTCTAGTATTTTACCATTCCATACAAACTTTGGAATTAGCTTCTTTATGTTTTTAAAAAAGTTTGCTGGAGATTTTTATTAGAATTGTATTAATTCAATATGCCAATTTGTAAAGAATTGACATCTTAATTATACTGAGCTTTCCAACCCATAAATATGGTATGTCTCTCCTCTTGCATTAAGACTTTAACAAAGTGTATGATGGTTTTCTTTTTGCTTATTTACTTACTTTGAAAGTCTCCTACTTTTAAAATTTATTGTTATCTTTAATTTAAAAATTGAAGGGCCTTTCAGTAGGGAATGGACAGGGCAGATCAGGAGAAAAGAACTGGGGATTAGAGAGGTCCATCATGATGATCTGAAATCGGCCCTCGCTACTCGTGGCATGAGGAGTTCTAGTGGGTAGACGTGGCATACGGAGAGCAAGGGGAGGGCTGGCTGTTGGTCAGGATCAGGGAGGACGGAGGAAAGGTAAGAGTTCCAGCAGGAAATCTTCCAGTGACGAGACAAAATGCTATGTGTTGATTTAGGTGGGGGCCGAGCATCGTAAGAAGTCAGAAAGCAGGGTCTAGCTCTTAAACAAGTCCTGAATTGGTTCTAGTAATGACATAGTATTGAGCCTGAAAGTGGAATTCAAGTGGCCTCAGCTGTGGGGAGGTGAAGATTGTTGGGGTAGGGAGCTTGGTGAAGCGTTGCTCACTTGTTCACTCATTTACCCAATATGTACTACATGAAAGGCATTCTTACTGCTATTGCTGCAGTCCATGGCGATGCTGTCTATTTGTAGAATGAGCAGACAGTATGCTTCCACACGCTTGAGCACACCCACCATTCACACACGCATGTGCTCATGTGCTCATGCATGGGTGGTTGCACAGGAGGAATGGCAAGTGTTGGCCAAATGCCATCTGGGAAACCCACGGTGATCCTGAGCCTCGGGCACTGGCAGTCCCATGGATCAGTTCACAAGGTAGCCGCCCACATCAAAGAGCAGCAGGGTTGTTCCAGAATAGGGACAAAGGGTAGCTGTAACCCTGAGGCCTTGTGACACCAGAGAATATGTCAGTGCATTTCCTCGGGATTGAAAAAAATTCTAGGTGGTGTTTGAATAGCTGGGTCTAAGGACACAATGCATTGGCTGAAGAGGGGAAGGGGACCTATTAAAAAATATTAAACAGTTCTTGATTTAGCCAGCCACACCAGTAGAGTTATGTTTTTTCTAACAGGAGAGGAGATCAGTACCTTCTTTTCGGCATCGAGGAGCAGAAAGACAACCAGTCTCTTGAACTTGAACTTGCTTATTATAAGCTCTTATCACTCTCTGTATATTGATTTCTAGCCAACAATTAACCAGATGTGACCTTAGAGCTTTGATAATAGCTGGGGAACTCACTCAACAGAGGGAAACCTGCTAGTTTATGAACAAAGCAGGTATTTATGGACCCCCTCAGCCTCAGGTGAGTATTTTTCCATCCAGGTGGCACAAGAAGTCACAAACACAGAGCTCCAATGGACCTGTGAGTATGAGCTTGTGCTGACCATCTGCAGGGGTGAGAAGGTCTAGACCTGAATGGAAAGATTTAATGAGAAAATTGTGAGAACAGCCACCTGCTTTGGAGGGTTGAAATTCAATGCCTGCATCCCCACATAATAGGATTACTGATAATAATGCCATTTATTGTGTATACTTTATACTTTACAAAATGTTTTTTACATCCATTATGATGACAATTTTTTCTGTATGATTCCATTTATATAAGGTTCAAAAATCAATACAAGTAAATTATATTGTTCAGAGATGCATACTTAGGTGGTAAAATAAAAAAATATAAAAATCAAGGAAAAATGCAAAATCAAAGAAATGATCAAAATAATATCAGGAGAGTGGTGACTCTGGGGGGCAGAAGGGGGTGTGATTGGGAAGAGGCACATGCAGGCCTTCTGGGGTGCTGGCTATGTTTTATTTCTTCACCAGGGTGGGGCTTACACAGGGGTTCACTTTGCAGTAATTTGTTAAGCTGTACATTTATGACTTACACACTTTGTGCACGAGCGCATTTTATTTCACACATATCAAAAAATCAAAAAGCCAAAAAGGAAAAGGAAGTCAGTTCCTTTGTGTCCTTCCAACCAATATTGGTCATTAGTTATTGTGATTCTAGGGTAGAGATGTCTCAAAGATATGCAATAATACATAACGTGTGACTGCCTTAGTAGTATTTTAGAATAATACTTACGGACCTTTCATATCACTTATTTTAGTGGTTTCTATACAGTTCCAATCTGAGAGACCCATGGAAGAACGAAGAGACTTGCTACTTGAGGTCAAAGTTGGAACTTGATTGTGGCTGTTCTGACTTCACATCTAATGGACTTGTGTGGTGACCCTTCCCAGATTTAAAAATTCCACATATTTCTCATTTCTTTATTTCAAATAAAACTGAGTTGGGTATCTTAGCTAATTGTGAAATTGTCCATTGGTTTTCCAACTTGCTTTAAAAAACTGGAGAATATTTGGCTCTGTAGTAGTTAAAAATGCCAAAAAAAAAAAAAAAAAAAATGGTTTGGTTCACTTAGCTTTGTGAGTTAAGCCAGCAGAAGATGTGTCTGATTTCCTAGTAACAACAGCATCTTGAGAAATTGAAATCTTTTATAAATAAGATTAAGGCTCTTTGTAATACTTTGACACCAAATATATTGTGTTCACCATAAAACATTTAGAAAAATTAACAGAAGATAATGAAAATAAAAACTATCCATAATCACAATCTTCAGAGATTAGTGCTGTTAAATTTGATATGTGTTTAATCTATGTTTGTATGGGTGTTTGCAAGACTGATGTCCTGAAAGTACTGTTTTGAAACTTGCTTTTTAAGCTTAACTTACTTTTAAAGCTTTAAAAAAGTATATTGTGAATATTTTTTACATTAATAATTTTCATAACACAATTTTAAGGCCTACATAATGTAATATTGTATAGATCAATGAATCATGTTTTTTAAATAGCTAATTTCCTTTTGTCGACTATTTGGTTTTTTTTTTCCAATTGTTACCATTATAAACGATGTCATAATAAGCATCTTTGTAAATACATTTTTGTGCACCCCCAGTATTATTTCCTTAGAATAAATTCCTAGAAGTGAAATAATTGGGTCTGGGTCACACGGTATGCACACTTTAAAGGCATTTGATAATATTTGCCAAATTGCTTTTCAGAAAGATTGCCTCAATTTTTACTCCCACAAAGAGTGTATAAAAGTGTTTCTCCAGCCATGCCAATATCAGATATTTTAGTTTAAATTAAAAAAAAAAAAAATTCGTTGTAGTATAGTTAAATTGTCTCATGTTTCTTTTAGCTCTCATGTTGATTTGATTCCTTTGGACCCTTAAGTAAAATTGTAAGTTATCTCTCCTGTAGGAGTCCTGATGATCAAACATGAATTAGTGGACTCAGAAGCCTCAAATGTATGCACACATTTAGAATTTTCCACTTAAAACATGAAAAGAATCCACTATTAAGGAAGAGGAATGTGGTTTTTGTCTGTGTTAACATTGCAGTTCTCAACTGAGTCGCTTGTTTACCTTAATTAATGCCCCATTGAGCGTTCTAAGCACATTCATGTACTGTTAAAATACCTAACAATCATTCATAGTAATGGGAAGTCAAACAAGCCAAGTATTAGTTTGCCAAATTCAACTAACTCCTTGGCAATCTGCTTACAAGACCCTATTGGGGACAGCAGTCCGGAATAGGTTAGACAGCCCATTAGCTTATGAAAAGGGCTGCCGATGCAATCATAATCCATTTGCCTGTTTTTCACTGACATTTTTTCTGATCTTATGGTGATAGCTATTTCTTATATTCATACTCAGGCGCTCAGCATCATAATGGATAGGCTAGATCCTAATAAAACCAATATTGCTATGATGCAAATTTTTTCTGTAACTGAAAGAATGTTAGCCCTCAGGTGGAATTCCACTCATTTGAAATAATTTTTTTGATTTCAAAAGATCCTAAGACAACAAAATAATTGGGACAGGGCTTTGGCCTACATTCTACTGGGATTTGACTTGTTAGTGATAGCTCGAGTAACAATGCTTCTGGAAAGAAATCTCCTTTGATTAAAACATCAGCCTGGGGAGAGAAGTTTGGGAGAAGTAAGGACTTGTCCTTTGTTATTTAAGAACTCTAGAAGGTGGAACTAAGAAGGTCAATGGGTGGAAATAACAGAGTCGGACTTCAGATGGTCTTAAGGAATAAATTTCTAACAATTAAAATTGTGTCAAGGATGGCTGCCCTGTGAGGTAGGAAACGCCCTTTTTCTTGTAAGTGTCTAAGCTGCCACTAGAGGCCCAGGTGGGAATGCTGAAGAAGCATTTCCTTTATTGTGGGGCCCAGAGTCCCTGTTTTCAGGGGGGATCACGTGAACCTAGTTGTGTTGGATTACTCTACCAATGGTTGTGAGCCAAGCAAACAAGAACCACAAGAAATTCCAAGTTAACATTATTCAAATGACTTATTTGTTTTGATTAATATCCTAGTCAAATACGTATTGCAGGGGTGAGGGGTCATCATGGGTTGAGTTAGGCCAAAGTATTAGGTTAGATTATTCTTCCCTGTTTTAGTCTGTTTTGTGTTGCTATAACAGAAATACCTGAGACTGGGTAATTTATAAAGGAAAGAGGTTTATTTGGCTTGCAGTTCTGGGACAGCTGCATCTGGCACAGGCCTCAGGCTGCTTCCACTCATGGCGGAAAGTGACAGGCTACAGGTCAGTAGGAGCAGATCACAAGGTGAGAGGAAGTAAGAGAGAGAGGAGGTGCCAGTGTCCTTTAAACAATCAGGTCTCATGGGAACTAATAGATCGAGAACTCACTCATTAATCTCCCCTGCCCCAGGGAGAGCACTAATCCATTCATGAGGGATCCACCCCCATGACTCAATCAGTTTCCAACACTGCCACATTGGGGATCAAATTTCCACATGAGTTTTGGAGGAGACAACACATCCAAACTCCATCATTCCCAAATCTCATATACATCTATTTCTTTCTGACAAAAACTTCATTGAGGGCCAGATGGTTCGCCAAGGCAGCTCCCTTTCAATCAGTGACTTAAAGATCCAGTCTACTTTAATTTTGCATCTCCACTGTCTCAACATATGACTTGTAGGGTCTCCGTGACAGGAAAAGAGAGAGCATGGAACACTCTCATCCTCTCTTCTGTGCTTGTATTTATGTCACTCCTACTTAAAGTCTGTTGGTCAGAACTAGTCACATGGCCTACTCTAGCTGCAAAGGAGAGTGGGAAATACAATCTTCCTGTGTACCCAGGAAGAGGTGAGTGAAATAGGTTTTATAAATTCATAGTATAATTTTTGCCAGGTTGATCATGGGTTTTCTTTATTTTTATATCCTACCTTGGTGGAAAAAAATGTGAACTTCACACCATCATAGAACAAAATGGACCATGACTTATGCTTTACCACATAGACAGCTGATCTTATGTATTTTTGGCAGTATTTGACTTTTTCCACAGTTGCAAAAAGTTGTTTTGTTCTGGGAAGTTGGGAGTACCTACTCTCCATGTGTATTTACACCCTCTCTCCTGATGCTATTTTTATTCAGGGTAGAGTTCTCAGAGACAGTGTCTGAGACTCCAATCTAGTTGTAACATTTTTCTGACTTTAAGCTTTGGATTACCCTAGTGCTGGGTGCCCTGAACACTCACTGTTGAGGAAGAGGAGTAGTGTATTAGTTTGCTAAGGCTGTTTCAACAAAGTACCACAAACTGGATGGTTTAAACAACAGAAGTGTATTGTGCCATAGTTCTGGAAGCCAGAAGTCTGAAATCAAGGTGTCAGTAGGGTCGGTTCCTTCTGAGGGCTGTGGGGAAGAATCTGTTCCAGGCTTCTCTGCCAGCTTACAGTGGTTTGCTAACAACCTTTCGTGTTCCTTGGCTTGGAGAAGCAGCACCTCCATCTCTACCTTCATCTTCATATGGCATTCTCCCTTCATGTGTCTCTCTTAGTGTCCACATTTCTCCTTTTTATAAAGACACCTGGCAAATTGGATTAGGGGCCACTCTAATGATGTCACTTTAACTTTACCTCTGTAAAGACCCTATCTCCAAATAAGATCTCATTCTGAGGTATGGGGGTTAGGACTCCTACATCTTCTTGGGGGTGCAATTTAACCCATAGCAAAGAGAAAGTTGTTCTTCTGGGCACAGGCTGCTGACCAGCCACTCAAAGCTTGGCAGGGCTCCCACATGCTCCCACACCCATTTGCCAGTCAGTGACATTCTGCTCTGGCTGTGGCTCGGGGACATATCTAGTCAGTGAGATGGAGGTGGTGGCAGTAGGGCAGGCAATCAATAGACATTATGAGGCAAGGAAGGCAGGCCCCTGTTCTGACCCCAAAGGCCAGGGAATGAATAAATAGCTGTTTAACCAGTGGGTTGTGATGGCAAACAGAGTCCTATGTCATTGCTGTCTGCCACAGTGAAGTTCCTCTTGACAAATGCTTATGAGGACCTGTTATCTCTGGTGACAGTCATGTAGTCAGGCACCTTGGTGGGTGTACTGGGGCAGCAGGGGAAAGTCTTGGATAGGGACGCAAGAGACCTAAGTTTAGACCTGCATTAACTTTTTGAGCTCTTGTGCTTTAATCTTTAAGAAGAGAGGGTTAGGCTGGTGAACTCTGAAGTTCTAGCCTGCTTTTAGCCTCTGCTAGACAGGTGGTGACATCAAAAGATATAAAGGCATCATAATAGAAGAAATTACAACTGGAAGGGTCTACATGGCTTTCTCCCACTACAGCATAACTTTGGTACAGGGAGAAGAGGGCATAAATTGTGGCTTATGTGCTGAGGGTCTCACTCTGGCAGACATGCTTGATTTCTCTCTCTCTCTATCTCTCTCTCTCTCTCTCTCTCCCCCCTCCCCCCTCCCTCCCTCCCTTTATGTATCTTTCTCACACATGCACAGCTTTGGTTTTGGATGGGAGAGGAAGATATTTTTCATAGCAGGTTTTTAATCCCCTCTTTTTAAATTTTTTTCCTGGAAAAAGATGAAATCATCCATTTATTCTGGACCAATTATAAGCACTAGAAAGCACAAGAGGAACAGAAGGCTTGATCACAAATAAATATACACTAGGGGAGGGGGAAGAAGGAAACTGTTATTGATTGGCCTTGTAAAATCTACTGCTGAATCGATAGCAATTTCTGGAAATGCCAGACATTTATTTTGTGTGGCTTGAACAACGGAGATAATAATAAACGTACTTATGAAGCTGGTCTCTTGACACTACTTCCTTGAGCCCCTTATGATAACACCCATACATAATGGGTACAACAGCTGTAGTAGCCATAGTAAATATACTTCAATTTAAACCCCAAGCTGAGTTGCTCACAGTCAACCTCTCCTCTGCGCTGGACATAGCATTTGAATAAGTCTTCTCTATTAAAGGAACACAGACAATTCATCTGCATGAAGAGATGGAAGACATGTCCTCCTTAGGTGTGAAAAGACAGGCCTGGGCTTGTTCTGATGTTCAGGGAAGGAAGAACATAAAGTACTGAAACTGCCGGACCCTGCCCGGCTACACTGAATGTCTGGACCTGCTCTCTCACCTGTGCCTCCTGCAGCCTCTCTCAGTTTCTAACAGTGAGCAGCCGACCTTAGGAGATGCTCGCCCACCCCCACCCTCTATTCTCAGCTAGCCCCCTCTCCCCTTGGCATAATATATTTCTTCTGCAAGGGTGTTTGGCCACCTCGTCAGGGCCATTGAGCCTGAGAAAAGATTTGGGAGTGCTTTGGGAATAGGAAAACTGTTCATTGTGCTTCGACATTGTAAAAATAGCCACCACTTACCAAGCATCTATTCTATGCTGTGTAATTTACTCCCTACCTCATTTATTCCTCACAACAACCCTTTGAGTTAATGTTTTTATTTTAAGGCAATTTTTAAGGAAACCAAGGCTCATCAAGGTTAAACATGTTACCCAAGATTGTGAAGCTGTTATGAGACTGATTTGACCTCAAGGCTAACTCAGCTTCTGTATTCTTTCCATTGCGCTTTCTTTGGCTTGGGTGTAACTGAGGTGGTGGCAGGTAAAGTTATAACATGTGGAAGGCCTTGAATGCCTGGGGAAGGCATCTGGACATTATTGCTGTGCAGTAGGGAGTGGATAAAGGTTTCTTTGAAAATGTAGATGGTACAATCAGTGTTAAGTTTTACGGAGATCATTTTGTTGTTTGTTTTTAGGATGGATTGATGCAGGGAAACATGCAGGTTGGGAGACCACATAAAAAGATACAGCAGCAGATATGGTGGGAACGAGGAGGCTCAGACTAGGTGGGGACAGTGGGCTCACTAAGAGGTGGCTCTTGACAATCACTAGAGTGGAAAACTCTTCCCCTTCTCGGCACTTTTTCTCATCCCCACCACAGCCTCCCTTCCTAGCCATGCTGCTTTCTGTTGTGTGATGGTGGGAAAATTCACTGGAGAATATTCATTTTCAGCTTGGGACTCTCGATGCAAAGCCAATCTCATTGTTATTGTTGGATACAGAGGCCTGCTGAGCTAAAATAGGTGGAGATCACTTTCCCATCCTGTTTCCTTAATATATCTCTATTTTGTATGGCGCTGCTAAGAAGAATTTGAACTACTAATTTGGATAGCAGGGAAAGGTGTTATTTCTGTAAATCAGTGGATTTCTGGTTTTCAGGCTGTAACCCTTCTCTTTGTAATGAACCTGTAACTTTGTGAGATAGTCTTTATGGCTCTGAAACCAGAAGACATTCCCTTGAGATTTGGCTTGGTGCTGAGAGTGATGCTTTCCCTCCAACTACTCAAGGAACCAGCTCAAATGCTAATTCAACCCCTGTCTCAGGAGCCAGTCCTAGAATATAGCTCCCTGAATGCCTGAAGATGGGAAGTCAGGCAGACTTCTTGGATGGACTATCACATGGGGAACCATGTGAGTTAACATCTTTGGATGTTCTCTGTGCATGTATTTTGCCACACCCTGTGCCAGGGGCCAATGGAGGAGGCCATGAAGAATCATATGGGGCTTCATCCCTCAAAAAGCTCACAATCTAGTGGTGGAGATAAATTTACGTTCACAAATAACTTCTGCACAGGCAGTATGCATTCCACATTGTAGAAGTGCCACAGTTAATACAGGTCATGGGAGTTCAAAAGGAAGGAGGAAAGATAGGTTGCAGTTTTTGAGTGGAACTTGAATGTGAAGGATAAAAAATAACATTTTGGGATGAACCAGGCATACAGATTGATAATAGCAAGGTGAGGCAGCAAGAAAGCACAAAGAGTTTTCAGGGAGTCCCAAGAAGAGTCCACTTCACTGAGATTCCAGGGCCTGTGGAAGAGAGGAGTAGGAGATTGAAGAGATGGGTTAGAGTTAAATAGTGAAGACTTAAAACACATAGCAGATGCATTTTTATATTATTCCAGAGGCAATGAAGATTCAGGAGAGTTCAACCAAAAAAAAAAAAAAAAAAAAAAGACATGGTCTATTGGTATTTTAAAAGGAGCATAACAATTTATGTGAAAGGACAAGACACTAAAGTAAGAAACCCAATTATAAGACCATTTAAAAAATTCACTGGAGACGTGTGCTTCTGGAAAGATGGAATAGACATACTTTTCTCCTTTCTCTGTTCCTTGTTAAGTAAAACTAAAATCCCTGGATATCACACATAGAACAAACATAAAAGTATTCTTATAGGTAGAGAAAAGGAGGCAGACTAGTTAAGGAGCTTAAGACCCAAAGAACAATCTTATGGTGGGTTCGCTCCATTTTCTTTTGTTCTTTATATCCAAGACTCAGAGCTGAAGAATCCAGCAACTGGAAGTGTCTACAGGTGCAGACAAAAAAGCCTCAACAGAAGTCTACTCTCTCTAGCCAAAGGATTAGGAAAGGGGCAGCATAACAACTTAGAAAACTTGTAGATGATAACCATTCTCCCTCAGCTAAACACCATGAAATACAGTGATCTCTCTTCCACCCATGCCAGTGAAAGTCACATGGAAAGTCTAGACTTCTACCCTCACCAGGCAGTGATTTGCCCTCAAATCTCTTCCCTCACAAATGTGGTGCTACAGAAAGCTGACTGAAGGGCTGGGATTTTCATCCCAGCTGTGTGGTAATGAAACACCCTTTCTCACCACCATGGTATAAGTGGAAACCATGTGAATAGCTTGGACTTCCAATCTCATCCAGCAGTAATGAGACACTTCTCCTCATCCCCACTGGGATCGTGTGAGAGGAAGCCTAGTGGAGAGTTTGAACATTACCACCCAGTGGTAATGAGGCTACCTTCTTTGTGGTGTCATTGGAGAGCATGTGGGAGGCACAGCAATGAGGCATTCCTGTCCCTGCCAGCCAGGAGCTATCAGCATAGGACTATTGGGGAGCCAAAACTCCCACTCCTGCCCTGCAATAATGAGGAGCCTCCTTAAATGTCACCAGAGGCTGAGTGTGAAACCTAGATTTCTACTTCCACCTGGGAGTAATTATGTGGCAACCCGTTCTCTGACAGATAGTCTCAAAAAAACTTCCCAAATTTGGCAAAAGACAGATTCGTGAAGCTGAGTGAACCTCAAACAGATAAACTCAAAGAAATTTATACCGAGACACATTACAGTTAAACTTCTAAAAACTTAAAGACAAAAAAAAAAAAAAAAAAAAAAAATTACTACAGCAGCCAGAGGAAAATGATACCTTACCTACAGGAGAAAAATTATTTAAATGACACAAATTCCTTTTCAAAAACATGCAGGCCAGAAGGAAGTGGAACATCATTTTTTAAGTTCTGAAAGAAAAGAACTGTTAATTCAGAATCTCATATTCAGCAAAAATATCCTTTAAGATTGAAAAGGAAAGAAAGACATTCTCAAATGAAGCAAAACTAAAAAAATTTGTCACCAGCAGACTGCCTCTAAGAGAATGGCTAATCAGCATTCTTTAAACAGAAAGGTTGATAAAAGAAGAAACCTTTAAAATATCAAGAAGGAAGAGCACAGGAAGGAAAAATATGGGCAAATAGAAAGACTTTTCTTCTCCTTTTGAGTTTTCAAGTGGTGCTTGATGGTTAAAAGAGAAATTATAACACGGTCTGATATGCTGCCAAATGTATGTAGAGAAAATGTTTAAAATTACATTAAATGGGGGAGGAGAAAGGGAAGTAAAGGTAAGTAAGGTTTTTGAACTTTGCTGAAACTGGTAAAATCATGACATCAGAAGATTGTGACATGTATATTTAATACAATACCTAAAACCACCATTAAAAAGCTTTACAAAGTGATACATTCAAAAATACTACAAGTAAATTAAAATAAAAAGCTAAAATTCTAAAAAATATTCAAATAATCTACAGGAAGGCAGGAAAAAAGCAGTAACAAAAAAAAGAGGAAGAGAGAGAGAACAAACAGAAAACAAAAAATAAAATGAGATATAAATTCAGCATATTAGTAATTACAGTAAATGTTAATAGTCTAAATATACCATTAAAAGACAGTGATTGACAAAGTGGATTGTAAGACATGACCCAGTGTATGTTGTCTATAAGAAATTCACCTGAAATATAATGATTTGAAAGTGAAAGGATAAAAAAAAGATATATCTTCAAACATTAACCAAAAAAAAGCATAAGTGGCTATATTAATATCAAATAAGGTAGACTTCAGAGCAAAGAAAATTACTATCAACAGTGAGGGACATTGTATAATGATAAAGGGGTCACTTCATTAAGAAGATACAGTAATACTAAATATGTACACACCATACAAAGATGCTACAAAATATGTGAAATAAGAACTAATAGACACGAAGAACAAATAGGCAAATCTATAGTTATATAGATTTATATAATTAAAAATATAGAAGTACTCAACACCACCATCAGGCAACAGGATCTAATCCACATTTATAGAACACTGCACCCAACAATAACTGTACACATATTCTTTTTAAGCACTACAGAATATATAGAAAGGTAGATCTGGGCCATAAAACAAACCTCAAAAAATGGAAATAATTTAAATCATACAGAGTATGTCCTACGGCTACAATGAAATCAAACTAGAAATTAATAACAGAAAGATAATAGGAAAATCTCCAAACACTAAGAAACTAAACAATACAATTTAAATTATCCATGGGTCAATGAGGAAGTCTCAAGGGAAATACATTGAATTGAATAAAAAAAACATTGGACCAAATAAAAATGAAAATACATTTCAAATTTGTGAGACATAGCTAAAGAAGTGCTGAGAGGGAGAGAGAGAAAGAGAGAGAGAGAGAGAGAAAGAGAGAGAGAGAGAGAGAGAACAACTTATTAATACCAGGAATGAAACAAGGGACATCATTACAGATCCTGCATCATTAAAAGGATAATAAGGGGATGCTATGAACAACTCAACACATGAATATTTGACATCTCGGATGAAATGGACCAATTACTCAAAAACATAAACAACTATAACTTACCCAATATGAAACAGACCATTTGAATAGCTTTATAATTATTAAGAAAATTGAATTTATAATTTAAAAAACTCCCCAAAAGAAAAATCTCCAGTGCCCAATGGTTTCAGTAAAAAATTCTTCCAGACATTTAAATGAGAGCTGACACCAATTCTACATATCTTCTAGAAAACAGAAGAAGAGAACAATCCCCAGTTCACTTTGTGAACGTAGCGTTACTGATTCTAAAACCAGGCAAAGACAGTACAAATAAGAAAACTACAGACTCACATCCCTCATGAAGATAGAAGCAAAATCTTTCTAAAAATAGAATGGAACAAAATACCAGAAAATATCAAATATAATTCAGCAATTATCAATGAAATTATACACCATGACCAGGTAGGGTTTATTTCAGGGATGCAAGGCTAGTTCAATATTAAAAAATTAATTAACGTTAATCTACCATAGCAACAGTATAAAGAAAAAACCCCACATGATCATATCATTTTTTTTTTGTCGGAAAAAGTATCTGACAAAATTCAACACTGATTCATGCTAAAAATTCTCAGAAATCTAATAGAACTCTTAACTTGATAAACAGTGTCTACAAATAGCCCACAGCTAATATTATACCTAGTGATAAAAGACTGAATCCTTTTCCCCTAAGATCCGAAGTGATGCACTCTTATTCGATATAGTGTTGAAAGTTCTAGTCAGTCCAATTATTCAAGAAAAGGAAATAAAAAGAATGAAGATCAGAAAGAAAAAAGTAAAATTGCTTTAATTTGTAGATGATATGCTTATCTACATAAAAGATTACAAGGAATCTACCAAAAAGAACCTCTTAGAACTAATAAGTGAGTTCAGCAAGGTTGCAGGATGAAAAATGAACATGCACAAATCAATTATATTTTTATATACTAGCAATGAACACATAGACATTGAAATTAAAAGCGCAGTACCACTTACTATCACTCAAAAAAGGAAATTATGAAGTGTACATATAATGAAACACTTACAAAATTTGTATGCTAAAAACTATAAAATGCTGAAGAAATAAATCAAAGGAGGTCTAGATAAATGGAGAGACCTATCATTTCTATTTTTTGATTGGAAGTCTCAATATAGTTGTGTTACTTTCCTATTGCTACTGTAATAAATTACCAAAACTTAGTGGCTTAAAATAATACAAACTTATTTTCTTCCAGTTCTGGATTTTTGAAGTCTGATATTGGGTCTTGTGGGACTAAAACCAAAATGGTGGCAGGGCTGCTTTTTTTCTGAAGGTTCTTAGGGGAAAGCAAAGACCCACATCTGTAAAGTCTCTTTTGCCGTACAAAGTAACATATTCACAGGTTGCAGGGATTAAGATGTAGAAATATTTCAGGGGTCATTATTCTGCCTACCACTATAGTAAAGATGTCATTTCTCCCACACTGATATGCAAATTTATCACAATTTTTCTCAAAATCACAGCAAGATTTTTGGTAGATATCAACATGATTATTCTAAAATTTATATGGAAAGGTAAAGAAATTCAAATAGCTAAAACGATTTTGAAAAAAAAATGTATAAAGTAGGAGGAGTCTTTCCATTTGATTTCAAAACATATTAAATATCACTACAATAATCAGGACTATGTAGTACTTGTAGAGAGACAGACATGTAGATCAATGGAATGGAATAAAGAACCCAGAAACACAGTCTCACAAATGTGTCCATCTATTTTTGACAAAGGTATAAAAACAATTTATTGGGGTAAAGATAGCTTTTTCAACAATTGGTGTAGGAGCAATTGGGTATCTATAGGCAAAAAACAAGCAAACAAAACAAGCACAAAATCCTCAGTCTTACATGAAAATTGGAGTGAAAGAGATGATGATCTTAAATGTAAAACATGAAACAAGAAAACTCCTAAAAAAAAATCGGGAGAAAGTCTCCAGGACCTAGGGCTGGGCAAAGAGTTCTTACGCTTGACAACAAAAGCATAATCCATAAAAGACAAAAAAGTTAATAGGACTTCATAACAATTAAAAAATTGCGGTCTGTGAAAGGCCCTATTAACAGGATGAAAAGGCAAGCTACAGACTGTGAAGAAAATATTTGAGAATCACCTATCTTACAAAGGACTAATATCTAGAATACTAAAGAACTCTAAAAATGTAACAGGTAAAAACAAAACACTCCAATTTGAAATCAACAAAAGACACAAAGTGACATTCCACCAAAGGGTATGTAAAGATGACAAATAAACACATAGAAAAATGCTCAACATTGTCAGTGATCAGGGAAATGCAAATTTAAAACATGTGAGATGTCACCACACACCTATCAGAGTGGCTTAAATAAAAAAAATTATGACAGTATCATATGTCAGCAAATATGCAGAGAAACTGGATCATCTTACATTGCTGGTGTGAACGTAAAATGATACAGCCTCTCTGGAAAACAATCTGGCAGTTTATTTATTTTTTTAGGAGAAAGAAACATGCACATAGAAATGGCCAGCAGGTATACGAAAAAGTGTTCAGCATCACTAATCATCAGGGAAATGCAAATTAAAACCAAAATGAGATATCTTCTCACTCCAGTTAGAATGGCTATTATTAAAAAGACAGAAAATAACAAATGTTGGTGAGGATGAGGAGAAAGGGGAACTCACACACTGTTGTTGGGAATGTAAATTTGTACAACCATTATGGAAAACAGTCTGAAGCTTCCTGAAAAAAACTACAAATAGAACTACCATATGATTCAGCAATCCCACTACTGGGTATACATACAAAGGAAAGGAAAACAGTATATTGAAGAGATTTTTGCACTTCCACATTTATTGCAGCACTATTCACAATAGCCAGGATATGGAATCAACCCAAGTGGCCATTAGCAGATGAATGGATAAAATGTGGTATATATGCATAATGGAATACTACTCAGCCACAAAAAAAGAATGAAATCATGTAAATCGTGGCAACATGAATGAGCTTGTAGGACATCATGTTAAGTGAAATAAGCCATGAACAGAAAGAGAAATAATGCATATTCTCACTCATATGTGGAAGCTAAGAAAGTTGATCATATAAAGGTAGAGAATAGAATGGTGGTTACCAGAGGCTGGAAAGGGTAGTGGGGAGAGGGGTAGAAAGGTGTTGGTTAATGGATACAAAAGTATAGTTACATAGGAGAAATAATATCCGATGTTCTACAGCACTGTAAGGTGACTATAATTAACAATTTATTGTACAATTTCAATTAGCTAGAAGAGAGGATTTTGAATGTTTTCAACACAAAGAAATGATAAATGAAGTAAAGAAAAAAAAATCAGTGGTTGCCAGGATTTCAAGGACGATGGAAGCAAGGAGGGAGGAAGGGCTGAACAGGTGGAGCACAGGGGATTTATAAGGCAGCAAAACATTCTGTATGACACGGTAGTGGTTTATACATGACAATGGCATTAGGCAAAACTCACAGAACTGTACCATACAAAGAGGGAACCTTAATGTAAAATGAAGTTAATAATAATGTAGCAATATTGATTCATAATTGTAACAAATGTTCCATACTCATGTAATGTGTCAATAATAGGAGAAACTGTATTCATGGGCTGGGGGAGGGTATGGGACCTATCTGTACTTTCTGCTCAATTTCTCTGTAAAACTGAAACTACTCTAAAAATAAAAATAAAGTAAAATAAATTAAAAAATAAATAAACATGTCACAAGAATAAAGGAAAGGAGCCGAGGGCAGCCCCCTCTGCCCAGAAGCAGGCAAGGAACACACCCGGGGTCCTGGGTAGGAGCTGAGGACAGGCAAGGAGCATGCCAAAAATACCACTTCCATGCTGGTGGTGAACCACAGCCACCACCACAGCTATGCTGCCACAAAAGCAGCTTGATGCCACAGCAGTAGACACAGCCACTGTGTAGGTAGCCCCCCAGACACTTGACTGCATTGACACAAGGAGAGTCACCAGTGGAGATGGGAAAAAGAAGAGGACATCTCTTTCCTCAAAGCCCATTTCAGAGTAATAGAAAAACAACTGCTCTACCAGATGACCAGACTCCTACACAGAAATACTAGAAATATGAAAATCCAAGAAAATATGACACCACCAAAAGAATACAGCAATTCTCAGATACCAGACCATACAGAGCAGAAAACCCTTGAAATGACTGAAAAGGAATTCTGAGCAACAATCTTAAGGAAACTCACTGAGATAGGAGAAGACTCAGTTAGACAACATAATGAGACAAAAAAAAAAAAATCCAGTATATGAAGGAGGAAATTTACAAGGAGATTAATATCTTAAAAATGAACATAGCAGAACTCATGGAACTAAAAGATTCATGCAATGAAATAAAAAACACAACTGAGTGCTTATGCAGCAGACTAGAACAAGCAGAAAAAAGAATTTCTGATCTTGAAGATAGTCTTTTCAAAATAACTCAGGCTGACAAAAAAAAAAAAGGAAAAAAGAATTTAAAAAAATTAGGAGATTGTAAGAGAGGTAGCAGACAACCTTAAGTGCACAAACATTTAAAGCATGGATGTTCCAGAAGGGGAGGAGAAAGGAAAAGGCATGGAAAACCTGTTCAATGAAATAATAATGGAAAACTTTCCAGGTATAGGGAGAGACATGGACCTTCAGATCCAGGAGTGTCAAAGATCCCCAAACAGATTTAACCCAAAAAGATCCTCTCCAAGACACAGTATAGTCAAACTGGCAAAGCTCAAAGACAAGGAGACAGAGTCTTAAAAGAAACAAGAGAAAAGTGTCAAGTCACCTATAAGGGTACCCCTATCAGACTAACAGCAGACTTCTCAACAGAAACTCTATAGGCCAGAAGAAAATGGGATGATACATTCAAAATACTAAAAGAAAAAAACTGCCAGCCAAACATGCTATACCCAGCAGGCCTATCTTTCAGAAACGAGGGAGAAATGGTGTATTTTTCAGACAAACAAAAACTGCAGGACTTCACCATCATGCGACCAGCCCTGCAAGAAATCCTCAAGGGAGTCCTGCACCTGGAATCCAAAAAACGATAATCACTACCACAAATACACAAGAGAGAATAAAACTCACTGACAGAACAAAAATACAAATGAGAAAGATAAAGAAAATAAGTCTTACCACCACAAAAACCCACAATGACAATGAAACAAAAGCAAACAAACTCTCAGTCTCTTTGGAAGATGATAAGGAAACAATTCATTTTTCTAAAACTAGTAAGTAAAAGGGAAGAATCAAGCATTTATACTGTCTTTCCTATATTACTTGTTCCTCAGGGTAACCATAAGTAGCTGAGGAGGGAACATTTCTGTCTAGTGAAGTATCCCAGCTAGTAAATAAACAGGGAATAAAATTATTAGAATACGGTATTTTGCAAATCCCTATTGAAATAATGGATCTAGCAAATGATCGTCAATGACTGCTAACATCACACTGAGACGATTAGACACAATCTTACTACACTCCTGCAGTAAGAACACATACCTCCGAAGCCAAATGTAACCCGAGAGAGCCCAAGCCTCAGGATGCAGCAACCACTCATCAGGAAATGCAGGGGATGGTGGGACATGTTAAACGACACTACTTTGATGGAACCAGCAAATACAGACCTTGGGAAACTTTATAGGGTAAAGGGGAAAACAATTAGATGAAGGGGGAACCTATAGATTAAAAGAAACATAGGAGACTGACATAGCAACCAATGCAACAAGCAGAACTTGTTTGGATCCTGCTGTAAATAAATAATTGTAAGAAAGAAAGAGGGAGGGGGAAAGAATTGGAGAAATTTAAACATGTTTAATGTTTGATTACATTAAGGAATTTATTATTGATGTTTAAGACGTGATTATATACCACAGTTGTGTCTTTTATAAAAGAATTTTCATCTTTTAGAGACACATATGGAAATATATACAGATGAATGCTGTGAAATTTAAAAAAAAAGAATAAAGAAAGAAAAAGACAGAAACATGCAACTACTGCCTGAGAACATCCCAACAATTGCAGTCCTGAGCATTTATACCAGAGAAATGAAGATATATGTTCACGCAAAATCCTGTACATGAATGTTTCTAGCAGCGTCATTCATAATAACCAAAAGCTAGAAACAACCCCGATGTCCTTCAGTGGGTGAATAAACTGTGAAATACTACTCAGTACTAAAAAGGAACCAACTATTGATACACTCACAATCTAGATGCATCATTTGATAGGAATTATCCTAACAGAAAAAAGCCAATTCCAAAATGTTACATACAGTGTGCTTCCATTTATATTGCATTCTTTAATCAACAGAATTACAGAAACAGAACAAAATAGTGGTTGCCAGGGTTAAAGGGTCGGGGCTGAGGGCAGGAGAGAAGTGGGTGTGGCTATAAATGAAAAAAACAATGAGGGATCCTTGCGGTGAGGGACATACGCTGTATCTTGACTACATAAACACCAATATATTGATTATGATATTGTATCATAGTTTTGTAAGATATTAACATTGGGGGAAACTGAGTAAAAGGTACAAGAAGTCTCTGTATTATTTCTTACAACAACATCTGAATCTACAATTACCTAAAAATAAAAAGTTTTATTTAAAAAAATATTCAGAGGAGACCCAAATGGGGTCGGTAAGGGTGGGGGCTTCGGAGGGGGGCGGTGCTGGAGAAAGGCGTGAATGAGAGATGATTTTAAGAGCTATTCTGATGTCTCTCGGTTGGTCGAGGTTGTTCACGTGCCTCTGGATGACAGCGTCTGTTGTCTGCTCACTTACCTGATAAATAGAATGTGGAGGGACTTCGCCTAGTGTCCATTGTTGACTTGGAGCACTGTCCTGTGCTGACATTTTTCAGTGACTTCTGAGGGCAAATCAAAAAGATGTTCATAAAAGGTTTTTGAAGGGCTCCTCTGCTGACCTTGCCCTGCATGGCTCCCTCGGGAGCAGGCATGGCCGTGGGCTTGAGGGCTTGGATCCTGGATCAAGACTGCAAATCTGACAGTGAGAGAGAGCAAGAGAGCTGTGGGGGGTGGGGGTGGGGGGGCAAGTGACTAGAACGTAGCCACTTCATTTCTTTCTCCCTTTCCAAGACCCCCTTCCTTTTTCTTTCCCTGTCTTCCCCACCAACCTTAATCTCCCCTTACATGTTGTTGTTGTTGCTGTTGTTTGTATTTTACTCTTTTGTCTTGCTTTATTTTAGCTTTGTTTTTTATTTGTTTGTTTGTTTTGGTCTTTAGTAAATGATAGCAAATTCTCTAAGTTGACTGCAGTCTCTACGGTGGCCTGCATAATCGAATCCCCAGGCTCTACTCCCTGCTTCTTTAACCGTTCCCCCTTTCTCCCTCCAGCCCTGCCACACTGACTCCTCATGGCTCTACCTCAGGGCCTTTGCATTTTCTGTTTTGTTTGTTGACCCCCCTCCCCACCCCACATAGCCATGTGGCTTGACTGCTCACTCTTGTCTTGCCTCAGTGTCACATTTTCAGTAAGATTGTCCCTGAATATCCCATGTAAATTGCATCACCTCCCTCCCAACATTTCTTACTCTGTTCTAGGCTTTCTTTATTCTCCAAGGCATGTGTAACTTTCTAACATATTTTGTTATCTTTTATCTTATTCACTGTCCAAGTTCATCTACTAGAATGTAAGCTTTATGAGGGCAGGGCTTTTTCTCTGTTTTGTTCACTACTGAATGTGTCTAGAACAGAGCCTGGCACATAATAGGCGGTCAATAAATATTTGATGAATGAATGGAATGAGAGAGTGACTGAAATTCTTTCCAGTGTTAAATAAGAAACCAGTACATATAATAAATGTTTTTAATACTGTAAATTAAATATATTAAATATTTTATAGATTAATTTAATATTAAATATATTATAAATGGATATATTAAATTTTAATATTTAAGTACATATATGTATTTCTTAAAAGTCTATGACTTTGAAAAGAAGCTTGGACTGGAGTTTGAAGAATTGGGGTCAGTTTTGGCTTCTTCACAGCAGATCTGACAGAGAAGAAGCATTTTGTCTCCTTGCCTTGATGTCTGCACTTATGAAATGTGTATCATATTCTCTGTGTACCTCACAGGATTATCATGGGAATTAAATAAAATATCGGACATGGAAATGTAAAAACTCCAAGACAGATCACACATATACTCAAATCTCTGCAAGGATAGAATGCTGGTATTAATGTTCAGTTATCATATAAAGAAAGAATTCACAAAGTGATCTTGCTGATCCTTATGACGACAGAAACACATGCCAGGAGAGCTGAGTATTCTGCAGGACTTAATCTTCACAAGGTACTGTGAGGTTCTCTGAGAAACTTATCTTATGAAACCTGAGTGATATTGGAGCTTATCAGGCATGTTTCGTGAGGGGAAAGGTGAGCAGAGCCCAGCTATGTCATGGAATATTCCTTCCTTTCTTCCATTCCCACAAGCGCTGTACTGTTGCATTTTTTGCTGTGTATTATTGACAGAGGAAATGCTGATTCATGGGTCTGAGTTACAGGAAACCTTGTTTCCTGGTGAAGAAACAAGACTGGAGGTGTTGCCAGCATCCTTCTCTGCCAGTTCCTGCCACATGCCCTGCTCCTGGGCCTGCACCCAGACTCACTGCAAAGGGAAGGGCAGCTTCACCAGAGAGGTCACTTTCCCTGGCGAACTGAACTAAGCACACTTTCCTCACAGCGCCTCTCTGGGTCCTTTGGCTCTGACCCCACAATTCCTTTCCATCCTATCTCCCACCACTCCCGTCTGGCTCTCCATGCTGTAGCCATGCATGACTGCTCCCAGTACTTTGTGAATACCTTGTATTTTCCACTCCATGCCTTGGCTCAGGGTGTTCCCTGCCTGGAGTGCCCCTTGACCCAGTGTCGGCTCATTGAAATCCTACCCATGCTTAAATTCTGCTCAGCTTCTACCTGCTAGACTTCCTCCTACTTATTTCTTTCTTGCTTTTTTTTTAGTAGGGGCATTTTTGAACATGCGCAAAAGTAGACAATTATCTGACAAATTTTCATGTGCCCTTTTCTTACCCAGCCTAAACAGTGATCTGATTCCTCTTGAATAACACTTGATCCCTTTTCTTTGAGCTCCCTCCGTAGCTCCTGTGTTTTGTACTTAACCCATATTTGTTGAATTAAATGGGAAGATGGTGAATCAATGGATTTGTTCTTTTTACCCATCTCCCATGACGAGGAAACTGAGGCCCAGAGAAATGGGGAATTTGCCAACATTATAAGACAGGTAGTGGCAGCTGAGGCCAGAATTTTCTGAAAGTACTCCCAGTCTCATTGGAAGGTGTGGCTAAGACACTCACAACAATATGTGATCTCAAGTACGAAGGAACTCAGTTAAGTGATGTGTGTGTTGAATGAATAAATCAATCTTCTGTCCAGTTGATTAATAACATGACCTCTTGAGCTTGGCACTGAGTAGCCCCCTGGTCCTCTCCAGTCTATGGTCTGACATCAGCAAGCTGAAGGAGAAACCAGACTCACACGGAGAGACAAGCCATCTGATATTATAAAGGCTAGTATGAGTTTGTGAAAAGTATCAATCGATAAATATTCTAAAATAAATTTTGTTTTATTACTACAGAGAGAAGGCATTCTGTGTCTGAAGAACCTAAATGCTGTGGAGTTGATTCTTACTAGAGAAGAAGAGAAATTAAGGGAGTCTGAAGTTCCGTGGTTTGAGGCACTCGTGCATTTGATGGCTTGGGAAGAAGGCATGAAGAGAAAGTGTGGAAAGATGGGATAAAAAGCAAGAAATGAACAGCCAGTCCTGGAATCATGGCAGTTTTTCATCTTGATCCAGACCTGGCTCAAACCTCGATTTTAAAAGCACAGCAAGAGGTGATGTGGATGTCCAGTCTGAGGCACAGTGACGTGTGACTTAACTGTGTCTCAGGGGGAGGAATTGGTCATCAGCTAAGAACCGAAGCTATTGCCAGTGGGAGGGGGGAGAGGAAGCGTGTGTGGCTTTTCCTCATAAAATGGAGCTCAAATACAATTTGAGAGCAGTATAGATCTTGAAAAAGATCTCGACTCAGACTCTTTCTGAGGGTCACATGTAATCAGTGCATGATCACTATATTGCTTGGCAAGGCAAAGTAAAAGAGGAGAAGGAAAATGCAGGGGACAGTGACCAGGCGTCTACCAGACACTCTGGCAGCACGGTCTTGTTAGCTCTCATTTAAGGGATGGAGGTCATGTCAACGCCTAGGTTGCAGGGAGGCTCGAAGACTCACCAAAGTCACGGACAAGAGAGAGATCCATAAGCCATGAAGTGCCTCAGAGGTCCTGGCTGTTTTATATCTGCCATTATTATTAAAAGTTCGCTAGTTCTACCTGTTGGCATAGGAGATCTCGCCCTGGGGTGAGAGGGAAGCGTAAGAAGGGAGACAGAGAAGGACTGGTTGGATGAGGGGCTTGCATGTCACGTTCTAGTGTGGTCCAGAGACCTGGGTAAGGAGAATGCTGGGGCGAATCTGGGAACTTTTGTGCCTTCACTACAATTCATCACTTTCTTATTGGAATCCCTGTGAAGATGATCATAAAAGGAATCAAAGTGAAAAATTGCCCTAAGTGCCCATTTCAGGGGTGGCAAGTTGAGGGGTGGGTGTGTAGAAACATGTGGGGTGGTGATAAATGTTTTGCATGCCAGCTGCAGTCAGCAATTATGAAGTCAGGAATATGGTTAGGACTGTGACTACTCTGGAGAAAAAAGAGGACTTAAGGCTTAACAGGCAGAAGGATGGGGTGTATCCTTGGATTGGGCTGTCCTTTCAAGAACACAGGAACAAAATACTGCTAAAAGGAGATGTATGCCGTCCACTACAGACAGATAGGAGTCTATGACAACAGATGATGGGTTGTCCTTTCAAATCCATGAATGACATTTCCTCATAAGGAAAAATACCCCTCCTCCCACCCTCCCACACTCATGTACGCCTATCTATTTATTTGCTCAGTGAAGCCTTTCTTGAAGGGGATTAGACAGGTAAATGTGTCCCAGCACTAAGTAACCATTACACACCCCAAATGTGGTCCTCAGCACAACAACCTTTAATTGAACATCAGAGAGGGACAGGGCACTTATGCAGGCCTCTGGGGACACAAATTGGAAGAGGATTTTAATGCTCAAAATGCTTACAATGTAGCAAACTTGTATGGTTTCAAGCCTGCCCAGCAAAGAAGGAAAGGCAGGTCCTCCTTTACGACCTGTGAAGGATTCATCTTCTTCTGCTCCCTCTTTGCTAGAGGACAACAGTGTTTCCAAAGTAGAGGCATTCAAGGAACAGTATAGAGGGTGTGTCACTTAGGTCCTGGAAGGCTTCCTCAGAGAGCTCAGGTGAAGGCCTTGGCCCCTGGAGCCAGCATCACCAGGAGGGAGCCCGGCAGAAAGAAAACACTTTGTGCTGAGCTGATCTCATTAGTGGTGGGGTTAATCCTGAGGTTAACATATATTCGTTAGAATTTTTTGTTTCTTGGTGTAATGTTTCCATTCCTAAGCTGAGTGGTGCTCTGTAGACTTTGGCATGGATTTAGCTGCATTCTCACTGAAATGCAGGGCCAGTCTGTGTACATAAGAAAAGTTCTGAGGTCTGAGTGATGAGGTCAGGTTAGATGATCAGGCCCAGAGAAGTTACAGAAAAAATGAAGGGTCCCCACGGGTGTGCCTGTTGAGGTTTAACAAATGACTCTTTGGGAGAATAGCCCTAATTTGTAGTGTTTGCTGATTTCTGTGGTGTAAATACTCCCACCATGGCTGATTTTAAGCTACCAATATGATGGTTACTGAATGTGGAGCTGGGGAGAGATACCAAGGATCAACTCTGGTGATCTGATGAGCTGGTACGCCCCAGCTCTGGCATACCACCAGCGGCAGTCAGAGCAGACATCCCAGAACTCCCTTTGAGGAGTAGGAGTTGGAACTCAGAGGAGCAGGTTAGGTAGGTATAAGTGTGGGTAGTGTCAGCAGTACAGGAGGACAGGCAAGAGTGGAGAGGCCAGGTGTAATGGCCATCCTATGAAAAAAAGCTACAGTTCACTGAGCAATGTTGTGTGTCAAACACTGTGCATTGTAACGGATTCTTATGACATTTCTGCAAAGGTATTTTTATTCCTATTTTGTGGATGAGAAAATTGAGGCCCAGAGAGATAAAGTGAGTGGTGGAGTGAGAATTCAAACTTGGAGTCTGTTTTCACTCGACCACCAGGCCATGGTCAGGCTGGAAGTAAGACCTGTTCCTAGATGGGTAGGACATGCAACTGCTGGTAGCAGATGCTAATTCCTGGGAGGACCAACAGTTTTGTATGAATGGATATGAAATCAGGGATTAAAGATTGGGGATAAAATAAGTCTCTAGATCCAGGGTGCAAGGCCAGGAAAGGATGGACTTGATGCTGGGTTACCTGACTCTTGAAGTAGCCTCCAACTGAAGACAGTAAAGTCCTGGAGTGGAGTCCAGCATTAAGTTGGGGACTTTCTGGGTGTCAGCTAATCAGGGTGTCAATGACCAAGATCTTGTTGAGGCAGTTGGAACTTCTGGGGAAGAACTCTATGTAGGATGACTATGGATATCTGTGTTTTATATCAATATGGTGTCTGCAGTACTTCAGAATATAATACAGCCTACGGAAGCTAATTTGGAAATGCAAATGTGTGCTTAATAAATTTCTTATGGCCCCACATCATTCCAAAGCAGAGCTGAGGCTGCTGTGCAGCTGTGTCCAGTGTCCAGAATGAATAGTGTGTGAGGGAGGAGCTAGGTGGTCATGGTGTGGGTGTAGATCCAGGTGAGTTTGCTATGGGGAGATGGATGCACCAAACTGTCCCAAACTTGGACAGAACCAAAAGGTGAAGGATGAGATCAAAGGAGAGAGGGAAGGCTGGGATCCACATGAAAGAAAACTAAGGAAAGGCCACCTTTCAGGTGGAGGATCAGGAAGGCCCAGGACTGGGAAGAGCCTGAAAAGCCTCCAGGGAATGTGAGCCTGGCTGGAAAGGGAAATCAAGTGGTAATAAGTTGCTAAGAAATCAGGTTTAACTTTGCTGGTATTTCTTATCTGTAGGTAGTTTATGTTCTGCAAGTTCCCTTCCTAAGTAGCAGAGTTTAATTGTATCACTTAACTCTCAGTATTCTCTGTTAAATTACAGTGGTGCAAGAAGGGAAACGAGGGTATTACTGAAAGAAAAGCCAACGGGGGAGTGGGACTGTGATTGTAGATGCCCCATCTATGAAGGACAAACCTCCCTTTTCATTCTCGGGTGATAGTAGACAAAATCGGTGCCAGCTGTATAAATGGGTGACTTCATTTGCTACAACAACCTTATGAGGTAGGGTCTATTATTATTCTCATTTTGAGTCATACAGAGGAAATGTCACCCTGTTAATAAGTGGCAGAGGTAGGATTTGAACCTTGGGTACTCTTCAGAAAATTGTCTTTTTTTTTTTTTTTTAGATCAAATATTGGTAATTCCATATCATGTTACTTTGATCCTCTGTGTACTAAGAGTGTCCTAGAAGTAAACAGATCTTGCTGTCCACTGAGCAGAACCAGTAATCAGCTTTAGCTGCAACATGGTGTCCCGCCTACTTTGTCACATGTGTTGCCAACAGCGGGAAAAGAACTTTTTTTTTTTCAGAAGCAGAGTTGATGAACTTGTGAGATTTCCAGGCATGCAGGAACTACCTAAATGGATTCCCTTTGAGTAATGGACAATGGGATAGAGACTTAGTCGGTGGGCTACTTGAAGAGCCAGCATGGTTTCTGGCACAGTTTTGAATAAATGGTGAACACAGAACGTATGCCTGAAAGATTTCACACTGAGATGACACAATAACAGGGTTCTCCCCTGGCCAGTACACTTACCACTCACCAACTCAACATCCTGGCACAAGGGTGAAATATTGGACCACAGCAAATTTTGGCAGAGCAAATGGTGCTGGGTGGAAGAGTCAGTATTTGCTCAGAATGTTCTTTTCTGGCCAAGCCCGGTGACTTCAGGAATATTGCTTATACTTCTAGGGCCACTGCTAAGTGGGCAAATGTATTCTTTCCAGTGTTCTCTCTTGGCAGTTGGGAGGATCTTAACACCTTAGAGAAAGTAAGTTTCAGTGAGTTTAGAAAGAAAAAAGCAAAACTAAAAACATTGAGGTGGGAAATAACATGTTTACTCTTATGGGAAAAAGAGGGACGCAGCATGGTGACAGGTTTGAGACTCCTGATGGGCTCACTACTAGGGGGCAGTAGATGGGCCGAGAGGGAGAGGAGATGGAGCGGGAGGAAGCGCTCCTGACGCTGCCGAGCCTGGCCCTGCCCGGAGCCATTGCTGGAGCCGTATCGCCGCGCCTGTGCACTTGACTCAGCCCTTCACCTGCTGCCGAGGGTGGCGAGCACCGAGGCCCAGCACCACAGCTGCGGGCTTGGGGCCTCTCTCAGCCTCATTCCTCCCGGCCTCCCCCGCTCCCTTTTCGGAGCAACTGTGCATAATCCCCTCTCCCCTTCCTTTCCCCTTGCCCAACACGCCCACCTGCCCCTCCTGAGTCGGTGCCAGCAGCTGGCCAGTGAGCAATGCCAAAGCAAACAGATGCGTGCAGTGTCGGCCGGCACGCACGTGTCACCAGGCTCTCTGTCCAGCCGGTGCCCGACCGACCGGGGCCCTCTCTTCATCGGCTGAAGGCCGGGGACCCCCATTCAGCGGCGCTGCGGGGCCTGGGAGAGAGAAATGGTCAGACGCCTCTCCTCCTCCTCACCTCGGGATGTGATTTTTTCTTTCAGTTCTGCACCTCCTCCCATTTCTTGTTTGCTTGTCTTTTACTATTTATTTATTTATTTTGAACTCTTCCTCATTAATCAAGCTCATGAGCACTTTAAGGACTACATTTTAAAAAGGGAAAAGCATGGTTTTAGAAACAGGCTTTAAAATTCAATTTCTCCTAGATTTGAAAAGACATCACAATAGGCTGAACCAGCCAGAAGAATAACAGCTGGTCGTCTTCACCGCAGCCACAGCCGCCCAAACCCAGGATCTTAAAGATGTCACTTCCTTCCTTCCTTTCTTAGTCAGTGGCATGCAAAATTCATGATAATTCTCAGAAGTATGTACCCTTGCAAGCAAGTGTCTCTGATTCTCTGTACAATTGGCTAGTTCCACTCACTCCCACCTACCTGTCTAGGTGGAGATGACTTGAGAACAGCAGCAATTAACCCAAGAGAGCCCTGTGACAGATCAAAGCCCTCCGGAGTGCTGAAATCTCTTGAAAATAAAATTAGCAGGTCTAGCATAAAGATATGAAGATTATCCAGGTTTTAAAGTATGTATATCTTTCTTATGAACTTAAGAAAAGAAACAGCTTACATTCTGCATAGCTGCTAGCTGAGAAACAGTCCCAACAGAAATTAAAAAAACAAAAAACAAAAGAACCAAACATAGTTCAGTGATTCATACTGATAATTTTTCCAAAACAGTGGTCATAAATGTTGACAATCATCGGTTCCTACTTGAATGTCTCAAAATTCTCCAGACACACATGTCTTTTGCAGTTATTAATTGAATAGAAAGCTCAAGGTTACTAAATTAGGCCTTGTCCAGGTTTCTGTATATTGCTTAAGAGATCATCGACATCTAAGAAATATTAAATTATAATAATGTATTTCCCATTTTGCCCTCACTTCCAGGAAGCTCAGAGTTGAATCTGATGCTCCATCTAACATTAACAATATTAGCCTTTGTCATGTCTTTTTGGTTTAATCTAAATTTCTAGTTCTTTTTTTTAAACCTCCCCGTATAACTTCTTTTATGTTAAACATTGTCCAAAATTTGTTTTAGAAAAAGGGATGGTATAATAAAGAAAGGGAACTCCATAAAAATGACTTCTAATAACAACAATGATAATGATTCATGACATTCCACTTTCTACCTTTAATTTGTTATTTACGTACTTGTTGCAAGGCCCTTTTTAGACAGCAAATTCCCTGAAGGCAGAACATCTCCCATGGGGTGGGTCTGTTGGATAAATACAGCCTGAGGATTGATTTTAGAGGAAATAGAATGAGGATTTTTCCTTTTTCTTTTTCATCTCTTTCCTTTTCTTCTTTCTTTTTTCTTCAGAGAAGACTCGATATAATTTTATGTAGTCAGAACAGCTCTGAGTTATACATGGGCTGCTTCTATATTGCTGGGTGAGATGTTATCTTCTCTTCTATCTCTTTTGAAGCTCATCATAAAAATTTTTTCCCCTACATCGTTCTCTCCCTCTTCCTGCATAATACTCAGTAACGTTCTCCTACATAAAAAATAACCACTTACATTTACATAAGCACCAGTAACAATGGCACATTCTTTCCAAGAAGATTTGAGAGGGACATCTTAGAGGATTTTTATATTTTACAAGCACTGTCAGATGCCATTGCTGCTGTTATCAGGTAATAATTTATGGCGTGCTTACCATGTGCTGGGCACTAGGCAAGGACTTTTTGTACACTATCTTATTTAGTCCTTATGGTAATCCTGTGGAGAAACTGCTGATATTCTCCTCATTTTCAATGCAAAGAAACTGAATCACGTTATCTCTGTGGGTCATTACTTCAACCCAATGAAACAGGCAGAATGGGGGTGATTATCTCTGTTTCACAAATGAGAGAAGTGGAGGAACAATGTTTTCTGAGTGCTGACGGTGTCCAGGGCATTATGCTCCACTCACTGTATCTCATTTGGTTCCTACAGTCACCTTCAAAGCAGACATCACTGTCTGTATCACAAACAAGGGGACTGAAGCTGTGAATGCTTTCATAATTCTCTAGGCACTCAGAGGAGAAGGCGGAATTTGATCCCAGGTTGATTGTAAAATCGATATTTACAGTTCTAAAGTCCATATTTTTTTCCACAGGTGAAGAAACTGGCCCAAATTCACAGAGTGGATTATCAAAAGGCAACACCAAATTTGGTGTAAATTAGAATTTGGTCTTTTAACTGCTCTTTTCAGGTTGCAGTGTCTGGCTAGGAGTGTCTTTCCCCATGTGACCTTGGGGGACCAGGAGAAACATCTTATTGTGACTTGACAAAGGTGATTGCAAGTGAATTTCCACCTCCTTCAGAGCAGAGAGAGAGTAGCTTTGGGAGCCAGGCTAGTCTGAAACAAGGGCTCCTGAACCTAATTAAAAGCGAGGCTAGAGCTGCGCTTTTTGCTTTTCATTCCTTAAGAATGTTCGACCTCATTAAATAGGAAAAAGCAAGTGGAATTTTTCGGTTTTTTTTTTTTTTTTTTCAGAAACTGCAGGGGATGGGGACTCTGAGCAAGTGAGACATATTTCTGGGGCTTAAAGCCTGTGCAGTGCCTGCAATGCCATTGCTGCTGCTGGTGAAGACTTACCGTTTCCAAGTGCGTACCACCCTGGGAGGATGGCAGAGAGAGAAGACACAGGGGGACATCATGCCACCAATGTGGGGCTTCAGGATCCCAGTCTTTGATGGGCTCTTTCATAGATACCTGGAATGAGCTTGTGCTCACAGGCACAGGATCCAGCCAAAGGAAACAGAAAACATCACAACCTTTTCGTGTGGTCTCTGGAGGGACTAGAAAAGTCAAAACCATTGTTCTAATGCTTGGATTTAGAGCTCACAGTGGCCAACAATTCAGGGGCCATGTGCTCAAGCCATGAAGATGCCCGGAAGTAGGAAGACAGAAGATCAGGCTGGCAGGGGCTTAGACTGGAAATCTTCTAATTTTGATTGAAAACCATTTGTGCGTCAGCTACTGGGTGCCGATTCCAGTGCTAGCCGCTCTGCATGTATTCTGTCTCGTGCTTCCAGTGACTCTGCATAGCTCTTGTGCTCATGTTGGTGGTGAGGAAGCAGAGGCACCCACTATGATCCCTTCCTCATGGCTCTTGGTCCTTGTTAAGTTAACAGAGTGCAGTCTGAGGAATCCTAGTTTTGCAAAGTATCAGAACTAGAAGGGATATTAAAGGTCATGTCTACCTTTGAGTAAAATGCGAAAAGAGATTCAAAGCCAGAAGCGTGGATTAATTTGCTCAAGAACACAGAGCAGAGCTTCTACCCAGGCCCCTGGGTTTGCAGTGTGGACCAGTCTTCTCCATGTAACTGCAGGAGAATACAGAGATGAAATTACCATCTGGGGTGGATGAAAAAATATTAAAGCTTGCTCTGGCTGTCTCTAAGCAATGACCACCACAGACATTTTCAAAGGGCTTCTCATATGAGCTATTCAACATCCCTTAAAAATGAGGGAAGAGGAAGCGTTGAAGTTCTGAAGGATAAAGTAACTTGTGAATGATAAAAATGTACATCTTTGCCTATAAAAAGTTTTAAGACCCTCAGAAGAAAGGTGCAGAAAAGGAATAAATTGTTTCAGTATTTTCAGATTTTCATCATCTTGTGATCTTAGCTGTCAGGTACTGCTAAACCTTCTCTTCAAAATAGTACCAAGTTTGCTTCTCTTACTCCCTCATTTTCTCCAAACTGCCAAAAGAGGAAAGCTTTTCTAGAATTCTTCCTGTCGTATCTCACAAGTCTCTAGGGAATAGATAGTCTACATTCATAGCCATAACATAAACACCACATGCACGATTGCCTGACTCTGGCTTATCAGAAATCAGAAATGGCCCAATGCTCTAGGGTCTGACTGCAGCACCATGTGCAGGACGGTTAAGAAGCATTTGGACTGAAAGGGATGTTGGAGACTACTTCAAATTCCTATTTTCTGAATAGAATTTTACCTATTTTTTATCTGACTAGTGGCCCTTTTAAATTCTCAGAGAGTAAACCTGTTGGTATAGTGGTAATCAAGGTCATTCGCAAGGGCACAAAATAAGTGGGTTGGGTGCTCAGGTCTATTTTTCACCTTGAATGGTTTCTATGAGTCAGTTTTACTTGTGTATTAAGAGAATAAAATAATGGATAAACCCTTATTTTTAAATCAAATGAAATATAAAATCCACACACATTAAAGGGTCTCTCCAAGCTCATTTTAGTCTTGCCCCCTACAGTTCAGCCACTGGATGGCTTGCTCTGACTACATGATGTTAATTCCCACTTAAAATAATGCTAATAACTTCTTCGATTTGATATCATTGCTTTATGCTCTTATCAAAAAAGGATTTGAAGCTAGGCATTTCCTGAATGCTTTGAGTTAAAATTATCACGTACATTATCTCACTTGACCTCAAAAGCACGTATGAAGCAGATGGGAAAGGAATCTCTCTTCCTGTTTTGCAGATGAGGAAACTGAGGTATAGGCAGGTGAAATGACCAGCTCGAGGTTACACACTGTGTTGGATCAAGGAACAATGGGTCTCCCAAATTTCAATCCAGAATTCCTTCCACTACTCTGTATGGATAACTGCTCAACTCTTTCAGATTTGGAGTATAAGTTCGGTCACTGATATTTTCTCTCAAGATGGGGAAAATACCCGGCTGCTGCTTTCCACACCACAGTAAGGACCACATGCCCCATGTGTCCCCGCACTTCCCTGCCTGAATTCAGGCTGTCCCTCTGCTGCAAATGCTCTCCCCTCCCCTTCTCCCAATGCCCAACTCCTCCTAATTCAGTTTAAGGCCAACTCAAATCATGCCTACTCTTAATTTCCTTTTCTATCTATATCTCCATGGTGCTTTGTGTGTCTCTGCTGCAGCACATCTCTGGGCACTAAGCTCTGGCCAGGTGTTTCTCATGGAGTCACAGAAGGGAGAAGACCCAATGGCCAACTAGAGGGGAAGCTTGCTGAGATCCAGGATTAGATCTTTGTTTTTACATTTTCATTGCTTGACACAGCGCCTGGAATAGAGTAGATATTCAGTAGATATTTGACTAAAAGTTGTCCAGGGCATGAAAATTAATTTGCTCCACAAGAGAAATACAGTGGTTATCAAGGAGTAATGTAATAAAAATGGAAACTAGGATCTCAGCCTTCAGGTTTCAGAGTAGATTTCTTGAAGTTACAAATAACTTCCTGTAGTGCTGTGACTCTTGAGATGGCTATGAACACTTTGGAGGCTAAGGGACTCTTGGAAACTCTTTGTAAGATGGGGCTATCAGTATTTCCTGTTCTGAGTGAGTGTGAACTCTCTTAACTAATGCCTTGAGAGCTGAATGCTGGTGTGCTATGTACTGTTGCCTTAGCCCAGATTTTTCTTCTAAGTGTCAAAAACAACTTTGGATGAAGAAAATGAATTGGGTGGGGAAAAAAAATCCATGAGTCTCAGAATAACCTCCAGTTTGATAATGATTTATCCTGTTCCATTGTTAATTTTGCAATTAAGCAAGAGTACTTTATATGCCTGAATGACCAATGAATTGTATCTTAATCAAATTAATGTGTCTGCAACATAAGACTGATTCAGTGTTCAGCTATTAGAATGACAAATGATGCAAAACCCAACTTTGCTCTCTCCTTTCTCTCTCTTCTCCCACAAACCCTCTACCATGAAAGGTCAACTGACTAAAAGTCTGTTGTTTTGATGACTGACATGAGATCCTATTGGTTAAAAATGTGAGAAGGTTGGCTACCTCCCCATACCCCACTTCAAACCAATTGTATGTGTGTGTGATGGTGTGTGTGTAAGTCTGGATGAAAAAAAATTGTGGTTAATTTTTCTTGTTGTGTACTTCCTGCCACTGACATTTGTTGCTGCTGCTGTGTAATGAGGTTGAGGCCGGGTGGGAGAATCAGATGCAAATGACCTATATATTTATTTGCCAATTACGACTACCCCCTCAACCACCGTTCTTGGAAAACCTGGAAAGTAGAAAAAAGCCAGGAACACCATCTAGAAATTGCATTGCCCTGAAGCAAACACCTATGACTCTAGGTCATCTTAGTTGATGAGATATTTGAAAAAACATGATTCTACTTAACAAAAATGACCTTTTTTTTTTTTTAGATTGTAAATCATAAGCAATGATTTTTTAAAAACAGGACTTTGTGGTTTGAGCCAAGGTAACTAGGATTTAAGCTTCCCTGGGCTCTATTTATCAACTTTTACAGGGACTTCAGCAATAGTTTCACATCCTCTTCCAATCTACTTTCCACAGTTGGTGGGGTAAATTTTTAAAAAATGTTAATCAGGTCACAATCTTCCCTGTTTAAAACCTTTCAATGGCTTCCTACTGCACTTAGCACTTAGAATGAAGTTAAAAGTTCTTGCCGTGGCTTAGAAGGCCCTGCATCATCTGTCCCCTGACTTCCTCATCGACCTCCTCTTTTACCCCGCTGCCTTGCTACACGACCACTCGCTTTCCAGACTCAGGGACTTTGCACAGGCTGCTCCTGCTGCCTGCTTGCCCCTCTGCTCCTTTCCTGGCTCACAGCATAAGGGTCACCTCTTCAGACAGGACTTCTCTGGGCCACCTACATCGGTTTTGCTGTTTCTTCTGATATGTTCCCTCACACTCCCCTGTATGTTCCCCTCTTCACTCCACCATAATTTGTCATTTTATATATATATGTATTCCTGTGCTTTATTCTTATTTAATGTCTGTTCACTCACCAGTTGATAAGTTTTATGCCTGCTTTGTTTGCCACCACATCCAGTTCTGGGTATAGTAAGAATTTAATTAATATTTATAGAGAGAAAGAATGGGCAACCCACTGACTTTCATAGTACTTAAAGCTCCTTAGCCATAAAATGGAAATAGTCATGTCATCCTTATTTTACAGCTGGATGTGGAATTCATTCTGATGTTTGTCTTACACTGAACTTTGAGATGTTGGGGTATCGGTTGGACATGGCAAGAATGTGGCACAGAGCTTTTTGTCATTTCTCTCTACCCTCTGTTCAAATTTGCTGGCTTGTGTAGTAGGGATGAGATGCAGCCCCTGTCCGTCCACCTGTGCCACGCAGGGGCAGCCACACCGTTGCTGCAGCCCCTCTCCTCCAGCCTCATCAGTTGTCATCTCTGCCTTTCACAAGCCAGCCAAGTGACAGAGAACACCAAGTCAACCAACAGCTGAGGACTCGCTCCTTGCCATCTATCCTTTTTTAAGCCTAGAGTTCCTCCAGGTGTATTCACTGAGAACCCATGGCTCTGATCTCTCTCTAGCCCAAGACTTTCTAACAGGGTGAACACAGAAGCCTGAGAGAAGGTGAGCACAAGAAGAGTTGGGGAGCAAAAGGAGCTACATGTCTTCAGGAAAGCTAGTGTATATATCTGTGCTTCAATGTACCTATAAAATGAGGGTTAAAAATATAACCTTACAGGGCATTTAAGACTAAAATAAATCATGTATAGAATAGTTTCTTTTACAATGTCTGATACTCGATGCTCAATAAATGTCAACTGATTATTAATCTACCACTTCCACGTCTCCCTCATCTTCTCTGGCCACTCCAGCATCCATGTGACTCAGCCCAGTATGGAAGGAGGGTGTCATTCATAGTTGGTCCACCTGGTTGTTAGGAAGTTTGGTTGAGTTTAGAAGATGAATCGGGAGCATTGATCTCACGTCAGATTTTCCGTCTCAGCTCTGTGTATGGGCTAGATTTCAGCCTCAAGAATTCCAGTACGTGGAGGGATTTTAATAGTAAGCAAATTCAATCTCCCCCACTCATTCATAACTAGCAATCTAGTGGACAAAGAGTCTTTGGTTAGAACTATCCCACTGTTTGGTTTTGCAAAAATGCTTCATCTCCACTCCCCAAGGAAGAAAACCCTAGAAGGAATGTGAGAGGACCAGCAGAGAAACAAAGAAGAGGCTACCCAACTACTGGCAACTTCTACTATCAAAATAGAACTTGAAACTTATATATAGGCCCAGAGAAAAATGGTTGTGTTCTCAATTAGGCAGAGTTCCCCCTCCCCCAAAATCAGTTCTCTTAAAACAGTAGTTGGGTCCCTGACCCCCAAGAAGCTAAGTGGACAGATGGGTGGATAGACACGCATAGAAGACCAAGGCCTTGGACAATATGATGCCTGTCTGGGAGACACGACCAGGCTGGTAACATTAGAAAAAGGTGAGAGAATCTCCTGGCTGTCCAACTCTTTCTCTCCACTGCCATGTGCCTTCCAATGGAGTCAGTTTTTTGGCCTTGCTGCTTTTGTTTTCTTCACGTATCTGCTATGCAGAATTCTGCTAAGGTTCTCAGGCTGGGAGAAAGCTTCTAGCTCTATGCCAGACTTCTCTTCTGGGATTTCCACCCCTTGAAAGGTGCCAGCCTGGAATTGTAGAGTTGGCCAATGTGAGTTGGAGGATCTGGGTTCATGTGCCAGCTCTGCCATTTACAGGAGGGTGACTGTAGCCAGTCACTTTACCTGCCTGTACCATAGTTTCCATTTTGGTAAATGGAGGCAGATGGTGTCTACCACAGAGTTGTCAGAAGAGATTATCTAAGACATCCCCAGAGTGCCCTTGCCCCACCTCCTGTTCTTCACCTGTTCTCTGCTGTTGAAGGAGCTTTCCAAACATCAGAGGCAGTGAGGAAAATGTTGGTTGGGAATGGTCTCAGGGTCTTCAAATGGGAGGTGAGGAACTCCCTTTATCAGGTTAATTTTCTACCTGAAAAAGTCTCATCATTGGAATTTGCACCAAAGTTTGACTGGGCAGGGCCTGAGACTTGGAAATAAAATTGAAACTGCGGACAAATTTCTTAGTCCTATTTATGTGCTATTTTTAAATATGCCTAAAAGCCCAGAGGAAGAACTCCATATCAAAAACACATGGTATTTTTTGCTTTTTGCTGGAAGTGGTCTTCTCAGCAGAGGAGCAGGAACATTGAGGTTTATTAATTGAGGAACTGGAATCATGTTAATATTAGAGATAATAAGACAGATGCCCAACCTTTTGTTATTGATTTTTCAGCAGAAAAGATGAAATATTAAATAAGCAATAATAATAAATTGAGAAAGTGCTTTGAGAGGGGTAGCTTGTAGTGCCTTGAAAGCACATAGCATGGGACCTAACCCAGGCAAAAGATATGGGAGATAGTTGTGGTTAGGGAATACTTCCTAGAGGAACGGCATTTAGATTGAGATCTGAAGTGTGAGCAGAGGAAATCTAAACACAGAGTTGGAAGAGCATTCCAAGAAATGTAACCACAGGCCCCAGGTGAAAGAGTACAGAGTCAGATAGAGGACTGAAGGAAGTATGGTTTGACTGGGGTAGAGGGTAGCAGGCAGGGATTAGTCAAAGAGGTAGGCAGGTGCCAGTTCATGAACATCTGGAAGCCAAGTTGAGGGATTAGGCTCTAACCAAGACCATAAAGAGTTTTGGAGATGGCTGGTTTCTCAGTTGGTTAGAGCGCCATGTTGTAACACCAAAGTCTAAGGGTTGGGATCCCCTAACTGGTCAGCAACCAGAAAAGCATAAAGACTTTTGGTCAAGGAGTGATCATAGTGAGCAATTCTAGCTGCTGGGTGGAGAGTGTCTAGACACACATTAAGCAAGAGATGAAGGTGAGCTGGACTCTGGCAGTGGCAATGGAGGAGAGAAGAGGAGAGGTCTAGTGATGTTTAGGCGGAACATTGACAGGACTTGACAATGGGTTGGATGTGGAGTGCGTGAGGAGGGAGGCGCTGTGAAGGGTGATACCCAGGAATTTGGCAGCGGTGCTGGGTGCCATTCATTGAGAAGGAAACCCCGGACAAGAAGCAGATGTTGGCACACGGGTGAGTTCAGTGTGTTGGCCAGGGTGGAGTCTTAGTTTGCAGAGCTAAAATGGAGATAAAGACTTGGGGGTTATCAGCAGATAGATCATTGTTTCTCAGATTATTTTTCAGATATCACCTGTATCAGACCCACCTGTAATACTCGATAAACAGAGATTACCGGGGAAACTAGATAATGGCTAAACAGTTGTTAAATATTTTATTTATGAAATGGGCACAGAGAACATAAATTCAAACGTTCTCTCAAAATAAGTGGCCACTTTAGTAATGGTGTCTGAATACTCCCGGTGTGGAATAATGGCAAAAATTGAGGCTCTGGGAAATTTAAATTGTGTCCCAAGTCTAGAAGCTAATAAGTAATAGGATCTGAATCTGGATATGTTTGTTTCATTCCAAAACTAATGATTTTTTTCATTATACTTCATTCCTCCACTGCTGTAGAAGTGGGAAGGATTCCTTTTATTTCTCCTCTCCTTTTTTTCTTGTTATCCATTCCACACCCCTTTGCCCCCAGCATACACTAATTTTGTTTTGTTTTTTGGGAGGGATGGCACAAATGAGGCCCAGCCCATTCTTTTCTTTTCTTTTTAAAGTATGATTCAGAACAAAAAAAGCTTTCATTGAAAAAAACAGATGTCATCTGCTTTGGTCTTTTGTGGTGGTTTTATTTTATTTTATTAAAAAAAATTCTCCTGCAGATGAGGCTCATTTAAACATAATGCTCAGGCAACAAAAAGCCTCGCACAGAGGAGCTTCAGATTCGCTTTGACTCAGGGGAGGGAGACCAAACAAGGAGAGGGCCTGTCCATTTGGCTCCCCTCTATAGGGCCCCAGCAGCTGCATTTCAGATGCAAATGGAACTGAGGGAGCGGGCCGGGAGGGTGTGGAAAGGCCCAGGAAGCTGGTGTGCAGGTGTTGAGGATTCCAGACATCGCTGCAACAACAGGCTCTGAAAGCACAGGGCTCACAGACAGAGAGAGCTTGAGAGTGCTTGCTTGGAGGGCTCAAGTGGACCCGCAGCTGCACTGGACATTCCTTTTTGTGGTCATCAATGGGCCCTGTAATGAAAATATGAGAGCCAGCAACTGTCATGTTCAGAGAAAGGAAACGCTTTAGAAATGAGCAAACGCCAGGCTGAAGGGGCCTCCTCTCCTGGCTGTGCTCATGATTTAAATCCATGTATATGCACAACACAGATATTTGATATAGGATGCTGTGGTATCCTGGGCTGGAAGGAATCTATGGAATCACCAAGTCTATCCCTCTCACTCTGGGGATGAGAAAGCATGCCCCAACGGCTGAGCGACTGGCCCCAGGTCACACAGTGTATCAGTGAGACAGCAAATACAAAATGGGGACAGTCACAGTTATTGAGCCCTTTCTGTCCTAGACACTGCAATATTTTGTGTACATGGTTTCGTGTAATTTACACAGCAGTCCTGTGTGACAGGTTTCATTATTTCTATTTTTTATATGGAGACATTGAGGTTACAGTGAATTTAAAATTTGTCCCAAGTCAAAAAGCTAATAAGTACTAGTCACGATTTGAATCTAGATATGTAGTTTTTTTTTTGTTACATTTCATTTCTGATTCCTAGGCAAGTATTGTTTCTCTCAAACACACACACGCACGCACGCATGCACACACACCTGTACATATGCAAATACTGTTTCTATTTCCATATATGTAAAATGCAGTAACACGCACACATATTAAAACCTCCAAACATGAAACATTTGACTTCAGACATATAAATATTAAACTTTAGAACTATCGAATACAGCTGTGGGATAGTTAGAGTTATGGCTGGTGATAATCCTTTTACATAACATATACTCAATAACTGTTTGGCTTTGAATTGTTCCTTTTTATTTGAAAAGGTTCTCTTCCTTAGAGACAGAACCTAGTGTCTACCAAAATTATTTCTATGAATGCCACATGTTTACATTGCAGCTGTTTATGAGGCACAGGCATATGGGTTAGTTCAATGCATCTTGACAATCCCTATGTAAAAAAAGGTAGTAACGGGCCATTAGTCTCATCTTATAGATGAGACAACTGAGGCTCAGGGAAGTTAAGCAATATTCCCAGAGAAAGTTGGCAGAGGAACTTGGGTCTTCTGAAGCCAGACTACTGGCAGAAGCTGTTCAGTGGAGGGGTATGCCAATGACAAAGATCAGAGGAGGAGAGCCACCAGAATGCAGGTGCTCCAGTCACCCTGCTGGAATATGTTGTGGTCTGATGTGTAGAACTTCAGCTTTGCAGACAGACAACCCGACACCCTGTGGGTGTATGATTGAGTGGGTGGCAGCTGAGCATGTGTGGGTGGTGCTGGGAGGTGTGCGGGTTGTGAAGATGGTGACTGAGGAGAGGTGAGACCGTGTGGGTGGCTGTGTTTGCATGATGTGTCACCTTCTCTGCCTGCCTGAGTGCTGTGACAGTGCTTGTATGAATGTCTGCAAATGAGCTCTGGTGTGGGTGGATGATACATGGGCAACATGGCCAGACTCCTGGCCTGAGGTAACCTTGGTCCTGGGTCTTGGGGTCCCTATGTACAGAACTGGCTTTGAGTAGTTTTGTGACTTTAGCCTGAAATTCTGAGAGTAGCTATTTTGCAGTGTGGGTGGACTCACAGTCCCACTACTTTCTTGGAAAAAATAACTCAGCAATATCTCCTACTAATTAGTGGGCCTATGTAGGAGTGTGACCTGTGTACTTGAAAGATGATACAGTATAAAATCTGAGGCTTCTAGACTTGTTAGGTACCTATTTTATGGATGGAAACACTGAGGACCGGAGGACAAACGTATGTTTATTTATTACTTCACACCTGACTTTGCTATTTCTTTCATTTGACAAACACTCCTGAGTAGGTATTTTGTGGATGGACCTGCCTTCCAGGCTCTCTCAGTCCAGTGGAGAGAGACACGCATCAACAAGAAGTCACAGTGCCAGTAGTTGGGCCACTGGGTGTCTGAGCAATGCAACAGAGATAACATGGAAAGATATGCAATTTTGCCAAAGACAGGGAAGTATGTACCTGTGAGAAGGAGTGGTACGTTCAGAGACCTGGAAGCGGGAAAAGCGTGATGTGGTACAAGGACTCTGAGGGTTGGCCGGAATCTAGGGTGTGCCCCGGTGTGTGTGAGTTTGTGGGTGGGATCAGTAGGCGAAACCAGCAGGTGGGGCTGAATCAGGAAGGGCTTCATACACCAGACTAAGAAGTCTGGACTGTCCTGTAGAAACTGGGAAAGACTTGAATGATGTTAAGCAGAGTGATAATAAGATTAGAAATGAGTTTTGAACATATCCTTCTGTGCACAGTCTGGAAAATGGACTGGGGAGAGAATGGGGGCAGGGGGAGCAGTTAGAAGATGCCAGAAACAGCCAGAGTGAGTGATGATGAAGGCCTGGCCAGAGCCAGCTGCAATGGGGAAGAGAGGAGGAAACAAATGTGAGAAATTCAGAAACCAGACTTGATACTGACATTGGAGTGATGAGGAGTAAGAGTGGGAGATGGGCCCAGGGTGCTGTGGAGTCCAGCTCGGGTGACTGGGTGGACAGTGGTACAGCCAACCAGGAGAGGAGCCAAGTGGGGGTGGGAGGAGGGGCATCATGTGTTCGGTTTTGAACTTGCTGCAGGTGTCATGCTTGGAGATATCAAGGCGGTGCTGTGGGTGGAGAAGATAGCCTGGAACCCAGGAAAGAGGCCAAGGTTGGAAATCAGGGGGCTGTCAGGATTAGGGCCCATGCAGGCTGATGTCAGTGATATGGGGCACTTCTTAAGAGCCAGTCCATCAAGAGCCGTATTCAAATGTGTCCTAATGCCAGGGCTGAAAGACTAGTGAAGACAGAGGACGCCCAGCAGATGCTCTGGAAGGCCTCCCTGGGCAGGCAGGAGGTCACTGTGAGGTGAGTGGAGGAGTCATGGGAAAGCACGCAGGCCCCTTTCTGCTGCACCATGTCAGAGCCAGGAACCACCAGGGCCAAATCCCTTTACCCTGGCGCCATCCTTCATCAGGTACAGTGTTCACTCATGTTCTCTCCAGCCCCTGCCTCTTTCCCACCACCACCATCTCTTCCTCACCTTAGTCAGTCACTGGAGCTGAATCATCCTTTGAGACTATTCCTGTCCCCTTCCCCTGTGGCAGGGTGGAAAGGGTTTGGGCGGGAGCCACCGGGCATGGGCATTGCCATCTGTTGGCTAAAAGGGTTCAAGGGGAAGGATTCTAGACTCTGGGCGCCAATCCCTTTCCTGCTATTTGGTTCCCAGGAGGCAGAGGGAGGAGTGAGGCTGGCCAGTCTCTGTGACTCCCAGGAAAGAAGGGGGGAAAGGGGCTGACGTGGACTGAGCACCTCCTGTGTGCCAAGCAAATGCCAGACTCATCAACCTCCCTATAACAATGGTCTTAGGGCAGTGGCATTGTCCTCAGATGGGGAAGATGAGACTGAGTGAGGTTAAGCCATTTTCCCAAGGTCACGCAGCAGGTATATCTGAAGGATTTCAAAGCTCGCACTATTTCTACTACATTGCTCTGCCTTCCTACATCATCTCTCGGGGAGGAAGGCATTCAAGTCAACTCATAGTTAAGCACCTACTATGTCCAAAACACTATGCTAGAGTAGTTCCTAGAGGGTTACTTCTCTAAAGAAGCTCAGCATCTAGTGATGGACACCTTTGGTCCTTTGACCTATTTACTCAATATTATCTGAGCACCATCTGTGAGCAGGGGGATAGGGAGGCAAATAACCCAGGATCTCATCCCTGGCAGGCTATGACCCTGAGCATGGATGCTGTGGTGAAACAGAGGAGGGGGTAATTCATATTCTATGAAGAGTTAAGGGAAGATATTTCAAAGTTATTTTTAGACTGATATTGAAGATCGAGGCTTTGGATAGACAAAGAATTTGGGAAAGAAAAAGCAGAGCTGTAGGAACTACAAGCTCATTGAAGTGGGGAAGTACAGGGAATCTCAGGTATAAATAGAGAGAGCAGGATGGGTTGGCAGATGATGGATAGCTGTCGGCTTGCTGAAACAAGCTTTTGAAGCCCTACTAACTAGAGATGAATTACTGAAGGTAATTCATGGACTATTTGTTTGCTCTTCTGCTGACCCATCAGCTCTTTATTGCATGCTTCCTGGATACCACGTGCTGGGCTAGGTGTTGGGGGTATGATGGAGACTAAAAAGGACATCAAGGATGTCAGACTCATCAGATGGTCACAATTCAATGGATGTTTGCAAACCTGGATAGTGTTACTACTCAGCCATGAAAAAGAATGAAATCCTGTCATTTGCGGCCACATGGATGAGCCTGGAAGACATTAAGTTAAGTGAAATGTCAGGCATAGAGAGATAAATATCACATGTTCTCACTCATATGTGGAAGCTAAAAAAAAAGTAAAGTTGAGCTTATGGATGTAGAGTGTAGAATTGTGGTTATTAGAGGCTGGGAAAGATAGTGGGGAGAGGGTAGTAGGGAAAGGTTGGTTAACAGATACAAAATTACAGCTAGATAGGAAATAAGTTCTAGTGGTCTACGGTTGTGCTAGTCATCTACAATTAATAATTTATTATTTTTTCAAATGGCTTAAAGAGAGGCACTCAAATGCTCTCACCACAAAGAAATAATAAATTTTTGTGATGATGAATATGCTAATTACCTTGAAATATAACTCTGTACCCCATAAATATTTACAATTATTATATGTCAATTAAAAGTAATAGTAAAAATTTAGAAAAAGAATAAAACTTGGATAGTGTTAAGAAGGAAGAAAGGTGTAAGAGACCATGGAACAGGGGAAACTTTTAGGCGGTGGTGGTAAGAAAGGACTTCCTTGAAGACATAGCATTTAAGCTGAAAAATGAATAGGAATAATTAGATTAAGTGTGTGTGTGTTTGTGTGTGCGTGCATGTGTGTGTATGTGTTGAGGTGGTGGTAGGGATGGGGATAGGGGTAGGAAACATTGTTCCAGAAAGGTGGCATTAACAAAGAGGAGACAGATGATATAACAAGCCTTTCAGTAATATAACATTACAACATTGCAGGGTGGTCTGGAAGCCAGCGGCATCTTGCCGGGGTCTCTGAATTCACTTGTGGAGGTCATGCCTTTGTGCTCATCCTGGGACACAGTTGTTGAGCCCTGGTCTCGGGTCCTTCACTGACTTCCACTTCTGAGTTTTGCTCAGTGAATAGGACCTTTCTGCCTCAGTGTCTTCAGCTACAGAGTGGACTGAACACAGCTACTCAGAATACTGATTCTAGTAAGAAGTGACAAAATAGAAGTTGTCTCTAGACATTCACTTAAGGACTAACAATTTGAGGTTGATGTTCAAGTCAGAAAAGCGCTTAGGGCCTTTTGTTAAACATGTGCGTACACACACACACACACAGCCTAGGACTTAATAGTCAGCCTCCAGTAGACAGGAGTGGGTTTTCATTTCCATACACACATACCTCTGAATGAAGAGGTGGGCTTTGAACAGATGCAGGGCACTGACACCACCACTGTGGTCCACGGGACACTCCTGAAAAGAGAAAGCTGCCTTCATTTTTCCTTAATTTCTAGCACTCTTTTTCTTCCTAGGGTGACAAAGGGGCTTCAGTTTGGAGCCAAAGTACATCAGGCACAAGAATGAGTGTCTGAGCTGGGACTAGAATCCAGATTTCCACAGCACTGAACAGCCACTTTTTGCTCTATTATGAACATTACCACACTGGTGAGATAGTGCTACTCATGGCTTGCACGTCTGTCATTCTCTGACCCTTTGAAAACCCATTTCATGGTCCAATAGAGCAGAGTTTCGTCCAATAGCACTTTTGACTTGGTGGCTTCAAAGTGCAGTGCTCACCCCCGGCTGGGTTTGGGGCAGTAATGCTTAACAGTCTGGTAGTTGAATTAGAAACAATAATAACACAACAGTCAGATTGGGTTCCAACACCCTCATGGGCCCCATCCCTCAAGTGGTATGAGGACTGCATAGAAGGGGAGGGATGGGTCTGTAATTCTTCTGTAGAATTCCTGCTTTGTTCTTCTATAGCCAGACAGAGCAAGAAAACCTATTTGGCCATGGATATAAATACTACCCCATGACTAGAAAAACTTGTGCTTTATTGACTACCTCTCAAGGCTCAGTGCTTACAGGCTAGAAATAAACTTGAATAATTAACTCTAAGGTCTGGATTGTTTTAATGTCTGGAGTACTTGTTATTTGAATTTTTCTTACAACCATTAATAAAATAATCCTGTAGCTCTGACCCCCAGAGCTCCAGGGTCCCCAGAAATGGAGTGTCCTAACTTGTGTCTGTCCCTTTTCCAAGTTAGTGCTTGCATGAGTACCCCACTGTGATGGGGCAATGGACTTACAGAGTTCAGTACCCTCAGATGCTTCAGTCAGAGCAGCTTGTTTGTGGTTCACCTCAGGACAGTGCAAACTGAGCTATGCATTTACTGTAATTCTAATCAGATCATTCTATAATTGGAAGAACACCAGTGTCATTTTGTCTTTGGAGTCTTCTCCATTAAGCGACTGAACAAGGGCCAGCTTAGCTTTCTTATCCCAAATGCAGATCCTGACAGAGACTTTGAGTTCTGGGTACTGTGTTCCATTCTATAACAGGATCAAGCTCTTCCTTCTCTCTTGGTAAGATTCTACAATGTGTATAGCAGTCAGCTTCCCCCTTCTTTCTATAAATTTTGAACAATTGCTCTTCTAACAATAATGAACAAATGTAATGAAAGAAGTATTATGTGCATGTGTGCTTGGGGAGGGGATGTCTGTGTGTATGCTGATGATAGTGAATAAATATTTTAGGTAAATATTTCCAAGCCTGGATCATAATTGGTATGGTAATGGTTGCTTAAAATATGAGAATAATAATCCGAATTTCTTAATCTCTCTGGATACCTCAATTAGAGACAGAAAAAAACATTATAGACAAATGTATTGAGAAACTAGTTTGTGGTAGGACTTTGTAAAATATTGTGTGACTTTGGGAAATATAGAAATAAATCACACCTAGACCTTGACCTTGAAGAGTTCATAATTTAGAGATGGAGATTCTTCATGAGCATAAAAATCCAAGATAGAAAGTGCAGGGCCTGTGGCACTGGGACTTAGAGAAAGGAAAGATCACTCCCTGCTGGGAAGATCTGGCTTGGCTTCTTGGAGGAGGTTGATTTTAAGCCAAATTTTAAAGAATGGGAAGGATTTGCTCCAGGGACAGGCAAGGGGAAGAAATAATTGTAGGAGCAAAGGCAAGAAGGGAAATGAGGAAGTGGAGCTGGTGAGTGTTGCCTTCAGGCAGTCAGGGTGCATAATGAACTTTACCATTGACCCCTGGGGATCTTATTAACACAGATTCTGATGCAGTAGGTCTGGGGTGGGGCATGAGAGTCTGCTCTTCTGATATACTCCCAGGTGATGCTGATGCTGCTGGTCTGTGGATCCCTCTAAGCAACGGGAATCACTGAGGGTTTTAAACAGTAGGGAAAGAGTTCCTACTCTAACCTTCAGCTTTACATGTTCCTTTAATGAGACATTCTGAGGTTGGGGACACACACACATACATGGTAACTGGTACAGCAGGCAGGTTCACATGAACATTTATTTTACATCTTCTTTTCCCCAACTGTACTGATCAAAATAAAAATCCATTTAGAAGATGAAAGTAGGCAAGGGAAGGAAAGATACTAAAGACCTGGATTCTAAAAACCAAATACGGGCCGAGCTGCCGCTGCGGGTTCGGATCCTGTATAGGAATGGCCGGTGCACTCACTGGCTGAGTGCCGGTCACGAAAAAAAAAAATAAAAAAAAAATAAAAAAAAAAAACCAAATACAACGTAAACCACAATGTAAATGGTGTTTTAGTTTCAGAAATGGTTTGTCCACCCAAACCATTTATTGAAAGGCAGAAGTGAGTGCCTTTATATTTGGGAGTTATTTAAATACTGGCCCTCTGACTTGATCATTAATATAACTTTATAATAAGATGATAATACTTTAGTTATATCGTGGAGAAAGAACTGGAATTAGAATCAGAAGATCTGACCATAAGTCCTTCAACCTCTGGGTCTCAGATGAACTTTCCGTTTTACAATATGGAAGAATAATCCTTTCCCCAGCTACAAGTCAGTTCTTCATAAAAATCAAATGAGCTAATGTGTATGAAAGCACTTTGTAAACTAAGAAGTGCCTTGCAGAGGTAATGGCCACATGTTATTATTCTGGATAGACACACTAGTCTTTGCTCTTGGGAATTGCTGGCTGAATGAGTTAGTAACTACGGGGAGGGGCTTGTAACAGCCTCAGGGGCAAGGCCCCAGGTAATATGGTGTGGGGTGTTGCTTATAACAAGTACATGAAAATGTGGAAATGGCTTTGGAACTAGGTGTTGAGGAGAGGCTGGAGGAATTTGGAGGAACAGGAGAGAAAAAGCCTAGATGCTGGTGCAAGTTTAGAAGACAAGAAAACGAGGGAAAGTTTGGAATGTTTTAGAGACTTTTATGTGGTGGTGAGCAGAATGCTAATAGAAATGTGGACAGTAAAGGCCATGCAGATGATGAGATCTCAGATAGAAGTGAGGAATTTATTGGGAATTGGACGAAAGATTACCCTCGCTACACCATAGCAAGGAACCTGGCCGCATTGTGTCTATGCCCTTGGACTTTGTGGAAGTTGGAACTTAAGAGTTGTGAACCAGAGCATTTGGCCAAAGAAATTTCTAAACAGCAAAGCATTAAGGAAACTACATGGTTGCTTTTAAGAGCCTACTCTGAGTTATGGTGGCAAAATCATAATGTAAAGCCAGAATTTAAAAGGGAAGCAGAGCATAAAGATTTGGAAACTTTGCAGCCTGGCCATGCGGTAAAGAAGCAGAGAGCTGGAGAACAATGCAAGGGTGAAGCAGATAAACTGGTTGCTAAAGACATTATCTTGGTGATGAGGCAGCCAGATGCTAAGAGCGAAGATAATGAGAGGAAAGCCCTGCAGGCATTTCAGAAGTCTGGAAGGATGCCCCACCCATCACAGACCCTGAGGCCTAGAAGGACTGAGTTATCCTGGAGGACAGACCTAGGGTACAGCTGCTCTTGGGATCCTGCTCCCTGCATCCCAGCTGCTCCAGCTGGAGTGGCCCCCAAGTGTGGTTCGTGCAGCAGCCCTGGAGAGTAGAGGCCTGAAACCTCAGCGGCAACCACATTGTGTTAAGTCTGCAGGCCAGCAGGACGTGAGAGCAGTGGAGTCATGGCAGCCTCCACCCAGATTCCAGAGGATGTATGGAAAAGCCTGGAGGCCTAGGCAGAGACCTGCCACAGGGGCAGAGCCAATGCATAGGCCATCTGCTAGAGCAATGCCAAGCAGGAAAGTGGGGTTGGAGCCTCCACAGAGAGCTCCCACCAGGGAAATGTCTAGTAGAGCCAAGGCAGTGGGGCTGCAGCCAGGACACTAGACTGCAGGGCCACTGGTAATGTGCAACGCAGGCCTGGAAAAGCCACAGGCACCAGTGTGGCCCACTGGGCTGTGCCTGGAAGAGATGTAGGAACAAGGCTGCCTGATGCTTTGGGGGCCCAGATGCCCAGTTGTGCCCAGGATGCAGGACTTGGAGTCAAAGAACATTATTTTGGAGCTTTAAGACATGTCTGCCCTGCTGGGTTTCGGTCTTGTTTGGGGCCTGTTTTTCCTTTCTTCTGGTCTATTCCTCCCTTTTTGAATGGGAATGTATACCCAATGTGTGCTCCATCATTGTTTCTTGGCAGTAGATAAATTTGGTTTTGTTTTTCAGGTTCACAGCTGGAAGGACCTTTGCTTTTGGTCTCAGAGGAGACTTTGAACTTTGGGCTTTTAAGTTGGTGCTGGAACAAGCTAAGACTTTTGGGACTGTTGTGATGGAATGATTGCATTTTGTATGTGAGAGGAGCATGAGTTTTGGGGGGCCAGGGGCAGAATGATGGAGTTTGGATGTGCTGACCCCCCCAAAACCCGTGTGGAAATTTGATCTCCAATGTGGCAGTGTTGGAAACTGATTGAGTCATGGGGGCGGATCCCTCATGAATGGATTAATGCTCTCCCTCAGGGAGGAGGAATTAATGAGTGAGTTCTCGCTCTATTAGTTCCCGTGAGAGCTCGTTTCTTAAAAAGACCCTGGTACCTTCTCTCTCTCTTGCTTCCTTTTGCCATGTGATCTGCTTGTACCTGCCAGCTGCCTGCTGTTTTTCCGCCATGAGTAGAAGCAGCTTGAGGCCCATGCCAGATGCAGCTGTCCCAGAATCGTAAGCCAAATAAACCTCTTTCTTTATAAATTACCCAGTCTCAGGTATTCTGTTATAGCAACATAAAACGGACTAAAACATATGGCATGAGAGATCCTCCTGTGGAGTTCGTCCCCTGTCAGAGCAGGATGCACCTGCAGCCAGCGGGTCAGACTTGCCCTTACATCTGGTTGTACAGCTTCCTGTGATCTCTGGGGAAATGTTATCAGCAGCAATATTGTCATGCAGGGCATCCCTTGGGAGTGACTTTGGGGGTCAGACTCTGGTGCCCGTGAACTGTTTCCTGAGTTATGTCCTGTGTTCCCTCCTGCCCATAGAGGTTTTTCTGGCCACACCCCCAGAGCACGGAACACTGGCAGGTAGGAATATTTGTTAGGCAAGGGCAGAGTCAAGAGAATATTTGTTAGGTAAGGGCTCCAAGGGCAAACAGAAAACAAGCAAGAAACAGCCTTTCAGCAGGTGGAGAATAGGTGGCATTCAGGCCTTGTGTGGGGAGAGCCAAACCTGCAAAGTCGATACCTGGATTAGGAGAGCTCACTTTTCATATTTAATAGAAATGCATTTCATATTTAATAGAACAGGATGTCCTTAAGATAACAGGCATTAGGAATAACCATGGATGTCAGGTTCAATACCCTATCTTTGCACATGAGGAAATTGAGGCATTTGGCAGAAAGAAGCTTGCCCTATTACCTTGAATTAATAGAAGACCCCAGGATAAATCCCAGGTCTCCTGACTCCTCATCTTTTGCTTTTGAGAAAGGCCATCCTTTTTGCCTCTCCTGGCCTCATTTCCTTTATTTGGAAAATGAAGAGAAGAGCTGTTCTCTTCCTTCTATGCTCCACCAGCTCAAATATTCCACGGGGCTCAGGGACCTCAACTTCAGTCTTGGCCTAGAACATCTCCCCATCCAGCCATGCTCCTAGGAATTGTACCCTTTCCCTTCATTCTCCCCAGAGGAATCTACAGTAATGCTTAGTCCCTGCTCTCAGAGTCACTTTCACCAGGGGAAATCAATACATTCTTCAAGCGGTTGAACCACAGAATGATGCCTGCGCCTATTTTGTCAACCAGGTGGCTCTGGTAAGGGAAGTTGTATGAGTCATTGTCGGCCAGAAATGTAAATCTGGTCCAAGGCTTCCCTTGCAGTGAAATTTAGGTCATTAATAATAGTGACCATCTGGACAGCACGTTACAGTTACAAAGCACTTTACATACTTCATTTGTTTATCACAACTATTCAGAGATGGAGGTGTTATTGTTATTTCCATTTTACCAATGAGGAAAATAGACCCTGGAGGTATGGCAACTCACCCAAGGTGACAGGAAGTGTGAGTGACAGACCTGTGATTTAGTGAAGTCTTTGGACTTTATGATCCATGCTATATGCACCACATCTCCTTGCATCAGGCTTTCTATTGCTCCTCAGCCTCCGTGGATACAAACATGAGCATAGAAGGTCAACTGGATTGGAGTCATTCACATGGAGGTCTGTTTCTGAAGAAGGGACAACTTCTCTAGAAGGGTATGACAATCATGATGATGGGTCTGGAAACAGACTTATGAGGTTGACAGCCTCTGTCCACTACTGTCTACCATCTCCTTTCACCTTCCATTTCTCAGACTGAAGCTCAAGCCTCCTGATTTCAAAACCAGGGCTTTTGTTCTGTTTTGTAAAAATACAAAACATAATTTAAACATGTAAAAAAGGATGAGTGCTATAACAAACACCCATTGCAGTAAACTTCTGTGCTGTTAGCTAAATATTTCCAGTTCTTTCCACTTCTGGGAATGTGGTAGAATTGTACTTTCTGGCCCCTTGAGCAGAGTAAAGCCATGTAACTAGTTCTGGCCACTTGGTTGTGAAAGGAGGGGACTTGTGAAAAGAGGGGCATGTAATTGCTCTCTCTTTCCTTCTGGCACAGTCACCAGTAAGGAGGTGGTGGCTGCTCTGTCAGCCTTAGCCCCTGAGTGACAATAAGCAGTGCCTCTCTGCCAACCCACAATGTGCCAGCAAAAAAGAAATCTTTGTTGTAGAAGCCACTGAGATTCAGAGTTTTTGTTACTGTAGCAAAACTTGACCTATCCTGGCTCTTACATTCATATTCCTAACACCCTGACTTTTGAGAATGTTAAAATTTCCTTATACCTGCTTTAGCTTTTAAAGGAAACAAAAAAAATCCAAAAACAACTGAGTCCCTTTGTAGTTCTTCCCTTCCCAGCCCTTTCCCTTCCTCCCCAGAACAACTGTCACCCTGAAGATGGTGATGAAGTCTCTGTCCTGTCCATGCTTGGCACATTTACTCCATAAGTATGTGTCCAAGACAATATCTAAAACTTGCATGAATGATATAATACTGATTCTACTCTGCAAATTGCTTTTTTCATTCAATATTATTGTTTTAAATGTACCAATGTTGGTACATTAGTTTTAGTTTATTTACTCTAACTTCTACATAATATCCCTTTGTATGAAAGTGTCACAATTTATTAAGCTTTTCCCTACTAATGAGCTTCTAAATTACTTTTTTCTCATAGAAACAATGATGCAGTGAACATCCTTATACAGGCTCTTTGTGCATTTACACAAGAATTTCTCTTGGATGCATAACTGAGAGTGGAATTGCTGGGATATAAGGTATATTTAGCCTCAAATTTAATAGATACTGCCAAATTTCTCTCCCAAATGCTTGTATATATCCATTTACAGTCCTAAAATCAGTGTCTAGCTGTTGCTTTATATTGTCAAACACTTCATATTGTCAGACTTAAAATTTTGGCCAATCTGATGGTGTGAAATGACATCTCTTAATTTTTAAATTTGCATTTCTTTGATTATTAATGAAGTTAAGCATCTTCTGATTGAAGAATCATTTCCTTTTCTGAGTTTTACATGTTGATATAGTCTGCCAATTTATTTCTATTTTATTGTCTTTATGGATGTGTAGAATTTTTTTTCTTCTGTATTCTGGGTACTAATGCTTAGTCAGTTACATAAATTGAAAATGCATTCCCTGCATCTGTGACTTGCTTTTTTGTTCATTGCCCAGTTCTCATTCTCTTGCAAGCCCTTGGCACCTGCTTCTGCACACACTTGATTTTTCAGATTATAGCAACTACATGGTAAAAATGGCTTGGAGGTATGTTTTGAAAGCCTAGGTGAATAAATGTTCCTGGACTTTAAACATCTGTAGTAGGCTAAGGAATGTGTTCTTACAAAGGAGTCTATGAAAGGCCTGTTTTGCTTACTCAAGGGTCTCATTCACTAATATAATCATATGGTGATAGCAGAAGAACCAGCTGTAAGTGGAAAAAACCTTAGTCACTGAGGGTTGTTTGGGCTGCTCGATGGTGAATATCAGGGGTGACTGGCTTCTCCCCACCACGATGAATCCTGGCATGAGTTGCCTGGTTGTTTTGACATTTTGTAGACCAAGCTTATGTGGGAGGAAACCTGAGAGAGGTTTCATACCCAAGTGTTCTCTCCCCTACTCACACACACCTTGGAGAGTCTTCACAATTATGTGATGATGGAAAGCCTGGGACACACTCATGAGAGAGTAGAAAAAAGCAGTGTCTTGGAAGTGCTTTTAGCTTTGCAATGGGGAGAGTCACTTGAAAGCTTTGTTTACCACTCGGTGCCTCAGGTAACCCTGAAGGAAAATCTTAGCTTAAGACAGGAAGCTCAGAGCACCCAAAAGACTGACTACAGTAACACAGGACTATTTATGTCTGCCTCTTCCTTGGTCCCTCCATTCTGTCCCCAGGAGGCTGAGGCTGTGCTTTTGCTCCAGGGAGGCCCGAATTTACCACTACTTCCTAGGAAACCAATGGGTATGGCAGACACCCAGCTCTGGGATCAATTATGTTGATAAAACTACAAAGGCAAGGGGTGAGCCAGAAGTGTTGTGGCTTAGGAATGGCTTGCTGAAAAAAAGACTTGATGCTCCCAAGTGGAACCTTGTGGCCCCAGGGGAGGTGACCTCAGCTGTCTGGTTGACCACCCAGAGCGCTGGACCTCAGGAGCCAGGACACACCTTCTGTTTCAGTTGACTCACTGAGTAGAAAATTCTTTTCCCCCTCACAATCCTCTCATCTTCAAAGGGAATTCGTAAAGCCCCACTATGCATTGGCGCCTGGCTGGGTGTTGTACCGGCCCATTAGGTGGACACAGGCCACAGCCCAGGGAGCGTGCCAAATGAGGTGAGATGGCAGCTGAAACCTATTGACATCCTCTGAGATCGTTCCGGGCATTTTCTATAAACCCTCCAGATGTTTCATGGTATTTGTGTGGGGCTCTCCACACATGCTGTACTCTTCCACCACCCCCTTGCTTTAGCTCACTCTGTTCCCTCTGCCTGGAATGCTCTTCTACTCTCTCTGCTCAGTACACTCAAATGCCCACTTCTGGGTGGAGCCTTCACTGGTAATCCCAGGCAGAATTAAGCACTCTGAATTCTGTGTACTCCCATAGCTCTTTATATCATCAATACAAAGGGTCTTCAAAAAGTTCACGGAAAGATTCATATTATCTTTTAATTCAATTTTTCCATGAACTTTTCCCCACACAAACTTTTTGAAGTACCCTCATATAGTACATCCCACTCTGCCGGAATCAACTGCTTATGTCTCTGTCTCCTGCAATGGACTCTGAATTCCTTGAAGATGGATTCTGTGGCTTCTTCATCTTTGTTTCCCCAGCAAGGATTTGGTAGATGCTCAGCAAATGTGTGCTGACTTAAATGCGATGAGGGACGCAGCTCACGATTTGATCTGATTCTACCTTGCGGTGTAACTGGAAGCAGTTCATGTCTCTCTGACTTTTTGTTTTCTTTTCTGTAAAATGGGTGGGGGGAGGATAAATTAGAAAAATGACCTCTAAGAGGTTTTCTGACTCTGCTGTCTATGAGTTTAAAATTTTAGTCTCCTAGTGGAAAACAGAGTTCATCATAACTCTTTAAAGACCAAGAAGATGTCTTCATTTACATGTACTAAAGAGCCTAGTGTTTCCTTCCCACCTCTAGTCTATCACCTTTAAAAAAATGTGTATTACTTAGCAGTTTGCAAATTATCTGACTGAAGTTTCAAGAGGTTTGTGGGATTGATTGATTACAGGAAGTGTGTAAATTTTATCTTCCCTGGGGAATAAAATTGTTGAACTAATTGATTCTTTGAAAGGAGTTTCTGACTGTACTTTCTGTTGACTTTTGTCAGCCTGGATGTATGTGGAGGGGTCATTGTGTAGCTGTGTATGCCACCCCAGCATCTCTTTTCTTGCCACTATGCAGGCCTTGCGGCATGTGCCACACCAAGTAGTGCCTGTCCCCTGAGACCCAGGCTTTTTCTATGCTACCTTTCTGCCTCTTGAGTTACAGGTTTGGAATTTCCTTCACAGATAGGCTTGAGTGTCCCTCGCATTCTGAGAATATATTTACAAGGTGCTGATAAACCTCCATCTAGGCTCTGAGAACTTCATAACCAGCTGGCCAGGTGAGGCAGGACAGGGGTTATTATTGACACTTTTCGCAGATGGAACTAAGACTCAGAGAAGTGAAGTGACTTTTGTGAGTTCACATGGCTAAGATCTTCTGCGACTGGCCCGATGAGACCCATCGATTCTGTGTTTTGAATTTCATTGACTCCTTTGAAAATTGTTTAGATTGCTGCTTTATTGACTGGATGTTCTCGAACCTCTTGTCTGATGAAACCAGAGGCAGGTGAATTCTATCAGAAGGAAAGAAGGGGTCCTAACCCACTACTGATTATGTCAGACAAAGTGGCTGCATTCTTTAGTGAAGGGGAAGTCAGATTAGTTAAAACTGTCCATTTGGTGGTTTCTATCATTAGCATCTTACTATGCCAGTAAACGAGTTGTTGAAGCCTGAAGTAGGGCCTCCTTCTGAAAGCTTGAGAGGATGACAAGCTGCAGGGCACTGTGGGGGAACCTCTCAGGAGCACAGGGTCTTAGTGTTCCCCCTTTGAAGTCTACAAAGACAGCGAAGAGGAAGCACAACTTAGTAGTGTAGCTCTCTGAGATTCAGTTTCTGCATCTATGAAATGGGGGTAATAAATCCTCCTCAGCTTGCCTCAGAGGATGGCTGTGAGGGTCACGTATTATCATGGAGTGACAGTGCTCTAGACTGTGAAAGTGCTGGGTGAAAATCAGGGAGCATCATTTCACTCTTGTTATTTTACTTTCATAACTGTGAATAGTCTTAGTGGAGCTAAGTGAGCCCAGCCTAGTATTCTTTTCCTAAGAGTGGCCCCAAGAAACATTATGCAAGAATATGCATATCTATAAAGTGTGAATAACCACAGTCCCTGTCCTAACCTACCAGTCAGAACACTGAAGAGGACTAAGATAGGTAATGAATGTACGGGCATTTTAAAATGATACAAATTGCTATGATTATGACATTCTTTTTTTCCTCCAAAGTTAAGGGTATTCCTTAATAACCTGAAAGGAATTTACCCAAATCTTCTGTGATGCTATTTTTCGTATCCTGCCTCATCTTGGGAGCAAAGCGTTCTGCTTGACTGAGAAGAAGGATAGGGGCTGGGCTGGATCTCATCTGCTCAGGTTTTGTTCCTCATCCCTTCTCAGTCCATGGCTCTAGCTTTCTATTACCATCTATAAGTTTCTGGACTCCTTGGCTCTAACTGGTCCATGAGGATCTATTTCCTTTCCGAAGAGGGAATTTTTATTTTCTGTCTTGTACTTGAGGAAAATTAGTTACTCTCACATATTATAAAGAAAAACTTCTTCTTAGCAACCTAAAAAATGTTTGAAGTGGATAGGGCCCAACCTTAATAACATCAAATGAAAACATACATACCTTTTTTTTTCTTTTCTTTTTTTTTCAGATAGAAGATATAAAGTCAGCTGACAATACGGGACATACACAGAGGATGTTAAATTGTAAATCAGAAATTAAAGTCATAAAAATGGCAAGAAAAGCAAATGTGTTGTTATAAGGCTTAGTATAGTTATGGCAATTGAACGTGAAATATAACTGAGTTTCCTGGCAGGCAGAGTGAAAAAAGTAAACATGATGACTTACATAATTTTCTTTTTCTGATTGAAGAGAGTGTTCTGATTTTGGGGGAGACTTTTTTTCTGGTATTAATTTTGAAAAGGAATTTGTCACTGAGTAACCTGCAAGAGTAATGAATATGTCTTCAGCAAGAGTTTTACGCAGAATGCAGGGACGTTTTTATATTTCCATGTTGTTCCCTGTTTTTGAACTCCAGGCTCATGTTAACTACTGACTAGATTTCTTCACCTGGGTATTCCAGAGTTAACTTCTTTCTGAGATTGTTTTATCCCACTGTGTTCATTGTCTTGGTTAATGCATCACATACATAAGCTGCCCTTGACAGAAAATCTCAGATTGTTTAGATGGCTCTGCCCAATCTCCAGCCCACACCCAATCAATCCTAGAGATTCTACCTCCTCTATTTCTTTGAAATAAATCCTTTCTCTCCTTTCCACCCCCATCACACTGCTTTAATTCAGGACCTTGTCATCTCTCTCCTAAACTATTGCACTAGCTTCTTACCGTCTTGTTTTTTCAATCTGTTGTCCACTCTGCCTCTCTAGAAACTCATCTATAAAAAATGCAGACAATCTTTCTGAAAATCTTCTAAATGCTGCCCATTACCTTCAAGGTGAAATCTTAACTCATGCCTGGCAGGTGAGGACTTTCACTGGTTTAGTTTCCAGACTCATCTGCTGCCACACCCCTTACAAATGACACTGGCTACTGTTCCCTCAGTGCATATCACTGCTCACAGCCTCATGCTTGGCACAGGCTATTCCTTCAGCCTAGAAATCTCTTCTCCTTTGTAAACCTTGTGTCCTTCTATTCTGGGAAGCTTTCCTGTTCACTTTCCAACAGTCACCACAGTCAGGTTCTCACTCCTCTGTATGCCCCAATACTTGTGTATATCTCAATCAAACCTACCACATGGTGCACTGTCTGTTTGCTTAGTTTATGAATCCTCCAAGACTGTTAACTCCTTAAAGACAGAAATCATCCTAGATTTCCAACTCTAAACATGTGCCTGACATAATTGGAGCCTGGTAAGTATTTATTAAATGGGTGGATGAAAAGGTAGAACACTGTTTTACATGGAGCAAAAAGGTAGAACACTGTTTTACATGGGTTTAGGATATGTTGACTAGTGGTACAGGAACAATAGGTGTTGTGTCCATCAAGATAACTTTTCCTTTAGCATATCTGAAGGAATGGGTGGATAGACAGTGCTTTGGATGAACCATTCTGAAGTCATCTCTCTGTGCTGGCCTTTGGTCGGAGCTGGTGGCAGACAGTGCATGTTGATGCTGATCCAGAGGCCTTCATTTGCCTGATCCAGGCACAGCTGTGTATCGTGGCCCTCCTGTGCATAGGTGGATGGGTAGGGGCAATAATATTCTATTAAGGGAAGGAAAAAGTCCAACCAGAAGGTTGCTTAGGAGGGTGTCTCCCTGCACAGCCAGGATTTCCCTCAGGAAGTATAGCTCTCTCTCAAGTACCTGGCATAGAATCAATAGAGAATCCATTCCTGGTTCTACTCCATCAAGTTTCACATCATACAGAACTGTTTTTCTTTCTTTCTTTCTTTCTTTCTTTCTTTCTTTCTTTCTTTCTTTCTTTCTTTCTTTCTTTCTTTCTTTCTTTCTTTCTTTCTTTCTTTCTTTCTTTCTTTTGTTTTGTCAAGCTCTACTTGTAATTGAATTAATTGGGGCATGTGTTTAAAATGCAGATTCCTCAGGTCCCCCCAACAGACCCCAGCTTCAGAGATAGTCTCCAAGTTGGTTGGGGAAATTTGTTGTGCAGATTCCATTGCCGAGTTCCTTGCTGGCAAAGTTACAGCTCTAGATTGAGGGAGCTTGTGCTTGATCTTGTTTTGAACCTCCATGGGTCATTTGGTGTGAAGGTTTGTGGGCAAAAGCAGTTTCCCATACCCTTAGGCTCAGTAAAATCGAGTTCCCCCACAGGCCCAGCGATTCCCTTAGTGTCACTTAGGTCCCACCTGAGTGCAGCTGTACTTAGCAGGGACACCTCAGCAGCTCCTGCTCCAGATAGAGTATACAAGTTTCCCTGCAGGGTGTGGCTAGTGCAGCACAGGCTGATAATTATTATGAATAACAATGTCTAGTATCCAACTCTCAAAGTAAATAATATTAATCATTCAAAACCAAATAGGATTGTGTTGTCCTCAAAACTCTTGCACTGCATTATTTCTTGGGCCTCACAATAGCCCTGGGAGGCAGGCAAAGCCAGGGCTGTTCCCATTTTATAGATGTAGAAACTGAGACTCAGAGAAGGGGGGTGACTTGCACAAGGTCACGCAAATGGGATTGCTAACCTTTTATCCCAGATTTTCTGACTCCATTCCCATGCTGTGTTCCATTCCACCTTGCATGCCTTTCTCTTAGGTTGTCAGATTTAAAAGTTGAGGAACGTTACTTAGGGATAACAGAAATGTATCTTCGGCCTCAATAATAACCATAAAGAAATTTGCAATTATGATTTTCTATAAAAATGCCAAGTACAAATTTAAATAAAAATAAGAATTCCCATTTCTGAATTATTAGAGAAGTAGACTGTGGCTTTATGTTAAAACTTGAGTCCCATGTATCAAGAAGGCTTCCAGTTTTCTGTAGACCAACCTAAGCCTTAGAAAAGTTCCCAGTGGTGCACTGGAGCTGGACCTGGCTTGCACCTACATGGGAGAGCCAGATGTGGGCATCTTTTCCTCATCTATGGTTATCGATGTGACATTGACAGCTTGAAATCAATCAACCATGGTACAAGAATTTACACCACAGAAATTAGGCTTTTTCACCTCCACAGAACCATTAGTTAAACATTTACCAGCACATCACTGCTTATAGATAATAGTGACTGACACACATTCAAAAGTTCTTTGTCACCTGCATGGCACCATCTTTGGTGTTGATTTTGCCTCTAACCACAAGTCATACCCCAGTGCCATTTCCTCAGATGGGAGACTCTTTCCATCTGAGCTGGCAAAATCAGATTGATGTGTTTCTACTGATAGTCCCTTGCATTTGTATAGTTTGCAAAGTGTTCGCACATACCTGATCACTTCTGAGCTTTTTGTGTCTATGGACAGATACCGTCTTCCCCTGGTAGAAAGAAAGGGCTTGGAGATCTGACAGGTGATGTGACTATCCCTGGGGTCATAGGACTGGCAGGTGACAGGGGTTTGAACAAGGTCTTCACCCTCCTTGTTCTGTGCTCCTTCCCCCATACCAGCTGCTGCTCTCACCTGGGACACTTGCAGTGCCTGGAAGCCAGTCTACTGTCTGAGGTTCAGAGACGAGTTGCCTAGCAGCAGTCTGGAGCCTAGCATCCGACTTAGCCCGTGACAGAAAAGGACAGACATGCGAGCTTGGAGTGTCCACACTTACCTGCTAGCCCCACTTTATGATCCAGTGAAGAGGAGGAGTCTACTTTCACTCCCTCTTCGTTCTCTCTTTGTTTCCTTTAAAAACTTTTATGGGGGCCTGCAGCAGGTATTTGGAGGCTCATGAATGACACAGCATTAATGCCCTGCTTCCCCTCTTGCACAACCCCAGCCTTGCTGCTACCCGGTGATGGAATTATTGATTGGTAAGCATTTCACAACACATTTTCAAAACATGCCTAAGGTCAAGAATGAATGACTCATGGGCAGGCACATTTCTTTCTGCCTCAGTCCCTCTATAATATATTGGCGAGGTTGGCTAATGGACATCATTGCCGAAACTGAGGCAAAAGTTAACCTGGCCAACCCTGGCCAACAGGATTATGAAGTGGCTTGAAAAAACAAGTCCCGGTACTCTATATAGTGATTAACCTGCTGAGTCACTTTGATTTTTTAATACCAAGACTTTTGAAGAGTATAAGCCTGGAGTTAAGGGATTTCAGTGCTGATTTTGCTACCAACTTACCCCAGAGTACCAGAGAGGTACTGAGGAGAAAGTTGATATCAAGGGAACATTGCTGCTCTGATAGTCTGTGATTCTACATTAGTCCTTTACAGAGTGAAGATGTAACCCCTGGTCCAGGCTGGTAGATGATTACTCACCTCTCCACCTGAGGCCCAGGAGATCTCCCTGTGGGGCACAGCAGCAGAGAGTGGTCTGCACCAGGGGGCCAGGGATCTGGGCTAACTCTCAACTTGGCCACCTATGATTTGAATATCCTGGCAAGTTGCTAGGCCTGTTAACACCTCAGTTTTCTCACCTGTAAAATGGAGACAAAGACAATGCTTTCTTTCAGAGGGCTGTTTTGGAGATCAAATGATATACTGTGTTGTGAGCTTTTTTTGGTACAAACTTTAATGCATGAAAAGACCTGCTGTATAGTTCCACATGGGCTAGTTGAAAGTTTGGCGGGGAAAGAATGTCAAGGTGATAACTTTTTAATTCTTGATATGCAAATTTTTTCCTGATTTTTTTTTTCTCAAAAAATAATTTGCAAAATTACAGTTTCTGAATGCCTTATCTAGATCAATCATGGGAATAGAAGTTTCTTATAGTTCTACTGTAGGTTTTCAGACTTAAAATACTTTGAAGCTCCTTTCATTCTAACAGAAGATAATCACAGAAATAAGAAGTGTGATGAAGTCAAAGTAACCAGTGGTGTCTGGACCTCTCCCACGCACGGGCGTAGCCTTGCTCAGCGCGCCTCACCCCACATGCCCACCTGCCCGTTAGCCCTCTCCATGCGGTGTGGGTGAGGCTGCTCCCTCACTCCTGACTGGAGGGTGAGCCAGTAAAAAGGGAAGCAACTTCAGTTATGTAAAGCACATTCTGGGTGAGGAAAGGCAAGCATGTGTGTCTGCTTGACTAAAATTGCTTTTTTATCTCACCAGTTTGTCCTCTCATCATGACATGTCAGAACTTAGAGAGACCCTGGCAATCACAGCTCCCACCTCCTCATTTTACAAATGAGCAACCTAAGGCTCAGAGTAGAGGAGTAGCATCCCCAGGGCCACACAGCCAGCTTGTGGCAGAGTCAGGACTCAAGCACCATCTTCTGATTTCCTTACACCAGACATTGAGAGAATGCAGAGAACTTAAAAGAAGAAAGAAAAAATAGAACTTTGTAGAATATCTTGGTCTTCTTGTTTTCAAGGACAGTTTTATGATAAGTAGCAATGATGCCTCAAAAGCTATGGTAGCTAGCTTGAATGAACTTATGTAAGAAACATTTATCACAGAACATGTGTCATCAAACACCTGCCAGATCTGAGTGTTGGCACCAAAACTGCTTTCATTGTCAAAGAAAAGAGGGGGAAAAGGAACTTGGCTGAACAAAGCTGGCAGACGTTTTTACTAGAAAATTCAGAGGTAATTTCTAGAGGAACAGAAACATAATTTCAGCCTTAAAATTGACTTCAATGTGATTGGGTGAATTTAGTAGTTTAAAGAAGTGAGCACACTGAGGACCAATTGGTACCTAAGGCCACCTCCAGGCACACTATCCTTTTTGTATGCCTTGGTCACAGATTTCTAGACACCTCAAGAAGGGTAGGCCCAGAGCAATGTCTGAGGTTGCTGAGCTCCATCTAGACTCCCATACAAACACATCCCAAACTCTCCTGGTTCTCACTGGAATCTCTTCTTATTAGCAGAACATGGCAAGAGTCAAAGAGATATGGACCACTTGTCAGTCAAACTGAGTCCATCCATACAAAAATAATTCTTTGGTCTGTATTGGAGGTCAACCTACATCAACATCATAGGGCAGTTGCCAAATATGTGGCCACTTCCCTTTGGCGGCTACCCACAAATTTTCAAACTGTAAGATTTGTCCTTTTATTTACTCATTTAAAAGTTTTTATTGGGAGAGCATTGGACTAGAAAACCTGTTACACTTGAATTGTATAACAGGCTCTTTGAACCTCATTTCCTCATCCATAAGATACTATTCATTATCCGCCTTGCAGACCTCACCGAGTCGCTGGGAGCATTAAATGAATGGCATGTGGAAGTGTTTTGTAAACTCTAAAGCCTGCCATGAGTGTGAAAGATTGTTGCTAGTCTTCTGGGCCCAACAGTGTTCTAAGTGCCAAGAAGTTTCAAAAGAAATGCAAGAGATGGTCCCTACCCTTCAAGAACTTACAACCCAGTATTGGAAAACCAAGACACACCCAAATGAAACAGGTATATAACACCTCAAGTGAAATACTTACTACTCAAATGATGATGAATATTCTGAGCCCTCTACAAGTGCAGAAAAAGGGGAGATCATTAATGGAGTAGAGAAGTTGGGAATGCCTCCTGCAGGAGGTGAGGATTGAGCCAGGTGGACAGAGAAGATGGAGAAGGTCTTTATAGGTGCAGCCCAACTAAGTCAACTGGTGGAGGGTTTTCTCAGCAGACTTTGGGTAGATCAATCTACTCGGAGTTAGAACTCCTAGTCAGGCTGGACTTATGGATTTGAAAATTTGAGGACAGTAGTATGTAAGGGAGAGACAGAGCAGCTTTCAGACGAGTGAGAGATGATGACAAAAGGATGATTTGGGAGGACTGTTATGCAAAGGAGGGACATGTGGAGAGAGATAGGAGGAAAGAGGGCCATCGCTGGAGTCCAGGCTGGAAATGACATGGTTTGGGACCAGACCAATTGGAATGGAAGTGAAAGATAGTTCTGTTTGCAGGGGAGGATAAGCCATATTATCAACCCTTCATCCTCTCTTTTGACTAAACTTTGGACTTTGAGTTAAAGTGGGCAAGGGGAGGCAGAAAAGTAGGGAACCTCTTTATATGTACATTGGCAGATTCTTGAAAACCCAATTTGGTCTCACAGTGTCTATTTGTCTATCTGTCAAAAAGGATGTGAAGTTGCTGGCTGATCCATAGAATCAGAGATTATCGGAACTGGACAGGACCGTAAGGGTCACCTGGCCTCATGTGTAGCAAATTTAAGGAGTTCTGCTGCAACATCCCCGACAGAAGTGATCATCCTCTTCTTGAACCTCTCTAATGAAGGGAGTTCCCAACCTCTTGAGGAAGACCTTCCCAATGTTGGATGTGTCTGTAGCTTCACAACTTTTTATTTTGAGCTTTTGTGAATTATCATGACTGGCTGTCTTATTTGTCCCCAGGGTCATATGAGGGTACTTCAAAAAATTCATGGAAAGACCAGTATACTCTTTCGGTTCTATTTTTCCATGAACTTTTTGAAGTACCCTCACACAGACCACTTCAAACTCCTCTTATATGTTCTTGATTCCACCATTTAGGTGAAGATGCAGCCCTGCCTTTTGATTTTTCCTTACCGCCCTCATTTATAAATTAACCTTTGACATTGAGTAATTGCCATAAAAACTCATCAATTCTGTTCTTGCTTATCACATGACCCAAAGTCAAGAGAGTTGGTTCCTGGGCCTTACAGGAAAAAAAAAAAAAAAAAGAAAGAAAGAAAGAAAGAAGAAAAAGGAAAGGCAAGGCTTGTGGGATCCTTATTTACTTTAAGTGGGGAATGTTTTCGTTCTTGCACAAAAGTCAGATCCCATGAAATCTGTGAAATAGGTGTGTTCACCTCTTTCCTTTTCCAACTGATCAGTTAGATATCTTTCCAGGGATTTGATGTCAGAAATTAAATCCAACGAGTGGGAAGTTTGACAAGATTTGGAATAATCCTGCCAAATAGCAAGGCAAGGGAGTGAAGTCAGGTCAGTTGAAGGAGGAAGCAAAAATGAATTTATAATAGATGTACTTTATATTTGGAGCAGGAAAGGGCTTCAGTCAATAGCAGTTGATATTAATAAGACCAAAAACCCAAAAGAAATAATAATTAATAGTAAACAACCAGGAAAACCCTGAAACAACTTTTATGTGTGTGTGTGTGTGTGTGTGTGTGTGTGTGTGTAACATTGAAGCAAAGGAACCTGTTTGATTTTATGAAATAAAATATTCCAATATTTGCAAAAAGTTATATCTAAAAATGCTACCACTGAGCAAACAAAACTACCACAAAAGTAGACTAAGAATCATTAAAAAATGGATCATTCTAGTATTTTTGAAATGTCTTAATCGATATGGAGGATACATAGCAGAAAATCTGTAAAAATACACCATTGCCCTACGAGGGCCTTTTATCATCGTCTAAGCAAGTTATATTGCCATGGTCTGTTTCAGACTATGCTGTAGAAAATCTTTAGCACTTACCTTAAAAGTTTAGGGTAAAAAGGACAATCCTTAACAGGATCATAGAAAATGTTCCCTCAGATCAAAAGAAACTAGCAAACAAACAGAAGCAAGTCCTTTTTCTCTTTTTGGCACTGTGCAGGACCATATGCTTCCAGAGATGGAGATTTAAAAATAGCCTGTCACTCAGCTCACATTGTAGCCCTGGGACATGATGGGGTGGGAAGGATTGCCTCACACTCAGCAATAGTGACACTTCAAATTTATACCAACCTCTTTTCAGAGTAACTCAAAATAATTTTCAGTTATTTATTTTTTTTAAAGTGAACCCCTGTAAGTTGAGTAACAGGCAATACAATTCTTCTCACTTTACAGAGAAGATGATTGAGGCACCCACAGGTAAAGTCGCTCCCTCAGAGTGACTCAGGCATTAGTCCTGTGCTGTTCACCACACTCTGGGATGCCAACTGCAGCAATATCCCGGGCCTGTGAGAGCCATGGGTTCATAGGACATTGCACAAAAAAGAGAAAATTGCTTCCCATTGCCTCTGTTTTGAAATACACCGTCTTCCCTTTTAAGCATTTCATCAATTTCTAATTTCAAGGCAAATTGCTTATAAGCCATAGTGACCTATATTTTCTGACATTTGAAATCAATCTCACACCAGTAAATGCCTTAGATTTGCATTTGGTGCTACCTTACAGTGTCATAATAATAATGTAATTTTTCACATCTCCATGATTCCTTACACTTAAAATGGTTTTACGTTCACCATCTCATCAGATCTGTGTAACAAGCTGTAATTTAGGTCGGGCCAGAGTTATGGCAAGAGGGAATAGGCACAGGGTGTGAGAGAACTTTCTCACCTGGGAAGTGTCACAGAAACTGACCAAAACCCAGATATTCTCTCTGCCTGTCTGGGGGTATTTTCCTGCCTCCTACATCTAAGTAATGTGTTGAGACTTGGTTGGTTGCAGAATGTATGTACTCAGGAGTGGCTTTTCCACCCAGTTTAGTATCCGACCCTCAGTTTCCAATTGGTTGTATAACCTGAAGAAGGAATTCTAGATGTGGCAGAAACCAGGTGAAATCTTTCCTTTGCAGGGGGGAAGGAAAACTCTTGGCATACTGATGGGTGCAGGCAGACAGTTTGGATATATATGGAGCCCAGTGATGCGTTGCACATTGCTGGCTAGCCTTAACCCCTATCCCAATCTTAACTCCCTTGCTCTGTACCATTCCTCTCTTTTCACCACCCTAATTTCCCTGTTGCTCTCCCCTTGATTGTACTTGGCAAAACCCCAACCCTGGTGAAATGTAACGATCCTCTCACCCCTCCTTTGCTTGCATCTGAACAGCAGAATGGTGTTAAGAATATTGCAAACCATGTTGACCAGCTCACTTTAAGTTTCTGATCAAAAACCTCAACTGCTTCCTGCCAGAGGGTCCTACAACACTTCTAGAAAATTCACTTTTCAGTCTCTGGATCAACTCTTTTACATCTTTAGCTATTTCCTTAAATCTCCACCAACTTCTACCCTCTGCATTCCCAGGATAATGACCTCCTTGCTACCAGAGGAGAATTATTTCATCTTTCCATCACCACCTATGTCTGAGCCCACATACACTCTTATTCCTCCTCTTATTGCAGTGGAAGAAGTGTCACAGCTTCTAAGGCTAACTCTTCCATTTGTCATCTGGATCCTATCTCCTCTCCTGCACTTCTTTCCTGCAATATCAATTTCTGATGTTCTGTTACGTCTATCCCATCAGCATACAAATGTGCCTTTTTAACAACTGTTAACAGAAACAACTGTCCCTTGGCCCTACATGTCTAGCTACCACCCTGTTTTTTTGATGCCCTCACAAAAAATTTTAAAAAGAAATACATGTCCTGTCTCACCTTTTCAGCTCCCATTCTCTACTCGACTCTGCTCCAATTTTCTTCTGACCCTGACACTCCATTTAAACAGCCTTTATCAAGGTCACCAAATGACCTATATATTTGCAAAGCCAAAATGTCAGCAAAGTTTGACCTGGTTGTTTCTTTTTTGATTCTAATAATCTGGCCCTGACTTCCTGTCCAGCATCATCTCACTCCACTCTGAGCCTCATCTGCAATGTTCACTGACCTTACTCACCCTCAAATTTGCCAAATACTTTCCAAACTGAGGACCTCTGTGTTTGTTTTCCCTTCTGTTTCAATGCTGTTCTTCTGGATCCCCAGTGGCTGCCCCACCCTGTCCTTCAGGCATTAGTACAAGTGTCAGTCCATCAGATCAAATTCACTTGACCAGCGTTTAAATTTGTGATCACGAACCTCAACTGCTTCCTGCCAGAGGGCTCTACACCACTTCTAGAAAAGTCACTTTTCAATCTTTGGATCAACTCTTTCACATCTTTCGCTCTGTCCTTCACTACCCACCATGCTTGCACTTTCCATTCCCAGGATAACGATCATCCTTTCTTGTTATCCAAGGAGAATTTTTTCCATCTTTTCATGACTAACTCCTTAACCTACCTGAATCTGAACCACAGGTCTTCCCCTCTAGGACCAGGTAAGATAGTATCCTATCCCCTCACCAGAAAAGTGTTTTCATTGAGACAAATTTTAGTGAATTAGAACTTCAGGTTTTATAGTGAGCCAATATAAAAATTAAAACTGAGATTTGTTAGTACATTGTCTCTTGTGGTTTCTGAGGACATTATTTGCTGTGTCACCTGGTGACCTTTTCTATAAAACCCCATATGAGGCATTCTTTTAGGTCTACGTGCTAGAAAGGCTTTGGATCCCATGAGGAATTGATAATGACAAAACTTATTTTGTTTTGTTATTTTTGACTTTGCCAACATGAAGCTCAGAGCAAAAAATTTTGGCTGATTTATCGCGAATGTGTAAGACTATATGACTTGTTGCCTTAAAATGTGGCTAGTGAATCTGAGGAACTACATTTTTAATTTTGTTTTAAGCAATTTAAATTTAAATAGACACATGTGCCTGGTGGTTACCACATTGGATAGCACAGGCCTGAATATCTTATGTTCTATTTCTAAGATATGAGAGTTTATTTTTATGTATTCATTACTTATATTGTATTACCTATAAATTGCCTCAATCCTTTGTGACTAGAGGTGGAAAAAAAAAAAGAAAAGAAGAAAGCAGATTTACACGAATAATTGGCATTGCAGAGCATGTCAACATGTCTATAGGCATGCGTGAAGCAGTCAGTGTACACAGACAATGAGTGTTACGTCTCACCTCTCGCTGTGAGCTCTGTGGACAGAGCCCTGCCATCAAGTCTGAGATTCAAGTTCCAGTCTTCATTTTGCTGTTTAGCATGTGTGGCTCTGAGTGAACCAGGGACTCAGTTTGTTCACTTGCCAAATGGGACTTCTGGATTGGTGACCTGGAGCCTTTGGCAACTGGGATGCCAGATGTGCAGCCACTGTGCCCATTCCCATGCCTTCTGGAGCCAAGGATGCCATCCATTGGCCACCTACTTGAAATACAAGGCAAACCTTTGAGAGGTCATCTCATTCAAGCCTGTGTTTCAAGGCAGGATTGCTGGTAAACTAATTTATAACAAATAGGAATAGTCTTATCTTCAAAATGTCTTCAGAGAAGGAGAGCCCACCCTAACTACTTAGGAGTTTGAATGCTTTTAGTTCAGAATGAAGTGTATAAATGCTAGGGACTGAAATCAGAAGACTTGAGTTCCAGTCCCAGATCATCTACTAACTAGCTGTGTGACTTTGATCAAGTCAAAGTTTCCTCTTCTCTCAAATGAGAGGATTGGACCAGATGACCTTTAATTTCCTGTCTAGTGCTAGCCATAATCATAGCTAACGTATTAAGTACTTAGAATGTGCTAAAGTGCATTACCTTATTTAGTCCTATGGAGTTTGAGAGTAGTATTATTTCCATTTCAAAGACAGAAGAAACTGAGCTTTAGTGTTTCCTGACGGCACGCAGTTGGTAAATAGTGGAGTCTGTATCTGAATCCTATTGTCTGTTTTCTGGACTTACCCTCTTACCTGTTCTGCCCTCTCTAGAATTTTGTGTTTTTTCATAGGCCAGAACACCATTATTTTTCTGGTTAGACAAGGAGTTGTCTTAATCCTTTGAACCAAAGCTTCCCAAATCTGGACTCCAAATTGGCCCAGATATTGTCTCCTCAGTCTTTGGAGTGGCCAGGAAGGGCTCAGTGCATCTGGAGTTAATGGGTTGGTTGCCACCAGGCAAAGGCAGCCTTGCTCATTTGCCCAGTATGCTGCACTAATAATACCACTGTCTAAGTATGCTGTGACATGAAAAATGTTGGGAAGCATGTGGGCGCAGACATATGTCACGACAGGGTTTTAGCTTTGACTTTTCACAAGTCATATCACACATATTTTAAAGATCCTATCACAAAGGGAAGCTTTATCTCACAAATCCCAATCATCATGTCTTGAAAGTGAGGTATCTCAATTATCCTGGTACCTTCAACATGTCGATCCCAGAAGCTGGCTCTAAGCTGATCCTCAACATGTAAATTATTTTGCTAATAGATAGAGCAGTATCCCTATGCTGGCTAGAATTCAGGAAAGTCAGAGATTTAGAGGCTTTGGCAATTTTAAGTCCAACCTAAAGAGGGTAGAGGATTTTCTCAAGGCACTGCCAGAGTTGGGACTAAATTCTTGGTCTCCTTCATGCCCAGTCAAGGGCCCCTCTTTCCCCCATCAGACTGGGAGGTAGTCAGAGCTCCTTCTCTGGGAGATGGGGTGAAGGAAAAACTGAAACTTCATCTCGCCTCAGCAGATGTCAGGAGCAATGGCGCCCTAGCAGTGGGAGAACCTGCCTTCCCTGAGGCCGCAGACCCATGAGAACCATCCAGTCTACTCTGAGCCACACGCCTGGAGGCCACAGCAGCACGCAGGAAAAGTGAGAGGAAGTGGAAACGTGAGAGCAGAGGGCTCAAAGCAACGGGCTCACCACCGGAAAAAAAAAATAAAAATAAACACGCTCAGAAATAGTGTAACTGATATGCAAAGAAGATCAAAACAAGGGTTTTAAAATATCTTGGCTGCTTTGGTGGGGATGGTAAATGAAGCGAGGTTGCAAATGTGTTAGGGGAGGGGGTTAGGTGGATGGTTCACTGCAGCCTGCCAGGCCCTGGAGCCCTGGAACCCAAGGGTATTTCAGATGAAAATATGGCACTTATATATGGAATATAAAAAGTCATACTCATAGAAGCAGAGAGTAAAATGATCATTATTAGAGACTTCAGGGTGGGAAGGTTGAAAGGATGTTGGTCAAAGGATATGAAATTTTAGTTAGACAGGAGGAACAAATTCAAGAGATCTTGCGTATCATGGTGACTATAGTTAATAACAATATATTGTACACTCGAAAATTTCTAAAAGAGTAGATTTTAAGTGTTCTCACAAAAACTAAAGTGATATGTATGCTAATTAACTTGATTTAACCATTCCACAATGTATACATATATTAACACCACATCTTGTACACCATAATATATACAATTTTTTTTTGCCAATTTAGAAAATGAGAATGTGGGAGGTACAAATTCCCACCGGTAGCTCAGAGGCAGGTATGGACTTGTGACCAAGAACCCCGCAGTCCCTTGGCTCCAAACCTTTCCCTCCCAACCCTCTTACAGTTCCCTGAGATTCTGCCCCCTTTGGAGTCATGGACATTTGTACCAGAGCAGGACGTTGAGGCTCAGACAGACCAGCAGTAGAGGCTTCAGGGAAGTCCACCCAACTGTCTGAACTTCAAGGCTCAAGTTCCAGTTGGGAACAAATGTCCCAGGGTTAAAGACCAGGGCTGAGAAAACTCAGGAAAGACAAACTGCCCAATTGCGTAAAATGGAATTCCTTTTCCTTTCAGTGTGTCATGAAGAACTGCAGAAATGCACTCTCTTTAAAGGAAGAAGGTTTTATTTTGGAACTTGTTCCTGAAATGGGAAACTGAAAGGTTAATGATGCCATGCTGACTGTTTTTAGCCTCCCTCTGCCAATTTAACCATTCCTAATAATAGTCCAAGGATCATGGGACATTTCCAACATCAGAGGACATCAGTCAACAGCATAGGTACAAAAAGGAGCATTTGCTCCTTTACAGATCCCAATGGTCTCATGTATTTTAACAGAGGAAATATACTGAGGTCAGGGTAGAGAGGGTGGCCTGGGCTTTGGAAATTAGTCATCCATCAAGTAAGTCTAGCATTTACACTTACAAAGCACTTTCACACCTATGATACAGTGAGATGGGCTGGGCAGGGAAAATCACCCACATTTTCCAGTTGAGAAAGTTGAGGCTCCAAGATGAAATGGTCCAAGGTCATCACTAGTGACCCACAGCAGTGGCTATATGCTCACTATAGGGCCCTGGAGAACCAGAGATGGGACTCAGACCCCTTGGCTCTGACCTTGAGTGATCCCTCTCAACCTCTTCCTCCTCCTACTCACTGTTCCTTCTCCTCCCTTGGTAAAGGAGGGTACACTTAATACTTTAGTGATAAAACAGAAATTTTGTCCTTTTGATCCAACATTTTTTCTCCTGTGTTTCTACTTGTCTAGTCATGAGAAAGCAGGTCCTACCCCAAACGCTTCTGGAGCCTGATATTTAGTAGATAGCCACCCATAGGTGCAGGTGACCGACCCGTCTGGGACATGCAAAGGCAAGTCTTGGGCTGAGGCGGGATGCACGTTTGTTCTCTAGGTCCAGAGAATAGTATGACACAAGCTGTGGAATTTTAGGAGGGAGAGTTCATTGTGAACTGGGGGTGAGCAGGGGTATTCTAGCCGGAGGTGAAGCAGGACCTTGAAGGACAGATCTGTGTTGAGGAGAAGGGAGGTCTGGGGAAGCAATAGGATAAAGACCTAGAGTTTGAAAAGTGCATAGAACATTGTGGGAAATTCAAATTGCCCCACCAGGCTGAGGCAGTGAAAACAATGCTGGGCAACACTTTGGAGTCGCATTGTGGAGGGACTTAAAAGACGCCAAGCAGAATCATTAAAATCTTTTGGGCATTTAGGAGTTGCTGAAGGATTGTGAATGGGAGAGCAGTCTGAGGAGAATGGTATTCTAGAAAGCTTTTTTTAAAGCTGGGTATGCAAGATGGATAATAAGGGGAGTAACTGGCAGCAGAAAGATTACAAGGAGCACTGGACTTGGAGTCAGAAGGCTGACTATACTGCTTTCTAACTGTGTAAACTTGGTCACCTCAGTCCCAGACATAAACATAAAAATATATGATTATCTCCTCTCTAATGTGCAAACTTGCCCTGTTTACCCTTCAGGGAGGTCCTGGACATCACATGCAATAAGGGAGGTTGAAATGATTTGTAAACTATAAAAATGCAGAACAAACTTGAGATAATGACCCAGGCTGGTGGCTGCAATGGAAGCACGAGCTGGTTGGTGGCTGGGGATGGGTGGCTGGAGGGAAGGTTGAGTGAATGCCAAGTCTCCATTTGGAAAGCATCTTTCCTCTGGAGGGATATCCCATGTCCTTCCTGGTACCTCCCTGTGTCACCTGGTACTGACTGGGGGCTAGAAGAAGGTGGAGGTGTGGCAAGTTAATAGTGTAATAGTCAAGGGTCAAAGACCAGAAATTCCTGAGGTCTCTAGTGACTTCTTCAAAGGAATAAATAAATAAATAAATAAATAAATACAAAGCTCTTTAACCTCGAGCTTGGAATCAAAACAAGCAGTTGGGTTACTGTTTTGCAGAGCTGCAGAGTAACTGTGAAGGGCAAGGAAGAGTGAGTTTGCACAAGGTGATTGCTCAACAGAAAGGTCTTGCCAGTGGAGGTGTCCAGGAAGGTGTAAGCAGAAGTTGACTCAATTGTTCTAGGAGGCTGCTCAGTGTAGCACAGGCCTTGGCCTCATGGAGAAGTGTTAACACCAACCAGTGGGATGAAAACCGCTGAATTGAGACTCTGTTAGGCAGGTGGGGAGAGAACCATCAGGGCGTTCAGCCAGCCCTGGGCTTCTAGTAGAAGCATTTCACAACCTTCTTTCTGCATGGGTTATGTCCTTGGATTGAATGGCCGGTGAGGGCATCTCAGGGTAGTGGAAAGTGCTCTGAACTGGAAGCCAGAGTGCTGCCTTCCAGGCCTGGCCCCATCACTACCTGGTGGTGTCACCCTTCCTCTCTGGGTCAGGGTCAGTCTAGACTGGATGATCCTTGGGCTCCTTTCAGATCCAGACCCCTGGGAGGTGTGGGGCAGGACACGCCTGTCCTTCAGACTGGAATTCAGAGAGGACAGCTACTGTGAGTGAAGTAACCGACACCCTAGAGAGACTGACTTCTGCGACCAGGCTTTAGCTCTGGCCACTGCAGCAACGTGGGGAATTTCAAGTGAGGTCAACTTCAGGCAGAGGCAATGGTGTGCTTGTCGACTAATGCTTGTGGATCCGATGAATCAGAAAGTTGAGCAACCTCTGAGTTCAGGCTCCTCAAGCTGTGGAGTTCTGTGTAACTAGGGGGAGAATTTCCCTAACTGACATCATGTACAGGGGCAGCATCTCCCCTGTGAACCTGGGGGGAGCAGAAGCCACAGATCATTTCCCTCCCACTCCCATTTTTCCTTCGCAAGTCTTAGAAAATAGGGTCTCTTCCCCTTCCCTTCTCCCATTTCCCAAGCAGATTCTCAGTGATAAATGTATGACTTTCTTCCTCGAACTCACTTGCCCCTGTCATTTCTGGTGAACAAGAACTTCACTGGTTGAGGTTCTGGGAAGTAGAGTGTGGGGCAAGAGGGCAGACAGAGTTCACAAAACAGCTGGTCCCTCTGGTGACCCAGGCTGTGTCCACGCAGGAAGAGAGGTGCACAGAGAGCTGTTCTGTCCCATTCTGAAGAGCAGTTCAACATCACCACTGACTTCCTTTGGCCTCCCTCAGGGCTCAGAGGAATATCCAAAGGAAACAAAGCTTTACTGAGCACATACTAAGCACCAGTATCCATTTTTAGATAAAGCAAAGGATCCAAAGGTGAATCAGTCACAGTTCCTGCTTCCAAAGAGGGAGACAGGATAAGTGGGAAAGTCATTATAACACCCTGTAGAATAGGAGGTGGCTGTAAATTCAGGGAGGCTTCAGAAGGAGGAGGAGAAGTGCTCAGTTGGGAGAGCAGCAAAGGCTTTGTGGAAGAGAGGACATGAGATAGAGCAATCATCAACATCACTATTACTCTGATGAATATGATTAAAGCTAACTTTTATTGAGCTCTTACCATGCTCAAGGCACTGTGTTAAGCCCTTGTATATTATCTTAGGTCCTCTTCATGAAAATCCTCCCCCTTGGCATTATTTTGTAGATGAAGAAATTGAGGCTCAGAGAGGTTAAGTAACCTTCCCAAGGCCACCCAGAGAGTAAACGATCATAGCCCATGATTTCCGCAGAGGTATGGAGGTGAGATATTCTTAGCGGAGGATAAAGAATGACAGATTGGAGTGGAAAAGCACAGCATAATTTTGATTGGGTAGTAAGCTGTGGGAGTTAAGGCCAGTGGGATCTGAGGGCCAGTGAGGAGTTTTGCTTTGTCTGGAGGCTGCAGGGAGCCTGAGTGTATTTGGACAGGACAGTGACATAATCAGAAGCTGGGTCCTTGGAAAGGCGATTTAGCGCCAACTGCAGGGAGGACTGAAGGCAAGGGGATGAGTCCAGAGACTGGAGTACTGTCTAGGTGAGAGGCGACAAGGGCTTGGGCTGAGGGGGAGAAGGGAGGAAAGAGTGGCGGAGGAGCAACCTGAGTCTGAGCACCTGCGTGTCCACTGCCGCTTCCAGCGCCATAGGCGTAGCACGCAGAGAACAAAGTGCATGGAGACAGCCCCTGCGCGGGTGAGGTTCCCCAGGTGTTTTGGGAGCTTTCCTGTCATTCAAGCTCATGTCAAGCACCTGACATGTCAGGCTGCTGCTCTTTCCTCATCCACAGTGAGCAGTGCACCCTCTGATTAGAACCCTTTGTACTGTCCAATTTGTGCCTTTTCTCTCTTATCTCCCCACTCCCCAAACCCCAAAGAAGCAGAACCAAATGAATCATAGAGCTCTTTTAGTGGAATCAGGGTCTGCAGGAGAATACCTGGGTAGAACCCAAGATGGCATGCTCTGAGTCATCAGCCTTCTTCAGGGGATCAAGCAGCAGGTGGATCAGAGAGACAGACGGAGGGCGGGAGGTCACGAGGGCCCAGTGACTGCTCGGTGCAGGGTGTCTGATGTGCATCTCAGGCCCTGTGCAGACTGCCAGGAGACAGACTCACCACTTTGAAGATCCCGAGGAGCTTCCCACAATGACAGCGGCTAAGGCCAAGGCAATAATGAAAGCTGCAGAAGTTTTTGACTCAGGCAGGAGAGTTTAGCCTCTGATAACCACGTTCTTCCCTGGTGCTTCCCAAGGGCTGCTTTGACATCTGAGAGAGCAGTACAGAGTGAGCTAATGCTCCCAGCAAGGAATCCCATCACCAAGACAGTGAAAGAAAGGGGCCCTCTGCGAATGTCCAGAGTGGGCATGTCACAGAGACTCGGTCTTCTCTGTTCTTAGTTTATTAATTTTATAGACACATAATGCTTGTTAAGTGCCAGGCATGTTTTAAGCACTTTATAAGTTATTAACTTATTCAACTCTCATCAGCCTATAAAGCAAGTACCTTACCCCCTTTCACAGATAAGAAAACTGAGGCACAGAGACGTGAGATAACTTGGCCAAGGCCTCACAGTGATGGCTAGAACGAGGATTCGAGTCTGGGCAGTTTGGTTACAGAGTCCAAACTCTAAACTCCTACACTCTGATATTCTCTATTCTGATTTGCACTCTGACTCTAGCACGTTTGCAAAAAAGGGAGATGAGATGAACTCATTTCTAAAGTTGCACTCACTTTAGAATCTCTAGCAGTATGAGATCCAGTGGAATTAGTAAGTGGTTAGGGCTTAGACTGTGGGTTATCAGTGGGCTGTTAAAACTGCTTTGCTGTGACACAACACCCTGTATCTGTTCATTCCACTGAGTTCTAGCATTGGCTTGCCACCACCCTGACTCTGAATGCTGGCCCATTGCTGGGTCCTAGACCTTCACAGGGGGACTCACAGAGTTTACACTGGTTTGCAGTTCTCTAGCCCATTGGGTTATGAAAGCAGTTCTTAACCTAAGCATAGAAAAGTGAAATGAGGAAGTAAGCATAAAGATTTGGGCTACAGGGGTACAGTGATTCAGCAAGATAAGGATGGAAGGAAATACTCAGCCCCAGCGCTGGCCGTGGGGGTAGGCCAGCTATTTCAGTTTCTTCAGCAAGGAGGGTGAGGCAGATGATCAGTTGGTAGTGATGAGATTACTTGAGTGGAGGAAATCTAACCCTTCTGGTGGCCGAGATGAGAAAGGCTGTGTATGGTAATACAATCTCAAATTTCCTAATTTGTTTAAACATTCAATGGGATAAGGCTAATTCATATTACGGATTCCCTGATAGGAAGGTACTAGGTATAGTGGAAAGAACACTGGCCTGGGATTGGGACATCTGGGTTCTAAAACTGGGTCTGCTTCTAACTAGGTGAGTGGCATTAGATGAGTCATACCTCTCCTTGGCCTCGGTTTATCTATAATGACAGTGACCTGTTATTTAATACTTCCCATGCCAGGCTTTGTTCTCAGAGCTTGACATGTATTGCCTTATCTAATTTTATAGCAGTTCTGTAGGTACTGTAATTATTGTTCTAATCCAGAGGAGGAAAATAGGGCTCAGAGAGGTTAGTAACTTACCCAAAGTCACACAGTAAGCAGTGGAGCTGGGAATTTTTTCTAGAGACTTTAACTACCTCCGTTTTTCAGAGATACAACACTATACTGCCCTTGTCTTCATAGAAAGAGGATTGGGCTCTCTAGATGTACTATGTACAGTGGAGGTTTTATCCAGTCCTTACATTCCATACTTCTATTCTACTTAGGATATTTATACTGAAGATGGCCCTTCTAGGAGCAGCAAGTGTCTTTGCTCAGCACTGGACTCTGGGTTGAGTCCATGCTTTGCTCATGCATTTGTTTCTGGGAAGTTTGGCAGCATCCATCAAGCCCCTCTTGATGGTCAGCACTCTGGGGGCAGGGATCCATTATTGTATTCCTAGAGCTAAGCACGGTAGATTCTCAATGGATAGCTGTTAAATGAATGTATGGAAGGACGATTGAGCCCAATGGAGCAGAAGAGCAGTTGAACTGATGGGAAGCATGGAGCAGCAGAACAGAATGAGCTCACCAGAGTGTGACCAGTGGTCTGGTCTAGACAGCTGAAATCTGGCGATCTTCACTTAGAGTCAAGGTTTTGGCTTTCAGTTTAAAAGCTGCAATGTAGCATATGATCGATCCCCTTGTAACAAATAAGGCATGTGCTAGTCTCTCCAGTGAGGAGTCCACATGTGGAAATGGCTTCTGAAGGCTGCCCCATAGACTCTGGCTGCTAAAGAAGAGCTTTGAGAGCTGAGCCCAATACCACCAACTCTCAGGGAGGTTCTGGCAAACCCACTAACCTCTCTGGTTTGCGGTTTCCTTCTTTATCCACCTGGGGTTTGGACTAAGCCCCAAACCCGGTATGTCCCCACCTGAGCTGTCCTTCCCTTATGAGAAGCATATCAAGTCCTGTCTTTTCTGCCACCAGCTGCCAATCAAAACTTACCTGTCTTGTGTCCTGTGCTGCAGGATTCTGTTCTCAGAGTCTCAGACTCTGAAGACCACACCTGCTGTGTGCTCTCAGGTATTCATGTGCTTTACCCTGGCAATGTATTCACATTTTACCATGTCCTTGAAGACATAGATAATGATGGGACTTTTAGGCTTTGGGATAGGTTTGTGGGGGAAAGATTGTTATCATTAATTATAATTATAATAATCACCATTACCGTCTACAGCACACTTTCCTGTCCTTTATCTTATCTAATTCTCACAGGGATAGGTCCTATCTCTGGCAAGGTCAGGTGGGAGGGGCGCTATGGACTGTGAGAGGAGGGCTGGGGAGAGAGATCTGTATGGTTCCAGCTCTGCTCCTACCTGGGGGGCCTCTTTCTCATTTCCTTCTTTCTATAAGAGAGAAGGTTGTTCAGTTGATTCTAGGGCTTCTCAGGCTTTAAGCTTCCTCAGATCTAGTTATTATAAGCTGCGTTTTAAGGAAGCAAATGAGACTTAGTGGTCTAGGCTCTTTGGAGTCCATGGCATTCTTAAGTGGCTTCCCTGTGTGGAATTCTTATGTGACATTTCCCATGTGCAAAGTGCCAGTCTGTCCTGAAGTGGGCAGCACAGGGGTTATTATCATTATTATACTTATTTCACTGACAGGGGCACCGAGACTCAGAGAGATTAAACAAATTGTACATCTGCCTGGAATTGGGCAGATGGTGGAACTGGGATTTAAACCCAGGCCCCAGGATGGCCAACCCTGCTCATGAGGTTAGTATGGTCTCTTGGGGTCTTTCTTGGACTCCCCTGAGACATAGGGCCAGGTTGGCTCCCACAGATCTGACTCAACTCTAGGGGGACAGGGCTATCCCTCCCCCACCTATCCCACTCCTCTGACTCTGCCATCTCTCTCTGCCCCAATTCCTTGGCTATCTTAGCAAGCAGCAGCTGTGTGCTGGGTGTTCTCTATTTGAGTCTCCAAATCCATTCTCATCCTTTTTTCCTGGCCTCTCCAGGAGGCTGGCCTTCCTGGATATCAGCAGGCTCCCTGTCCCCTGGCTTCTGGTTGGAGTCAGCCCAGCGTTGATCAGGTGGTTGGAAGGTAGGAGAGAGGAGAAGTAAGGCTGCTTCTTCCCGGCATCCTCTCTGCCAGCTGCAGGCTAGCAGTGACTGTGTTCCTCTGCCAAAGGCCACATCTACCATGGAGTAGCCATCTCTTGCAGTTTACCAGCACTTTCAAACCTCCTGTAACTGCCTCTCCCTTTGCCCTTTTAGGCCAGAGGCTGGTAATAACTCCAAGTTGAGAGCCTCAGTGTGCATCAGCATCTCTTGGGTTTCCTTACTCCTGGCTGCACCTTTGAAAATCGTCTAATTAATCTCTCTTCGCTCACCCTCTTAGTGTCCTCTGCCTCCTGCCAAGACCATGGCCGATACAAGCTGCCTCAATCTTCCTTGTTTCTAGCCTTCCTTATCTTAAAAGCACTTATGACCCCAGGCTTTTAACGTGAAGTCTGTAGATACTGCTTCTTGCAATATTTAACCAAAAAACTCCCCCACCCAACCCCCCCAAAACAAAACCGAGCTGGAGGGAGAAGCAGAAGGTTGGGATTACATGGGGGTATGGTAAGGACACAGAGTTTGGACCTGGAGGCTGAAGATCCAAGTCAGCCACTTACCAGCTATGTCATCTTGCTAAGTCACCTGGCCCTTCCATTAAATAGAAATAAGAATAATTTTTGTCTTATCGTCCCCATGAACCTCTTGGGAAGAGCAAATGAGGCATTGCTGGAGAAAGTACTCTGTAATTACTGAAGCATTTTCTGAACATCAGGTGTTACCGTTGTTTTTATCATATATGGCATTTGGACAAAATCCTCAAAAGGCCATGCACTGCATTTTCCAATGCACTCAGATTTCCCTGTCGCCTCTGTGCCTCTTGGATCAGGAGACCTGGCATTTGTGGAATCCAAGATTAATGTCCAGGGAGAGTTGGCTAAGCATAGGCCCACATGGCACAGCTAAAAATACTTTTGACCTCAGTGGGAGCATCTCAGTACCCAAAGGGGGTGGATTTGTGGGACAGAGGGTGTGTGAGGGAAATGACCTCCATCAGCTGGGGTTAGGAGAGGGCAGGGAGGAGGTGACGGTCACAGGGGCCTCCTTTTTAAGTGCCAGTGAGAACACCGACTTGATCTCTCTGTCTGCCTCTTTCTCTTCTGTGTACGTTGCAGTGGTGGGTGGGGGCGGGGGGGGGGGAGGAGGATCGACCTGAACCTTTTATACTTTTCTGTTAGAGTGAAAAATAGCCTTAAAGCTCTTCCTCATGGACAGGCTTCTCAGGACTTTTCCCAGACTGTTAGTGGAGACAATAGGCACCTACAGCCAGAAGGAGGTAAAAAGAAGGTAATCCTAGGATCTTGGTTTGCAGTTGATTATAGAAGCTGATTTTAGATCAGGGAAGCAGAATCTAATCCAGGACCCTTGGCTTTATTCATGGGGAGTGGGGAGACCTATTGTCTCTCTATCCTAAAGATTGGTGGTTTTCAAACTATAATTCTTAGAGCTCTAGACCCTCACTCCTTAAAATTTTGTCCATGGATCAGCGGCATCAACATCAACTGGGAACTTACTAGAAATGCAGAATTTCAGGTCCCACCCCAGACCTCTGAATCAGAATGTGCATCTTAATGATCCACTATGGATTCGTGTATACATTAAAGTTCGAGAGGTAACAATGCGTGGACTCCAGTTGTATATATAGGGTCCCATAAAAGATCTCATTTGAAGAAGGGCTTCCATTTGCATTGAGATTAAAATGTTGCAGCCAATGTGGTCTTTTCTTTCCCTTCCTTTGGTAGAAGAGGAAATTCTGCTCCCTGTCTCTCTTTCTGGGGCCAGACCCCCCACTACCCTGCCTTGCCCATTAGCTCCTTGGATGTCTGGGTGCAAGCCTGGCACAGGGGAGGGGAAGCTCCATAAATGAAGGGCTGTGTCAGGACACAAGTGGCACATGGGATTGTTTCCCAGGCTGTGCTACTCCCAGCTCCTAAGATTAGCCTTGATAGGACTGCCTGGTGTGGCACTGATGACATGAAAAGGAGCCTGTCATGGGCCGGCCCGTGGCTCACTCGGGAGAGTGCGGTGCTAATAACACCAAGGCCCCGGGTTCGGATCCCATATAGGGATGGCCGGTTTGCTCACTGGCTGAGCGTGGTGCTGACAACACCAAGTCAAGGGTTAAGATCCCCTTACCGGTCATCTTTTTAAAAAAAAAAAAAAAAAAAAAAAAGAAAAGGAGCCTGTCATGACCTGGGGGTTTATAAGTCAGCTTGGTTCTCCAAAAGGGGAGGGCAGAAGAGTGCAGAGCTTCCTCCTCTGTAGGTGGAATTATGCAGGCAGCTCAGTGTTTGTTGTATGAGGAACATCCTGGCAGGATCGGAAGGAGTGCCAGGAGCTGAGAAGAGATAAGCCTGCTTCCAGCTGGGATCTGGGCACAGCCGTGTGGCAGCAGGTTTTCAGGATTTCCAGGGGGAGTGCTTGGCGGCCCAGCAATGTCTTTTCAGAGTCTCAGTTTGCTGCCATTATAAATAACTGTGATTTGCATTCCCTTCTCATCCTACCCTGGAGGAGCTCAAAGCATTCTGCTATTGCTTCCCGCTGGCCCACCACACACAGGTTCCCTCATAGGCAACATCTGTGGCTTCCATTTTATAAAAGGGGAAACTGAGGCTCTAAGAAAGTCATGCAAGGGTGCCACCTATATCTGCGTTGATCTAGGACTGGCAAACTCTGGGAAGAATCAAGCCCTAGCACAGTCTCAGAGCCCTACAAACCAGCCCCTAACTCTTTCTGGCCTGAACTCCATCCTACCCTACGTCCAGACCATCCACCCCTGCGTGCCTTCCCTGAATGCTCCAGACTCTCTAGTTGTGTGGACATGTGCCCTTTTCAACTCCTCTACCTCTGCACTCCCAGATCCACAATTTCGCCTCTCTCTAGTGACATGACTGTCCTCCCTTGATTGGAGTTATCTGACAATGCCCTCCCCTGCCACCCGCCAGCGTTCAAAGCCTTGAAGGCAGAGGTGTGCTTCAGTCCCTCAGATCCCAGCACAGTGCCGTCCTCAGAAAATGCGTGTGTAATGATGAATCAACCAGGAGACAGAAACACACGAGCTAGTACATGAAGCAGAGAGAGATTGTGTTTATAGAATCTCAGGGGTGAAAGGGTCGTGCTATTCAACGCTTCGGATTCTGTGAAGGGGCCGATTATAGAAGGATTTGAAGTAGAAGCTGTAGTTTCCTATGAAAAGTCTTGCTATGGTTTAGAGAGGTTTTAAGTGGCACAACCTGGCACTGGCTTGGACTCAAGATACTTGAGTTCTCCTAGTCCCCATTCTCTTTAACCTGTTAAAATGAGGAAGCTGAGATTATTTACCACCTGGGGTTCTTATGAAGGCCAAACAAGGGGATGTACATATAAAATGTTTGCTGGAGGATAGGCACTTACAAAGCCTTTGAGACTTGTCAGCTATTACCTGGTGGGAGGAATCATCCTTTCTTCTATCCTGGAGCTGAAATAATTCCTGAGGATGAAGGAGAGAAAGGTGATAGGAAATCCCAAATATGGAACTGAGTCTTTTCTTTCAAGACACGAATGCTCTGGAATTTGGATTCTAAACACAATGATTTAAAGAAATGGCATCCGATCCAGCCCCACACTAAGCTCTTCCTTAGTTCCAACCATGTAACTATTCAACAGCAATTTTGGAGTCCAGTGAGCCTGGTACCTAGGCCGGTAATCTCCATTCTGGAGAGGTTCAGTTTGGAAAGCCAGGGGAATGGGGTAAAAAAAGACTGGCTTGGGATCGTCAGGACCTGAGACTGTCCTGGCTCACCTTGTGACCATGGACCATCCATTCTCCCTCTTTGGGCCTCAGCTTCCTCATCTGTGACATAAGGGGATTGTACTAGATGCTTCATAAGGCCAATCATCCTAGTACTACTATGGAAAACGAGACCTCCAAAGCCTCTGCTCTCCAAGCACTACACTTCTTTTCCTTCTCTCCACGTCTGCTTTTCCTGATGAGTGGAGTTGGAGTTGAATGAGGATAAGCGTGTGATGTCATGCTTGACATATTTAAGGTGCACCCATATTCTCTCCTTACTGATGCTTTACAAGCAGCTCAACAGGGCAGATTAGGTGGATGGCATAATGTCCATCTTACAGAAGTTAAAGCCGAGGCTCCAAGATAGAGAGAGGCCCAAGGTCACACTGCCCAGGAGGCTCAGAGCAGAGCCTTTGCATTTCCTGGTCTCATTTTCTCTGTCAATAATTCCCGGGCCTGGTAGTGGTTATAGCACTGGGAAGCCTCTTGTGTTTCCTCCTTATCCTCCTGATCTTCCTTTCCCTGCGCAGGCTCCAGTCTTCTTAGTCCCTCTTGCTTGGCCTCCCAGGAAGAGCGGAATGTGGTGGAGTTGAGTCCAGGGCAAGACTCGTAGAGGAAGTCTGATGAGGACCCTGTTTTACCAACCCTCTGCTGTCTCCTCTCCCAATCTGTGCTAAAGTCCTTGTTCAGGTTACACTTCTGACTAAACCTCCATGTAAAGGCCTGGGAGACTGAGAGCTATTGTTCTCTGGGTATGCAGTCACAGGGTGCTGAGGACAGAGACAGCGCAGGTGAGCAACCTAGGCCAAGTGTGACAGGGAGACTTCTGAGCTGCACGGTTGACCTGCTCTGATGGGTTGAAGACAAGTAACTGAGCAGTAAGTCATGCACCTGGGAGATAAAAAGATAAGCTTCCAGAGAGGGGGGCAGGGACAGGAAGTCCAATGCCTGCAATAAAAATAAGTGTACGAGCTATTGAGGAGTATTAGTCAAGAAGATTGGGAAGATTTAGGCAACTCTGTTGAAACATTTCTCACACCCGTTTCTTCCCTCCATTTTCACTGCCACTGACCTCTCACTTCTCACCCAGGAGGTCGCAGAAGCCAGCTGATCTCCCAGCTCCAGTCTCCTCCTGCCTCATTCTGCACATCCCCCCGCCCCCTCATGGATCCCAACCTGCATGTTGAGATGTATTGTTCAGTGCTCCCAACTGAGAGTGCAGTGCTGTAGCCTGGTGAGCTCTCATTCTTCCTGGCCCTGCACTTTTGCATCTCCAGCTTTTGCTCATGTTCTTTTTTCCCTCTGCTCAACTCTTCTAGCCCTGCAAATGCACATCCAACCTCATTCTTTCAAGACCCCTTCAAATGCTACCTCTCTTGTGATGTCCTTCCTGAACCTCCCCTCTCCCCTCCTCCCCAAGGGAGTGACACTCTCCCCTCTGAGTGCATATATGTGATCATTTGGTCTCTTCTTGTAAGGCTTTTATTGCCATCCACCTGGTAATATAACTACTTCTGTGCGTGTCTTATCTACCCCACTATACTGGGATCACCTTGCAGCCAGGAAAGGGGTCACTTTCAAGTTTGTATCCCACAGTGTCTTGGCTGCCATTTAGTTATTCGATGAATTAATAAAGACATAAATGAAGAAGTACTTGTTGGGACAGGAGACAGAAGAGCTCCAGCATCTAAGTTTCAAATAAGGTTAAACATAAAACCCAAATTAAACTGATGATGTCATTTTGAGGCACGTGTTAAGGGAAATGCAAATAAATACATCCAAAGAAAGGTGGGTCAGAAAGAAAAGAGCCTGGCAAGGGAATGCAACCCAGGGGAGCAGGAAAATAGGTACAAGGGAGACGGTGGTGTTTGTTTTATGCTTGGTAACAGGAGAAGTCAACAGAAGCTGAAAAAGGCATATTAAGGTGGGACTGGATGAATCATAAAGCTTCCATTTAACCCTTAAATAGCCCCATATGTCTTCCCCAAGGTAGAAGTCATAGGGAAGAAAAGTGCCTGACACATTAATGGACATCAAGAGTTATTGAATTTATTCACATTTAGTGTTGACCTGGAGTAAGGCCAGTGAAGAGTATCAACATGGGCAAGATAGCCCTTACCCCCAGAAGTTCACAGTCTACTTGGAAAAAAATGACCTGGTTCCAAACAATCATGACAAAGCAGATTGTCAGATGTGCCTTAGGAATGTATAAAGCGTGTGCTACGTGGCTATGCCAGAGGCCACATAATTCCGAATAGGGGAATCGGGAAGTGTGGATGAAGAAGAAGGAAGACTTTATGGAGAAAAGGTTTTAGAAGCAGCAGCTTCGAGAATGGGCCTGACTGCCACCAGTCTCCAGAAGGAGTCTGTGCAAAGTAGTTAAAGTGGGGAGGTGGCCGAGGAAGGCAAACCTGCCTGGGCCAGGGCACAAGGGATTGTCATGCCAGTCAGGCAGCAGTGCTGGGTCAACTTACCCAGAACCAATGGGTATGGACTGACCAGTGCTTACATATTAGAATGATGGAGAAAGCTCACACTGTTTTGTGGGTGTGATCAGTAGGAAGGCTGAACAAAACTAGAAACAGAAAACCTTACTGAAAAATAGAAAGCAATTCTCCCTCATCCAAACTCAGTCCTACCTGTGCACGTGGAGGGAGGGGGTGAGTCCCTAAGGGTGGTGGGTGTTGGAAAGGGAGCCGTATGTTGGTCACTCATTACCTCTTGACTTAGGAAAAGTCGGGGCTAAAAGGAAAGTGAGGAATGAGGGCCTTTTCACTTTTAGCAGACTTTGTTTACACCTCATCTGCATAGGTAAATCGGAGTGGTCAGCGGTGCAGGGCGCAGCAGCTGCGGCTGTGCAGCTGCACGGGGAGCCAGTGGCGGGGAGTCCCCAAAGCTGCTGGAGCCACCAGCACCCATGCTGCTTGGGACTGGGTGGAAGAGAAGGGGGAATGATGAATGAGAGGGAGTGAATGACTGTGTCATCGAACCCCTCATTTTACACATGGGGAAAGTGAAGTCAAGAGAGACTTGTCCACAGTTACAGAATCTGTGACAGCTGGGACTTTGGCTGGAAACCATGTCTCCTGACTCCAGAACTACCGGTGAATCCTGTCCCCTTGCAAAACAGGACTTTGGCTGGAAACCATGTCTCCTGACTCCAGAACTACCGGTGAATCCTGTCCCCTTGCAAAACAGGGGTGGAGGAGAAAGATGGAAAAGGGAGATGACTAGGGGCAAAAAGCCCCTGGGAACCCCACGAGATATGCTGACCCTCCCTCTTTAATTTTACTCACAGTCCAAACTACCATTCCCCAAAGCCACAGGAAATGTGGGGAAAATATGTCTTCCATAGGAAAGACATTCACAATTCCCATGAAATTTGCCAGCTGTTTGTGGTGTTGTTTTGTTTTGTTCTTTAGATATCCTTAGATATATCTTCAATATCGCTTTTGTGGGCAGAGAATTTGTGGTCACTAATTATTTCTGAAGGCTTTCAATGGCAAAAAAGATGCACATTAGGAAATTTGTGCTTGTTTCACAAATTTTACTTTACATTTTTGAAAGGATTAAACCCCATTTTACTTTAGGTTTTAGCTGTACTCTACCAGAAGAACACTAACTTTGACATCAGAAAGCCTGGGCTCAAATAACAGCTTTGTTATTTCCAAGTTGCTGTATTTTTTAACTTCGGTCAAGTCAACTTATCTCTCTGAGCCTCAATTTCTTCATCTTTAAAATGGAGCTATTAATAATATATACCTCATTAATTTGCTTATTTAAATTCATTTAACTGTCATTTATTGTGCTCCTGTTATGTGCCAGGGGATGTTCTTGAGACTGAGAAAAAAATCATGAACAAGAAAGCTGAAACCCCTACTCCCTCAGAGCTTAGAACAGAGATTAAAGGGGATAAAATGTATTGAAGAGTTTAGCCCAGTGCCTGGCATAGAGTAGCTGCTTAATAAATTGTAAAGGTAGGACTCTCACAGCACTGAGTCCCAAGACAACTGTTGTGACATTAACCAGCTGGGAGACTCTGGGGATCTCGAGATATCTAAGTGCTTTCTAGTGCTGCCCCTTGGCAAGTGTGACCTTCTTCCACAAAAATGCTTGGGTCCTGCCCATGTTTCACTATTCTTACAGGGTTTCCACAGACAGAAAACTCCTTTGCTCATGTAAATCCCATTCATGTTGGGACAAGACCAGGGTCACTGGCCCTAAACATGTCTATCGAATGGTCTTTGTCTTGGATTTGTTCCAAGATCTGAAGCTAAATTTCTAACTATTCTGTCTGTTGGTTGCTTGCTTTCTTCTTCTTAACCTTTTTCTGGCTATTAGTAAGCTGCTTAGCTGAAACAAATGGAAATCTGATGAAATCTGCTCTATTCCTAGGTGGACCTGCTTCCAGAGGAAATGGAGGTGGAGGGAGCTAGTGACCAGTTATCACGGTCAGTGAGATTTCCACCTGATTGTTGGTCCATCTTAAGTGATTGGTACAACACCTTTCTAGTGATGGTATGTTGAAGGGAGTTTCAGAAGAAGTGGGTTTGGCTCTCAGAACCACCACTGGTTAACTAAGTCCAAGTCAGATAATTGTAAACAAAATGGTAAAAACCCACCATTTTGTTCAATGTTCTTATTTTACAGTTAGGAGAACTGTGGTCCAGAAATGTGAGGACCGTTCCCTGTTACATCCATCTGCTAGTTAGTGGCAGATACAGTGACATAAACTTCCTATCAATAGTCACAGAACCCATCTAGAACCTAGGTCTCCTGGCTCCCAGACCAATGCTTGTCCCTTTAGCCCTCCCAAAGCTATGAATGCCACTTAATACTCTTCTTTTAAAATTTTGAAAGTCCTCCTAAAAACAATGGCTGGGCAAATTTGATTTCTGTTTATGACATTGACTTCAACTAGGAGTAAGAACTAAATTTAAATACCTGAAGACATGTAAAAATGAAGAGTCTTCAGATTTATTGAGTGGGATCTCAAATACAGAAATAGAGCCAAAATGGATATAATAAATGGAGGTAGATTTTGTTCAAACCTAAGATAGAACTTTTTGACATGCAGAGCTGTCAAAGCTGGAATGTTCTGCCTTGGAAGAGAGTGAGCTTTTTGCCATTGCAGGTGACCAAGTGGATGCCAGATGCCCCTGAAGTAGTAGGTTGGGCCAGGTGACTTTAAGGTCTTACTCACCTTTAATAAACTCATGTGGAATTTATGAGGTTCTGGTATTTAAATAATCCCTTCTTAAATCCGTTTGTGCATCAGTGCTACCAGACAGTTACTACTTCTCATGCTCATTAAATTTACCCTCTACTATGTAAAGTAGTACTTCCTTTTATTTGTTCTAAAATTATCTCTTGCAAACTTTGGGGTAAGGAGAGGTTGGGATAGTTCTGTTTTTCTGAGATTTGCTGATTAAGTACATAGCTCCATTCTATCAAGGACTGTCATATCCCTTCTTAGCGTGCTCTTTTTTGATTGAGGAAATCTAATTTTGTTAATCTATCTTTATACCAACAAGCCTACATCATATTGGAGATTCGAATAGTTCTCCTCTGTCCTTCTCCCACCTCCCCGGCTCCACTAAATTTTTCTCAAAGGTCTGTGAATAGAACTGCTACATTTTTCCTGAGCCCACACACTGCTTTCATGTGAACATGGGATAATGCCTTTTCTATCTGGCTTCTGTACTCTTTCTGATGAAACCCAATGTTTTCATGAGCATCTTAGCTTAAGCAGCCACTGGAGTTCAGATTTGTCAGAGCTGGTTTTAATTTCTGCCCTGCCATTATTTAACTGTGTGATGCTGTACAAGCCGCTGTTTCTCATTTGTATAATGGAAAAAGCAATACCTAAAAAAAATGAGACCAAAAAAATGATTTATGCAAGTGTCCTGTGTAGTACCTGGTACAGAGGCTGTACTTTATACGCATTTACAAAGGTAAAATGAAGTAAGCTTAAATGCGTTTTCTGGATTGTGATACGTTAGAGTCCATCGTTTTGTAAATAGAGATTGGGGTATATTTAACGTACAAACTGCTTTATAATTTGGCCAAACTGAAGCTCAGTTGTTACATTTTTTTCTCCTTCTGAGATCTTTATGTCCCTCAGATTTAAAGTGAGGGAACTCCAGTTTGAATCCCTTCCCTATGATTTATAAGCTCTATGATCTTGGTTCATTAACATCTCTAAGTCCATTTCTTCAACTGTAGCATTGAGGTGATAGAAATACTTGACCTGGAAACACAGGCTTTGAACCTAAGTTGATTCAGGATTCAAATCCTAGCTTCATCAATTTCCTAATATGCAGGGGGAAAAAAATAACACTGGCCTCACAGAGTTCTCGTCATAGTTCAATGAGATATCTATGTACAGCATTTAATACAGACCCCTGGTTACACACAGTGTGTTCTCGACAGCAATCAGTTGTATCCTTCCCACATCATGAAGTTGTCCAGATGCTTTTAACTTCTAAAGAGGTGTGCAGGCATTAGGAGTTGTTTGTTGTGGTGTTTCTTTCCCCAGAAGCAATATTGTGTGGTAGAAATAGAGGAGATTTGGAGTCCAACTGGGATTCAAGTGCTATAAGATGTGTCAGAACACTGCTCCCTGAGGCTTGGATTCCGTGTCTTAAATGGGGGTGATAGACCTCTTTCTGCTTATCTTGCAGGGAATCCTCAAGCATCAGATGAAATACTGAAGGTGAAGCCATTATTGTAATCTGAAAATGAGGCACTAATGACTAGATGCATTCAGTGATATTTTCAAAAATAGAGGTTTCACAACTTTGTACTTCTCCCATGTTTTTCATTAAAATTTGAAGTAAGACTCAAGTCAGGTCTTACTGACTTGGGCTATTGAAACCCAATATTTCAATTTAAAGAGATTTAAGATATCTCTTGGATTTTTATACCAAAGAGCAGCTTGATTGCAGAATTGGTTGGTATTGTACTATGTCATCTTTGACAAGGATCGTGGAAACAATATGGTAAGATTTGTTGCAACCTCTTTGAATAGAGGATATTGACATAAAGATCTCCAGAGAGATCTATTCAGCAGATAACTATGCTGTACATAGTTATCTCATTAAGTTATGACAATAACTTTGTGAGGAGGGTGTTATTTTTCTTTCTGCATATTAGGAAACTAAGGAAGTCAGGGTCTTACTGACCCTGGATTTCTTATTTCTGGAGATCTTTATGTTAATATCCTTTATTCAAAGAGGTTGTAGAAAATATTACTATATGGTTTCATGATCCTTGTCAAAGATAAGATAGTACCATATCAACCAATTCTGCAGTCAAGCTACTCTTGATGTAAAAATCAAATCACAGATATCTTAAATCTCTGAAAATTGAAATCTTCAGGTTTCAATAGACCCCTACTTAGACCCTAGTTCTAGCCTGTTAAAGAACATTGTTTTGTTAAAATCCATCTGTTGTTTTTCCCATAATGGGTTGTGTTTGCTACGTTTCCATGAGCCCACTCTTTATTAAGGGTTTCAGACATGGCAGTGAGATTTAGTAGTTTATAATTCCCAGGTAAACCTTCATATGGGTGGAAATCCCACTGGCAGTGTGACATTCCCTCTGGTTCAGTGATCATTTATAATGACAGGCTGTACATTCTGGACAATCACTCCTCAATTTTACCCATGACTTCCTCCAGAATTCTGGAGTAAGTACTGCCAGTCCAGATAATTTATTTAGTTTGTCCATTCCGTTTAGTGCAGGTGGGGGGGATAGGGTGATATACAGCATGGAGCCCTGGCTTGAGAGGCATGAGATTTGAACCCTGGCCCCAAATCTGCTGCTGACTTGGATAAACCTGAACAAGTCACTCCCTTCTATGGCTCAGTGTCCCCATCTGAGACTTGAAGGGGTTGGATGAAATGATCTCCAATGTCCCTTTCAGTTTTGTCATTTTGTGATTCTAAAATACAATGGTACTTCAAAAAGTTCGTGGAAAGATTCATCCTATCTTTTAATTCTATTGTTCCATGAATTTTCTGAAGTACCCTTGCATGCTGTCATTCATAACTCTTTCCGGCAAAATCCTTGATGGGCAAAGCTAGAGGTAGCCAAAACATCTGATAATGCATCTCCCTTTTCTTGCCAACATTCAAAAACTCCCCTTCAAAGAAACTGATTAAGCATACTCGTTAGACCCGATAGAACACAGCCTACTAGCAAGACAACTTAGACCAGAAAAGAGCTGAAAGAAGATGATGGGAAATCATTTGTATTGAATTTCTATTCATCAAATAAGTTACAAAACTACCTGTAAGTGAAATGTAGAGTAAAAATAAAAAGGGGAGAGAGATTGCCACGCTTGTTTCATAGTCCTGGCATTGGAACTATATTTTCAGGAAGGGGACTTGAACCAGACAGACTGCTAAGTTCCCTCCTGACAGCGTTCTCTTGCTGGTGACCCTGGGCATGCCTGGTTCCCCTCTATGGGCCTCTCCTTCCTCTACCTGCTGATGAGCATCCTGGGCTGAGGCAGTGCCTCTCAAAGGGTCACGTGCACGTGGATCACCTGGACATCTGGCTAAAATGCAGGTTCTGACTCACTAGGTCTGGAGCGGGGCCAAAGATTCTGCAATTCTAACAAGTGCCTTGCTCTGCTGCTGCCAGTCCTTCCCTGTTGAGAAGCAGGAGCTAGATAATCTTTAAGGTCCTTTTCAGCTGTGAACACTCCATGCTGTAAATAGCCCCCCAATACTAAGGTGGGAAGCAGAATAGGAAGGCCCCTCTAGATAGTATACCATCTGTATTAAAGTACCCTTTTGTTTTAGAGAGGTAAGAATAGAATTCCTAAACCTGGGCTAGAGCAAGAGGGAAGGCGGGCACTGAAGGGCACATTTGCTGTGAAGTCTAAGATGATTTGAAAAGGTATTAATGCTTGAAAGGAAAAAAGGGAAGCAAGGTAGAAAGTGTACATGAGGCAGGTAGAAAAGCCAGGGGCAACTATCCACAGAAATCACAGTGATGGTGCTGGAAGTGGTCACAGAAGAGAGCTTAACGCTAATTCTGCGGAGACACGTGGCGGACTCTGTGTTTTACCCATATTGTCCCATGTCCCCTCACGGCATTCCTGCAGCGGAGCAGAAGGGCTCTCCCAACCATAAGGGGGAACTAGGTAGACAGAGAGAAGGGGCCGAGGCCAAAAACACTGAAGGAGGAGCTGGTGGGCCTGGCTGAGCAGTGGCCGTGACACCCTGGCCAGAGCTGGAGCCTGGCGTGCCTCTGCTCATGCTGGGACATCACCTGCTGCGGCTCTGCGTGCGCCTCCCCTCTGGAGCTGCCGTGGGCAGCGGTGTGGGGGAAGGAAAGTGTCTCAGAACAACCTTGGTTTCACTTCCTGCCTCAAACACAGAGAGTCATTATATAAATATCGACCTCAGCAGCTGCTACTCTCGCCCTTCTTCTCGCTATTACTCTCCAGGCTCAGCTCACAGGCAGGGCGCCTGCAGCCTCTCACTTTCCCCTGGTCCCACAGCACTCGTGCCTGGCCCACCAGGTGGGTGCCTGGTGCAGAAATGAAACACAACCTCTCTCTGGCCCTCCAGCAGCCGTGCCTGCGGCCCTCGCCTCACCGAGCAGGGGAGGTCGTCGTGACGGGGCCCCGCGTTAATCAAATGAAGTCTTGTGCACAGACGTGACAGGCAGTCAGCCCGTCTGTGGAGCCACAGACTGCACTGTCAGCACTTGCGCTGCTAGACGTGTGACAGAAAGGAGCTCGGCCTGATCATACGTACATATTCTATGAAATGAAATGAGCTATAATCACCCAAACTTCCAAATGTGTTTTAAGTCAGGAAAAAGTGTGGCATGGTATAAAACGGAAACTCCCCTTCGAACATTGGTTTATTATTTTTTAAAAATTTATTTTGTTGCTGAAGATGTTATTTAAAAAATAGACAAACAAAAACCCGAGTAACAGGCATGTCCCGTAAACTCTCTGAGTCTCAATTTTTTCATCTTTAAAACAATGACATGAACCCTGCTTCTCTTCTAGGGTCGTTGCAAGGACCATCTGAGATGTGCAATGTTTCCCTCTCTGCCTACTGAGCACGGTGCTTGATATGTAATTGTGTGTGTGTAAGAGAGGTTAGCAAAATGTAAGCTGTTATTTTAAGCTATTATGATTACTGATGTTTTTACAATATTATATCCTCAGTCATCTTAGAAGCAGAAAAGCTCACGTAGATACTGGTCAAATGGCTTCACTGGGCCTTTGAAACAGTCAATGGAAAGCAGCGTTTGGGAATCTCACCATCAATGTGATCCTCAACAGATCCAATGTTATCAAAATATTATGCTCATTCTTCCCCTTGATCCACTTAGGACCTAACTAGATATTTAAAATTTGTTATTAAATGACAAAAACAGATTACCAAGCAGTTTATTTAGTATAAGTCCATTTAAAAATTATACATGAGCTTTTTATAAAGGCTAAAAAAGAATAGCTGTTCCCCACCATGTTAACTATTGGTAATCTCTAGATGGTGATATTTGAGTGATTTAAATTTCTTTCTTTTTGCTTTTTTGAATCATCCAAATTGGATATGATTAACATCAGAGAAATTGACCCCTCAAAGAATACATAGGTTAGGTGTCGTTAGCTTTTCCTTTTCTTTCAACACATGTCAGGTATGGAGTGGAAGGGTAACCAAAGGCGAGAGAGCTAAAGCAAGTCACCATGCACCCAAGCAAGGGCTTCTCACTGAGTGAGGGTCTGGAGTTATTTATTTTTAAAAAATCAGTTTCCCAAGAGTGGTTGATTGCCATGTTTGTCAGCCTTTCATTCACTCATCCATCCCATCCTTCTTTTACTCAGTCATCAAATAGTTATTGGATGGGTTATATAAGATAGAGGAAGGACATGGACTAGTTGTCTGAAGACAAAGGTTCAAGTTCTGCCACCCTTTCTCTGAGGCCATGAACCCTTTGCTTTGAGTCATGTGGGGCTCCCTGATCTGGAAAATGGGGCTCACAGTGAACATGAAAGCTCTCTGAGAACTCCACAGTGCTGGTAGAGAAGGGTTCTCTATAAAGTGGAAAACACTGAGCTATCAGTGTTGGAGAAAAAGGTAAGCCAGCCTGTGCTCTCGAGGAACTTACACTTGACTGTTCTCCTCAGTGCTGATCCCAGTAGTGTGGAGTACAGGAAGAATTCCTTTATAGGAATCCAGGAAGCCTGGGTTCCAGGTCAGTCTGAGCCACTGACATGATGTGGGGCCATGAGCCACTCACTTTCCCCCTCTGACTCTGGGTTTATTAAGGGAATATTATGCCTAATTATCTCCAAGGCATCCTCTAGCCTGGACATTCTATGAAATGAGCTAGAGTCAGGAAAAGTTTAAAACATGTTAAGATATGCATCTGAGTCAATATGTATCATGTGCTGATTCCTGTGCATACAGCAAAGATAGGGGGACATTTGAGACAGCACCGGCATCCCAAGAGACAGTTCCTGGATCTATCAGTGCTGGTCTTCTGCTGGACGCTCTGCTCCCCTACTTAGCTTCGGTCAACTCAGGAGAGAGGCAGAGAGGAAACCCTTCTATGACAAGACTGGGAATCCACTTGTGAGTCATGAATAAACATGATGGGCATTTAATATTTGCAACACCTTTTTGGTCATGTTTCTTAGCTGTTTCTCAAACCTTTCTACAAGTCTGAATGGGGAAGGCAGAAAGTGGGAGCAGTGGGAGCCCTGTCATGGTAATCTGGAGTTCAGGGTCTAGCACCAGCCCAGCTACTGACTGGCTAGGTGACATTCATTTCTTCAAGAAGCATTTAGGAAGTGCCTACTATATGTGTTAGTCACTGGGTTAGATATTTAAGATAATAAGATGAGTAGGACATAGTTTTCTAGACTTTGTCCCTCTTGAAAGTGAGTGTCTCATCCTGCTTTCTTCAGTGCCTGAACATGGCCCTGCCTTGAGGTGCACATAAACTAGGGGGCTCTTTGGACAAGTAATTTCTATTCCGGAAACTCAGTGTTCATTCCTCTGTAAAATGGTTTGGGAGGACTGGACTTAATAATCTCCAAGATCCCTTCCAACTCAGGTGTTCTGTTCTGTTGTCACTTGGTATCCTGCAGTGAGAAAGGTTTGCATACAGAGGTGGAGTGAAGGTCACAGGACAATCTGCAGCAGAGGTGAAATGAAACCGCAAAGCCTCTAGGGAGTGCGTGAACCAGTACATACCCTGTCACCCGAGGTGGCTGTGAGACAAAGCCTGGTCCAGAAATGCAAATCGTCTGCTTCAACACAGCAGGAACAACAGCAGGGCTTTGGGTTTTGGTATACCCACAGGGGACCCTTAAGACAGAGATGAGGCTTATCTTGTGACATGCTGGACAGTGCCATGCTGTGCCACTGGTTCAAACTGGAAGCAACACGTTGTAGCTGATCGTACTCTGGCTAGAAAGGCAGCATCTTCAGGCTCCTTTGCTATTTTCTCCCCCTGCTTTACCTGTGTCACAAAACTCTCCGGGGATAGCAACACCCACTTCGCATATCACTGCAATGATTAAATGTGAAAACACATATGAAAGGTCTTCGTAAACTCTAAAGTGCTTTATACATGGAAAATAGACTTAATTTTCGTGGAGGAGGGAGAAATAGAGGGCACCTTAAAGAATGAATAGGCAACACCGAAGGGGATAACTGTGTGCACAGTGAGGATAAGCACTTTATACAAATCAACTCATGAAAGCCCAATAACCTGAAGTAGAGACTGTTATTCTTCCCAATCTATAGATGAGAAACTTCAATTCCAGGGCATTTAAGTAACTTGATCAGGTCATCCCATTAGTAAACAGCAAAGCTGGGGCTCACACCAAATGCTCTTAACCAGTATGCTCCTCTGCCTCCCTGCATGGAAAAAAAAATGTTTCCTAATTCAATTTAATCCCAGCCAATAAACATTGCCCGAGTGCCGGACTGGGCACTGGGTACATAATGATGAAGACACAGTCCACACACTCAAAGAGCGTGAGTAAATAAGGAAATAATCCAGAGAATAAGGAAATAGGTCCTACAACTATGATTGGTACTGGAATAATGTAAAGAAAAATGTGGAGACAGAAAAGATGAGAAGTGTTCAGAGGCTCTGCATTTTAACAGACAAGTGAGCCAAGGTCTGTGGGCAAAAGGTGTGGATACTGAGAAGTTCAAGGTGAGGCTGAAAATGTTACTGTCAGATCCTGGCGGTGAAGGGTGTTGGAGGCCAGGCTAAGGTGATGGAGTTTTAGCTTGGTGTTGGTAGGGAACAAGGAAAGATTTTGGAGCAAGTGAGTAGTGTATCAAAAGTGGAATTTTAAGAGAGTTAAGCTAACAAAACAGAAGAAAGACATTCACCTTGGACCAGCACGGTTGCCATAATTTGAGGACTGGTAAAGATGAAGTTAGATAAAAGTTAATTAATTTTTCAAGTTGAACCTCTCATCTGGGGGGGAAAAAGGGGATGAAATTTCATGAATTTGGTATATCATTAATGCTGAAAATGATGAAGAATGAAGAGGTAGTCATAGAGGACTGGGTTGAAGAGACTCTCAGGAGTGACCCTCCCCATCCCGTGCTTGACTCCTTTGTGTCACTGTTGGGGTGGTGGCCTAGCTTCTGGGGGAACTTCTCCAGTCATGGGAAATTCTTTACCTGGTGAGGCAACCCACTATCCTTGGACAGCTCCTACTGCTAGAATACGTTTTTGTTTCATTTTTTCCTTTTCTTTCTCTCTTATTTAACTATGAATGCTCAGTCTCCGTTTTACTCAAATCTAAGAATGTCTTTATTTTAGTATCACCATATTGTATATTGTATAGTATCATCATATTTAGTATCACCTCAAACTTTTCCTACTTGTCATCAAGGGCACTTTGTGGGGATCAAAGAGGTTGGATCAGGGATGCTTAGGACTTGAACATGGGACAAATACCTCAGGAGGGACCGACTTAGCTAGATCAGAGGAAGGAAGTCCAGCCAGGCAGGTGGCACCTGTTGTTTAGAGGTGGAAGGTAAGAAAGAGCTTACATGTATATGTGTTCTCACCAGCTGAGCCCAAGAATGGTGCTTCAGTAATAACTATGTTAGTCAAGAAATAGGTGAAGTAAACAAAATCAACTCTAATTCCTATTAAGCATCCTTTATTTCTTTTAAATGAATGACTAGGGAAACCTTGCAGATCATTCCTGCAACCAATTCCTGCTGGGTGCCAGACAGTGAGATTCACAAGTGGATCAAACATAGCTCCTGTATCTGATGGGCTCACACTCTAGGGGGCAAATAAAGTAATAAGCAATATATACATATATAATTACTGTATATATATATATACATATATATATACACACACACACACACACACATATATATGCATATATATAGAATTAAAAGATAATACACATCTTTCCATGAACTTTTTGAAGACTCCTCATTTATGTAGTCTGCAATGTACACATAGGAGTCCATCAGTCTGTGAGGTCAGTACTACATCTGTTTCCCTTCACAACACTATATCCTCAGTGCCCAGAATGAGGCCTGGCACATCTCAATAAATATTTATTGAATGAATAAATGAGTGAGTGAATGAATAAGTGACTGACAGTATCTGATCCAAAACCAGAGCTTGGTTTTTCTGACCTCCAAACTAATGCTTTACTCGCTGTAACCTAGAGATCCCCATTTTGTAATGTCCCCTGTGTAAGACTTGTCTTAACAGTTAGATATTAACTAATTGAGGATACCCACAATGCCAGCTACTGTGTTATATGCCAACACTGCCCATCTGAGTGCTGGTTCCTTGGCCACCTGACAAAAGTCTCTGGTGGAATCCACTGAGGCCTGACCTTGGAGGAAGGTGACCTGGTCATGAAGTCTGCTCACCCCCTGACTGTTTAGTATACCTGGGCAAGTTGCTTCACCTCTTTGAACTTCAATTTCCTGTCTGTTAAGGAAAGGGGCTATCTCATCTATTTCACATAGTTATTTAATAACTCCATTCTGGGAAACAGCTTGGCCATGTTGAGAAAGGATCCCAATCGAACCGGCAGGCCTCTTTTCTGAATTAACACAAACTTTTCAGAGCATTCAGATTCAAGGGTTAGCCCTAGGGAGCAGGTGACATCAGAGGGGTATTTGAACCTGTGAACTTTTAGCTGAAAAGTAAGAGTTCAACTCTTCTGAAGTTCTCTCTAGTGTTGCAAAGTTGGCCAAAGGTGTCTGCTGCACCCTGCGTACAACCGGAAACACCAAATTGGGTTTGCATGTATCTGACCAAGGTACCTTCCCCAGCTCCACCTCCAGATGTTCCATGGGTTTGAGGTGGTGGGGAGGAGTTAACGGAGCTTACTGTCTCTCTGATAGGGGCGACTTTGTGCACCCACATGCACGAAAGAGCTGGGGGCGGGAGCGTCTCCCAGCCTGCTTCTGTAAATGTGGGCCGACAGCTATAGGTCTCTAAAGCCAGAGGAAAATGCTTCTGTAATCACAAGTTTGGTAGCCACTTCTCTTTCAGCAAACTGCCAAGCTTTTCCCCACATCAGTAATATTTCAATGACTTTTGTAAACTCACCTGCCTTCTTTTTAATACACAGGGCTTTTCATTGATGGTACATATGCAAGGCCTGACCTTTTCATAGGAAAAAACATTCATAACTGAAGCCCTATATATAGAAGCTTCAGACTGGAGCAGATAAAGATGTAGGTCATATTTTTTGTGTGTGTGAAGCATAATGCTGGAGGAATACAACAGACAATTCAAAACTGGTGAAATACTGCCACTGGCTTGAAAATTCCTAATATTTATCAAAGCTTTTAAATAATGACTTTGTTTTCAACTAGGAATTATAATGCCACCTTCTACCCCTGGACACAGAGGTTTTTTTTTTTTTTGCAGGGGAATTTACTTTAAAAAATATTTTAAAAATTAATTAAAAAATATATTTCACTATCTAGTTAACTCTTAACTATTCCTGTTAAAGGAAAGAACAGTTACCATCAAAATTTATTCAATGAACAAGTATTTAAAGAGATATGATAGGTAGTCAAAAAATATAGTGTGTGTCACTCATCACAGGAAAACAGTTCCCCAGGATCATCGTTACCCAAGTGAACATAAGCCACATTCCGCAGCACTCAAGGCTAGTACACCCTGGAAGTTGTCTGCCTTTCCAGCAATCTCCTCAGCACCCTTTTTTATACTCTGCTCTATCAAATATTGTATCTGTGCCTCCAAGTTTCTCGGTCTTTACCTTTGCTTACCTTACTCTCTCCTTTTGAGACACCTTCTTCTGGACATCTCAGCACATCTAAGTCTATTTTGAAATATGTGACTCAAACGCAGTTGCCTCCACCAATCCTCCTTTCTGTCCCCTTCCTGTCCTTCCCAAGATCTTTATTTATTATGAGCTGACATTGTTTGCTCTGGGTTATACTTACTGGTGTCCGTGTCTCAAATCCCATTCTGATAGATCAATAGACTGTGAACTCGTTGAGAGCAGGGTAAGAGTAGAGTTTGAGGCACTTTGTGCCCCCATAGTGCCTAATACTGAAGTCAGTGTACAATAGGAAGCACCTATAAAATGCATCCCTGCAAAATGTTTATCGAGTAAATGAATATGACTTTGGAATGTACTAATACTGATATGCTGAGTATTTATTAAGGATAGCTGCTATGTTAAGCACTACTTCATTTAATGACCAATAAACCCATAAGGTTATTATTATTGTTGTCACCTTCAACAGCTGAAAAAACTAAAGCTCAAAGAAGTTCAAAACTTCACCAATGTCAGGTAGCTGGCAGAACAATAGACCAGGATTTATACTCAGGTATATCTGGCCCAGTGGTTTTCCGGGAGCTTGCTTGTTTTGGTTTACAGGAGCTGATTGTTAAATTATCAGTGATGTCGTAAATTGCTTGAAAAGCACAGCCATTATTAAAAATTAAATTGTAGAAACATATAATAAAATAAATTATATAAAAAACAATGGTAATAAGTACTTAAAACTACACCACTTCCTATTTATTTTATGGCATTTATTAGTAAATATGCTCTTGAGGTTATTTATGTTTCTTGTATTTGTATGTTAGGAATATTATATAACCGTGTGTTCTATGCATCTCTCACAATGATGTTGCATTGGTAGCTTGAAATTGGTTGTTGTGAGAATATTTACACCAACAATATTGGCAAACACAACAAATGAGGGCTTCCTTCCTGAAAGCCAGTTGTTAAACATTTACAAGCACACCGCTGGTCCCGCCCCAAAGCTGGACTCTGCTTCAGTAAGTTACAGGCTTTGGGCCCAAGACACACACAGACTCCTCCTTTTCTGGCTTAGCCACCCAGTAGGACCTACCTTTGGACCATCACAGATAAGCTGCTTCCTAATAACAGAAAATTGACTTTTACAAGGCTCCTTTGGGTCTCAGGGTTGAAGTAAAAGTAATTCTTAGTAGTTATTTTATGCCTGTAAGATATATCCTAAACCTCAGTCACAAATTTAATTATGCTCTTCATCACACCTGGAACACAGGAATATATGATGTAGCTATTGTAGAGTAATGTGGGAATTCCAATACATGGACATGCATTTATTTATCCAAATTTAAATTAATATAACAACCTATTGTGTGTATCTGCATATCCTCAGCAGCTGGATTTCATTTACATAGTTCCACACCATGTACCCTCTATGTGATCTCATGAAATGAGATCTGAACTTTGAATCAGAGATTATGAGTTTCAGTACTAGTTCTTTAACTCAACAGCAAGTCAATTAACATTACTGGGCCTTAGTTTCTTCATGTGTTCAATAAGAAGTTTAGCCTAGATGTTCTTTAAAGATCCTTCTGGCTCTATTTTTAAATAATACTACATGTTGCTTCTTTTCCATACGGTTCAGTTTTTGCATCTGTAAACAACAGGGAGTTGAATCACGTAGTTCCTAAAGTCCTTCACAGATCTATAAGCTTGTGGATCCATGCAAAAAGCCATATTTTCTACCTAACATGTCATTCCTGTCAGATAGCATCATGCTTTACCACCAGAAAAATGCCAGGTACCCTGCTGAGCACCCAGAATTCTGATGCCAAGAGAAGACTTGAAGATAGAGCAGATTTTCTGGCCAGTAGCTCTAACTGCCTGCCCACAAGGGCAGCCTGCTGCAGCCCTCAAAACAAAAGGAAGTGCGTGGGCAGAGGGAGCACCTTTGCCGTTTTCTTTTAGGCAGCCTAGAAGACTAAAGAAGTGAGGGTGGAATATCTGTATAGAAGTTTTGATTTGATATCCCATCTGGGTCTGCTGCGATAGGGGTTGGGTAAGAAAGGCCCATATTTGGGAGGACAGAGGAGTGATGGTGGTAACTAAGGAAAGGGTTAATGCTGGAGCCTCTGGTGTAGTTCTCCTGGTGGGTAGAGCAGAGAAGCTCAGATAGGACATCCTCCTCCCTACTCTTAAGTTACCTGTTGACCCTAAACCTACCGTTCATTCATGTTTTTATGGAAAATCAGAAAATGTCCTTAACTCCTCATCTGTGTCTTCATCCTCATACTCATCCTTGTCCATTCAACCCCTTAAGGTTTTCAGGTTACAAAGCACTTTGGCATCCATAATCTCATTTGACTCACAGGACGACTCTGTGAAATAGGTATTATTACTGGCATTTTTCACAGGAAGAGTTGGAGGTTCAGAAAGAAAATTGAAGTAACTCGTTCAAGGTCATGTTGGTGTAGAGCTGAGACTGGAACTGATCTTGGTCTTTTGACTCTAAGGTTGGTGCACTTTTCCTACCCTCAAATGACCTTTACTTGATGATATCAAGACAGTTAGCTGAGATGAGAAGTTTCTGAGCTGTTGCTCACCTGAGGACTCAGAGAACCACACCAGAGAAAGAAGAAACTGATAAATTCATAGGCTCAGTGAATGCTAGAAGTGGAAGGGACTCTACGCATCCCTGGTCCACTCTCTTCAACTTTCAGAAAAGGGAAATGGAGCCCACAGAGACATGTGGCATGTCCAAAGTCATGCACAAAATCAGGAAAGCTGGGATGAAGCACGTGTCTCCTGCCCTTGCATACTTCTCATTGCCATCTGCTTAGGCATTGTTCAATTCTGCCCTCTTTTCAGCCACCAGCAACATTAAGAGTTAGTGGCTACTTTTAACCCCTTGACCATCACTTTAAGGACAAGGTACCGTTTTCTACCAGTGTGGGCATGGACTGAAGAACCCCGGATGGAGGGAGGCCAGCACACTCCGGTCTCAGCTGTCGTTTTGCATTTATCTGTTCTGTGCCAGCAATTGGATTTACTGTTGGTGAGAACAGTGACTCATGCTCTTCTGACGCCAACCAACTAATTTATCCTGCCATGGCTTGGTAGGCACAAATGTTTAGTAAGTGATCAAAAATAGAGACCCCCTGTCATCCAGTACTTAAGGATTGGTCTTGTCCAAGCCTGAGGACTTACTCAAACCCAAATCAAACTTTTACCCCAAATGAAACCAGACAGGCTTTATTTTAGGAATCATTGATAACACAGTCATGAAGACTAGAAAAATGTAATAGGGAAAGGAGTCTTATTTGGGAGTTACCTGTCATGGGTCTAGTCCCACTTCTGATCTGTCACCTGGGGCAGCTCATTTCCTCTCTCTGAGCCACATTATCACCATCTGCCAAATGAGAGGGTTGAACTGATGCTCTTTGGGGCATCTATTTCAATGGGATCCTTATAAGATTGCATCTTATCCGAAGCATCTTGCTACATCTTAGTTTTTCTATATGATCTTGCTGTGCTTTGGGGATGAGGTTTGGCCTGTGTTCTCACAGAGTTCTCCTCTGTTTCCATGACTAAAAGGATGAGGAGCTCCTTGAAAGCTAAGATGAACTGTATCAACTAAACCTGTGTGATATTGACCTTAGGATCAGCAATGGCTAGTGCAACAAATCTCAGAATGTGACATAATTACAATATTTCTTTTGAAACCTATTTCCCAAGTCAAATGGACAGGCCACTCATCACAAGTAACAAAGAGGTGAAGATTATTCAGAGGAAAAGCCCACAGGGCTAAAAGCAGGTGGGACATCTTATTTTAAATGCCACAGACAGCAGTTTGAAGATTCAGCTAGCAGGTTAAAGCACAGCCTTATAACACCAAGGTCACGGGTTCAGATCCCCATACCAGCTTGCCACCAGGAAAAAAAGATTCAGCTAGCAGAGGACTTGGGTCTGAGACTTGAGTCTCATTCATTTAACCAACAGATATTTCCTAAATACCTGTGAAGTGCCAGGCATTTTGCTATGCTGTGGGAAAACAGGGATATAAGTAATACCACCTTGGTCATGAGGAGCTTAGAGTCCTGTAGAATGATTTGGCATTTAAGGCAGAGGCTTCAATGCCATGAGAAAGTTCAGAAGAAAGTGAGACTTCATGTCATTGAACGTGCTCTCAAAGGAAGTGGCATTTGATTCTTACTGGTGGTCAGGCAGGATTTTAATTCGGTGTTAATGAAAAAGAGATTGGGGAACTTACTCTTCTGTGATTCAGTTTTTTTAAATCTGTAAAATGGGATAATAATAGCATAAACCTCGTAGGGTTTTTGTGAGTAATATGTGAGTTCATATGTATCAAATCTCTTAGAAAGTTCCTGGGACATTGTAAGTGTTCGAGACATTAATCAGTATTTTTATTCTTAGCATCTGAGGGAAATTACCCTAAAGTTTCTTGCAATTTCAGAAGAGAAATCCACAGAGGAAGACCCATGCTCATGGCATTCCTTTGTATGTCACAGTAGAGCCTACTCAGGTCTTTGCAGGTGTTCGTGCTGTGTAGTTCAAAGTGTGCACTCGGTTTCTCTCTTCTCCCCCACAACTTGTCTTTCTCTGTCTCTCAATCACACACACACACATGCACACACTCGTTTCTCTCTGTAGAAGCTGGACTATTTATCAAAAGCCCCGGGTGTAGGAGTGTTTCAAATGATTTTTGGAAACCGAAATGATTTCAGAGATAATTGGCACCGAGAATGTGGGTGTAAAATACAAACAATAGGCGAGTTCATATCGAAATCTTTACATTTAAGAGAGGTGGGTTTTCCTTTTTGTTGCCTTTTTTTTTTTTTTTCCAAAAGCATCATCATTTATGTGGTTTGAAAATGATCTTTCCTCTGGAAATTAGACATTGCAACATAGAACAGAGAGATATAGCTGATTAAGTGTACGAAGGGTTCCATCTCTTTTAAGCAAGGCTTCATCCTCTTTCAGGCATGGCAGCCTACAAGAATAAACTTGCTTTGAGTCATATATTTTACATAAACCAAAGAGGTTACCCCAAAGATGAACTGTCTGGCCTATTGTCCCCCACCCCCACAGCGTCCCACATACCATCACAGGAAGGCATTAGCAGTTTCAGGACTTGAACTTTCTCTCAAAAATTTCTTTACTTAAATCAAGCAGGGTTTCTACATTAAAAAATAGTCATTACTGTGTTGGTTGTGATTAGGAGCATGTTGTCCTTTTGAATGTGAAGATAATGAGATGATATTTCTCATACACCATGAGTGTGGCAAATAGTAAGGAGAGGTTTGCACTCCTGGATCCAGCTGTGCTTTTGGTCTCTCTGTTCACTTTGTGAATAAGGACAAGCAGTTGCCTGAGGCTGGCCAGGATTCGGGTTCTCAGAGATTTTCTAGTTCACACTATACTTCTTTCATTTTTACAGATGGAGAAACTGAAGGCCAAAGAGAGAAAGTGACTTGCGAAGGTCACGTAGAGCTTAGAACCCAGAACTTCTGGATCACAGTCCAAGATTCCAGCAATAGAATAAAAGATTAAAACTCTAACCCATGACCGTGGCCTCAGAACCACCAATGTGTTCATAAAATAATCAAGTGCAATGACATGATACAATAATGTCTGATCTGGGAGGATTGTAATGGGGATAAATAAAATAATGAATGTGAAGTGTTAATCTAAAATCTTGCACTAACTAGATGGTTAATAAAGACTGCAGAACATCTACTCAAGTCAAGGAAAATATGAAAATTATTTTTTCTTGCAAATAAAACAATTCCCAAGGCCATTTTAAATATCTGTTTGCCTATATACCTTCTTTCAGCCTGAAGTTTCCTTCATATAATTCAGTACTAGGAAATTTCATGTCATCCTAGAACTAAAGATAATTTGTCTCAGTCTATCATATAGCTAGTAATATTGAACCAAACACAAATTATGGCTGAGGTCAAAAGTAGAAACACCAAATTTTTCTATGCCATTTGTTGACCTAAACCCAGGGCAGGAAGTCTAAAGTCTGAGTGGAGGATCCCTGACTAAATACTTGCCCTCCAGAGCTACGGAGATTGGAAGAGATGGCTGAGGGTTAATTCACTAAGAAGATACACTGGGCTCAAGAATGCCAAATATAGGCTGCTCATTAGGCTTTTAAGGTATGGATTTTAGACAAATAGAGTCACTTGGCAGGTGGAGAAGACACATTTCATGCTTGTGGAAGCAGGATCAAACTTGTTGGGAGCTGACCATAGGAGGAAGTTCCCACAAGACAGTGTGTGGTTAACAACTTTCGGATAACCTAAGCTGTTCACCATGGAGGCTGGCTGCCTCTGGAGGTAGTAAGTGCTTCGTCACAGAAGCTAATCAACAGAGGCTGTGGAAGGGATGAGGAAGTGGAAGAGTCAAGTTAACAGGGGGCTGCAGATTGGAGAAAAGCCCTCTTTGACTGGCCACACCCCAAAGAGTCTCTCCGAGAGTCTAGAATTCCTTTCTCTAAAGAGGAGAGATGCTAGGAAAGCTGTGGGAGACAATGACAATAGGCAGAATGCAAAATCCTTGGGCAGCCTTCACCTCTCCTCTCCTGTAGTAGGATAATGATGGGGCACTGCACTCAGGGAAGTGAAAGGGCAGTAAATTTCCAAGGCAATAAAAGGTGCTGTCTCTAGGCCTGTACTCAGGCAGCATGTGGAAGTCCTTGTTTTCAGGCGAATCGTGGGCATTTTTCAAACACAAAGGCTTCTGAGGCTGAAGTGATGTGATCCAGATTGTGCAGCTGGAATTGCTCAGCTTTAGGTGGTTCTGGGCTTGGAGGACCACACTGCTTGGCCTGGCGTGTGCAGCCCTGGCAAGGGGAGAGGGCTGGGGATTTGTGGTGCTGGGGTGTTGTAAAATTTCTCTTGGAATTTGTGCTGCTGCTTTGAGAGACCTATGGGATCATTAGAGAATGCCCCACTGTTTATCAAAATGGGCTCATGGAATATTAATCTTCTGAGATCCATGTTCTAGGGCCAAGTTAGAGGAATGCTGCAGATCTATAGCCAACCCCTTCCCTCATAGATTTGCCTGTAAAGGCTCTGAGAAAGGCTGAAGCAAAGCAACCTGTTTCATTTTGAATAATCCTGCTTTTCTCTAAGTTATTTGACCACAGTAACCATTTTTAGCTACCACTACTACCATCCTGGGAAATGTTCCATAGTGAAAACTTTGGGTAACATTTTTGGGTAATTCCATGTATTCAGCAGTCACTGACACATTGATCCACAGAATGGTAGAACTGCAAACAACACTGAATTTAATACCATTCCTCCATTTTGTGAATAAAGCAAGCAGAGGCCTGGGAGTATTAGGCCAAAGTAATAACCAACAGCCATTAAACCTGACCCACAAGAACCTCAAATTTAAAAATGTCAACAAATGACTGTGTAACATTATGTCATGGATGTAATGTTATATTATATATATTATTACATATTATATATAAGTAATTTAAAAATAAATTTTTGTATTATATATTTTTATAGATAATATAAAAATGACTGTGTAACACTAGGTCATGATGTAATATGGCAGGTGAGATGGCAGTTACAGGAATACTGGACTTGGAATCCATGCAACTCGGGTCCAGTCTAAGGTCTCTGTCTTTTTCACTGTCGCTCCTTGGGCCCCTCTTTCCATTTTTATTAGCATTGGGTTCCCTCATCTCTAAACTGGGGAGGATAATGCTTATGTGGCTGATCTCACAAGTTCTGGTAAGAATCAAGAGAGACAGAGGATGTGAAAGTGGTTTAGAATCGTACTGTGCCGTATAAATGGTAGGAAACCTCCCTCCTCCTGAGTCGCTGATGCTATAGCCGGCATCGGGAGGATGTGTAGATTTTCCGTCGTTTTTCTCTTCGTGAGGGTAATTTGCATGAATCTCTCCACAGACTCCATCTTTTAACCACTTTCACGGGTTAGGAAAGTGACCTGTTACCTCAGTTTAGAAGCTCTCAGCAAAGCCAGTTGTCCCTGGGTGGACTGCTGAATCTGTCACTTTACTCTTACACAGCTAAGCCAACTACCAGGGAAAGCAGAAAGGGATGGGATTTTTAGATATTAGGCTCTAGAGTGCTCATAAACACCTGTGGGGGAGGGGGGAAGGCCTCCCAATTCTATGTTGTCAGGACTGAAAAAGAAGACTCCACCAATAACATCACCAAAAGAGAGAGAGAGAGGAGACAGAGGGACTAGGTTGTTGAAGCTTTGGTATCTTATCTCTGGAATGTTATTGATGTTCTGAATATAGTGCGAGATCTTAAGTGAAATGAATTGGTGGTTTCGGTTCCGGATATGGTATGCAAAGGAAAAAAAAAAAGTTGCTCTTTGAAATTCAGTGCTTCCTCGTCTGTGCTTCAGGAAGCCACACGCCTGACTCTGAGCGTGGAGACTGACTCATTTCTAGCCCTTTGAGATTAGCCTCTCCAGCCCCCAGACTGTGGGCAGGGTCTGGGGCCTAATGGGAAACCAGAATTGGGTTTGTCCAAAAACCTGGAGAAGGAGATACAATGTCATTGGATGCACATCTTTTTCAAGGTACTTGGCCTCCCAGAAAGGTCTATAGGGAGTGGACCTTCTGGACAAACTATCCTCACAGCTTTTTAACTTGCAGTTTGCAGCAGGTGGGTGGCCTGAAATGGCAGAAAACAGAAACACAAATGCAGGGCTTTTCAACACCTTATTTCAGAATCATGTTAAAGCAAGTTGGCCAACTAACCCAGCTGGTGAAACATGACTCTGAGACTTTAAACATAAAGGATATGGTATGTTTTCCCACCAACAAGCCCTGAAAAGCAATGAACGGTTCTTCACCTTTACTGTCCCAACAATCTATTGATTTGGTATTCTGTGTGTCACTCAGGTATTAGAGAGGTGTAGGAGAGTTATTTTACATTACTTAGAAGGGAAAAGCATTTTGGAGACCAGATTTTTTCCCATTAAGCTGAGGCATGGAAGCCCAGGATGACAGGGAGTTCAGATCTCCTAAAAGTGACCTCTTCAAGCTTGAAGAACCTTTAGACTTTAAATAAGTGGTTTCCAGACTCTCTGCAGACCATTTCAGTATGAGAAAGAACCACTAAAATGTCCTCTTTGCTTAATTCTGATTGACACATTAAAAAAACAAAAAAACAAAACAAAGACAACCAAAAAATCACTTGTGTAGAGATAATGAGAAAAATTCTGATTTAAATGAGAAGTCAGTGAGAGACAAGGTGATGTGGGGAGAAAAAAACCATTTAGAGACTTGACTTGGCTTACTAACTCTATCACCTCTGGCAAGCCACTTAAGCCCTTTAAGCCTCACTTTCCTCTTCTATAAAGTGTAAACACTAATTATAAAATGAGATCATATATGTGAAAGCACTTACCTTATAAATAATGTCTCTGCAAAAATTTCCTAGTTATTATTATATATATGCTTTTACTAACTAGTTATTAATTTCTGTTAGGAATAGAGTTTCAGACTTTATCACAGAATAAACATTAATTTTCAGAAAATCTGGAAAGCTTTTATGAAATGTATTAGTTTACATTATTGATTTATTTGCATATCACTTACTTCCAAAAAGGATTTGAAGTAACTTATAATATTACATACAGAGATAATAGAATCATTAAAACATGGATGAAAGATTAAGACCTTGTCATAAAAGAAGAGGAAGAAAACTCAGAATAAGAATAATTTTAATGAGGGCTGGCCAGTTAGATCAGTTGGCTAGATCAGTGTTATAATACCAAGGTGTATTATAACAACAAGGTCAAGGGTTTGGATCCTCGTACTGGTCAGCTGCCAAAAAAAAGAGAATAATCTTAATGAAGTATATAGTATGATTTTGAGCCTCCCAGCAGCACAGACAAAAAGGGAAATGTGCTGCATTATGCAGCCTTCTTCACCTAGTAAAGAAAGAAAAACTACAAATCAGGGGGCACCAAATCCTTCCTGGCCCTAAACTCCATGAGAAATGTTTCATGTGCATCCTTATTTAAGGGATGTCAAAAAATAAATTGGGCAGGATCTTCAAAAAGAGATGCAGCAAAGATACTGTTCCAGTCTGGCCACTAGGTGATATTTCCCTCTATGAATCAGTGCTTGCCTTCCCAGAACTAAACAAACAGCATGATGATTAATAGAAGGAGCAAGCTTCCTTAAAAAGTAGAGCAGTGAAAATCAGAATGCCTGCCCCTGCCGGCTGGGGCGTGCCGCTGCCCCGGGAATTCACAGTGACAGTCACCATTCATTAGGGGGCGTTGAGTGGGCGAGGCAGTATGTGAGGTGGCTTGCACAAGGTCACTCGGTGCCTCTGAAACTGACTCTGCATTCTGAATTCCTTAATATGATTTTTTAGGTCACAGTGTTCTAGGCAAAGCTCCCTGTTGATGTACATCTCTCATGCAAGATTTAGATCACCTCTTTTTGGGCAGAGCTCCATGGAAACACCGCCCATGATTTCTGAAATGAAGTCTCATTTGGTCCCGGTAATGCCCAGCTGGAGTGGACAGTGATCTCTGCAGTGACACGTTGCTGGACAGTTGGCAAGCCTGAGACTACCAGAATCTAGTCCGTGTAGGCTATTATTATTCTAATACCATAGTAAACTCCTGTTTACCTAAAATGGCTAGGGAATGGGATATTCTGGCCAACGGAAAATTCTGGTTCATCTGGTTACTATTCATATCATTTACTGACTCTTGGTTTCCAAATAAGTAAATTACAACACATTTTGCTAAACACTAAAATGATAGTAGGTCTGACTGAAGCTTTCTTTGATGATTTATAAGCTACTTCAGGATCTATTAGCACCTAATACTACCGTTAAGATCACAACTTCTCCTGTTCTAGGATCCTGGGTGGAAATGCCAAAGATATGGACGATGGAACTGCAGCTGTACTAATTCCCAACCAGGACTTTGCAATTGCTGTTGCTGTTGAGTTGAATCATTCCATCCTCGACAGCAGTTTGCTGGCAAGTGAAGTAATAAACATAAACATATTAGCATAGTTTCTGGTATACAGTAAATTATTGTTTTACCATTCTTTTTTTTTTTCTCAAGAACATCAGGGAAAAAAAGAAAAGAGTCAGATTTATTTAACTAGCCCGTTTGGTGTCTGACAAATTCAATTCATAGAACATTAGTTTTGTCAGGGACCATAGAGATAAAATGCTTTAACTTCATTTTTTCTTATAAAAGATAACTAAGGCCCAGAGAGGGAATGTGATTCCTCTTCAGTCTCATGGCTCTCAAGGATTAGAGCTGATACTGGAACACACATCTTCTGGGGCTAAGGTCAGGACTCTTTTTAGCAGACCAACTCCTACCATATGCAGAGAGTTTCTGCCCAGCAGGAGACAGGGAGATGGAGGCGAAATGGCCCCATTGCTCAGGGACTGTAGGAACTTACCATATCAATGCTCTTTGAATGTCATCAAAGTCCCCTTCTGTATAAAAGCCCTGCCCCTAGCTGTGAATCAGTTCACAGGGTAAAGGACTAATGAAGTCCCCATGATTCAGTCAAAATGAAAACTTTTCAAAAATAGCAGAGTCACACAACTCCCCACATCTGCAAGAGTAACTTTTTAAAAAGCCACCCAGACAGGTTTGTATTCCTAACTTCTTTCTCTGCCTTGCCTGTGTTTTCAAGTTTGATTCATTCCCGTTTCTGACTCTTAGGTATTTTTAAAGGTAAGTTTATACTCACTAAACTTCCAAATTAATTTACTGTAAACTCCTCCCTCTGAAGGAAAAGGAAGAAGGAAATTAATGATTTTAATACTGATTGCATTTCTGAAACACAGGATTCAGTTTCTTAAAAATGAGCTTCTCTGTTGGTTTAGCAGTATTCTCTTTTCCTTAGTTTCAGATTCTGACTGGTCTCTTTTCCTCTTTCCATTCTCTGAGCTCTCACTCCTGCCTTTGATAATGGGCCTGGAAATCTACTGTTTGCTCTTGAGAACACAGAGGGCTGGGTTGTCGATTACCTTCCAGAGTGAAAGGAGAAATCTCACATGAAATTTTAGACTCTAAGGGACCTAACTCCTACTATAATTGATGCCAGAAAGGTACTTATGATATCTGGCCTTCTATAAAACATCTTATTATTTATCTATTTATTTTTTAGCTCTGGGCAATTTCTTTGCAGAGAGATCTGTGTGTGTCTGTGTGTGTGCATGCATTTACACGTCTTTCTACTTTTTGCAAATGCCTTGTGTTGATTATAAGTAGATAACTGATCACAGACATTCTTAGGAAGGGATCATAGAGGTCATGTGTCCAACCGTCGGTGAGGCTGAGTCACTGCCAAGCCACTTCGACCAGTGGTCTTCCAGGTAACAAGAGGAAGCAGTCAGGAAACAGGTTCTCCATACTTTCTACCTCATCCCCTCTCAAGGGCCTGTACTGGTCCCATTGCCTGCAGGATGCATTCTAAACTGTGTAGATCGGCACTCAGAGGTAGGAGCAGGGCCTGGCAGAATCTGGCACTGGATAACTTTTTTCTTAATAAATCATGAGGCAGGTCTCTAGACCTAGCTGGCCCCTTCTGTCCCACACCTTCTGACATGGCGGGAAATCTCCTGCCATCTCTGACCCTCCCTCTGTTGTGGCCAAACCCTCTGCTTCCCTCCCTCCACTGCTCTGTACTTTGACCCCTCCATCACCTTTGTTTAAGCATAATCCTGACTGACGTGGTCAAACCCCATTTCTGTCTGTTGAATATACTTCCTCCTTTATGAAGTATTCCTTCCCTCCTCATCTAACCTACCAACCTTCATCCACATGGACTTTCCTCTCTGTGCCCCAAATAACTGACTTATATCATCTTGGGCACACTACTGATCTGCATCACTAGAGTGTAAACTCTGTGAGGACAGGAAATATTTTATTCCTCTTTGTATCCTCTACAGTACCTAACATAGGGCTTGACATGCAGGTGGCATCAAGACAGGCCTTCTGGCTTGAACTGAATCACAGGCTTCCTTCTTCTCTAGCCTGATAGAAGGGGAATGGTGTGTCTTTGCTCTTTTCCCCTCCACTGAAAGCTGAGTTAGGAATTATTTCTATCTTGACCTCCGACCTAAATCTGCACAAGTCTATCCTGAAAACCACATCCACAAGATAATGGGGTAAGCAAAGAAAACCAGGGGAGCTGGGTGACATAGCGGCACATGCACACCTGTCCAGGCCTTCACGTGGCCCTGGAAATTTACAGGAATGTATATCTATGTTGTTGCTGAGCCGGCTCAAAACCTGTTTTGCTGGAGGCTTCTTCCCTCAGCAGGTATGTTGGGTTGTTGTGTTTCCAACTGGGACAGGAGGACACCCAGCCTGAGCTCAGGTTTTATTTATCCTCATGCATCAGGCCTGCAGGGTCAAGGCTCCACAGACTTTTTGATTCTTAATCATGAACTTGGGAGCCCTTTGTGTTAAATCAAGCAGCCAAGCCAAGAAGGCTCTCTGATTCCAATGGCAATAACCAGTTGTGATTTATTGACCCTCAGATCCTGGAACATCAGAGCTGCAAGCAACCTTAAAAATCATCTCATTTGATTCTTCTTCTTACAGATGAGGAACAGTATTATAGTTGTCTTGCTTTTGAAATGAGGGAGATAGGCTGTATTCATTCACTTAGTAATTCACTCATCCATCTACACATCCTTTCATCTAATGATCTGTCTACCGACTCATTCATTAAATATCCATTAACACTAGGTGCCTAACCTGTTCTTGGCTCCAGATATGAAAACATGAATAAGACATGGACGGTCTCTGCTCTCCAAGAGTTTATAATATACATACACACACAAATAGTTATGATTCAATGTGATGTACATAACACAAGTGTAAACAAAGCATGTTATGAGCACATAGAAGGCAGTGACTAATCTGCTCTGCCTGGAAGAGAGAGGAAAGACTGAAGAAGTAACATTTGAACAAAACCTTAAAGGAAGAGAAAGAATTCTATAAACAAATGGGAAGGAAGAGGATCACAGATCTAGAATGGCCTCTTCTAGTGCCCAGCCATAGGAGAGTTGCAACATTTCAAAAGATGAGCGAGCACCCAGCTGGGACTCTCGAACAGGGCTGAGGTGTGGGCTGTGGGACACGTCCTGTGGCTGGGGTGAAGGGGATGTGGAAGCCTCATGTGGAGCTCTCCGTAGCCCTGCTGAGCATTTGAGCTGTGGTTTGGGGCTGACAGAGAGCTTTTGAAAGTTTTCAGATGGAGTGGTGTCACACCCAACTTATATTTTATTAAGACTTCTTTGGCCACAGTGAGTAGAGCCAGCGACTGTGGTTGAGAGGGCTGTTGCAATTGTCTTAGAAATAAAGGCAGCCAGAGTAAGCTTTCAAACATATAAATTGGACCATGTCACCCCCTTGCTTATAACCCTCTATACTTCATACTCCCTGCCACCTACCCAGTTACTCTTCATCACAAATCTCTGCTTTGTTTTGTGTGTCTGTCTTGCAGACAGCACTCATGATTGTATTAAACCATTTTATTTATTTGTTGGCATGCTAAACATCTGTCTCTGGTCCTAACACGAGCACATCATTAGAGCAAGGGCTATGTTTCTCTTCCTCACCATTGTATCTCTAGGCTTAGCCCAGCGACTGGGACAGAATGTGCCCACAAGATGTTTAAAGAATGATTGACAAGCCCCTAACATTGTGAAGGGGTAATGAGGGTGGAGAGAAGATAACCTGAAAGATAGAAAACCAGATCCTGGTCTTTTTTTTTTTTTTTTTAACTTACATGTTATGAGTCTTAAATTTCCCTAGCTAGGGTAAGAATTTGTCTCTGTTTTCATTTTCTTAAAGTATGCAATGATTATACACAAAATCTCACAAAACAATAATTCTTTTTATATTTTCTGTGGTCCTTTTAATTTCCAGCTATAAGTATTTTTTACAGAGTTATAATCAGAGCACGTGTGCAATTTTGTGTTCTACTCTTATTCTTGAACATGATTTGTTATATGTCTTTCATGTTGTAACAAAGTCTTTCCATTTATCATTTTAATGGTTATATAATTTTCCATGAAATTAACGTATTATAAATTATTTAACCATTCCCAAATTGTTGGGAATTTGGATTCTTTCCAGGTTTTTCTGTTTTAAAGAGCTTTGAACATAGAGGTTTTCTCTTATTTAGAGTTATTTTTCTTGGGGTAAATCCCTAAGAGGGGGATTATTAGATGAGTTTTATGGCTCCTGTAAAGTATTGCCAAATGGCTCACCAAAAGGGTTGTATCAATTTGTATTCAATTTGTGTTCCATGCATAAGTATGCCAGTTTCACAGAAACCTTGCCAGCATGTTTTTAAAAATCAATTTCCTTTATTTGCTCAAGTAGAACTTGTATGAAGTGGGGCTTTTGATTGTTTCTTATTGGGATTATCATCAGTCAGGCTGAAGTTCTAACACAGCACTTGGCAGATAGAAGAACTCAATAGTCAGTGTTGTTATTATAGGAAGAAGGATTTTAGGATGGTGGTGTATGTTTGTTCTACCCTCAAATTCAGTTGTATTCTCCTCACTGTCTCCAGTTCAGCTCACTGCCAATATTCACTCCTTTCCTTCAGTGTTGCCTCCAGTAAAAGTGCAACGTCCTCCTCTCTTCCAAAGTGGCCAAGGATCCCTGGACTTAGAAGTCCTGGGCCAACCTTTCTCCCTTGCTGATTCTCTCCTCTCTTCCCTGTCTCTCTCAAGAGAGGGTCCTGACTAAGGATGGGTGTTCACTTCCTTTCCCAAAGTTCTTATGTTCATCTGAGGTCTTCCTTCTAAGAGTTCCTTCTCCTATTCCTCATCTTCCCAAAGATAGCCCTTTGGTTATTTGAAGATGATGATTATTTCCCCAGTGGGTATTTTCTTCTCCAAGTTGGTATTTCTTTTCAGATTTTCTTCTCACAGTCCTGACTGCTTCTCTAAGAGTGAGTTCCAGTTTGTAAATTTCTCCTCTTAAGTGCTGTGTCCTTTCATTTACTAAAATTTACTGATCATCATTCAAGTGACAAGCAGAGAACAAAGATAACTAAGAACTAGTTCCTGCCCTCCATATGCTCGGAGTCCAGTGGTTCAGAGAGGAGCACAGCCCTCCAAAGGTTTAGCCTTAGAGACCTATTAGGCAGCAGGCTGGTGAACAGATCAGGGGATAACACTCAGATAAATCCGATGGTCTTCTTTGTTTAACCAACCCTACTTAGGCTTTGTTGGTAAAATGGTGACTGTCCTACTGAATAGAAGCTACTATGTACCATTTGGCAGAAATGTCATAGTATGCCAGAGCCTGAACTTCTGAGGCTTAGACCAGGAGAAGAGTTCTAAGAAGGACAGGAGGTGCCAATTCTTTGAGCAGAGCTAATCCAGGGCTGTGTACACATTTGGGCATCTACCTAGGTGAGGCTCCTGGCTATTCAGGGAGCTGGTGGGGGTCTATGGAAAGCCAGTTTCTTAGGTAGGAAGGAAGGAAGCCTATTATTCGCCAGAGAGGAGATGAATGGAGAAAACTCTGGTCCTGCTCCGCCATTGTTGGGTGACCTGGGCTATGTTACTTAACTACTCTAAAACTCAGTTTATTCCTGTGTAGAAATGGGTAGGGTTGGACTGTTTTTTGGTCTATAATGTACCATCCAGCTCTCATAATCTTTGATCCAGAGAACAGCAAATCCTGATTAGTCCTCAAATGCTCACAGCCTCCCTCACCCACCCCAGAAAAGTACAGAAAAGAAGGTGACCTCACTGGCCATTGGGATTACATGACCTCTGTAGCTACTATGGTGACCATGCCCAGTTGCAGCTAAAATCTGTGGCTGGAAGGATTTGTACTCAGTCGACCAAGTCTGGTGCTGTGGCTGCTTCCTCTTACTTCCTCTTATTAAGACAAACTACCATCTTATTTTGTTTTGTTTTCCCGCATGTTTTGAGTTAGCAGCTTCCCAGCTCTACTTATTAGAACAGACATAATTAATAACTCCTGGCACATGGAACAGCCAGATTGGACAATCTGCCTTTTGCTTTCTTAAACCATCTTCTGAGCAATCTGAAAGCCAGAATTTATAGTCTGGACCCAATACAATGGATTGTTTTGTAATCCCCAGAAAGAATCAGAAACTCATCACATTGGTGGCTTGAAAAAATAAAATCTGCTTTTTTAGCTCCTATTGGAAGTTCTATCCAACCTCTTCTGTTAAGAACTGAAAGCAACATGTGGTCTCATCTTTTTTTAAACCTCTGTTAAGAAGACAATTCTGTGGCTTTCTTTGGTCACTATTCTAGAATTTTCCATTCTGGGTCATCAAGAGTTGGCTCCTAAAGTCTAACCCACTCAAATTCTGTGGCTGCCTAGACCCATTTCTTTAGCAGCGTTATAAACAAGGACCCACCATTCCCGGCTTACTTTTCTTGATATCAGTGAAACTTGTTAAGGATCTTGTTCATGTGCTCTGTTTTTACCCTTGCACTCACCATTCTTGGCCTTTTCCACTTCAGCATCCTCACCCCCAAGCATCAGGCATCTCCCATCCTGTTATTTGGACTCTTACTAATTTGTCCACGTTCATTTAGTTGATAGAACCTTAATTTGACAAGTATGATCTTTTAATAATATTCACTGTGCTACTCCTTTTTGCTTGGTGCTGTGAGGAACAAAAATTTGAATAAAGTAAGATTACTGCTCAAGTAGCTTATGATTTATAAACAGAGGTAAATTAGTAATTATAATACAGGATTGAGTTATGTTAAGAGTTATAACAGTAGTGTAAGCCAACGGTTCCAGAACTTATCTGCACGTTGAATCTCCTGGGGAACTTAAGAAAATATTGATGGCTGTATCCCATCCCCAGAAATTCTGATTTAATTGGTTAGGGGTATGTTCTGGACTTTGGAGGTTTTAAAAGATCCCCAGGTGATTCTAATGTGCAGACCACTTTGGAGTCTACTGGTATGATAGAAAGACTGAGAGACACAAGAAAGAAAAAAGATACTTTAATAGAGAAATTGAAAAAGTTTTCGTGGAAGAGGTTAGTCTAAAGTTCTACTGGAGATTCATTTCAACAGTGACAATTAAGTTGCTGGCTTTGAGGTTATACAGACTGGAATTTGAACCCCAGCTCTGTGTCTTAGTGGCTGTGCTCCTGGGTGAGTTTCTTACCCTGTCTGAGAAACGGCACATAGAGTCTGGAAGAGTGCAGGGCACATGAAAAAGATAGTGGGAGGTAACAGGACACAGTTTTTTCCCGCTGAGAGAAGGTGGGGATTTGCAAGAGGGGAGCCTCTGAGGAGATAGAAAGGAAGTGGTGGATGAGGTAGATCGTGTAGAACATAAACTGTTCCTAATATCCAAAAAAACTCTCCTCCCCATCCAACCCTCTCATCCAGATAAAAGCCAGTTCAACTGAGTTCCTGCTGTGACCTAGAATACAAAGTAAGAAGCTATGGCTGAAGAGCCAGACCAGAGTCATGTTCTGACCAACCAATTCTCAGGAGCAGCACATAGGAGCCTCTTCATCAGCTGTTTCCTAGACTTTCTGTTACTCAGGCCCAATAAGAACAAAGGAAGTTATGGAAAAAATGTCTATCAAGTACATAATGAAAGGACAATAAAATTAGGAATTGAGTACAAAAAAGAGAAGGCTGAAAATAAAATACTTTCACTCCGAATAAACCTAGATCTGCCCAAGATAGCAATAATTGCTTTTAATGGTTCCATTGTAAGGTTTGTTTAAGTAACAAGTGTTTATCACACTGAGAATGTTGTTTTCATAAGTTCTGTCAGGATGCTTATGACAGGACTGGAAGAAATAAACCTGTATTTCCAAATAAAGAGCTAGTTTTTTTTAGAATATACTGAAGAATTTCAATGAGAATATCGTGTGAATTGCAAATGCCTGGAGGAGGAAGCTGTAGATATTTTGCAGAATAGAATCAAATTATCAAAGTTGGGGCTAGAAAGGGCTTTGGAGCTCATTCATCCAATCTTCTGAATACAGACAAGGACACTGGGGCCCAGAGTGGTGACATGATTTGCAGGAGGTCACATAGCAAAATAAATGCTGAGGAGGGAAGGGAAATCAGGTCTTTTGTCTCCTAGGGCTCATATTCCATAAGAAAATTTTTTTTTTGGTTTTTCAGTCAGGAAGAGCTGGGCTTTTCTTGGGTGACAGGTTACCCTACACCTGCTGAACCTTGTCACATACCTGTGACATGGACACAGTACTCTGTGAGTTCTGTAAACCAACCTTATTTTTTGAGTCCATCTTACTGTATCACCTTCACTTTTTCTTGCCTGGTTTTCTCTTTTCTCTTTCTGCATTAATCTTTCTTTGGTATATTAGAAATATCAGTACAAATTGTTTTAAATCCCTTCTGGAACAAGGTAAGGTAAAAAGGTATAAGTAGCTGCCTCCACTTGTATCATGCTCTCACCATTGAATAGAACTTACATTTATTAACTATCCACTATGTGCTTTTGTACATTATTTCTTTTAATTCTCTCAATATCCCCCTAAAGTATGCACTACTATGATTTTCATTTTACAAATGGGGAAACTGAGTCTCATAGAAGTGAAAAAATTGACTGGATCTTACAACTGGAAGGAGTAAAATTAAATCCAGATCTGACTGACCCCAGTATTTATATTCCTCCCCCTTCATGGGGTGTCTTTCTGTAGATATTTATTGTCTGGAACAGGAGAGTTGCTCCACTGCATTGAGTACCTGCATGCTCTCTTTTCTCCTAATCCTCTACTGCTCTACTCTTCAGAAGTGCTTAATTATGCTCATCAAAACCTCAAACATTACTCCAAACAACTGGCTATTCTTCCAAAGAATTGGCTATTTTTCCTATTTTTGATGTTGGGGTGAGAAACTCAATCAGCTTTTTTTTTTTTTTTTTAATTTTATTACAAGAACAAAAATAATCATATTAAGATGTTAAAAATAAATTTTAAATGTGGAAATGTGGGAGAAAGACACCTCCACTCTGGGAGAATCCAAAGTAATTTAAATAGACTCATGTGTGCTCTTTGTATAAAATGCAGTGGCCACAACTCAAATTTAGATGTTAAGAGGATATTAGTAAGAATAGATGGGAATAAACACAGGATTGCAACATGAAAATTCACAAAGTTATTTAAATTAGGAACACACTGTGTGACTGGGAATCTGTAGTGCCCTGACCATACTGTCCCTGCTGACCCCTTGGAAACAGGCCACCTTCTTTCCACAGTTTCTTCTACTGGTGAGTAGATTAGAGTACATTCTCCATCCCCAGCCCTAAGCCAGATACAACAGGAGAATAAAGGGACTAGTTCTTGCCCTTAGGGAGCTCCAGAGTGGCTGATGAATTTGACTTTGGCTACTGTGAAAAAAGCTTATGTCCAAGAAACTATGGGAGACAGGGTAACTGTCAGGGCTGGAAGGGTGATGCTGCAGATTTAGACCGCAATAATGTCTTATAGTGACAGAGCATGGAGCAAACTCAGGGATGCTAGTCAAAACCCTCATTTTATAGAGGGGGATTCCAGGAAGGCCCAGGGAGAGGAAGGGACTGGCCCAGGGTGATGCAGATAATTAATGGTAATAATTGTAATAATCATGGCCATGTGTTAGGTATGAGACCCTGTGCTACACACTTTACGTATTGAGCTTCGCGTATCATCCAGGACGATGCTTTGAGGTATGTACTGTCCCATTTAGATATGAGGAAACTCAGGCATAGCATTGGGAGTTGCTTGCTTGCCTTTGCACAGGTAGGTAGTTGTAGAGGTGGGATTTGAACCCCTGCACATCTGACTGTAAAATCCATCTTCCTTTTAACAGTTGACAACAGATCTGGGACTAGCATCCGGAGTCAACTGCACTTCAGTGTAAATGCTTCCTTTAGCACAGAGAACCTTTGAATATATTCACTGATTTGTTTGATTTTTATTTTTCTGAAGGCTGACTGAGTAGTTGGGCTAGACCCTGGGGATATAAAAAATTAAAAGTGTCAGTCCTTAACCTCCTGGGTCTCAAAGTACAATGGATTGATGACACAGGAAAAGGAAAATTACAGTGCAGTGTAGTCAGTGTTATGGAGATATAAACATGGGCTGTGGGAGATCAGGGCAGAGCACATCGTTCTGCCTGGAGGGAATCAGGGGCGACCTTACAGAGAAGGAGAAACGTGAGTTGGGTCCTGAAATAAGAGTTTACCAATCAGAGAAGGGCAGATGCACATTCCAGCAAAAGGTAACAGCATATGCAAAGGCCCCAAATAGTGAAAGAAATTGATATGTTGGGGTGAAAAGTTCTGAGTGGCTGTGTGGGTTGGGAAGACTGATCATAAGCTTGAGATCAGATTGTGAAGAGCATATTCCCCAGACAAGGAATTCTGTCTCAATTCTACAATCAATGGATCATCAACAGGGATTCCTTCTCAAGAGTGCATCTTGGTGAGATTTGCTTTTTCAGAAGGTAACCCAAAGAGATGTAGAAGACACAGAGCAGATGTTGCTGTGGTCCTGCTAAAACTAAGGAGGGCTTGAACCAAAGCATTGTGGAGGAAGAGATAGGATGGATGAGAGATATTAATTTCTCAAGGCAAACTCCTAGAGTTTGATGACTAGCTTGTGAAAGGTGAAGATAAGGAAGTATCTGAGGAAGACTGGGATTTTTAACTTCAGAGGTGGACTAGACACGAATGCCATGAACCAGGGCTGAACACCAAGGACACGGAGCAGGTTTAGTAACTCTAGGAAGAGGTGAGAGGTGGGGGTAAAGGAATTCTTTTTTGAGCATGCTGTGTTAAGCTTCTGCAGAAAATGTCCCACTGGAGATGTGAGTAGGCATTTGGGAAGACAAATGCAGTGTTTGGGAGAGAAGCAGGGGCTGGAGACATAGATTCAGGAGACGACAGGGAATAATTGCTACTTAGAGCTCTAGAGCCAAATGAGTCTCCTCGGGGAGATGGGAGTGGGAGAATCCCAATGGTAAAGTGAGGACAACAGAGAAAGGGCCATGGAGAGCCAGGAGAGAACTTCAGGATGGGTGAAGCAGTTGGTTTTTAGTGTAAATACCACTATGCGGGTGAGGAGGATGAAGACTGCAAAGAGATAATTTGATTTGGCAAGGAGGAGGTCACCAGGGACCTCAGAAAGAGGATTTTCTCGGTGTGTGTGTGAGCATGTGTCGGGTTGTTATATGCCAGGTTGTAGTGGGTTGGCAGGTGTGATAGAGCCATGACTGAGAAGCAAGTGTCCTGACTCCCAGTCCTGTGCCATTTTGGTTCTCCAGCTGCTTCTCAGATCCTCACTGCCTGGAGTAGGTCCTTAGGCAAGGGAAGATGAGTAGTCATGTATACCACCAGGCACAAGTCTCCTTGAAAGAAGAGCCCACAGAGGGGCCTCTTCTAGGCCTGCCATATGGGTTCAAATATATTTTATACTCTGCATCTCCTTTAAGCTACCTGGCCCTGCACCCAGCACAAAGAACCACATAAATAAGAGCTCCGGGACCCTTGTACCTCTTCTGGCATCAGCTCTGAAGTGCCTGTCTCAGCTGGTTCTTTCCATACCATCCTCACTTGCTTCTCATACCTACATTCTTTGGCTTCCAGCAGGTGACATTTTCCATCCAGCTCCCTGCTAAATGAAGATTCCTCTGGCTCATCTTCCTGTGGTCACCTGAGTAAGGCTCTGCTGGCCCTTAAAAGACTCCGTGTTCCTTATGCAGGCAAGGTCCCCTAAGGGCAGGTGTTCACTGACTTCACCCTGGCTTCCATGAGTGGGACTTGGGGGTCATTCCGTGCTACCTTCAGGGTCTTTACTAATTTATGATTTTTCAAACAGTTTTCTAAAATTATTAATCCAGTAACTATTGATTGAGAGCATAGCGCCTGGAAGGCGATGGAGCGATGAATCAGACACAGTGTCTGTCTTCGGGCATTTTCTGTCTAACATTAGGGAGCTAAACAGCAAATTAAACAGCAAGTGTGAAAGTGCTTAGCAGGGCACCCAACTTAACACGTGAGAAATTATTTTCATTTAAAAAATGATATGCATGAATATCTGAGAGAAGGGATAAAGATGGTTTTGAGAATGAGGAGATTCCTAGATGTAGCTAGAGGTACGAGGGAAGGCTTCTTAGAAGAGGTTGCATGTGAACAGGACGCATAGGTAGGACTTGAGCAGGCAGAGGTGGGGGCTGTTGGGGATAGGGGCACATGTCAGATGGACAGAACTTGTCTGATAAACAACTGTGCCTGCAAGTGAAATCAACTGTGAGGACAGACTCAGGCAATTTAGTGCCTCTTGTCCCATAGCAAGGGAGTGCAGGAACTGAGACTCATGCTGAATGCTGTGACTCCCAGGTCTGGTGACCATAAGCAGGACTAGTTCCCAAGGAGAAAGGCCACAGGGCTTTGGGTGCCCCTCCCTGTCCCCATTCTGACTCATTGTGGGACTGAGCTGAGTTTTAGTGCTTCATTTCACTTGGTCAAACCAGGACAATTTGAATGCACCTGCCTCTCTTCTGTCCCCCCAAGCTTGGCAAGGGTGGCCGTTGTGAGGGCAGGGAGCACTTCCTAATTGTCTTCCTGTGGCCTAGGCCCCACGTGAAGGCTTTTAGCGGTCTCACTCAAATGAGGTGGGGGCCGGCTGACTGCTCAGCCACACTTGGAGTCACACTCGGGGGCCGGCCTGTCTATTCCTTCTCAGTAGTCCTCTGGTCTGGTTTTGAAGTTGCAAATTACAGAAGCTGGTGCTGTTCTTTTAAAAGGTGGGGGGCGGGGGGGTGTGGTGTGGTGAAGAGAAGTTCCACCTTCAGAGGGCTGTCAGGTCTGCTCCACAGTGCCCTGCATCTCATTCTCCTGCATCCTATTAACTCCCAACATCCCCCCTCCCACCAAGTTAGACACATTTGAAATACAGTGCAAATGGTCTCACAGAAAACATAACAAAGCAAACAAAAAATTACAAAATATCACCATGCACCTGGAAGGGTCAATGTCCTTCTACATGAAGTGAATTTGTCTGGAAACGCCTGCTTCCTTGAGCAAGAGGCCACCTTATTTATCTGCAAGGGCTAAGAGTTTGGCTTATCCATTTGGGGGCCTGCTCCCACCAGCCACACCTGCATGGTGGCCAAGAAACCGCAGAACTCTGACATGAGTTATCATGACACTGTCCCCAGGGACGGCGAGAAAGAGGGGTCAGTGCTCTAAACAGCAATTACAGATGTTGACCTGATTGAATTCTCCTGGTCTCTAGGGTAGATGCTGCTGCTGCTGCTGCTGCTGCTGATGATGATGATGATGATAATGCCATCAATAACTTTGTGTTGTAGTGAGTCATACTGCTACAAAGCACTTTCACACTTATTAATGCATTTTCTTCTCAAAAGTACTCTGGAGATCCCAGTCACCTTCAGAATATCCCCAAAAGATTAACTATCACCTCTAGTAAAGTGGACTTCATTATTTAGCGCTGAACATAGCAGAACTTTGGGGATTTGCATTGTGGTCTTGCCCTTACCAGCTTGGTGACCTTGGGCAAACCACTTTACCCCTTTGAGCCTTAGCTTCTACATATGTAAAAATGTGTTAATAATAACTGTCTGAGAGGGTTATTGTAGGGGTTTAAATGACTTCATGTAAATAGAAAGGACATTACAAACTCTAAAACATTATGCAAATATTAATTGCCATCTATACGAGAATGGGCTATTTGCAAAAATGAAGACAAATATAGTCTGAGATGGCGGGTGTGATGTGCCTGAAAGAGTGCTTTACTTGGAATCAGAAGATATGGGTTCTATTTTAGCCCCTACATGTCAGGTGGCAGTGAGGAGTGTGGCTTTCAGACAGGCAAACACAGCCATGCAAGTGATATGTTTACCAGTAAAAAACGGCTGCCACTTTCCACCTGTCACCTTGCCACCTGTGGTAGACTGAATGATGGCTGCAAAGATGCCCATGTCCTGATCCCTGGAACCTATGAATATGTTACCCTACATGACAAAGGGACTTTGCAGGTGTGATTCAGTTGAGGATCATGAGGTGGAGAGATTATCCTAGATTATCCAGATGGGGCCAGTGTAATCACAAGGGTCCTTATCAGAGGGATATTGGAGGAGTCAATTATATGTCAATGGAAGCAGAGATGCAAGTGATGCACTTTTAAGATGGAGGGAGGGGCCACAAGTCAAAGAATACAAGTGCCTCTGGAAGCTGAAAAAGGTAAGGAATCAGATTCTTCTCTAGAGCCTGCTGATGATTGACTTGAAAGCCCAGTGAAACTAATTTTGGACCTCTGGCTTCCAGAACTGTAAGAAAATACATTTATGTTGTTTTTTAGCCTCCAAGTTTATGGTACTTTGTTACAGCAACAATAGGAAACTCATACATTACCTCTGCCTTGAGGTCCTCAGTCCCCTTACACTCTGGTTCCAGTTTTCTTCCTCTCAACCTGTATTCAACTTCTGAATAGGCTGGTGGGCTGAACCTAAGTCTGTCTACTTGCTCCCCTTCTTTGGTGGGCCAGCATGGAGCTCACCTTTCTGGTTCTGCATAGCTCACACATTACCAGGATGAACTAATTCATCAGTTCCACAGCTTGGATTGGCTGGAGCTCTTCTGGAATACTCAGGGTAATGACATGCACCCTTTTGTGACTTTGAGAAAGTCACTTAAACTCTCAGACTCTCTATTTTCTCATCTGTCATTTGAGGATAAAATTTCTTTCTATGCCTTACTCATAAAGTGGAGACTTAGAAATAATACCAATGAAAGCACTTTGTCACTTATAAATGCCCTACAGGTGTGCACTCCTGTTATCAATATCATTAATTTAAAGACATAGTATTTCCAGCTTAATCTCTCCAGACTTAAAATATATTTTGACAAGTGACAGACATTCCGATTCTAGATAAGGATAACAGCATTTTATAAGGAAAAGATCCAGTTGAGGATTAAAATTTTGGACCTCTGAATCATCTATGAACTTGAACTTCCAATATGGACCCCAAAATATGAAAACCCAATGCTATGAAGACATTAAGTAATTGTTTAGTAATATCGCCCATTTGGAGGTGGTGAGGTGGGGCAAATTTCACTTGCCTTTCTCTTTGAGGGACTAAAAATAGAAATGATGCATTACTAATCAAAAATAGGGGCATCTGAAAGTAGGAGCTTTTAAAATATCTTTGGCCACAAAACTGCCAAGAGCAGGGGAACTGTGCATTACTGCAAACCCGTGCTCACTGTATCTTGACACTGAAAATTAACTCCCACTAGCTATAGGCTATTTCTACCTGAAATTCAACCTTGACCCTCAGAATGGTTTATGCACCCTCACCTCACTAACTTTCTTTGTCTTGATTAGGATCATAAAAATCAAGCAATCATCTGGTAAATTTGGTTAGAAGAGCAGAGAATATTAGAATGCAAGGGGAAAGAGTTGGTGGAAGGGAATTACGTTTATCAACTACTTAGTTTAAGATGCAAGATTGCACTTTTTCATACATACTATCTAATTCAATTCTCACTAAGATCCCATTATGTGGCTATTATCCCCATTCTACACATGAGGAAGCTGGTGTCAGAGAGATTAGGTAACTATTCCAAAGGCCGCAGTAGAATGTGGGAAAGCTGGCTTTCCAAACTACTTCCAGTTCATTCACAAAAGAAAAGTGAGATGAATTGATTGCTCCCAGGTTAAACACTTATTTATTGCCCCTTTGAGTTCTAAAATTTAGGTTCACTAAATAATTGATCTTGACTCTCTCCTTTGAAAATACCCCAAAGCTCTCAAAATCCTTGCAAACCCAAGAGAGCTGAGTAGGACTCCAAGGCCTTCTTCCTTGTTCTCCAGATCTTGCCCTTCTCAGGTGTGTTCCCTGGGGTTCTAAGTGTGTGGAGACCCATGGCTTTCACATGGGAGGCTGAAGTCCCTTTCTTGACTCTTTGCCAGGTTTTGCTTCGTCATGACTAGCTGGAAACAGTGAGCAGAATTTTTGCAAAATACTTCCCTGTGCCCAATGCAACGAGTAAAACAAGTACTGGCTTGGAAGCCACAACACTGAAGGTCAAAACTTGACTTGGCTTTTATCTCACTGTGCAATTGTGGGCCAGCCAGGAGTGGGAGTAGATGACCTCTCAGGTTTGGATTTCTTATTTCCGGGAGATCAGTTTGATGGGGTTGGTTGAAAACTGAAATATATTAGGTTGGTGAAGGGAAGCTGCAAATGGATTTTGGCTTTGACTGTCTGAAATCTAAACTTTTATTCATTCTTGGAGAATTCAGAATAATCCAGCACTCCTTCCCAAGAGGATATACCCCATGTTCCTTTGAGCGGGATGATCCAGTGGGACACTGCAAGGCTGTGATAGACTGAGTCCCTACTGAATTGGGAGAGCTTAAGATGGAGAGTAGATGAACTGGGAGCAGACTCTTAGGGAAGAAAGATAGGCTAGAAGTGGGGAGGAAGCCAAAGCAAGTTAGGAACTCTGATGCTTCATGAGATTCTGCAGACCAGAGCCAGGGTCCAGAAAGCAGAGGATATGAACTCTGTTTCCAGCTGGATCAGATGTCACTTGGGCTTAGGTAAGTCATTCAGCCTCTCTGTACGTTATTTTCCGCACCTGTACAAGAGGAATAATGACACCTTCCCAGCTGCCTCACAAAGATTTTGTTACTTTACAACAAGACAGTGTATGTGAACATTCTCAGGAAAATGTGGAGTGTCATACAATGTAATAATAATTATCACCTGCAAAGCCCCCACAAATTGTCCTATTGGGCAGTAATTCTTCTGTAGTAATTCTACAGACAAGGGAAAATAGATCTAAGATGTTGTGACTCTCTTAAGGGCATGCATCTGGAGTAGGACTAGATAACTTCCTGGGTCCGAATTTCTTATTTCCAGAGTCAGTGTGCATGACTATTAACAAATAACAGAAGAAAGAAGCATGGCTGAGTGTTTTCCCCTGACACCAGAGGTGCCCTGGCACGTGTCTGTGCTGCTGTAACCAGATTCGGCAGCAAAATGGAAAAAGGGACATGTTTCAGTTGCTGTTGCTATACAATGAAACACCACAAAACTTAGTTTAAACTGTAGGTGAGGATTTAGGGGGAACTAGGCTGGGAATTTCTGGCTCAGGGGTTCTCATGTGGTCGCAGACAGTGACTGGAGCTGCAAGAGTTGGGGTGGGGGTACTGGGGCAGTGGAGGGCTGGCCAGGCATCTTTCTGGGCCCCTCCGTGTAGTTCCTCTGTGTAGAACACTTTGGCTTCCTCACAGCATGGCAGCCTCAGGGCAGTTGGACTACTAGAGAACAAGGAGAAAATGGTATCACTGTCTTTATGACCACTTTCAGAAATCACACAGCATCGCTTATACTCACTCAATTAAAATGATAACAAGCAAGTCACAACCCTACCCAGATTTAAAAGAAGGAGATTCAGACCCCACATTTTAAGGGGAGGAGTGGCAAGTTTCTAGAGTAATGTGTGGTATGGGAGAGATTGTTTGCAGCCATCTTCAGAAAATACAGCCTGTCACAAGGAGGAAAGGCTGCAACAGTCAGAGAAAGACAAGGGCGTTCAAGCCCTGGGAAGAGGGGCCAGTTATTTCTGCATCAAAGATGTTAATTATGAAGCACAGTCTCTTATTGATGGACAAGTCTCCTTGTGAAGAGAGGTTGGAAAAATACGAGCAACATTCTACTATTTAACAAAAGAATGTGTTAAACTAGCAATGGGATGGCGTATATTAGAGAAGGTCCTGAAATGAAATCTGGGCAGAACAGTCAGTTTGGTGAAAAGCTAACAGAGCCAAGTGTTTATGAAAGCAAGCAGAAAGAGCTCTGTACAAATTGACAGATTATATCTTACAGACTCAATTTCTTTGAAAACATTTAAAAACTAAGGTTTTCTACATGACTTAGTTATCCTGAAACATCCCCCTGCTTCCCCGGGGGCTCAGTTGAAAGTTGGTGGATTCTGGATATAAATCAAAGACCTGTTCCCACTCAATTATCCTTCAACAAAGCTTTTTTTTTTTTTTTTTTAAAAAGGAGATATTAATTTACCTATCAGGGTGCTTTTAATTTTTATTTTTGTATTTTTATTTTTCTTAACTGAGCACTTACCCAGAGCCAGGTACCATGCTATCTCCTGGTGCAAACAACCATGAGGAGAGCACCTTGCCCTCAACAGGTGAGAACCACCCACTCAGCAGAAAGGGGGTGAGTGAGACAGGGTGGTAGCCAAGTGTGGCCTGAGAGCGGGACCCCAGGCCCAAGTTTCTGGATTGTAAGGTTAAAAGTGCCATATGAGAAATGATGTTTAAATCCTGCTGTGTATGTACTGGGCTTAAACCCTACTCCAGGTATATGATTGTTAATTGCAATCCTCCTTGGGACATTGCATGAATTAGAAGAAATGATGTATGTGAAGCACTTGGCATGTGATAGGTGTTCAGAAGAATGGATTATTGTTGTAATTATGTTGGGTTTTAGTATATCAACATTAACTAGTATGAAGAGTGACTTTCTGTTTACAAATCACTTTCATATTTTTCATTTCATTTAATTATCATAACAATCCTGTGATTTAGGCAGTGTATTTGTGGTCCCCCATTTTACAGATTAGAATATTGATATTCAGGGAGGTCCCATGAATTATCTGGCGTCTCTTAGCTAATAAGTGGCAAAGCCAAGATTTGGAACCCAGTCACCACACCAGAGCTACCCCTTTTGCACCCTACCATGATGTTTTCTAAATTGCCAAGTGATCTTATACAAGCATTCCAAGTCCCATCCTTCAATCTGGCCTTCGATTTCTACATCTGCAAAGTGAGAGGACTGAATTAAATTACATCTAAGGTCCCATCCAGGTCCCAGTGTCTCTGATTAAAAACATATGTTCAGGCGTGGACCCTGCTTGCTGCAGAGCTCCTTGTGCAGATTGGAGCCTGGCTTCAGAGGGGGCTGGAGCCTGGAGCTGTGCCCAAATCACAGGCTGGCTTGGCGTTCATTGCTGTCTCTGGCTGCCAAAAGGACAGAATTCTCTAGAGGACCCAAGGCCAATCTAGCCAGCTTCTGATGGCCTTAAATTATCCTCTGACCTCGAACTTCTGATAATTTGAAGCTTATTTAAAAAATGTTTTAGGAATGGCCATTATACCTCCCCATCCTTTCTTACCATCATTGTATCCCTCTAGCAACAAGGCACGGGAACTGGGAGACAGGCAATCTAGATGTACTTTTCATCTCTGCTGCTGCCTTTCTGTGTGACCCTGGGCAAGTCACATCAAAAACAGGATTATCAATAAGATTTATCCCAGTTTGAGCATCTGTGAAACCATGTGGCTTCCTCTTGACCAAGAAATGGAAGATCCAGGTTATATGTGACTTTAAGATAAGAAAACCATCAGATTTTCTAGTAACAATTTAGAAAATTGTTCATGGATGGTCCACTTTGATTATTTTTTTTTTAACAGCTTTTCTACTGTATTGCAAAGGAAGTAGTTGAGGAAAGTGCTTTTTGTATCTGGCCCCAAAGTTGCTAGTCTTAAGTATAACATTAGGTTTAAAGCATAATTCTTTTTATTCTGTCCACCTCCTTCCCCATTTCTAGATAAGATGTGAAGTGACTCAAAATCACATAGAAAGTATGTCTCCGAGTGGTGCTGGATGAAGTCTTTCTGCACCTTGACCTGGTGTTGCTTCTCCTGGGTCACGCCACCTTGCTCAAGTTCTAATTCATCACCTGTCTTCATTCTGCAGAGAGTCAGGCAGGAGACCCACCCACCCATGGCTCTGCAGAAGGGTGAGTGGTGTTGGGGCTCTGCAAAAACGAAGGCTGAGGGGCACCTCCCGTCTAGACTATCTGCCCCCAAATCAAGGAGTTTTGTTTTGGTTGCATTTTAACAGAGAGAGGGAAGAAAGAGCTGTTTGACCCATGCTCCACTTCAGGGCAGGCTGCTCAGACCCCTCTCCTGCAGCCCTCTGAATGCTGCCAGCAGTCCCGAGGGATAGAGAAGAGGTCAATTGCAACAGCCTTGGGACAGCAATTGCACAATTCACCACAAGGCCACAGGGCAGTGTGCAAGGGATGATTCTAGCCACGTGGGACAGTAGATAAAATGCTGACCTGAGCTCTGGTCACCACGGTGCCACCAACTCACTATGTCACCTCAAGCAAATTACAAACCTCTTTAAGCATTCATTTCCTCACCTGTCAAATTAGGGAACAGGATGATCTGTAGAAAAGTATCAAATTTGAAAAGTACGTTTAGTATCATCTAACCCTACCTGTTTATACAACTGGAAACTGAGTACTAGAGAGGGGGACTAACTTTCCCAGTCTTACATGGCAGTAAATAGCCAGGTTATTTCTAGAAGACAAGACCCCCTTCCTCATGCTGAAATGCTGCTTTCTCTCCTAGATCATCTCCAAGGTTCTCTGCAGAACCAGAAGTCTTTCACTCTGAAGATGTAGTTCCCTACCAACTCTGGCTGCTTTCTTTAGACTTAGTCTTGTGTTGGTCACTGTATGTTTCGTTTGGGACTCTTGATGACCCATTGTGTCCAGCTATGTCTCTCATTACAGAGTCCTTCAATTTCATGTAAATTCAGGCAAATGACCTACTAGGCAAAGCTTCTGGAAGGCCTGTTGTAAGGCTTGTAATCATCCAGGCTGATTTCAGACAGAACCTTCAGACATAGTGTTGGGCAAGGGCAGGGTCAGTTTGGCAACTTGGCCTTGAGTAGACAGGGACATTATAGCAACCGTCAAGAGACCTTTGTTCTAGGTCTTGCTTGGTCCCTGAATCACTTTGCGATCTTGGACAAGCTCATCCCCCTTCCAAGCCTCATTTTTCTCATATTTAAAACTAGATGATCCCTAAGGTACCTTGCGGCTTTGACATTGCATAGCAGAATATTGCCCAATCTTTCTATTCCTTGGGGGAGTTTGCTTAGAAACAAGGAGGATGATCTTCACCACTAGAAATCTGGGAAGCTCACAGGCTTAGTATCATAAAACAAATATTAATAAAGAAACCTAAGAATATTATGTTGTCCTTTACTTTTGTCTCATATTTTCTAAGTTCCATATCAAATGTTCACAACATAATCACATCTTAATTTTCATATGAAAAGAGGTAGATGGAGAAATAGCAGTAAATCTTGTTATGGAAATCAGAATATTATTGCATTTGATTATATTGGGGGGACATGATTGGATCCTCCAGCTTCATAGGCATAGATCATGCCTTCATAGCTCGTATCTACTCAGGAGCTCAGAAATGGATATAAATACAAAGTGTGACATTTTAAAGCCAATATAAACAAGGGAGCAGATCTTAGAGAGGAGCGAGATCACCTCCTATTTGGGGGTATCAAGATAGTCTTCATGGAGGAATATGAATTTGAGCTTGGTTATGAGAGGTAAAAGGAGATCAATCAGAGGATGTACTCTAAAGAAAGGCAGGGAAACTATGTGAGGTTGAGTGACTAGTGAATGGGTAGTTTGCCTGCCTAGGGCACAGGGCTGTGAAGAGGAGTAGTGGTAAAGAAGACTAATTATATTTATATGTCACCTCTCCCTGGCTAGTAAGTTCTTTTAGGTCAAAATCTTTATTCAACTCATCTTTGGTCCCTGTTAAAGGTGACACATAATTATCTCTCAAAACTTGTTTGATTTATAAATAAGTCATATTATGTGGTACTTTCCCCTCCAAACCATCAATGCACTATCTAGACTCAACTCTATCTTAGACACTCAAAAGTCAGATTGAACATGATATTCATCCTGCTGATTATCATAGGTGTGAAGTGCCATCTCTCAGCCCTGTAACTGTAGATAGGTGATCTCTCCCCTGGCCAAGGAAGTTGTATCATGTTCATCAGATTCTAACAGTTAAAATGTGACATGTACATGGCATGTAGAAGATGCTGAACTCAGCAACTCTGATGCAGAAGTAAATCCATCAACTATAGTCTTTCACAATGGCCTATGAGGCTAGTTCTAGGGACAATAGAATGAAAAGAATCCTAGGAATCACCTCCGGGTTCTGACAGATGAAATCCCCTAAAAAATGCATTGATAAATATTTACTGAGATTCTGTCACTAAGCAATGTATCTGAACTGCTGCAGAAAGGACAACAAGGAATCTGAAATTTACTGTATTTGGACTATTGTGGTGGATAACAAATCCACATGTGATAAAATTAGAGAGAACTAAATATGCATGCAAAAAGTGTACAAGTAAAACTGAGGAAATCTGAGTAAGTTAAGTAGATTGCATCAATGTCAGTATCTTGGTTGTGATATTGCACCATAGTATTGTAAGAGGTTATTATTGGCAGAAACTGACTAAAGGGTACATAGGATCTCTCTATTATTTCTTATACCTGCATGTGAATCTAAAATTATCTCAGTAAAATTTTCATCAAAAAAGGGCCCAGATGGGTTCACTGGTGAATTTTTAAGGAAGCAATTATATCAATTCTCTACAATCTTTTCCAGAAGACAGAAGAAGAGGAAATACTTCCCAACTCATTCTATGAGGGCATTATTACCCTAATGTCAAAACCAGACAAAGACATTACAAGTAAAAGAGTAAATACAGGCCAATATCTCTCATAAACATAGATGTAAAAATTCTCAACAAAATATTAGCAAATAGAATCCAACAATGAATAATATGAATTATAAAACATGACCAAGGGGGATTTATCCCAGGGAAGCAAGGCTGATACAATATTTGAAAATCAAATAATGTAATTTATCACATCAACAGGCTAAAGAAGAAAAACCTCATGATTGTATCAATAGATGCAGAAAAAACATGTGACAAAATTCAACACTCATTCATATTAAAAACTGTCAGCAATTTAGAAATGGAGAGGAACTTCCTCAACTTAATAAATAATATCTACAAAAAGCCCACAGTTAATATCATACTTAATGATGAGAAACTAAAAACGTCCTGCTAAGATCAGGAACAAGGCAAGGATGTACCCTCTCATCACTGGAAGCCCTGGCTAACTCAATAAGACAAGAAAATGGAACAAAAAATATACAAATTGAGAAGGAAAAAATACAATTGCCTTTGTTTACATATGACGTGATTATCTACATAGAAAAGCCAAAAGAATAAACAAAAAACTCCTGGAACTAATAAGTGATTATAGCAAGTTTGTAGGATACAAGGTCAACATACAAAGTCAATTGTTTCCTGTACTCCATCAACAAACAGGTGGAATTTGAAGTTAAAAACACACTATCATTTACATTAACAATATACATCAATATATACAAGATATATATGAAGCAAACTTCAAAACTCTGATAAAAGACATCAAAGAAGAACTAAATGGAAAGATATTCCATGTTCATGGACAGGAAAACTTAATATTGTCAAGGTACCAGTTCTATCCAACTTGATCTATAGATTTAACACAATCCCAATCAAAAACTCAGAAAGTTGTTTTGTGGATATTAGCAAACTGAAGATACTGGTTCTAAAATTTATATGGAGAGGCAAAAGACCCAGAATAACCACCTCAATATCAAAAAAGAACAAAGCTGAAGGACTAAGATTACCAGACTTCAAGACTTACTATCAAGCTACAGTAATGAAGACAGTGTGATACTGGCAAAAGAACAGACAAATAGATCAATGGAACAGGATATAAAGAGCCCAGAAATAGACCCACATGAATATACTCAATCTTTGGCAAAAAAGCAAAGGCAATACAATGGAGCAAAGACAGTCTTTTCAACAAATGGTGTTGAAACAACTGGATATCCACATGCAAAACAATAAATAAATAAAAATAAAAATAAAATAAAGAATCTAGACACAGATCTTACACCCTTCAGTAAAATGAACTCAAAATGGATCACAGGCCTAAACATAAAATGCAAAACCATAAAACTCTTCAAAGATAACATAGATGAAAGCCTAGATGACCTTGGGTATGGTAGTGATATTTTAGATAAAACACCAAAGACATGATTCATGAAAGAGATCACTGATAAGCTGAGGAGGCTCCATTAAAATTAAAAACTTCTACTCTGCAAAAGACATTGTCAAGAGAGTAAGAAAAGTCACAGATTACGAGAAAATCTGATAAAGAACCATTATCCAAAATATTCAAGGGGTCTTCAAAAAGTTCATGGAAAGATTTATATTATCTTTTAATTCTATTTTTCCATCAACTTTTTGAAGTGCCCTCATGCAAAGAACTCTTAAAACTCAACAACAAGGAAACAAGCAACCTGATTAAAAATGTGCAAAAGACCTAAACAGACACTTCATTAAAGAAGATATACAGATGCCAAATAAGCCTATGAAAAGATGTTTAACATCATATTTTATTAGGGAATTGCTAATTAAAACAACAATGAGATACCACTGCATGCCTATTAAAATGGCCAAAATCCGAAATAATGATAACACCAAATTCTGGCAAGGATGTGGAGCAACAGAAACTTTCATTTATTGGTGGTGGGAATGCAAAATGGCAGAGCCACTTTGGGAGACAGTTTGGCAGTTTCTTATGAAACTAAACATATTTTCACATGCAATCTAACAACTGTGCTCCTTGGTATTTACCCAAATGAATTGAAAACTTAGGTCCACACAAAAACTGCACATAGATATTTATTGCAGCTTTATTCACAATTGCCAAATCTTGGAAATAACCAAGATGTTTTTCAGTAGGTTAATGAATAAGTAAATTGTGGTACATCCAGATATGAAATATTATTTAGTGCTAAAAAAAAATGAGCTAACAAGCCATGAAAAGACATGGAGGAAACTTAAATGGATATTACTAAGTAAAAGAAGCAAATCTGAAAGGGCTATATACTATACGATTTCAACAATATGACATTCTGGAAAAGGCAAAAACTATGGGGACAGTAAAAGCGGCAGTGGTTTCCAGGAGTTAGAGGGAGGAAGGAAGGGATAAATCAGCAAAGCACAGAGGATTTTTACAGCAGTGAAATGATTCTGTATGATACAGTGGTGGATACATGTCACTATGTCTTTGTCAAAACCCATAGAACTGAACATACAACACCAAGAGTGTTGTGTGCAGCCATGTAAATCATGAGCTTTGGGTGATGATGATGTGTCAATGTAAGTTCATCAATTATAAATGCACCCTGTTACCTGGGATGTTGATATCAGGGAAGGTTGCAGGCGTGTGGGAATAGGCCATATATAAGAACTCTACTTGCCGCTCAATTTTGCTTTGAACTTAAAACTTCCCTGAAAAATAAGGTTTATTAATTTTAAAAAAGACTGATTAACATAAAAAGTAGGAATGGTCTTGAGCAGCCATTCTCAGAGTCCTAGAACCCTTATGGGTCTCTGAATCGCTATCAGAGGATTAACTAATTTCATAATAGACTAATTTCATCATAATACTAGCACATTGTTTGCCTCTTTCACACTCAATTTCTCATAAACATACAGTGGAGTTTTCCAGAGGCCACATGACAAGTGATATTGCAGCAGGCTGAAAGCGGCAACAGCTAGGAAAATTTAGCTGTCCTCAATGAAGCCAGATTTTGAGGAGATTTTGCAAAAATGTAGAATAGTATTGCTCTCCTCACTGCATCTGCTTTTGTTTAGAAAATAGTTATTTTTCAAAAAATATGTTATTTATTTTAGCATGCGATAAATTTATTATTATTTTAAATGAAATAGTAAATATTATTTTTTTAAAAGAAGAATCTGACGTGTTTGCTACTTTGTACAGCAGATAAGAATACAAGCAGTTACAAGGGTACAAGTGGGGACTGTCACTGGTGAACGACAAGGGAGGATTATGTGAGCTCAGGGGAGACTGAGCCTCTCCTAGCCAGAGTAAGCAGCAAAGCCTCCTCCTCTGGGAGAAGGCGGCATAAGGATTGGCCTTAAAAATTGGGTAGGATTTAGACACTTGGAGATTGCTGAGGCCTAAGAAGACATTAAGTAGAGTACAAACATACTGGACAAAACCAGTGAACAGTGAAAAGACAGACTGAAGCACAAGACTTGGAAAATAGAAGGTAACGCTGGGAAGCTGGATGGGTCAAAAGTCTGTGAGCATGTGGGGTGGAGATGGGGAAGGGGAAGGGAGAAGGCCTGAAGTCCTAATTAAAGTGAAGAGGTTGTTTGTTTCGTCTTTATTGTCGCTGTTTTAAATCAAGTTTGTAGAGATATAGTTTATAATCAATAAATTTCACCTGTTTTTAACATTGAATTCTATGAGTTTTGACCAAGTTTTGACAAATGCACATAGTCACGTAACCAACACCACAATGAAGGCCTAGAGCAGTTCCGTCACCCCCCAAAAATGCATCTTTCCCTTTTGAAGTCAGTGCTTCTCCACACCCCCAGTCTCTGGCAATCAGTGATGGATTCATATGTTCCAATCCTATATATTTTCCTTTTCCAGAAGGTCTTATAAATGGAATCATAGAGTAGGTAACTTTTTGAATATGGTTTCCTACACCTAGCATAATACCTCTGAAAGTCATCTGTTTTGTTATGTACATCAGTAAATTGTTGCTTTTTATTGCTGAGTCGTAATCCATTGCATGGATTTTCAGTTTGTTTAACCATTCACCAATCAACAGACATTTGAGTTGTTTTCAATTTGGGCCAATTGTGAATAGAATTGTTGTACACTTTCTTACAGGAACTTTTGTGAAAGTAGGTTGAGAAGTGGTTTTATTTGAAGGAAAGGTGGTGGTAATGGTCTAAGAAAACAAATGAAGAAAATCTCAGGTCCAACAGTGTGTCTGCCCTTTTTGTATCCTGCATGTAGGTGATTTAATGGTTGTAGCATCAGGATACCTAGAATCAATTATATTAAACCAAATTTTACTAATAAGAGACATGAAGTTAACATCTAAGATCAATTTGCCAGCTTAAGTGTCCAAGAATTCTCTGCAGGAGGCAGGAAACCAGCAGGAGAAGTTAATAGGCAAACAAAACAAAACAAATAAGAAAAAACACTTTGGAAATGCAAGGAAAATCTCCAACTTTCTCCATCTAATCTCTTGTGATCAGTCAAGATTATAGTGGATGTAGAAAAAAAAACTGAAGGTGAAGAACCTTTTGCATTTTTATTTTTTATTTTTTTATTTTTATTTATTTATTCATTTATTTAATTTATTTTGTTTATTGGATCAAAATCGATTATACATATTTTGGCGGTTGAACATTGAGATATGTTGATTAAATCAATATTACTAGCATATATATTGTTACAAATCGTAATTATTCTTTTTTTTTTTTTTAGTTTTATTTTGTCGATATACATTGTGGCTGATTATTGCTCTCCATCACCAAAACCTCCCTCCCTTCTCCCTCCCTCCCTCCCCCCTCCCCTCCTCCCCCCCAACAATGTCCTTTCTGTTTGCTTGTCGTATCAACTTCAAGTAATTGTGGTTGTTATATCTTCTTCCCCCCCCCCCGGTTTTGTGTGTGTGTGTGTGTGTGTGTGTGTGTGTGTGTGTGTGTGAATTTATATATTAATTTTTAGCTCCCTCCAATAAGTGAGAACATGTGGTATTTCTCTTTCTGTGCCTGACTTGTTTCACTTAATATAATTCTCTCAAGGTCCATCCATGTTGTTGCAAATGGCAGTATTTCATTCGTTTTTATAGCTGAGTAGTATTCCATTGTGTAGATGTACCACATTTTCTGTATCCACTCATCTGATGATGGACATTTGGGCTGGTTCCAACTCTTGGCTATTGTAAAGAGTGCTGCGATGAATATTGGGGAACAGGTATACCTTCGACTTGATGATTTCCATTCCTCTGGGTATATTCCCAACAGTGGGATGGCTGGGTCGTATGGTAGATCTATCTGCAATTGTTTGAGGAACCTCCATACCATTTTCCATAGAGGCTGCAACATTTTGCAGTCCCACCAACAATGTATGAGAGTTCCTTTTTCTCCGCAGCCTCGCCAGCATTTATCGTTCATAGTCTTTTGGATTTTAGCCATCCTAACTGGGGTTAGATGGTATCTCAATGTGGTTTTGATTTGCATTTCCCAGATGCTGAGTGATGTTGAGCATTTTTTCATATGTCTGTTGGCCATTTGGATATCTTCCTTAGAGAAATGCCTACTTAGCTCTTTTGCCCATTTTTTAATTGGGTTGCTTGTTTTCTTCTTGTAAAGTTGTTTGAGTTCCTTATATATTCTGGATATTAATCCTTTGTCAGATGTATATTTTGCAAATATTCTCTCCCACTCTGTTGGTTGTCTTTTAACTCTGTTAATTGTTTCTTTTGCTGGGCAGAAGCTTTTTAGTTTGATATAATCCCATTTGTTTATTTTTCCTTTGGTTGCCTGTGCTTTTGGGGTCGTATTCATGAAGTCTGTGCCCAGTCCTATTTCCTGAAGTGTTTCTCCTATGTTTTCTTTAAGAAGTTTTATTGTTTTAGGGTGTATATTTAAATCCTTAATCCATTTTGAGTTGACTTTAGTATACGGTGAGAGGTATGGGTCTAGTTTCATTCTCCCGCATATGGATATCCAGTTATCCCAGCACCATTTGCTGAAGAGGCAGTCCCTTCGCCAGTGAATAGGCTTGGTGCCTTTGTCAAAGATCAGATGGCAGTAAGTGTGTGGGTTGATTTCTGGATTCTCTATTCTATTCCATTGGTCAGTGTGTCTGTTTTTATGCCAGTACCATACTGTTTTGGTTATTATAGCTTTGTAGTATAGCTTAAAGTCAGGTAGTGTTATGCCTCCAGCTTTATTTTTTTTGCTCAGCATTGCTTTGGCTATGCGTGGTCTTTTATTGTTCCATATAAATGTCTGGATAGTTTTTTCCATTTCTGAGAAAAATGTCTTTGGAATTTTGATGGGGATTGCATTGAATTTGTATATCACTTTGAGTAGTATGGACATTTTCACTATGTTGATTCTTCCAATCCAAGAGCATGGGATATCTTTCCATCTTCTTGTATCCTCTCTAATTTCTCTCAGCAGTGGTTTGTAGTTCTCATTATAGAGATTTTTCACCTCCTTGGTTAACTCAATTCCTAAGTATTTTATTTTTTTGGTGGCTATTGTAAATGGGCAGGCTTTCTTGATTTCTCGTTCTGCATGTTCACTATTGGAGAAAAGAAATGCTACTGATTTTTGTGTGTTGATTTTGTATCCTGCTACTGTGCTGAAATCATTTATCAACTCCAAGAGTTTTTTTTGTAGAGGTTTTAGGCTGTTCGATATATAGGACCATGTCATCTGCAAACAGGGACAGTTTGACTTCATCTTTTCCAATCTGGATGCCCTTTATTTCCTTCTCTTCTCTGATTGCTCTGGCTAGTACTTCCAACACTATGTTGAATAGGAGTGGTGAGAGTGGGCATCCTTGTCTAGTTCCTGTTCTTAAAGGAAAAGCTTTCAGCTTTTTTCCCCATTCAGGATGATACTGGCAGTGGGTTTGGCATATATGGCTTTAATTATGTTGAGATACTTTCCCTCTATACCTAACTTATAGAGGGTCTTCGTCATGAATGAGTGCTGAACTTTATCAAATGCTTTTTCATCATCTATAGAGATGATCATATGGTCCTTGTGTTTGACTTTATTAATATGGTGTATCACATTTATTGATTTGCGTATGTCGAACCAACCTTGCATCCCTGGGATGAATCCCACTTGATCATGGTGAATAATTTTACATATGTGTTGCTGTATTCTGTTAGCTAGTATTTAAGTGAGGATTTTTGCATCTATATTCATCAAGGATATCAGCCTGTAGTTTTCTTTTTTGGTTATATCTTTACCTGGTTTTGGTATCAGGATGATGTTTGCTTCATAGAATGAGTTTGGGCGATTTGCGTCCGTTTCAATCTTTTGGAATAGTTTGTAAAGAATCGGTGTCAATTCCTGTTTGAATGTTTGGTAAAATTCTGCTGTGAATCCATCTGGTCCTGGGCTTTTCTTTGTTGGGAGCCTTCTGATAACAGCTTCAATCTCCTTTATTGTTATTGGTCTGTTCAAATTTTCTACGTCGTCATGGTTCAGTTTTGGGAGCTTGTGTGTGTCCAGAAATTTATCCATTTTGTCCAGATTTTCAAATTTGTTGGAGTATAGTTGTTTATACTAGTCTCGAATGATTCCTTGTATTTCAGATGAATCAGTTGTAATATCACCTTTTTCATTTCTAATTTTTGTTATTTGAATCTTCTCTCTTCTTTTTTTTTTTGTTAGCCATGCTAATGGTTTGTCAATTTTATTTATCTTTTCAAAAAACCAACTTTTGATTCGTTGATCTTTTGAATTGTTTTTTGGGTTTCAATTTCATTCAGTTCTGCTCTGATCTTAATGATTTCTTTCCATCTGCTAACTTTAGGTTTGGATTGTTCTTGTTTTTCTAGTTCTTTAAGGTGAAGTGTTAGGTTGTTCACTTGCCATCTTTCCATTCTTCTGAAGTGAGCATTTAATGCAATAAATTTCCCCCTTAATACTGCTTTTACAGTATCCCACAGGTTTTGGTCTGATGTATCATTGTTTTCATTAGTTTCAATAAATTTTTTGATTTCCTGCTTGATTTCTTCTTGGACCCATATGTCATTAAGTAGAATGCTGTTTAATTTCCATGTGTTTGTATAGTTTCCAGAGTTTCATTTGTTATTAATTTCTAGTTTTAATCCATTGTGGTCTGAGAAGATACATGGGATAATTCCAATTTTTTTGAATTTATTGAGACTTGATTTGTGACCTAATATGTGATCTATCCTGGAGAATGATCCATGTGCTGATGAGAAGAATGAATATTCTGAGGTTGTTGGGTGGAATGTTCTGTAGGTATCTGCCAATTCCAATTGGTCTAGAGTCTTGTTTAGAAATCTTGTGTTTCTCCACTGATTCTTTGCCTAGATGATCTGTCTAATATTGACAGTGGGGTGTTCAGGTCCCCTGCTATTATGGTATTAGTGTCTATTTCCTTCTTTAGGTCTAATAGCATTTGTTTTATAAATCTGGCTGCTCCAACATTGGGTGCGTACATAATTATGATTGTTATGTCTTCTTGATGGATCAGTCCTTTTATCATTAAGTAGTGTCCCTCATTGTCTCTTTTTATGGTTTTTAGTTCAAAGTCTATTTTGTCAGATATAAGAATAGCTACTCCAGCTCGTTTTTCTTTTCTGTTTGCATGGTAAATCTTTTTCCATCCTTTCACTCTTAGTCTGTGTGAATCTTTATGGGTGAGGTGGGTCTCTTGTAGGCAGCATATAGTTGGGTCCTCCTTTCTGATCTAGTCAGCCAGTCTGTGTCTTTTGATTGGGGAATTTAAGCCTTTTACATTAAGAGTTGTTATTGAAAGGTGTTGATTTATTCCTAGCATTTTATTGGTTGTTTGGTTGTCTTAGGTGTCTTTTGTTCCTTGCTTTCTGATTGACTGTTTGGTTTCTGTGTTTGTTGGTTCCTTAGGTTGTAGATAGTGTTTTTGTTAGCTTGTTTTCTCTTCATAAATGCCATTTTTATTATACTAGTGGGTTTTGATTTTTCTTGGGTTTTTATGGCAGTGGTAGTTATTTTTCAGGAACCAAACCCAGTACTCCCTTGAGGATTTCTTGTAAGGGTGGTCGTGTGGTAGTGAACTCCCGCAGTTTTTGTTTGTCTGAGAAATATACTATTTGCCCTTCATTTCGGAAGGATAGCCTTGCAGGGTAGAGTATTCTTGGCTGGCAATCTTTGTCTTTTAGTATTTTGAAAATATCATCCCATTCCTTTCTAGCTTTTAGGGTTTGTGATGAAAAGTCTGATGTTAGCCTGATTGGGGCTCCCTTATAGGTGATTTGACGCTTCTCTCTCACAGCTTTTAAGATTCTCTCTTTGTCTTTGAGTTTTGCCAATTTGACTATGACATGTCTTGGAGAAGGCCTTTTTGGGTTGAATACGTTTGGAGATCGTTGAGCTTCCTGGATCTGAAGATCGGTGATTTTTCCTATACCTGGGAAGTTTTCTGCCACTATTTTGTTGAATATGTTTTCAATGGAATCTCCATTTTCCTCCCTTTCTGGAATACCCATGACTCGGATATTTGAGTGCTTAAGGTTGTCTGATATCTCTCTCAGATTTTCTTCAATGTCCTTGATTCTTTTTTCTTTCTTTTTGTCTGCTTGTGTAATTTCAAACAGCCCATCTTCAAGTTCAGAGGTTCTCTCTTCTACTTCGACAAGCCTGCTGGTTAAACTCTCCGTTTTGTTTTTTATTTCGCTGAATAACTTCTTCAGTTCAGCAAGTTCTGCTACATTTTTTTTCAGGACATTGATTTCCTTGTACATTTCCTCTTTCAGATCCTGTATACTTTTCCTCGTTTCATCATGATGTCTAGCTGAGTTTTCTTGTATCTCATTCAGTTTCCTTAGAATTATCACTCGAAATTCCTTGTCAGTCATTTCAAGGGCTTCTTGTTCTATAGGATCTAGAATTTGAGATTCATTAACTTTTGGTGGTGTACTTTCTTGATTTTTTGTATTTCTGGTATCTTTTTTTGGTGTTTATTCATTGTGGCAGGGGGTTTCACAGTCCACCGGTTTGAGACTAATGACTAACTAGGATGTTGCTGTGGTTGCCAATTTTGTATGGCTCCCTCCGTGACTGCTCAGTTCGCCTCTCGTGCCTTGTGTGTGTGGTTGCCTTGGGTCTTGGGCTTCTCCGGGGAGCCACCTTTCTGGTCAGCTTGGACTCTGCTGGGCTGGTGGATCACGTACCACAGGGTGTGTGATCTCTGTTGAGCTTTCACTTCCTGTGCAGGACTTCTCCCTGTTCCGTGTGCTCTGGCCCAGGCTGTTGGATCGTGCAGTGGCGACCCCACAGGGTGTGTGGTTTCTGTCGAGTCTCCGCCTCCCAGGTCGCACGTCTCCCCACTCTGTGCGCACTGTGCTGGGCTGGGGCATGTCATCTGCAACCCTCGTCTATCAGCTGGGCCTTCAAGTCCCTGCTTGGCACCGCCTCACCCAGGAAGTCTACCAGGTTTCTGGTAGGCACAGACGACCAGTTGCTCTGGGTGCCTTTGTAGCACTGTGTAGATCTTTCTCGGGACTTGTTCACCTTTGTATGCCCCCGACATAGACCGAATCTAGCGTCCACCTGCAGCCAGCTCTCCAGCAGGTTCAAGCAGACCTGGGAGCTCTCCTACCACACTATTCCCAACCAGAAATTGGTTAGGCTTTTTTCCGAACTGGTGGCCGCAGAGATGGTATCTGCCTCCCAGTAACAGGAAGTTTACCGGGAGCCGGAGTCCAGGGTATGGTGGAGTGACAGTCGGCCCGCCCGTACTTCCTTGCCCTCCCGACACTGGCCGGGGACGCCCCATGCCACCAGCCCCGCCAGAGAACTGCGGAGGGTGTGGGAGGGGAGGCCGGCCCGCTGGCTCCGAAAAGCCCATTGCTGGGCCAAGCAAGTGGGAAGGCTCAGTGACGGCCGAGCCGGGCGGAGCTGCCAGCACCTGGGAAAATGGAGGCAGCTCCGGGGCGTTGAGTGAACCAGTGATGCAGGCGGGAGCCGGGTGGGCGTCAGCCCCCCCGAACAGGGCTTGGCCAGGGGTCACTCACAGTGCTGTGCCAGGTCACGTGCTCACTCTCTGCCTCTGGTTTGTCGCCTTCCCCGTTCTCGGTCGCTGCCGCCTCGGGCTGTTCAGTCGCGGTGCGGCTTGGGCGCTCCCAGGAATCTTCTTTAATGCTGCCCTGAAACCTCGAATCCTGAATAGGGCAGCTGGCCACCTTCAGTGTGGCCCCGGCCTCCGGGATCCCGTCTGCATCCACACAGCAGCCCTGGCGCTGTGTTCCCTGTTTCGAGACTCGCTTTTGCAGCTAAGAAACAGTTCTTTTCCTGCTCCACACTTCAAAGCTGTTGCCTGTAAATGAGGCAGCCTCTCCTGCCGGGGGCAAAGTGGGGGTCAGCCCCCACGACCGGCCAGCAGCTGCGGTCCTCCCTTAAGAAATGGCAAGAGGAAGGTCCACAAGTTTCCCCCCTTTTGCATTTTTAAACACGCCAAATGTTATTCATCCATGAGAGTCTGCTAAATGAGGTTCAAATGAATTGCAGTCCAATAATAAGTATTGTGTGGAGGAAACTTACCTTCCTCTGTAGCTGAAGCTCTATGGGTTGGAGAGAAAGAGATATTGCAACAAAACTTCAGAGGTGAATCCCACATATACTGAATGTTTGATCATTCCAACATGCTAAAATTTGTTGTGATATCATCTACCATGAATGAGCCTGCTGGGCAAATGAAGAGTGTGGGAGAGTTGCCGAGGGAGTATTGGAACTCCTTACTGGAACAAGTTCTTCTGAGGACCCTCACCACATTCAGAAGAAGCCATACAGGCAAACCTTGTGCTCGTTACAAAAGCCATAATCTCATGATTCAGTAGATCTCCCTAGAGGCATAGACTAGGAAACATTTTAGTTCTAAGTGTTTCATGCTGAGGGACAAAGGTGCGGTGGCATTTTTAAAGTAAACATTCTTTGACCTGTAGACTGATAAAATCTTTGGGATGAAGAAGACTGAAAATTTCAGTAGTGCAACTCCCCAACACAATCCCTTCCAAGGTTTCTTCCTACCCACCCCTCAAAAGCTTGAGTAGTTTCAATATTCTCCAACACCCTAATCACTCTTTGAGGCTGAGCTCAAACATCCCCTTCTCTCTGAAGCCTTTCTTGATCAAACCCTAAAAAAAAAAAAAATAAATAAAAAATTTCATTATTCCTCTCTCTGTTTCCATCTGTATTACTTCCCCCTCTCCTGGAGCATTTGTTACAACATATATTTATTGGTTCACCTGTCTGTCTTCCTGCATTGCTCTACGAGCCCTCTTCAGATCAGTCATTCTGCTACAGTCATTCCCTGTATCTTCAGTGCTTTAAACATTATTTGGCTTGTCGCAGATGTGCAATAAATATTTCTTAAATGGATATGGATCATAGTGGTCACCTACTTTTCACTGACAGTGACTCACTAGCTTTTAAGGCAGCAGTTCCACTTGTAAACTCTTTTGTCTGACAGAAAATTCTTCCTTATAAAGAATTAAACAGCGTCCTGATAATTTCTCATCATTGTTTTTTATTTTAGTCCTTGGGACCCTCATACAACTGCTCAGGGACCCATATCCATATTCAGCCTTCTAGATATTTGAAGATAACGATCATGGTGTCTTTGAGTCTTCTCATTTCCATGCTAAATTCTACCTGTTCCTTTACTATGTCTGAATTAAGATTTACTTTTTCTGCAGAATTAAGGCAAAACAAACCACTGCTAAAAGTCACATGGGTGTATGGCAGTAGGAGTTGGAATAAGAAGAGATTGCTTTTAAGTCATCTCAACTGCTGCCATTGATAGATTTTTCCTAATGACTTCTCAATTTTTCTTTACCCAAGAGGCACAACCTGTAATTTTGAGAAGGATGGTGGATTAGATATTTAGTTGCATGGAGCCTCTCTGCTAAAGAACACAAAAGCTGATAGGAATCTGGAGCTCAATTCCTGGCTTAAAGAATGGCCAATAAAAATGAAGGTTTCTGAAATACAGGATGAGAAGCAAGCAAATATCTGAGGAAATTAACTCTGACTTCATTCTGACAATACAACCAAGCAATTCGGACAATTTAGCAAATGGCCAGTCACTTCAACCAAAATAAATAAATAAATAATTACTATTTGATTTCATGGATCCTCTTCCCTAGCAAAAACTCTCCTATTTGCTTATTACAAGACATTCTTAGATTAATACATCTCACTTCAAAACAGTTTAGTCATTTATTCAAAAAGCATTGGAGTACCCAAGTTCAATATTAGATGCTAGGGATGCAAAGTTGAGTATTACACAGTTTCTGTACTCGAAAAGTTCATGTTCTCTCCCTGGGCCAAAAGAGCTATATAAACACATAATTACAGGTACAATGTGTAATGGAGAAACATACATGATCTGGGGTGGTCATGAGAGATACCAAAAGAAATAATATGTAAGCCTACTTTAGTATCATTGTGTAGATATAATATTCATAAAATTGTGAAAAGTTTGTGTAATGAATTAATAATACCAGGAAAAAACTGACCAATCTGTTTTAATTTTATATGGTGAGTATTTGTTTATTTATTTATTGAATATACCTTCACTGAAAATCTTCTAAAAATCATATATTCGCTAAGTATTGGGAGAAAGAAAAAGATGAAAGAACATGATTCCTGCTCTCAGAAGTTGCAGTAAAACAGGGGATACAGACACATACATGCTAACACAAGACCAAAGAGGGTGCTATCTTTTGGAGAGAGCATAAGACTATGGAGAAACATATTCTAGATCCAGCTCAGCCTTTATTTATTCTTTCAATATTTGTTGAGCAAGATAAGCAATCCTTCAGGATCTTACAGACCAAACAATATCTCCATGGGGCTTTGAGCAGTTACTGCACTCTTCTGGAAACTGCTCGACCACATACAAAAAAAAGTCTTTGCTCTCATTGGTGTCTCGCATCTCTTCACATGTTGTCTCTGTAGAGATGAACCAAGTCGAAATAGAATGGCAAGGGTTGAGGAGAACTGAGAATCGCATTTACCTGTCTCAAAATACTTGATTGGGCAATTTGGATTATCATGTAGGAAGGGCTAAATTTTCATTTTGTCCCAATGATATTGTTGACAACAAGTAAGATTAGAGGTGGGTGGAGTGGCCTGCATGTTAATAAAATTTACCAGGTTTGAAGTACTTAGATGCTATGGAATGATTGTTTCAATCCCGAAATACATCTATGTTCCAATCAGATTGCTTAAAATCCCATCCTTTGCTCTTCATTCCTTAATGTCTGTAAATTCTCTATTAAAATGCAGAGAAATGTGCAAACCACAAGTTTTCAATATGAATCTACTCTCTTTTTGGTTCCAATCTATGTCCTGGATATACTGTCCTGAAAATGAAAATTAGTAGGAATTTACCAGTTGAAAAAGATGGCAGGAAAAGCATCCCAGGGACAGGACATAGCATAAGCAATGGCCTGGAAGCAGAAATATGAGGGTACTGCAAAAAGATTATGAAAAGATTCATATTATCTTTTAATTATAATTTTAATTATAATTTTTTTTTTTGCTAATACATAGCCCTTTTTGCTATATTGAACCATGAGTGGATTAGCCTGTTTGGAATGGAGGTTCAATTAGGGAGCAGCAAGAGATGAATAATTTGGGAAGAGAGGTTGGTCCAGATTGTGCAAGACCTTAGAAGTTGGGTTTAGGTGTCTGTCTTTTTAAAATTAATTTTGTAAGTAAATGCCAGAAATGTTTTAGAGAAATTAATCTGGAAGTGTTGAGCAGCATAGGAGGAAGTAAAGAGATATTGTCACAAATGTATTACAAGTCCACAAACCAGCAGTAAATATATCTATTCATCCATTCACTTATGGGCATATAGGGTTCTATTGTAGGCACCTATTCCGTTTCATTAGCTGTCAAATAGCAGGTGGCCTGTCTCAGGTAAATTCTTGCTCTGTGTTGGGAGATAGGAATTTGGCCTGCTATGTGAGTGGGCTCCAAGCAGACAGTCCCTTGCTATCCTGAAACAGACATCAGGCTTGCTGCTGCCATCCCCACTGGTGGTTCTTGGAGAGAGGGCGGCGCAGGCCCTGGCTACGAGCGGCAGCCCTTCCTTGCTTCACGCAGCACACAGTGTGCCGAGAATCTACACCTCAAGTGACACAGTCTCTAAGCTGCTTCCATTTCTTCAACAGAGAGCTTTGAAAGTGATTTTGTAAATTAAAAAAAGAGCTAGAACTAGTTGGATGGAGTGCACTACGTGGTCTTGCACAACCAATTTACACCAGAAGAAACACCGCTATAGTAACCCACAGCATTTAATAGTGTGAGTTTCTGCATTTTAAATAAAAATCAAAGAGATACATTTTCAATGCTGTATTATCAAATAATTTCAAATTTACAGAAGAGTTGAAAAAATACTACAATGAATTCCATATACTCTTCTCTCATATTACCCAAATGTTAATATTTTTACCATGCTTGCTTTATCATTCTCTCTACAAAAATGTAGTCTTTTTTCCCCCTGAACTGTTACTGAGTATGCTGTTCTCACTAACATAATATCCTTTTACCCTTAAATATGTCAGTGCATATTTCCTGAAAACAAGGGTATTCTCTTGACATGACCATAGTATAATTAGCAAAGTCAGGAAATTAACATTGATATAATATTAATGTTAATCCATAGGCTTTATTCATATTTCACCATTGCCTTGCTTTTTAAAACCCCGATGTGCTGGCATAGGTTGCCAGTGGTCCTTTCTCTGGAGGGACTGCCTTTATTCTGATGGTATTCTCTTTATTTTTGATATTAAAATATTCTTTCCTTGACAGGACAGTAGCATTACTGTTTATTAGTATTTGGCAATGTTTTTGTGGTGTTTTATTTTGTAGGCAAAACAAAAAATTTCACCCTTATGTCATTTGTCCTAATCTTATCGATTCATTACACAGGTTTGAAAACCACTGGCATAATTTAATTTGCTATTGATGGACAACTAAACTGTTTCTATATTTTGAAAATTCAAACACTGCTGCAGTCAACAGACTTATGTATTTATCTTTTCATTAAAATGTGGTTATTTGTATAGGATAAATTTAAAGAAACAGAGGGGTTAAAGGAAGATACATGGCTCAAAACACCCTAAGGCATGGGCTACCATTAGTGCCATGACGAGAACTATCCTTCCTGGTTCCCATATCCAAGGTAAATATATTCCCACTTAAGTAATTACCAGGGTTAAAGGATTGTCTACTGATGTGAAAAAAATATATAACCCCATGCCTCACCTTTCTCTGGGGATGAGCTTTTAATTGCTGTGCATGACAGGACAATCAACTTTCCCCCTTCAATGTCAGGGTGACATTTATAAATTCCTGCAGGCTCTGAGTCTCACTATAAATTCACTTACATCTCTTCCAACTTGGTGCTGAAAAGGTGTTTTCATCTGCAACTAGCACTGTGGGCATCCTGAACAGGTCATGGAAGCAGGAAAAAGCTCCCATGCGCTCTAAACGGACTCAGAAAGCCCAGTACAGAGGCCATTGTCTTCAGCAGACAATGGTGCCTTTTCCTTTTATTCCATTTCTGTGATGCTTTACTTGAGTGCTTGATAAAAATATTTTCAAACCCTCTGGGTTTTGCTTAGTCAGAAGACCCTTCGAAAGAGCCTGTAGGAAGAGGTGAATGGCTTCTCTAAGTGCATTTTCCAGGAAAGAAGACTTCATATCAAGTAGCTGAACATATTTCATCTACCAGCAGGAGCTGGTCTGTGATCCCATAACCTCAGAGAGATTTGCACTTCCCTACCCAGAATTGTGCACATACGATTCTAAAATTTTAGAGCTGGTAGAGTTTGGGGTCAAACTGTCCATTTTATAGATGAGGGAAGTGATCCTGAAAGGAGAAAACCACTCCCTCCGGTCTTGCAGTGAGCCTTGGAGTGGTCTCCACAGGATGTGGTCTTCACAGTGCAGGGCACCAAACAATCCACTGGAAACCAGGATATTGGGACTTTTTAAAAAGTAATTTAAAAAATATGGATTCATAAGAGGTTGCAAGAACAAAATGAAGGAAGGTACACCTCACCTAGTTTTCTTCAGAAGTAGCATCTTATATAATTATAGCCCACATGGTGCAAACCACAGAGCCTGTTCATATTTCCCTAGTTTTTACATACACTTATTTAAGTGTGTGGGTGTGGGGTAATGCTTCTATGTGATTTTTTCACATGTGTAGTTTCATGTAACCAACAAGAACTTCTATTTATATTTTAAATCTAAGAAAGAAAGAAAACTTTACCAATGTTTAACAAGTGGATGGGTATTGCTGTCCATGCTTACATTAGACATTTGCATACTTTATGACATACCTGAGACGTCTGGAAGGGAGAGCAGGCATTGAACAACATTGTAATCCATACTCATTCTTTCTTAGGCTCTCAGTGTGTTGTGACATTCTTCAGTTTTCATGAGCCCTGTCTAGTGGATCTATGGATTATAGTATCCAGTTTCCACTAAACTAACCTTTTCAGAATGGACTTCAGTGAGTTAAAATGATTTCTGCCTTACAAGATTTCTACCAGTATTGGATTAAAGATAATACCTACAGTGCAAATACAACCAAATAATGAGGAAACAGCAGAGCTGCCCCTTCTCCTACTCCTGGTAAAACCTCCCTGCCAGTCACATTACAAGGGAAGCAACCATCTAACCTGAGCTGATGGAAAGCCAACCAAAAAAGAATTGAAATTATTCAGAAGGTATTTTGAAAATGTATTTATATGTTCTAAATGCATCATAAGATATAGTCAATGATGGGAAAAGGCCATCATGATTAATAAGACATCCTGGACATGACAACAAGCCTTTATAAAATTTCAGTGATATTTAAAGTCGTATGATATTCAATATGACAAAAAATGCATGTCATTAATGAAACACTTACTATTCCTTTTACAATGGGGCAGCAACCTAAAGTGTGATTCTTTGCCCACTTATTATCTCTCAGGCCTTAGGTATAACATGATGCACCCCCCACAGGGTTTTTGGAGGACCAAGAAAGAAAAAGATGGGAGAAACTTTTAAACACTAAAGTTCTATACAAATGGGATATCATTATTAATTATTATAACATAAAATTTCAAAAAAAATTAATTGAACAGGAATGTTATTATCTGACAGGAAAATATTTGAACAGGGATCTTTTTTTTTTTTTTTTTTTTTTTTTTTTGATAGTCTGGGTGGAGAAATAGTTCTTTGGGGCAGAAAAATATATTCAGGGGTAGCTACATTGTAGAGAGTCTCCAGACCTGGATTTCAATGCTAATGTACTACTGCTGTGACCTTGAGCAAAATGCATAATCTCTCCAAGTGTCTGTTTCCTCATTTACAAACGAAGCTAATACATAACCCATCTCATACAGTCACTGCAAGGATTAAGCAAGACATTGTACTTAAAAAGCTTGGCACAACACCTGGCAGGACTTTGCAGATCCTCAAATCACATTAGTTTTCTCTCTGCTCCCTCTCTCCTCTTAGGCAGCTCCTGAAACATACCCCTGTAGGCAGCCCCCATTCTACCAGCATTATATCCATTTCTTGTCCTGTCAACTCTAACAGGATTTTCTTGGAGAACTGGACTGAGCACCCTTATTTTTTCAGGAAACACAGCACTTAACAGTTTTCTGCTGGTAACAGGTGCTTAATAAAGGCTTATTAGAAAAAATAGATGAAATTAATTATCTCTAACAGGAAGCAAATGTGGGGCTTCAGGCCAAGGTCCTTTGGTCTCAAAATTTCAGACACAAACTGCCACTAAAGGATTTTTAGAGTGCTTTCCTATCTGAGCCCTTAGTAGACAGATATAAATATAATAAGCCCTTTGATTTATACAAGCATTAGTTTTCAAAGCACTTTCACATCCATCATTCTATTTGATCCTTACAACAAACCTTTGAGTTACTCAGACAGGTATTCCTAAAGAGAAACCTTAGGCCCAGAAAAATAAAGTGCCTGATCTAAGGCTGGTAGGTCAGGTGCCAGACAGTACTGGTACTGCTCTGTGCCAGGTACATAAAGTACATTATTTTGTTCAGTCCTCAGAAAACCCTAGACTCAGTTTCTATTACTTCTTCAAAAACTAAGCCAAAACTCAGTGACATAAAATAACAATTTTATTATGAGCATGGATTCGGTGGATCAGGAATCCAAAAATATCACAAAAGGGACAGTTTGTCTCTGCTTTACCATGTCTGGGGCCTCAGTTGGGAGATACAAAGGTTTGGGGCTCAGCCTCTTCATCAACATATTTGGCAGTTCATGCTGTCTGTCTGCTTGGACCAGAGCACCTATATGTGGCTTCTTCCTGTCACCTGGACTTCCTTATAGCATGGGGGCCTCAGAGTAATCGTATATTCCTTACATAGAGGCCCAACCCTCCAAAAGTAAGAGCTCCCCACCACCAAAAAATGGTGGAAGCTGGGTCACCTTTTGCTACCTAGCTCTGAGATCACGTTGTATTACTTTTTGCTGTACTATTTCGGTTATATGCAAGTCACAAGCTCACCCACATCCCAGGGAAAGGGACATAGATCTTACCCTTTGATAGGAAGAGAGCCCATGGAAAATGGGAGATGTTGTGGTGGCCATCTTTGGAAAATATAATCTATCATGTTCCTAAAAGTATTTGAGAATAAGGAAATCAAAGCTCAGGGAGGTTGAGAGACTCCCTCAGAGTCCTGTAGCTAATACAGTAGAGTAGCATCTCATCCAGGGTGTTAGGATTTCAAAGTCAGTGAGGAAGGCAAACATTGCTCATAGTCAAAATTACCTTAGAAATCCTTTAATTTGTCAGTAAAGTACAAGGTGGTTTTGTGTAAGCACCAGGCTCCAATGTTTCATCTCGTGCTCACTGGGGGAATCTGCTAACTCGATGAATGATGGGCAGAATTATGTGCACTATTTAAATGGTTCTCCTATTTTTCAGAGTGCTAACACTTAAATTCTCATAGATTTGATGCATTTCAAAAGGGGATCCAGAGGCTTCCAGTCAAGATGGTGGAATAGACAGTCCCCAGCATCACTGTCTCCCACAAATCAACCAATTTACAACTATAAAAGAGCAATGACAGCCAGGCTGGGGCCACTAGAACTCAGGGGAAGAGGAAGAGAGACGTATGGAGTGCATGAAGGTGGGAGAAGCCATGATGAGAGAAAGAAAAAACCGCTCTGACCATTTTGAGCCCGGGCTGCATCCAGGCTAGAGCTGGTGAGCACATGGAGCAGGAGCCGGCAAAAGCCACAGCTGTGAACTTCCGATGAAGTTGCTTGGAGGTGGTAGGGGAGAAGAGGCCTTGGTGGCCACCAGTCCAGCAAGACCACTAATAGGGTTCCTGTGGACCTACATAGGAATGAAGAGCCATAACAACTGAAATAAAGGAGCCATTCAGAGGCCAGTGAGTCATCGCAAGGGACTGAAGCACAAGCCTCTCCCATGGGAAGTGTCTGGAACACGGGCAGTGGGAGAGACAGGCCCACTGAGAGAACACGGGGGCACAGCAAAGACAGCTGATCTGCCCCCCAATCAGCATAGGACCACTCAGAGGAGACTGGTCAGGAATATAGAATTGCATGGGGTGCGGTTTGATGAAAAGACTCAGGCCCAGATCAGAGTTTCTATACAACTCAAGTGCATTGGATCTCTTGAGAGCTGGAAATACCTAGAAAGTCAACCATTAAAACCTGAGCTGCATAAAAAGCCTTCTGTAGGGAACCAGCAGTACAGCAGCAATTTAGCTCAACCACAGGGCTCAAGTACTGGTCCCCACAGGAAGTTCCCCCATTTTAGAAGTAAGCAAAGGACAGCAAATTAGTTCCAGTGCAGAGTTTAAATGGTGGGAACAGCAAATAATCCAACACAGAACTGAAAGAAAAAACAAAGTACTCAGAACCAGAGACAAGGTTTCAAATTAACTAATGATGGTCTCATTTCATCAAAGAACACCTATAACACCTAGAAGGACCGGAAGTCCCCTGGTCTACCAAGACAGAAAGTGGGGAGGGTCAGGGGCCTCAGCAATGCTACTGGACACCTGCAACCAGTCCTGAGGGTGGGGGACGAGAGCCTTGGCCATGCCCCCCCAACAGGAGCAGCCAGCCCAGCAGTGACCACCGAGCCACTGCAGGAAGTGCCCCAGACTCTCTTGAGCCAGGGCAGTCAGCCCTCGGCCATACACCCCCTCCCCCAATACCTGCAGTCAGCCCAGTGGTGACCACTAAGCTACAGCAAGAAGGGCCCTGGGTTCCCCAAGCTGAGACAGTGGTGGGCATGGGCCATTGTTACACCCTCCTGACATCTGCACCCAGCCTGACAATGACCAAGTCACTATTGGAAGCCCCCTGGTCTCCCCTGTGGGAATGAGGGGGTTGCCACAGGCCTCAATTCAACCCCTCTTCCTTCCTCCTTCTTCTATCCCATTTCCTTACCCTTCCCCCCTCCCCCCTCCCAACTGCTCCACAATAACATCCTAGAATGTAAAAAGTAATATTAATAAAATTACATTTTCTTTAAAAATAAATAAATAATTTTTTTTTTTTAAGTGGATCCAGAATTTGACAGGTTAGTCTAACTTTGAGGCCCAAGCTCCTTCCACACATTGCTTATTGCCTAGAAACCATCTCTGAGAAGCTAGGAGAGAAATCACAGTTTCAGGTTCACCTAGGTTGGTCCCACTGACACATATGGGGATTGCCAGAACCAGGCCTGAGTTTGCAACCTGGACGGAATTTGCAGTCTTTGTCCCTGGCTTAGCTCTACATGTCTAAACTTTGTTTATGTTGAAGCATCTGAATAGCCAAACCCTTTTTCCCCATTGCCCCTCTCACAGGTTCTTCATAGAAATGGGCAGTAGGTGAACTGAGACTTGAAAATGAGTAAGATGTCAGTAGATAAGGATAAGGGATTTTCAGACAGCCTGAAGAGGACGAGCAAAGGCACAGTGGTATGAAAGTCATGATGTGTTCAGGAATTGATGAGTAGCGCAGAGCTAGAAACATTTGCTAGGGACAGATCACAGAGGTCCTACGACAGCCAGCTGAAGTCTTGATTCTACAGCTAATGATGTAGGAAAAGTAATATGATCAGCTTTGCATTTTAGCAGTAATAGTCTGAAGACAGTATGGAGAACTGTAAGAGAGAGTGGGGCTTGAGGTACAACTGGTTGGGATACTACAGCAGGAGAAACAAATGCTTCCGGTTAATGTCAGAGTGCCTGAACACAGAAATGTAGGGCTTTTGCCCATGATTTTTAAAACAGGTTTGGTCACAATACTTAAGGAACAAGGCAGGCCTCAGGAGCAAATGGAGTAAATGGTCACATAATGGCATGACTCAGACGGCTCTACTGCTCAGAGAAATCTCCCCTCCAGGGCTTCAGTGCCTGAAGTCTCTAGTTTGAAATATTATTTTTTTAGATCTCAGGGACTTAAAATTGGATTAATCATAATTCTTGGCTTATGTATGGCCCTGTTTTATTTACTTGGTTAATTCAACATAATAAGGTAATCACTGAATCATCCTTCAGTGTGAAAAATAAACCTTTGACTATAATTTGACCACGTCTTCCCATGGAGTCTTCCTTTCTTCAAACTTTCCCCCCACCCAAAGTAACCACTATCATGAATCTTATATTCATCATTCCCTTGTTTTCCTTTTTCCATAGTTTTATCTCATCTATATGTCCTCAAAAGTATATTTTATTAATGTTGTTCTTAGCATTATAAAAAGGGCATCATGCACAATTAGCTTTGATATTTTTATTTTTTAATTAATATTATATTGTGACGACTCAACCAGATTGCTGCTTGTTGTTGTAGTTCATTTAATTTTTACTGCTGTCATACTCTTCTGTGTGAGTAGAACAAGCTTACTCATTAACTCTCCTGTTGATGGGATTTTTTAAAGTTTGTTAATATGTACAGTAGTGCTATGTACATTCTTATCTACATTTTTCTGGTATTCCTTTGCAAAAGTTTCTTTTAAGCATTGTCATAGGAGTGGAATTCTTAGGTCATGAGGTTCATTAAAACTCAATTTTACAAGATAATATCAAGCTGTTTCTCATAGTGGCTTTACAAAACCTCTAGTTCCAGCCATGACTAACCCTCTCATCAAAAACAACTATTAAAATTGGTCAAAGTCTATGAAACCACGGTTTGAAAGTATGGAGGGAAACCAAATTAGGTAGGAGTTGAGGCACTGTTATCTTTGAGATAAGGGAAGCACACAAGGTAGGCTCCACTCAGCCTTTTTCTTGCATACATTTTCCAAACTGTGGTGGAGGGGAATAGAGCTCAAAAGACAGAAACAGTCTTACTGGGTTGAGGAGCAGAGGTTGGAGGTCAGGGCTGCCACTGCAGCTGAGACTTGAAGGGCAAAATCTTGAACACAAGAAGCCCAGTAAAAGACCTGAAAATCTGCCTGAAACTTTCTTTAAAGCCATTTGCTGACTCCTAAGATGCATAAGCATAGAGGGACTCTTTAAAGCTGCAGAAAAACATCTAAGAGACTAAAAAGCTGAGCTAAGATGTTAGCAGGGTGAGGTGCTCCGGCACAGGAGTTGGAGGGCATGTCTCATCAAGGTGGGGGGCTTGGTAAACAACTCAGACATTTAATCTAAACCTGGGAAGGGCCACAACCTAGGAATGAAGACAACACTCAAGGAGTAAGGGGCAACTGACATAGACAGCGTCTAACAATGTCTAAAACCAAGCTTTGATACAATCAAGGTGAGTTACCTGCACTCTGCCTGGCAGGAGAAAACTTCATTTTCTTTAGATGAAGATAAGATCATACAAAGTTTCTACTATTTTTATTCACAATGTTTAGCCTTCCATCAAAATATACAAGGCTTGCTAAAAATTATGAATAAATGATTGAAAACTAAGAGAAAAAGAAGCAATGTGATAGACGTGGAAGTGATTCAAATACTGGAATTAACTGTTAGTGACTATTATGTTGAAGAAAATAGAGGAAAAGATAGAAAAAATAAATGAAAAAGTGGAATTTTACGGTGAATTGAAATCTATTTTAAAAGATCAAACAGATATTCTAGAACCTTACAATATCTGAAAGTAAGAACTTGCTGGATGGATGTAACATCAGACTGGACACAGCAGTTGACAGGATTAATGAATTTCGAGTCAGGTCAACAGAAATACCCAAACAGAAACCCAGAAAAAATGAAGAATGGAATAATAGAAAGAAAATAATAAGCTCAAAAGACACAGTCAAAGGTCCTAAATGTAGAGAATTAGATTCCCAGTAAGAGATAAGAGAGAGATAAGATAAGAGATAAGAGATAAGAGAGAAAATAAGGCAGAAGAAATATTTGAAGAGATAACAGCCAATAATTTTCTAAAAATGATAAAAGATATTAGTCCACAGATTCGAAAAGCTCACTGAATCCCAAGCAGGATAAAATACACACACACACACACACACACACGCACGCACGCACACACACACCCACACCCACACACACATACACACACGCACACACACACACACACACACACACACACACACACACACACCAGAAACCGTGGAAGTTAGAAAACATTAGAATGACATTTCTTGAATTGCTGAATTTTTTTTTAAAACAATGACAACTTAGAACACAGTTCCCAGTTAAAACAATCTTCAAAGATGAAGATAAAATAAAGATATTTTCACAAAAACAAAATCTGAGGGAATGGGTTGTAGGCAGATTAGCATTCCAAAGAACACTGAAGAAAGTTCTTCAAAATCTTTGGTCTTCCAATAATGTTTTCAAATTTTCCTACAGGAACCTTAAACACTTGTAGATTTTTTTTCCTCCTAGGTACTTGATATTTTCTGATCCTCCTGTAAAAGATGTCTTCTTTTAAAATAATGTTTTCTAGCTATTTATTGCTGATATATGGAGAGGCACTTGACCTTTACAAATTAATCTTATATCCAGTCATCTTGCATAACTATTACTTTTAATACTTTGTTGGTAGATTTTTTTTTTTTGAGTTTCCTAAGAAAAAAATTGCACCATCTGCAAATAATTGCAATTTTATTTCTCATCTCCAATCCTTAAGCCTCTAATTTCTTTTTTCTTTTCTTACTGTACTGGCAATAATAATCCACCAGCCCTGGGGGTTTAGAGGGAGAGGGTAAGGCCAGTGGATCACTGTGTGTCTTCCTCACTCCCACTCAGACACAGGGCTTGCACACTGCACCAGTTTTACACCTGAGGAGCACTTGCTTAAGAGGTCTAATCTTCAGCCCTGTCTGTCCCAAGGCAATGGCAGTAAGATGGAGCAGATATGAAGACTGTAAGAAGGAGCAGCTCTTTCTTATTTTATCCTGCCTCAGCAGCCTGGGTACCTTCTGCTTTAGGTTATGACCATTCCAGATACACATACTTGACGGTTGAAAATAGCCTCTGTCTCCTTAGGGGATTCTCACAGCTCTCTCTGCATCTTAATGTGTTTCCTCTGTTGTTCCTCAGAGCCACTAGGTCAGGTTAGTTCAGCATCTTCTTAGGAATCCCACTTGACTTTCTTTTCCTTTTCCCATCTGCTTTCTTTTAAAACGTAAGTGTCCCTGGGATGGGCAGTACACTGAGTACTGGTGTGAGTGGGTGCACTGGGTCAGCTCTTCCCCTGAACTGGAAGAGGGCTCCGTGCATTGGCTGATGGAAAAAGCACTGATCAGAAGTCAGCCGTGGGCTTGTGTTCTCATTCCGTCTTTGATTTGCTAGGTGGCCTGACACAAGTCATTTTACTTCCCTGAGCCTCAGGGTCCTCTTCTGAAAAGTCCAGTTAATAATAACACCAATCTCATTGGGCCAATGCAAGATTCAGATGAAAAATTGGATGTGAAAGGACTTTGTAAACTGTAACATAAGGTGATTTTATTGATCATCTAGAGGCAAGGGCAAGAGTCTTGGGCTAGGTGAAAATTCACTTTGCCAACCTCAAAATTTTGCTGTGTTGGTCCTGCTAAAAAGCCTGAGGCAACTGAATGTTCTCTTAATATAGAGAATGACAAATCTGTATTTGTTGCCAGAGTTGTCACATTCTTCCAAAGAGTGCAGACATTTATGGGCCCCTGGAAGCTCTGCCGGGGTCTATTTCTGAGGACGGGAACATTGTGCATCATTGGCAAGGATTGTTAAGCCAAGGCCACTTGTGGTCATTGAAAAATCTGGGTCTGCTTTGCAATGTTGGGGGCGAGATATCAGATCCAGTCTTCCAATGCTCACCAATTTGGATATACTACTTCTGCTAAACTTGGTGTCTTTTTCTTCCTTGTTTGATGAGGGTCTTTTCCCAGTCAAATTAGGGGAGTAAGAAGTGGGAGAAGAGGATGGAGCAAGTCCAAATCAAAGACAAGTAGCTGAGGTGGAAATAAATAAGAATAATATGTTCTCTGGGAATTTATATAAGGATGAGGCTAATGAGACTTTGTTTTCAATTATTTTAAATGTAGTCTGTCATTGAAAAGATGATGTAATGGTTTTAAAACAGAAAACAAGCCAGAATCTTACACCACAACCAACTATTTGTATTTTTTGAACATTCTTATCTATTTCTTGTCTTTTCACTATGCATGCATAACGTATATTTCATTTTATGGCCTGATTTTTTTTTTTCAGTTAACATTACATAACAGACAGTTTCCTTTTAAAGTCTGCATTTTAATAACTAGATAATATAATTAATAAAACCATTCCCCTACTTTGGTACTTTTGAGTTTCTTTAATTTTTTATTTGCTTGCTTTTTTGCTGTTATTGTACCGCAGGCATCTTTGTGCATTTGATTTTTGCTGTTGTTGAATTATCACCTTTGTAGGAATTCCAAAGTTCCTATGAATAAGATGACTGAGGAAATATGCCCGGGCATCTTTATGACTCTTGTACGCTGTTTTCAAAAAAACAAAGTGTTAATTTAAAATGCCACTAGCCAATTTAACCACAAGTCTTCTAAGTATTCATTGTTTGCTTAAAAGTTTTTTCTACTTTAACATGTAAGTGTTTCAAACTTGTTTTCATTTATACTTCTTTGTTTAACAGCAAAATTTAATGCTTTCCATGTGTTTTTGGTTTGTTCTAGATCATGTTTTTAAAATTAAAAAACAACCTGCCATAAATTTGCACAATTTTTGAAAACTCCTAAGAAAATGGCCCTAAAAATATTTCCTTAAGGAATTTAAATTTTCACATCAGGTATAAGTGCTTTGCGGCTAAAGCAAAGAGAAGTGCTGAGCTAATTTGTCTTTCATTCAGCTCATCAAGTGACTTTCATGTGTAATTCAAGTCCTGTCAGGATTGTTTTAAGGTATATTAAAAATAAGACATGATCACTACCCCTCCCAAAAGTTTATATTCCCATAGAACTATTATCATATGACTGAACAGGATTCAAAAATGGCTCAGTGTGGTGAGAAAAGGACAGAATGAGCTATGGGGATTCAGAGAATGGAGCAATTATTTCCAGCTTGAGTGAAGGAATGTGAAGAGTCAGAGAGGCTTATTGGAAGAAATTGTATCTGAGCTGAATGAATAGGATCTGAGGTAGGGCCTATTTTAGGGCAGTGGGGAAAGAGTGTTGGGGAGAACGTTTTGCCCATTTACGTGAGGGAGCTCTTGAGATTTTAGCTAAGTCTTCTAAGGTATAACCACTTGTTCTCCAGATGGGGAAATGGAGTCAGGCAGCCATGACCAACCCATGCTCACATGGAAGAAACAGGTTTCCACATAAGTGGGACTTTAAAAACAAACTTGAAGAAACTTAAAGTGGCTAGTTTCAATGTTCTCCACAATGTTAAAATAATGTTGTGCATTTTGAAAGACTTAAAATTTGCAACAAAGCTCAGTGCTTCCCAATGCCTTCCATGACATGGCACACAAAGAAACCAGTAGTATTTCTTTGCTTCCCCCTATGTCAAATTCTGCAGGTAAATAAAGAGAGTTAATAAAAACAGTTTATAGGTCTATTCTGCATAATAAATAATCAATGAATTGGGCATTGAGATTGGTAAAGGAAAAAAAAAATTAGTATGGTCGTTGATGGGTTTGTCCTACCTTCACCAGGCTGTCTACCATGGGATAGAAAAATTTCCAGTATAACACAAAAAGTAACACAATAAAACCCTGGAATTTTGACCATCTGTGTGATCAGATAAGTACCTTTTAAAGTTATCTTCCAAAGAGCAAGCCCTCACTAGCACTCTATTTTTTTTCCCCAACAGAACTTGTCTCAACAGTAGATTAGACATAGATTAGAATAATATAACCTCATGGTTTAAAGGTATCTTCAAGGGACTTCTAGTCCACCCTTCTTACCAATGAAAGAACCCCTTCCGTAGTTTTGATAAGCCACACACACCCACTAACAGCCCAAAGCATGCAGAGGCCGGACCTTTGCCTGTGGAACATGTTATGGATCTGGCTCATGAGAACATTATTTTGCATTTATCTGATCATCTCATTTCAGTGAGTGATCCCAAAACAAGGGATCAAATAATGCTCACATCCTAAGCAGGCAGAAAAGTAGCAAATAGATTTCTTAGGATCCCCATTCAACAAATACAGCAAATTAGTCTGTGTATTTGTTTACGTACTTAAAGCCTGTTTTTTTAAAGAAATTGTTTCAACTAGACATGGTACATTAATTATCTAGGGATTTAAAAGTGTAGGGGTTGGAAGAGTAGGGAATAATTTAAAAGAAGGTCTTTGCATATTAGAAAAAAATAGATTTGCATAAATCTATAAAAAAAAGTAGTTGCAGTTAAGCGCAATGCTTTTGTAGAAAAATTCCTGAAAACTTTTGGTACACCACTATACTCATTATTACCATATTAAAAATTCTAGCAGCTGTGCTTTTCTTCTAAATTAAGGAAATAAAGCAATATCATGGGCTAATGCCACATCAAAGTGGTATGTTTCAACACTTCAATGTCATGTGTTGCCAGAGTTGAATTTTCCAGGAGCCCTGGCTCACCCCTCTGTTCTTGGAGGCAGATGTTGGAGCAGTCGCTCCAGGGCAATAGAAGTCAGAATTTCTTGGTTCTCCTTCCAGATTGTGGTGAGGCCTTGGATACACTTTTTCCCACCTCAGTTTCTCTGGTGAGGCCCTTTGCCATGTAAAGGGATTGTGGTCAAATGGAAATAATTGAAGGGTTTCCATGTGGAAAAAGGATTTAGCCCTATTCTGCATGGTCACAGAGGGGAGAAGTAGGACCAACAAGATGGTCACAGCTGCAAAGAGATAGATGTGGACTCTACGTAAAAATGAACTGTAAGGAAAATACGTCTCCTTAAGTACTTAACACTTCTTACAAGACAACCTCAGTTGCACTACTTAATATAATTCTTTCAACAACCCAGGAGAGAGAGTAAATAACTTGACTAAGGTTACACCCCTACCGAATGTGCCAGAACTACAACTTGGATCAAGCCAAGACTTAAACCTGATCAGTTGTATGGAATTAGCTTATGGATTTAACCGCTGAGTTATACTCCCTTGAAGAAAAAGGCATAGGGGGAAAACAAAACAAAACAAACAAACAAACAAACACACAAACAAACAAAAAAACCCTCAAACTCAAACATTACTTAACAAGCAATAAGTTACAATGGGATTTATGAGTAATCAAGATGGGCCATAAGTCCAAAAGCAAAGATTTGGGATTGGAGGTGGGAACGCCTGTCCAGGCACTATGTAGGCAACTATGTCCTATGGGGAGGATAATCCTCTCAGGGAAAACCCAGCCATTTGCAGGAAACAGATCCCAAGGAGATAGCTGATGAACTGACCACCAATAGCACTGAGGCTTGTTTTAATTAAGGAAGTTGTCAGCTTTCCTTTGAAAACCTTTCTAATAGTCAGAATTGCCCCAGATGGAACTGGCTGCCTTGGGCGTCAGTGAGACCCTTGCTCTTAAAGATATTCAGGCAAAGCCTCAGAACATACCTGTTGAGATGGAAGAAAATCAATATGTAAAGACCCTAAGGTCTCTTCCAGCCCAGAGAATGTATAATTTTCAGGGAGCAAATGCAAAGGTTCAGGGTGTCTGATCTAAAATATCAACAACAACAACAACAACAACAACAACAACAAAAAAACTAAAAGGAATATGTTTGGAGGAATTAGAAAGAAGAGATAAAGGTCTATAACATACTCAGGTTTCTACAAATTTCTGCACATGCGAAGTAAGTGCTAAGGCCTCTCTGAAGGATCCTCATGTAAAAATGAGTACTATTAGCCATGTGAAGAAAGAGTCCTAGGCAATAGGAGAGTTGGTTTTCCTGTTCCATTCTGTCAAGGAAGAGGAGGGAGGATCTTCCTTTCATGATATTGTAGAAGAATGGACATTTTGATTTAAAACCATTGTAATATGAGGTCCAGAGAAAGGAAGTAATTTTCCCAGGGTCCCCCAGCAAAACAAGGCCAGGCTCAGCTCAGGAGCCCAAGTCTCCTGACTCCCAGTCTGAAGGAAATTCTTCCTGCTGAGCCACACGGCATGTTAGTCTCCATCTGGTGAGGACAGTGTTTGGCCCCAGGTGTGTGGGCTCCGTGAGGGCTGGTGGACTCATCTTTCCTACCTCTCACTCCTTAAGCACCACATCCCCACATCCCTCAATCAATTCTTGGGATCTAAGACTACTGTCCTAAGCTGATTTCCATTATTCACATTTACCAAGTTAAGGTACTCAGCTTGCTTAAAAATACCAGTTAAAATGGCAAGTGACTCAGAGATCGTCTCATTTAATCCTGGCATTTTAGAGATGAGACCATAGGAAGCTCAGAGAGAAATAAATTGGTTTCTCAGTCACTGAAAAACATTGCGTGAAGTGCCTATTATGTGCCATGCTCTATGCTGGGAGGTGCCAGAGGCTACGACAGACCATGAAAACTGAACCTCTCTTCCGAAGGAACTCACAAAACGAGGAGTTGGAAGGACGTGGTGGCTGAGCAGAAGAACAGCCCGGTCTCCTTCTGGGCTTCAGTTTCTCCAGTTATACCATGAGGGGGAAGAATGTTTCCCACATTTCTCCTCTTGGGGCTGGTGAGGTAATGGCACAATTATGCTTGGGGACTTTGTAGAAGAGCCCCAGAAAACACTGTGGTATGTTTGGCATGGTCCTGCAGAGTGTTCTGATCATGTAATGCACCTTGTCAATTCAGAAGGGAAGGCCTGGGGAAAAAAACGTGGGGGGTGGGGTGGGGCAGGGTGGGGAGACTAGATGTTCCCACTGTTTATAGGCTTGATGTTGTGGTAATCAAAACAGATTTGGCCATGGTACATGCCATATCAAAGGGACCCTCCCTGTGATTCACCTCCTTTGGGAAACTTCCTTTGCCTGGACTTGCTCCTGGAGGGCAGGGACTCTGCCGTCAAGGCTCTTGTACAGTGCCCAGCTCACTGCAGGCACCTAACGATGCCATTCGTGTTGAGTGTTTTCCTCCTCCAAGGAGCACCTCAACGTAGTAACAGACCGTGGGCTGCCTGCTCCATTTTCTGTTTACAAAAGCGTACACTCACCCACTCCTTTGTGAAGTACTGTAGTAGTCAGTGCCGTGGCTGCAGCTACCCTGCAGCAAAACGGAGGGTCTCCAGCACTGTAGGGCAATGGGAAGATTAAACTGGGAGTCAGGATACCTACATCTGCATACTGGGTCTGTGCTGGGAGCTTTTAGGTGAGTCATAGACCTCTGCATGTAACACTTCAGAGTTTACAAATCCTTCACTTACATGATTTTATATAAGTGCCATAATAGCTCTCTGCATGCAACATAATTTCACCATTTCTTTCCATTTTCTAGAGAAGCAAAGTGAGTCTGGGAATTCAGGGTCCCAGAGGTTTGTAGCAGTGCTGGACCTTGCCATAAGGTCTTGTCAACACTAGAACCTCTTTTCACAAAGATAGCCTAGGCCCCAGGTCCCCTTTCTATAAAATAAGCTTTGGACAATCTCTACAGTCCTGTCCAACTCTGATAATTCTGTGGCTCTACAGACCAGGTCAGGTGCATTTTCTCTCTAGTACTGTGTATCCTTAGCACCTGAGTTAAAGATTATATTGCCGTGCCATGAGATAGAGAGAGATATCCAGGGGGAAAGTGAAACCATCACCGTCATCTTCTGAGGGTGGTGTTAGAGTGAGAAGGGGATTGGCTTTGGAACCATCAAGGAAGCATGAAATCTTGTCTCTCCCATATACTAGCAGTGAGACTTTGGATAAATCACTAACCTTCTTTGAGCCTCTGCCTGCTGTCTTGAGTTTTCAAATGAGGCCGACTTTGCAAGTTGATAGTTGTGAGTATTGCATGAAATTGCTTTTAAAAGGCTGATACTCTTACTTGTAGGCACATAGTGGTGTATAAAATTTAGTTCTGTTTCCTCACTTTTGTCTAGCAGAAATGAAAATCCAGCTTCTTGTCAACAATGAAGATTTGCTTCATTTCATATGGCCATGGCAGTATATGCTGTATCTGTTGGAAGGGGGCTTAAGACCACTTGCACACCTGTCCATTGGAGTTTGCCCATGAGGACAAATATGCATTATTTGATTGGAGGTAAGAGTGACTGGCATAAGCAGAAGTAACCCTATATGTGAAGAATAGTTTAGGGGACCCTTGTTTTCCATAGATCATGTAAATTATTCATATTGTTCCACAATATATCCATGTTTACTTTCAGATTAAAACAGTACTTGGCATATAGCAAATGCTCAATAAATATTTGGCCTGCAAGTGAATTAAGTTTTGAGTGAAAAATAATGTTTTAAAGTTTTTGCCACCAGGTAAAATTGATGTTTCAGGAAGAGTCATCATTCTTAACTTTGGCTTCTAGTACCTAGTCCCCAAACCTACCCCAAGGAACACAAACCCCACAGAGATTCATCCTTTTACTCTAAGATGAAAAATCTAGGCTCACATATGTGAAGCACTGGATGCTGAGTCAGTCTAAATCCCAGGTCTCCTGAGTCCTGCCACAGGCCCATACCACTGAACCATCAAAACCTTTAGGATTTTAGCTTTCCCTAAACATCTGCTTTTTTGGTTCCTCCACAGACAATGCTGGGAGGTTAGATTTAGAGAGATTTCTGTGCTTTGCTGGGGCTGTGTTTCACAAATTTGACAGATATCATTTGTCTATGTTTGTTTTTGGAATCCTCGATATTAACTGTTTGAATAGTACAGTTCATAAAGGGCTTTGTGACTGTTTTGATTATTTCTTCCATTTTTGTCTCAAAAGTATTCAAGTAGGAGTATTTTTGCTCTTGGGAGAAAAAAATCCAAGTCTTGCCTTGTTTCTAAAGACAAGACGCTGAGGTGCACAGTGAGGAGAACTCAGCCAGATGCAGTCCCTAGAAGGACAACCTTAGTTCTTGCATGTTGTCCCTTTCAGGGATCTGTAAGTAGCATACCCGTTTTCCTTCTTAGGCACTATCTTCCCTGAAGCCCGATTTGGGAAGTCTTCCAGACAGAGACACCCAGTTTGCTAACCCTGCTGCCACCTTTCTCAAGATATTCCCTTCCCCCTGTACCAAGCATTTCCTCTCTCTTCCTTTCACCACCCCACTCCACCCTCCCCTGGATCTCTTCCTCCGCTCCACATTTCCTGGCTGTCAGAATTTGTTTCCTGCAAGTTGCTTCTCCTTAAGCCTAGATACACCCCGATGCAGTGTCCTTGACAAAACAATGTGTTGTGATGATGCAACAGCTCGAGGTGTCAAAATAATTAGGTAATTAAAGCCGGGGAACATCAGGGTTTCTTCTGTCTGGAAAGACAAACACATGCACAAAGACAAAAACCAAAGAAAGAAACCAATTTCACATGTCCTTTGTTTCTCCCTTCCTCCTTGCCCTGATTCAAAAGTCCAGCACCTTGGATCAATTCTCTCATAGCACTGGACTAAAAACCCACCTGACTTAAAGGCGTGGCAAATTTGAACACCAAGGAATAGAACATTTTCAAGGTTGCAACACATCCCTTGTTTTTATCTTCCCTGTTGTTTTCACACCAGCCCCACCCTGGGTGCCTCCTGGTGCAATGGCCCCAGATAGTGGCTCAATGCCATGGATAGGATATTGCTCAAAGGGGGCTGTAGTGCTGAGGGCAAAGTCTCCTCCCAGGAAACCAAGCCCTCAAGGTCACCTTCTCTTGGCTTTTACTTGTTCATTTGTTCAACACTCAACACTTATTAAGACCATGCTATATTTTAGGGATTGTGCTTAGAGCATGGGATAGTGGCTGAGAGGATGCAGAGATCAATATGAAATGGCTCCTGTCCTGTAGGAGCTCCCTTTCTAGAGGGAAAGTGGACATATGGGCAAATGTCAGTTTCCTGGGATGGTGGAGCTGTACTTGAGGTCTGAAATTTCTGCAGGTCTCGGAGGAGGGCGTGACCAACACCCTGGGTGGCGGGGGTGGGTGGGGGGGATGTCTAGGAACAAGTGACAGAGGAGGTGACATTTGAATTATGACCTAAAGGATGAGTAGGGTTTCTCCAGACAGGCAAGAGGAAAGAGGGCATTCTAGACAGAGGAAGAGCATATTCAAAGGCAGGAGGGATGAAGGAGCATTTCTTTTCTGAGGATATAGATTTCCTTGAGACTAAAATTGGGGCTGTGCTGGAGAGTAGGTGCGAATGAGGAGATATGGCTGAGTAGGATGGCTGGGGCAAAATCAGGGTGTCCTTAACAAGATGCCAAAAAGTGTGGCTTGCCCTGATGGCACCAGGGTACCAGTGGAGATTTGGGGGCAGAGGAGAGATGTGAGCAGATCTATGTGGCAGAGGCGGCAACTCTTCAGCGATCACCTGCCTGCTGGAGGGCCACACTGTCAGGTCTCCTCTCATTAACTTTCAGTCCTACTTTCCTCAGCTGTGAAATAAGACACCCTTCAGCACCAACAGTTTCCCAGAAAGAGCACGCCCCAGGTGACTGACTCCAGAGAGCTAGAGGCTCTCCCATCCACAGCTCAGCCATCCATACGTGGTGGGATGGTAGAGTAGTCAGTTACACAAAGAGCTTTTGCTTCAGAGTCCTGGATTTGAACCTTGCCTCTGCCTTTTATCAGCTGTGTTATCGTGAGCAGCGCATCTTGACTCCCCTAAACACTCAGTTTCTGGTTTGTAAAATAGGACTGAAGGATGACCCCAGCTTCCTCACTGGGCTTCTTGGGGAGGTGAGCCAAGTACCACACACAGAACCTGATTTGTAGCTCGTGGAGGTGCTTCATCGATTGCGTGTGTTATTGGCCTGTCCACCTCGTGTTTCTTAGCCCTGTTGCTTAACACACTCATGTGACTTTTGATAGTGTGGCCCTAAGACCCAGGCAAGAGGGCCTCTTGCCTTAGGCCACTTGCTTTACCTCTGAAGATAGATACCTCTGCAAATCACAAACATGAAAACAAGTAAACCCGAGAGAGAAGATCGGGCACTTCTGTTAGTCAGGATCTGGTACTCAGAGCTGGCACAGACAGACCCATAACCCAAAACATCCACTCTTGTGACACTCCATTCGGGCCCCCAGATCCTCAGATCTTTTGCCCTATGTCCTTAAAATAAAAGGCAACTGTGTCTTGATGCTGTGGAGGTTTGGGGATTGTTCTGCTATGGACTTTGGGGATGAACACTGCTTTGGAGAACAGGAAGAATTTGAATGGTTAAAGCACCTAAGTAAGAGAAATAAAACAATTAATTAACTTGTCAAATCCTTCCTCTCGGATAGCATAAATTTAATGGATTCTTGATAACAAAGTAGTGCTGTGTCCCTTTTCTTGCTTTATGTTTTAGTTCATGACTCTGGAAGTAGTCATTAATTAGCATGAATCTCCAACTGTTACACATGGCAGCTAAGAGATATTCTGCAAAATTAAACAATTCTTATTACTCTTATATTTGTATATATGTAGGTTGCAAAATAATTTGTACGACAAATATGATACAGATTCATAACATTTTCAACTAAATGGCCATTAAAAGCTGGCATAGTAAGTAGTTTAATTTTTTTAAAAAATTAAGTAAGATTTAATTAAATTAAAAAAATTAAACTTAAAAAATTAGCTTTACTCAAAAATTTTGATTTAAATTGTTCATATCTATTAATTATAATCTATTTGTTTTCTTTTGAATTTTAATTAATGATTTTTATTATTCAAAATATTTTTGAAAATGTATATTGAAAGTAATTTTGATATTTTTTATTGTGTGTAGTTAAACATAATTTTAAAATTTTCTACATTTACTTTCATTTACATTTTAATGAAAATATACTCAAAATTTATACACTTCGAATACAATTACAAATTGTCTTATTATCCTTTAGATTGGCATTGTCAAATAGAACTTTCTGTTATCATGGAAATGTTCTACATCTGTGCTGCCAAAACAGTAACCACTAGACATAGTGGGTATTGAGTATGTGAAATGTGGCTAATGCAGATAAGGACTTCTTACTTCTACTTAATTTTAATTTTATTTAATTTAAAATTAAGTTTAAGTATACACATGTGGCTAGTGGCTGTCACATTGGACAGCACATTTTTAGTTCATTGAAACCAGAACAAGTCTAGATTGTAATAGAAATAGAAAAGCACAAAGGGCTCTTAGAAAAAAAGGAAGTTTAAAGAGAAAAAGAAATAAAGTGATGGTCTGCCTAATTTCTTAAAATAGAAATAATGAAAGTGAGTAAGTTGACTTGAACACAAAAAAGCCCATGAGTGATTATGTGAACTGGAAAAAAAAAAAAAAAAAAAAAAACCGGCAGCAATTGGTAATATTTAACAAAGACAAAGCAAATGCTTAAATGTCAGTGTGAAGTTTTTAGAATAATATTATTTAGCCAAACATAAGGATTTTTTAGTGTCATTAATGTGTCAATCTTTTCAGTAAAAATATATTGATATTGAAATGAAAAAAAAAATGTGGTATTGAAATGTCTGAACATGTAAAACAGATAAGAAGTAAAAAAAAATGAATTTTCATTGCCCAATTCAATTAGATTGTTCCAGGAACAAAAATCACATTGAACAACTAACAGTTATTCTGCATATCATTGAACTATACCAAATAGGAACACAAAGATGTCAAAAATTAATTTTATTGGTTTTACACCACTTGTCAAAAAGCACAGGTTTTGATTTAAGTAGAAAACTAAAAAAGCAATTTTCAGTTTTAGTCATTTATTTAAAAGATTGACAAAAGCAAGCCTATAATGACACTAACATGAATGATAAGGAAAAAGGTATATACGCTGGAATTTTAGCCAAAAATCCAGAAGCATTTTTTGTTCTATATATGAATCAAAATTTAATTTTGTTACTAGAAGATGAGCCTCAATTGTGCTAACTGAAATCATATTCTTTGGAACAACTCAAAGATTATATTCAGTATTTGGGGGATCTGCTCAAAGATAGAACATTTTGAAAGAACATGCATCGTACTTGACCTAACATGCATTCTTGAACACAAGATGGAGAACGTTATTAAAGCAATTAGATTTAATAGAGACAAGATATAAGATGTATTAGAAGAAATAGCAAAACAGTAGAATATCCTTAAAGAAATATTGAGTTATGGTCTTCTGCAGAAAATAAAATTAATTTTGAATTTACACTATCCCCTGCTATTTAGTATGAATTGTTTCTTGCTGTTGATAGTGTTAGCAAAATATCACAACCAAGCAGACCAAAGTTTGGCTTTTTCACTTTTAATGGATTATTTTTTTAATTTTAAAAAATGATTATTCTAAATTAGAAAACTACTATGTCAAATATGCAGTATAAGTGATATTCCAATATACTATAGGAAAATTAAGAGAAAAAATATTTGCATGATTATGAGAAGATTCACATATGAATACTCCCCAAACTAACTATAGTATCTATTTTCCAGCTACTATACATCAGGGTATGGTCTCTATTAAAGAGAAATCTGAGCAAATTGAGGAACATTCTGCTATTTTCAGTTTTTGTCTTAATATCCTACTATTAAAAAATGGGAAAAAGTTAAGATATGCAGTGGGCACTGGAACTTTAAGAGCCTGTAGAGATGGTGCTGATGTAAATAATAGAGATGTATAATTATTTTCTGTGATAGTGATACTTTATCACATGTGACCTATAACGATGCTTGAAAGTGATATGTAAATTTACAGTCCATTTTTTCATCTAAGTATTGCTATAATAATTTTATTAACATTTCCAGTTGCTATTCTTTCAGGCAAGTAGATGCAGAGGATAATCTGGTGTTGAGCCCTCCAGGGAAGTCCTGGAATTTCTTTCTGAGAGCTGGAAAACAGGACTGCTGACAGACAGACATCCAAGTTTTTAAAGATGGAGGAATGTTTTTGGTTTTTTGTTGTGATGATTTATTTTTCATTGTTGACTTTGGTATTTATTGAGAACACAGTCTGCTAATCTTCTGTGAGCTCAAAGATGTCTGGGTTTTCTAGTCATTAAGACATTTAACAGGACTAACATACAGAAGTATGTGACAGAGACCTGGGAGAGATAGGTGGCATCTGGGTTCCTGGAAAAATTTGAAAACAAGACCAGAGCTTTATTCCACATGGATCTCTTAAACACGGTCCCCCTTGATTTGTATGCTCTCATGCATCTGGACGGGCATTGAAATCCACCCATTCTGGGCCGGCCCGTGGCTCACTCGGGAGAGTGCGGTGCTGATAACACCAAGGCCCCGGGTTCGGATCCCATATAGGGATGGCCAGTTAGCTCACTGGGTGAGCGTGGTGCTGACAACACCAAGCCAAAAGTTAAGATCCCCTTACCGGTCATCTTTTAAAAAAAAAAAAAAAAAGAAAGAAAGAAATCCACCCATTCATCACCTTTCCCTCTCTTCATGTACAGACATCAGTTTGCATGAGTCATTTGATACGAGAGGATTCATGAGGTCTATCTTTCGAGAGAAATTATATCTAAAGCTATATCTGTCTCCATCCATATCCGTGCCCATATCCATACCCACATCTATAGCGATCCATCCAAAGTGTTTCTGTCTTTCAAGTACATGATTTCAAACTTGTCACCAGTGAGAGAAATCTAAACTGGACTGATGTTTGAAAGTGAGGGTATGAAAGGAAGCATATCTAATATTAAGCTTCTCTGAAATGACTGCTGAGTGCAATGTACTACCTTTTGTTAAGGTGTTATTCTTTTTAAGTTTCTGATTAACATAAAATTTTTTATATTATACAAAAACATAATACCATGATTATGGAAATAAAAAGCCACCCACAAACTTACTATCTTTACAAATCGTCTATTTTCATTCTTTCCTGTCTTTTCCCAAAAAGCATATTTTTCTCACAGTGTTGGATGTGCAGCACAAATATAATTTCGTGTTCTGATCTTTTTTATAAGCATGGCAAAATGAGTGATTCCAATGTGGTCTTTATAATGACCTGTTTGAATGGCTAAAGTAATAAAATATTACTTTACTGGACATATTATAATTTAAATCAGCATTTGAAAATAATTGTAGGATATCTAAGTTACCTCCAATTCACTTCTATTATCAATAATACTTCTTTGTCCACATTTCTGCCATTCTTTTTCCTAGTCTTCAATTATTTTCCTAGAATAAATCTCCAACAGTGGGATTGTTGGGTAAAAGAGATGAAAACTTGATAAATTATTGGTTGTTAGCTTCACTAATTAATTTGTTTTTCATCACAGTCTTCCTCCCTCATTTAAGCAAATTGACTTATCAGCGCACTAACTCACTAATGAAGTAACTCAGCGTTCCAGTTTCCTGGTTGGTTCATGTTCAAATCCAGCTGGTTCACAGAGTCCTTTGCCTTTGCTTCTTCCTGACAATGAACCTCTGGTTTGCACTTCTTTACACAAATAAGTTACAGTGATAACTTTTCGCCCTGAAGCTTGATCACTTTAGAGATCTATTGTCTGGCTTTAAGGAATTCCCCATCTGCAAAAACATTGGTGAGGCACAGTTTCAGTGATTGTGAAAGGGGCATACTGATAGGCCAGGTAAGGGCTGGGCTCCTAGCCATCAGCTCCTTTTGTCTCTTACCAATTAGGTCTCTGCCAAGGCACGTTGGACACTGCCACCAACCTGTCCCACCAGCTCTTGGCAAGGTACAGTCAACCATGCAAGTGTGGGCACGGGCACTTACCATACACCCACTGTGCCTAAAACTGCCCCATTGGGAACTCAGATGCAATCTTTACCCTCAAGAACCCTGCAGGCTCAAGAGATAAGATATACATGCTCTAAGAACATGGCTGAGAACTTATGATTCTATAGAGTTCAGAAGAGAAGGATTACCATCATAGGTTCTAAGCTGGGCCTAGAAAGACAGATAGGAAGAGGAGAGACAGAAAGAACAGAGGACATTTAGTTTGGAGCCATTAATTTATTCATCATTTAGTTGATAAGCACCTATCACATGCCAGGCTCTGGGCTAGGTGCTGGGCACACACAGATGAATTAGATAGAATCCCTGTTCTTCAGTAGATCACAATCCCGTGGGAGAGACACTCAGAAACAGATCATCACTATATGGTGTAATGCCTGCCATCACAGAGAAATTAACAAAGTGATGTTAATGTGGTTCCCAGATCTGCCTGGGAAAGACGAAAGGTCTGACAGAAAAGGAACTTTCTCTCTGGGCTTTGAAGCATCTGGAGTATTTTATGAAGATCACATGAACAAAACAGGGAGGTAGCAGTGGTAGAGTGGAAAGAGCTCTGCTTTTAGTCCGAAGACCTGGGTTTTCATCTGGCTCTACTATTTTCCAGCTGTGTGATTGTGATCAGGTTCCTCAAAGTCTCTAGGCTGCAGATTTGTCACACGTAAAATGGGGACCATAATACTTCATGAACTGCTGGAAGACGGAACAAGAATACAGGTGATAAAGAGCCAAGTAAAAGAATGGTGTTATGTTGTTGTTGTTGTATTTGACAGCACTTTGGAAATTTCTCTGGCCGGTATATATGAGCATTTATTGGTGTGATGGCTTGATTATTGCCACAATTACCTCCAGGCTCTTGCTTATACCTGGAAAAAAACACCTGCTATGAATGAGCAGGGTTTACCCCTGCCACCCACCACCTTTTTTTTCTTTGGGCAAATCCCACCATGTAAGGCTGTAAGAATATTAATGTTACATTCCTAAGTCCTCCTGAATGTGATTATTAACATTTTTTTCTTCAAAGAAATTCAATCATGTTGAGTCCACTAAACCTAAGGATGTTTAAAGTGCATGGAGAGGTGGCCTCATGCCTAGGGCTCACCCATTCACTACTGCACAGACCACTTATTTCATAATTTCTCTTGAGAAACTGTGGCAATGGCCAGAGATGACAGACAGAGGTAACACATGAGTCAAGGAGAGAAGGCAGCTCAGAGGCGACTATCTCTGTCCTCCGAAACGGTATCCCTGAGCTCCCTGGCTTCCACAGAGATTTATACTTCTGTTTGGATATTGCTTTGAGAAGATTAAAGGATCTGCATTCCTGGAAGCCTCCTTCCCCATTTCTGCCCCAGGCCCTTCAGACCATGCACCAGTTCATTCCTTTGTAATGAGATAAACTCACATTCCTTGGGAATGTATTCTATGCCAGGAATTATACTGTCTCTTACACTCATTATGTTATTTACTCCTCACCACTGCCACTATGTGTGATGACGATCCCCAAGTCAGAGGATGGTCCCCACATCAGATCCCCACATTACAGATGAGGAAACTGTGGCATAAAGACAGTTAGTAGCCCACAGGGATCACAGCGATCGATACGTGCTAGAGCTGGGGTCTGAACACAGGCTGTTGACTCTAGAGCTCATGCCTTTGAACATTCTGGAATTCTGCCTCCCTCAAGCAGGTGAGCCTGAAATTCACAAGAATTGTCCCAAGACAAACCCAATCATCTTAAATTGGGAGTGAAAGTTGAGGACTTCTTGGAATTGGCTTCTCATAAAACAGAAAATCTGGAGGAGAGGAAATTAGCTGAAGGAACTTGCTAGACAGTCTTCTCCCTGTGCAGGTAGCCAGAGAAGGCCTAGTTCATGGAACATGTCCCACATAGTTCTTGCTGGTGTTTTAAGGAGGGTGATGTTTTACCTTAGTAGTGAAGAGAGAACAATATTTTTGGAAAAAGAAGAGCCAAACAGTTTAACACCTCTCTTCCAGACTCCTCCTCCCTGTATTCCTTGTGCAATGCTTTTTTTTTTTCTTGAGAAAATGTGATGAAGTTTTTTGCCCCCAAAACCCAGACCTGAGAATGCCTCCTACTGCTTGACAGCCTCCAATAACAGCGTCTCATGGCCTCAATCAGCAGCCTCCAAACTTTTCTTTTTATTTATTTATTTATTTATTTATTTATTTATTTATTTATTTATTTATTTATTTAAATTTTTTTCCAGCAATTATTATTATTATTTTTTTTTTTTTAATTTTTTTATTTTGTCGATATACATTGTGGCTGATTATTGCTCCCCATCACTGAAACCTCCCTCCCTTCTCCCTCTCCCTCCCCCCCAACAATGTCCCTTCTGTTTGCTTGTCGTATCAACTTCAAGTAATTGTGGTTGTTATATCTTCTACCCCCCCCCCCCCGGTTTTTTTTTTTTTGTGTGTGCGTGTGTGTGCGTGTGTGTGTGTGTGAATTTATATATTAATTTTTAGCTCCCACCAATAAGTGAGAACATGTGGTATTTCTCTTTCTGTGCCTGACTTGTTTCACTTAATATAATTCTCTCAAGGTCCATCCATGTTGTTGCAAATGGCAGTATTTCATTCATTTTTATAACTGAGTAGTATTCCATTGTGTAGATGTACCACATTTTCCGTATCCACTCATCTGATGATGGACATTTGGGCTGGTTCCAACTCTTGGCTATTGTAAAGAGTGCTGCGATGAACAAACTTTTCTGAATATGTAACCCCACTGGTAAAAAAGATTTGCCTGTGCACCCCAGCAGATTTATAGTATGTGTGTGTGCACATGTGTAAAACCTTGCCAATATATTATGTACATAATATTTAAAAAGCCAAAACTAAAAATTGGAAAAGAAGAGATAAATATAAAATAAAGAAGACTTTAATATGTTTGCTAATCTTAATGACATCATTACTATTCTCAAGGCATATTCAACACTTTAGGCAGAGTTCATCATCAATAATAGAGAATGCAAACTCATTGTTCAAGCATTTTTCCCGAAAATGTTGAATATTTACTCACTTTTGGCCTACTGTTTGTTATGTCTGATTAGGTCATCATTGGTTTTAACCCCTAAAATGTGGCTAAAGGAAAGCCAGGATAGAAGAAAAGTCAGCTCTGCTACTTTCTTGCTGTTTGCTTGTGTTTGTTATAAGTATTATTCTCAATCCACACGTTCTTTGCAGAAATGCTTAAAAATCACTGGTTCATTTTCTGAGAGTTTAGTTAGTTAAATCTAGATGTGTGAAACTAGCTAAATGAGAATGGCAGTGTGTGTACCTCATGGGCCCTCCAGGGCATGGAATGCCCACTTCTCCCTCAGAATGACCTTTGTTGAAGACAGGACAAGAATCCATTTGACATAGGGATCCAGCAAGGGTCTCATAGTCATTCTGTATAAGAAAAAATAGTAATTTTTAATTTTTTTAAAAAATAAAAGTAAATATAAATAAAAATTTAGCATGATTTACACACCCTCCTGGGAGCACACACTCCTCTTTGGAAACCCCTGATCTACCAAGATCAGATTCCTTAGCCTTCCAAGACCAGTGACCTACTTTAGATGTACCTCCAATCACTGTCAACCCCGCCCCATTCCCATGACTGCCCACACACTCTGCTGTATAGACACAGAGGCCTAATCGTCCTTCTCTGGAAACTTTCTTCCCCTGAGCTTTTGCTCAGATGTTCCCTATGCTTGGAACACCTTTGCTTTCCATTGCTGCCTTTTAAGTTTTACTTATTCATTGAAGTTCACCTCGCCATTACCTCCTGTTTGAAATAACAATACCAGCGTACATTTATTGACTTCTTTTACATGCTAGACACTATTATCTCATCTAACCTTCACTATAATCCCAGGAGATGGGTACTATTATGAAAAAGCTGAGAGGCAGAGAACTGTCCAGGGCCACACAACTAGGTAATGGGGAAGCCAGAAACCAAACCCACAAGGATTACAAATTCCCACACTCTATCATTGTATGTGTGTTTTAATTTTCCTTCTTTCAACATGTAAAGCCTTCACTAAACCCTCCCCCGCTCCCTACTAGGGGGGAGATGAAATTAGTTCTTCCCCCCTCTGTTTCCACATCAGCTGTTTGAAAATACTATGTAGTATTTACTTCACTCTGCCATAGATTGCTGTGATTCATACACATGTCTCGTATCCCCAACTATACTGTGATGAGCTCTTTAGACAATGGGCTACATTGGATCTTTCAGAGCATAGAGCAGAAACTTAGTAAATGCAGAAACTTAGTAAATGTGATCACTGAATGAGTGAATAAATAGATAGAAGAATGAAGGGATAGATGGGGAAAAAACAAAAGTCCTAGGTTGGGTATGATTTCTTTAGAACATGACTTGATATTTCCTGGTGGCCTGAGAGGTGCACACTGCCAAGATATATGGGTGCGTCAGATCACAAAGATTGCAAACCAAAATGGAAGACTAGAGTTTCATTTTCCAATGCTTATAAAATCACTTAAGAGTTGTCTCACTCTTTAATATATAATGACTAGTTGATAAAGACTCAGATGTATTTATGTAATCTAACATCCCCCAAAATTGAGTGCAGTAAAAAGCTGTTACCTTATTTTCCTAAAATCTAGCACTTGAACCTTAAATGCCTGGAGAAGGATTTTTGGGCAGGCTATTCTGATTTTGACAATAATTAGTTCAGTGTACAGAAGAAACTTTAGCTCATTTGGTATTGAAAATAACACACACACACACACACACACACACACACACACACACACACACACACACACACACACACACACACCACGGTTTAGGAATTTTTCTTCCTCCATTTTACCAATTCAGAAACTGAGACTTTACAGGGTGAAAGGGGTTAGCCAATAGTCATATAGCCAGGAAGCGACAGAATCCACACCCAAACCCAGACTTTTGGGCTCAAATCCCTTGATCTTTCCCCACTCTGCTCCTCAAACACAAATTGAATTCTAGAAAGTCAGACATTTGAGCTATCAGAAACTCTTCACCATGGGCCCCATTTTTGGCTTTTTGGTGTTTTTGAAATGCTGTTCTGCATTAGTCTGCAGCCTTGAGCATTCTTCATGGCAGGGGAGGGACTAGCTGGCTTTTAATCCCTGGATGACTAAACAGTAACCCAGTCCATCTGTGACAAATCCCCTCCAAGGGCCACAGGTGCGCATGACAGACCGCACATCTCTCTTTTCCGCCTCAGCGCTGAAACCGTCACAGAAACATTTCATCCTCTGCTCGGTCAGTTCATGCTTTCCTTCTTTTTTTTTTTTTTTCTTATTAATGTTCAACTGTGTTCTTATGCAGACCTACAACAAGCTGCACAGTGAATCAGGCCAGTGGTGGGCACCTCCAAAGTCAGGGGTGTGAGGATGTACAGAAAGGGTCTCCTTCCCAGTCCTCGAGGGCTGGGATAGACAGAGGCAGAAGTCAATGCTCCAATGCCGCCTTTTCTCACCTTCCCTGGACATGGCTTTTATACCTGATCAGACTGCAACCATAGGCTCCCTTGAAAGAAAGGCCATTAAAGCTTCCTTCCATCTATTGATGGAAGTGGGTACGGAAGGTAGATTTCCTTGGAGGAGTCCCTAGAGGATATAATTAGAGGAAAGGGGTGAAAATTAAAAGCAACCAGTTTCCCATTTGTTATAGGGCAGAGCTTCCTTCTGAAATAGTGAGTTTGCTGTCCTTGGAAGCATTCAAGCTGGACCATTCCTTTTCGAGAGTGGTGTATAGGGCCTATATTAAGAAAGTACTTGGTTTGGCTTGATAACTGCCAAAACACCCCTTCCAGCAATGGCATTTTGTGTTTCTCCAAATGTTCCACACTTGAATGCCTTGAGAGATGGGTTTAGACAAAGCTCATCTGTTCTGTAATACTTGGCCACTGTACAATTCCTGCTGCCTGGTCACAAAGCATTTTACAGACAGCTGTTACCACCCTGATTTCAGAAGTGCAGTGAAAAGGGAATTCAGAGACAGGTGAGGGGTCTGCCACCATGTGAGCAGGTGGGAAGAGGCCCCCAGCTCCAGAGCTGCCCAATGTCTGAGCCCACGACTGGATCTTAACTCGGTGATTTCCAACTGCAAGGAATGATCCCATTCCACTGGGAAGCCTACCACCCCTGAGAATGCCTTAGAATTCTTCTCCTCTATGTTATAAAGTCACAAAATCCCAGTGTTTGAATAGTCTTAGAGGTCGTGGAGTCAAGCTCTCTGGAATCTGCAGGAAACCAATGTTTCTCACTGACTCCAACCAAGAACTAGCAAATGAAATGAGCCCCATGGAATCCTAAGGAATTCTGTCTGGGCTCAGGGATAAATAGGGCAAAAATCACAGCCAAGTCTCCTGCCAGCTTGTCCCAATGAAACATGTAGCCAATCTTTATGGAAAGAAAAGGCTGAGTCCCAGGAGCGGGGAAAATGTAATAGATTTTGTGGAGGCTGCAAGCATTTAGAGCAACAGGAAACTATAATGACACAACTAGGAGTAGTCTTTCCCTCGAAAGGTCTTGGCATTTCACAGATGAGAAAGCCACAGGATCTAGGAGAAAGCAATGAACTGGGAATCACACTGTACCCCATAAAGGCGTACAATTATGATGTGTCAATTAAAAATAAAATAAAAAGATAGATACCTCAATAAAAAAATAAATAAATAAAGACATCTAGTCCACCACTGACTGGCTGTGTGACCTTGGGGGTACATAACTCCTCTGAGTCTTGGTATGCTCAGAAGGATAACAATTTGTGGCCAGGCTTGATTGGGGGACCACATGTGACAATGGATGTGAAGCACTTGTAACTGGTAGCATTAGACAAATGAGAGGTGCTAATTTGACCAAACCTGCCCTATGTGCTTTTTCGGTGTCTCTAGGCAAGAGAAGCAAGTCAGTATTACTTCCTATTCCCAGAAGCAGAAGCCAAGGCACAGAGATGTGAAGGTGCAGGGGTCCTGTTCCATAGTACCTGGACCAAGAGGTCTCCCTACATTGGGAAGATACCAGTGCCTGCCTACGTCCTGGTACTTCCTCTCCTTCTGAGAATGCCCCTGACCACAGAGATTTCCTTCTGCCCATGGGACATGCATATCCTGGGAGGGAATTAGGAAGACAGACACTTTCATATCACCTCGAGTGCCCTGGCACCTACCTCTTCTCTCCCCAACCCCTGCTGTGGGGCAAAGGGAGCTCACTCAGACACTACCTCAGATCAGGGAGGGGATATCTGGCCTCTCTCTGGTTCTTTGCCCTTAATCTCCCAGCCATCACCTACTGTATACAACGGTCCCCAGATCATTCTCCTTTCTGCTTCTGTGGCCTCTTCTGTGAAGTTCTCTGACCACAGGTTTCCCCCAACACCCCAACACTACCCCCCCCAGACTCTCCCTTCCCATCATCTCCACTTCTGAAAATGAAATGATAAAGAAATTCGAGTGACTCATTGGCCCACATAGGCAGGAGAGGAAGAGGCAGAGAGAGTGAGTTTGTGGGTCCAGATGAATATTCCACAGACCTCTTGACTGTTTCCCATGATCTGCTGAGCTTCCTGAAAGGGATGAACAGGAAGCCACCACACTTGCCTTCTCGGAGGCTCAGCCCACTGACAGCACTGGGTTTGGCAAGCCCCAGAGTTCTCCACTCTTTGGCCACCTTGAGGACTTTCAGACCAAAATCTTACTGAGCAGAATGTGCATGATGAGGAAAAGTCAGAGTGGCTGGAGCCTGGCCCCTCCATCCACCAGAGAAGCTCTGCTTTAATCTACTTTACAAATTGGGCATCTGCCTACGATTCCATTGGAAAAATACAGAGCCCACTGCAATTACAATCCAAAAAGGAAACAACCTTGAAAGCCCCCATGGATCTAGCCCAGTGGTGCTCCAACTTGAGAGTGCCTCAGAATCTCCTGGAGGGAGAGATAAGACACAGATAGCTGGCCCTTCCCCAGAGGTGCTGATTCGGTATGTCGGGTGGGACCGAGACTTTGTATTTTTAACAAGCTCTCATGCGACTCCAGTGTTGCTGTTCTGGGCACCAACTTTAAGAACCACCGATCTAGCCCATATTTTCGCTTTCAGAGGCCAGGACAGGTGACTCCTCCAAGGTGCCACAGCAAATTGGAGGCAAACTAAAAAAGAGCCACACTTTCTGACAGCCCCCCCCCCCCCCCACTTTGTCCAGGGCTTGCTCATCACACCCTGCACCTGCTCCAGCATTGCAGGGCCCTGGACAGAGAAGGCCTCTCCAACCTGGGCTCTCTGGTGGCTTCATCCCATGATTAAAAGGGAGTGTTCCCAACTCAGAGCCCACGCTCAGCCAGCCGGTGTACTCCACCTTGAGAAGTGGCAGCCTAACCTCAGATTTTCAGGCTATTTTCCTCAAACTTCACTTATCCATGTCTTCATGCCTTATTGAGCTTTTTACATTTTCATTTCCTTTATTCTTTCACTCAACACATCCTTACTGAGACCTTCTAAGTGCTGGGCGCTGTCCTAGATCCTGAGAAAGATACAGAGACCTGTCAGAGACAGGCTCCCCACTGCCTTCAGGAACTTCACAGTTGGGTAGGAAAAATAAGCCTAATCAAGTTTACCACATTGTAAAGGGGAAAAGAGGGAGTGCCTCAGAAGGTGTGTAAAGGAGAGGAGTGGGGAGGGTTCCACCTGGCTGGCAAGAAGGTGTTAACAGAGGAGGGGCATGGACACCGGGTGGGGAGGACATATTCAGTGTAAGGAATGAATGATTAAATAATGAGAAGCATTTATTGAGTAATTTAGTGGACACAAATTGCTTTACACACTTCTTTTATCCTCACAGCTATTCCTACAGGAGGTGCCACTATTGAATCCTTATTTCCAGCTGAGGAAACTAGAGCTCAGAGGAGTCATGCAATTTGCTCAAGGACACATAGCTACTTAAACTCAGGGTTTCTGACCCCCGAACCCAATCTATTAACTTCTATCCCACCTTCCTACTCTCAGCTAGGGATGGAGAGCCAGCACCAGTCTGCAGTGCAATGAGGAGTAGGTTTACTGAAGCACAGGACAGGTGTGGGGCGTGGTTGGAGTACAGTGGGAAAGAAATGTTGGGGCTGCATTTGTGCAGGAGCTTGACTGCCAGGATGAGTCATTCGAAACTAATTCAGTAGTTTGTGGGGAGCCACTGGCAGGATTTTGAGTAGGAAAAGGATGCATGGCACAGCTGTGTTTTAGGAAAAGTCCTCTGACAGCAGTGGGCAGGTTGGGTTGGAGAGGGGAGGTGTTGATGACCAGGAGACCACAGGGGGGGCTAGAATGTGCATGATGAGGAAGAGTCAGAGTGGCTGGAGGCTGGCCCCTCCATCCACCAGAGAAGCTCTGCTTTAATATACTTTACAGATTGGGCATCTGCCTACGATTACATTGGAAAAATACAGAGTCCACTGCAATTACAATCCAAAAAGGAAACAACCTTGAAATCCCCCATGGATCTAGAATTTCAGGAGCAAGAAACAAGGTCCTGGCTTGGGGCAGTGTGGCAGGCATGGATCGAGACTCAAGGACAGAGGCTTCTCTCACCATTGTTATTGCGAATATTTTGTGACCAGTGATCATATACCTGACCTATATGAACTCATTGAATCTTTGCAGTAGCTTCTACATCAGATCCCTTTCCCTTTGATGTTTCTTGCCCCTCTACTCATGGTTCCCTGTACCTCGCAGCTTTCCAGTTTTGGGGATTGGGACCTGAGATTTCTTCCTCAGATATATAGGAATCAGGGGCTGAGAAAACTCAGGATGGAGGAATCGTGATCAACCTCAGAACTACTTATTCTCTCCATTTCACAGCTGGGGAAGCTGAGGCCTGGTTAGGATCAGTAACCTGTTCCCTCTAGGAAGTGACAGGGCCTGGCCACAGGTGGGAAGTCTTTCCCCTACTGACACCACGCACCCGTCCCCTGCTTCCTGGGGCCAGACTGGAGGTCCTGCATCCATGAAGGGTGCCACATGGCGTCCAGTCACCAGGCTGGAGGGTGCCTGAGGATCCTGAGGTCAGTTCCTGTTGGCAGCATCACCTCCCACACTGTCATTGTGGGCACAGGCCACAGAGGGCCTGAGTGAAGGGGGCACATGCAGCGGAGAGGGCAAGAATGTGGGTGAGTCATGCCCTTTGCAGTGTGGCCCACAGCTGTTCAGGGGGCAACCCAGCCTATGTGATGCAGCTGCCATCTTCACTTGGTCAGAGTCACTTGGCCCAGGCAACAACCCGCGTCAAGGGCAGAGAAGACAGAGTTGGGCTGTAAGATGGGCAGCACTGTGCAGGCAAACCATGGCCAGCCATGAGCTAGAAAATCTCAGTTCCACTCTCCACTCTGCTCTTGCTTTTTGCAGCTGTGTGACCTTGGAAGGGACATCACCTGACCTTGATGAGCCTCACTCTTCTTATCAGCTCATGGGTACAAAATCTTGGAAACATGGAGAGTGATCAGTGGGCTAATCATGAAGAAGAAGGAAAAAAAAGGCTTTTGCAAACCTAAAGGCTTTTACATGTCATTACTATTATCATTATTAAGCTAATATTAGTATCATTAAAGATCCTCAAAGGAAATGTAGTGGTAAAAATGTTAACATGTCCCCATGAGAGGTATATTTGAATTCTTTGTACTGTTTTTGCAACTGTTTGTAAGTTTAAAACTACTTCGAAATAATTTTTTTTTAAATGTTACTTTCTCTTTAATTACATTCTTTTTCATTCAGTCAGGTTCACAAGGCAGCAGGCACACTTCAGGCAACAAGAGAGGAGATTATATACCAGCAGGCAGAGACAAATCATCAACACAATAAATACGAAACATATCTGTTGTGTAAAGAGGTGCTAAGTCCTGTGGGGGGAAATGTAGAGCAGAATAACAGGGAGCAGAAGTCCCAGGTTTGGGGTGGCAGGGGAGGGACTTTGCTGATATATAAATTAAGTCAAGGGGGCGCCCAGGAAGAAGATGGGACTGGAGCAGGCAAGGAAGGAGTTAACCAAGCAGACGTCTATGGGAGGAACATGCCAGGGGAGAGCAAAGGCCTAAAAGAGGAGCATATTCTAGAAACACAAGGAGACCAGGGTGGCCAGCAGGGGTAGGGGAAATTGTGGGGGGAGAGCAGGGAGAATATCAGGAGACAAGGACAGAGGGTCAATAGGGGGCTGTCCTGTAGGGCATTGCAGGCTCTTCTGAGGACTTGGGGTTTTGTTCCAGGAGAAATGGGGCACCAGGCAGGGATTTGCGCAGAGGAGTGACACAATCCAAGGCATATTTTAAGAGGATTATTTCTACTGCTGTGCTGAGAATATACTAAGGGGCACAAGGGGTAGGAGCAGGGAGACCAGGTAGGAGGTGATTGTGATCTTCCGGGGAGAGATGCTAGTGCGATCTTCCGGGGAGAGATGCTAGTGGTTTGGATCAGGACAGCTGCAAGTGGTGAAAGTGATTGGATTCTGGTTATTTTAAAGGTGGAGGCAACACGACTTCCTTAACCTAAATTTCATCTCCAAGGCCCCTTCTAGCCCTAAAATTCTTTGACTGCATCATCTCCTCAAACCCCTCTGCCCAAGTGTGGAGAAAGAGAGAGAGACACCATGCTCCTTTTACACTCATAGATTCAAACGCTCTCAGGGTCTTGCTTGCTTCTCTGTGGGAATGTTAAGCCCACTTGGAAGTAGTGAGTCCCCTTGAGTTGTCCACGGTCCCTGGGGTGATGTTTGCTCAATCCTATTCCATGCCCAAGCATAAATACAACATGCAAGAAAAGCCTGTCTTTTTCTTAATCAGAGGAACTGCCAAGCCCAGAGGCCAACCCACAGGGACAATGGAGAGGCCAGGAATGTCAAGGAAAGGGAGGTCTGAGCAAGGAGCTGTACTTTCTAATGAAGTGCCTGGGGCCTGAGAACAAACTCCATCCTTGTCACTCTTCTTGATTGGTAGATGTATAACCTGCCACTGTTACTTGCTACCTGGTCTCCCCAACCCAGTGATCCCCCTCCAACCCACCCATCATGTTGTCACTAGACACGCGGTTCCCAAGAACAGTGGGGGTGCTCTTCTCTGCACTGGCCTTCTCCAAAGCCCTGTCCTTGCCCACCAGTACCTGCACTGGGCCACAGCTTTATAAGGGACTCTCTTCTTTAGAAAACCAGCCCCTGCTCTCCCAGATCTTGCAGTCAGTGGTGGAGGACATCCAGTTGGGGCTGGAGGCTGAATTCAATTTGGAGGAGCAGCAATCTCCTGACCTCAATTCCACCTTGGCAGTTTCAGTGCGATACAACCTTCCTCACTTCCCTCCCTCACTGCTGTGCAGTGTTATCATGGCCTGTTAAACAGCTGCCACCTTCCACCCCAGACCTGAATGCCATCTAAAGGTAGGTTAAAATATTCCTCCCTCACATGCATTTCAAGAGGAGTCTTCTGGAAGAAACACTCTCAGGAAATGTGCGGTGTCACTGGGGCCCATCTAAAGCTTCTGACCTGCCTCCTTCTGCTCTCTTACTCTTGGCGACTGGTCACTGAGTAGATGTCTCCCTCCCTCCCTCCCCTTTTTCCTTCTTTCCTCCCTTCCTCCCTCCCTCTCTTCTTTCTTTTTCTTTTCTTTTTATAAGTAAAATATTTTATTGATAATAATTTGCATTTGTCCAGTGCTTTGCCAATCATAATGCATATACTCATTTTTTTTTCTTTAAAGTATACTGTGAGGAAGGTGATTACTACCTTTACCATTACTCCCATTTTGCAGTGACCTAAACTTGTCCAAGATTGTGTAGGTTTTAAGTGATGGACTCTGAATCATCACTCCAAATTCTGAGCCCTATTTGCTATTCTATGTTTCTTCTCCCATTATATCCAGCTAGACAATCTCTAAGTCCTCTTCCAGCTCTGAAATTTAGGAGTGTCAAAGCTCCTTGAGGGCGGAGACCTTGTCTATTTGTGTCAGCATTATAACCTCATTGTTTAGTATAGTGCCTGGAAAGTTCAAGGAACTCACTGAAAAGGAACAAATTGTTCCTACACTAGATGAGGAGGTTGCACAGAAGAAAGAGATATCCTAGAAGAAACTGAAGAAACAAAAACTTATGGATGTAAGAATAAATTCAACATAAAATAAATGCAATTAAAAGTAAAACAAATAAAAAACTCAATAAACAGTTCTTTTTATTAAAGCCCAAGACCTACACCCTTTTGTAACATCAAGAATTGATGCTGAAAAGATGACTTTTTGTTGAGGGATACTAAGCATCTGGTTCTCAAGGAGGAGCTAAACTAAAGCCTTCATGAGACACGCAGCTGTGCTACAGCAGCAAAACAGCCCTCACAGGTAGAACTCTCCACTGCTGGGGAGAGGGGTGCGGTGTGGTGAGGAGGCTGGCGGGATATCCCCTCATCCCGTTCTTGCTCCTTCCTTTCCGTAAAGACATCTCTACAGGATGCTGGAGCTCTGAGGGTTTCCTCTAATTTAGTCTGAAAAATTCACTGGGTTTTTCCAATCGATTAGCACTTCTTCCTCAAAGCTGTAGCTTCTCAAATTGGTAAGCATTTAATTTCAGTTACAAAATCAGTCGCTTATTGGTATAACATATCAAACTGATAATTTACCCATGAATAGCCTAATAATTTAACACAGCATTTTCCCAAGGTGACCGTTTTATAGAGAAGGAAGGAAGATTGGGGGAGTTAAGTGTATAGCTAAATCATTTGCAACTCCAAATTCAGGCCTTTTAACTTGAGATCCCCAAGTCATTCCAGTTAACACTTCCAATGTGGCATTTGGACTGTTTCTCTATGAGTTCTGTGAGCACAGCCCACTCCCAAGTCCCTCCTGACTCGGCCTTCAGCGGTTGATAGTCATCGCACCAATGTCTGTGAATTCTTAGGGTGGAGTTGGAGGGCCTCACTTCTGAGCACCTTGCCTTCTCGTCACCTTCCTGAGAATGTTCTCCAGATGTGCTCTGTTAGCATATAAAAAGCTAAGCTCATTGTATTTTCCTTAAACTGTCTCTTCTGTGGTCCTTAGCTCCGTCCACGGCATGCTCACCCCATTGATGTCTCAGCTAGTGACACAAGAGTGATCCTAAGCTCCTTTCCTTCACTGTCCTTCTCTCCACCATCCAGTCCCTGAGACTGGTTGACTCTCCCTCTGAAATGCTTCTTCAGTAGGTTTCTGCTTCCTGACCCTAATGCTGCTTTTTAGTCCCCACTGCATCTCATTTCAGATTTCTGCAATAGTTGCCTAATGGGTCTTCCTGTCTTTCCCTTCCCACCAGTCTCTGAAATGAGGAGTGCAGCGTTAGACTCTGCTCTATCCTCGGTGGAAGGAGCAAGGCTGGGCTCCCTGCAAAATGCTCTGGAGCCCTTTCAAGAGCAAGTGACGGCAGCCTGTGCACCTGTCTCTCTCCTCCCCCACCAGCTTCCTTTCCACCTTGCTCGCTTCACCTTTTTCTTCAAAGAAACCATGCTGTGGAACAGCGGTCGGGCATTCTAAAGTAAGGCTGTAGGCCTGGTCACCAGAAAATGGCAACCTGGTCTAGACCAGAGGGAAGAGCATAGACAGCAAAACCTTGGAGAAAGCAGACATGATCTCAAAACACACGTCACATCCACGTGCTGGGCAGGAGCTGGGGCTCCCCCACAGTGTTTCTCAGCAAAAGGACCCCAAAAATCTGTCCACAACCCTCTTAGGTATTCACAATCTGCTTTGAGTCTTTATTATTTCTGCTCTGTTCATAATCCCCTGCTCTCAAGGAGCGATTCCTCAGCAGGGACCAAGTGAGGAGGAAGGAGCCAGAGACCCTGGTGACTGTTGCAAATTCTCCTCACCTCTTGGAGCCTGTTCCCTCTCCTGTTAAATGAGGATAGTGAACCTCACCAAACCCACCTCACATGTCACACTGAGAATCAAGAATCACCTAACATATTGAGGTCAAGGTTAGACAGGGTGAGGACACTGTTCTCAGAGTCAGAGAAACTGGAGTTTAGGTCCAAGATGTGCTAATCACTGTCTAATCTAAGCCCTATCAGGGAGCCTCTTTGAACCTCAGCGTCTTCATCTGTTAGGAGTGATTAATAATACATCCTTCATACTGGGTGTTGTCAGGGTCAGGTGAGACAATCCCTAAGAGTCAACAAGCACAATACATATACAGTGTTATAATATTCTAGTGTTTATGGAATGCTTTCCAGAAGGTACATATTATATCATCTCAGAGTTCTCTTCACAGTCTTGCCTAGCTTCTTGCTCTTTAGAGGTGCTCACTGGGTATCTGCTCTCTGGGATTCATCGCACTGGGCCTATGACCCTTCCTGCTTGGGGAGAGCATGCCCTGGGCATGTGTGCTGCAGGGCTGGAAAGTCCCACTGGAAGAGATCCTGCTTGTCTGGAGATGGTCTTTTGCTTGGGTGGTCTGGACACCAAACAGTATTTAAGTATGAATCAGTATCCAACAACGGTGCAAGGACCACAAGACAGGGCAGATCCTTCCAGGGCAGGGGTATTAACAGAAGACCTGGGAACATTTTGGTTGGCATTGCCTGTTTTGATGTGAGGGCACTCATGTGTGTGTTTCAGGTGTATTTCAGGTGTGTGTATGAGTGAAGAGTAGACTGTATCGGCCCATCTTTGACCTGTTCAGGTTCTTCAGCCAAGTTAGCCAAGCCTTTGGCAAGGGGAGGATGAGGGGAGGGAAGATAGAAAGCATGTTGTTGGTATCACAAGGCCTGGGCTTCATCCTGGCTCTGCTCTGACTCTACCAGGTGGGCCACCATCACGTGGCTTTGTTTCTCTGAGCTTCAGCTTCCCATTCTGTAGAGCCCAGCCCATCTCACAAGAGTCTGCATGGGTAATGGCAGGTGGTAAAGAGCAGAAACTCTCCGTGAAATTGGAAGAGTCCCTCTCTTGCTGCAGGGGCACTGCAGCACCAGGAAGACCTCTATTCCCAAAAGCCAGGATCCATTTCTACTCGTAGCCCCGCTGGCAGCACCTGCTGGTGGAAAGATTTGCTTCTACAATTGAGAACTGTGCTCTGCGATGCCGTACAGGGGCTCACAGAATACTAAAAGTACTGTGACTAAGATTCTTGACTGTTTATGGATGAAAAGTAAGTGAGTAGGACACTATGACCTAAAGACAAGTTTGAGAAAACTGTGATTTTTTAAAATTGCTCGAGACTAAAAAAAAGCCAGGGAGTCAAGCTTTACCTAATAACGAGAATAAATGAGGAGAAAGAGCACTAGACACAAGATCAGGAAGCCTGTGTTCTTTCTTGCTCTCCCCAATTTGGCCTGTGAGCTCCCTGAGGCCCTGGCCAAATTTTGCTCAAAATTGCATCTCACTGTGCCTGGCACATACTAGGAACCAATTTCAAAGTATGTACATGTTGGCATATTGGCATGATAATATGTTCACAATCTATCACAGTGGGTTACAAAAGCAGTATAAATAATGTGTATACATTTCCACAGAGAAAAGACTAAAAAGATATTAGCACTGCTATATAAACAACATTATCTTTGCATGATGTGATTACAAGTTATTTTAATTTTCTTTTTTATTTCTATTCTGTCACTTTCTATGTAAAACATATATTAGTTGCATAACTCAAAAGTTTAAAATGCCTGTATGAATTTATAACTATAGTTTCAATACCTCCTCCAGTTTTTCTTTTCCTTTTGGATTATCATAGTAAACTACAAAAATGAGATTTGGGGGTTTGAGGAAAAATAAAATGTTAATTCCTATAAAAGTCAAAATGCTTGCAAAAACTGTTATCTGAATTAACAATGGAGAGTGTTTTTGTTACCAGGGACATTCAAAGCACAGCTAATTGTGAGACACTAATGAGCTATAGGAACTATGAAAGTCTTCATATTCTCTACACTGTCAATTCAAATCAAATTGAAAAACAACTCAGAAACTCAAAAATAGAGACCTGGTCACCAAGCCACAGGATATCTACATTCCGGATCCTTATATTGCTTTAAAGATATTTTACAGTTTTGAAAGGTCAAGTATGTACACTAAGTTGTTTTATAGAAGTGTTCATATAAAATAATGCTAAGTGCCCTATATATTCTTATTTATAATTTTGGGAAAACTCATTTTTATTAAGGAAGACTAAAGTCAAGCAAAGTAAAATAGAACTAGGTAAGTGCCTTATTTTGTAATATTGCTTAGTTTTATAAGTTTTATAATAACCATGTGAAAAATAGTGAATGCCTGCACACCAAAAATTAAAATAATTTCTAAAAGAGTTCCTTGAAATTCTAGAAAGTTATAGCAAAAGGTGATAGAGAAGCAAATGCTCATACAGTAGACTGTTGCTGAGTGTGTTAAGAGATCCAAGTTTCCTGAAGCTTGACTTGGAAATATATATGTCAAATTTTAAAAGTCATTTTTTTTTTAGTTTCATCAATTCTATTTTAAAAATACCATTCAAGAAAAACCAGAGACCCAAAGACATTTATCTCACTATTATTTGTGATGGGAAATAAGGAAAAGTTACCAAAGTGTCCAATAGTAAGAAACAGGTTGAGTGAATATACCCATAAAATGGAATAACTAGGCATCCATTAAAAACATTCCATAGTGGAAGGGTATTTAGCATCATCAAAAAAGTTTTGTTAGGACATACAAATATCAGATTACCAAATAGAACATGCCATATAATTACATTAAAAAAAAAAAAGACACTGAAGAGTGTAAACCAGAATATTGACAAAGGTTATTTCTAGGTGGTGGAAATATAGGTAGTTTTAATTCTTCTTTTTCCTAATTTTCAAATTTTCTATAATAAACATACATTACTTTTCACCTAATGATTGTTCAAATAAGTAGCAGCCATACGTTATGAGGTGGATTCGTTATTTTTTGTTGATTTAAAGATAGAAATTTCATCCCCTGTATCCAAGTCCTTTTGACTCTACCTGCTAAATATATCTTCTCTCCTGCACTATCCATGCCCCTAGATATATAGGAAAGTTCTTTGCTACTATCCCACTTCCAGCACTAAATCCATGTGTGTGCATGTGTGCACACACACACACGGGACTGGTCACACCTGGCCAGAGGGAAAGGAGCAGTGCCTGGGCACCAAGAGGTGTCCTCCAGCCCCAGCACACTCTCTGTGTGCCCTTGGGCAGGGCACATCCCTTCTCTGGGCCTCAGTTTCATCCAGTAAGTGAGTGAATTGAACTAGAACACCTCTACTGGCCCTCTGCACTGGTGGCATTTTATTCTAGAGGAAATGTTCTGAGTGGGAAGAAGATTCATTAGGGAATGGGAAATCAGTCTCCTTAGCTACTCTGTCCTCAATCTCTGGGCCCCTTTTCTCCTTTGGATTTGACATGAAAAAGGAGCTCTCGTGAGGTTCCTGTGGAAAGCTGGCTCTCAGAAGGTGTAGAAAGAGTGAAGAGAATGAAAGGAGTTTATGAGCTTGGACTAAAGTCCTAGGAAGGTTAGAACATGCAGCAAGAGGTGACAGGATTTTATTGCCGGGAGAGCCTCAGGTTGGCACACTCTGAATCCCTTGCTTTAGCATATGACAGAGGAGAAATGGGGGTGCTGTGGAGCTCTGGAAAGCAGGGGAAACCCTGGGAACTCCGTGTCAAAGAGGGTGTGTGCTATGCTGGGGTGGGAGCCCTGTGTCCGTGTTGCTTCCTGGCTGAGACCCTTTTCCTCTGGCCTGTCCTCAAGTCTGCTAGTACCAGTCTGGAATTGGAGGATCTAACTTCACACAGCCTCAGTTTCCTCATCTGTGGAATAAGATTGGACTAGATAAATTCAAAGGTCCTCTCTAAGCATGACCATGAATAAAAGCCATATGGTACATTTACATAATATCAATGCTGGATATTAATGATGCAGTGCGTGTACTGTGGGTTTCCTCCTCCTGTGTGAATAGTAGAACACTTTAAGTGTACAAGGCTTCTACACTTTTCCCTGCCTTCCTTCTGTATCCTAGAAGAGCAGTATAGGCATTTGGCTTTTCTTTTTCATAGTTTTTTCTTTTGTCTTTTCTTTATTCTTTGGTTTTGTGTATGTGTGTATTTACTTTTGGTGTATTACACATAAGATAGAGGCCTTAAATTTCTCCGCATCCCTTATCCATAGGGAAACAGGGCAAGTCCAATTTTATAGCAAATAACAGATAATTGCCCAAGATACTCTGACTTGAAATACAAACTTGAATTTTACTCTAGTTTGGTACGTAGAAGTTGACACCCACATTAAAAATTAAGTGAGTCCCAGTCCATGTTTACTGCATGTAAGAATATAGTTCTGAAGTCCTATTCCATCATTCATATCACAAGTGAAGTGTTAACACTAATTGCATGCCTGGCACCTGTGTGGGACCTCTTCCCTCCAGCCAGGCTCAGCCCTCCACTCAAGGAGACCCGCAGGATGCAGAGAGCTCCACCCAGGGTGGGGCACTGGCCTGGGCTGGGGAGAAAAGCAGGCTCACCCAGTGGTGTGCGGCCTTGTTAGTGTTTACTGCTCCCGGAGAGCATGCTGATGACATTCAGGTGATGCATACCTGATGTGTGAGCAAGTCTCCTGTCCACTAACAAGACCTTGACTATAGACCATTTACAACTTCAACTTCTAGTCTGAGAAGGATGGCATTCAAGACACAGTGGGAACTCTCCCTGAATGTTATAGAAAAGGCATTTTCATCAACTCTCCCTGAATGTTGTAGAAAAGGCATTTTCCCCTTAAGTAGACAGATCATTCATTCATTCACAGAAGAGACTTGTTTCTTGAAGAGCTCACTGCAGGGAGGGTAAGAGTGCTGCCTGTAGGGCCAGGCTGTCTGGTTTTCAGTCTGGATTCTTCTATTACTAGTTGTGAGAGCATAGGCACATCACTTAACTTTTTTGGTCCTCAATTACCTCATCTACAAAATGGGAATAATAATGACTCTTACCTCATTAGGTGTTATAAGGATTAGATAGTGCACAGAATAGTGCCCAGCACAAACTAAATATGCAATCCCCATCACTGGGAGAAACACCCGTCAATCATGGAAGTACTGCATGGTGCATGATGTGCTTTAATGGAGGCAGGTGGCAGGGAAATGATTGATTCTGGGGGGTTCACAGAAGATTCCTGATCAGTTAAGGTTTGATCAGAGAAGCAGAACCACTTATGATACAGAATCAGAGGCTTGTTATCAGGGCTTAATCTGTATAATTGTAAGAATTGTCTAATCAAACCATCTGAGGCTGTTGCTTCCGACTTTGGTGCTGGACTTGAAGTTAGCAGGGTAGGCAGTCTGGAAAGGGAAATGGTAGTGCAGTGGGGGAAAGCAGTGGTGTCCAGGACCCAGTAAGGGCACACTGGGGCCCACTTCTGTGTCTCACTGCTTCCAGCTGAGAATGTGGGTGACCTGCAGAACAATCTGCTGCCCTTCCCCATGGAGCTATCCTTGCTGACCCAGGATTCAGAAGGGCTGCAACAGGAGAGCTGACGGGAATTAGAGGACTCAGCTGCTGCCTCACCTGGACCAGGCATGCTCACAGATTGGGGAAAGCATGCGTGGTGCCCCGCATCAACCTTCTAAATATTAAAACGTAGTGGCTTCACTTTGTGAAGTCTATTGTGCAAAATGTCTCTTGTGGCACTAATATTAAACTCTGCAGGAAAGGGAGTCTGGGAAACATAATTCCAGTTTACCTAAGCTGACCCAGTGTGAATCTACCATGGCTCCACAGAGGAAGTGATAGACTTGGGTCTGAAAGAGTAATAGTTTGCCATAAAGAGATATGGGAAGGATATTCCAGACCAAGGGAAGGTAATATGCAGAACATAAAAAGATCTGGTATATTCAGGACATTCCTAGTGGCTGCAGTATAAGTGTTCTGGTACTAGTCCACAGAATCATCCCAGTGGAACCATGAGCCACTGTAGTTTGAGAAAGTTCCAATCTATCTACCTATTGGGTCAAACTTTTTCATTAAACAAAGACTGAGTTTTCTTCTAGGCCGAGGTCTACCAAGGCAATTAGACAACAGCAGTGGAAGGAGCATGGAGCCTAGAGCCAGGACACCCAGGTTTTAGTCCCGGATGTGTCCTACAGTCTATTGGTGACCTTGGACAACACTTCCAAGTGTTACTCTGAACCTCGGTAACCTCATCTGTAAAAGGAGTGATATGCACTGAAGTCATAGCTAAAACTCTAGAGTCATTTCAAACTTTAACGTTCTCTGGTTTTCTGGCAATTACAAAATAACAACATGGGCACAGTTATTTTCATTCTGGTGAAGCCAAAACAGAAAACACAGGGCTTTTTGCCACATCACTTGACTTTTATCTCTAGGCTCTGCAAGCAGGTACAGGACAGTGCAGCTTCCTATGTTTTTCCTGGGGCCCAGGTTACATGTCCAAGACCGTTCAAGGCTAAATTTTATTTGTCTTGGTAGCACTAGCTTTGCACCATCCTGGAAACATCCAATACTGCCAAAAAATGTTGGATGAACGAACCTGTGAGATCTGGATCTGGGTAGATCCATAAGCTTGGGGATTAGTGTATGGGCCACTATGCGGGAACCATATAGAGGCTCCCCTCTAGGGGATACTCTGAATTAGAAACAGGTTCTTTAAGTCCACTGTAATATTGCCCTATGTTCCTAGAAGGATTTCAGGATTGAATAACTATGGCTGGGGACAAGACAAAAGCTTGGTGCATGTGTGAAGTGACATAATTCCAAACAAAGGAAACTGACCTTTGATCCTGTGGACATATCAGAAAATATTTCAGATTGAAATTATTCTAGATATAAGTATCCTACCCCTCCTAAATTAGTGGGGAAAATCAGACTAATACTTCGTATTCTTCAGCCTATTTTCAAAGATGTTCAGGTGTTGCCACCCAGACAAGTGATTAAGGCACCAAGAGCTTTAGAGGAAACAAATTTATGGAAAAAATAAAACCAAACTTTATTCTTTTTTTTTTTTTTTTTTTTTTTTGCATTCACATTGCTAAGAGATGCTTTCACTTTTAGAGGCAGAAATGTTTAACCTTTGCAGTTTGAGAATTTTCAAGGTGTATCATTGTGAAGTCAATTTCTGATTCACATCATCATGTTTTAGGCATCACATGGCTCTGAGTTTTATACTCTAGATCTACAGGCCATCAGAGCTAAAAGGTTATTAGAAGTCATCCAGCAAAGCCCTTCCATGGATGGGGAAACTGAGACTCAGAGAGGAAAGTAGCTTGCCCAAGATCTCCTACATGGTTAGAGAGAGTGTGAGCACTAGAATTTATGTCTTCTGATTCCTCACCCAGAAACAGTGTGTACCCTCAGACCCGTTGTTGGTTCCTCAAGTAATCTTGGAAAATTCCCCTGATTTCTGTATACTGATCTTTCCATGTTGGTGAGTATTACTCATGATCCATACCTCATAAGGATGCATGTGGATTGGTTAGACCTAGGCTGCAATAAGCATTCGGCTCCCTGTAGATGGGCATAATCTATTCATAAAAGACACCCAAGTATTACAAAGGGAGATGCTTTGTAATTGTCAGATGTGAAGAACCTCCTTCCACGTGGTTGGGTGAATCGATGGTTTGCAGTCCATTAATGTGCTGAGTGACCCTGGATAAGTCACATAACCCTTCTCAGCCCCATTATACCCATCTGAGGAATATGGTCCAGAGTATCACTAAACTTCCTTCTAGCCCTAATATTCTAACATTCTATCAGTTACTTCAATATAGGACTCAATCATGGGCTAACTGCACTTCCCAATGACAATGACCCATAGCAAATTAGAGTCACCAGCTAGGAAATCAGAAAAGCTAATGAGAATAAAATTGAAAGTAGAAAAATAATATACATTTCTTTTTAAGCATTTCTTATTGGGTCTAGAATTATAACCATGTAAAAATACACTATGATCTCTTAACCTTGAATAAGATTTCCAGTCAATGTTTTGGAAGCATTCCAGGTCTCTTGTCTCTCTTTTTTTTTCAGGGTAAACATCTTTCCATGGACTCAGTCTTTGGACATGTATTGACAAGCAACGATGAAGAGCCAGGATAAGTGGGTCTGGGCCAGGAGTCAGGGCCAGTTTTTTGTCTTTATTTGATTTCACTTTCTCCAGGTATGGAAGACAGGATGGGGGAGAGCTATGAACCCTGGCCAGGGAGTTGTGAAAGCCTGTTGCTGGCTGGAAATGGAAGCTTAGGCCTTGCCTGTTCAACTCTGAGCCTCAGTTTCCTCCTCTGTAAGAGAAAGGGATTGGGTTAGATGCTCTTTAAAGTTCATTTAAGGGCTAACATTCCACTATTTGGCTCTCCTGGGTTTTCAGAGCAGAGTCTCCAAAGCAAGCATCCTTGACCAAGTTTTACCTCATAGCCATTCTTTTCCCTTAAGGGCTTTACTACAGGACTTGTGTTTAATCCATTTGCAACTGAAATCTGTTCCATTGCAATAAGTATTTGTGTTCCAATAATTTTTTAAGAGCTTGCAATAAATAAAGCCAAAGTCATTCCCCAAGGAACTGCAATTAAAGCTGCATCAACAGCAGGGGGTGGAGGTAGAAGAGGAGTTAGAGGAGGGAGACTGGGCTTTCTCTTGAAATCCTGCTAAGTGCAAGCAGCCACAGCTCCAGCACCCTGAAACTGCTGAGCTGACAATGCCTTCATGACATCACCTCTCTCCAGCCTCAGTTTAATATGTTCCCTCAAGGAATCCTTCATCTGTGGAGACAGGAACAAGCTGACACATTCATAGAGATTTCTTTTAAATATAAGCCTAATGAGTTCACTCTCATTTTAGAAGGCTTAAGAATTGTTCTGTGAATAAAAGGGTTAAAATTTCACGGGCTTGAGCTATGCAATGGGCAAGCCCCAGCTGAATGTTTTAGGAGCAAACATGCAGAGATGGGCAAAGTTCTTCAGGTTCAAAGGCTTGTTTTGGAAAAGAATCCCAAACGTTCAGATGCTTCTGCTGAAGCTTATCTGATTTATTCAAGCTAGGGATGGGAGAACGCAGAGGCATGTGTGGAGCCAACTGAACATGAGTGTGTCCTGGCTCCGCGCTGCTACCTTTGCTTTCAAGCTTATGAGTATTTTAAGGGGAAGTGTAATCTTTGTGTTTTAGATCCTTTTCACTGGAATACATGGAGGTGCTGGGTGGTGAGAAGGTGGTCCAGATAGATAGCCAGGTGGCTGGTAAAGAGTATGAAAATCCTCTGTTCAAAAACGTACCAAAGAATTGGGAAGATCTATCATTTCCCCAAGTGCGGGCAGAGAATGAAGCAGAAAAGGGGAAGGTGCAATTTTCAGGAAAGGGAAGGAAGCAAAGTGACAGGACATCACAGTCTGTGACCCTGTGTAGAGGCCAGAGGGCCGTACAGAAAAGCCTGGATGTGGTATTAGAAAACTGGGCCTTGAACCACTTCAGCAACCACAGCCTCAGTTTCCTGACCTGTAAAGTGTACATTTTAATCAATAATCTTTACTTCATGTGGCTATGAAGACTAAAGGAAATAATGATTACAAAAGATCATGGCGCAGTGCTTGGCACAAAATAGGCACTGAATAAATATTTATTAATTTTTAATGTTTAATTTGAGTAAGATTTAATGCAAATCCTAATTCCTTTGTGTTTCGCAAACTGGTTTGCCCTGTCTCCCCACCCCAACCCCCCAAATCCTCACTATCACTCTGAGAGCAGCAAAAAGTACATTATCTCCAGAAAATGATATGAAATGGCTCAGTTTTTTTTCACACTAAACAGTGTGATTTCAAAATGCTGGGAAAAGCCAGAGCCAAAATAAATTCCCTCAATGTCCCCTTTCCCCCCCCCCTCTCTCTCTCTCACACACACACACACACACACACTCACACACACACACACACGCACACAAACAAACACACACACACACACATGAACTTTTAAACCTTGGAAATCAGACAAGAGGAAAAAAAGAAAAGAAAAAGAAAAAGCCAGCCTTCCGTTGCTTCACACCGTATATATATCGAGTTCACTTCACAAACACAAGGTGCACTGTCAGAAGTGCCTTGGGCAAAGTTTGTACTTTGCTTGAATTCTAGCTTTTGTTTACCAAGGTAATAAACCGGTCCTCTGCTGTTCCAGGTGTAAAGCTATTATGAAAAGGCATATTTGTATTTTACCCCACCTCAGATGTACGGTATGTGGGACATCCTGCACTGTAAGAGCTGCCTGGATTTATTTACAGAGAGAGGCACCCAAGCACAGAGAGGAGTGTCTACAGGCGGCGGACGCCTGAGGCTGCAAGACCTGACCATCTCATCTGCTTCTTTCTCTTCATCCCACTGCCCTTTCAGACACCAGCGCTTGCCCTCTTTGCATCAGCAAATAATCCAGCCTGCCAGCGACCCTCCAGGGGCCTTTGCAGTCTCTTAATTAGGCAAATTACGTCCTCCTCAGCTTTTTGTCCTAAGTTTTCCAACCAACCTATTACTGACACCCTTTGTACAGGCAGATTAGAGTGGATAAATGCAGCAGCTGTGGAAACTTTTGCTCCAACCATGTGCCTGAAAATCTCCACGAACTTTTCTTCTCCCTCTTTTGCACAGGTTGGTCACACACCCCGATGGGTTATCTGAGGCCTAGAATGGTGGGAGGAAACTTTCACCCTGATCTCTGCCTGTGCTAAATGGCCTGGAACTCACTCTAAATCATCTACTGAAATCCTGGCACAGAAAGAAGGAAAGAATGTATGGAAAAGGGCAGACTGAGAATGCCAGGGCTGTTAGCCTGAGCTAGTGGGAGAGCTGCTGAGGGGGTTACTGCAGAGTTGTTCACTCCAGGCAGGTCTGGAAGACCACCCAGAAACTTGCACGAAGGCACATAGCAGCCATGGATGGCGGCAACAGCAGCAGCCCAGCTAAACACTTTCGCTGCATGACACAGGCAATTCTCTCAGTCCTCGGCAGGAACCTGGATCTTCCCTTTTATCTTCTGGGAGGTAATTCCAATTTCTTCAGAACTTTGGCCTCTCCTATTTCCTGAGCCCCTACTAGGTGCAGAAGCTTCAGTTGGGGAGTTAACCCATCATAGGCACCAAATAAATATTTTTGAGCAATGAATTCTATCTTTATCGCTTAAAAAAGTAAGATCTTGAACAAGATACCTCCATGAGTTCAGATTCATTATGTGTGAAATGTGAATCATAATAGTCATTACCTTTCAAAGTTGTCATAAGAAAAGGATCAAGTGAAGAGCACTTTGTAAACTCTAAAGAGCTGCACAAACATTGGTGGTTATATTAACATAGGACACCTCCTCAGACACAGGCTTCTAGACCATGCTCACTCAGTCATTGTCCCCCCCATACTGCCTGGAAACTCAGCATAACCCACATCCACTGAACAGCTACCGATGTTTAGGTACAATGAAAGGCATTGAGTGTGTAGAAATTAATATACCACTTCTCTGTCCTCAGGGGGCTTAGCAGATGAGGAGTGAGGGTGGGAAAGAGACATTCCATCACTGAACACATCATTTTTGAGTGTCTAATATTCAATCATTCAGTCACTATTCATTGAGGGACAATTACAGGCCTGGTACTGCTGTTGGCATCAGGAATGGTTTTAGTTAGGGTAGGCATATGCAATGAGGTGACACAGTACTCACTTGTTCATGTAACAGTCCTGGATGGGTATATAGGTTGCTGGGGTAACTCTCCTTCACATAGTCATTCAAGAGTCCAGCTTTCTTTTATCTTGTGCCTCTCCCGTTCCCTGGGGCCTTGTCATCAGCTGGCAGGAGAGGGAAAGCCTGCAGTAGGGTATATGGGAGGTTTTTCACAGCAAGGCCTGGAAGCGGCACCATCTATATCCACTCCTGTTCTACTAGCTAGAAGCTCAGTCGTGCCTAACCATGGAGGAATCTCAAGTGAGCCTGCCCTGCTTCCAGGAAGAAGAAACAGATTTTGACAAACATCTAGCCAACTCTAATGCAAGGATATAACAAATAACAAGACAGTATCCCTACCCTCAGGAGCTTACAGTTTGGGGAAGTTTATGCCAAACAAGTAAACGTAGTCAAGATCATCTCAGATAATATGAAGAAAATAAAATAGATAAGTATGATTGTGACTTTAGGTGAGGGGGGGCCTATTCTAGATGGAGAAAGAGGTCATTTGACCAAATAACAGTAGAATTGAGACCCAGATGATGAAGTTATCCATTAAGGGAGAGACAGATAAGGGGAAAGGAGTTCAGCAGAGGCTGAACCAGTGCAGGGCCCTGAGATGGGACCTGCCTGACATGTTGAGAGCAAGACCAGTGTGGCAGTGCTGGGAGTGAAGGAGGAACACACAGGACGAGGGCTGAGAAGTTAGGGAAGGGACAGACTGGGAGCGTGTGTTTCTTAGAAGCCATGGTAAAGAATATGGATTTTAAACAATAAATTATGTTTCAAGATTCATGGTGATCAGTGCAGAAAAGACTGGTGTGTCAGTCTTGGGCCTCTTCGTCCTCAGATCCATTAATCCATTCATCCTTCTTCCCCAGCTCTACGCAGCGCTGCATAGAGCTTCCCAGTCTCCCACATCAGCTGGCTTCCAGGAGGACAAAACCAGTGACAGGCACTGGCAGGAGATGAAGAGCGGGAGGAAGGGAAAGCCAGGGTATCTCTTTCTTTCTGCCTCAGCCGGCTTCTCCAGCTGGGATCTGTCCCCTCCATGGTTCTGATCCTGCTGGATAGATCCAACATGGTCCAGCTTATACCAAGTGACCCTGGCCTGTGGACTTAGTAGCACCGCCACCTCTCTTTACCCCTCTAGCCTTGCCTCATAGCACCATAGCACCCCTCTGCCATTGCTAATGTCTGGGCTGGCTTCTCACCTTCTTCCACCACCTGTATAGCCAATGACCTGCATTAAATTCCCTCTGCTTGGACACTTAGAGTGGCTTCAGTTTTCCTAGCAGGACTCTGATGACTGATACAAAATACAAACCCATGCTGTGGGAACACCCCCTCAGCACCAGGTACCAGGCCTGGCACATAGCAGGACTGTGTTGGTTTCCTATTGCTGCTGTAACAATACACATATATATTATCTTACAGTTCTGAAGATCAGAAGTCTGAAATTGGTCTCTCTGAGCTAAAATCAAGGAAGATGTAGGGGAAAATCCATTTTTTTTTTTTTCCTTCTCCAGATTGTAAAGACTACCCCCACTCCTCGGCTTGTGGCCCCTTCCTCTGTCTTCTCTATGTATGGACCTTCGTGATTACCTTGGGGCTACATAGATTCTCCTGGATAACATCCCTCTCTTTAGATCAGCCACATCCATCTGCAACCTTAATTCCCCCTTGCCATGTAAAATAATTTGTTCACAGATTCTGGGTGTTAGGACAGGACATCTTTGGGGACTATTATTCTTTCTACAGGATAGACACTGAGTAAATAAGTCAGACTGGGGGATGGAGGTCGTGACAGCTAAAGGAGAGAGCCGCACAGTGCCTTACACTGCACCCTTACACTGCACGTAATCAGAACTCAAGGCCATGAGTGGAAATGAACACAGAGGCGACAGTACTTCAGAGAGTACACTTGGGTGCTTCGGTTCAGAGGTTCTCTCCAGAGATGCTTGGAGCATCGCTGGCGGTTGCAAACCTCTCAGTGTGCTCTTGCCTGCCGTGCCTGGGATGCAATGCTGGGACACAGCTCCTGTTCGTCTCTCACCCAGGATGGCACGTAGGTTTCTTGTTTTCCCGGAGAAAGGTTCATTTTGGAGAGGGGAGTGGGTGAAGGCAAACTGTTGGCTGTAGCACGTGAGGCCCGTCGGTTCCAACTCAGGGACAACTGGAGTTGATGCAGACGTTCCATCCAAATGTAATCAAACGCCTCCTGCTGCCAGACGGAGTGTTATTCAGTGGGGGGCTGGTGGGGGTTGTTGTGAATCCAAGATGCCTTCTGTAACTTTATCAGATGGGTACTGGGTGGAGAGGAGGGAGAGCAGAGAGGGAAATTCACTTCCTAGGAAACAAACTTCCAAACTGTAGCAGATTCCTGAAAAACTCTTTGAACTGCCCACTGGGGAGAAGAGCCTCAGTGAGGTGGTGCGTGGCGAATGTTCAGGTGGGAGGGTTTGGGGCAATGTAAGCTCGTGGACTGGCACACACAGCTTAGGATCTCAAGGAACATGCTGGGTCCCACTCCTCCACTCCTTCATAGGGGTGACGGGGGGGTGGGGAGCAGTGAGTCTGAAGAGGACAGAGTTTAGGTAAGTATAGAATGGCTTTCTCTATTTTGAGCAAGATTTTATGGAAATGACTTTCTTTAAACTGCTTCATTTGAACTGGAATTCCCCCACCCACCCTTCCCACACCTCCTACCCCACCCCCAGCACCCTAGGGCAGAACAAGATGAGGAAGTCCTTGCAGGTCTCACCTTGGGAGAAGGAGAGGCCTGCCTTTAGGGGCCTGGGCAGGGGTTAATGTCTTAGTGGCTGCAACTTAGAGACCTGCAGACTCTTATCTCTGTGTTTCTGAGCTTTCTGAACAACTGTTAGGTACAGGGAACCTCTTGGGGAAATCTCTGGGATGAGGGCTGTTAAGGGAGTGTATCTTGGTTGATGACATCCAACTACTGTTGTAGGTTGAGAACATTCTTTAGAAAGAGTTGCACTATATAATTTTGGTTATGTAACTAGCAGAGAGGTGATATAATTGTATTTTTTTCAGCATAGATACATCACATTAGGGACAGGTTTCCTTCTTATAGGCAAGTTTTGGTTTCTAAAAACCTTGAAGGATTAAGGGCTTTTAACTCACTCCAAAATGTACAAATGTAGGCATAGGAATCTTCTGGAAGGGCTCATGAGAGTCTTAGGAGAAAGCTGAGTGGTGGGAGGTGGGGAATGGAGAAAGACCGGCTTTTCACTGACTATCCTTTTGTACCTTTTGAATTTTATACCTTCCGCATGTATTATCTATAGAAAAAACAAATAAAACATTTTTGGAATATACGGAATCAGGATGATCTCAACCATATAAAATCAGACAGGTGGAACAAGGAAACTACAAAGAAATGTAAATATTACTCAGATCCCTATAGTAAGATTGTTTCTCTTATTTATACTTTTGGGTATTTTCTACATCTTCCTCTATGAATAATAATAATAAGTAGAGTTTTTCAATGATTTAAAAAGTTACAGTTTTGAAACACTCAGAGAAATACAGTGTTTCCATGTGCCACTGTTACATTAATCTATAGACTGGGCTCAAGCTGGTAAGACAGTCCCTGCCCATATGCCTCTTCCATTTTCCAGTTACTTTTCAGCTTGCCAGTGAGTGGGCTACGTTTCTAGGTCTGATTCGTGGATGTCTTGTTGTTCATTCAGTCATAGCGAAACGTCGTGAGTACCTCGTCCTTCGTGACAGCCAGGTTTCGGTTCAGATAACCTCCTCATTATCATTATCATCTCCGCTGACATCCATCGCTGTCACCCACTGTCAGCAACCTCTTCTCATTTCAGTGCCATACGCAGTTTTTAAGCACTTGCAACCTTTGGCCCCTTGGCAAACCATGTGCTGTGGAAGAAGCAGAGGTGAATCCAAACTGCCCCATCCCCTAAGATGCTCAGTCTTGGGAGGGAGACAGCATATATGGAGTTAGCTTTGACTGGAGCCAGAAAGTGGTGAGGGTTTTCGAGGTACCAAGACAGAGTATTACAGTCAGGTGGGAGAAACAGGAAATACCTTGAACAGGTACCATGGCGGATAAGGACCATCAGACAGGAGATACAGGGAGGGCAGTTTCCTTCTTTTCACCTTTCTGAATCCTTCTCCTTGCTTCTCTCTATGGCCTTTATCACACTCTGCAGTGTGTCACGTCCTTATCTTGGGCTTTTTCTTGCCTCCTGTGGCCACAGTATAATAGAGATACCAACAAATGCTGTGGGGCTTAGAGGAAGCTGAAATTAATTCCACTCTGGAGGCAGAATTCATTGAGGAGGTAGCATGTGAACAGACTTCGAGGGACAGATGGCATTTAGACAGCAGAGAGAGGAGAGAGAGTGACCTCAAAGGCAGAGTAGAGCAAAGGGGTGTGGAGGTGCTGGGTGAGGATGCACTTGTCTGAACTTTAGATCCAACACCTGTGGTGTGAAGAGGTTACACCACTGACCTCCAAGGTCACTGTGAAATTGAGTGGCACATGGACAGCACAGCCAATACTTAACATAGCACCCACTGGGTGCCACAGTCACACAGCTAGCGAGGAGCAGAGCCAGGATATACATCCAGGGCTCCAAAGTGAATGCCCTTGACCACTATTCTTTTTCTTTTCTTTTCTTTTTTCTTTTTTTTTTTTGGTGGCTGGCCTTTAGGGAATCCAAACCCTTGATTTTGGTGTTATAACACCACACTCTAACCAACTAAGCTAACCAGCCAGCCCTTGACCACTATTCTATACCACCTTCAAAGGATGAGAAAGTGGCCCATAAAACAAAGCATTTACAAGTGTGAGATATATTATTCCTTCTAACCTGTACCTTACCCTTGAACTCTGGAGGTATCTGGCCTAAAATTCTAGTTTGTTTCTGAGCTAATTGAGCTTCCTGGATAGTCATTAATCTGTTAACCTTGTACCTAGTCTGTTTGCTGTGATGTTAATTCAGCTGTGTACACTCTCAGAACTGAGAGTATGATTCAAAGCAGAGGAGCCAGCCTGATTTGGTTTGGCCTGAGCTATTGTGAGGGCACCACCCTAGGCCCGACTGTGACCTGAGCTCCTTGACTCCTACTCTGAAGAGACCACCAGTGTTCAGAGCCTCTCTTAGTTCTGAAGTTCCCAGTTGCTGAAGACATGAGCCACTTGCACTTCTTCCAGGTTGACAGACCTATTGAAGAAGGAGGCAGCATAGGACCATGTTACTTCTAGGACTGAGAATGGCCAACTGGAACATTCTTGCCTTTGCCTACTCCCATGATGCCTTCTACAAGGGGGGCTTTCATTTTTACTGGTGAAATGCAAGCTAACTCGTAACCCAGGGGAATCACGTCCTGCAGCTGGCACCATGGCAGTATTTCCTGAATGTGTCTCCATTGTTTGCTTTCATTACTGCTGTGGGGACCCTGTGAAGTCACCATTACCACTCTTGACAGAATAACTATCCAGGAATGAAAGTTCCTTTTCTTTGTTCTCTCAGCGGGAAAAAAATAAAGTCTTTAGAATGGGAAAATGTTTTTGTCCTGTGCTTTTTAGCTTACAGTGTCTTTCACATGTGCTACTTTTAGTCCTAACAACCTTGTTGTCTTATGTGTGTGAACACAGGGGAGGATGGGAGGAAGAAGGTTTATGGAGGAGAGGTACTACATCCTTTGGTTTCATGGGGACCCTGAGGCTCAGAAAGGTTAAGCAGTATGGTGAAGGTCACATAGCTAGTTAGTGATAATGCAGGGACTCAGATGCTGGTTTCCTAATTCTGTAACTCAAGCACTTTTAACTTTCCTGGGCTCGCTGGGGTGCCCCATCCTTAGGTTGGTAGAAATGTAGGGAGGCTCAGTGCCTGGTCACCATGCCCTCCCCAGTGCACTCTCAGCTACTTTATTCTAAGGAATCTGTCAGTTTCAGTTGGGAATGCAACTGAGGTGCTGTGGTTCTCAACTGGGAGCAATTTTGCCCCTTGGAACATTTGGCATTGTCTGGAGACATTTTGAATTGTCACAACTGGGGAAAGGGGAGTAGATGTCATTGGTGTCTAGTGGGTAGAGGTCAGAGACATTGCAAAATATCCTACAATGCACAGAACAGCCCCCATAACAAAGAATTACTCAGTCCAAAATGGTGACTGAGTTGGAGTAAAGAAAAAACTTCCAGTTCCCAGATTTCCATGCATATCCTGGGAAAGTTTTTTCATGAATGTTTTCTTTTTAAAAACAACTATAGATGTTTTGCCCACATTTTTTTTCCCTCCTACTATAAGGATTTGCTGAATATGTCAGAGCTGGAAGGGGAAACTGAGGCCCAGAGAAAAGAGGTGACTGCTTAGGGTCACTTAGCTAATATGTGGTGGAGAAGGAATAGTCCCTTTCTCCTGCCCTAAGTCAAACACATTTTCTACTTCATCATGCTGAACTCCCTGCTTGCTAGCTCTGCTTGGAGCCATTTTCTGACTCATTGATTCAACAAATGTTGTGATCTGAATATGCTCAGTGACACAGACTTGCTTATAGCTTATTCTAATACAAAACGAGGAGATGTGAAACAACCCAATATGATGTGGAAAGAACCTCATTGATTCTGCCTCAGTTCCCTTTACGTCTTCAGACCCACACCCATCACGTGGCTGTTGGGCAGAGGGCTTTTCCTTCCTTTTTAAGGAGATAGAAGGTAAAAGCTGTCTACTGGAAATGAAACTGACATCATAGAAGCCTTTAAGTTTCCTTCCAGGAGGCACCTTACTGAAAATACCTAAGTTTCTTGGAACTGAAAGATTTTTTTCTCTTATTTGATTTTTCATAGCTTGTTCTGTTGGTTTACTGTTTGTTTTTTTACTCAGCCAGCCAGTGAAACTGGGTTGGTCAGTGAAACTTTCTAGGGACTGGAGGTTTCACTTTCAGTGTCTAAAAGTTTTGGTTTGGGTTTTTAAAACCTTCACAAAGGTTTTAAAACACTTAGGGTGTTCAGCATTTCTAGGCCAAGAGTGAGTTTAAAATCACATAAAAAAACACTTAGGTAGTACTTATTGAGTAGATTAATCCCTACAAAATATTTATCCATCTTATGTTCTCTATTAGACTGTGCCATAGGCCATAGAGATATAGCCCTGGGCAAGACCAGGATGTTTCCTTCCCTCAATTGCTTACAGTCTGGCTGGGAAAGTGACTCAATAAATAACCCTCCTTTTCTCCTCAAAAGCATCCTTTATTCACTCTGTGGGGAACTTAGCTCAAACTCTGTTCTCTCACTAGAGTACCCTTATCTGTTTTTCTTTGTCAAATTTTTATTCATTCTTCAGGGACATGATAAGATGCCAGCTGCTTCAAAAAACCTTTAGAAACCTCCTTAAGTAATCAGGAAATGCTTCCTAAGAATATCTTCAACCTCTTCTCCAAATGGCTACAAAGCTATTTAGCATGTATTTTGGCCCCTTGTAAGGAGGCAGCATAGCCCAGTTGTTAAGTGGCACCCTCGTTCAAACCTAAATTGTAGCACCTGCTGCTGCCTCACTTAACTTCTCTGTGAGCCCAGTTTCATTGTCTGTTGTAAGGATAAAATGTCACAAAGCCTATGCAGTACCTGGCATATGGCAACTGCTCAGTACAGAGCTAGCCTAAGTGTTCAGGCACTAAGCTCTCTGTGCTTTGGAGAATCCAAAAATCCAAGTGACAAGGTCATTTCTCCGAGGATCTCATAATTCAGCAAGTAGAAAGAAAGGTTCACAAAATCTCTGCAAAAGATAGACCACAAGCTATGTTAGACCATTTACTTTAGGAAGCATTGGGGAGCAAGTGAAAATTAATTCTGAATGGGTGAATCTGATTCTCTGCAAAAGTTCTTAGAAAGGATAGAATTTAAACTAGATCTTGGAAAGAGGATAGGACACCCCAGGAAAATCCTGCAGGAAGGGGAGCAGCAGAAAAAAAGTGTTTTGGGTATTCCCAGAAGAGGGAGTCGCTTACCCCCAATGGCAGTGAATGTGAGAGTACCAGGTGTGGCCAAGCTATTGTGTAGCTGAAGGGTGAGATTTTAGAGGTAAAGTAGGGGTGAGAGGAAGAGGGTTTGGGATTAGGGTGGGATTGAATATGAATTTAGTAGCAGTGTTAATTGAAAAGAACGTGCTGAACTCCAAGGGCTTTAAATGCCCAACACAAAGGTTGGGACTTTCTCCCGAGGGTAAAACGGAGCTACTCAAGGTTTCTGGTGTGGAAGGATGGCTTGAATTGATGAGATTCTTGCCATCAAGTTGCCTCTGGTTAAGAACAAAGACAGGTGGAAAATGAGCTGTAAAAGGATGTGATGAGTGAGATGCTAGATCATGGATGAGAGCAATTAAGGTGGAAGGCTTTATGAGAGGAAAAGAAGATACCTAAGACCCGAGCATTTTTCTACCACTGCTGTCCCACACATATTGTGCTGGTCTGTTAATGTGTCTGTCTTCCTCTCTGGACTTGAGGTCCTTAAGGGTGCAGGCTCAGTCTCTGGCATTCAGCAAACCTTCAGAAAATGGTGATTAAAATGAAAAATTATAGTTAACTTCAGGCATAGCATGTATAGTGGTTTGGGAAGGAAGAGTATTGAGGCTGGGGAGAACCTCTTAGGAATTTTTTGCAGCAGCTCAAGAGAGAATTGGTGTGGCTGGAAGAAGATCAGTGGAGTGGTCATGGAAGGGATGGAATGTACCAGAGATAGTCACAGAGAAAGAGTAGACATCAAGGACTGGTTGAAGGTGAGGAGTACAAGAGAGGAGGAGGGGTCAGAATTCACCAAGACCGTTGAATCTGGGTGCTTGGAAATGTGGTGATGCCATTTACCTATCAACTCCGAGCAGGAGGCCTCAAAATCACATAGACATTGCCCAAGCATTTGTGGAGACAATGGATGGATCGGTGGATGGGCTTTTAACACTAATCACAGAATTATGGACTCATTTATTACTGGGGCTGAAGGGGAGCTTGCATATCATCATCAACTCTATCATTTTATGTGAGTTAAGTGAGGTAGTACAGGGGACTGATTGCTTTCGATCACACAGCTACCAGGTGATAAATTTAGGACATGAAGTTAAATCTATGAACTCCTAGACTAGTGTTCTTCCCAGTGTGTTATGTGGTTATTTTCTTCAATTCTTAAAAAGAATTTCAGAGGAAATCATATGCACGAATATCATATACCACTTGTAAATTATTTTTTTAAATGAAAAGCTACATTGGGAATTTCATTTCCGTTTCACTGATTAAAATAGGAATTCTGAAAGTCATGCATATTGATTGAAGAGTTCTCGGCTTTGGAGCCAAATTCTCCCAGTGACTGTTACCATCTATAATCCCATTTCCCCAGACATTCCTCTCTAGTCTACCCAGATCCACAACTTGCAGCTGAAGAGTGCTGGGCATGCTCTGGTGAATTTGCACCATAGAGAGGCTAGTGCCATTCAAGCCTAGAGCTTGTTCTAAGGATAGTTCATCACTTGGCAAAGGCAAAACTGACTTAGATAAAGAGCTACAAGGTGATTTAATCAACCAATGTCTATAAGGGACCTATAAGGAAAAGGGACTGGTTTCCCTGAATCACATCAAAAGCCAGTCCCTTGATGTGTTTCTACTTTATGTGTATTGAGTGCCTGCTGTGTGCTCCTCGACACACTAGCGGTCACGGTAGAGGAGATTATAAAAAAAAAAATTAAGATACAGTCTCTCCTTTAAGGAGTTTTCATTCTAACTCAGGAGAGAAGACTCACATGAAAAGAAAAATCACACGGTAATTTATGATGCAGTAACTGTCTCTTTTCCCTTGGTAACTTTCAAGCATCAAACAACTCATTGAGAGAGTGAATCTCAACCCGGGAAGCTTCCCACATCAAATTCCTTTTGAGCATTTGAGAGTGACTACACACCTTAGTCTTTAGGTCATCAGTCTCTGATGTCAGAGAATATACGTTCTCACTTTTTTGTCCTCCAGGGACAGTGTTATGGTGAACAATGAATCAACACATTCAACGTGATGTTGTAAGGAGGCAGTCACACAGTGCTAGGAGAGCAGAGAGCAGGGACATTACTCCCAGCCCAGGAGGACCTAGCAGTAGCTGCCTTGCCTCTGTTCTCTCTCCCGTCCAATTCATCCTCCACTCTTAACCAGTCATTAAAAGCTTCTAATGGGTCCCAACATGGGCAGTGTGCTTTAATGATAACAATAGCGAACATTTAATGAGCACTTAATATTGGGCACTGCCCTTAATATCTTACATGCATTATTTTATTGATAGTGTCAACAGACCTGGAATCTTGGTCCCAACATTGCCAATATCTATGTGTGTGTTTATTAGACAACTAATTCTTTCTTTGCTGTTTCCTCGTCTGTCAAACGATGAGGCACATCCAACACTGAAGGGCAAGTGTGGAAAGGGCACCCTCATTCAGTTGCCAGTTGGAGTAAAAACCAGTATAACCTATTCATTTTTTATTTTGATTTTTTTGGTGGCTGGCCAGCGTGGGGACCAAAACCTTTGACCTTGGATTCAGCACCACCTTCTACCGATGAGCTAACTGGTCAGCCCCAGTCCAACCTTTTTAAAAGTAATGATGCAATTCCTAGTAAGATTTAAAATGTGCATGTTCTTTTATTTAACAACCTAGCCTCTAGGAATCCATCCTAAAAGGATAATAGCAAGAGTATATGAGGACTCATGCACAAGGATGTTTATAGCAGCATCATTTGTAAAAGCAAACACATTGAATCATCATAAATGTCTATCAACAGAAAAATAGTTGAAAACATATCTAGTCTGTGGAATACTAGACTGCAAATGAGGTATGGAGTTGGGAATTCTTTTCACAGTATATTTTTAAATAAAAAACAGGTCCGTGTATATGCCATAATTTATTTTCTATAAATATATGTGTGTGTACATGTACGTATACATAGATATATTTCATTTAATTTAGGAAAATATCTTGATTGATAAATATTAACAGACTGGAGGAGAAAACTTTCACTTCTAAAATTTGTAAAAAGAATTGGGAGAGGATAATCTTTACTTTTTTGAGCTTTTGGAACTTTTCAAATGCAGGTAAACTAACGCCTGCCTTCTAAAGATGATGGATCTGGATAAACAGGAGACTATTGTTCTCCCGATTACTTACCATTACCTAGAGGAGTCTGAAGGCTGGGCTGAGGAGAGATTTTTGCCATGCTGGAACAGTTTGGGAGGGATGGATGAGGACTTGAGATGGGAGGGAAGTGAGAGAAAACCCCCTGAGAAAGCATGAGGCTGGGGCCATAACCCTGGGTCAGTGGAAACATCCTAGCAGGATTCTCATGGAGAAGAGGGACAACATATCTACTTTGCAATGTTTGACTTGCTATAATGCCCCCTACCTCTGTGCCCAACCCCAGGTCCTCTTCAATAAAGCCTATTTCATACACATACATGCAAATATAAAAATTAACAAAACAAAACAAAATAATGACAAAAGTGACTTAGATGATCTCTAAGCTCCCTTCTAACTAAAATTAGAAGGTGATGTGGGAAGAGGGTTTTTCTCAGGGTAAAAGGCTGATTCTGCCTTTAAAGGGCTAATGACCCTTTAATAGCTTAATGATCATGTGCGAGCCCTTGGCCTGGCCTGACTTGGCCAGGTACTGAGCACTGGCAGGAGAGCCCTGCCCAGGCTAATTGATCTGTTTCTGTCCTCTGACAGGCCCTGGGCCGGAGTCAGCACATTCTCCTGTGTGCACAGATCTCCCCCATTTCCTGAGCTGAGCAGGTCAGGCATGCTGTACGTTGTCCAGTGTCCTGTCCTCATGGTCTCCTCACTTCTCTTTTCTCTCTCCAGACTTTTCTCTCATGCCCACTGCAACTGATTTTCCCTCTTGATGTCTGTGCCTTTCTCTCCTTTTAACCAAACTTCCTTCCTTCCACCCTTCTTTCCTTCTTCCCTTCCTTCCCAGTCTCTTATTGCTGTCTCTTATTTCTATACCCCCACTCCAGACTCTTCCTCTTTCCTGTCCACAAGGACTTTCTGTCACTCCCCACCCTATGCCAACTCATCTTTCACCAACATGTAAGAATCCTCCCCTTTATTTTTCTGTCTGCAATGTTGGATAGAAGTCAGATGGCTTTTTGCGTAATCTCCCTCTTCTCCTCCTCCAAGCATCTGAGCAAAGAGGCCATACTCTTTCCAAAACTATTTCAGGTACCACTCCTGGTGCCTGACCCTTGCCGCATTCCCCTCCCAATGGCCAGGTTGACCAATACAGAGAACAGATCCAGGCCCCTGGTCAAAGCCAGTTGGGGATTGGTTCTGGGATACCGTCCTGCGGAAACCACCACCCCAGTCTTTACGAGTTGTCTTCTTGCCTTTTCCTCCCATCTCCTGAGCCTGGGCTGGGTCCCTCCGTGTATTCAGGCCAGCCACGAGTGATGAATGAGTGCTATGATTCACAGCCATAAAGACATAAGAAGAGAGAGCCAAGGCAGCCAAGGCAGATCTGCCTGTTCTTTCCTGATTCCTACTACACATAAACATAAACAGAAGCCACTGCTTAGCTCGCTGTCACTCTGAGGGGCTTCTGGGGCACAATCAGGATACAGATGAAGTTCTTCTTTCTTCCATTCATTTATTCAATAAACATAACTGAACAGCATTTCTGGCCTTGGAAATAAAGATACAAGGATGTTCCCAGTCCTCAAAGAGCTCACAGCTTAACAGAAGAAATGGACCTGTACACGGGGAAATTGGAAAAGCTGCAGGTAATTGCTAAAGGAAGTATGGATAAAATGTCATGGAATATACACTGACCATGGCTGATGGGAAGATACCCAGAGAAGGGGACACTTGGGCTGTCTTAAGTTTTTGCACAAAACAAACAAAACAACCATTTGTGGGTATGCAAGGCAGTCAGAGGGACTGGTATTAGTTACAAGAGAAAAGAAACAAATAATTTGGAAAAAGAAGTATGAAAAATGAGGGAAGTCCTAACAAAAGCTAATGATCAAAGATTTAATCCACCACACCCCCCACAAAACTCCACTGATATTTTTATTTAAAGTGGTTGTATATTAATCGATCCCTAAGCCCCCATTCAAGGTGGGACATCCTAAAGCCAGAGGAATAAAGACATGGTAGAAAAAAGATTTAGAACCAAGAAGGTTGAATTATAGTTCTTCCTTTAACATGCCTCTTTGAGGAAATCCCTTCCCCTTTAGCCCTCAATTATATTCTGAGGTCCCATCAGCTTTCGTATATGTGCTGCCGAAGCGAGCACATCATCAGCTTTCAATGTGATGTTGGTTTCTTGGTCTGACAGTGGTCTGGTGGGTTCTGCCATGCCCCTGCCAACTGGATTTTCTGTGTGCCCCACGTCAGCCCTATGTTCCTAAAGCCACAATCTTCAGGGAAAAAGCTATGGGGTGGATTTCACACATTTTGTGAATGAGGAACAGAACAATGTGTGGGTCCTATCCCTCCCACCCCCAAGCCAGTGGACATAAAGAGGCAGATAAAAAACTTGAGTTATGTCTTTAAAAGGGTACTAAAGTATATGGAATCCTACAGCAAGAAGATGACCCAGTTCAGTTCCTGATTTTAAGGATGAGGAAACTGAGGCCCAGAAAGTGCAAGTGATTTGGCCAAGTTTTCATAGCAAGTCAGTGACACCGCGAGGACTCAGAGGCCTGCTCAGCCATCTGACAGTGCTCTTCTTATTACACCAAACAATCCCAGGTCTCCACCTCAGTTCCTTAGGAGCTCCCTGGCCAGTTTGCCTTCTAATTCTGACTCCTAATGCCAATAGCGAAGCTCTGTCCTTGACCAAGATGCAATACCCTCTAGAGAAGATGTCAAGGGCCACTTCGAAGTGTGCACTGGTGAGTTCATGAGAGCTGTCACCCTTCTTCAGCATGGGCTGCTGAGGATTTCTCCAACAGGCAGGTGTCTCGTTGGCAAAGGCCAACAATTCTTCATGCAAATGGGCTTCTGGGGGAAGATTCTGTTGAAAACCTTGAGACACAGCAAATTCTTCTCTCACGCACACAGAGTATGGGAGGAGGCACAGTGAAGAGGTAGGGAGGAGGAGATGGAGAAAAGGTGTATTTGTTTGGTAGAGGACACACACCTTTCAGTTTCAACCTGGACACTTGACATGCACAGAGTCACAGTTCCTCCTAACCCTCAGGAAAGAAAACTGATCTTTTAGCCACTGAAATAACATGACTGAGATCAGGAAGAGTGAGTGGAGAGTCATCACTGTGGACCTTTATTTATATAAATAATAATTTTCCAGTGGGAACTGTGAACTGTCTTTGTCTCTTCTATTTTTAAGTGCTAATTACTTCTGATTTTGTTTATGTAGGCGGAGCTAATAAGAACATTTGCTTCCTAACCATTGAACTTAATGTATCTGTTTTTGGACACTGGTGATTTATTTTTGCACACATGCTCCCAATTGGTGCTAATTACTTTAAAGGATCAGAGCTTCTATTCCAAGAGGAATGACGACAGAATGTCAATTTGCAGTCTGTGAGCATAATGTCCCAATTATCAATGCATTCCAGACCAGAATGGACTTGGCACCTTCTTGAAGGAAATTGGCTTCATTTTTATCAGCTGGGCCTTGGATATAGCTTTATTAAAACTTGCTTTCTAGTAACTTGTGGGTGTGCCTATACTTTCCTCTGTCTCAAAGGCCATTTAGTGTCACGTCAGTGTCCCAAATGCCTGCCTTTCAATTTCCAGCTCAAATACTTCTCCCTCAGAGCCTTCTCTGATCTCTTTGGCTGAATATACATTTTACATCCTATGAAAGTCCCAGATCACTGCTGAGTCCTTCCTCAAAGGACTTAGCACTTCCAACATTGTATTGTAATCATTTATTCACATTCTTATCTCCCTTCTACAATATAAACCTTTTAGTGACAATACCTTATCTGAGTTATCGTTGTCCCCACTGCACACTGAAACTTTTCCTAGTGCCGTGTGCATAATAAATGTTTTATATGAGGGCTCTTCAAAAAGATCATGAAAGATTGGTGTTATCTTTTAATTTCATTTTCCATGAACTTTTTGAAGTACCCTCATATATTGATTTATTGAGGGTTTTGTTTTTTTTTTTAATAGCCTACTGCTCCAGAAAGATTTTAAGATAGATTTAAATAAATATTTATGAAAAAAGAAATAAATGCATGTATATACACACAAATAAAATGACTAAAGGCTATGATAAATATATGAAACAAATCTGAATAATACAAAATTTAATTATCATGCCTAGAAAAAAACAAAAATTGTTCTGTGGGGGATGGTTGCGGGGTAGTGACAAAGGATTTAAAACTTGACCACTAACACCAAAGAAACCCAAATTTCTGATATGGTATTTGCTCAACACAAATGTTTTGATGAACACAAAAATGCAAACCGTCCCACTGGAGTGTGGGGTATATCACTATTATTTGTCCGTTTCTGTTGCTTCTAACAAAATACATGGAACTGGGTAATTTGTACAAAAACAAAATTTATTGCTTACAGTTTAGGAGGCTGGGAAATCTAAAGTCCAGGGAACACATCTGGTGAGGGTCTTCTTTGGTGGTGGCTTTACAGGAATGCAGGGGTCTCACGTGGCAGAAAGTGGCAGAGCAAAGAGAGAGAGAGAGCGCCTCATGAACTCTCCTTTTAAAGCCCCCAGAACCACACCCGTGACCATCATTAAACCATCAACTTACTCACCTCTTCAAGGCCTCACCTTTCAATTACCATCATAGGATTTCCTACCCTTAACAGTTACAGTGGGGATGAAGCTTTATTGAGTTTGTGGAGTGGGGGGGGAAATTCAATCCACTGCAGTCACTGACTACGAAGAATGAATGTGAAGCAAATTGTGACCAAGGAAGTATGGCCACAGAGCAAACAGGTTCACCCTAATTTGTTCATTTACCATTTGCTTATTCATCCAACAAACTTTTATTGAGAAGCCTCTGTGTGAAACACTGTGCTTGCAACCGTGGACACAAAATTAATAAAACTTCCCAGTTTAGCTGGTTAGATCGGGGGGCAGCAAACTATGGCCAATGGGTAAAATCTGGCTCACTATCTAGTTTTATAAATAAAGTTTTATTGGAACTCAACCATGCCAATTTATTTATGCATTGTCTAAGGGTGCTTTCAGTCTACAATTGTAGAGTTGAGTGGTTCTGACAAAGACCATATGTCCTGCAAAGGCAAAATATTTACTGTCATTTGTCCCTTTACAGAAAAATTTTGTTGACCCTGATTCAGACCCTGATTTAAAAGTCATTAAAATACACTGGAGACAGTATCATGTTGGGGAGACAACACAGTCCTGGAAAGTCAAGGAAGGCCCCAGGGGGGCAGGGACCATGTATGTCTTGCTCACCAGTGTGTTACAAGTGTCTGTATGGTGCCTGGCACATAGCAGGTGTTCAGTAAGTATTTGCTGAATGAATAAATGAATAAAGTTCCTCCTAAGGTGAGACTAAAAGGATGATTGGAGTAGTCTAGGAGAAGTGTGGAGGGATGGGTACAACACGTGCAATGACCTTGAGGCGAGACACAGCCAGATGCCATGGAGAGCAGATGTAGTTCAGGTGGAGGGAGTATGGCATTTCAGAGTAGGGTTTGGGAGTAAGAAGAAGACAAGGCTGGAAGGTAAGCAGGACTCAATGCAGGCAGGGCCCCCTAAGCCTCATTTTGGAGTTAGGACTTCATCCTGAAAGCCATTGATAAATTTTAAGCAGGATAAGTACAAGTTCAGAAAGACCACTTAGGCTGCCTTGTGGAAAATCAATTAGAAGAAAGGCAAGTCAAGGGCAGGGAGCCTGGTTAAGAGCTATGGCAGAAATTTAGGAGTCTACACATAGGTAGTGGCATTGGGGGTGTGGATCAGTAGACTGATGTGAGAGACTAGGAAGTAGAGTTGGTAGGACTTGGTTATTGAGTGTTGGGGGACGGGGAGTCAGCAAGGGAGAGTTAAAGATGATGACAAGGTTTCTGTCTTGAGAAACTGGGTGGAAGGTAGGGTCCTTCACTGAGATGGGGAATGCATAAAAAATAAAAGACTAGGGACAGAGGAAGATATTGGCTCAATTTGGGGCATGTTGAATTCAAGATGTGTGTGAGACCTCCAGGAGGAAGTAAAATATGCTCAGGTGAGTAACCTGGTCTAAAGATCGAAAATTGGGAGTCATTAGAATCTAGAGAATAATTAAAGCCTTAAGAGTAGATGAAATTCCCTAGAGAAAATGTGTAGAGAAACTTCCAAACTCATTCTATGAGACCAGCATTACCCTAACACCAAAACCAGAAAAAGACACAACAAAAAAAGAAAACTACAGAACAATATCCCTAACGAACATAGATGTGAAAATTCTCAACAAAATACTAGTGAATAGAATCCAATGCCACATTTAAAAGATTATTCACCATGATCAAATGGGATTCATCTCAGGGACACAAGTATGGTTCAACATATGCAAATCAATAAACATGACATATCACAGTAACAGAATGAAGGGAAAAAACATATGATCATTTCAACAGATACAGAAAAAGCACTTGATAAAATCTAACAACAATTCATGATAAAAAACACTCAACAAATTAGGTATAGAAGACATATACTTTAACATGATAAAGGCCATATATGACAAACCCACAGCTAATATCATACTGAATGGTTTCAATTTTTGAAGGCTTTTCTGCTAAGAGCTGGAAAAAGTCAAGGATTCCCACTTCCCCAACTGTTATTCAACATAGTATTGGGAATTCTAGCCAGAGAAATAAGGCAAGAGAAAGCAATAATGGTTATCCAAATTGGAAAGGAAGAAGTCAAACTATACCTATTTGGAGATTACATTATCATATATATATATATATGTATATATATATATATATATATAAAATCATAAAAACTTCACCAAGAAATTACTAGTACTAATAAGTGAATTCAATAAAGTGTCAGGATACAAAATCAACATGCAAAAATCAAGTGTTCCTATGTGCCAATAATGAAGCATCTGAAGAAGAAATCAAGAAAGTAATCCAGTTCACAATAGATACATAAAATGAAACACCTAGGAGTAAATTTAACCAAGGAGGTGAAAGACCTCTACAATGAAAACTATAAAACATTGGTGAAGGAAATTGAAGAGGACACCAATAAATGGAAAGATAGCGCATGTTCATGGGCTGGAATAATTAATATAATCAAAATGTTCATATTGCCCAAAGCAATCTACAGATTCAATGCAATCCCTATCAAAATATCAATGACATTCTTCACAGAAATAGAAAAGAACAGCCTTAATATTTGTATAGAACCACAAAAGACAATGGATAGCCAAAGCAATCTTAAACAAAAAGAACAAAGTTGGAGGCATCACATACTACTTGACTTCAAAATATACTATGATGCTATCATAACCAAAACAGCATGGTAGTGGCATAAAAACAAATAAATTGACCTATGAAACAGAACAAGGAGCCCAGAAATAAACCCACACATTTATAGCCAATTGATTTTTGACAAAGGTACCAAAAATATACAATGGGGAAAGGACAGCCTCTTCAATAAAGGGTACTGGGAAAACTGGATATCCTCACGCAGGAGATTGAAACTAGACCCCCTATCTCTAACCATATACAAAAACCAATTCAAAATCAAATAAAGGCCTAAGTTTAAGACCTGAAACTATGAAACTACTAAAAGAAAACAGGGAAAATACTACACAAAATGGTAGTAAGCAGCACTTTTTTCAACCAGACTACAAAGGCACAGGCAACAAATGGGACTACATCAAACTTAAAAGCTTCTGCACAGCAAAGCACACAATCAGCAAAATGAAAAGACAACCTATAGAGTGGGAGAAAGTGTTTGCAAGCTGTGCATCAGACAAGGGTCTTGTATTAGCCTGTTTCTGTTGCTTACAACAGAATATCTGAAACTGGGTAATTTATAAAGAAATGAGATTTATTTCTAACAGTTTCAGAAGCTGGGAAGTCCATGGTTCAGGAAACACATCTGGTGAGGGCCTTCCTTTTGGTAATGACTCTATACAACAATACAGGATATCACATGGTAAAAATGTGCTGAGCAAGACAGAGCTAAGCTTCTCACTCAATCTCCTTATAAAGGCATCAGAACCACTCCCACTATTCCACAAACGGATCAATCCATTCACAAGGGCATAGTCCTCACAATCTAATCACCTCTTACAGGCCCCACCTCTCAAGAAGCATAATAGGGTTTCCCACCCTCTTAGCACTGCTACAATGGGGGTCAAGTTTCAATGAATTTTGGAGGGACATTCAATCCACAGCAGGGATAATATCGAGAATATATAAGGAACTCATACAGCTCAACAGAAAAAATCAAATAACCCAATTTAAAAATGGGCAAGGGGCCGGCCAGTTAGCTCAATTGGTTAGAGCACAGTGCTGATAACACCAATGTCCAGGGTTTCATACCTGAACCATCCAATCACCAAAAAAAAAAAAAAAAAAAGTGCAAAAATGGCCACTTGGCATATGAAAAAATGCTCAACATCACTATTTATCAGGGAAATGCAAACTAAAACCACAGTGAGATATCTTAGTCCAGTGAGAATAGCTATTATCAAAAAGACAAAAAATAACAAATGCTGATGAGGATGCAGAGAAAAGGGGACTCTCCTATATTGTTGGTGAGAATGTAAATTGGTACAGCCATTGTGGAAAACAGTATGGAGGTTCCTCAGAGAACTAAAATTTGAACTACCTTATGACCCTGCAATCCCACTGCTGGGTATATACGCAAAGGAAATGAAATCAATATATCGAAACACTCCTATGTTCATTGTAACACTATTCATAGTAGCCAAGAGATGGAATCAACCTAAATGCCCGTCAACAGATGAATGGATAAAAAAAAAACTGTGAGATATATACATAATGGAATACTCTTCAAGCTATAGAAAACAATGAAATACTGCCATTTGCAGCAACATGAATAGTACCTGGAGACCATCATGTTAAGTGAAGTAAGTCAGGCACAGAAAGACGAATACCACATGATCCCACTCACGTGTGGAACCTTAAAAAAAAAAAAAAAGTGGTTCTCATAGAAGTGGAGAGTACAGTAATGGTTACCAGAGGCTGGGGGAGGAGCAGTGGGGGGAGGAGAAGTTGTGGATTAATGGGTACAAAGCTATGCTGTCTACACTAAGTGAGCCATTGTGCGGTATATGTGTGTATTGAAGCAACACCCTGTCCCCCACAAATATGTACAAATAAACATTAAAAATTTAAAAAGAAAAGTACAAAGAAGATTTTTAAAAAGAGAGAATATAGAGAGTGGGAAAAGAAAAGGGTCAAAGAAAAAAATTTGAAAACTTGAGGAGCACCAACATTTCATAGAAGAACAGAGCTCAAGCAGCTCTTAAAAGAGACTGAGAAAGAACATCCAGGAAGATTGAAAGAAAAGCAGTAAAATTCAGTGTGACAGAACCAAAAGGACACGATCTAGGCATGGTCAAGAGTTTCTAATAATGAAGAAACATCTAGTGCAATAAAAATTGAAGCAGAGATAGAGCCAGGACAAATTTACTATTGCCTTTTGTGACAGGAGCTCTGATAGAACGGTGAGAGCAGAAGCAGTGAGCCAAAACGTGAGCAGAAGCAGTGAGCCAAAACGTGAACACGGGAGGAAGTGCCGAGAGTACGCCAGACTGTCCGTGAAGGGTCTCAGGTAGCAGGACAACTGCTGGAGGTGCACAGAGGGAGGCTTGTCTCGTTGGCTCGTTTGTTCCTTTCTCTCTCTCTCCTCCCCCCCCTTCTTTGTTAGGAGAGATTTGATTAAGTTTAAGCATTAACTGGGAGGAAACAATAGTCTAATTTTAATAAATTACTAGGAAAACTTGGCTTCTGCAGATGACTTCACAAGTTTTGTCCCTTTAAGAAAAGAAAATTCAGTAACCTAACTTGTTCTCTTTTTCTACATTGTTTCCAAGAAGCTTAGAATCAAATTCAGTTCCCCCTAGATGACTGGTAGTATTTACTGCCACTTCCTTCACCTGCTTTCTGTTCTGTTTTATATAGAAATATCTTATCTTTAAATAATAATTATCATGAGCCATTTGCGAGGACTTTCACACATGATATCTCCTGGCACCTGTCCTCCATTCAACACATATTTAATGAGTGTCCACTGTTGCCAGTCACTTTACACTGTGTGGCAGACACAATGGTCAGTGAAACAACACAGTTGCTGCTCCTATGGTCTAGTTGAAGAGACTGGCATTAACTGAACTATTGTACTAATGATTACAAATTGTGGCAAGTGGAGCAAAAGAAAGTACCAGAAGCCCTAAGAATCTAAGGGGCCCGGAAAAGTGTCCTTGCATTCTGAAGGATGAAAAGAGACTTGGAGATGGCTAGGGTGATAACCTCCAGTTAGAATGAAATCTCCTCCGTAGAAACCCTGTAACTGATCATTCAGTACCTGTGTGGATCCCTGCAGTGATGGGAACCAACACTGCATTTCTAGACAATACTAATAGTCAAAAAAAGAGCAGAATTGCCACACAGTGCAAAGTGCCTCTAACCCAGAGGTCTATACCTTGAGCCCACACAGGATAAGCTAAACTTTTCTCTAGTATGGACTTAACAACTGGAAGATGGCAGCAATTAGTCCCCATGTATACATACTTACAGATAGATCTGTTGTCTCATGGTTGAAAACATAGATTTTTCAATTTTCTGTTTTCTGTTTCCAGATGATATTATATCAATAGAGACTTCTAATTGTTTCCATTCTTAGCTTCTTCTACAGAAATGCAACTTCTTGTTCCCAAATACAGAATTGTTAGCTAGATACCTGATGACCCAGAGGGGGAAAAAAAACTATGTCTTTCAGCTTCTCTTGCAGCTAGATGCAGTGGATTGCTGGTAAATGTTTAATAACCAGCTGTTATTGAAGAAAAAATAAAAAGATGTAGCATTTGCCAATTCCATGATGTTAATTATCCTGTGACCAATTTCAGGCTACCACATGACTCACAACAATCGGCTGTCACACATCCTGGGAGTGGGCTCCAGCATATCAATGGGTAGGTGGGACCAGAAGACAAAATTCTCAGTGGGATGTGAGTGGAGCCAATGCACTTCCAAGTTGTGACTTAAGTAGGAGACCTTCATGTCCCCTTGTCCTCCTTCCAGTGGTCTGGAACATGCACATGGTGGAGAGTCCCTTTTACACCATGCAGGTGGTACAGAACAACAAGTTAGCAGGAGCCTGGCTTCCCAACACTTTAGAGCTACCTTACTAGCCCTAATCTCCTTTTGGGTGTTTTGTTTTTTATGTAAACAAGAAAAATATTTCTAACTGGCCTCAGCCATTATAACTTTACATTTCTGTTAAAATAGCTGAATCTGTATACTAACTGATATAGTCACGTCACAGAACGGCAACCAGACCACTGCTCTAACGTCATGCAAAAACCACTACTTACAAGGCACAGTGTAAGCAGGTCAATTAGACTTGCTCCCTGCTCTTAAGGAGCCCAGCTGGGGCAGAGATGGCAGGTACACAAACTGCTATGATGCAAGAAAAGAGGTGGTTAGTGCTCTAAAGCAGGACAGATGGTCAACAGTCCTCTAAAGCAGGGCACAGGCTTTAAAAAGGGAATCATTCTTATTATCATGAATGAGGTGAAATTTGAACTCATCTTTCAAAGATAGAGTTCTGACACCAGAAATGAGCAGCAAATCATTTCAGGCACAGGGATTCTATTTTTCATTCAGAGTTTTGATTCCAATTATTCTGAAAATGTGATCTTTCAGAAAGTTTTTAGGCTGTTATTTTTCTTCTTTTATAACAGCACAAATTAATATTGTGAAACTATGACAAAAATGTTTCAAACATTTGAGAGAATCAGTTGTTTTCCAAGTCTCTGATCCCCCCATTTACAAAGAAGCCCTTGATTTGTTCATTTCAAAGCATTTTGGTGGATTAATTAAAGCATTCCTCTAAGTGCTTTCCTAAGCAGTGCTCTGGGGGCTTATTTTGAATTACTAAAAGTGCATAAATACACTAAAACTGCATTCCTTTAAAAAAAATCTATTATGCAAACTTTTCACTAATGCAAACAGGCTTCTCTTCCAATTAGTTTTGCTTAAGGGAAGACATGATGTCTTATATTTCTTTTTCATTGCTTTACAGTGCCCAGGATTGCAGTGAGCACAAGAGAAGCTCTCAGTATTTATACGTCTGAATGGGAATCACAGAACTTGAGACCATGAAGGAAGATGTTGGGATTGTGGGGTGAAGAAGGGAAAGCATAAAAGGCCTGGGGCTGGGAAGAAAAGGTCTTGCACGGAAACTGTAAAGTTGTAATGAGCCTTTGAGATTCCCCATCAGATCCGGAAGCAGAGACCTAACCATCTCTTCCCTTTATTTCACATATGACGAAGTAGAGGCTCTGAAGAAAAATGGCCTTGATGAGGGTAACAAGGCCACTCAGTCTAATGCTGGGTGTAGCTCTCTAGTGCCTTTTCTTTCTTTCATTCTTTTTTTTTTTTTTTTTTTGGCAGCTAGTTGGTATAGGGATCCGAACCCATGACCTCGGTGTTACCAGCACCATGCTCTAGTGCCTTTTCAAGTTAGCTGATCTTTGTTTTCAATTTTTTCAGAGTTGGATCATCATGAACATAACAGAAAGAATCCTATGCATTTTTTTGACATTCAAATTTATACTATGTTCCTGCCTCAGAAAATAAATGCATGAGTAAATATAAGGTTATTGGAACCGAGTCATAGTCTGAAATGTCAAGACTTAAAAATGCAAATCATTGTTGTGAAGGAAGAAAAACATTAGAGTGTGAGGGTTCTTTCGACCCTCAGAACATCCAGGCATTATCTGCTTAGCTTCCTCCTCTCTGGGGAGTGAGAGGATAGAAGCCAGATGGGCAGGGTCCCAGGGAAAGAGCAGTCAGAGCAGAACTACTGTCCCCTGGGGCTGTGAGAGGCTAGAGGCGAGGCAGAGAGGGGGTTGAGGAAGCAAGATGCTGAGGCCAGGCTGGTGTTGATGGGGACCAGTTCCTGCTAGGTGCTAAAGAAACAGAACTGGGGTTCTTAATGCCAACATCTCTAAATGATATACTTTTAGAAACAAAATATATATTTTTTCTTTTCACAGAGGAAGCAAAATGCTAATCTGAGAATCAGGTTCTGGTCCAAACTCAGTAACTTTCATGTAACTTGGATAGTTTATCTCCCTTCTGGGGCTCAGTTTCTTCGTCTGCAAAGTGGGATCTTTTCCAAGTCTAGCAACCTGTGCCACTTTCATATGTTAAGATAATAATGTTTATGTTACTGAGAGAATTTCAACTTGTCTGATTGCAATATACTCTGCCATTAACTTCTATAGAATCCTGATGAGTTTTTTTTTTTTTTTTTTTTTTTTTTTCTGATTTTGCCTTTTTAACACTTAAGAATTGGCTAAATTATTCAGGTCACATCCCATTTAATGACTCAAGTCATGAAAAAACTAAGAGAAGTGATAGGAAATGTTACTTTATCTTCCACAGTTGGAAGAAAAAATTGCCTGTATATTTATCAAAGATATTTATTTGCATTACTCTAGAGAGGTAGAAACAGTCACATAACTTTAAGGTTAAATTTTCCTGAATGCTGTCACCCATAGTTCAAACCTTTAACGATAAATTATCCCTAATCTTGGCCCAGAGATTTCTCTTTATTGGGGCCAAAAATATAGAATATTATGGCCCAAGCCACAATCATTTTAGACTTAAACTCTTGGAATAGCCTATTAATCCATCTCCCTTTTCCTTACTGAACCCACCTCCCCTTTTTGCTCACCCCTCCAAATCACCTCTCCAATATTCTCCACATAGCAGCCAGTGTGATCCCTTTTACACCTAGGTCGTGTCATGTGACACCTCTACTCAAAACCTTCCAATGACTGACTCTCCATCTTGGCCAGAGTCAGAGCCACAGGTGCATTCAGGCCCTGTGAGGCCTGACAGGCTCCCGGCCACCTCTGGGACCTTGCTGCATGCACACTGCTCTGGCCACCCTGGCCTCCTTGCTGTTCTGAGGATGCCCAAGCATACTCCCACCACAAGACCTTTTCCAATGATGTTCCCTCTGTCTGGAAGACTCTACCCCTGGATGGCCACAGGGCACACTCCTTCCTTCAGATCTCAGCTCAAGTATCACCTATAGTAAACTAAATATCAGTATGCTGTCTCCCAGTTCTTAATCTCTCTTCCCCTAATGTATTCTGCATAACATTTGCACCCCCATTACATTTCCTATCTATGTCTTTCTTTTGTTTCTTCCTACTAGAATATAAGCAATATGAGTTCAGAGATTTTTATCTGCTTTATTCATTCACTCTTGCATCTCTAGTGCTTAGAAGTGTGTGTGGCGTATAGTAGGCATTCAATAAATATTTATTGAATAAATGTTCAGAATGAGCCGCTTTTTTCATATGTTGCCTTTTTTTTTTTGGGGGGGGTGTCTTTTAGCCATTAAAAAAAATTTTTTTTAATTGACAAAACTTGCATATCTTTTATCACCGTGCTCTAACCAACTGAGCTAACCAGCCAGCCCTAATTATTTGATTTGATTTGATTGGGCAATGTATATTCTTTCTGAAGAAATAATTTGAATTAGGAAAAATTTATTTTTTTCTCAAATGCAGAAACAATGGCCATAAAAATATTGACAGTCCCTCTGAGATCATTATCAAGCTTGGCAAATATGAGGACACTGCTGGAGGGTCGACAGAGAGGTCAACTGGACAAAGTCCAGGAAACTTGAGGGCCAAGGAGTCCTATCCTGTCACTCCCTCATGGGGCCATTTCTACCAAGTTATAGAGTTCAAATGACCAATATATTTCTTTCCTCCTGAGAAATTTAAAGCAATTTTACAGAGGTGTTATTGTAACTATGTCATCCAAAACAGTGACTATATTGAGGTGGAGATCTTTCTTTAGATAGTAAGGCTGTCATGTTGTCTTGATTCTATGATTGTTCCACTATCAGATGGCTCGGGCTCAGGTAGGCAGTGTTCCTGTGTAGCTGGCAGAGACATTGTGAGATGCCTCCTGATGTCTCAGGAGTAAGGCTTCTGGGAACAGGTCTGACAGCCTCAGTAGAAGACTTCAAATCCAGGCTCAGCTACTCCGCACGGGGTGAGCTCAAGCGAGCCACTTAACTTCCCCAGACCACAGTCTTCTCTTCTGCAAAATATGAGTCACAAGCAATCCCTGCCTAACCACCTCATGGCACAAAATAACCAGTGTGAGAGTTTCTCAAAGTATGTAAGACTCCACGCACATTGTCCAATCCATGACTAAAAGCCATTATCTGGGTCTTTAGACTGGTTCCTGAAAAGGTGAGTGCTCATGTCTGGGAGACAGTCTCACCCGAGTTCTGCCCATCACCAAGAGAAGAAAACCAGGGAAGCAAGAAGTCCCGTCTCATGACATCGGATTTTAGGAGCTATTCTTGGGGATTTGTTCATTCATCCAACAGCACATCTACTGAGCACCTACTATGTGCAATATCCTGAACCTCAAATTCTGTGAGGTGAATAGGCCTGACTATAACCCAGGTCTTGTCAGGTCTTGTCCTCAAAGACTCACAGAGTAGTGAGGAAGACCCCCCCCCAACTGTAATATAACATAGAAAGGATATGTCAAAAGAAAGACCCCTGGAATGAGGTCAATTCACATGACCCTTGGTGATTTTTCAGTTCTCTGGGCTTTTGTTTCCTCTTCTGCAATAGTGTAATAATCACAAGGTGATTATGAGGATCAATATGGGATATTATTTTGTTTAGGTGCTTTGTAAACTGTGAGCTGCCACCCAAAAGTCAGTTCCTTCCTTCCTGTCTTCTCTCTACCTCCTTTTCCTCCATCTCCTCCTCTTTTTTCCCTCTTGCTTGGTCTCCTCCTTTTCCCTCTCTCTTGTCTATCTCTCTGCTTTAACAGGAGCCCTGCTGTCTGTTACTAAGACATTCTCACAATTAGCTGATCTAGTTTGATCACTAAAATGACAGCACAGCTGGAAATCTTTTTGCTCAAACATGTTTCCTTATTATATCACACGATGGCTAAGAGTTGCTGGTAGATCCAACTCTTGCCTGATTGAGATGACATTTTTTCCAGTTTGTTGCTATACATAGAATGTAGGAGGAATCAGATGAATAATGACCTTTATTTCCTAAGGGTTCGAATATAACTGAGAGAAAAAATGTTTAGACACAAAACATAAAGTACTCAATATTTCAATTCAAACCACCCACAACTTATGGGTTCAACTCTTTCATGTTCCCACCCAAACCTTGGTTGCCTGGAACTTGGGATAGAATATCAAGGCTAAAAGGAACCTTAGAGATCAGACTTTCTGATGCCCTTTTTTTTTTTTTTTTTTTTTTTAACCATAAACTGAAGCCCAGAAAGAAGAGGGATCTGACATCATATAATTGTATCAGCAACAATGTCAGATATCCTGATTCCCCTTCCATGCTTTTCCTCCATTCCATGGGCTAGCCCCCAGGTCCAATGAGCTCATTCTTTCTATAAGCCCTTCCCTTTCTCTTTATCCTGATTTTCCTCCTTTTGGAAGTCCCTTACCCCCCACCCCTAACACACACGGCTTCTTTCTAGCTCACATCTTCTGACAGCCAAGACTCTCCAGCCTCAGGACCACCAAAGCCAAAGTCAGACTTGTGTATAGCCCGGCATACACAAGTGCCCAGTGCTCTACACTTCTGTCCCCACAGTAAGCATGGTCTCATTTAATCTTCGCAAAAATCAGCAAGGTGTCATTGTTCTGTCTTTCAGACAAGTCAACCAAGGCTCAGAGAACTGTGTTACTTGCCCCATTTCACAAAGCTAGAAAGCAGTAGGGCCAGGATTAAAATCAGATCTATCTAGTGCCAGAGCTAGTTATTGTCTTATTGTCTCTTCAGCATAGCCCTGACCTTGGGGAAACCCAGTGGTTTAGGTTAATATCAACAGACAACTGACTCCTAGCTCTTCTACTGGGGTAGAAGAGCACTGTGATCCTGGACTCCTGAACGTTTCTGCATCCCTTAATCACATGCTAAGCAGTGAGAACCAAGACAAGTCACTTTACTCCCCCTCGGATAGGATAAGTGATAATACCTCCCTAACAGAGTTGCGAAAATTAAGGATTAGAATAGATAATGTTTGAGAATGTATCAGGTAGTCTGGAAAGGACTGTATAACTACTAAGTTTCAATATGTGACTCATGCATTTTCTTAAATGTTAGATATGATATTATTTACTCTATTTTACTGTAAGCTTTTCAAATACTTTGATTAAATAAGTAGTCTATATATAATAAGTGCATGAATAATTAGAATACTTTATTGGATTTTCATATCTGAACTTTTACTAAAAAAAAGAAAGTTGATTTACAGCTTATAGTATCATCACAGCATTTCTTTCATCTAGACAGGAAATAAAGAAAAAAATCACTATTGCCTTCTTAAACATTTATGGAATACATGCCAGGGACTAGGCTAGGTCTTCTATTCCCCATCATCTCCTTTAATTCCCCAAGAGTTAGATGTTAGTGTCTTCTCCATCTCATACATGAAGATACTGAAGCCCAAAGCATCTGAGTAACTTGACTAAGGTCACATAACTGTTAAGTGAAAAAGACAAGTCTTAGAAACATATACAATGTATTCGATACTACTTTATACCATCTTTGTCAAAATAAAATATTCAGAAAGTCTTGAGTGACTTACAATCAAGATATCCAGCACAATAGAACATAGTCAAAATGATAAAAGCTAACTGGTGTTAAAGTGTGGAGTTATAACACGAAGGTCAAGGGTTTGGATCCTCACACTGGCCAGCCGCCAAAAAACAGAAAACAAACAAAACAAACAAAGCTAACTAGAGAATTTGTGTGTGTGTGTGTGTGTAAAGAATGGGGAGATGGGGAAGAGACAGGAATGAATAAGAAAACTTAAGCTGGAGAAAACCACTGTAATGGGTCACAGAATGTAGCTCTGCAATTCACATAGAGACATTCGCACGCTTGGGGCTGGCTGGTTTGCTCAGTTGGTTAGAGCACATTGTTATTAATACCAAAGTCAAGAGTTTGGTTTGGGTCCACATACCAGCCAGCCACCAAAAAAAAAAAAAAAAAAAAGAGAGAGAGAGAGAGAGAGACATTTGCTCAAGTACTGATTCATTTACCAAAAATAATTGATCACTTTTTATGTGCAAGGACAGTGTTCAAGCTTTAGACAATACAGAACATGTAGTCACAGAGCCTCCCTCTTGGACCTCACAAATTCTTAGATAAATTGTTAGATAAATGTACTTAAATTGTCTTGTGTAAATAATTTATACTTAAGTAAATTGTCTCTGGGGTGTACTCAAAAATTGGTACTTATCCAAACTGCTCTTTTATACAACTGCTTAAGAAAAGGAATAAGGGAGCATATCCAACTTTAAGGAATATGAGACTAAGATTTAGGGAAGAAGATGAGAAATTGGTCAAGACATTGGGACATAGAATACTTTTATCTTCAGTAGAACTTTGAGCTCTTTACAAAAAAAATCCAATATCCTCAAAGCTAAATAAAATAAACCAGGCCTCTGATTCCCCAAGGTTCGGATAAAGAGTCCAGCTCTACCATGGAGGTCAGGAGAAGTGAGAGACTGGATTTTCATTGTAAATAACCCCAGAGTTTAGTCAATAACAGTTTCTTCTGAAGCCCTTTAAGTAACCTGGGCCTCATCCTAGAAAACTACCCAGCAGGCCAAGCCAGAAGAGCAGAAAATATCAATAGCTGATTTCATTTTGCAGAACACTTATTGCTGCAAATTACAGCAAAGGAGAGTGGCCAGTGGCAGCAGAAGCAACCCCAAGCTGGAGGGCCCTATTTTCAAAATGTTTCTTCTCCACCACTCAGGCAGCATAGCCTCAGCTTCCCTTCTGCAACATGCCTGAAGTCCTCAACTCAGAAAACAGAAAGAGTCTTGGAATCAGAAACCATGAAATCCACATTTCAAGCCATCCAAGTAACAGCTGTTACCACAGACAGGTTAACCCATTTCTCCATGTGATTTCTTCATTGGTAAAATGAGCCTCATCTTCTTCACAGAGCTACTGAGTCACTCAAGTGACATGTAGCTTTCTTCACAGGGCTACCAAGTCACTCAAGTGACATGATTGATGTTAAAGCACATTGGGAAGCAATCAGGTTTCACATAAAGGAAGGAATTGATTACTTCAAAAGATAAGAATACGAATGTCCACATCCATCCACAGTTGAAAATGGAACAAAAGACCACTCATAGTCAAAGCAATCCTGAGCATAAAAATAAAGCTGGAGGCATAACACTGCCTGACTTTAAACTATATTACAAAGCTATAATAACCAAAACAGCATGGCACTGGCATAAAAATAGACATACAGATCAATGGAATAGAATAGAGAACCCAGAAATCAATCCATACACCCACAGCCATCTGATCTTTGACAAAGGCAGCATATCTACATATTGGGGAAGAGACTGCCTTTTCAACAAGTGGTGCTGGGGAAACTGGATACTCATGTGTAGGAGAATGAAACTAGACCTGTACCTTTCACCATTTTCCAAAATCAACTCAAAATGGATTAAAGAATTAAATATACATCCTGAAACAATAAAACTCCTTAAAGAAAGCATAGGGAAAACACTCCAGGAAGTAGGAGTGGGTACAGCATTCAAAAATAGGACCCAAAAAGCACAGGCAACTAAAGGTAAAATAAACAAATGCGATTATATCAAGCCAAAAAGCTTCTGCAGAACAAAAGAAACAATCAACAGAGTAAAAACACAACCAACAGAGTGGGAGAAAATATTTGCAAAATATACAACTAACAAAGGATTAATGTCCAGAATATACAAGGAACTCAAACAACTTTATAGCAAATAAACAAATAACCCAATTAAAAAATGGGCAAAGGAGCTGAGTAGGCATTTCTCAAGGGAAGATACATGAATGGCCAACAGACAAATGCAAAAATGCTCAACATCACTCAGCATCCAGGAAATGCAAATCAAAACCACACTGGGATACCATCTCACTCCAGTTAGGATGGCTAACATCCAAAAGACTGAGAATGATAAGTGCTGGAGAGGTTGTGGAGAAAAAGGGACGCTTGTTCACTATTGGTGAGGCTGCAAAGTGGTGCAGGCTTTATAGAAAATGATATGGAGTTTCCTCAAACAATTACAGATACATCTACCATATGACCCAGTGATTACACTGCTGGGAATATACCCAGAGGAAAGGAAATCATCATGTTGAAGGGATACCTGTACTCCAATGTTTCTTGCAGCTCTATTTGCAATAGCCAAGAGCTGGAACCAGCCCAAATGTCCGTCATCTGATGAATGGATAAGGAAACTGTGGTACATCTACACAGTGGAATACTACTCTGCTATAAAGAAGAATGAAATACTACCATTTGCAACAACATGGATGGACTTAGAGAAAATTATATTAGGTGAAACAAGTCAGGCACAGAAAGAGATATACCATAAGTTCTCACTTATTGGTGGGAGATAAAAATAAATAAATAAATAAATAAATAAATAAACACACAAATTAAACAGTGGGTGGGGGGAAGAAGACAGAATAACCACAAAAATTCCTTGAACTATTTAAGTCAAGTGAACAGATATGATGTGGGGGGAGGGGGAGGAATGGGTAAAGGGGCATGAAAATCAACTACAATGTATTTTGAGAAGTAAAAAAATGAAAAAAAGAAACTGTTGGATGATGCACATAAATCCACAGATACATCTAGCTCATATAGAATGGAACCCCAACTTCCCAGTGGTGTTCAAGGTACTCCCTAAGATATTTCCAACTCTTCTTTAGGATTGTCTCAGTCCATCTCCTTCATACATCTTGCACTCCCGTCAAATTAATCACCCAATGACTCAGGAGTTCAGAATATGGGCTTTCTCTTCAATACCTCCATGTATTTGTTGGGCTGTTTCCACCTCCTGGAATTCCTTTCCCCTTCATGTCTATGTGTCCAAACCTGCTCAAATGCAGCCTCCTCCAAGATGAAAGCCTTTCCTGATTTCCCCTGTTGTAATTCATCTCTGCCTTAATCTGAGCACCTCTAGCATTTTTATTTGTACCTCATATTCTAATAACTTATCTTCCCAACAGTTTGTTGGTTCTCTGAGAAAAAGGATTACACCCAGTTCTTGTTTGTTTTACTTACCAAGCAAACTATAATAGCTAATGGGTAACATTTATTGAGCAGTGTAACATGTGTGATCTCCTTTAATCTTCACAGTAACTGAAGATGTTGATCCTGGTATTTTCCACATTTTACAAATGAGGAAACAGGGACACAGAGAGGTTAAGAAGGTTGCCTAAGATCATAGCTGTTAAGTGGTGTAGCCTAGTCGGAAACAAGAGATTTCTGGTCTAAGTCCTTAATTCTTAACATCCACACCTCCACTTATTGTACGTGTTCAGCTTAGCAAATACTCAATAAATGCTTATTAACTGAATCAATGAACAGATAGATGAATGAAGAGAGTCTTCAAGTATTAATATTCCTACTCCATGCACAGAATCTCACATCACCTTTCAGGTAGTGGCTGCTTAATAAATGTCTGCTGAGTTAAAGGCTGAAGGAATTGGTACAAGAACAGATATCTGAGGGACTGCTGAGTCCAGAAAGTCCTCCAAAAAAGGTCATTCACTCATTCTTCCAACATTTATTAATAGGCTGCTGGACAAACGGTATAAGGATAAGAAATAAATTAGACATGAGTTCTGTTCTCTGGGGGCTTACATTTGTTAAGATGAGAATTGACTGGTGTTTTTCAAGTCTAGGGAGGAATAGACATTGTTGGCAGAGTAAAGATTATTCATGTTCAGGGAATGACCAACAGAACATTCAGAGGTGACCAGTAAGGTGAGTCTAATTCTAAGCATAAATAAGCTTTCCCTTAAAAATGAAATTGATCTGAAGATCATGAAGAATAACTAGATGACTCAACCTCAAAATAGGAAATTCTATCTGGTAGGAAAGATGGTGGCATCACAGTGGCAGAAACGACAGAGATCTTGCTCAAACATTTACAGCACAGTAGACTTCACTCTTGCTTCTTGGGCTACTGTCTGTGGAGTGGAGGACCAGTCTGCTGGCCAGGACTCGATAGAGGCTGTGCAGTGTTTGTGTTAGGAGACCCCAGGTCCTGAAGTCACAGCTTCACTTTGAACAAAGGCTCCCTCCTGTAGCAGCTGTGCAAACTTGGGCATTTTTGTAAAGTGAAGATAACAGTTCCTCTTTTGCTAAGTTGTGTGAAGACCAGAGTTAGTACTTGTAGAAGAGTGCCTGGCTTCTACCAAGCACTCACTGAAGGTTAGTTATTTTTACTGTGCTTCTGTTGCTGACTCTAATTGTTTATATTCATTGGCAAGATAACTAAGCCAATAGTCTAGGAATTCCAAAAAAAAAAAAAAACTCAAAGTTTATTCCACACTAGCACCAGCCATATAAAATGTTTGGGACCAGTTGGTGGGTAGGGCACAGAATTGGTTTTAGGAAACTTAAGGAGATAGTTGCCATGGTAAAAATAGCACAGGCTTTTGAGCCAGGAAGACAAGGCTCCAAACCATAGCTGTGCCACATTGGCTGTGTGTCTTCTGAGCCGCAGTGTATTCAAAGTCGCTGGGAGGATTAGAGCCAATAATTTATGTAAAGTGCCTGGACCATAGCAGATGCTCAGTAACTAGCAGTTCTTATCATGGGGGAAATTCTTATATATTTGCATGCAGATACAATCAGATAGTGTTTGCTGCATATTTATCTGCTTTGTATTGACATTTTAAAAGGCATGTTAGCAATCTTCACTCCACAAGGTTGCCACTTGGAAAGCCAGGAAAGGCTGGTTCATTTCTCTATTCCATAAAACTTTCTACATTTCTTGCCCCAAAGCACACTAGAGAGACCATCACACCCTTTACAGACTCAACTTTTATTGTTGATAATGAAAAGTAGAGTGCACTCCACTAGGAGTTGGGTGACCTGTGTTTTAGCTCTGGGTTCATCTCAAAAGGGCTTGTGAACTGATATGAAAAGGCCCTCGCTGGGCCTCAGTTTTTTGTTTTAAGATAAGAAAATCAGATAAGATTTCTTGTGGGAATCTTCCAGCTCTAAAACTGTACTAGGAACCCGATTTTATGATTTTCTGACTTAGGCATAGGGTCAAGGAAAAAGAGAGGAAGAAAACCTATAAAAATGACTAAGGAGCTGGGAAATATTAACTATTCATCTAGTGTCCTGTTGTGATATTGGCCTGATTTTCACAAGATTTCTTAAAAACTAAAATCAAAGGTCAGATCTATTTCCTTTCACTGTTACCAAGGTAGGCTTCCAACAGAAGCATTCATCATTAATACCTAAATCTGTCATTCTTAAATATTTTGCTTGTCCTGGCAATAGAGATGCACTATGTGTAGCATGCCATTTTGTCTGTTTACTCTGCTGACCCAGGACTTACATACGGGATGGGATTTGGAGTAAAGTCTGTCTGTGGTCACAGACCCTATTTGCATCTAGTGAGGTCACCAACCACACAGAGCCCCAAATTTCACTGGTAAGTACTATCTTGCTGTGATGAATCCCTTTCTATAATTGAACCAATAAATAAGTCCATGTTTAAACTGTACAATTTCTAAATATGATCAACCATGGAATGAGCCACCTTGGGAAGTAGAGAGTTCCCCGCTCTAGAGATATCTAAGAAGAACCTGGATAGAATCTTTGGTAGGGGTGTTAGGATGGATCAGATGTGGAGTAATCTCTATAAAGTCTTTCTGAACCCAAGAATTTCATGATTCTCTGGTTCTACTCATTCTTGCCAGGCCAGCTCTGGGAATGTAGGTAAAATGTTTTATCTTTTATACAGATATGTGTATATGCGTATTTGTGTATATACATATACATATACATACATACACATATGCGTACATACATTTACATATACATACACATACATATATATATACATATGTGTATATGTGTGTGTGTGTGTGTGTGTGTGTGTGTGTGTATAATGAATTGTCCAACCCTCTTGCTGAAGAGAGAGACACCAACTCTGCGCTTGGGCTAACTGAGTCTTTTAATACTGAAGACACCAATATTCCAGGATTCTGAACCATGTGGTGCTGGGTAATGCAGTTCAATTAGATATAGATGACAGCATTGTGAAAAAAAAATTCTGTAGAGGAAACTGACATGCCCAAACCTGGACTTGTCAAATGGGAGGGGGCAAAATCATTCTACTGGTACTTGCTAAGGTACCTGACAATTACCTGCCTGCTCACTTCTCCCTGGGTCCTCTGAGAATACCTAGACCCTGGTTGGTTTATGCCCAGCTCAGTGCCCTTGGGTGCACGGATTGTTCTATAGCTTAATCCAGTCCTTCTCCTCTTGGCATGCTGCCTGCTCCAACTCAGAAGTTAAAAGGTTGCACTTCCTTAAAATTCAGTATTTCCCAACAGAACCTGCATCAGCCAACCGATTAGTGTAATTACGCGTGCACTGCTCAAGGCTCAACACTGGCTGATAATCTCTGGCTTTGTCTTATACAAGGCTGGTCACTCCTTGATCCAGCTGAGAATCACCCACTTGAAGGAGGTGCATGGGTATATCTGAAATGCAACAAGGAGAACACCACGTCAAATCGCCATAGTCGTATGAAAGGCAGTGAGCGATTGCAGCATCTGTCCCTATCTGGTAAGGAGGTTAAATCTTGATTTGAACTGTGGGGTGTGGAGAGTGACTCAGGAGTTAAAGAATGGCATGGTAAAGGAGCTATTGCAGAGGTTTCCTGCCCTAACTCCTGCTGCTTGGGCTCTTTGGTAGGCCCCCCTCATTTTCCCAGTTCCCACGGCTTACCCTGGGTCTGTGTTAATTTGCTGGCCGGATTAAGGAGTCGCGCCGTCCAACACCGGTAGGCATGGCAGCTAGGTCTTTGTTGATAAAGAAGCGTTCGTAATCTTTACAGGACTCACCCTTGCTTTGGGCGGAAACCAACACAGACGGGGGAGAGAGAGGCCCATCCCTAGAAGGATTGTACCTGAAAGGCCAGGTCCATGCTTGTTAATGCAGGGCAGGGTGTGAAGGCCTGGCTTGCGCTAGTGATCTCTCCCAGGAACCACAAATGGGTGGGAACACCACTAGTTGGAGAGCAGGACTCATGTTTCTGCTCCTGCCTGCTCCTGTCTGGGGCTGCCATGACCTCTGTGTGAAGAGAACTATTTGGCTCTAAACTAAGTCTCACTAACCATCATCCTTCCGAAGAATACAACTGTATCTCTCTTTCTACCTGCTGTCCTCTTCCTTTGTCTCCATCTTGCTTGGGGTTGCTTAGACTGCAGTACATGTTCACACAGGGAATTTAAGTGTTTGACGTGTCACCAGAGAAACCCAAACATAAGGTCTTTGAATCTGTTGGTGAAAAAAGGGAAGTGATACTGACCATTGGGTGGGTGGTGACATCAGAGGGAAGCCTGCATTCTGTTCCCTACCATGTGGCTGGGAGTTTTTCCTTTAAGAATAGCATTAAACAGAGCTTTCCAGGAAAAGAATGACTTTTATGTTTTTGCTCCTCCCGCCTTCTTTTCCCAATCCATTCAGAAATATAAGCATTGGATACCTGGAGACCAATTTTGTTTTGAGAAGAAGCCTAATGCTATCAAGAACTAATACTAGAATTATAATTAATAAAAATAATAATATTCAAATATTTTATACACATGAGGTGGACCTCTAAACAACACAGTGAGGTTGGAAAGGACAAACATGAATATTATCCCAGTTTTTCAATGTGGAAACCACAGCCAGAAAGTGAAATGCCTTGCCTGGGTTTATACGCCTGACAGAAGCTTCAAAATATAGCCTCCACTTTTCTGACTTCAGGTTCAGCATGCTTTTACTTATACTTTGCTGCCTCTTCTCGTGCACTAATCTTTTAAGATTAAGTCTTCAGACTCTAGAGTTGTGTCTATGGAGTTACTAAAATGCCTAAGAAAAACGGGGCTTTGAAAAGATAATATTCCCATCCTTCTTTCTCTGCATTATGTCTGAGTATCAAGGGAAAGGATATTTTTTTAGGACTGCTCTGAAAATTCACTGGCTCACATTTACTTAACTAATGCCAGCAATACAATTCTGTATATCATTTTGTTTGTTTCTTAGTTCATCGCTTATTTTAACTGAGTGGTCAGTTGTGTGTAAGCCTGACCGGTAGGAAGGTTTTCTGGGAACAATGAGCAGTTATAAGGCTTCTGTTGAGATTCAGACAGCAGATTTAGGCCACACATGTCTGTTGTCAGTGAGAGGGATGAGAGAGCATACATCAAGCCCATCAACCCTGTCCAAGAGCTCTGCCAGCAAAGTTTACTGTTTCATCACCATCTGAGTCACCTCTGGAATACTGGGAAGAGAAGTGATAGTTGTTGATCAGGATGCTGCTGTGGGCACTCCAGGGTCTTAAAGAAAACTAACCGGTTTAGTATACCTGCCTGTGGAAGAAACTGTCCTGTTCCTACCGAATAAGGCTAAGGCTAAAGGTCCATTTTTCCCTTCTCTCCTGTTCTCTTCATCATTATCAGCATCATAAAATCAACCATGGTGCAGCCTTGGAGAGATCAAGGCATGTTGGAGAGCACACGCAGCTGGGAGTGTGAAGTCCCTGGTTCTCTCCAGGCTCTGGGTGGTCTTGGATGAGTGATTTGACTTTGTGGGCTTCAGTGTCCCCATTTAGCAAATGGGGAGTTGGATTACAGAGCCTTTGACACTTCCAGGCCTGATATTCTCTGATTCCATCTACCTTGTCTCTTCCCCATAATTAGCTTCATAATTGTAAGTGCCTTCAACACATTATCTTAAGTTTCTAGATAGGTAAAGTAAAAAATAAATGAACAACAAATATCAAAAATTAAATAATTTCTGGTTTGAATACCTGCTTAGTGTATAAAATTAGAAAGCAAGTAGATGAAAATAAAAATAAAAACTCTCATTATCCCGTCATTCAGAAATGTACACTATGAATATTTTGGTGAGTTTTCTTCCAGGGTTCCACTATATTTTATTAACACTTTTTAACTGAGATTTTAAGAGATTTTTAGGACCGATTGTCACTATATACCTTTGCCCTTCTATCAGTTGTGTAAGATCTAATTTCTATAATAAGTCCCTTATTCCATATCACTTGTGGTGGTTCTGCTTTCCTGATTGAACCCTGAACTGGTACAGAGTGTTGCTGAAACTACAAAGACCTTTCAGGTCTGGGTTTTGATATTGGTTTCTCCACCTAAATTTATTCCAAGAAAGGGTTTTGAAGCATTGAACAGTGTGTTCCAAAACAGCCTCAGGGTTTTAAAAGATTCAGCCCTTTACTATTACATCTATCATTTATTGAACATATACTATACATGTCAAACACTCTGCTAAATGATTTACATGTATTACTTAATCCTAACTCCCTGGGGGTAAGTATATTATTGTTCCCATTTACAGATGAGGAACCAGGGGTTTAGGGAAATTACCTGCACCAAAGTTGCATAGCTAATAAGTGGCAAAATCATGATTCAAATCCAGGTAGTTTGGTTCCAGAGTCTACACTCTGGATTCTAATGTAAGTCATTCACTAACATACCAAGTTGGAGATGCCTAACTTATTGGTAGGAGGGCAGAGGCTTGGGATACCTGCTTGCACTGTGGGAGTGTATAAGCTTGTGAGACGAGTCCTGTTGAGAAAGGTAGCAGGTATGCTGGAATGAGCACTAGACTTGAAGTCAAACAGGTATGAGCTCTAATCCTACCCTTCCAACATGCTAGCTGTGTGACCCTGGACATGCCAATTTCCTGTCTGAGCATTGATGTCTCATCTGTACAAGGAGGACAATTGTATCTATTTTACTGATGAACTGATGAGGACCGAGGTGGGAATTGAGAGTAATAACATGTCAAGGCACCTGGCATGTTTCCAACCATATAGTAAATGCTAATAGAGTTTCATTGACTCTGAATCTGAGCAGAACATTTCAAGTCAAGACCTGGTTTTTGTCTTGGATGATACACAGTTGGCATGTGATTTTGAACAAGATACTTGGGTCTTTCTAGGAGGCAGTTGGACTAGATCATCTCTGCAGTCCTGTCTGGGATTCTAAGGCCTTCAGCTGGTCTTACAAGGAAAGAATGTGGTAGACGGTGTCCTCCCCTCTCACTTTAGTCTGAAGCAAAGCTGAACTCCTCAGAGGAGAGTGTGTGTCTCCCGTGGATATTCTCGACTAGATCCAAGTCCTTGGAACTTTCTGAAATGTTTGAGGACTGATGAAAATCACAATTATTTCTTAGACATAAGGGGTGAGGCCTGTGTCTTTGAAAGCCAGGATGCTGTTGCTTTTATTAGCCCTTCTAGAAAAGGAAGGATCACAGCTTCACAGGTTTCTCAATGATGAAGGAAAATAACTCCTTTGACTAGCTCCAAAGAATATGATTGGGAAATCACAAATTCAGATGATTTCTTGGGTCTCTTACACACTATCAATTTGTGATTTGGCTGTAAAATGACAAGTTGTTTGCACGAGACTGGAGGGCTCCTAGACTTTAAGCTTTGTGAAGAGAAGAGAAGGGACATGATTCTCACTCTAAAAATGCTTCCCTCTAGTCTGCCTCCATCAAAGAAATACAAAGAAACAGTTAAAGAGGAGATGCAAGTTTGGGTAGGATTTCCCAGGAAGGATAATCAGGTTTTCTTCTACCCCCCTGGCTGTTCCTCATTCTCCTGGGCTGCTGCCACCTCCTCTCCCAAACTTATCAACAACAAGTGTCCCAGGGCTCAGCTATTGAACCTCTTCTTGTTCTGTGCTCTCTTTTCCAGGGATACTATTTAGTTTCAGAGTTTTAATAAAATCATATACTCTGACAGCTCCTAAATTTCTATCTCTAGCTTAGATTTGTTTCTGGAACTCCAGACTTGGAAATCCAGCTGTCTGCTCACTCACCACCCTTTGAATATCTATGAGGCTTATCTAACTGAACACATACAAATCAGAGTTCCTGATCTGCCCTCCATGCCTTCAAAACTGCCCCACTTGCAGCCTTTTCTATCTTAGTAAATAATAATTCCATTTGTTACAGTTGCTCAGGCCCATGAACTTGGAGTGGTGCTTGACTCCTGTTTCTCCACAACTCACATACAATCTACCAGTTATACTGTTGGCTCTGCCTTGAAACTATATACAGAATTCAAATATTCCTCATCATTTCCTACCCCAAGCCACCATTGCCTCTCTCCAGGATTATTGTAGAGCTTCTTACATGGCCTCTATGCTTCTACCTTGCCCATCTCAATACAGCAGCCAGAGGGATTCTATGAAAAAAAAATTTAGATCCTGTCCAAACCCTCAATGGCTTTCTATCACATGCAAAGTAATAGAAAGTCCTTCCAGGGCCTGTGGTACAGTGGTACCCACCTTTATTCTCTGTCCTCTCTCTCACTTCCCTGCTCTCCTCCACTGTGCTCCTGCCACACCAGCCTCCTTGCCCTTACTCAATCACTGCAGGCTACTTGGTAGAATAGAAGGCTTATGGGTGGAATTCAGAGTCATAAACCTGAATCTAGAAGTGTGACCCCAGACAAGCCATTAACCTCTGCTTGCTCATCTGTCAAAGCAGGATGACACCACTGGCTTGTGCTTCTCATGGAGCAGTTGTGAAGACCAAATGAGGTAACAAATGGGAAATTGCTTCCCACTCTGGAAGTTGGACGATTATAGTGAGGGTTAGTAAAATGCATTAGCGTGTTGCTGTAATAAGTACTGAGACTCATACACAGATTATCTACTTCAGTAAGGCAAGGGGGAGAGGAGGGTCTGAGGAAGTGACTAATTCAGAAATCCTTCATCTGGCTTTTGAAGATGGGAGGGACATGAGAAGAGGAATTAGAAGATATTCTTTCTCAAGAATGTGGCAAGTGTCCAAATGAGGTGCTATTTATTCCCTGTGCACCAGGTTGTAGGGATTATTTATTCTCCTTTATCCTTATATGCATTTGTGAGTTAGATATTAGTATCCCCTTCTTTAGAGATAAGAAAATAGAGGCTCAGAGAGGTCAAGTTGCCTATGGTCACACAGATATTTGGTGTCAGAGTCAAAAGAAACCATGTTTGTCTCAAGAGCCTGTGCTCTTTCCATAACCTGCCTTTTCAGAGACCTTGGTGCAAACAATGAAGCATGGCAGTGCTACTTCAGTCACCTTAATCTGGACATGTGAATAATATACAAGTCTAACATCAGGGGACCAGGCAGATATCAGACTGAGCTGTCAAACATAATTTTAAAAGTGAAAAGGAAGGTCAGTATGCATTCTACCCTGTGAATCCAAACCCTTCTCTAGGCCACTTCCTTGTGCTTTCTCTTGGCAGTACATGGTTAACAATTTAGAAGAAATCAGGATTTTGAGCTCAATTTTCAGTAAGAGCATAAGAATAATATAGCTAGGAGTAATTTCCACTGGTCTATCTAAGTATCAGATTTTTTTTACAAAGCAGTGGTATCAAAAATGACATGATTTTTTTGATGATTGGCAATCCCAATCTAGATTTTAATGAGTGACACTTTCGCAGCAACTTACTTGCTGCCTGTCCCATAATGGGGCTTATTAAATATTCACTGAATATATGCATGTGTCTATATGTGTACATGTAACACATATGGCATATTAGTCAGGGTTCTCCAGAGAGACAGAACCAATAGCATATGTATACAGATATATGAGATGGGATTTATTAGAAGAGTTGGCTCACACAATTATGCAGGCTGAGAAGTCCCATGACAGGTTGCCTGCAAGCTGGAAATCGTGGGTTGCTGGTAGTGTGGCTCAGTTCAAGTCTGAAGCCTCAGAACGAGGGAAGCTGATTGGGAAATTCTTAGTCCAAGGCCAAAGCCCTGAGAACCCAAGGGGCTACTGGTGTAAGTCCTGGAATACAAAGTCTGGAGTTCTGATGTTCAAGGGTTGGAGAAAAACAGTGTTCCAGCTCCAGAAGAGAGAGAGGAAATCATCTTTTTTCTGCCTTTTTTGTTCTATCTAGGTCCCCAGACTATCCATGACATCCTTTGAAATCTAGGTGGAGGCCACCATGGTCCCATAGCTCATACATTCTGTGCACCAGCAGAATTAACACCACACAGACATCACCAGCATTTATAGCATATACCTTTCAGAATGGTGGCATGACCCACACCTGGGCCCACTTGATCCATGAAGAAGCTGAGGAGCTCTGTACTAGAATTCAAGGAGCAGAGTCCTGAGGTGGTGCAGGGCAGTGAATGCTGAGGTCTTACACGATCACTTCTCTGGAAACTTTGCCATCAAGGTCCTAGCTTGCTTTGAATATATCTGAAAAGTCTTTGGTTCGTTCTCCCATTGTCTTGATTAATAGAACCCGGTTTTCTTCTATCCATGCTAATCTCTGTAGCAAAAGGTCACTAGGCCACATCCTTAGTATTCTCTCCCAAACATGCTTTTATATTTTTTACATAGCCAGGCTGAGAGTTTTTCAAATTTTTCTGTTCTGCTTCCCTTTTAATTATGTACTCTGTCTTTAAATGATATCTCTCTGCTTGCATCTTACTGGATGTGGTTAAAAGTAGCCATGTAGCTCCTTCAGTACTTTGCTTAGAAATTTCTTCCAGCAGATATCCTAACTCATCATTCTTAAATTCTGTCTTCCATAAAACCCTATGGCACAGACACAATTAAGCCAAGTTGTTTGCCAATTTATAACAAGGATGGCCTTTATTTCAGTTTCCAATACCTTGTTCCTCATTTCCATCTAAGTCCTCATTAAAATTGCCTTTACTGGCCATATTTCTACCACCATTATGATCACAGCCACCTAAGTAATTTCTTAGAAGCCTCAGACTTTCACTACAGCTATTCTCTTCTTGTAAGCCCTCACCAGAATTGCTCTTAATGCTATGTTTACAGCAATACAAGATTTTTCCAGCATTCACTTCAAAATTGTTTCAGCCTCTACCCATTACCCAATTCCAAAGCCACTTCCATATTTTCCAGTAACAAATATAGCAACAGCCCCACTTCTTTGTACCAATTATCTGTCTTATTCCATTTTATGCTGTTATAACAGAATAACCCAGACTGGGTAATTTATAATGAACAAAAATTTATTTGGCTTGTATTTCTAGAGTCTTGGAAATCTAAAATCATGGTGCTGGCATCTGGTGAGGGCCTTTGTGCTATGCCATTCCATGGCAGAAGGCCGAAGGACAAGAGAGCACACTTGAGCCAGAGAAAGAAGAGAAGGGAGCCAAACATGTATTATATCAGGAACCCACTCCCATGATATGGCATTAAGCCATTCATGTGGGTAAAGCCCTCATGACCTAGTCACCTCTTAGAGGTCCCACCTCTCAATACTGTTGCACTGGGAGATTGTTTCCACACACAATCTTTGGGGGGACACATTCAAAGCCTAGCATATGGTAATGGTATGGTTTTGGTACTTATGTATATAAGCTCATTTGGGTGAATGATGGATATACAGGTGGATGGATATTAGGCCCAGATGTCAAAGAAATTCCCCTTCCCCCAAATAGCCTGTAACGATGTATACAATGCTGACAGAATACTTGTGTTAAAAATGTATGCAACAGAAAATTTATGTAGCACCTACAGCATGCTGGTAGGAGAAAATGGGAGGCATATCTTTTTGCATTGGTCTCAGATAACAATGGGAAATATATTTAGACAATTTTAAATAAGTGATTTTTGTAGATAAGAACCACTTGCATTTGGAGGCAAAGGGGGACCCTTTTCTCTTGGATGTGACTCACCAGTTACAGAGTGTTAGGCATGAAAGAGGCTTGGGTCATCAGGTGCACTTAGCCATTTCAGATTGCAAAATTGAGCTGCATAAAGGATGGTTACAGTGATTCATATGCAGACAAAAATAAAATAAAAATAAAATAAAAATATTTCCTCACTAGCCACCACTATTTTCTGTAGGTGCCATGGAAACCCTAAGAAATGTGTCCTTTCAAGGATGGAGAAAACTTGGTGAGATGGTGTAAGGTCAAGAGCACGGGTTTTGGATTTAGCTCAACTTGGGTTTGAACCCCCTTCATCTGCTTATTGGCTTTTTCATCTCAGGGAGGCTATTTGCATTGAGAGCCTCTGGCTTCTGGCTTACTAAATGAAGATACCTGCCTTGTATGTCTTCTGTCAAAATGAAATGAGACTATGCTGTAAGGTGCTCAGCAGAGTGAGTACCCAGCTCACAGTGTTTCTCAGAACTTCATTCCTCCTCATACCATAAATACTCCCTGGGCCTCCAAACCCCTGAACACCCTTGGCCAGGTAGGCACTGCCATCTCCCTTCTTCTTATCTACCACATTCACATGCTGCACCACATGTTCTCTAAACCTCTATTAAATGAGTCTAACTGTCTAGTCCTATTCTTAACCAGGAGGCTTGGATAGCTGGGGATATATAAAACAGTCTACTTTCTATACATTTATATTTCCAAGCCATTTACTGTGTTTCACTACATTTAATCTCCAAAGAACACCTGCAAGGTAGCTTTCCTCTTTTACAAGTAAGGAAACCAACGTGAGAAGCATAGAGAGAAATAATCCTAGAACTCTGGCTGGCAACCAGAATACAGGAAAGACTCTCTTGAAAGGCTTGACAACAGCATTAAAAAGCAAGGCCCTTCATTATACTGCTAGCCTTGAAAATCCAGTGTAGGTTTCCCCATTTTCACTCCATCCATTCTTTCTCTTTTTGCACCCAAAACTGCGGTCATCTTATCTTTCTTTCTTGTAGTCTCTTAAATGTTGCCATTCCTGGCTGAGGTCATGACTCTCTTAAGAACCCTAATCAAATCTGGAAGACAAAAGGATTGAACACAAAGTTGTCCATACCTGGTTCCCAGACTGAACATGCACAAACAAAGCTGATGCTTGGAATCCAGCCCTTGCTGCCTGAGGCTGTGTGGCTGGATGTGAATTTTTATTGGGCTCTTACCTGATTGTCCTTCTTTAGCATTTGACTATTTGCCACTAAATTCACAGAGCCAGTCTCTTTCTCTAAACACTGATTTATATTCTCCCTGGAAGGCCTAGAACTGTGCCCTACACAATGGGTACTCACTGAGTGGGAGATGGTATTGCCGGTAGTGCAGTCAAAATTGCATCAAGTATTTTAGCAATTGCACCAAACTGCTGGCCAGCCTTGAGTGTACGGTCAGCCTTATTGCTAGACTTTTCCATACAGATTCACAAAGCCCAGATTCAACTAATTCTTAATAATGCAATTAACTTTTTGGAAACTGAAGCTGGGTTTCATATTTAAATACTGACTTTCACCATGTAGAAAAGGTTGGCCAAATGGAGTGACTGGAAGGTTTGGAAAAGATATGAATTGGAATTTTCCACTCTCAGAGAAGCTGCATGTGCTAATGCACAGGTAATAGTCCATCCTCAGGGTTCCCAGGGACCAAAGAGTGGGCAAAGCATGAAACTGAAAACTAACTTGCCTCATAGGGAATCACTTGCATTCTCAAAACAATGTCAACTAGAGATAGAATTGAACTGTTTCCTTTTTTGAAATGCAACAACACTGACCTCTCAGGGCTAGTGTGGGGACAAAATTAGAACATATATGAAAAGCTAGCATAGGACTTTGCTCAGTGTAGTGAGCAATGAATGAATTTATTTGTTAGTACTCCAGTCAGAAGTTAAATGACCAAGTTTTGAACCTCATTCTGCAGCTAACTAGCCCAGTGCCTTCCCCATTCTGGGTCCAATTTTCTTATCTTTCTAATTGGAGTAATAATCACCACATACTTCGGAAGGTCATAATGAAAAACAAATTAAAGAATGGCTAAGAAAGTTCTTTGCAAACTAGAAAGCTTTCTAAACAAAATAAAGCATTATTAGATATATGCCCAATCGCTGTGCCATTGTTCCAGCTCTTTTTGCCATAAATGTCCTTCCTCCCCACACTCTTTTTTCTTAACCTGCCTGTTGAACTCTTCATTCTTTAGGCACTAGAGCATAATGGCTAGGAGCAAAGACTATTGCCAGGGTTCAAATCCCAGCTCTGCTGCTTGTTAGCTGTTTGACCTTGGGAAGCCACTTAACCTTTCTGTGCTTCAGTTTCCAGCCTGTAAGTGGGGATAACAACACCACTCATTTTATAAGGTTGTTGTAAGGATTAAATAAATTAAGGAGTGTAAAGTACTTACAACAGTACCTACTAAGTACCACAAAAATGTTAGCTGTTATTATTTCAAGCCTATGCTTTTTCTTATTTTACATTATTTTATCACTAAGCGACCGTATTCTCATACTCAAACAAAGTACACTGGTTGTAGTTCAATGATAGCTCTGGTCATTGCTTTGTGGGTTGGTCTATGCCTCTCTCCTGCACTAGTCTTGGAGCCCTGAGTGACAGAGATTTCTTCTTTTACTTCTGTACATATCAAATATTTGTTAAATTGGATGGAAAGTGTGCAAATGCATGCACATGAATAAGCCTAAATATACTGAACAATAGTTAATAGCAACCTCTACATAAAAGCTATATTATAAAACTGGACAAAATTATAACTTTGCATGGGCCCAATAAACGTTTTTACTTGGAAGAATGGAAAGATAAAGAAAGACGCAAAAAGTCCAATAAAAGTCTCAGTCTACTGGGTCCCTCTCATTCAAAACATGTATTAGATGGGTAAGTTACTTGTCTTAGGTACCAGGGATGGATTAAGACACCAAAGAGAAGAAAAAGGTAGCTCCTAACCTTCAGGTACTCACATCGAAGAGGAGAAACAGTACAATTACTAAATAATTATGGGGAGACAGAGGTGCTAAACTGAGGAGAATGGAGCCTCACAGGAACGTGTCTTCAGCAGCTCAGTCATCACTCTAAAATTTAGACCTCCTTGATATCACATTGCCCAGGTATGTTCCTTTGGAACGACGCATCTTTTTTAATAAGTTAGGATTCGGTGAGGAAGATTCCAAGTTGACTAAAGGAAGAGGGAAACAAGTTAACTGTGAGAGTGTGGTGGCTCACATACAGCAGGTGAGAATATAAAATAAGGAAGTACACCATATTCCACATCTATAGACTATATGTCATACACAGGGCTAAACAGTCTCAACCATTCTGATGTCGAATGTTGAGAAGACATTGCAAAACTAAAAAAGTACTGGCACAGGAGAAGAGAGAACTAGTCTTTCACTAACTCCTTTTCCACCAGTGACTTCATTTTGGGGGGTCCCAGTATCAAGATCAATTGAGAAATGAATTTGCACCTGAGTATTTCTAAGGACTGTTCCACTTTTATTATGTTTTTGTTCTATTTTTTAAACATCTGGTCTGCTATGAAAGCTGACTATTTCTCCTAGCTTCAAATACGACTTCTATTTTGATGAATCCCCAATTCATATCTCCAATCCAGACATCTCTTTTGAATTCAAGTCTTGAATATCCAACTGCCTACTTTGACATCTACCCCAGAGACATCTCACACACAGCATTTTCAAAACTGAGTTTTGAACAATTGCCGCCCTCCAAAAGATTTTTCTTTGCAGTGTTTCTAACTCCATAAATGAAAGCACATCCACCCAGATGCCCAATCCAGTGAGAGGTATTGGAAATAGGATGGGTAGAATGGAAAACAAAAAAGCACGAGAAGTACCTACTCATGCTCAATCTGATCTATTGTTAAATTCTGTCAATTCTAACCTCAAAGCATGTCTCAAATCTTTCTGCACCTCACCACCTACACTGCCACCTCCCTAGTCCAAGCTACCTTCATCTCTCACCAGGATACCTAAAATAACCCCTTACAGAATCCACTCTTATCCCTTTCTATTTCATCTTCCATACAATAGCTGGGATGGTTTTCCTGAGACATAAATCAGATCACGTCACCATCCTGCCTAAAAACCTTCCATACCTTCTTGATGTGCTTAAAATAAACTATAAATTCCTGACCATGACTTATGAAGACCTGTATGATCTAGCTTCTGCTTCTCCTTCCAACCTCATCTTTTACCATGCTGGCCTCTTTCAAGTCTCTGACATGCCACAATTTTACTGATTTTAGCATTGTTTGAGCTCTGTTCCATCTATCTGGCACTCTTTCCCCTCACTCTTAGCCTGGCTAATCCACCCTTTTTTTTCAAATCTCAGCTTAAAGTTTGCTTTACCAGAGGTTCCTGTACCCCTAGGTAAATCTGTCTTTCCCCCATCTCATAGCCCCTTACTTATTTTCTATATTTCAGTTATCATAATTTATAATGAAATATTCCTTTGTGGATTTACTTATGACATGCTTATCTGCTCAACTAGACTATAAGCTCCTCTAGGAATGGGTTGGTAGGGGTTTTCTTTGTATGTGCAAAATCTAGCCCAGTGCTTAGTATATAGTCAGTGCTCAATTCATAATTGGTAGTCAAGTTTGTAACTTCTGTGGCTGCATATTAGTAAAACTTGAAGATATAACCACATGTTTATTCCATGCTGAAAAAGTGCCATCGAATGGATGATCAAATAAGGAAATATAGTTGAATATATCCTGTTTCTCCAACTTTCTTAGTTCCTTACCCCTAGAATTTTATAGCACTCCTGTATTCTCTTATTGAAACTTCCCAGTTGTCAGAATTGAGAAAGGAAATATATAGCTACGATGTTTCCTTTGCTTTGATCCCCAGATACATTTAGCTTTGTACAGGAATGTGGCTTCTACAGGTATGGTTGGGTGAGAGATGGTGGAAACAGGGTTGGTAGAAAGGAAAACAAAAAAGCACGAGAGCCACACAGGAAAATGGCTTGCCCTTGCTCAGGCTGGGCATTGCCTAGGGTCCCTGATTTTGTCCCAGCTCACCCACTTGAAGTGTCTTTAAGATTGCAGTTTTTATGCTGTGTACATGAGTATTTTCTCCCTCTTACCTCTAGGAATCCAAAAATAAATGAGCTGTTGATCATAGGCTTGGTGCTGGGAAAACTGGTGAGTATGGGTAGATTTTGCCTATAACTTTTCCTAAGATTAAACTTAGCTCAAAACAACTGATTTTGGGGGGGTGGGGGGTATGTGCAGGAGAGGGGTAGGGTGGAGCTAAGGTAGAAAGAGGAGGAAGAAAGAGGAATAAGGTACCAAAAAGGAGGATCTAACACTGGATTTCAGTTCCCACTACTGGGAAATGATTCATTTCCAATTCTGCATTTCAAGAACAAAAAGACTTTCTGATGATCTTTTTTATTCTCTTTGGATCAGTATGAATCCTTAGCAGCAATTTATGTCTTTCTGTACTTAAAGGGTTAAAATATTTTGGGAAGTGAAATAATCACATTTAAGGATGGTTATAAAGTTAAGACCAGGCACAAATACACTGTTCCACAGGTATAATCTGAGTCTCAGAATCTGTTAGTGAATAACCTGATAGCTTTCCTTCACTGTGACAGTTCACTCATTAGTTGGTCCATTCATCATTCCACAACTACTTCAAACTGTGCATTATGATTTTTCAGAGTACTTTCTCCTTTGTGGTACTTAATTCTCATGAGAATCCTGTAATGTACTCCTTTAACAGAAATAATCATTTTAGAGAACAAGAAACTGAGACCCACAAAAGTTAGTCAGTTGTGGACCTTTAACTGGAACCCAGACCCTCAGATTTCACATAGGATTCTCATTCAGTTCTATCTACTTTATTTGAGTCAGCATTTTCTAATGAGCCCAATGTGTTGGACACAATTCTAAGAAAATAAAATTGAAGGACTCCTGTCCTTGAGGAGCTTATAGCTTGTCAGGGAGAAGCTGAGATCAAGCCGTTTATGCAGCATGAGGGAAAGTGCGTAGGTCCTTGGAGAATGTCGAGGATGCTGGTAGAGAAAACAGTGTTGTAGATGAGACTGGGGAGAAGAGAGAAGGCTTCAAGTGCTTAATTTACTGATTCATCATCACATCAGCAAGTCATCTTAATATGCCTTTCCAAGTTACGGCCTTTATTAGCATTAATTATTAATTTTTTTAGCATTATTAATTATTAGCATTATTAATTTTTTTTCTGTCTCATTTTCTTTTGAGCATTTTGCTGGCATTTTAGTGCCAATGCTTTCAAAGGGCAAGGCTGGTCCTAACAATGATGTTTAGACATGGAAAATTGCTGAACTTCCAGATAATTGTGAAATTGCTAAAATCTTATCTGGTGGCATTATGCGTGTGCCATTATATCTAAGTTGTCCTTGCCTGGACACAGAAAAGAAACGGTTACAACTCCTGTCAAATGGACCCGACTCTGAGGCAGACTGCACACTGGTGACTAGGGTGCTGTGGAAACTGATGCTGGCACCTGGAGATGTCACCTGTCAGTTTATTACTCAAAGTTCTGGGATGACCAGAGGACAGAGATGAACTTGGTCTTGGTTGAGTAGGCATCAGGATCTACTAGGTGTCCAGTTCCTGCTAGGAACGGTATTGGGTTCTAGAGTCCAGGCTATGGATGTTGTTTGAGGTTGTGTGCTTTGGAGTAGCATCATACTGGGTGACCTGTCTGCTCATGGTAGAACCCAACGGGTACTAAACAAAGAAGATATAAAATCAGGGTCCAGGCTCTCCAAGGAGAGGGCTGATAAGAGTTAAGCAGGAGCCTAGGCCTGGAGTTCAAGATAGAATTCAGGATAGACTCCAGTCTCATTGGGAGAATGAGTATGGTTAGCAGCAGAGCTCTGGCCTGCAGGCTGAGCCAACATGGTGATGGTGGCAGTGGAGAAAGCTGAGACTCTGGGTGCTCCAGGCTCTTGCAGATCTTCCTGCATTGGGTGTTGGGTATTACTGGATGGTACACTGGGGTGGCTGGGTTATGCTCTATTCTAATTAATACTGGATGAAACACTCAAAGAGGCTAAACCTGCCCAGGGAGGTAGTCAACGCCTCACACTGATGTGGTAGTGGGTTCAGGGAAAAGCTTCTGAGAAGAAGCCATAGAGTTTTACAGGACATTTGGGGGTCGATCCTGGTGTAGTGACTATCTTTTGCATAACCTAAAGCAAGTTTCAGAACCTTTCTGGGCTTTGTTTCCTCAGTAGGTGGTTTGCCCTCTGGGGTCAGGATCACAAGTTTTATTCATATTTGTTTCCCCATCATCTAGTGCAGTATCACACAAAAGGTGGTCAAGGAAATGTGTGTCATCTGATGAGTGAATGAATGCGTGAATAGAATGAACTGAGCATGAGGAATCACATCAGTGGTTTAAGGGAGGAGGAACTTATCAGAACCATGCTCCTTACTCTTACCCTCTAGATTCTGATTCTACCCCCTTGTCCTTCTTTGAGAGCCCGTGACCCAATTAATGGTAGATTTCCTAAAGCTTTTAATACCTTTGTGACTGATGAAATAACATTGAGATAGTTTATTCCTAAATGTTTTTCCTCAGTATTCACTAGCCAAAAGTGTTATAAAAATAATAAACAAATCACCTGTAGCCCTAGAAGGATCCCCAAAAGGGTTTATCTACCAGAAGAGCTCATGGTGGCCTCACAGAGATAGCATAGTAACCAGGAAACACTTTGATATTTGCAAATGCTGGAAACACCAACAAACAAGATATCCACACCATGACCAAGGGGCGGGAGATAGATTAAAGACCTACAGAATTTACTTCATCTCATTTCAGTCAATATACTCAGAAAGGGTGGTATTTTGTTGGTGTGGAGACAAGTGTCTTCCAGAATGAAAGGTCTTCTCCAAGAGTGTGGGCAGTTCTCACTTTTGCTATATGCCCTAAAAATGTGGGTGGCTCCAACTTAAACCAAATATTCAAACTGTGAATCAGGGAACTAATTGTTTGTATTTAAAAGACTACACCTAGGGCTTTTCACGTTCTGAGTGTGTACTTGTGAGATAGACAGACAGAGAGATATCAAACATTTTGGAAGATAAAAGAATAGAGGAGAAAAAAGCATCCATAATCTTAGTACCATAAGACAGCCACTATAAATGTTTTTGTTAATTGTGTACTCATGTTTATATATTCTATTTTTTATGAAGAAAGTTTTAAAACGTATTTATGACTATATACAAACGTATATCATGTACACATATAATATGTATATATAATATACATAGACTGCTTCTTTTCACTGTACATGTTACCTTGAGTATTTTTCAATTCTAATTTTTTAGTTAGTTGTATTGGAACTAACTTAACCATTATCCACTCAACACCCTTTCTCCCAACTGAGTCATGAGGGGACATATAGGTTGTTCAAATTTTTTGTTATTAAAGGATGCATATATTCACTTAAAGATTTTTTTCTGCATGCTGAATTATGCCTTGAGGATAGATTCCTAGAATTGTAACTGTTGGGTCAAAGGGCATGACTACATTAATGATTCTTGATACATGTGACCAAACAGATCTCTAAAAGAGTCATGTTAATTGGCACAGTAGGACCCAGTCTCACAGCATTTCACCAAGAGTTGCTTAAATGTCAGCTTCTATAGTGAATATAAGTGTTGGTTCAAAAATGTTGGCAGAGAGGCTGACAGAGGTGGGAAAAGGTGAAGGGAAGAAGAGAAGAGACACTTAAAGTGCAAGTGCAGCATTAGAACGAGAAGCCATTTGTAACCAACAATTGGTTATTGGATATTACTGGATGGTACACTGGGGTGGCTGGGTTATGCTCTATTCAAATCAATACTGGTTGAAACACTCAAAGAGGTTAAACCTGCCCAGCAAGGTAGTCAATGCCTCACACTGATGTGGAAGTGGGTTCAGGGAACAGCCTCTTCACGAAGCATTTTTTGACATCGTAATGTACATCAATGTAATAGCAGCCCTTAGTTTACTAAAGTGGATACTACAGCATAATAAATGATTCAGAGTGGACTTGTTGATGGACACCAACTTTACCATTAACTTGATGAGTAGTCTTTGCAAATTATTTCCCTCTCTGGACATTTCTCAACTGTGGAACTGGGAAGTTGAAAGATGAGGATAGAGGCTTTCAGAATTTAGAGTATTGGCTCATATACAAATGATAAAGACAAATTCATAGAGTTATGGGGGCTGGTCCACTGTTCTTTAGACACCCAGAATTACAATTCTGATGGGATCCACGATCTTACTGGAATTGTGCAATGAAGGAGCAGACACTGTAGGAAGCTCTTGGGGCTCTGCCAACCTCAGCAATGAATCCCCAAATCCTTTTGTCCCATATGGACTGATGAAAAAATTGAGGGACTTGTTTTCATGGAGGGTTTCCACAGAGAAATGTTGAATACATGGATTGATGAGGTGGCTTGAGTCATCTAACTCCATGACAACATTTGGCCATTCGTACCTCCCTAGTGTTCTCCTGACGGTTCTTTATCCAGGTGGTGGCATTAACTAAATTACTTTCAATTTAGTAAGTTAAAAGAATAAATGAGGGGCCACTATTTGCCTGACTCCATTGCAGGCAATGATTGAGTGGGAAGCAGTACCTCTCAGATTTCAAGAGAGGCCAGGGTCACTTTTGGAGGTTTATGGTTTTGGGGGAGGGGAAAAATATATATATATATATTCCTCCCCTCACCCCACCCCAAATACATATATTTCCAGGTAACACACTTTATTTTTAAGTAGAGTTTTAGATTAACAGAAAAATTGAGATGATAGTACAGAGAATAACCCTGTACCCAGTTTCCCCCATTACTGACATCTTACATTAGTATAGTACATTTGTAACAATGAAACAAAATTGATACATTATTAACTTAAAGCCCATTACTGATTCAGATATTTTTAGGTTTACTTTGTCTTTTTCAGTTCCATGATCCCATCCCCAGGATGTTACATTACATTAAGTTGTCATGTCTCCGTAGGCTACTTGTGGCTGTGGCAGTTCCTCAGACTTTCCTTGTTTTTGATGACCTTGATGGTTTTGAAGATTACTGGTCAATTATTGTCAGATACTCTTTTATTGGAATGTGTCTGATGTTTTTCTTATGACTAGACGAGAGTTACGGGGGGAAGGCCACAGAGATGAAGAACCAACCATTCTCATCACCTCTTATCAACATGATATGTCATCGCTGATGTTGACCTATCACCTGGCTGAGACACTGTTTTGTCAGGTTTCTCCATGTTAAGTTACTTTCCCTCCTACTCCTTTTCCATCCATACTCTACTCTTTGGATGAAAGATACCATATGCAGCTCACATTTAGAGTGGAGATTTAAGTTCCCTATCCTTGAAAGCAGTGTTTCTTTATAAACTACTTGGAATTCTTCTTCATGGGACATCTGCCTCTTCTCTTCTATCTATTGATTTATTCAATGATTTATTTATATCAGTATGGACTCGTGGATATTTATTTTATACTTTGGGTTATAATCCAAAATACTTTTCTATTTTGTTGTGAAAATTGTTCCGAGTTTGGCCATTGGGAGATCTTCAAGTGACTTCTATGTCTCTCTGAATTATCTCCCGTTAACGTGGCTTTGTTTTTGTTTTTATTTTCAGAAATTCCTTACTTTATGGTGCTACAAGATGTTCCATTCCCACTTTGCATCTATCCTGTCCCAGTCCTAGACTCAACCATCTCTCCCAAAAGCCTTGGTTCCTGTTTCTGGGGAATGGGATTAGAAACCAATCACTGGGTACTAGGTATGCTTGCTGCTTATCATTGCTTCTAGGTCAAATATAGTTTGAATCTTTCATTTTTTTCTTCTCTTCTATAAAATTTTACTTTTAAGCAACAACAAACACACAACTGCAATACAATTACACTGATCATAAGACAATTATAGATTATCAATATTAAATAACGTTACCATAGGAGCCTGTGGTCCTACCCAGGGACCCACATGCAAAACTTGTGCATGATGGTCTTCTTTCAACCCTGTTAGTGTTCCACTAAGATTGGTGTATAACCTCAGTAGAGATCATATCAACAGTCTAAATTTGAGGCCTTCTCTAAATGTGAGGCCACAGCAAATGGCTCTTTTGCTAGGATGCCCACCCTATACCCTCTTTCCATAATAAGCCATGGAAAAAGCATAGTGGATTTAGAACCAGGGCATCAAAGTTCTGGATTCAGCTCTGTCAGGGGTTCAGTGTATGTGACAAGTGCATTCTGTCTGGGCTTCAATTTCTAATTACACAAAATCAGTAGCACTGGATTGGTTAATAGCCAAGGACCCTTCCAGTACTAGCATATAACAACTCAATAGTTTTACACTGAGGGAATGCAATTGGCTCCACCCTTCCCCCTCCTTGTACATAGGTCCAGTTTTCCAGAAAGTCTAAGCCAGTGGAGGGATGGGTAATGTGAAGGTTGCTGCTTATAAATAAGAGCCTCTTTAGTGTTTCCTGAGGATGCAGAGAGCTGTTAAAGGCCTTAGATTGTCTAGACAACCAGGCCTAAGAAACTCTAGACCCCCCGCCCTCTTTTTTTTAAAGAATGGAGATCAAAAAAGTATAGGAAATATTGATGAGAAGTATCTCTTACATTGCTTTCAAGTTTGTTCTGGGAGATCAAAGCTGCTGCTGCTGCTTCTTTTTTTTGGTAAGGGAAAACTCCTCATCTGTTATTTCCTCTGACTTCAAATAATTACCTTTAATTACCTTTAATGCAGCCACCTTTAAGTTTCTTACCAAGATTCTCTCTTTAGGTTCTTTCTTTTCTTGCTTTCTCTTTCCTCCTTTTTTCTTTTCTTTCTCTCTCTCTCTGTGTGTGTGTGTGTGTGAACGTTATGACATATTTTTCACATCCACATGGAACCCTGTGGCTTAAAGACTACCTAGTTTACACGTGTCATCTTCTTCTTATCATTGACTGAGACAGTTTCCAAAAACAAACAGAAGGAAAAAAAGAGCTACAGTGCAGAAAAGACACTCGGGAACTGTCACATCTAATTATGAATGCTGGAGACCAAAGGTACAAGGTCTTAAAAACTGTTCCCTCCAACTCAACTTTTAAAATCTTCAATTGGCTTTTGAACTCACTCAGCACAATCCCAGACTTTGGTCTACAATTGGTTAAAAATTGATAGAGCTGAGGATTCTGGGACTACCTTCGTTACCTAGAAGTTTACATTTTAACCCCTTCCTCCACCCCAGGGACACATATAAACACAGCTCCTTTCTGCCCTCCTCCCACGTTAAAGTTATGTAAATATGTAATTAGATGTAAAGGTACAGAACTTAGAACAGACAGGCATCCTGCGAATCATCTGGGTTATATTCCTTCATACAGTTGAGGAAACTTTGTCCTCACAAGTGGCTTTGCTCAATGTCCCATAAGGATTTCCAGGCAGAGCTGTAATTAGAAACCAAGGTTTTTTGGCAACAAGTCCAGTTTTTTTCCTTCTCCCTCATACTGTGTCCCTGAGGAGTCACGTGTGTGTGTGTGTGTGTGTGTGTGTGTGTGTGTGTGTGTGTGTGTGTGTGTGTGTGTGTGTGTGTGTGTGTGCATAGGTTACATAGACTCTGACATGGTGGAAACATGCATCAAACATCTGTAGTCTGACCTCAGGGAACAGTTTAATGACTCGAATTTCAGGGAGCTGAAAGGTTTCTGCGGGTGGAGGTTGAAATAAACAAGAAAAGCCACTCTGGAGATGTGAATGGAAAAGTACCCAGCCCTCCCTCCCTCTGCACATTCTTCCGCTCTCCAGCTCTCCCTGCCATCAAGCCAGCTCCAGATAGGCTTGTGCATGGTCAGGTGTACAGAGGGCGGTGTGGAGAAGAAAGAATGAAAAAGAAATGCAGGTACAACACGCAAATCAAGTTTTTCCACTTCTAGCCCTTAGGTAGTAGAGACAGCTAAGCTAAGCGCAGCAGTCAGGCAGGCGGGTGGGCCAGCTGCCCAAGTTTACAAACACCCAAGTGCGTTCCTCCCTTCGTCCCTCTCAGAGTCCAGCTGCTGTCTTCCCTCATGTTAGAGTTTCATAGGAAGTGAAAACCCTGCTTTTCAAAACAGTGATTGAATGCAATAAACAAATGATTATGTGCCCCCACCCCCAATCACTTCTCTATTTTAAGCTCCCAATATTTATTTCCATTTTAAATAAGTGAGAAAAGTGTGGAACATCAGTGTTTGGGGGAAAACCCAGAGCCAGGCTGAAAAAGTTTCTAAAGGGAGAAGATATATCAGAAGAGTAAAGGCTGACAGCAGGCAGCATATGGGTCAAAATTAAATGCTGACACTTCCTTTTCAGAAGGCAGTGGCTGGAAATTTATATTTTAAACATTTCCAAAACTTTCTGATCAATTTCTTTAAAACATGCCAAGAAACTTGTCCTTTCTCCAAGGATAATATAGGGAGATTGTTTATAATAGTTCTAAATGAAGAACTTGAAATAAAATGAAAAAGCAAAATTTTACACGTCAGATAACATCTCCCATACCCATCAAAAGTAATGTCCAGTACTATATAGCTCAGGTGACAAGCATAACCAAATAAAAATGACCATCGAAATTTCTATACTCATCGCGATTTGGAGTTGGTTCTGAGAACCAGTTTACAGTTTACTCAGAGCCCAAAGCAGCCTTGCTTTCCTCAATTCTGTAAGAAAACAAGATACCCACCTGCAAACCTAGGTCATCAAGGAACCCTGATACTCTAAAATGAGGCAGGTCCCATCAAACCATGCAGACCGATTTTCAGTTGTGTTCCTGAGGCCACACATGACTCTTGTGAGGGGCCAAGCCTGTCCTCTTGAAAGAAGGAAGCCTGGAGAAGTTGAGTCATTATCTGCAAGTTTCCTTCCAGTTCTAAAATCTATAATTCTGTGATGTGATAGCTTACAGACCTACCAAGGTGCCAGAAGTTCCTGACAGGTGAAACCTATTTCCTGTTTTGAGCCCACTTAGAAGACAGGACTGTTTATTCCAAGTATAGGTTTCTTTTCAGCAATGACTGAATTGTGCAGAAGGTTTTTCAAGGGGAACAGGATGTGAAATCTGTTCCTTTCCTTAAATAGATGTAATATTAAGACCAGGCTATTTTATTTTGTAATAAAGCTTATATTTACCCAGAAGCTATAATCAGGGACCTGCCTATAGTGCCTAGTTCATGGGGCAAAGAGGTTGGCCTGGTCCTTTATTCTGAATATTAACAGCCAGTAATCATAAAATCATGGGGCTAGTTGATACATAGTACCCCCAAGTGTGCAGGAATCATTCATAAGACCCCAGACATGGAATTGCTCTTTACTTCTTAAGGGTGATTTAAAAGAATTTGAATATATTCAAGTCAGTCCTTTCTTTAATCCTATAACAGCACTGCAGGAGTGAGGGAGGTTCTAATGCAGAGATGCCAACTGGCTACTTATGGTGAGAGATCAAGCATGAGAGAAGGAAGGACACTCTGGAAGAAATTCAATTGGTGTAACATTTGATAAAGTTACTTTCCTAGGAATTAAAAAGAGATTGAGAGGTGGGTGCACAGTTTTCATCACCATTCATTCCGTCCAGAGAAAAAGAGACTCAACTAAAAGTAAGTGTTTGGAATATTTTCAATAATTATTTTTTTCTCTCTCACTTTTTAAAAGGTATCTTTCTGTTCTGGTCAATTTCTTCCAACGTAAATACATTGTTTGGCAAAAAGTGGTAGTAGAAATGTGGGACTCTGGCACTTGGTTTCAGAAATAATGTGCTCAGAAGGTTTGAGGTCCCTGGTGATGGGGTTAATTATCTATAAACCAGGCCTGGTGGGTTCTCTCTCCAGGGGCTCCCTGCAGAGAATTAAAGAGGGCTGAGGTATGAGAAGGGTGAATTTCTTCCCAGCCCCCACTCTGGCTGGTTCTGCTGCCTGAGGGAGCAGATTTCCCTTTGCTCTGCAGCGCCCCCATGGGGCTAAGAGTGGAGTGGCAAAGGGAACACAGGAAGGACAAGCTGTGTGTGTTTAAGGTTGGGAGGAGTGGAATGAAGCAGGATGACAAGTGACCAAAAACCATAAAATTAATCCTATTACAGGACCAAAAATAGGGCAGACCCATACAATTCACATTCCAAACTGTACAGTACATCTGAGAAACCCTAAAGAGCTTATTGCTTATAGAAAATAGAAGAAAAAAAAAATCACACATATAAATACAAAAACAAAATCACTTCAGCAAAATCGGGGTGTCATTTTGAATCCAGTGAAAATCATTTAAAACTCTTTGAAAATGAGGGGGAAATGGACTCAAGTAAAAAAGCAGATAGTCTGCCTTCTGGGAGAATGAATCCGCACTTGACAATATCATGTGTCTTTGGAGGTAAAAATGTTCATTTCAACAACAGTGACAGGATTAGGCCTATGAATATTTTTCAAAAATCCTTCACAAGACAGACTTTTCTGCAGAGGCTGCGGTAATCCATCTGTCAATAAGTATTAAAATATTCAAATATCTCAGGGACAGACACTTACGCATATTTCTTAAGCTCCAGCCCTTGTGGAAAATAATCAACCCCTTTGGATCTCTCCTGGTGCTAAAACCTGCAACACAGCCTTTAAAAAAAGGGGGTGTGTGTGTCGACAACAACATTTTGAGCAATAGAGGAAACTTCTTACGGGACTGTCAGTGAAAGAAATTCCAAGTATCCCAGCAGACAGCCAGCAATCTTTCATAGCTCTCCTCATTTCTTTATTACAAACCCAGATTTCAGGTTGGGATAGGTAGACTATTTTAGGAGATATCTTTATTAGAAATTAACACGTGAAGAGATTTTGTGGAACCTTTAAGAACTCATCTGTAATTTAATGAGCCGCTTGAAGGACTCTCATAGACAAGGCTCAGAACAGTCTGACCCTTGAAAGCTACTTCTGATCCAAACGTTTTGGGTTAATTCTTGAGGAATCTGAAATATTATTTTCCCCTCACACCCTTCTTTTAAGAGAGAGACATAAAAGAAACAAGAGTCTCCCTCTTTCAGGGATGAGTAGGTGGGGAAAAACCCCCAACCAACGTTTTAATAGGGAAACTGGCAGCTCAGAACAAACAAACTGGGGCCCATAGTGAAATGATTCTGCACTGCATTTGCCTTTAAAAAGAAAGGAAGAAAGAAAAAGGGAAAGAAAGATTTCCCCTGTCTCCTCCTCCCCACAACTCAGCTCGAAAGCTAGGAGGACCGCGCCGCGAGCAGTGTGTTATAGCGTAGCACAGTCTGTTCTAAATGCACGCAGTATCTGTGATACTGGCGCGGCAGGCCTTTAGAATTCCCTGCGGCTGATCTCGAACACAGACTGAAGAGATTTTTTCACAACGACCTTGAAACTACAGGGGGGGGGGGATGAAGACATCAAGAAAAAGCAAAACACAAACATGTATTTGGCTCACACAATTTCGTAGAACACACGCACATACCCAAATACACACACGTTTCTTGCAACAAGAAATCTGCTGAGAGTCAACAATAACAGAAAGATGTAAACCCACCACTTGCTGTCCTGGAAAGAAACAAACCAAACCAAAACAAATCCTTTGAACATTTCTCTCAAGTGCAGGAAAGCCTCCCTTTCGTAAAAGTCCAAGGGCAGAAAAAAGAAAAAAAAAAAAAAAAAAAATGCACCAAAGGGGAGGGGAAAAAAAGTGGGGGTTGGGATTGTGTGACCAAAAATTTAAGCTTTTTTCTATAGTATCAGTATTGAAATAATACATCTTTAAAACGCCGGAGAGATTAGATAGGGAAAGAAAAAACACACAGAAAATCCAACCGATGCTGGATCCCACGATTTACGTAACACCACAAACTTGCAAAAGGCAAAAATCAGAAGCAAAAATCGGAAAATCATCAAAATACAACAACGAAAAATCCCAAGCCACCACACGAAAAAGGAAAAAAAAAAAAAAAAATTCAAACAAAACTACAAAAACCCTGTCCCAAATTAAAATAAAGCAAATGAACCCACCGAAAACTGCTTGGCAAATATTTTTCTCGTGGTGCCTATGCCTAATATTCTAGCTGGAAAGAGCTGTGGTATTTATTGTTTTTTTTTTTTTTTTTTTCTCTTATTCGCCTCTCTAACCCTACAATATATAACATACTTTTTCTAGTGGCTCTACCTCTCGCTTCCTTTTGTGTATTTAGCTCGAGGAGCTGAGTTTGTGGGTGAGAGAGGAGGAATTAGCCCCAGACCCCGGGAAAGCAAAGCGCACTCCCCCTCTTATGTCACCGAATAGCAAATTAGTTCTCAGAATTCCAGAGGCCGAGCTTTGCTACAGCGAAGACGCCGACGTCACAGAGGAGGTGCCCACGTGACGGTGGCGGAGCAGGCCGTACCATTGTTCCGGGCCCGGGGAGGGAGGACCACCTCCTGGCCCCTCGGGCCTCGAATCGGAACCTCCAAATCCGGGACTCCCAGCCTGTTTGAACCTCAAAATATGCCGGACAGTGGGAAAATCTTGTGGCTTTGAGGGCTTTTTATGTGCCAGGGGAGGTAAAAATCTCGGAGAACTGACACCGAGTCCTCCCCTGCCATGTAGCCGTGGTAAAGTCCTCAGCTCAAATTCCGAGAATTGAGCTCTGTTGATTCTTAGAACTGGGGTTCTTAGAAGTGGTGATGCAAGAAGTTTCTAGGAAAGGCCGGACACCAGGTGATTATTGCTGTTGCTGCCGCCGCTGCCGCTGCTGCTGCCGCCGCCGCCGCCGCTGTTGCCGCTGGTGCCGCTGCCGCCGCCGCTGCTCATGATCATTATTTTACCTTTTAATTCCTTTTTTTCCGCTCTTGCCAAATGCTTTGGCTCCAAGTTTCCTATGTGTATCTGTTGATATAAATGTATATATTTATTTATTCTAGCTGTCAGGTGTTAAAATAAATGCCGAAGACTAGTCCCACGTCTCTCCCACTCTAGGATATAGATTTTTATATATATTATTATTTGTTGTTGTTGTCTTTGAGTGAATCGGCCGGTTTGGGGAGGCATTTGCCACCCTCCCTTGTGTTGTTTTGGTTTTTGGAAAGGAGGTGGAGGAGAGGAAGGAGGAGAATTAGGGGGCGGCCGGAGCAGAGAGGACGAGACAGTGCTTGGGGGTGACTGGGGCAAGGCTGGGGCTGTCTGGCCCCAGACCGCGGAGAGGACGCGCGCTCGCGCTCTCGCTCTTTCTGCTGCTGCTTGCGTACGGCTTGTGATCTTGCTAGATTCGTGCGGCTGTGTTTTTCCCCTCTTTTCTCGCTTGCTAACTGCCTTCCTTGCTCCCTCGCTCCTGCCTGCCCTTCCCTCCCTCCCTCCTCCTTTTCCTCGCCTCTCCTTCCTTCCCCTCTCCCGTCCTTCTGGGTAACTCCGGGAGGCGGGAGGCGAGGAGGGAGGCTGCCCGCTCGCTCGCCCCGCTGGCTCCCTTCCACCGGCCTCGGTCCTTTAGATTCCCTGCCTTCGAGCCGAGCCGAGATTTGGGAGGAAAAATGCAAGCGAACTCCTCGCTATTTTTTCCTTTTGGGCCATAAACCCAGATGAAGTACTGTGTCCATTTCCTTTCAGAGCCGTGATCTTCCTAACGAGAGACGAGTGTTTTGGTGTCCCCTTCCCCTGTGTCTCGGAGAGGTTTAGCTTGCGTGGGGGCGGGGATGTTGAATACTTTGAAAATTATTCTTTCTTGGTTGTAGTCGAGGGAGTCGGGAACCCCCGCGCGCTCCCTCGGCACATCCCAAGGAGAGAGGCTGGTGGCTGGACAGGGATTTTTTTTGGGGGGGGGAAGGGGTGAGCGTTGGCACCTGCGATGCCTTGCAACGTGCGGGGACTCGGAACCTTGACAGGACAGCCCAGGCGAGCGAGGAGGTGGCGGGATTTCTGGTGGCCGCGGTGTTTGTATTTTGGGCGCTGCGTGACTCTGTGTTGGCTCCCAATGGCTGTTCCCTCCCTTTCCTAAATTTTATTTTTCCCGTGGTGCAAGTTCTATGAGAAGGCAACGGCGGGCCTGAGCGTAGCGGACGCTAGGCTTCAGATTCTCGAGGTCCTTACACTGGGCGAGGGGACTGACAAACCCCAGCCCGCGTTTCTTACGTGCACGACCCGAGAAGAGAGAAGGGCACTTTGTGGCTCTGGCTGGGGGGGACCCGGCGCGGGAGGAGCGGGCGCGGGCACGAGAGGGAGATCTTTGTGAGTGATTTTGCAAAAATAGATTGCGAGGTTGGTTGGATTTGCAACCTGTGGCTCTCCTCGAGGGAGTGGAAATGGGGGAAGGCGGCGGCGGCGGCCCGGGGCGGGAGTGGGTAGGCAGTTGGAGCCTCGGAAATCGGCTGCGCTCAGGGGGGCCACTCCGCTGCCAGTTGTAGTGACCGCGGTAAATGTCTTGAAAACTGTGGGTTGCGCTGCCTTTACGATGCTGCGTTGTTGGAACCCTGGCGAAAAAAATGGACTAGTGTTGCAATAATGAGTTTTAAAGCTCCCCCATGGAAAACAAGAACACAACCTGACCGATCTTTTAAAAAGATGAAAAAAAGACCCTCTGTGTTGTGCCCCCTCCCACAAGGGTTAAGACTTGGTGGTAGGGGTGATGGAGGCCCTGACAGTTGAACAGGGGAATGACCCCAAACCAGGTGCTGAAAGTCCAAAGCTGTTACAGGGTCCCTGACCGCCTTAAAGAGCCAACCTCCCCCCGTCCCTGTCCCCCCACTCCAAGAAACTGATTTAATCTTTTATGGATTTTTTTTTTCCAGTCAGTTTATAGTTTCCAGGAAGAAAATCTTGTAGTGCTTTACTTTTTTTTTTTTTTTAAGTGAATGTCAGTGGATGCATTTTTTACGTGCGGGGGTGGGGGTGGGGGAAGTGGGGCAGGAGAGAGGGAACCAGGGAAAGGGCTGTTTAGAAATACAGTTTGTGGCTCTGAGCGATGCCACCGGCTTCCTCTACAGAGACTGCCAGTTTCCCTTTTTCTTTGCAAGGTGTGTGTGGTTTTAATAAATAACTTTAAAAAAGGTGGGGGAGGGGAGAGCAAGATCCACCAGGAGACAGGTATCTATTTTGCTCACTATTTACTACCAAGAGCCTTTGGCACTGGAACAGACCTCGTAAATCTGCAGCCCAAGTTGAAGTTCATCTGGCCCTAGTCCACACGCTATTCCTGGAGGTAGCAAACATGAGCTGAAAAGAGTGAGGTGAAATCACATTCCTCCTTTAAAATATATACTTAAAAAAAAAAAAAGATATTTGTCTCTGGGGGAGGAGGAAATGGAGAGAAAACAGCAGGAATTGGGCATTCCCTTGCTAAAATGACTGCAATTGAGTCTTCAGGCCAAAATAAAAACCTGTAGATGGGAAATATCCCTTCTCCCAAGTTTATAAATAGAAGTTTTCAGTATCCTATTTACCAATATTGCAGACTCAAGCACTGGCTGATTATAAGGGTCTGTTGATAGTGACAATAAGGCTAAATTCTGTTCATAAAAACTAGACGACTTTAAGGAGACAGCCAGGAAAAGCAGGAATTCTCCAATTGTCCGTTTTCTCTCCTCCTTAGTTTTGAAGGGTTTTATCTCCATGCTGTCTTGAAAAGACTGTCTTATTTATTCTGGGTTTGGTGGTCAGGGATGGGAATCTTTGAAGCTGTAGTTTGCTGAGCCCTTGAAGAGTATCAGTTATTGGTTCAGTAAATGGTAGCCATGACTCGATGTCAAAATCCTTCCTTCCTTCTAGCCCCTGCCTGGTAGCCACACTCATAACCCAGTTTGTTGTGAAAAACTTGAGATTCAGAGATTCAGAGGAGGCGGTGCGGCAGCGCCACCCCTCGGTAGGTGAAACTATTGGCAAAAGTCAAATATTTGAAAAATGTTGTGAAATGACCTAAGAGCTCCCCCCCCCCGAAAGATTAAAAACATTTAGGGGAGATCAGACTAACTTTTGAAAAAAAAGACTTTGCAGTTGATCCCTCAAAGGGGGAAGAAAGGAGTTGCTTTCCAGCTAGGATCGTGTCATCATAGGCAACGTAGTTCCAATAATTTTGTGGAGGGGTGTGGGTAGGGGTCTGTGTGCCTAGTTGGCTTTAACTAGGCGAGTTCTCCAGGCGGAGGTAGCCCCCTTTTCTCTATGGGCTTGACTTCTCGGGGCATCTGAATTCTGCCAGCCTGACGCTGAGACAAGGAGGAATGTTTTGGTGTTCCCGCAGTGGCTGTAAATACCCTAGTTTTGCCGGCGGCAGAGGCGGTGGTGTACGTGGAGGATGTGGTGGTTGGGGGAGAGGTTTATGGACAGCGGGGAGCAATGGGAGGCTAGTCTGTAGCCTTCTGGGAGTCAAAGTCGTATGGCGCGTGCGGGTTTCCAGCACTGCGCAACAAGTGGGAACGCTGCCGCAGCGATCCGAGCGAGGGTGCTGTGTGGTGGCAGAGCTGGCCGCTTTCTCTTCGCCCCGGTGGAAGTCAGGAACCGCTCCTCCCATCCTTCCCTGCCTCCCAGACCGAGACCAGCAGTCCCACCATAAGACCATACTCGGTACCCACCCCCTGCCTGGCCGGGCGCAGTAAGCCTGGGTAGGACCCAGCCCTTGGCTTGGCCCCCAGAGCCTCTTTCTTCCGTGGAGGATCAGGAGTTTATTCCCAACTTTCTTTGCTGGCCGACCAGTGTTTGGCAAGAATCTCTGCTAATGTCGTCGAGTGCCATTCTGCCTTTTGAAGACAAGTGCACCTTTTCTTTCCTTCCCAGTACATTCAGCTTTTCGGAAAAAAACAACTTATAATACATGAACGTAGCTCCAGATACCGGGTTGTGGTTGCTAGAGGAGTGAGCATCAGGAAGAACGGAACTGCATCCACTAAATTAAATGCTTTTCGGCTTTGGTTTTGGAGGCAACCACACCCCCACCCGTAACAGACAGAAAAAAGAGGGAGGGGGGCCCCCGAATCGGGTGTGGAAGGCTGTGGCCGCTTGGTGATTCTCGGACGGACTGAGTCCGCCACCTAGTGGTGGGTCATGGTCGACCCGCGCCTTGGGCGGTGGTGGGCCGACCCTTTCACCTTCGGGTCACCTAGCATCCTGACCAGATGCTACTACTGACGGAGGCAAGGCACCCTCCAAAGGGAATGGCATCCGACCTTTAAGGTTTTGGCAAGACGGATGGAAATTAGGCCCCGGATGTTCACTCTGTCCACGGTCCCTCAGTGACGGGCATCTATCTCCACTAAGAAAAACCATGAAATAACCTGCTTTGAGTACGCCATCACCCTGTCGCTGTGGCTCCTCCCCGGGGAAGCCGATAGTAGTGGGATGACATCTAGGGCTGTAGGACTTAACTCTTTTTACAGTTGAGGAAACAGACCTGACGAGGGGGCCTGTTAGTGGTGAGTTAGTGACCTAACCGCGACCAGATTTTAACCTTCTGAATTCCAGATCAGACATAAAGTCAAAAGTGAGTTTATCTCAGCTCCTTCGAAACACCTAAGAGAACGGAGCAGCAGTCAGAGCCATGATTTTAACCACGTAGGTCACCGTAGTTGCCAGCGCACATTGGAAACGATTCCCTAGCAGTCTTGGAGGAATTTGTTTAGGAAGTATGGCCTAAGATTGTCGGGGACAGACACAAAAAGCCTACTGTGGCTCTGAGGGTTGGGAGGTCTCAAAGCTCAGGTGTATGTATGTGCAAGCGGGGTTGGTTAAGGCCTAGTCCTTTGACTTGCAGAGGCGCGCCTCTGCACTGGAGACTGTCATTTGCATCCTGAAGTCACTCCCTTCCCTTTTCTTCCATCCTTTGCTTAGTGGGCTGGCGAGAAACCAGGTGTGGGGGGGGGTAAGGGGAGGGGGTCATACGGACAGGCGGATGGTAATCCTCGCCCCAGCAGCTCCTGAGTGGTTTTCTTAGAGCGCGTGACTTAAGATGGGCCGTGCGTGTCCGCGTGCTGGCGACCCCTAGCGGCGGCCGGCGCACTCACCCGCCCGAGACGCTGCCGCCTCCCCTGGCTTGGTTCGCGGGGATCGAGTTCAGCCTCTCCCACTGCCGGAGCTGTCGGAGGCCGCGTCGGAGAAATGCGCCTCTGTTCGGGTTGGAAACGGATCTGGGGACGTGTTTCAAGCGCGGTCAAGTTTGACTCATCGCTTTCCAAGGACAGTTAGTGCTTTCCATCTTCATTAACGTGAATAAAGACCTTGGCTGACTTCTGTCCAGATCGGATTTTTAAAGGCATTGTTTGCCTGCGGAGATCATGTCCCTCCCCTCCCCCGCCAGCCTTTTCGCAAAGGCAGAGCCCAGTGCAGCCAGGATGCCCCAGAGATCTCTGCCTGGGAACGTGGTTTGCTGGCACTGTCTGCGAGCCCTTGTGGAAGGTTGTCTCCAGCCGGGCGCACGGGGAGCGTCCCTTCTGCAGCTCCTCTTCAGATCTTGGTGATAAAACACATCCCTCTATTTTATTGCATTTCCTAGAAGCTTGCAGACTTGCAAGAGCGCTGTTGGCAGGAAACGTGATAGAAATGAAAGTCAGGACATAATGTCCCCGAACTCCTCGGTTACCCAAAGCGGCTGCCGAGGCCATCACATTATCAAATTCTCTTTTATCTACTGTCGCCTCCCCGACCCTCCCGCCCCTCAGTCTAGAAGAAGAGCGTTTCCCCCCTAGAGCAAAAACATTTCCGCGGTTTGACCCTACCCCCAACGGCCAAACCCAGGTGACTAGACTTGCGTAGCTGAGACGCTTCTGGGGGTGGGAGCGCTCCGGTAGGAACCCTGATGTGGGTTTCACTGCAGCAGCTCCAGCCTTATTAAAATTCCTTGTCCCTGTCCCTAAACAGTGCTTTACACTTTCAGATTCCCCTTTAGATTTTTCAGCGAGTTATTGGAGTTATTAGATTACCAATAGTCCAACGGCCGGCCTGGATAGAGAGGAGGGGGGAAGGGCAGAGAGCGTTCTCCAAATCGGGAGACTGTGGCCAAACTAGGTCAATGGGAAGGAGGGGCAGGGAGAGGAGGGCTGTGGGTTTCAAGCGTTGATTGAGAGCTCTCTCTAGTGTTAGACAGCGGTAAAAACACCATCAGGTTTGAGCTTCCGGAACCACGGGGTTCCTAATTTCCAATAAGTGTGTTTACTTAATTGTAACTTCCCAGATTTTTACCCCCATCCCGTACTAAATTACAGCCTTCTCTTTCACTTTTATCCCACCGGACAAAAGGATGAAAAATCCTCAAAGTAGGATTTTGAGGCCAATGAGGCCCAGTCCTTGTGGACCGACCCCGACCCCGCCTCCGCCGCGGAAGGGCTGAGCAGCGCGGTGTGACGCCACCCGCTGGTTTTAGGATGGGACCGCGGTCCCTTTGCGACCCCCGCCCTCCAAAAGCGTCTGCCGGAGCCCGCTACTTAGACCAGCTCGGAGTTGGCGCCGAAGGGTTACAATTCCCAGGAAGGCCCCGGGAAAGCCATGCAACTTTGGAGTGCGCCAGCGCAAGCGCTGGGGTCGGCGCCTGGGCCTCTGCCGAGTCCTAGCCGTGTCTCTACGGTTTCGGAGAAATCGGATTTGGAAATCCCGAAATCTGGCCAGGTTCGGCCTGGCAGCTCCTGTTCTAAAGACTGGGCGGAAACCGAGCCTAGCTGGGTCCCCCTTCTTGCCAACGTAGGCGGAAGGGGCTTTCGCTTTAGTTTTCCTCCAGCTGGGCCAGGGCGGGCAGCATGGAGACCCTTAGCCCTAGGGGCCCCAAAATTTTGACCTTGACTTCTCGCCTAATCATCCCCTTTAAAAAAAAGGGGGGGGGGGGGAAGGCAAGAAAAAGACGGATACAATAAACGACGCACCAGGCGAACAAACGCTGGAACTGGGCGACTCGAGTCATGAAATGAGCCTCAGATTGAATGCGAATTCCTGGATTCCAGACCCGGCTCTGCTACTAGCTTGTCTGGGTGTCCCCATTTATTAGTTGTTGTGGGGCTGGACTAGGTGAACTCTAAGAGTCCTGGACCTGGCGGGGACACGTGATTGGGGAGAGTGTGTGCCGTGTTTCCCGCGAGCCTTCCCCGGCGTCCCCCCTCCTCCCCGGGTGAATCCCCCGCGGCCCGCGCCGCGCAGGCAGCGATCCCGTCGGCCGCCCGGGGCCAGCAGCTTCCTGGAAAGTTACTTCTCGTTGGAGCCGGCGACAGGCAGAGAGTGTTCTGTGAAATCCGCAGGGCCGAGATCGACTACGTTCCGGGAATGAGAGGGCTGTGCCGTTCCCCTCACTGCCCCCTGCCTTGACGGCGTAGCAGGAAAAAAAAAAAAAAAAAAAAAAGAGGGCACACATACAATGCTAGTTACCGAGGTGTACGAAAAGTTTTATTTGAATGTGACTAGATTTAGGGCCGCCACGGTCATATCACGGGGCCTGTGCAGCGCCTCGGGGACTTTGAGGCGGATGGGCAGCGGGGCCCGTCGGTCGCCCGGGGGTGGGCGGTCCCTGGAAGACAGGTACGGTGTCTTGGGGGTGGGCGAGTCTGCGCAGGCTTGCCAGGTGTGCAGGACTCGTGTGTGTATGTGTGTGCGCGTGTGTGCGTGCGCGTGTGCGCGCGTGTGTGCGTGTGTGTGTGCGCGTGTGCGTGTGTGCGTGTGCGTGTGTGTGTGCGCGCGTGTGCAGGAGAACGGGGATGCCTGGTGCCAGCCCGGCGGAGGAGGGAGGAAAAGGATGGGGTCTTTCGTATCGGTTCTCGGTCCTCTCAACCTCGCCTCTCGCTCTCGCTCTTCTCTCTGTCTTCTCTCATCTCCTCTCTTGTCTCTCTCCATCTCGTTTCTGCTGTCCTGTCTCTCCCTTTGCCTCCCCCCCGCCCCGTGGTCTCTCTCTTTTCTTCTCCAGTAGGAAGCTCCTTTAGAGGGTCTGCTTTCCTAAGGTGCCAATTTCACACTAAGAAAGTGTCAAAGGAGGGAAAGGGCATATTTTCCTTGAAACTCTCCCTTGGTGGTTACTGCAACCTGGGCAGGGGGTTGGGGTCGGGAAGGCCCACGTAGCTGTCAGTTTCTCATTGACAGCCCTGCTCCCTTGGTGGTTTTTTTTGTGGCATGGGTCTTGTGTGTGGCATTGGTGATATGGCTGGAACTGGTAGACAGGGTTTGTCCAGGACTTTTCTAGATATTGGCTTTGGGATCTCCGGCAGAGCTTATCCTCTGGAGCTTTAGTTTCCTCTCCAGTAAATCAGGACTGTTATACAATAATGGGTGGGAAAGAACTGAGTGGTCTGTAAAAAAGCACATACAGGTGGTGCTTCCACACCTGCAATGTAGCCCTAGAGAGAGGGCTACATTGTCCACACTCACCTTAACCCACACACTCAGTAGTTGTTGGGCCTCCTGAGTTAGCTCTCAAAAGAGTGAATTTGATAAGGACGTGGGCCTCAGTGTATGTGCATTTGTTTTCGTCCAGGCCAGGCAGAGGCTTAAGGTGAAAAGCCCAAGGCCTGGCTGACAGTGGGCACAGGGGAATTGTTTTGTTTGTTTCAGTCTGCATCTGGAGTGAGTCATTGCCACTTGTCATGGTGAAATGGCAAATCTGGGCTTCCTGTAGTTCCAAAAGTCTGTGACTGGAAATTCACAAGCGATCTGGTGATTGGAGCTGGTGAAAGGACAGCCTAGGTATTTCAGAAGTGTTTGAGGATCTCCTCCATGAGAGAAGAGGAGAAAGTTTATAAATAAACCTCATAAGTGTCATCAGCACTCTTTTTCAAAGGAGGTAATCACTGAACTTTGGTTAGGACCAAGTTAGTATATCTCTCTTTACCCATCTTGAGTTGGGATGGGGAGGCTATAGGTTCTCTTGTCTTTTTCTGTCCTTTCCCTTCCCCCATTTTCTTCCCCCGGTCCCCACTCACTCACATGTACACACTAACCTTGAAGCCGATGAGACTGAGTGAATGGCACTTGGGACCACAGAGAAATGTCAGAGTGTTTGGTTACAGACTCAAGGAAACCCCTCATTTTAGAGTGCTCATTTGGTAAGACTCAGCAGGCTGGAATGGGGCAAAGTGTTTATGTGGGGAAAAGAACTTTAAAATGAGATTCACCCACATCAGGGTGCTGTATTGCATGTTCTACAGCACGTACGTAGGCTAAATTGGAAAGCGAACAGGAATTTGAGCCAGAAGACCTAGGTCTGGGCCACCAACCATCTATGTGGCCTGACATGACCTCACTGGCCTCAGGCCCCTTTATCAGAAAATTGTTCTAAAGGGCTATGCTTTTTCAAAAAGGGGGAAGAGTGTTCAGGTATTGTTTGTTTGGCACTCACATTCGATCATAAATAAGAGCCTTACACCTGTGCTTTTAATTATTTCGTTTTAGAGAAACCAATTTGGAGAGGATACATATTTCATTAAATCTCTTTAAGGTTTAGTGCTCCCTGGCCAGTTCTCAGATAAACTACACAGTTTAATCTTTCACCAGCAGGAGAAACATAAACTTGGAAGCTATGGTACTCTGTCTGGTCTTAGACCCAGGAGGAGAGAGGAAACTTTGAAAAAGAGGGCAAAAATTCTTAAGGAACATGTAGACATGGCACCTCAGGTTGTATTCTGCAGGTTCTTTATTTGATATGCAGTGTTTCAAACAGTTAGGAAATAATATTTGGCTCTTTGTTCGGAGCAAGCCACTTGAGCCTCTGAGTCTGAGTTTTGTCACCAGTGAAATGCGGATAAAGTTATTGACCCTATCCACCTTGTGGAATCATTCTAAGATAATATTTTAACAGGTTTTGAATAGCATCCAGTGTTTTTAGGCCCATGAAGGATCATTCTCAATAATATTGAAGTAATCATTTTTCTCAATTTTTCTTTCCCATAAACTCAAGTGGTCTTTGGATGGCATAACTTTTTTACTTTGAGGAAGGAAATATATGTGTGTGTATATATATATATGTAATTAATGTATGCAATTGTGTTCCCAGTACTCAGAGTAAAAGCATTATTATTGCATAGCCTTGGGTGCCTATTGTTTCCGTAAGAGCAGAGCTGGAAAATGTTTGCTAGCTTGTGGTAAAACCACACCAGCTGGCAGGCTGCAACTATCAAAGCAAAACTAAATATGTGTGTCCTAAAATAAGACTATAGTGGACAATCTTACATTCATTAAATCAATTTCTGTTTGTTTTCTTCTCTCCAGGTTTTAAGGAAAATTTTGGACTGTGAAGCAAGGCAGTGGGTAAGTAAATCAAATTACATGCTTTAAAATATTGTGGACAAACTATTTCTTTTGAATTTGCCAATGCATGTGTTACTGTGAACTTGGCCACCTTTCATTAGATGAGAAAAAAGATAACCAATTCTCTGTAGATCACTCCCAGGCCTCACTGCTTTACCCTTGAATTAGCCTGTCTTAATGCGGTGTATGGTCAATCATTCCCTTACTCATCTCTTATCAATTTAGCCACCTACTATATACCTACTATGCAATGTGTTAGGTACTCAAGGTACAAAGTCACACTCGAAAGCCTTAGTGGAGAGAAACGGATGGTGGCTGGGATAATGGAATGAGATACTGATGAAAATAGCTGCAAGTTTTGAGGACCTACTGTAGTCTAGGCACATATCTCTAATTTTTACAACCACACAGGTATTACTATTCCTATTTTAGGAAACCAAAGCCAAGAAGCAGTAAACCACCTGCTCCAAGTTTCATGGTTAGCAAAAGGCAAAACTAGCCTGATAACTTTCAAAACATGATTTCTCTTTATTGCAACATACTCACTGCCTCTCAATACTTGGCAGAGTATTTGGTGTGTGGGAAAGACACTCAACAAGTATTCATTCCCTTCCTCCTTTCCCTAAAGGGTTTTCTATGCCAACTTGCTGGATAAAGATTATTTTCCCCATTTTACAGCTCTCAAGAGTAACGCCCAGAGACGGGCTATGAATTGTTCAAAGGTCAAACAAAAGGGACCTGAGTTTGCATTCTGTACCTGAGCGAGCTGAGCCACCTGCCCTGGTACCCCTGATAAGCAGTTTCTGGAGGGCTAAAGAATTTTGGTCCCTTTTTCCAGGTGAAGACAAAATGGCCTCACCGGCTGACAGCTGTATCCAGTTCACCCGCCATGCCAGTGACGTTCTTCTCAACCTTAATCGCCTCCGGAGCCGCGACATCTTGACTGATGTCGTCATTGTGGTGAGCCGAGAGCAGTTTAGAGCCCATAAGACAGTCCTCATGGCCTGCAGGTGAGGGGTCTGTAAGGGAAGGGTTGATGAATAAAGGAGGGGGTGATTATACCAGCAGCCAGTGAGGTGGAACTTGCAGACCTTTTGCTGTGTCTGGGAGGACATCTCACTAGTCTCCAGATCTCAGCTCGTGGCCTGGCAGAAGAGGCTCCCAGGAAGTGAAGGAACGAATGCACTTTTAGAAAAGAAATGTTTCTGTTCTGTGGATATAGTGGGGAAGAAGTCATATACTTCCACAAGAACAGATGTATTTGGGGCAAACATGGAAAATAAGTTCAGTTAACAAGTGAAAAAATGAAAACTGAAATAGAGTCTTTAAGTAGTTTAAGCAAGTTCATTTGAAATCTTTTGCTCCTTTATGCTGGAACTGTATTTATTTTATACTGTAACTGTATTTCTATGAGTGTTCAGTGTATGGGAGTTAGAGAGTCAGCCAGCTAATTCTTCATATTTGTCAAGTATTTCAAGTTTCCAGAGTAATTTTATATTATGTCATCTCCCTGGATCTTCACAGTAGGCTTCTGTGTTATGGATGGCAGTATTACTTTTATTTCATAGATGATTAAAGGAAGGTACAGGTAAGTGAAAGGATGTAGAATGAGGGATCTCTATTGCTATTAGAGAACTTATCCAACATGTACTATGAGCACCTGTTTTTTAACAGTGGAGAAAACATACGTTGATAGAAATAAAAATAGTAGATAATGTTTAGTGAGTGCTTACTGTGTGTCAGGCATCATTCTATACATTTTCATTCTTGCTACAGCCCTATGAGGTAGACATTGTTGTTCCCCCTACTTTATAGATAAAGAAACCAAGGAGCAGAGAAGTTAAGTATCTCACCCAAGGTTGCATAGCTACTTCCTGGTGGAAGTCTGGCTCACTACCGGCAACCCATTCAGAAAGAGTGGAATTGAGATGACAGCCAAATTCTGGTTTCTAATTGAGTATTCTTTCCTCCACTAGGCAACATGGTACCTGGAGGCATGGCTTGAGGCTTGACTTGGATCTTCTAGGAATAACTGACCTTCTGATAATCCATAGATTTTGAGAAAAGCAGTAGAGTGTAGATGGAGGCATATTTTTATTCATTTGTCATTCATACCTGACTTACTTCTAAAAAAAATACAGTAGAATTTAAAAAATAAGGACAATGTGATAGAGTAAGAGGGGAAATGCTTATCCCAAAGATGTAGACTCAGAACAGTTACTGCAAATGAGTGCTAAATTTAACTTGGATAATCCATGCAATTAAGACTAACTTTGAAAAAGATCTTAGATCTCTGATCTTAGTTCCCCCATTTGTAAAGGTGGAGATGATTGTACCTGCCTTACAAGGTTGTGAGGAACACAGGATAATGTATATAAAGTGCTTAATGACTCTCTGGCATTTGGTAAGCTCTCCATAAATGGCAACCATTATTAATCGCCATGGGAGTTCTGGAGCTAGGCCCAGGAAAGAGGGGCTGAGTATCAACACTGACTGTAATGGAGCACAGACTATATGCATTATAGTGGGATATTTGTTTGTTTTACAGTGGCCTGTTCTACAGCATCTTCACAGACCAGTTGAAATGCAACCTTAGTGTGATCAATTTGGATCCTGAGATCAACCCAGAGGGGTTCTGCATCCTGCTGGACTTCATGTACACCTCTCGACTCAATCTACGGGAAGGCAACATCATGGCTGTGATGGCCACAGCTATGTACCTGCAGATGGAGCATGTTGTGGACACTTGCCGGAAGTTTATCAAGGCCAGGTGAGCTGCCACCTAGGGGAAGCCTTGGAGATGGAAAGGATGGTCCCTGATCAGAAATCCTTCACAATTCAGGCTTACAGAAAAAATAGCCCTCTGTGATATGTCACAACCTACATTTCCTCTATTGTTGCATTCTTCTGCCCTTCTGAACTTGTGCTCCAGGCAGACTTGACTCCTTGTTCCTATCCAGATATGTTCTGTGTATCACCACCTCTTGCTTTCCTCTATTCACTTAATGTGCCCTTTTCTTCTTCCCATCCTGCAAGGCTAAGCTTGGATGCCACCTCCTCCATGGAAGCTTTTCTGATTACCACTCTTCTTTCCTCAGCTCTTCCTCTGTGTTCCAAAGCATTTGCCTGTCCTTTAGACTTCCTTGTATTTTAAAATTTGCATATATATATATATATATATATATATATATATATTTTTTTTTTAGTTCTCCTTTAAACTTCTATTATAGCTATTTACATATGTGCCTTAGTTCCCTACCAGACTGGGCTGCTCAAGGTTATAGGGGCAGCCTTGCTCTTCTTCTATGTCACCCTCCTCCTACTAGGGAGGACATTTATTGATTGAATTCAGTTCTCTGGGTCTAACCCCCTACCTAAAGGCTGGTAAAAATGTGACCATCATTTAAAGGTGAGATCCAGTGCTCGCTTCGGCAGCACATATACTAAAGGTGAGATCCAAAGAAGCAAAGAGCTTTGCTAAGTGGAACAGAGACTCAGGGCTTAACTTGTTTAGAACCATTTGATCCAGCGACTCTAGAGTGACTGTATCCTTACTCAGATAGAAGGGTTTTCCAGCCTGTGTTTGAACACCTCCAGGAGCCAGGAACTCAGTGTTCCAAGAGCCACACAGTGTACCTTGGACAGTTAGGAAGCTCCTCTTTATGGAGAGTTGAAATCTGGCTTGACTTACTCATTGGTTCTAGTTCTGCTAACTGTGCTTATGTTGAACTGGCCTATTTTTTCATGCACATCATGTCCCTTCACACATATGCAGCTAGAGCTCTTCATCTCCTGTGAGCAATAACGGTGGCAAGATCAGCACTGCTGTCAATTACAAGTACTTTCAGTGGGTCAGGTCTTATGCTCGGAATGGTTAAGTAATTTGCTCCAGGTCACATGGCTGCTAAGTGGCACAGCTGGAATTGTAAACCAGGTTTGGCTGCTCCAGAACCAGGACTTCTTGCATTGGCATTTGCTGCCTGTTCTGCATCGTAAACTTCCCTGAGACTCCAGTCAGCATAAGGAGCAAGTTCTTTCTTCTATAGGTGCTAGTTTGTCTATGACCCTCTGAAAGTGTGTTACCAGCGTATATAAATTCTTCCCTCCCTGTTTCCATGTGTGTAAAATGGAAACAATTACACCCGCCTTTCCTTCCTTGCAGGATTTTGCATGGGTGAAATGAGATGAAGGCTTTGAAAGCTTTATGTAGGCTATAAAAACCTATAACAGCAGAAGAGTTATGGATTCGCACACATACGTGCATATGTGTCTTAAACGTATAAGATTGTGTCTAATCAGGCACAGATTGTATGGGTAACTCACTTTCCTTCTCTGGGCCTCAGTTTCCCCAACTGTAGGCTAGATTGCTAGACTTGTAGCATAAATGCCTTGTGTTTCCCAACTCCAGAGCCATATCTCTTGTGTCTAGTTGACTCAAGCACAGATGTGGTTACATAACAGTGCCACTGGAAGGTCATCTGTTTAACAGTTCTGAATTTGGGGCCGGTGTCTTTTCTCTTTTTCCTCCCACAGTGAAGCAGAGATGGTTCCTGCCATCAAACCTCCTCGTGAAGAGTTCCTGAACAGCCGAATGCTGATGCCCCAAGACATCATGGCCTATCGGGGTCGTGAGGTGGTAGACAACAGCCTGCCACTGAGGAATGCCCCTGGGTGTGAGAGCAGAGCCTTTGCCCCCAGCCTGTACAGCAGCCTGTCCACACCGCCAGCCTCTTATCCCATGTACAGCCACCTCCCGGTCAGCAGTTTCTTCTTCTCTGATGAGGAGCTGCGGGATGCCCGGATGCCTGTGGCCAACCCCTTCCCCAAGGAACGGGCCCTTCCCTGTGACAGTGCCAGGCCAGTTCCTGCTGAGTACAACCGACCGGCCATGGAGGTGTCCCCCAGTGTGTGCCACAGCAACATCTACTCGCCCAAGGAGGCAGTCCCAGAGGAGGCACGAAATGACATGCACTACAGTGTGGCCGAAGGCCCAAAGCCTGCTGCCCCCTCAGCCCGGAATGCCCCATACTTCTCCTGTGACAAGGCCAGCAAAGAGGAAGAGAGACCCTCCTCGGAGGATGAGATTGCCCTGCATTTCGAGCCACCCAATGCACCCCTTAACCGGAAGGGTCTGGTTAGTCCACAGAGCCCCCAGAAATCCGACTGCCAGCCCAACTCACCCACAGAGTCCTGCAGCAGCAAGAATGCCTGTATCCTCCAGGCCTCGGGCTCCCCTCCAGCCAAGAGCCCCACTGACCCCAAAGCCTGCAACTGGAAGAAATACAAATTCATTGTGCTCAACAGCCTCAATCAGAATGCCAAACCAGAGGGCCCTGAGCAGGCTGAGCTGGGCCGCCTTTCCCCGCGGGCCTACACCGCCCCACCTGCCTGCCAGCCACCCATTGAGCCTGAGAACCTTGACCTCCAGTCCCCAACCAAGCTCAGTGTCAGTGGGGAGGACTCTACCATCCCACAAGCCAGCCGGCTCAACAACATTGTTAACAGGTGACTTCAGAGGCCATCTGGGTCTGAGGTCAGGGGTTATCTGGGCAGGGCTCTGGGGTCATTTCTTCTGATGGATGCAAGGGGTATGTTCTTTTCTTGCCTGAAATGCTGAGCCTATTACAGGTGTGAAATCAATGCCTATTGATTGAATTAATCTGAGTAAGGAAGTATATTGCATTTAAGTACATTTTCTCACAACAAGAGAGATAATTCTCTTCTGTGGTAGAAGAGCATTCCACCAATCCCAAGGACACTTCCTGTTGTCTTGATGTGGCAGGGGACCTCATACAAGGGACCTTTGGACTAAGAGGGTCTGTGGGCTGCAGTACTGAGGGGAAGAAACTGAACTCGGGAGTGGGGTTTTGTCTCTCTTTGACCCTGGTCAGTGAGCTCTCTGCAGATGCTGTTTGAAGGCAGGCTTGAGGATAACTCTGAGGCCCCAGAGCCAGAGTGGGGCAGCTCAGCTCTAGCCTCTGGGCTTGCCTTAGCCCAGGGAGGAGAGGGTAGCATTGAGGCCCAGTGGGATGCTGTGCCCTGCCGCAGGTGCTTAGGCTCTCCTTGCTTCTTCCCACAGGTCCCTGACAGGCTCCCCCCGCAGCAGCAGTGAGAGCCACTCGCCACTCTACATGCACCCCCCCAAGTGCACGTCCTGCGGATCTCAGTCCCCACAGCATGCGGAGATGTGCCTCCACACCGCCGGCCCCACATTCCCTGAGGAGATGGGAGAGACCCAGTCTGAGTACTCGGATTCCAGCTGTGGTGAGGCCCCAACCCTCCCTCCTCTTGCTGGGGAGAAGGAAGACCCCTATGCTCCATGGGTTTTGTGTTCCCATTTTATTTACACTGTTGTCTCTGATTGGGCGAAGTTCCCTACTGGAAGTCCACTGGCACTTAAAACCACCAGCTGATCACGCCACTCTTCACCTCTTAAGGAACTAAGCTGACCAAAGCAAGAGACAGAGTGTTAAGAGTTAATCTGGGGTAATCGAGACTGACCAAACTGTCTTTTCAGCTTCATTCCAGCAAAGGTACCCTGTGGCTGGCTGTCATGCCCAGAGCTTTCTTAGTCCCTCTGTACCAAAACTCCTGCACTAATCTGCACGTGTGTTAGCTCTACGCTGTAGATTCTGTATGGAGAAGCATCTGACCTTGTTTATTCCTGTATCTCCCATAGGTCCTAGTAAATTCCTAGATGGATTAGGTACTCAGTAAATGTTAGCTGAATTAAATTAGTTGAACTAAATTATTAAATAGAAGTTTCTGGATAGTCAGTGATTGACATCCCCAGTTTTTACCAGATAAAAACATCTAACTCTTCACTCAGCTCCAGCTGTAGTAATATAGCCCAGTAATACCTAATCAGGGTTAAATCACCATGACATGTCATTATCAAATTGTTATAACAACAGAAAAAAAGCAGTTGCTGACACTAAGAGCTTTGGCACAGGGTCATGGACCTAGAGTCAGGAGTGCAGGGACTGTCCCCTCCTGTCTCCCCAGCTATTTGCCTTTTCTCTGCACCCCAGTTTCTTCTCTCTGGGCCTCTGTTTCCACTTCCACCATCACCTTTGGTCTCCCAATCTCACAGAAGTGTTTGGGAGACATGAAGTCCAGATAGGTGTAAGGATGACCATGGAGTGTCATCATTAATTCCTTCTTCAGTGGCCTTGGAGTGTAATTGAATTTGACCTATATCTTACATCCCTATAATGCTTTGTGTTTTATTTTGTGTTATATAATATACTCCTGTGAGGTAGGCAGGACAGGGATTTATTATCCTAACTTTGGAGACAGACACACATAAGGAGGCTGAGAGAGGTGAAGGGTCTTGCCCGAAGGCTTCTGTGTATGAATGTAAATAAAACTATGAACTGATGAGAAAAGTCAGCTCTCAGAGCTCTTGGGACAGGGAAAAGTGCTTCTGAGCCTCGCCAGCTGGTGCAGGCCCTATGATCACCTACTGGTTTGAGCTTCTCTTTTGTACCTTAATATTCAGTCTGCCTCCTTTCTCCTTCCTCTGTGACTGAGACTCTGAATACTAAGAAAAATAAAATTCCCACAGGTCCTTTACCCTGGGCTTCCATGAATGTTGGGTGGGTGGGAGGCTAGGGGTTTAGTTTGGCACAGGGGGTCACTACAGAGGAGAGAGGCCTCAGAGCCCTTTCTCCCTTCCTCGTGCTGATGATGGTCTCCCCTCCTACCTCCCAACAGAGAATGGGGCCTTCTTCTGCAATGAGTGTGACTGCCGCTTCTCTGAGGAGGCCTCGCTTAAGAGGCATACGCTGCAGACCCACAGTGACAAGCCCTACAAGTGTGACCGCTGCCAGGCCTCCTTCCGCTACAAGGGCAACCTCGCCAGCCACAAGACTGTCCATACTGGTATGGCCCTGCCCCACCCCACTAGAGCTCTCCACGATTGTTGGGGGCAGGACAGGGAGAGGACACTAGAGAAAGCAGCATGGGGCCTTGGGACTTGGTGGCTGAGGCAGAGAGTAGACCCATCTTGGCCTGAATAAGGGGCTTACCCCTGTCTTGTCTTTGCTTCATGCCTCGCCCACTCTCTTTGTTCTTCCTCTTTCCTCTTAGACACTCTGTCTTGTGTCCCTGCCTTTGCTAGGGTCAGAAGTGTTCATCTCACTATACAGCTGAAGAAACTGAGGCTGATAGAAGCAAAATAGATTAGGATTTTATGAAGCCAGAAAAAAATTAAAGGCTTCTTGATTTCTCCAAGCACTTGTTCCTTATCAACTCACATTCCTTTACCAGGTAGCTCCTCATAACTGGATTGCTGTCCAAAGTTTACTCTCTCTTAGTACTTTAAATGGCTCTATTATCCCAGAAACTTTCCATGAGGAAGGCTCAGCCCTTCTATTGGTTTCCTCTGCCTGAGCATCTACTCACACCCAGGCCCCACCCTGCTTGCAAATGGAATCCAGCTGTAGTTTCCACAAGTGGAAAAGTACGTTTTTCCTGAAAGAAAGTAGAGCAGCCTGATTGTATCTCCCTGGTGAGTGAGTTGATTACTGAATCAGCCTTATTCAAGAGAAGTGTTATGGGAGCCTTCCCAGTTATTTCAGTTAGCCCCTCTGTTTCCAGAATGGGAAACTGAGGCCCAGAGAAGGAGAATGACTTGTCCAAGTCCCATAATCAGATAGTCCTAATGACAAAGCTGGTTCAAAAGCCCAGGCTTCCTGGAACTGCCCCCCTTGTCCCATGCCTGGTGTTGTTTCCACCCCACCATGGCACTGCTTGTTCTGGGCCCTGGCCCCTTGCGAGGTGTACAAGGTGTGTGAGCGAGGGGTGGCAGCCCAGGGGGCAGGCCCCCAATTCTCTCTCTGACATCCCCGAAGGGAAAAGGAGGTACAAATGGCCTTGGGGAAGGATAGTTTGCTTTGAAGTCCAGGGGCTAGGGACTGTGGCAACCCTCCCCACTGAGTATGGCTTTCCTTTTTCCCTTTCTCTTGGTAACAGGTGAGAAACCCTATCGTTGCAATATCTGTGGGGCCCAGTTCAACCGGCCAGCCAACCTGAAAACCCATACTCGAATTCACTCTGGAGAGAAGCCCTACAAATGCGAAACCTGCGGAGCCAGATTTGTCCAGGTGAGCAGGGTGGCATGGTAAGAGGCTCCCTTTGCCTCTGTGTACTGATGAGGGGCTGCTGGGAGGTCTGCAGCCCACCTCACAGAGCCTTTCATGCTTTGCTCCTCTGTTCAGGTGGCTCACCTGCGTGCCCACGTCCTCATCCACACTGGCGAGAAGCCCTATCCCTGTGAAATCTGTGGCACCCGTTTCCGGCACCTTCAGACTCTGAAGAGCCACCTGAGAATCCACACAGGAGAGAAACCGTACCATGTACGTAAGCCTCTTGCAGCCACTAGGAGGGGGAGGGCAGTGGAGAGGTGGGGCAGCAGAACTGTTTACTCTAGTCTTGAGCATGCCGTGGGACAACTACTGAAATAATGGTCAGAAGACCTAGATCCAGGCCCGATTGTCAGAGACACCCTGCTTGTCTTGGCCTGGGTCTCAGTGTGCTTATCTTTAAGAAGGGGGTATTAGGCTAGGTGATCTGAGCCTTAGGAAAAAAGTCCAGACTATGGATACATAGATTTTGGTGTCATTCATTCATTATACAAACACTTATTGAGTCCCTATAGCAAACTCTTATACTGGGATAGATGTACATTTAAGAGGATCTAAGGTGTTCAAGAAGGAGCAATCATAGGAGTAAGAAGAGAACCAGAAGAATGTGATAAGAGCAAAAAACAAGAGAGAAAAAGCTATTTCCAGAAAGAAGAGGTGCTGCACAATGCCACAAACAGGCCATCGGAATCGTAGTGATCTATAGCACAGTCTCAGCAATCTATGGCCTGCAGAACAATTTTTGAACATTTCATGCACTGAAAATGGTTTTTACATTAAAAAAGAAAAAAAGATTTTGTGACTTATGCAAGTTATATGAAATTTAAACTTCGTTGTCCATAAAGTATTATTGGAACACAGCCATGCTTATTTGTTTATGTATTGTCTATGGCTGCTTCTAGGAGTTGATAGAATCACTCTAGGTGGTGATGGGCATAAGAACTAATCAGTGAATGGTTAACCCACATCCCAGATGTTAACCTGCAGAATGAATATCTTCTTACTTGCTGTTTGTTCTTGGGCAAATTAATTATCCTCTTAGTACCTTAGTGTCTTCATTTCATGAAGTGATATTATTAAGTTAACTAATTCATTAAAGTGTTCAGGATAGCATGTGCACACTGTAAGAGTACAATAAATATCTAATATTATAATGATTTGCTAGAATTTTAGATGCATAGGATATCATAGTTGAGACTGACTTTCAGTTTATATTGGCCCAGTCCCTTACAGAAGGGAGAGCCAGGGCCCAGGGAGAGAAGTGCCCCGCTCAAGACACACAGCTAAGGGTGTCTTCCAAGACCAGGGCTCTGTATTCACTGCCCTGCCTGTTTTATTTATCTTTTATTTTTCTAAATCGATTTCCATTTTCACTTTAAAACATATTCTCCATTTGAACATATTTTATTATATTTTTCATTTTAGGATAGTTTTAGATTTATAGAAAAGTTGTGAAGATTGTATAGAGGATTCCTATATATATATAACCATTTTCACCTGTTGTTAACATCCTACATTAGTTTGGTACATTTGTCACAACTAGTGAACCAATACTGATACATAATTTTAAACTGAAATCCATTCTTTATTTGGACTTCCTTAGTTTTTACTTAAAAATGTCCTTTCTTTGTTCCAGGATCTCATCTAGGTTACCCCATTACATTTAGTCATCCATTTTACTTTTAAGTAACTTTTTCAGTAAAGCTATTATCACCCACTCATTGAATCCAAGTGGTGAGAAACAGCTCTACTTGCCAATGCTTTGTTAGCCTATCTGAGGTGTACACCCTAGGAAGGAATATAACTGCATTTTAAAATTTATCCTAGACTTCAGAATTTCTGTGAATTTAGACGAGTCTTGTCCATTTATCCAAATATGTTCAGATTCATTGCATAATTTGCCTAAGAGGTATGTTCTACTAGGAACTAGGAAGATTGTAAAGTTTAGTGAGAAGTTGTCACTGCCCTCAAAGTGTTATCTACCTGATAAGAATGTTAATGCACAAGGATGTCTGTGTGGCAAGGCTAGAAATCTTACAGAGGTTCAAAGGAAAGAGGGATTATTTTTATCCTAGAGAGATTCAGGAATGCATTAATAAGCAGGGGAGTTTGTATCTGAATTGCATTTTTGTATAGCAGTTGAACTTGTGGAAGTAAGGCAGGGAAGGACAAGGGAAGCAAGAGAAAAGCATGAGGGACACTTTGGAAAGTGGGGACAGGACGTTTGCGCAATGCTTACTGAATCTCTTAGCAGAAGACTTTGATGGGGAGGAGCTGCCCCAATCCTTCATAGAGAGAATCTCATCTGGGTCTTTGGGCAATGACACATTTATTGGATCAATGACAGCTAACAGTTTACCTCTGGTGTCCCTCCAGTGCGAGAAGTGTAACCTGCATTTCCGTCACAAAAGCCAGCTGCGACTTCACTTGCGCCAGAAGCATGGCGCCATCACCAACACCAAGGTGCAGTACCGTGTGTCCGCCACTGACCTGCCTCCGGAGCTCCCCAAAGCCTGCTGAAGCATGGAGTGTTGATGCTTTCCTCTCCAGCCCCTTCTCAGAATCTACCCAAAGGATACTGTAACACTTTACAATGTTCATCCCATGATGTAGTGCCTCTTTCATCCACTAGTGCAAATCTTAGCTGGGGGTGGGGGGTGGGGGGCCTGGGGGACGGGGGGGCCTGGGGGACTGGGAGCTGGCAGCTGCCCTTTCCCCACTGCCATAAAACATTAAGAAAATAATATTGCTTCTTCTCCTATGTGTAAGGCGAACCACGTCAGCAAAAGCAAAATCATTTTATATATCAAGGTGGGAAAGTATGCAAAAGTTCTGACTTGACTTAGTCTGCAAAATGAGGAATGTATATGTTTTGTGGGAACAGATGTTTCTTTTGTATGTAAATGTGCATTCTTTTAAAAGACAAGATTTCAGTATGTTATCAAAGAGAGGGCTTTAATTTTTTTAACCAAAGGTGAAGGAATATATGGCAGAGTTGTAAATATATAAATATATATATATATATATAAAATAAATATATATAAACCTAAAAAAGATATATTAAAAATATAAAACTGCATTAAAGGCTCGATTTTGTATCTGCAGGCAGACACGGATCTGAGAATCTTTATTGAGAAAGAGCACTTAAGAGAATATTTTAAGTATTGCATCTGTATAAGTAAGAAAATATTTTGTCTAAAATGCCTCAGTGTATTTGTATTTTTTTGCAAGTGAAGGTTTACAATTTACAAAGTGTGTATTAAAAAAAACAAAAAGAACAAAAAAAAGCTGCAGAAGGAAAAACGTGTAATTTTGTTCTAGTTTTCGGTTTGTATATACCTGTACGACGTGTCCTCACGGTGCCTTTTTTCACAGAAGTTTTCAGTGATGGACGAGTGTGTGCCATCCCTTTTTGAAGTGTAGGCAGACACAGGGACTTGAAGTTGTCACTAACTAAACTCTCTTTGGGAACGTTTGTCTCATCCCATTCTGCGTCATGCTTGTGTTATAACTACTCCGGAGACAGGGTTTGGCTGTGTCTAAACTGCATTACTGCGTTGTAAAATATAGCTGTACAAATATAAGAATAAAATGTTGAAAAGTCAAGTTGGCTTGTTGTGGAGGTCTTTTCTCCTGTTGGATGGGGACTTGAATGGGTCTGGCTTGAGTGGGTCTAGCTCTTCACCTCGTGGGCAATGCTCTCGGAGGGGCGCTTCGTTGAGATGGCTGGGGCTCGTTCCTAGAAGCTTGGTGTGGGCTCATGTTTGGCTCCCAGCACCAGGAGGGACTGCAGACTCCAGACCCTGGCCATGAAGAGCCCAGGTGGGGGATTTTGGATGGACCACCCACTTGGCTCTAGGATGAGCTTATAATGACTTCAGTTCTAGCTCTCTGACACAAATATTTATGAGTGTTTTCCTCCTCTTGGCCTCAATTTACCCATTCTGTGATGTCAGAAGGCTTATCTTGCCTCCTGGCTTCACAATTTCTTTTCATGTGGCTCCATGGGGCAGTATGAAAGCATTTGGCCCCAGTCATACATTTCTCAGCCTTGGGCATTTTGAGTCTTTTTGGTGTCTGCTGGGTGATTGACAGACATCTGTAAACTCAGAAGCTTTATGAATAGCTAGTAGCCAAGCAAACTTCTATCTCTACAGAGGTGTTCTTTGTCCAAAGAGCCCTATAGTGGAACTCAGCCACCTCTTCCTGGGTGAACTTGGGACAATCATTTCCCCTCTGGGTCCCCTTCCCAACATGTCTATGACAGGATTAGATGGACTGAACCATTTACGATTCCATGATTCAGACATAAGTTCATCCTAGCTTGCTTCGGCGCCCAGTTTTATCTTACCTCAAAAAACCCCAAGGATCAAGTTTGATTGACAGGACTGAGAACAGTGAGGACAAGTGTGGTTCTAGTCACTGGAGCGGTGGATAAAGTCCACACCCCTCCTTCCTGTGCCTAGGTGGCAGTTGGGGGGGGGGCATGGAGTGGAGCCTGTCCCTGGGCCCAAGGGCCCATAGGTTGGACAGTGGTGTTCCTTGGCAGTGCCTTTGCAGCAGGCTCTGAGCACATGCTGGGAAGCCTCTGGGAGCTGACCACCCAAAGCCCCAGAAAGAGCCTCAGAAAGTCACATCACCCTCTGCCAGCTGCATGGCCTTTCAGCTCAGGTTTCCTTTGAAAATGACTTTAAAGTACTTGCCAGCTTGAGGCCTCAACTCACTCTGCTCTTTGAAAAGGGAGAAAATGATCCCTCTGCTCCCATAGAAACTTGGCAGAAGAACTTAGAAAACAGACGGGTTCAGGAATGACAATTCACAGGCCTGAAGGAGGCCGGCCCCAGGGTCCCTTTGCTCCCAGAGCACCTCCGAGTTTGTTTGCATATGCTTGCTGTTTAATAGGGAGATGGTGTGTATGTGTGTGTGGTGGGGGGGGGGCTGAGGGCAGACAGTGTGGGTGGTGTTTAAACAAAAGGGAAGATCAAAGAGTGAGTAACTGCAGCCTATTGACGATCAATAATAAGTAAAAAGAAAACGTCTCTAAACAGATAAGCCAGGGTGAAGAGAACATAGAATTTTTATCATAAAAGCATGACATGAATGCAACTTTTTGCAAACACATCTTATAAAACAGGGTACATGTTATATTCTTGTCTACATCATGGGATTTTTGGAGGGAAGGTTTCTGAGGATCATGGCCACTGGGTGTGTATAGGCGGAGGCCCAGGGGGACAGGATGGTTAGAATCACGCAGAGTTGGAAGGGATGGATTGGTAAAAATCACCTAGCTCAAGTCTCTCATCTAAACCATGGAGGGACTGAGGCACGAGTGGTGAAGAAATGTGCCTAGTGCCACCCAGCGAATAGGATGGAGTGTGGAGGACAGGCCCCAGCTCCTTACCCCAACCCTGAAGGAAGGCAAAACCAACTCAAGGGTTCCAGCTTAGAAATGAGGAAATAAGGGCAAACACTTGTCCAAGGTCACACAGCTAAGCAGTGTCCAGCTAGTCTGAGTTCACTCAACTGGTTGTCAGTAGAACTTCAACCAGTTCAGTTCCATTATTAGACCTCAGGCTTCTTGGGAGAAATGGGCTGTTTCCTTTGGAATCTGGGTTTTCCTTCCTCTCTCTGTTGCCCTCACAGTAATAACTAATAATAAAGTGTCTCGTGTTCTACCAGAGGCATGCTTTGGAAAACATTAAGAGAACCAATAGGGGGAAGAGAAGCAGAGAGAAGCAGGCCCCTGGGGATTAGCTGGGTTGCATTAGTGGCAGAGCACCAGAGCAGGGTCCTCAGACCTAGGATGACTTCCCAGTACCAGGTTCTATGAAGCTTGTCATTGTTTGGGGGGTTTCTGGTCTTAGATTTCTAGGAGATTCCATCCCTCTTATAACCACTTTGTACTAATGTCCTGCCTCCATCCCTATACCACCCACTGTTACTTGAACTTGTCTGTGTGAGTGCCAATTTCTTGGAACCAAAAATACATAATTTATGCAGGTAACCAGGCCCTGGGATTTTTGCCATTTGGAGGATTCTTTAATATTCTTTGACTAGGTCCAAGTTTTTCAACAGTGAAAGCTGTGGCATGCTGTGACCCTACCAAGGTAAGACAAAAAATTGTTTACCCAAGTGGTACTGTAACCACTTGGAAAAACAATGTTCCTCCAATCCCCAGAGCAGAGACAGGAAGCTTGTAAAAGGTACACAGGAGGCCAACCCTGTCACGGGCATGGTGCCCAGCGCACACGATACAGCACCCAGGGCCATGCACCTTCATTGAAAGAGGAGAAAGCTTCACTGATCACCAAGGGAGTGACCTTCAAGAAAGGCAGATGCCTAGGCAGGAGGGCCTTAGAGTCAAGGAAGGGGACCCAGTGGGCCTTGGAACCCCTGGAGTACTCTATTGACCCCCATGACTTTGGGGTCCAGTCCCTTATTCAATGAAGCTGACTCCATTACCTCAGATGACCGCACATCTAAGAGATGAGTTTCCTGGGCCTCTCTATTTTGTACCCCAAGCAGGCAAATTGGTTAAATAAGAAACATGTGTGGAGTCAGAATCCCAGAATATCATCACAGGAGGGAATTTAGTAATTACAATCCTCTTATATATGTGAGGGAACCAGGCCCAGAAAGGAAAGGTGGCGTGCCAAAGATCACACTGAGAAGGTTGGTCGGAGAGATGGTCCTTCTCTCATTCTGGTTTGTAACGTGGTCCTAGCCCTCAAAGAGTTTGCAGTTAGATTGGGAAAACAAAACATGGACACACATGAAAAGAAAATCACAAAGAAACACAAAAGGATATAAAATTATGGCTACTAAACGAAGTTCCTAAAAATTCAGGGATCTCGAGTAAATTGTTCTTTCAGGACAGTACGAGGTAGGCAGTCTTACTGAGCCTCCTCAGGGTTCTGAAGTATCTCCCACCCTTTCTGTGGAGCTGGAGTGCCTCCTTCCATCTGCACAGAGATGTCCTCCTTGACCCTGCCAATCAGAGCCATCTCCGGAGGTGTATTAGTTTGCTAGGGCTGCTGCAACAAAGCTCCACACACCAAGTGGCTTAAACAACAAAAATGTATTATCTCACGGTCCTGAGGGCTGGAATTCTGAGATCAAAGTATCGTCAGGGTCGGATTCTTCTGAGGACTGCAAGGAAGAACCTGTTCGGGGCTTCCCCCCTGGCTGCTGGTGGTTTTCTGGCAATCTTTGGCACTCCTGGGCTTGTAGAAACACCATCTCAATCTCTTCATCTTCAAACGGCGTCCTCTCTGTGTGCCGTCTGCATCCACATTTCCCCCCTTTGCAGAAGAATGTTGGTCACGTTAGATTAAGGCCCACCCAATGACTTCAACTTAACTAATTATATCTGCAGTGACCCTGTTTCCTAATAAGGTCACATGCTGAGGTCCTAGGGGTCAGGACTTCAGCAGATGAATTTGGGGGGACACAATGTAATCCATAACCAGGGCTGTTTCTGGGAAGGAAGATGATGAAATGCTCCCAGAAACGGCCCCCCCTTGGCCCTTCTTTGCACTTTGTCCTAGCTGCCAAAGGCCCAGGGAACTGAGATTTGAAGCGCCTTCTCATTGCCAGGGCATAGGCTTTACATTCACAGTTTCACTGAGGTGGGTTTGCTTTGCTTCTTACAGATGAGGAGGATGAAGTGCAATGAGGCTGTGGCACCCAGCCGAGGCTGGGCAGAGCTTCTCTTCTTCCCCACCAACCGGTCTTTTATGTCACTGATGGGTCTCACCACCAAAGAGCAGTAGAGGACAAAGTAGTTGTGCTCAATGAGCAGCCACACTTTGGTTATGCAGATGGGAGAAAAGTCTAGATCCAGGTAGGCCTCTATGAAGTAGAAACAACCAAGGACTTTGTATACCAGACCATCACAGGCTTGATGAAAGCCCCTTAGCAAGACCTGGAGACTATCACAGTTAATTGTATTTTGAAAACTCATGGAGTGTTTGAACTTACCCCAGTGGTGATCTAATACAGCAGTTTCGTGCCATAGAGAGCTTTCCGACATCTTGCTGCCTGCTCCACAGGCATTTCTCATGTGCAGCTAGGGGTGAGAATCTCTAGTCCCATCCGACTCCTTCATCATACAGAAAAGGAAGCCAAGTGACAACAAGCAAAGACATTCTATAAAAACTGGGACACAGCTCTCCAAATGCCTATGCCAGTTTATTTCCACTAAAACCACTACCTTACACTGCCATGATTTTCTATTTCTAGAAAACTTCATGCAGATCTTAAATGATTGCCTTCATATATCTTCATATATTTGATCACTTATTTGGTGTGACCCTAGAGAGAAAAAGCTTGGACCAATGAATAGGGATTATAAACAGGCAGAACACAGCTCAGGACAGTAAAGGATTTGCAAGATGCCTAAAGATGGAATGGGCTTTGGGTGAGCAGCTGAGCTCATCATTGAAGGTGACTCAGCAGAAGATGCAAGATGAGCAGCAGTGATGCTCACCTGGGAGGAGGGTTGGACTAGATGACTCTAAGGTCCCTTTCAAGCCTGAGATTCTGTATGCTATTTAGACACTGATTTTGATCATGGGAAGAGATTAGGAGTATGGGTCCTTGTATGAATCTCAGGAGAGAAGGGCATGATCATGGGAGTCTGGGGACCATTCTGGTAGGGATGAATAGCTCCTGTAACCTGAACTGAGTTGCATTTCAGAGGCCAAGTGTTTCTGTTTTTTACCAGCATGCTCTGGCTTAAGGTTTCATACATATCGTTTCCTGATAGTGAGACTATACCTCATCTCCCATCATTTCTACCTGGTGAACCGTACCCTTCAGTCACATGGAGAAACTCTCCATTCCCCAAACCCACAAGGCTTAAGAATCTGCATACACCATGCCCTCTGCTAGCATGTCCCCTTTTCTCCATTTACTCTCCCCACCCCAACCCCTTTCTTCCTAAAGGCCGTGAATTTCCTCAGCCTGGACAGTCATGATCATCTTTACAGTTCTGTTGAATGATAGAGTGAGAGAATGAGTGTGTGGTTAAGGTTCCAGTTGGTTTCACAGATCTTTTTGTACATGGATTTTCTGAGGCCATTCTACTCATGCAGTATAGCAAATAGCCACCAGGTGGCACAGTAGACCAAGCTGTGAAGGCAGCGGGTGCCACTTTTTCTGGCCAGGGAAGTATGAGGATGTAAACGGGGCCAGTGCTATTTTTTTGAGTTGATCTCCCGAGCCTTTGTACCTGTTCCTATCCTCTAATCCTCTCTTCATCTCAGCAGAGCCATCCAGTGGAGTTGACTGGTGGCCTATGGGGTGTGATTTGAAGTCCTATGGCCCCAAATTCCCTCCCTTGGAGACCTACTTGGGTGTGTGTAAATTTTCACCCTGAATAATTTATTTGAGTTTCAAGTTTCCAGTTCTTCTTGAAAATGAGGGGTGTCATATTTCAATTCTTGAGCAAACAGTGCCAATCTCTAATAGAATCCTGGAGGGAGGCAGGAGTTTATGAGATGACACTAATAAAATATAGCAAACTTTACAGATCACAAAAGGCGTTCATATCCAAGAACTCACTTAATCCTCACTACAATATTGCTGGTTAGGGAAGAAAAATAATCCAACTTGGCAGATGAAGAAACTGAGGTTCAGAGAGGAGAGCCTAAGAACATCTGGCTAGTGAGTGACAAAGCAGGGAGGAGACCATTGTGACTTGCAGTCAGGGACTCAGCTGCCACAGACAGCACCTTTGTGTGTTGGTGGATGAATTAACAAAAGGTAGACCTATCTGCGTGCATCCTTGTGCATGGCCTTTCCCACCACACAACGCACTCTATGAAGAAAATTTAGGATTTCAGAATTCTCTTAAAGTCAAAATGGTAAATTCTAAATGTAGAGAGACAGGAAGCCACCGGGGCATGCTGTGGAGCTCATCACCTGTGTCACAGCATTGCCCTGTGCTCTGGATGGCTGTTCCTGGGCTGTGGACTGGGTACATCCCAGCCCCTCACCGCTCCCTTTCAATGCCGAGGGCCTGATGGATGCCCCCTAAGCACCACTCTCCTGATCATACTCAGTGGCCCTAGGAAGTTGTGGGAGGGAGGCAGAATCATATTCCTGCTGGCTGGGCTCTGCCACAGTGTGGTCCAGGGCAGACAGCTCTGGCCTTGACTCAAGGCTGGGCTCAGCGGCTGACTAACCACCAGACCTGGTCAGGACACTTATTCCCACTGGGCCTCAATTTCTGACTAGAAATGAAGAGACTATACAGGATGATCTCAGAACTCCTTCTGGAAACCGTGACACCGATATTTCCAGCCTAAGTAACTGGGAGACAGAGATAGGAGATCATCTCACTAGGGGTGTTCTGGGAATATAAACCACTCATTGAGACCACAGAGTCCTAGTTGCGGGAAGCCAGCCCTTTCTCCCCTATAGTTCCCAGTGTTTCCTACATCCAGTAGACCAACCTTCACAGACCCAAGATTTAAAGTTTCCCTGTCTGTGCCTCCTGATATTTTCACAATTCAAAAGAGGCTTGCAAAATGACGCTACTTATCAAAAACTCTAATTTACTTCACAGTTCATAAGGGGCTCGAATTTCCTATACATGTAACAATTTGTAACTTTGCTGAGATACATTTTTTCTTTTTTAAAATAGCATTTACTATTATCTTTTTAATGTTAAAATTAACACAAGGGTATTTTAAAAAGTTCATTGAAAAATAGAATTAAAAGATAATACAGGGATGACCAGATAGCTCAGTTGGTTAGAGCATGGTGCCGATAACACCAAGGTCCAGGGTTCAATCCCTTTACCAGAGAGCTGCCAATAAATAAATAAATAAATAAATAAATAAAATACAAATCTTTCCACAAACTTTTTGAAGTACCCTTGTATATGTTAAATGCAGAAAATCTTGAAAATGGCTATGACAAAAATAATAAAACTAAATAACATTTATTGAGCACTCACAATGTACCAGGCATATTTTTGAAATATTTTATTTAAAAATAATTATGGATTCACAGGAAGTTACAAAAATAGTGCAGCGAGGTCCTGTGTACCCTTTTCCCAGTTTTCCTCAATGGTAAGGGACATAACTATAGCACAATGTCAAAACCAGGAGGTTGACACAGTTGGTGTAAAACCCACAGACCTTATTCAGATTTCACCAGTTTTACATGCACCCGTGTGTGTGTGTGTGTGTGTGTGTGTGTGTGTGTGTGTGTGTGCTTCTATGCAACTTTATCTCATGTGTAGATCCATATAGCTGCCACCACAATCAAGATACATAACTGTTCAATCAGCACAAAAGTCCTTTGTACAACCTTTTTATAGTAATTTTCTTCCCCTCCCTTCATACCTAATTCCTGGCAACCACTAATCTGTTCTTCTCTATAATTTGTCTTTTTTTCAAGAATGTCCTATAAATAGAATATACAATACACTATAGTGGAATAATAATACTAAATAACATTTACCGAGCACTTACTATGTGCCAGGAACTGTTTTTAGCTCTGTATGAGTATTAGCTCATTTGATGCTCTCCAAAACTCCTTGCTATGGTCTCTGTTATTATCCGTACTTAACAGATGTGGAGACTGAGATCATCACCCAATTTTATGCAGCCAGTAACTGCCTTTAAAATCCAGATCTGTCTCTAGAATCTGAAGTTTTAATTATAATATTATACTATCTTTCTGAATAGATTCAATATAATTTTCAAAAAATTAAATACGGAAAAGCATAATTAAGATCAACAGTAACCTCAGCAAATTTCAATGGATCGGTACCATACAGACCACATTCTCTAAGAATAATGCAATTAAGTTCAAATCAGTAATAAAAAACGAACTGTAAAAATTCCATTTGTTTGTAAATTTTAAAAAAATTTACCTCTTAGCAATTCATGGGCAGTTTACGTCTAGCAGGAGAGCTGTGGGCTCACTGATGGCATGGGGCACCGTGTGGGTGCCAATTGTTTGAAGGCTGACAACAAACACAGGTAATACTATCTCTGCCCCAAAATGAATCCATGAGGGCAGGGACCATATTTCAGTCCTCCCAATAGCCTTAGAGTCTCACCTGACACTCAGTACTAATAGGGAGTCAATAAATGCTTACCTAATGGATTTAAAAATAGACACCAGTGAATGCCACCTAGATTTTCTTGGATCCTTAAGTGCAGAAAAAGCTGGAAGACTCTGTTGGCCAGTGGAAGCAAAAGCACTCTGAAACCAGGACACAGATGCATAGAAACAGTCAACAGGATGGATTTCTGTGTTAGCATCATTGAGAGCACTTTGCTTTCATGGTGCCTTTAGACCCCTAAAATCTCAGCAGCGAACAGGGCTTTAGAGGTCAGCACCTTTGAAATTTGGAAGCAGAAAATTGATGCTCAGGGCACTAAAGTGATTTATCCAGGGTTATTACAAGTTTGAGAAAAGAATCTATGTCTCCTGCCTCCTCATAGAGAGCTTTATGGAACAGAGTAGACCCTTGACATTGCCAGAGAACTTTTGCCTGGACTACTGGGAATCCCTCAACTTAAAAACTGAAATGTTTGCAAAAGCTTTCTGGCTTTTATTAGAATCACATTTAGAGAGATCCACGGTGCTACCATAACTTTATTAGTCAGGGTTCTAACCCTATGAGTCAGGGTTCTCCAGAGAAACAGAACCAGTAGGATATATATGCATGTATGTGTGTAAAGATATACATAAATTATATATATATATATGCACATATATAATGTGTGTATGCATACACACACACACACACACATATTTAGAAAGACATTTATTGTGAGGAATCGGCTCATGCAATTATGGAGGCTGAGAAGTTCTACGGTCTTGCCATCTGCAAACTGTAGGTCCAGGAAAGCTGGTGGTATGGTTTGAAGGCCTGAGAGCGAGAGAGCTAATGTTATAGATTCCAGACTGAGTCTGGCTTGAGAAGCAGGAGCACCCAGGACAGGAGAAGATCAATGTCTCAGCTCAGCATTCAGGCAGAGACTAACTCGACCTTCCTCCTCATCTTATTGTTCTATTCACGACTGGATGATGCCCACCCACATTGCGGAGGGCCGCTTACTTTACTCAGTTGAGTGATTCAAATGCTGATCTCTTCCAGAAATGCCCTCACAGATGCACCCAGAAATAGTGTTTAATCAGATATCTGGGCACCCTGTGGCCAAGTCAATTTGACACATAAAATTAACCATCAGGCAGGAGTTGCCAATGCATATCCTCACATCACAAGTTAGCCATTTTTCAGCTTCTAATGAAGTTTCTCCCTTTTTTGATAGTCATTTTTTCACACAGAGACAGACTTTACATAATTTCCCAAGGTGCTGCTTGTGTAGAACACGCAAGCCACAAGTGAGAGCTGGAAGCTCCAGTGGTGCTGCTGGCTGCAGATGGGGTGCTCCTTCCCTCATGGAGGCTCGCAAGCAAGGTCCAAACCTGTGTCTCATAAACTGGGATGCATCAGACTGGAACAGTATCAATGCTGCATAACTTTCCAAACATGGTAGACACCATGAAACATTATGATCCTTTTAAAAATCAAATAAATTCTAATTTTTTAACAATAATTTGACAAAAAAAATGAAGGTTAGGGAGAGGTGGGGTGAAGACAATGTGGAACTTTCACTTAGTTATTTTTTTGGTATCATTTGATATTTTATAGTGAATGTATTACTTTTAAAACCGGACCTGGGGAAGAGCTTAGTGGATAAATGTGCATAGTCGGTGAGCCAGACTGTATGGGTCCAAATCCTGGAACTGTCACTTATTAACTATGTGACTTCCAGCAAATTACTTAAACCTTCTGAGCCTCAATTTCCTCATATGTAAACTGGGGATAATAACTGTAATATCTACCTCATACGGTTCTTGTGTGCTTAAATTAGTTAATATATGCAATGTACTTAGAAAAACTCATGGTGCAAAAAAAGCACTCTATCACTACTTTTATTATAATTGAGGTATATTAAGATCTGCTCCCCCCTCCTCTACTAGTATTTAAAGTAAGGAAATAGTTTGCTGTTTCCTTGCTTAGTTCCTGGTGCCTCAAGAACCAGGTTGCAGCTTCTGGTATTTCTTGCATCATACAAAATCTCTTGGAAGAATGACCTGGACTCCCATGTGGAAACTGCAGCTACCCATGAGTTTGGTGTTGTACTCTGACCAGTTTCCATCAATAGGTCCCCTTGGACATTGAAACCATGCTTAATCTTAATTGTCTTTTAGGGCATAACTGAGATTAACTGTTATGGCTCTTGTACCTGCAGTTTCTACTTTTATCATCACAGAATTTACTCTCTACTGTCATTTCCAAACTCCCTCTTTCCTCTGCCTGTCAGTATAATTACACATTGAGATTTCTTTATCCTTCTTTACTAGTTTAAAAAAAAAAACTGGGTAGGAGACTTAAGGCAATTTGGTGGATACATCCTGTGGGTGTCTGTGTTCATTTGACAAATGCTGATGTACTAATGCAGACTTATAAGCATCAGTGTATCCATTACTTGTTCACAAAATCTTTCATTGGGAAAAATGTTCAGAGAAGTTTTATTGACAATATAAACATTAAAAAATTTAATATTCCAACTCAGATTATTAATTGCTTTGCAATATAAACATTGTAACTACTTATTTCTCCATTTTCTCATGGCACTTAATCCAGTCGGTCTCAATTGGCAGAAGATTCTACAAAGTCAATTTGGATAATGGAGTGAAGGTTCTCCCCAAACTTCCTGCAGAGGGGTCTAGATTTGCAAAGAGCTAGATAGATAGGAACCCAGGGCTTGCATGTCATGGGAACAGCATAATCAGTCACCAGCCAATTCCTGGGGAAAGGGTGGGGAGCAATGCATTTAAACAGCCTATTATCAATATACAAATATAATCAATCAGTAGTTCAGGCTTAAAACAATTCAGTGATTCTTGTCCCTTCCAAGGTAAAATCTGAACTCTTTAACATTAAAAATTCTTTATAATGAAATTCCCACATATCATGCAGGCCTCACCTTTCATCTCTTGTCTGTGTGTTCTGAAGTAATGTCCTTTTTCTGAGAGCAGGACCTACGCCATTTAAGATAACCCCTCCGTTTTGTATAAACTCAGGTGGGAAAATGTGGGAGGGGCTGGGAGGAGCCATGCTAACTGCAAAATTAGCTTATGCACTGTTGGCTTCCTTGCATTGGCTAATAACTCCTAGCGCGGTGATCCGGCGTGCTTGCAGCTTTAAAAACCAAATGTAAAAACGGCTCGGAGCCACACTCTGAATTGGCTGGTGTGGTCCCGGCAGCCAGCAATAGTTTTTTTTTCCTTTTCCATATCTGTCTCCAAGGGTGATTTCTCCCGACACCTATAACAGTTCCAGAGGTAGTAAATGATGAGTTACAATAATGATTCTAAATTATTTCATTTTCTATGTCTTTGCCTGTGGTTTTCCCTGCTTAAAATACAGTTATCCCCCTTCTTTGTTTAGTGTCAATTGCTCAGTTTAAGGGTTCATTCATATACTAACTCTTCTGGAAGGCTTTTTGTCTTCCCCACATGCTGTGACAATATATATTTTCCAAAGATGATCACAACAATATCTCCCGACTTGCATCTTCTTCCTGCAACATAGCTTTGACCTTCCTCCTACCCAGATGTGGGTCTACATTTCTTTATCTTGAATCTGAAAATGTGTTGCTTTGTGACTTTTAAGGGTAAGTAGTAAAAGGAGACACAGTTTCTGCTTGCTTCTATTGGGACACTAGCTCTTGGAACCCAACAATCACGCCATGGGGAAGCCCAGGCTACTCAGAGTGGCCATGTGTAGGTGTTTTGTCCCGTAGCCCAACCACCAGATGTATGAGCGAATGAGCTTTCAGATGATTTTTTCCAAGAGGACTTAGTTCCTTTTATTGGAGAACAGTATTAGAAACCCAGATGCACGTGGTAGGTGTGCTCTTTGCTACTAGGTATGCCAGATTTAGAGTAGTATTCTTCTGTCAGAGATGAAATGAAGCATGCACTGGTTCTTACAGTCCTCCCACTACATATCCAAGTTTAACTATACTTGTCAGGTGTTCTGTTTTTTAGTTGTGGCTATTTCCTTGTTTCACTAACAATAAATACTTCTTGCTTGTTTTTTTATTCTTTTTGATTTTGTCAGTGGGTTTCTTGTAGAATTCTCTTTTCCCAAGCTTCACTTATATCAAGCTTGGGACTTTGCAAGAAATATGGCTTTTTAACTATGGTAACTTTAATGCATATATCAGGAAACTTCAAATTTAATGAGAAATATAAAGGGAAAATTTGTAAAATCTGCCTCTCATGTGCATTGTTGATGGAGTTTGGATGTGTTGTCCCCTCCAAAACTCATGTGGAAATTTGATCTCCAATGTGGCAGTGTTGGAAACTGATTGAGTCATGGGGGCGGATCATTCATGAATGGATTAATGCTCTCCCTGGGGGAGGGGGGATTAATGAGTGAGTTCTCGCTCTATTAGTTCCCATGAGAGCTTGTTGCTTAAAAAGACCCTGGCACCTTCTCTCTCTCTCTCTTGCTTCCTCTCTGTTGTTTCCTCTCGCCATGTGATCTGCTTGTACCCGCTGGCTGCCTGCCACTTTTCCACCAAGAGTAGAAGCAGCCTGAGGCCCATGCAAGATGCAGCTGTTCCAGAATCGTAAGCCAAATAAGCCTCTTTCCTTTATAAATTACCCAGTCTCAGGTATTTTTGTTATAGCAACACAAAACTGACTAAAACAGAAAATTGGTACCCAGGAGTGGGATGTTGCTATACAGATACCTGAAAATACAGATGCAGCTTTGGAACTGGGTAATGGGCATTGTTGGAGGAGTTTGGAGGACTTGGAAGAAGAGAAAAAGATGAGGGAAAGTTTGGAATGCCTTAGAGACTTATGTAACAGTGAGCAGAATGCTGATAGAAATGTGGACAGTAAAGGCCATGCAGATGATGAGGTCTCAGATAGGAATGAGGAACTTATTGGGAATTGGACAAAAGATCACCCTTGCTACACCATAGCAAGGAAACTGGCTGCATTGTGTCCATGCCCTTGGACTTTGTGGAAGTTGGAACTTAAGAGTTGTGAACCAGAGCATTTGGCCAAAGAAATTTCTAAGCAGCAAAGCATTAAGAATGCTGCATGGCTACTTCTAACAGCCTACTCTGAGTTATGGCAGCAAAGGCATGATGTAAAGCCAGAATTTAAAATGGAAGCAGAGCATAAAGATTTGGAAACTTTGCAGCCTGGCCACGCGGTAAAGAAGCAGAGAGCCAGAGAACAATGCAAGAGTGAAGCAGATAAACTGGTTGCTAAAGACATTATCTTGGTGGTGAGGCAGCCAGATGCTAAGAACCAGGTCAATGAAAAAATGCCCTAAAGGCATTTCAGAAGTCTGGAAGGGTGCCCCACCCATCACAGGCCCTGAGGCCTAAAATGACTGAGTTGTCCCAGAGGACAGACCTGGGGTGCATCTGCCCTCAGGAACCTGCTCCCTGCATCCCAGCTGCTCTGGATGGAGTGGCCCCAAGTGTGGTTTGTGCAGCAGCCCTGGAGAGTAGAGGCCCGAAACCTCAGTGGCATCCACGTTGTGTTAAGTCTGCAGGCCGGCAGGACGTGAGAGCAGTGGAGTCATGGCAGCCTCCACCCAGATTCCAGAGGATGTATGGAAAAGCCTGGAAGCCCAGGCAGAGACCTGCCATAGGGGTGGAGCCACCATAGAGGTCATCTACTAGAGCAATGCTGAGCAGAAAAGTGGGGTCAGAGGCCCCACAGAGAGCCCCCACCAGGGAAATGTCTAGTAGAGCCAAGGCAGCCAGGCTGCCGCCAGGACCCCAGAACTGCAAGGCCACTGGTAACATGCAATGCAGGCCTGGAAAAGTCACAGGTACTAGCACAGCCCACTGGGCTGTGCCTGGCAGAGCTGTGGGAACAAGGCTGCCTGATGCTTTGGGGCCCAGATGCCCCAGTGTGCCCAGGTCGTAGGAGTTGGAGTCAAAGAAGATTATTTTGGAACTTTAAGATTTAATGTCTGTCCTGCTGGGTTTCGGACTTGTTTGGGGCCTGTTTTTCCTTTCTTTTGGCCTATTCCTCTCTTTTGGAATGGAAATGTATACCCAATGTCTGTTCCACCATTGTATCTTGGCAGTAGATAAATTTGATTTTGACTTTTACAGGTTCAAAGCTGGAAGGACTTTTGCTTTTGGTCTCAGAGGAGACTTTGGACTTTGGACTTTTAAGTTGGTGCCGGAACAAGCTAAGACTTTTGGGACTGTTGGGATAGAATTTTGGGATAGTATTTTGTATGTGAGAGTGACATGAGTTTTGGGGAGCCAGGGGCAGAATGATGGAGTTTGGATGTGTTGTCCCCTCCAAAATTCATGTGAAAATTTGATCTCCAATGTGGCAGTGTTGGAAACTGATTGAGTCATGGGGGTGGATCATTCATGAATGGATTAATGCTCTCCCTGGGGGAGGGGGGAGTAATGAGTGAGTTCTCGCTCTATTAGTTCCTGTGAAAGCTTGTTGCTTAAAAAGACCCTGGCACCTTCTCTCTCTCTCTTGCTTCCTCTCGCCATGTGATCTGCTTGTACTTGCTGGCTCCCTGCTACTTTCCACCATGAGAAGAAGCAGCCTGAGGCCTTTGCCAGACGCAGCTGTCCCAGGATCGTAAGCCAAATAAACCTCTCTTCTTTATAAATTACCCAGTCTCAGGTATTCTGTTATAGCAACACAAAACGACTAAAGCAATTGTTTTACTATAAAAACCTACTGCCTTATCTTTGGGCTGAGGTAGCATTTTTTATAGTACATAAACTCACTCCCTACAATTGTTTGACAACTGATGACATAAATGGAAGGGTTTCTAGCATATCTAACTTAACCCCAAGCAAAGCCTGGTCATTTTGAGGGCTCTGACTCAAATTGACCATGCATCTCCTGGTTCCAAACTCAGAGCTAAGTGGTCTATTCACATCTTTACTAAACCAGGAGCTGTTTATCTATCTGATGCTTATCCAATTTTGTGCCAGCTGAACATCTTATCAACTTTTGGCTAATAAAGAAGCAAATATAGTGTCCAGCCTTAAGGGTAAATTCAATACCCATGAGTGTATTTCTCCTTTCCCTCCCCACACTAACATAGGGTCAATTCTGGCTATGTGAAGTGTCCAAGGAAATGAACTGAAAAATATGCCCAGACCAAAGAGCATTTCTGACATCTCATCAAGGGATTCACATCAGTCTTTGGCAGGGGACATGAAAACCACTTGGAGGCAAGTACCAAGTCTGGAACTCGACACTGAAAACTTCTGGTTCCTAGCAACCCTTTTCAATTCTGCGAGCTCTTCACTCTGTGCCTCCACATGTCTAGGGTTCCAGATTTCCAGGTTACAAAAGCATAAGATGATTACAGCTAGAAGAGAGGCCACATAGAAGTGAGGGCAGAGCTGGGGTAAACAGCCGTATTGCCTGGCCTTTTCCCTGCCCTACACTTCCTCCCTCCAGATGACTGTGCCTGCATCTGAATTATGCAGATTTGGAGTCCAATTCCCTCTAGTCTCTAGAGTATTTAAGTTGGGCCTCAGGGAGCTGTGGATACCCTATTGCCTGGCCTTGTTCAGCAACAGCTGAGGCAGCAGGTGCCTACAGCTCAGAGCAACTTGTTCCTCCAGCAACAACCTTAGCAAGGCTTGGGACCAGGAGCTGCGTCCAAGCTCTAACAATCCCATGACGCTGTGAATCTAAAGTGTTATTACTGTGCTTTTCATGGTGTATTACATTACATTTTATCTCAACAACTGGTCTGAGATCTCCCTGAGCAAATGGGCCACATGTTACTGCTCTCTCAATCCCCCTGTGTCAGGAGCTCAATAGTACTGCAATAAATGAACAAATGAGCTTGGTTTCAGAAGGCCTGCATCTGAACCTTGGATGAGCTACTAGAAGTAGTGTAAATCTCAGTTTCCTGATCTGATCTGCCTTGGACAGCACACAAGTCAAGCAGCTTGTGCATGACACGGGGTAAATGATGGTAACGACACCTCAGGGGCATGAGAGCAGCAGCTCTGCATTTCCTTGTCCCTTGTTTCTCCTTGACTCCTTGTTATGTCATAGTTACATAACACATGATGTGGAGATGTGGAGAATGCCTGGAAGAGTAGCAGGGGAAGCAGGGCCACCAGATATTCCTTGCTTCCTGGACACTTTGGAGGCCTGGCTGAGTGTGGTCTGGGCTGGGCCTCCCCTCTGCTTGCTCCACTTTTCAATGTCACCACCCAGCCCTGCCTCTGATGCCCAGCTCAGGGACCTGGAACTCCCCCTCAGGGATTCCCTCCTCCCCAACCCTGACTCTTGGCACCCTGCCTGGCTGCCATGGTAACAGGCTCCACGGTGACAAAGGAGAGATCTGGGTCCTGTTTCCTCCTGGTCCTGTCAAGGAGGATTTTCAGACCATTGAGACTGAACTGATCTGCACCTGTCCAGGCTCTTTCTGTTCTCATTTAAGTTGAGCTTAAACCTCCACCCCTGCCAGCAGGACCATGTGTACCAGCTTGACCACTTGCGAGTGGAAGAAAGTCTTCTATGAGAAGATGGAGGTAGCAAAGCCGGCTGACAGCTGGGAACTCATCATAGACCCCAAACTCAAGCCCAACGAGCTGGCTCCTGGCTGGAAGCAGTACCTGGAGCAGCACGCCTCAGGCAGGTGAGAGGCCAGTAGGAAGGGTCCTGTAGGCAGCCTTTGGGTCACAGCCCTGGGGCACCTTCCAAGGAGAGACAGAGCCTGGTCCTGGGCTCACACTCATTCCTATGTCAGTTGAGGTGGGAGATCAGAGAAAGAGCTGCTAGGGGGTCACGGAGGCCTTAGTTCTAATGCTAGCTGTTACCACCTACTCCCTGGGTGACCCTGGGCAGGTTATGTCATTCAATCTTTGGGTCTCAGTTTTTTACATTAAATGAAGAGCTGTATTATCTTCAATGCCCCTGCAATTTCTGACATTTAAAGAGTGGTTGGAACTGATGGGAGGAGGCTGTGGGGTCCACTGGGGAAAGACTCAGCCTAGGAGTCAGGGAGCCTGTGCTCTGGTCCTGGGTCTGTCTAGTCAATTCAATCCAATTTGATTTGAATGCAAAACATTTCTTGACCACCTGCTATATGTTAGAAATTGGTTCTATAGCTTACTATCTCTGTGAACTTGGGCAAGTCCCTTTCTCTTTCTGGCTCTCAGTTTCCACATTTGCAAAATGAAGGGGTTGGCCTGGATGATCAATCAAGTCTCATTCCAGCTCTAGTATCTATGGATTGGTGACACAAAGACTTAGCTTTGGGCAGGGCTTCCTTTTGATCCTATCACTTTATAGGAGCCACATACCTCCCACAGTGCAAGGGGACACTTCCTCCTAAATCCTACATGCTCCTCCCTCTTCTAGATTGTGACTTAGGACTGGGACCATAGAATTCCCTGCCTACACTGTCACAAGCCCACCTACAGGGTCTGTACAGGCCTCTCCCCTGGGCCTTTGGACTCAAGGGAGGCCAACAGGTGGCTGTGTTCTAGAGGTGTGGGCAGGATGTGGACAAAGACTGGGTTGCTCACCTGTATATGTGTGAAGCCCCTTGTGGTATAGAATGGTGCTGAGGGTGGGAGCAGAGGAGGCAGGTTGCAGGTGAGGAGCTTATGTTTGGACTCTGGCCCCAAGACCTGTGAATATTAGAGTAAACCTGTCTTGCAATAAAACACAGACAGGTAGAGGTCAGTTCATTCATGTCCATTCAAGTCAATTCAAGAAGCATCTGTTGGGCACCTGTTGTGTGCTGGGGCGTTTGCTCTACCTCTAACTAGCTGTTCATATATGGATGGCTCTTTGACTCTCTGGGCCTCAGTCTCATCTTAGTAAAATCTCACACCCTGCTCCCTGCCACCCTCAGGTTTGATATTTTTGGATTTAAGATCTGGAGTCTGGCTTGAGGTTGGGAAACAACTCTGGATTGTCTTACTGAAGATGATGTAGAAGGAGAAGACAAAACATGGAGCTCTGGGGCTGGCTCGTTGGGAGGGGAAGGTGCCAAGGACAGGAGACTTGGGTGCCAGGACTCAGGAGTTTAGGGGCCCAAACTCCGGCTAGTGGTTCCTCTTGCCTCAGAGCTCAGCTGGTCATATTCTTGGCTGGTGGCCTGCGGCTCCCAGCTGGCCTCAGGCAGGACTGCAGAATTGCTGCCCTAGTGCTCATTCTTTGCACAGGCTCACTCTACCTTTAAGCCTTCAGATGTATTAACCCTGGTACGCTGCAACTGTGGCCCCGCATGGTGGTGGGGCCCCCCTTCTGGCTTGGGACCAATCAGGCTCCTCTGCCCTGCTAACCCTGTCCTGGGCTGTGCTGGGTACTTTTCTATGCTCATGCTGTCAGTGGCCTGCAGAGGTCAGGAGCTGGCGTGGCTTCAACTCTATCTCACAGCCTGGGCTGAGCAGTGCTTGGCATACAGTATGTGCTGAGGTGCCTGTTGGACTGAATTAATCTCTTCATCAGAGGTCCTTTAAGGCATTGTATAATGGACCTAGAGAGGGCCAGTGATGAGGGTAGATTCAACCCAGTGGGCACTCCACTGCCTATGAAGTCTCTGTAACATAGGGCTTGGAAGAGGTTCATCTCAGGGGTGGAAGGAACTGCCCTGAAGGTAATGAGTGCCCCATCACTGAAGGTGTGCAAGCACTGGTGGGGGCGGAGGAAGTGGGGCTAGGCTAGATGAGCCCCAGGGACCTTCTCTGTGCTCCCTGAGGCTGGGTCTCCATGGGGTCCAGTTAAACAAAGTGGCCTGTGTGTATGTAAGTGTGTGTATGTGTGTATTTGGTGGTGGGGTGGGTTGGAATGGGGACCCCCTGCAGGGCTGCAGTGGTATCTAGGTTTGAGTTGTCAAGGGACTGGGGAGTGTTCTTTAGGAAGGAACTGGACTTGGTAGTCCCTCTGCAGGCCAGTCTATCACCAACCACCTGTCCTTACTGTCATTCTTGGTGGTTTACAAAGGACCTATAGTGTGCCAGGGTCTGTGCTCGGCACAGTTAGAGGCATCTCTTTTCCCCAGAGCAAGCAAGACGCACAAGTCAGATGGTGCAGGTCATCCCCCTTATCAGAGTCACAGGAGGTCTGTGTGAAAGGACGCTTATGGACACCATCACACTGCATTTTACAGATGAGAAATAAGAGGAAGGGGGGGAGAGAGAGAGACCCCCTCTGCAGCATCCAAGCCCAAGCCCTGAGAGCATTAGGCTGGGGGAGGCTGAGAGGGCAGGAGAGCGCACAGGAGGCACCTGGGCTTGGCTCCAGTTCTAGTTCTGAGGTCCCAGGGGCATTCACCAGGAGGAGGCGGGAGCCAGCAGCCACAGAGGGCTAATGAACCCCACAGGGGTTCACAGGCAGTAAACACTCCGCCTCCAGCTCCAGGCACAGGCGAACGGGCCTTTCCTTTCCGGGCTCCCAAGGGCGGGCCGTTGCTGGGAGGCCCACTTTCTCCAGCCATCCTTCCCCTCCCCGCAGGTTCCACTGCTCGTGGTGCTGGCACACCTGGCAGTCGGCCCACGTGGTCATCCTCTTCCACATGCACCTGGACCGCGCCCAGCGGGCGGGCTCGGTGCGCATGCGCGTCTTCAAGCAGCTGTGCTACGAGTGCGGCACCGCACGCCTGGATGAGTCGAGCATGCTGGAGGAGAACATCGACAGCCTGGTGGACAACCTCATCACCAGCCTGCGCGAGCAGTGCTACGAAGAGGACGGCGGCCAGTACCGCATCCACGTGGCCAGCCGCCCCGACTGCGGGCAGCACCGCAGTGAGTTCTGCGAGGCCTGCCAGGAGGGCATCGTGCACTGGAAGCCCAGCGAGAAGCTGCTGGAGGAGGAGGCGACCACCTACACCTTCTCTGAGGCCTCCAACTCGAGGGCCCAGGCGGGCTTGGGCTACAACTTCTTCTCCCTTCGCTGGTGCCTCTTGTGGGCCTCCCTCTGCCTGCTCATCGTCTACCTGCAGTTCTCCTTCCGCAGCTCTGCCTTCCTTTAGTGGAGCTGCTTAGGGTGGGGGAGGGTACACGGGGCTGAGAGCAGAGAAGCCGACTCAGCCTGGTCCTGGTTGTGCTACAGATTCAGTATATGACCCTGGACAACTCAGTCACTCAAGTCCACTGTTTAGTCCTCTGCAGAATGAGGGTTTTCATTAGATATTTAATGGTCCTTCCATTAGATTTTACAATAATGGGGGGAAGGGGGAAGGTCTAACGTAGGTTTCAGAACTTGCCAGGTTTGGTGTCAGTACTAAGTCCACAGGGAGGTATCTTCTTCCTTTCCCTCCTCCACCTCCATCTCTGTCCTTCCTTCTGCTTCGTTTCCATAGCCCATTCTTCATTACGACCCCGTTAGGTCCTGCCTTGATCGTGCTCGTTCACAAGCTCATCTTTAGCTCCCTCTGACTGTCCTGCCTGGTTCTTCTTGTAGGGAGCAGTGGCCCCACCCAATGCATGGGGGCGAGGTCACCTGATCCCTCTCCTGGAGAGCCTACTCCCAACATTCTGAAATACTCAGATTTTTTTACTTGGGTGTTAGAGTCCGCTTGGCTGAATTGTCTAGAGCTTCACTGTCCAATATATTAGCCACTAGCCATATGTGGCTATTTCAATTTAAATTCATTTAAGTGAAATAAAATTAAAAATTCAGTTCCTCAGTCACACCAGCTACATATCAAGTTCACAGCCATATATGGCTAGTGGTTGACATATTGCACTGTGCAGAGATCGAACATCATCACAGAAATTTATGTTGGATAGCACTTGTCCAGAGCCTGAAATTTCCACTTAAATATATGTGGACTTAGAAAATAAGAGGTGGGCACAGTCTTAAAGGTGTAGCAAGAAGCCTTCTAGGGTGAGGTACAGGTGGGGTGGGGTGGGGTAAAGGTATACAAATAAATATGTAAACTCTGTGCTCTGGCTGTCAGCTGATTAGAATCTGTGAGTCTCAGTGCTGCCTTACTTTGTTTCCCGGGAGGAGATGGAAAGTAGATCTGGTCAACTGGGTCTGGGACAGGAAGCAGATCATAGGGGTGGGGTACCAATTGCTGATAGCTCCTTTGTAGGGTTTAGATACCACAAATGCCATAGTTGTGTCTTGAAGGAAGTACCAGTTTGAGACAGAAAAGTGTGTCCAAAATAGGTTGTCAAGGAAAGGGAAGGTTGAAGCAAGTGTTGGAATCCAAAGTGGATTGCCAAATAGGCCTTGGAAAACCAGGAAAAGGGAAACAAGGTAAGGAGTAATGACCACATAGATACCATGCCCTCAACAAGTCTGCCTTCCTTGTGGAGTATTGGGATGGACCTTAATTTCTTGGGATCACAACGTTATAACACATTTTAATTTAGGGTGTTTCTCTGGTGGGTTTCCATGACTTTTTCTTGGCTGGTGCTCTCCCAGGGAGTCAGTTCTAGACTTAGCTGTGACATTGCTAGCACTTCCTCTGCAAACTTCCTCAGACATCCTGTAGTGTGTGGTTAAGGCTCTGGAATGTACTAGGCTTGGCAGGATACTTGTAGAAGGCCCTATGTTAGCCACCCACCTCCCTGCTCTGAACAAGGAGGTCCATGCCCTAGTAGGCCTGGCTTCATGATGTTCTGATAGAAGAAATGCATCCTGGCCAGACAAAAACTTAGTTTCGAGGAGGCTGCCAGAATCTCAGCAGTGCACAACTCTCGGCTTTTCTTTTCTTTCTTTTTTTCTTTCTCTTTTTTTGGTGACTGGCCAGTACCTGGATTGAACTCCGAACCTTGGTGTTAGAGCACCACGCTCTAACTAACTGAGCTCTCTGGCTAGCCCCTGGCTTTTCTTTTTCATAGAGGGTAAGCAGTACCCCCAAAAGGCAGCTGGAGAACCTGTTGAATTCACTGGAAGATGATGGCTCTATGCATGTGTCTTGGTTTGGGGCTTGGAGAATACATTCCTGTGCTCTGCAGAAGTGTTCCTAAGACGTGGCACCACTGCTTACCCATGAGGCAGGGAGATGTTGCTCTGCCTCCTGTGTGAAATACCTCGTGGCAGATTCGATAGCTGTCCTCGTTCCTGGGGAGGGTGAGGGAAGGGGCAGATAAGGCAGCTCTGTGGACATGAATCTCCCAGGTGAAAGCAGGAGGTGTGTCCAGTAAGGGGAGGTGGTGACCAAGGGGAAGCGCAAGCAGGGGAGGCAGAAGGCACCTGCCTCCTGCACCTCCCTCTTTGCCTGGTCCATGAGACCAGCCCACTGGGGGAACATGTTTGCTGTGCTGTTCCCTCAGACAGAGCTGTGACTTGGGCAGTTTGACTCATGGGCTGTTTCAGATGACACTATGTTGACTATGGTCTGGAGTGGGAAACAGAAACTCTCCTGTTCATATCCCTAATCTGTTCCCTGACATTCACACCTTTCTCTTGCCTACGTCCAGAGCCTCCGCCCCAAGCGGCGCCCAAGAACTGAAGGTGAGGTTGGGGGCTGGAGTGTCTGGTTAGACGTGTTCTCAGAGAGGGGCTGCTCTGGCCACTGAATGCCACCTGCCCATGCAGCTGGCTTTGCTCTTTTCCAGCTTTGGCAGGGGGGTTCCGGTGGCTTGTCCAGATTCCTCTGTGGACCTGCAAGAGTAAAGAACTGGGCAATCTGGAAGAACTTCTGCCTTTGCTCAGTTGTGTGCAGCGGGAGAGGTACAGGATGAGCGTCAGGCTGGAGTGGTTGCGAAGCAGGGGGCACATGAGGTTCTAGGTTCACTTCTATCAGCTACAGATGATGCTCACTGGGCCTGTGCAGAGTGTGTGCCCCCCGGGGCTGTTGCTCAACTACAGACACATGGTGGCTTCTGGGAAGATAAGTGTCAAAGAGTCAGGGAATCAAGTTGTCTCCAGAGGACTGTCTGCCCCTTGCCTTGGTCAACCCTGGAGGGTTTCAAGGGGATATGAAAGGACGGGATTGAGGGGAAGTGGTGCCAGCAGCATTTCTTACTGAAATTGTGGTTCGTGGGGCTAGGGACAGATGCCAGGATTGTGTCAAGGGGGAGGGTGGTGCTTCAGATGGTCAGTCAAGCTGGGGCATCTGCAGGGAGGACTGTGAGTGGAGGAATGAGGAACGACTAAAAACAGAAGGGAAGGTCAGGGGGCTGAAATAGGTGAGAAGACATGGGGTCTGGGGAAAATCCAAGAAGATGCTCATTTTTTTCAGTATATAGATATACTTTTTCATATTTAACTAGAATGGCTCTTCTCTGACTCCACTCCTCTGACTATTGCCATGTCTTTATTTTTTTAAATTCTTTCAAAGTCAAGTTTCTCAAAGGAGATTGCACTTATCTCCACCTCTTATTTACTCCTTGAACCATGGAAGTCTCGTTTCCATGTCCCTGAAACTGCCACCCACATATTGGCACAGTCAATTGCCAAAGCATCGGCCACTTATCTGTCTACATCTTACTTGATGTACCTGCTGCATTTGATACTCCCTCCTTGAAGGTTCCACGACAGCACTTGTCCTTGCTTTGCTGCTTCTCTTTTCTCCCCACTGAGATATTCTTCGTGGGCACCTCCCCTCACCCATCCCTGACACACTGGTGTTCCCCAGGATTCTCTTCTCTCCCTGTTCATTTTCCTTCAGCAACATGCCCGCTCAGGTTTTCACTGCATGTGAACTCCTTGTCTTTCTAGCTCCTCTAAGCCTTTTCACTGAGCCCCAGGCCCACAGGCCAATTGGTCTGTCTCCTGGGAGCTCCCCTCACAAGCAGCAGGACCAAAGCTGAGCTCATCATCTGCCATCCAGACCTGCTCTTCCAACTTCTCAGAAATCTGGATGGTATCCCCAGACCCTCCTTCACCACCTCAACCCACCCCACACTAATTGGTCACCATGCCCTGTGTCCTGTTGATTGATCTTCCCAATTACCTCTGGGGCTGGTCTTTTTTTTTCCCTTTCCATTTATTGCTGCCCAAACCCAGTCCATTGGTGTCTCTTGCCTTACTTCTAATAATAATCTTCATGCCTGTAGCCTCTTCCCCTTACAATCTACCCTCCACTCTACCGCTGTCCTGGAGTGACTTTCTAATAATCAGATATGATCAGCACACTCCTCTGCTTAGACTCTTCCATTGCTCCTTCCTGCTAATGGATAAAACTTAGTCTCGTTAGCCAGGCATAATTATTTCCCAGATAATAATAATAATAAATAACATGCATTGAGAAGGAGCTCCGTCAATATTTGCTATTGTTAGTATTCACTGTGTGTGAGGTGCTGTGCTAAGCACTTTATATGCATCGTCTTATTTAATTCTGAAAACCCTTTGAGGCAGATTCTATTATTATCCCTGTTTTATGGCTGAGACTTAGAGAGGTTAAGAAACTGGCTCATGGTGACCTAGTTAGTAAGTTGCAGCATGAAGGTTGAAATTCAGTGTCTCTCTGGCTCCAGAACTTTAGTTCAAAATCATTATGCACCCTGCCAGTGGGACAGAGCCAATACTCTTCAAACTGCTGTTCGCTCTCCCCTGAACACCTTCCCCAACTGGATTTCAAGAGTTTCTCTTTCAGTCTCGGCTTGATCATTAGCTCCTCTGCGAAGCTTTCTTTCATAGCCTCTGGCAGTGTTAGGATCTTATCACCATGAGACTGCCTCTGCTACTGCACTTATCATATTATATTGTCATTGCTTGTTTGCATGTTTGATCTTCACTGGCAGTTGTCTTTCATCCTTCTATCCCCAGTAGATGGCACAAAATAACTACTTACTCAAAATGGATGAATGGGTGACTGGCAAAATTTTTGTCTTGAGGATGCAGTATTCCCAACTATGCCTTCCCCTCCCCCACCAAACCATTTAAAGTATGTTTAATGTACTGTGATACTCAAGCTGGAAGGGAAGGAAATGCTGACTTTGTGCCACCTATTATGTCTGACAAGCCATGACATAGACACTATAGTTATTCACACTTACAGAGGGGAAACCGAGGCTTAGCAAAAGGTCATTTTCAAAAGGCTTGTGAACTGGTTAGTTTAAACTTAGTACAGGAGCCCAGACTGCCAATAAATGAATTAAATAAGCCTGTTTAATCTGCATGACACACACTGATACTCAGCTCAGATACTGTGCAAGGACCAAAGCACCTCGCCCAACCCTGGAAAAACAGGGCAAGAAGTGTGTTCTGAGTAATGCAGCTCTATTCCTTCAATTTGCATTCATTTCTCAACATACATCTGGTACATTTTATCTCTGGCTTGTTCTAAGTCCCAGGATCACAAAGATGATTAGACATAGTCCCTGACTTGGAGGGGTTGCACTGGGCAGGGGAGGCCAATGTGTGCTAGTCAATGCTGTACTAGGAAAGGGAGAATCGAATCACAACTCGGGGATGAGGTGTTAGGAATGATTTCTCAGAAGAGGAGTCATGAGGGTGTATGTTTTGGAGGAGGTGTAGAAGTAGGTGGGAAAGTCACTGCTGGGCTGATGGGGAGCTGAGTGCATCCCAGGCTGATGTTCAGGAAGCAGAAAGCAACCAAGTACCAGAAGCGGCAGGAGGACAGAGCACAAGAGGAGAGGGTGGTTTAGGGTCTGGGAGCACTGGCTAGAGACAGGGCAACAAAACAAGGTAGGATGGATTTGGGTGAAGACAGCTCTCTTGGCTCAAATAAGAAGTAAAGTCATTCTGTGGACAGGAGGGAGATTTCATTTACAGTAGACATTTTGTTGTCACTTTTAGAACTTTTATTAAAAGCAAAAAAAAAAAAAGTGCTGCACAACTTTATGTATTGTGCTTTCTACAAACATTTGAATGCCTATATATTTTATACTAGGCACTATGCATGTATTAAAGGAAGAATTTCAAGAAGCTTAGAATTGTTCCTGTTCTCATCTTTTGGTAGAGAAATGAGCGCTCTTTTCAAGTGGTCTGTGGGCAATGATAACTTGGGCTGGAAATCACAGAACGATTTACTTTGGTCAAATAACTCAGAAGGTTTTGTTTATGTAATGCTGACAATAAAATCAATTAACTAATTTAATAATCAGTGAAACAAGGCAATTTGTTTCTGGTTCCAATTGTTCACACATGTTGAATTCAGTTGAGAACAGTTATGGTATAAATGATTTTCCTTTTTGCTTTTCTGTTCCCTTTTGTTTGTTTCTACAATAAAAATGAATTACTTCCTTAAAAGTATACATATATTGATATCCATTAGATAGTAAATCCATTAAGCAAGATTAAATGTTCCTGGTAAAATGAAATACATAAAAACCTTTGATGATATGTGTGTGTGTGTGTATTCATTTACCAAAGTGTGTATATAAAAGATGAGAAAGAAAAGCAGCCCCTGAGCTTGGGAGCTGGCCTGGCACTCACAGTTAGGCTATGGTGCTCTCCTATTGTACAAAAACAATTCCACAGAACACCCACCCCTTCCAAGGCCACTCTGGGATGATGACAGAGCATGCAAGCCCAAGGCTGTACCATAATCATGTCTGAATACAGATAAAAACATGAACACGTCCAAACGACAAAAATGACCGAGCAACGCCCTATCCCGGCCAATATGGGTGATTGCTACTTCTTCACCAGTTACAGCTTCAGCTTCACCCTCATCTTACCTTCTAGATCAGAATCATTAAGGTACCCAGTCCTAGAATGATCCCCACATGCTGACAGCATCCAATCCAGAGCAAAGCCCCATGTAGGCAAATCTTCCCCAGTCACCTGACCCAAGCCCAAATGCTTCGGTTTGTCCTTTCTAACACCCTCTAACTGAGATGTTTCATGGTTCTCATGGGCATCCTCACTTGTGGCAACGAGTCAAAAAATCCAAACTTGTTCAGTGACAGATGTGTTTCTGGTGGTCTTCAGGTGAAGGGCATTGACAAAGAGATGATATATTTCTTCTTCCAGTGTCTGTGAGGCACTCAGATATCACAATAAACTTAAACAAAATAGAACAAAAAAATGCAGAAATTTTTTTCAGACTATAATACATTTAACAAAGTAATAAAACAAAAATCAACCAAAATAAAATAAAATCCAAGTATCTGAAAATTTAAAAAGCGTGTTTTAAATCTTGGGGTCAAAAATGAAATAAAATATACTTGCAGCTGATTTAGACATTAAGGAGAAGGAAAGCACTACATACAAAAATTATTTTTGTTTTAATGCTTTATTTTACAGTACTGTTAGACTTTTAAAAATCATATTTCCTATAAAAAGTTATGTAAGAAATATCTATTCTATTAATGATTATCTTTTCACTTTTAGAAAATATATTTCCACCCATATTCTTATATCTATTTCAAAAAAGTTACATAAGCTATTAATTCTTTTGGTAGATGGGGAGGAATTTAAAATACTCTTTTTCATACCAAACTGAATTTCCAGTTTTGTTAGAATAATCTAGTATTTTATAATTAAATTAAGAGAATACTTTATAGGTCAGCCATATTTTTTCAAGAATTAGATTCGACATGTGCATTGTATTTCATAATATTAGTAAGGAATTCAGAAATCAATTTTTAAATTTTATGTGTTTCTTTATCATCATTTTTATACTAGCCCACTCCACCTTTGAGTTCTTCATTTTGATTTATTTATTTTTTTCTTTCATTTGAAATAGTTTGGTAAGTAGTATTTTCAGGCACAGCGTATGAGTAGTATGCCTCTCAGGGACTGGCTTTCTGTTACTCTAACCCTTAAAAAATAGCTTGGCTGAGTAGTACATTCTGTGATCACAGTTTTTAATTGTTTTCCTCTCAAAACTTGGAAGGCATTATTTCAGTGTCTTTTACAATTTATTGTGGCAGAACAAAATTCAAGCATCAAACTAATGTTTTGTTTTGTTTTTTTTTCTGTTTACATTGCCTGATGTGATACAAAAAGAAATTACTGATGCAATAGCCTCACAAATCTTGCAGAGAATACAAGCTAGAAAATTTCAAAGTTTTTGTTTGTTTTATTGTTTCTCATTTTAACTTTGTCAATAGGGGAGAGGGAGGCATTTACTCTGTTTCTTTGGTTTGTTTTTATGTGTTTGAACTACAATTTTTTATATGTTTAATGACTTTTCGCTGCTGATTTTTACAGCGGGTTTGCTGAGGAAAGTTCTGTTGGAGACCGTAGCGGCGCTTCACGGGGAGAAAAGAAAAAAAAAATGCCGATGTTTTCACCAAAGGTATCTTTGCCAAAGAGAGGTCTTGTTGTCCTGGGGGTGGTAGAAGGGCTGTCACCCAGATGCAGCCGCCCTGCATGGCCATAGGAGCATAGCAAAACATTTCTTTTCTGTATTTTGTGGTAAGTCAAGTTGTAGGGTACTGCCTCTCCCACTGACTGGCAGGAGAACCTTTATCAGGAGTTGGCCTGGGCAGTGTTCCCTTGCTTTACATTTAATGCACATTTAATCTGGACATTAGTACAGGGGACAGATGCTCCCTGTGTGGGAACCTGCTTCAGTTTCAGAGATAGAGTGGAGATTTGTCCCCCTTGACTGTCCTTCCACCTGTCCTCATCTCCATGCCCCGTCTGAGGATATAGGGGAAAATAACACACACACGCACACACACACACACACACACACAAAGATTTTTTTCCTATTCTCTACCCCCAATACAATACAAAACACTTCTGTGACCTGGGGTCACCAAAATGTGTGAAGATTTCTTTCCACCCACAGTCAATCAATTGTCCAGCAGATTCTGCAGCAGATTCTCCAGCAGACACCAGCTGGGTGTCTTCTAATTCAATTCAATTCTGACACTGTCTACCTGGAGATAGACACCAGGTCCCACAGGATGAGAATTCAGTCCCACAAGACTGCCTCCCACTTTAGATGCCAATCACAAGCACAAGTTGTGACCGGTACTTCTGGCCAACTGGGTTCCCATGACCCCCTCCTTGGGTTTGATTAATTTGTGAGAGCATCTCACAGAACTCAAGGAAACACCTTACTTAACATTTGCTGATTTATTATAAAGTATATTATGAAGGTATATTATGTATCATAAGTATATTATATATCATAAAGTATATTATGATACAGATGAACAGCCAGAGGGAAGGGATGTATAGGGCAAGGCAGGTGGGAAGGAACGCAGATCTTCTGTGCACTCTCCAGGTGTGCCACCCTCCAAGAGCTTTTATGTGTTCAGTTATCCAGAAGCTCTCTGACCCCCGTTCCTCTGATTTTTATGGAGGCTCTGTTACATAGTCATAATTGATTAAAGCATTGGCCATTGGTGATCACCTCAGCATTCAGCCCCTCTCCCTTCTGACTGGGGTGGGGTGGAGCTGAAAGTCCCATCCCTCTAATCACACATTGGTCTTTCCGGTGAACATCCCCCATCCTGAAGCTATCTAGGGGCCCTTAGTCGCTAGTCATTTTAGTAGCATACAAAAGACACTTTAAGATTCCAAGGATTTTAGGAGATGTATGTTAGAAAATGGGCAGGAAGGCCTAATATTTATTTCACAATATCATACTCTGCCACTCCAAGCTTGGGAATATTGTCAGTGCCCTTGTGCTAGGGTGGGGGGAAGGGGTCATTTCCTTTTACTCCTGTGATGAGCTAGCTATTCCTTTGCATATGAAGACCCGCAGATTGGTCCACACTCAATCCTATCATGACTGCTGCTGTATTGTACGTACATTTTCCAGAGTTTGAAGAATGTAGCTATTGAGCATCTGTGGTTGCCAGTAAATGCAGATCTCTCCCTACTATGCATTTCTTTGATTATGCCAATGGGGAATTTGGAAAATTTGGAAGGTTTGGATAGTAGGTACATGGGCTGAGTTCATCATCTTGCACCTGAAGTTATTGTTTCTAATTTGCATTTTAAAAATCTACTCCTGTAAAGTAATTTAAATCTTTACTAGAACAAGATGGTTAGAAATAAATAATTGATGTAGATTTAGATATATATTAGGTGATTTTAATATTTTATATTCATGCATCTCTGGTCCTTTAAAAAGGACCTAGCTACAGCAGACCACTAGTTGTCTCCTAATATCTGTTGTCCCCTTTTCCCACAGTAATAGGACATTAGTGGTACACATGTCCTTGCAGAATAAAGACTACTCATCCCAGACTCCTTAAAGGCTAGGTGTGGCTATGTGACTAAGTTCTGGCCAATGAGATATAAATTACACAGAAATTATATGTGAAAAGTCTAGGAAAATTTATGTAAGAGACAGTGTTTAGGTTATCTACTGCTCTTTAACAAAGCAGCCCAGAATTTAGTGACATAAAACAACATGAATCATTTTCTTGTCTCATGTGGTTGTTGTGGGTTGGGGACATAAAATGGTACTTTTGATTCTGGGTCTTCCATGCTATTGCAGTCAGATGGTGGCTGAAGCTAAAGGATCTAGAGCTCGCTGGGTAACTCTCTTCCTTTATGTATGCAGTCTTGGGACTTCTCCATGTGGGCTATTGGGCTTCCTCACAGCATGGCCACCTTGGACTGCCTTGGTGGCAGAAGGCTTCAAGAGTGAGTATCCCAGTGAGGAAAGCAGAAGCCAAATCTCTTTTATAATCTAGCTTGGAAATCACACAGTGTCAATACTAACATACTCTATTAATCAGAACAGTCACAAAATCTGCCCAGTTTCAAAGAGAGGAAGCAAAGACCCCATCTTTCCATAGGAGGTATGTCAGTCACAGTGCAAGAAGAACATTGTTACAGCCATGGTTGGAAAGTATCACCTCCCATAGGTGATGACTACGTCTCCTTCACTCTCCTAATCTTTATCCTTTTGATCCATCTTGGTGCCTCAACACAGATGCTGCCATCTTTAATCATGAGGTCAAGACCACACATAGCAGAGGATCAAGATGGAAGTTACCCTCGTACCTAATACCACCCAGTACCTTATCAGCCCTGGACCACCAACTTGGAATTTTATGCAAGGGAGAAATAGACTTCTCTGCATTTAAAGCTACCACTTTTTAAATTTTATTTATTTTATTTTTTTGGTCACTTAGAGCTGAACCTAACCACAAGCTTGTCTTCCAGGTCATCAATTCATATATATGTGTCATTCCTTAAACACACTGTGCATTTTCACTGTTCCCTGCTCTCAAACACACTGATTTTCAAGCCTGCAATTCTCTGGTTTCCACTCTTTGCCACAAGCTGACTTATTCCCTGCCTTTAAGTCCAATAACAAAGGCTGTCTTTTAAGAAGCTGTCTCTGACACCCTGAGACAGACGTAAGGACATCAGAATATCATTTAGCACATTCCGACGACCTGTTTCTTGAGCCCATATTTAATGAGTTCATGTTGTTCTATCTGATAGTTGTTAGCATATCTCTGTATCTCCTGCTGTATTGTAAATTTCTTGAGTGTAAGGAGCATATTCTATATATCTTGACAATCCTTCTTCTTGGCTGTTTTTCGGGGCATTTATTTCAGAGTTTTGGTTCTCAATATGTTTCAATGTTTTTGTTTCATAAATCTCTGTCAAACTTCACCCATGATGATGGGAAGAAAGAATTTTGCATTTATAACTTTGTATTCTTTTTCTTAAAGAGCCCCACACACCAAATCATATAAGCTCCAGGTCCCCAAATAGTAGGATCCTCTTCTTTCTGGAAGATACAAAATTGTAAATACTCTCTTGGAAACTGGAAATGGAAAGGAGTGAGTAGACTTTGATAGGAGGAGTTGGGCATGCAGACAGATGGAAGAGGATGAACAGTTTGACAGAGACTGGCATGTGTGGGCCACTTTAGGGAATGGTGGGCACACATGTTTTCTGAAGGATCAGGTATCAGTGGGAAATAAAACTGAATGAGAAGTTGGAACTACACTACCAAAGGCTTCAAAACCCTGCGTAAAAAGTGTGGACTTTTTTCAGAAGGCAGTGATTTGTTTTTGTAGTTTCAAAGGGAGACAATGACATGATCAGATGTGTATTTAGAAGTTGAATCATACCATAGGCTATAGAATAAATTAAAAGAAACTGGGTTGTTGGTGGCCAATGGGAAGGAGAATTGACCATGGGAAAAGGAAGGCCAGATGGAAGATTTTAAAATAGTTTACAAGAGTCATAATACTAGAGTGGTGGCCTGTTATGATGAAAATGGAGAGAAACTAAGAAGACACATATCTAAAGAAGAACTCACAAGGTGTGAGTAGTTAAATGTGGCATCAGAAAGGACAGAGAGACAATGATAAAGAGAAAAAGTTTAGGAGTTATTTACATAAAGATTTTAGTTGAAGATATTGATTGACATTAAAGTCAATGTTCATTCAGTGTTTCACAAGTATTTGGCAATCATTTAGTATATTCCAGGCAATCTTCTAGGTGGCCTAACCAAGACAGGAAGGCACAGTCTTTGCTGTTGAGGAATGCCCTTTTGCAACAAAGCCCTTTTGTAAAGAGCCAGACATGCAAACAAACTATTGACATGATTGCTGCAATAGAAAAACAAACAAAAGCCACAGGCAGTTTGTCTTGTTTCAGAATTATTTAGATGTGTGAGTCTGTCCCTTTGTGTTGTGGGTTCTAGGAAGATTGAGAGTGTGTGTTTTCCATCAGTCCTCTGAAGTTGTCAAGAGTATGTGGACATGTCTAGCCTCTTTTTAAGAAGAAAATGGGAATTAGGGTCTGAAAGACACAGCCCTGGATGAGTGTGGGATCTAGGGACTGGAAGGGGCTGGGAAGTTATCTCATGCACTCATTGCTCATTGCCAAGAATCTTCTCTGACTAGAGCTCATCTCTCCTCACCTTGGATCTAAGTATACAGTTTTTCTGCTGAACTAGCCTTCTCGTTAGGAACCCAAAGCTGACATCTGTTTCTCTGTGACTCCTGCTGTCAAATGTTGCTTAGCCAATAGTTTATATTTTCCCAAGGCATGGCATTGGTTCATCAATTAATCAGAATGTTTTTATGACTAGGAAGTGCAGAGCTTGAGTAAACTGAGAGAGAACAATGTTTCCCCTTAAACAAGTGAGGCAGATGGCAATATAAACAGGTAGAAAGCTGCGCAGATACAACATATGCCTGAGGAATGTAGGCTGGACCTTATCTATCTAGAGAGCATATTTCCCATAATGCTGTTGGAAGGAGAAAACCCCCCCAAACTCTTCATATCTATGTTGTCAGCATTCAGATAAACACCCACCTGCCACTGATTAACTGTGAAGCTTTGGGCAAATCATTTCACTCCTCTGGGCTTTTATCATCACACCCAACCCACCACTTCTAATTTCAGACTAAGCCTGCTTTCCAGTTTCCACAACTGATGTACATGGAAGTTGAGGAAGCTCCGGGGGAAAAAAATTCCATCGTGTCCACAGTTGAGATTTAGCTGATAGAGGCATGTCTGTCAGAAGGAGGTGAGGTAGGGTAGGGTCTTACAATAGGAGCCAAATTACAGGGATAGGTTGTAAGGCTCCTCAGTAGAATCTAACCTTTGGGAAGAAAGGACCCAGCAGGATGAGCCTACCTTTGTGAAAGGGCTTGAGGTTTGGGGTGGAGGAGTGGTCTCAGGTACAGAGTGGAACTGATTTAAATCCTGCTTAGTCTGGTCCCCTCAAAGCTTGGGGAAAGGAGACGTTTGGGTAGTGTATGTGTTTCCTATGGCTACTGTAATAAATTACAACAAACTGGTGGCCTAAAACAACAGAACTTTATTTTCTTGCAGTTCTGGGTGGCAGAAATCTGAAATCACTCTGTCCAAAGGCTCTAGGGTAGAATCCCTAGAATATCTTCTAGTTTGTGGTGGGTCCACTCATTCTTTGGCTTGTGGTTGTATTACTTCAATCTCTGTCTCAGACTTTGCGTGGCCTTCTCCCCTGTGTATTCTCTTCTGTCTCTCATAAGTATGATTGTCTTTGAAGTTAGGACCCATTTGGATAATCCAGGGTGATCTCATCTGGAGATCCTTAACTTAATTATATCTACAAAGACCTTCTTCTAAATAAGGTCACATTCACAAGTCTGGGAGGTTAGAACCTTTTGGGGCCACCATTCATCCCACTACAGTTAGTAAATGCTGCTGTTAGTAAATGGGGCATAAGCAGCTATGCAGTGAGACCCTCTAAAAGCATGAGAGGCAGAGAAGAGGAAGAAGAGGTGAACACCAGCATCTTACGGTGGCAAGGACAGTTGCCTGGCACCTCACTGTGGCTGAGTAGCTGTAGAGAGAGCAGCCGCCTAGTGATTCCAAGGGTCCAGCAGAGTGCAGTGCAGGTGGGTCTCAGTCTAAGACAGAGTGTTTCAAACTGAGCTTTGTGACTCAGTAGTGGGTCACACGGTTAATTGACCCAGTCATAACCTGTACTAAAGAGAAAAATAAAAAGAATAAAAAAGAATAGGAAATACAGAGATCATTGCAAGGAATAAAGTATTGTTTTGAGAAATATGTGCAGAAGTCCTTGCGTGCACCGGGTTATGATGTAAAACGTTTTTCTTATGTAAGTTGCATTAAAAAGTTTGAAAGCCATAGGCATAAGAGACTTTAGCATGGCATTTCACAGCAGTATTGAGAGAGCAGTAGGTCAGGGAACTATCCTCAGTTCTGGGCACAACATTGGGATTGACCTTGGAAGGCATCAGATCTCTGGCCAGGCACAGCAGCAATGGCGTAGACAGCCACAAGAGGGAGCTCGCAACACATGCCAGACCTCCTTTGGAGACCTCCCACCTCATTGACAGAGGATGACCTTGCAAAGGAAGTGAAATTCTACTGACATGTGGATGAAAAGGGGGGCCAGTGAACTTTGAGGCCAACTATAAATGTGACATCGATTGCAAGTACAGGTTTGTGAGGCTGGAGGGGGGTGGAGAAGTTCAGATTACATGCAGTAGAAGGGTTTGTATTAGATTAGAACTTTAGTTTTTGAACTTTTGTTTCCCCTTCAAGCAGTTTGTTCCTATGAACCTTCATGGCAGAGTCCTGATCAATGAAACAGAATCCCTGCAACATATGCCCTCTCCGTGTCGTCAGTCCCTGAGGAACTCTGTGCAGAGAACCCTAGACCTAATTGGGGAAGCCTTTAATGAGAACACTGGGTTAGAAGGTGTTTGTAGTCACTTTCAATGCTCATCTTTGATTCTGTGGTTCAAAACAAACAAAAAAAATCTCAAATCTCAACTTCTTTTTGAAGCCAAGGATTGAGTATTGGTTATCTCTGAATGCCCAGCACAGCATTTGACAAAAGGGTTCAATAACTGAATGTCTGAGGGAAGAGAATATTTTGCATGCTTCTTTGTAACTTCAGCACCAAGCACAGCACTTTTTGCATAGTGGGTGCTTTTAAAAGATTGGTGCATAAATTTTAAAAATGAATAAAATCTTGCTCTAAAAATTTGGAGGATGTTGTCTTTTATCAGTCAAGCCAGCAGAGGGCAGGAGAGCTCAGCTTAACAACAGCATAGTCTTCTGTGTGCCCATCACAGCGGGCAGATGTGTAAGCCGGTTCAATTCTTTTGTAAGATTAGGAAATGCACAACCAGAAAAGGATGGAGACACAAAGCATGAAAGCCCAGCCTAGGGGGTTCTCAAATCTCTGCACATTAATCCTCAGAGCTTTCTCCATAGGATAATGCCTTTGTCAGGAAACGGGGAGTTTGCTTTAGGCAGACTGCAGGGTACAGACCAGGACAGGAGCTGCCAGTCTTACAGTGTGACTTCTTCCACTTGGTGGAAGGGATCCAAGGAGCTTCACAGTGCACTTGTATCGTGGCAGGGATATAGAACTAAGAGAATCAGAGGTTCTGATGCTGATACTAGTTACATGACCTTGAGAGACCCTTCTCTTCTCTTGGCTTCAGTCTTCCATATGTAAACTGAGGGACAGGACTAGATGACTTTTAAGGATCCTGGTTTGTGGTCCTGCCTTTGCCCTCAGCTCTTGGAGTATCATAAGGAAAGTCAATGAAGCAGGTGATTTATCTTCAATGAGGCAAAGCCAAGCCCATCTTCCTTGGTGTTGCCAAGAAGGAAAAGGAGAGTTGTGGTTGAGTGAAAGGAGACAACAGGATCCAGAAAAAAAAAAAAAGATAAGAGGAGAGGTTGGCAGGGAGAAGAGGGAGGAGGAGAAGGAGAAGAGAAAAGGAAGAAAATAGAGAGAAGGGAGAGAAAGGTGAGAGGGGTAGGAGAAGGAACAGAGCAGAATGAGGTGAGAGGGGACAACTGTGGCCAGTGGTTTGTGACCCTGTGCTTTCTAGGGTGGTGGAATTTCAGTTGCAGACTAGAAGTAAGCTCTTAAAATATACAGATAACTGAGCCCAGCCCAGACCTAAGAATCAGAATCTGCAGTTGGGATTCAAGCATCTATGCTTTAAAAATATTTCTCAGGCAATCCTGGTGCGAGGCCAGGGTTACAAACCACTGCTCTAGAGCAGTACTTGTAACTCTGAGTGTGGGAACAGTGGCGCCGTCGCAGGGCTACTTTCACTCCACGGGGCATGTCTGTGTTTTCTTCACATTGTTCCAGAGTGAAAGTCTCAGCGTCATCTGTTTATTGTACTTAAAATTTTTTAAAAAATATTTTATAGTATTTTTAATTTTATGGAGGTATTGATCAGAAAGTACAGGTGGTTCCCATACCTCCCCCTACCCACATATACAGTTTCTCCTATTATTGACATGTTACATTAGTCTGGTACATTTGTTACAGTTATGAATCAATATCAGTATATTATTATTAACTTAATTTTATATTAGGGTTCCCTGTTTGTATTGCACAGTTTTATGAGTTTTGTCTAATGCATAATATTATTTATTCACCATTACAGGGTCATACAGAATAGTTTTACTGCCCTAAAAATCCTCTGTGCTCCATGTGTTCATGCCTCCCTCTCTCCCTCATTTCCTGAAATCCTGGCAACCACTGACTTTCTTTTCATTACCTCAAATATTTGTCATTTCTTTGTGTTGGAAACATTTAAAATCCTCTCTTCTAGCTAATTGAAACTATACAATAAATTGTTGTTAATTAGAGTCACCCTACAGTGCTAGAGAACAGTAGATACCATTCCTGTACTTTTGTATCCCAGGATTGTCTTGAAGAGGAATTCCGTCGTCTGTTCCGCACTGTTCCAGGAGATGGGACCATTGATTTCTGGCCTCATTTCTTAGACCCAGAGATGCAGGAGTCTGGCAAAAAAAAATTCCTCCCTTGCTGACTGCCCTGGGAAGGCTCATGGAAAACTTCAGATCTGATCCCTTGTTTTAAGAAAGAAACTAGATAAGGAGAAGGGGAAGTATTCTCTGGGTGGCAGAGAGGCACAGAACACAGCTCAACTTCATTTCCTTGGAAGCCCTGAGTAGAAGTCTCAACAAGTGGGAAGCTTCTGGAGAGACGAATGGATCCCCAGGAAAAAGGGAAACTGGGAGCAGAATTAGAAACAAACTTCCATAACTACCTTACCTTTGCTCTGAAAGAGGAAATGCGTGGCAGAAAGAGCTCTGACATCATCCCAGCTGTGCACCAGCTGTACAGCCTGGGCCTCCATTCCCTGGTCTGGTTGGTACTGACACACCTAATCAGCTGCAGAACACTGCACAGATGTGAGCAAGCCCTGCTGTTCACTCCTACTGTGTGCTAGGAGCATGTGCCTACTGCAGCAGCCGATGGATGGGTGTTTCCTGCCTGCACCTTCCAACAGATATGAAGACTTCAGCGACCACATTAGCATATTCACGTAACAACTTCAGTTAGTTCTTGGCATACAGGAGCAATTACATTGAATAGTGTTTAGAATTTTTTTTCGTGCTGAAGCTCAGAGATGGCTGAGGGATCAGTAGACATATGTTGCTGAAAGCCTCAGCCACCTGGGGTTGTGGGGGCACGGGTGTGTGTCCAGTGATCTTATCCTTGGTGCCTGATGTTCTGATGCTTGTTCTACCTGCAGAATCCACAGAGACCCCCTGTGTAAGGAGTGAGTTTTCCTTCAAGTCAGCCATCATTTTTCAACAACTACCCTGTGCTTAACATTTTGTGCTCTCTGAGAAGAATACAAACAAGGTTGAGATGAGGTTTCTGCCCTCAGTGAGTCTCAAGGCTTGTGACTGAGACATGCAGACTCCCAATGAACAAAAAATGAAGTCATCTGTGAAGGTCTCTACTAGGGGTATAAAAGACATACTTTGGGTCACAGAAGAGGGCCACATTGATTCCAAATGACAGAAAACATCTTAGAACAAGCTGTATGATCCTAACAGTTGGAGATGGGTCAATGATACTCCAGGAGAAGGGAGGAGCATGCACAAATGGATGTGGAGAGCACAGGATGTGTGCAGGGAGGAGCAAGTGGCTGGGGGACGGGAGGACCAGCAGATGAGGAGTGACATGGGAGAGACTGAACAGGAAGGTTAGGGTCTGAGGAAACACGACTGTCAGGTGGGTGAGTTTGCATTTGGACTGGTTGGCCCTGGGAACTCATTTAAAGCTTTCGCTCTGGAAAATGACAGGATAGAGACCAGATAAGAGACTACTACAAGAGACCAGGCCTGAGATGTTACAATCCATCCCTCCCCATGGAAAAAGTTAACCTTACAGGCTCTTCACCCTTTATTATCGATGCAATCACTTTGGCCTAGGCTTAGTAGAAGCTGGTGAAAGCCAAGTTGGTAAGAATGTCTGGCTCTTCTACAATCAGCAGCTCCAGGGGCATGAGCTGGGAGTCTTCTAGATGAACAGAAGCCCTTGGAGGGTGGCAGGTTCTCATTCTTGTGCTCCAGGGTCATGGGGATGCTTAGAAGAAAAAGTCCCCATGGGATTCTCACTCAAACACCCTTGCCCTTGGGCAAGAAGAATCTATGTGCTCACCATGGCCTGCCTCCACTCCCCAAAATGCATCCCACCAAGTCTGCCCTCTTCTGCTTGGGCTGCTTACTACACATTGATCTCCTTTTCCCAACTTTACTTAAGTCAAATCTTCCATTAGACATCTATAAATCTAGAAGACAATTCAACAAATGAATCCAAAATTTTAATAGTTACCAAGTTTTAATGTGTTATGTCTCCAAGGTAAATATATGTAAGAGAGAAGAGGCTACTTTCTAATGGAGAAATTTCAGCACTCGTCTGCTGCATTTCTGTGGAAGAGATCTTCCTGGATCTTCAAATCACACCCTACACATCCCCAGTGTGAGGAAGACCTGCCTGCCTAGTGGGTCAGAGCATTGGCAGGGACACTCCAGCTCCCAAAGTGATTGATTGGCTCACTGAATATCACCCCTTGACTTAGGACTGGTTACCTCCATTTCAGCAGCAATAACAAAGCCTGGTCTTCATGGTCTTATCATGTATTATGGGTTGGAAAGCACTTGCACACACGTTGTCTGATCTGGTTCTCAAATCTTGTTTTAGAAAAGGCAAGGATTATCAGGCACATTTTAAGCAGGAGAAAACAGAGCATTTAAGTCTAGGGCCTCAGACACCCAGACCATGGCTCTTTCTATTACTCCATGTTGCTTTCTCCACTGACTTCATTCCTCACTTTCTTCCATCCGGAAAATAAAAGGGTTTCCCATTTGCAAAATGTCTAGGGTATAGGATCCCCAGTAACAACCACCAATTACCTACCTACCTGATGGATCTTGGATGTGACCAGTGCCATTGTGCACACAATAAGCACAAAATAGCCACCGGCCTTGTCTTCCACTCCAGCATCAAACCCCTCCCCCCTTCACTTTATGAGAAGTCTCGTGACTTCTGCAAAACAGAAACCCTTTTGCTTCCACAAAGGCGCAGTTCTCCACCCTGGTCACATAGCTTCTGCATTAGCATAATGCCCCTCCTTGATTGTATTAGCCAACCCTTGGCACCCTATATAAGCTCTCTCACCCCCACACATGGGGCTGTCCCCATCTTGAAGACAGCCCCAGGCTGCCCTCCACTTTGAGTGCAGCCCAGTAGATTCTTTTCCTTTAATAAAGCTTGATTGGCACCTGGCATCTCGGCTCACTTTCTTTCAACCACTTTTGGGACTTGGGAGGTAAGATGAGACCTAAGGGTTGGCTGCAGAAGACTTAGCTTGGGCAGGTTTGAAGTGCCTTTATGCATGCCAGCCAGCTTGGCCATGGATATTTAGGGGAGAATACGTCTTCCTTTTGCCCTGGCTCCTCTTCTCTCTTAAAGATTCTTAGAGTCCTAAGTTATCTCCTTGATTTTACTCTTGCCCTCCTACAGTTAATTCTCTGCTCAACAGAAGGCATTATTTTAAATAAATCAGGTCAGTCCCTTGCTCAAAGTCCTCTACTGGATCCCCTATCTTGCCCTTCAAGGCTCTCTGTGAACTGGCCCTGTCTCCAGACCTTCCCTCCTAGCCCAGACCTCCCCTCCCCTCCCAGTTCTAGTTTTCTTGGCTTGTTGCTACGCTTTGAATGTCCCAAGCATACTTCTGCCTCTGGTCCTTTCCACTGATCGTCCTTCCTCCTGAGTTGGAAATTTCTTTATTCAGACATTTGGATGGCCAGCTTCCCCACCTTGTTCAGGTCTCTGCTCAAAGAGTCCCTCCCCCAAAGAGTCTTCTCCCTGTGCCACCATGCTCTAGACCTTGCTTTAGCCCTTATAAATTTCAACATATACTGACTAATGTGTTTATAATCTGTCTTCTTCACTATGACTTCGTCTATCCAATTGACTGCTACTCATGGGCATCTCAAATAGAGCAGATTCTCATTCTTAGAATTTGAGTGAACTGATTTTACAGATGGAGAAACTGAGGTCCAGAGTGGAGAAGGCAGGTCATTAGCAGAAGCAAGACTCGAGAACAAGTTTTCTAACAAATCTGTGAAATGTCATCATCACCCAGCCCTTTCCCCCGAATTACATAAAACCCAGGCTCTTTTTTAATACAAAGCCCTCATTTTGAGAAAGGGACAGCATTCTAACATAACAGTGCACTCTAGCTTGCCTTTTATTTCCTCAAACTTAACCTCGCTGATTATCAGGGATGGAAGGAACCACAAAGGTGACCTGCCACACTTTGTTTTTGCAGATGAAGAAACCAAGGCCCAGAGAAGATGTCTCGCAGCTGGTTGTGGCAGAGCCAGATGACAGCCCGGGTCTCCTGATTCCCAGTGCAGACACTTTCTCCTTCTCTGCTTTGGTTAATATTGAATGTTTATGTCTGCTCACAGATTTTATTGTTTCTTATTAAAACAAGTTTCTGCTCCTCACACTGGCAGGTAGTCACCCCCAAATGTACCTTTCACACAGGATGTGGGAAATCATCTCCTGGCAAGGAGAACTGCACAAGAAAGAGGTCTGCATGCCTTGCAGAGGCACACGTATCCTGGCTACAGTCTGCTCAGCCAGTTACTTCTCGCTCTCTGCATCAGTGAAGGGTGAAACATTCGGAAGTGAGGCAACATTCTCCCTTTGACCATGGCTAATTCCTGCCTGTGTGCCCTTGTGCGGAAGCCCTGTGGTCTCAGGACCTCAGTATCCTTCTCCGTGAGGTTAGAGTAGCATGCCCTGAAGTGTTCAATGAGAAAGTGCTTTGTGAACCACAGAGGGCTGTGTTAACTATGGGGGAGAGAATTCCTGGTGACTTCGGTTTGGGAAATAGGGTCCCCAGTACAACCACAGACCACCTTCCCATCCCAGCTTTTGAGACTTGGGAGAAAGTCCCTGACAATTAGCTGCAGAGAGCTCAGGTTGGGGAAGTTTGAAGTGCTTTTATGTTAAGTAAATCTTTATGCTAAAATTGGCAATGGGAGATTTAAGGGAGAATTTGTGTCCTCTTTGTCCTGGATCCTCTTCTCTTTTAAATGATTCTTAGACTTGTAACAGTCCAAGAGTTATAAAACAAAACAAAAGCAAAACCCAGAAGTCATCTCATGCAAGCTTCAGCACTCCAGTAAGGGTATGAGGGAAGCAACTCAGTCTTTACTATTCCCAAGTAGGTACTTAAGCAGCTAGAAATCATGAGTATTTTTAAAAAATATTTTATTTTATTCTATTTTGTCAATATACAGTGTGGTTGATTATTGTGGCCCATTACCGACACCTCCCTCCCACCTCCCTCTCCCCCCTCCCTCCCAACAATGTCCTTTCTGTTTGCTTGTCGTATCAACTTCAAGGAATTGTAATTGTTGTGTCTTCTCCCCACCCCCCACCCCCGGTTTTTTTGTTTATTTATTTATTTATTTTTAGCTCCCACAAGTAAGTGAGAACACGTGATATTTCTATTTCTGTGCCTGACTTGTTTCACTTAATATAATTCTCTCTAGGTCCATCCATGTCTTTGCAAATGGCAGTATTTCATTCTTTTTTAAAGCAGAGTAGTATTCCATTGTGTAGGTATAGCACATTTTCCGTATCCACTCATCTGATGATGGACATTTGGGCTGGTTCCAACTCTTGGCTATTGTAAAGAGTGCTGCGATGAACATTGGGGAACAGGTATACCTTCGACTTGATGATTTCCATTCCTCTGGGTATATTCCCAGCAGTGGGATAGCTGGGTCATATGGCAGATCTATCTGCAATTGTTTGAGGATCCTCCATACCATTTTGCAGTCCCTCCAACAATGTATGGGAGTCCCTTTAATCATGAGTATTTTTGGTGAGAAGTAGCTGAGAAGGAGGCAGGAAAAAGAAAGGGAGGGAGCCAAGAGAGAGAGAGAGAGAGAGAGAGATGTCTAGAGCAGAGTCCAGGATAGATATTGGCTAAACAGGATGAGAAGGGAGAGAGCAGTGCAGAGAAGGCAGGAGCAGAGGCAGATGGAACCAGACTGAAGTCAGAAAGTGAGGATAAGGAGTAGAGAGAGAAGACAGAAGAACTGAATGAGGAAGGTGCTGAGAGACAAATTCCAAGAAAGATCAAGGAAAAGGAGAGAGAGAAGAGAGAGAAAAGTGTAGAGAGAGTGGATGGAGATGTGGAAGGATAGGAGCAGGCGTCAGGGCAGGGGGTGGGTGGAGAGGAAGAGATCCCAGAGCACAGAGCAAGATGGCAGAGGTGCTCTTTATTCTTGGACTGGCTCCTTTTTAAAGAAAAACTCTTCTTTTCTACTCCCTGGGGCTGCCAAAAACCAAGTCCTGGGTAGAGGAGGTATGAGATCATTTGGACATGCCTTGGGACATTTGGGCTGATATAACTAGACTCTGATTTCCCAATCCTGGAAACGTTCCAGGATGCATAGAGAATATAAAATGTATTCCATGGGGTTGGGTTCCAAGGTTCCAGATTCATTGTACTCCCAGAATATTCTACACATGTGAGTGACCTTTTAATACCCCACTTTGTGCTTAGCATTGTCTGGACTTGCCAAGCCCTGGAAGCTTTAACACTTCTTGCTGGGCATTCTTTCTTTGCCTTGGCTTACAGACACAAAAGGAAATAGCAACAATTATCCAAACCATTAAGAACACTTCCCAACCCCTCCTGCCCCTCAACACAGTGGTTTGGGCGTAAGTACTGAGAATATCCTAATACATGAAGTGTGACTGATGACAAGAGTGGCAAAGTTCCCCACTTTACTCGGTTTCTGGGGATACATCATGTCTTTTAAGCTAATATTGTCTTCCCTGAAGCGCATAAAATATCAGCCCTTGAAAGTCTGCAGAGATCGTCTTGTCTATGCCACGAAATTAGTTGGCACACCCTTGACAATGAGCTATTTTGAAAAAAGCTGCCAGACCTCCGACCTGGACAGCAAACACTTAACCAGACCACAACCAGAATTCTAGGACAGCTTTTCTTAAACTTTGTGTTTAAGGGAGGAGGAAGGGCTGGATCTGTCTACAAGTCTATTGATCCTTTCCCCACACATAGACACACAATGGTCACATATGTTCAGGGGGTTCCTAGATTTTTAATGTCCAGACTGGGGGTTCCTTAGCTAAACCTCCTTCTGCTGGCTAGGAATATGTTAGAAAAGTCAGAGAAGAAAGAACCCTGGTCTTGGAATGTGGAAGTCTGATGTTTGCTCCAACTGTGCAATATGTGAGCCAGAGCAATTTACTGCTCATTTCTAGACTTTAGTGATTCAAATTCTGTTTATTAGATATTTTTTTGAGATTGACTTCCAGCTCCAAGTTTCTAGATACCAAAATGAAGTTTTTCTCTCTTTCTCTCTCCTCTCTCTCTCTCTCTCTGGTATTTTTTGTCACAATAAAAAGGCAGGTAGACCAGAAGTCTCTCAGTTGCTGAGAAAGAGGGAGGGTGGGTAAGTCAAAGGTATTTTCTCTCCCAATACAGAGAAAAGTGAAATTCTTTTAGAGCCCTACTTCATCTTTAGTAGACTTTTCACAGAGATAATGATGGAAGAGGAGATGGTTCAGTCCTTCTAACATTCATATTCTGTTCTCAAATCTGTTCTTAGAGGAATGGTTCTGCATCTCCACTTGCCGTACACATATACTTTTGCATCTGTTTGGCCCTCTTAAAACGTTTGAGTGTGATGACAGATGGAGTTGTCTGGGTACATTTATGTGTATTTGCCTATGTGCAATAATGTATTTGCTCTTCAAGGGCTGAGTGTTTGAGCCTCTGTGTGTAATTAAGTGTGCATGTGTGTGAATAAAATTATAAAATATGTATGTTTGTAGAACTGAGTGAAAATAAAATATTGTCTAACTAGTGTGGCATGTGGAATCCTGTGTGCCTGTGAGTGTGCAGATTTTTTTTTTTTTTTAACTAAGCCACTTTAGATCGTGTCGCCTCCCCTCACTTCTGCGATTGATTTCGAGAGGCTAATGGTGCGTAAAAGTGCTGGTGAGATCTGGGGGCGCCTCCTAGGCTGACGTCAGAGAGAGAGTTTAAAAAGGGGGAGACGGTGGAGAGCACACAAGCCGCTTCAGGAGTCGCGAGGTTCACAGCCTTCGCTGCTGCCTGCGGATCCGCACCTAGGCTGTGACCCACCGCTCTCCAGCTCGCTTCCCCGGCGCCGCCGAGATGCTGTCCTGCCGCCTCCAGTGCGCGCTGGCCGCGCTCTCCATCGTGCTGGCCCTGGGCGGTGTCACGGGCGCGCCCTCGGACCCCAGACTCCGTCAGTTTCTGCAGAAGTCCCTAGCTGCTGCCGCGGGGAAGCAGGTAATGAGACCCCCCTCGACGTCTTCTCTTCCCTCTCCCGATCCCCCAACCCTCCCTTAACCTGGCTCCTGCCTTCTCGGTTTGGACCCAAGACGTGCTCAGTCCTCTAAAGAGTTTCGGTGTTTCTCTGGGTCTCTGTTAGGAAAACTTTCAAAGTCTAGAATCTCTTCTTACCTCTTTTTTTTTTTTTTTTTTTTTTTTTTCTGGTCCGTGCACCCAGTCACAGTTCAGGTGAGTTCTTTGACATTCAAAGAAATTCTGAGACTTGGGTAGTTGCCTGAGCACGAAGAGAGGGTGGCATCTATCCCCGGTGCTGACCGTAGGGGGTGCTGGCCCAGGTGCTGAAACGCAGATCTCTGAAGCTGCTAACTGTCCCCCCCGCTCCACCTGTTCCGTTTAATGAGATTAGGGGCAGGGGACACTCTACAGACGGTATCTTTGCAATTGTGAGAGGGCTCGTTTTTCACAATTTACTTAGTAAAAACGGTAAGAACAACTCAACTTTGCAGTTCACGATATGGAAATTGAGGTAAACCGTCGGCACATGCTTTATTTTTGCAGAACTGCTTTAATGATCTATTATTTCTGTGTGTGTGTGTGTGTGTGTGTGTGTGTGTGTGTGTGTGTGTGTGTGTGTGTGTGTTTTAAGCCTACAAAAGCATAAAACTTGTGAAAAATGTTTGATTTTTTGAAGACTTTTTGTGTAACTTGGTGATTATAGCAACTGCCCTTATTTTTATATATCCATACTTGATTTTAAGTGTGACAAAAAGTGCACAACTATGAAAACTGGGTTTTGGGTGTGACAAAGTCTGTTTTCCAATCCAGGCTTTTCCATTTCTTCTTCTTCATTCTCCTCTTTCCCCTCCTTTTCCTCTCTTTCCCTTTCCCTTCTTCCCTATACAGGAACTGGCCAAGTACTTCTTGGCAGAGCTGCTGTCTGAACCCAACCAGACGGAGAATGATGCCCTGGAACCTGAAGATTTGTCCCAGGCTGCTGAGCAGGATGAGATGAGGCTGGAGCTGCAGAGATCCGCTAACTCAAACCCGGCTATGGCACCCCGAGAACGCAAAGCTGGCTGCAAGAATTTCTTCTGGAAGACTTTCACATCCTGTTAGCTTTAATAAGTATTGTCTATATCAGACCTTTGATCCCTTCCTTCCAAACCCCATCTCTTTTCCCTAATCCCCCAAATCCTCAGCAAGACCCTTGCATTAAAAATTGAAGACTGTACATATCAAATAAAATTATGGTGAAATTATGAAAAACAAGATTTTGATTTCTTATTGAGTATACATTTCTGTTCAACAATACATAATGAACTTGAGTGATGGTTTCAGTAAAGATATTTGAGATATGCCCTCCAATTCTCACAGATGTATATTTAAAATTCCCAGTGGCAATAAAGGTTATGACTCAAATTATAATTGTTATAATTTAGGTCATTTCAAACTGAAATTATTTCAAATAACTCTGTGCATTCAGAGTTTAACTCAATGACAATTATTGAGAGGGGTAGACATAAACATCAATTACATACTAAATACGCTTAAAATTATATGTTGGATTATTGAAATGAGTATGATTATATATGGGAAGGCAGCCTGAAATGTGCAACTATCCACAGGGCTTATAAGTAAAATATACAACATATAAAAAATGGAAAGGAAAAATCATTTAAAAGTTGAGGAAAGAAGCTGGCTTAAATAGATACAATCAAGTTCTGAGCCTTTAAAATTTCTTTCTAGCTTGTGAACATTTGTTTAGAGAAACACCATTGCTTTTATATCTTCTTTGACAATCCTCTCTGTAATTGAACAAGGCTAAATGACTACCTCTGTTTTAAAAGTAAGCTTCCAAAATTTTTTTCTCAGGGGGAAAGAGCACTTTGATTATAAGAGTCCAGAATGGGAGTACTATGGATTGGAAGGAACATGTGTGTTTGGTCCCCTCACTAAATGCTATGCTATATTGAAGGTATTGGAGCTCAAAATCATAATCATGGAATAATTTGAGGATACATCTTAAGTCTTCTTTTAACTTTATCAAAACAGGAGTCAAATAAAATGCAAAAATAATGCTCAATAAATAGTAGCTATTATTAGTAGTATTATAACAACATACTAAATGGTACCACTCAAGACAGAGATAAAAACATTGCCAATTTAACTTAGAGACCTGGAATAGATGCCCTTTTGGGGATGTGTGTTGTAGCTATCAATTGTATTTCTGCATAGCTGCTGTGATAATAAACCAAATATAAATATGTAAACTCAGTACACATCCCCATTGTATGAACTTACTGATGGCAGTGTATAAACATCAAAGAGGAACTTTATATTTTGTAGAAAATATTTGTGTTAGATAATACACACTTTTAATATAAACATAAAAATATAAGTGGCTTAACAGAAGTTAATTCCCAAACAACTGGTCAAACAGGAGAAAAAAATCCAAGCCACTTTACTAATCATTGTGAAAACAGCACACCATTTGATATTTTGGTGCATCTTTTATTCATAAGACATTTTTTGGGGGAATTAATGCATGTCCACTTAAGGGATCTGTCTGTGCTAAATGCCTTATGTACATCTGGTTACCAACCAACTCAGTGGAGTAATAGAATCACATTATTATAATTAAAGCATGAAAGAGAACACAGCTTAATTGTTTCCTACAGAGTGTATGAGTGCCAGGGGACTTTAAGTTTTTAGTATCATCTTTAGTTTTCAGTTCCCAATAGTAGTATGGGAAAAAATGGGAGGAATTATTAATCATATGCTCACATATATGCTCATTTCTTATTGAAAATTTAAATTGAATGAAACATTTGAACAGGGTTGTTTATCCTCCAGCCTTAGTTTTCCCACCTCCATAAGCAGAGGGTTGCATTAGAAAGGGCACTCATTTCCCTCCCAGGTGCGACAGCTATTTGTGCTTTGACATTGACAATGGTGCCTGAGGAGTGCTGATTTGGGGCCATTTTAAATCTATAGAGCATAGCTTTGTTCCGTTTTGTTTTGTTTTAAATATACAGAAGACCTTACTTTTTAACTTCCTATTTAATTCATCTGAGTTTCTCCTAATTTTGATTCAGCAAAAGAATCTAGCATCCCAGCCTATTTATTGTCTAGCCAGAACAAGCCTTTCAGATATTTTCCTTCTTCCCTGCCACAACCACATGCTTTAGCAATCCTGAACAACCTGTTATTTCTTTTCATGGGAGAGCTTGCACAGGTATTCTTCTTTTTTGGGTCTTAGTTTCCCCATCTGAAAATAAGCATGCAATAGAACTAAACCCCTTGAATTATGAGGATGCACTGAGACCATGTATTTAAAGTTCTTAGTACATGGTAAACAGTTGCTAAGTGTCACATGTTATGGTGTTAATTTTGTTCTCACATGTGCTGTGCTTTTCAGCTTCATTTTCCTTTGTCTTCTCTATTTCTTGTCATTGCCACAGCCCTACCTAACCCAGCCTTCAAGACCCATTCTTTTTATACTTCTTGCTCCACAAAATTCTTGCTTCATGCTCTCAACTGGAATATCTGCCTTCTCTGAGGACTTAATCTGTGTCTCTTCTGTGGTGCTTATTTGTAATTTCTTACCGTATATTATAGTTGTATAAGTGTATGTAAGAGTGAGTGTTTGTGTGTGAGCTTTCTTTGAATAGATACGTGTATGATTCATATGACGGTTCATTGAAAGAATGAATGAGTGAACTATGAACTTACACAGTCAAGTGAAACATATCTCTGTCTTCTAGATAATAACATTCTTCCTTAATACTTTGCACAGGAAAATGACATTAGTAGCTATTCTATGTAATGCTAGTGTGACACCAGAAAGATACAGCACATGGTTATAATTTTAATAACCATTGAAGTATATGGTTAGCAGACTCACTTATTTTCAAAGTTTCAAGCAGTCCAGTTTTCTTTAACCATCATACAAAGTCCCTAATAAGGCCTGCTTAACCATCCACCAACCATGAAGCTCACAGTTATAGAGAATCAGATTCACTAACATTTTTCTCATGTTAGTTTATTTCAAAATCATGCAGATCCATTTGTTTATCCTAATGCAGGACCACCTTTCTCGGCCTTGGCTCAAACTATCCTCAGTATACAGACAGTTCTGTTTTATGGTGACATGAACTATACCTTTAACTCTGAATATCCAACATGGAAGGGGGCTCAGAAATTATCTTGCCCTCATCACTCATTTTATTAAAAGATGACATGGAGCAGTTACCTGCTGAAGACAACACAGTAGTTTGATGCAGAGCTTGGACACAGCCCAGGTTTCCCCTCTCCTACCTTGGGGTTATTTTGACTATACTACACTGCCCCTCAAGGAATCTGCCCTTCTAGATAACCGGTGTGTTACTTTAGTCTGATCTGAATGCTAATTTTGTCCCTGGAGCTTCCTTACCTTCCACTGAACCACTGTTCTGCTTCTGAGAAGGAACAAGACAATTGGTACAAAATAACTTCCTGTAGTTACAGAAATACATTAGGAATAAATGGTAAAGACATTGATTAAGAGGGAAAGAAACTCAGGGAGACAACCTTTCACTAAATTAGACTCAAGAGGCAAAGAATGATTCTGTCTTGGAGTGGAGGCACAGGGGCTGCCCCAGAAAGCAGGTGGATATTTACAATAAGAAGATGGCATTATGCCTGGAGACGTGGCCTTCAAAGAAATCATGATCCACCTCCACAGGACTCAGGAGCAAGCATCTCAGTGATACCCTCCAGCTCTTCAGTAAGTGAGAATGAGTGCTTTAATTCCAGGTGTTCTTTTTTTTTTATTACCTGTCAGTGTCAAGGACTTGCTGGAAACTAGGAAACAAAGTTTGTATAATAAGGTCCCTGCTTTCAGGGAACTGAGTCTTTCAGGGAAGACACATTCATTAAAAATAACCAAATGCGATAATGCAGGTTTGCATGAGAAGAGAGCAGTCAGCAACTCCCCCTCTTCTCTTTCCTCTAAACTGTGCTTTTTATTAGTTTTTAATTATGGTTTGAACATCTAAGTAATTTTATTCTGGATGGAATTAATAGGTTATAGGTATAATAATATAGTATACACTTTCATAACATAATCTAGGTTAGCTTGAAAAGTGTTAATATTCCTCTTTTGTATATAAAGAGACTGAGAATCAGAGAGATTAAGTAACTTGCCACAGATGTCCCCAGCTAGTTAGAGGTAGAGTTGGAACCAGGTCAACTGATTTCCAATCCAATGCTCTTCCCACTGTATCTTAAGGGAAAGAGGAGAGTTAAAGGAAAATTGTAACTTGCTGGGCAAATTAAGAACATATCAGCTCCAGACTGTCTTAACTTAGCTCTTCTATATATAATACAAATGGGTATTACTATTCAATTATTGTTAGAGGAGAATGGGATTTAGCCTCTGGGACTGGGATTTGTTTTGTGACTTTATTAGGGGCACTATTTCCAAGGAACTGTTTGTAATCTTTCTTTTCACGTGTTCAACACCATAGCTTTAGCTTTGCTAAATGAATGAATCAGGAAGGAGAGAGAGAAAGAAATAGTAAAATTAATGACCTCAGGTATTAAGCACCCCTTTTCCCACTCACTCTTTCTTACACAGGTTTTAGTACAATCCAGGCAGCAGGCATGTTTAACTTGAAGCAATTACAGATCTATTGGTCACAGTCATTAGTGCACAGGCCGTGGCGAGCTATTTTTTTTTAAATTTATTTTATACCTCTACTGCTTGTATGGTAAGCACACTTGTCGCTGGTTTTTAAGCACCAACACTTGGCCTCTGACACCCTCACTTATGACTGGGTAGTGGCCATGTCTTCCACCCTCTGGCCTTGTAAGTATATCCTGTGAAAAGCTGTCCTGAGGCTGAGATTTGAGGACTTGAGGATTTTCTTTGAAATGTACAAATGAGGTCAACTTTTACATAAGTAAGCATTTATGCTGCTGAAGTTAATATACCTCTCGGGGTCTCAGATAAACATTCTAGGTCACATAAGTAGTCATTTCATTCCTATTAGCTTCACATATCTCTGAAATGTGGTATGTTAAGATGGTAAAATTGTTATCCGGTTATTAAACAGCACTATTAAAATAAACAATATTTCAAAGAGATTCAGGCATTTAAAGTAGAATTCAAACAATTAAGAAAGATAATGTATTCCCAGTTAATTGCTGCTTGACTCTATTTTTCCTGTATAAAAAAACGTAAAAATACATTTTCAGTTTCCATGCTGCGTTGAAGTCAGATGTTATACTTTATGAAGGAAAGTATCAAGCTGGCCTAGAATTGCTATGCTTGGGTCGTAATTTATTTGACTACAAGATGCACACTATGAGAGGCAAGATTTACAAATTTAACTATGTCATAGCTTTTTCTTTCTCACTTTTCCATCACATTTGCCCACTCATGCCCCCAAACAACGGTGGGAAGCAATAATTTTGCTAGACGTCTCACCACCTTCCTCTTCATCATCACTTTTTTAAAAATCATATGTGGATTAGCATGATGTACTCACGAGTAAGAACTCCAATCAAGTTCTACAGCCTTCACGATCTGAAACTCCTTGGGTTTCAGGTCTTTTCTTTCATCTGAATTATTAAAACACTTATTTATGGATCACTTATTTGTCACTGCAGTGGACAGGTTTCTGGAGTTGCTGCTTTCCTCCTCCTCCTTTCTCCTTCTCTTCCTCCTCTTTTTCCTTCTAGTTCTTCTTTAATACCCACTCCCGCCTTTGACAGCAGCATCCTGAATTACTTTTGGTAAACCACCGCTCTGTGCATTCCTAACAATGTGGTTGGATTTAGATCGACTCCCTCTACAGTCCAGGAATGATACTAGAGTGGATTAAGCCAGTTCAAATATACCATCCCCTGGTCATAGGGATTGGTTCATGGCTGGTCACATGACCAATCACAGTGAACTCTAGGACTCTTTTGGGCATTGCTGGGACATCTCTTTTGTGCTGAGTGTGAATGATAAAGCATGCAGTCCTGAGAGCTTTTGTCAACCACATTGAGACTTCCAGTGCAGTCTGAAAGAGTGTGTTGTTGAAGGCAGAGTGGAGAGGTGTTAAGAAACTGTGTCTATAGTATTAACTTTATCTTAAAAAAAGGAGAAATATTTTTACCATTGTACTTTTCATATATATGATATAATAAATTCTCTTTATTTTTTAAGAGTAGTTTGGGTAAGGTTTTTCTTTACTTATAACCAAAGTTTTCTCATGCAGACAATTAGTGCTTCCTTATATTGTTAGTGTTGCATATGTTTCTATAGCTATGTCTTTGTTTATTTATCTATAGATACTTACATATTTATGGTTATCCTAACTTTTTGATTAAGATGAAAGTTTCGAGAAGAAAAGAATAGATTTTATTAGACTTTGTATTTTTTGGAAACCCCAGTATGTGGCTATATACTAGCTTCTTTACAAATGCTGTTGATAATAAAAAAAGATAGAAATTGCTTACTTTAAAAAATATTTTCCAGTTTATTGAAGTGTTCTACTACTCTTATATCATTGCCTCATCACACATTTTATAGTTTGTAAGTTAGGCATCAGGGCAGCAATTTATACCACCATTTTTTAATATGTAGAAATGGATCTTTAAGGTATTCAAATAACTTGCCCAAAGTCACTGATAGCTTACATCACAGAGTGTAAAATCAAGACTAGCTCCTCTGAAGAATTAGCCCTTCAAAAATGCATGAATGATGATCATTTTCTTCACCAGAGTGCTCTTTTTTCAGACTAAATTCCTTCAATTACTTTAACATTTCTTATATAGCATGACTTCAATTTTTTCTCACCACCTTGGATGCTTTGCCCAAACACTGCTCAAATTTGTCTATGTATTTCTTAAGGAATGGTATCCAAAGCAGAATGTAATACCATGGGTGAAGACTGATTATCTTCAATGAGGCCTCCTTCTGCCTTCTAGATCAGGGGCTTCCCTTCTATTAATGCAGCAAAATAAGTAACATATGCACTACTCAAATTCTGCTCACTAGGAGTGTTTACCTTCACATCAGGGCCCCTTGAGAGGGACTGTGGTGCTTTAGTCGTTCAGTTTTAGTGGGTGTCATTTTGCACAGAATCTGTAAACTGGTTCCAAGGTTGTCATTTTTTTTTAAATCAAGTATCTATAGGGAACCCCTCTAAGAGGTGGTGGATGTGGGTTGAGACAGAATAAGCAATGTGACAGAAGTAGAGACTGTGGGTATCTCAGCCACTTGCACATGCAACTTACTTGTGCTTTCAAGATGTCCATAAGCCCTTCCTTATACCTATCACCCCCACCTGTTGATGTAGTGTTGCTATGTGCCCCCAAATTTATGGGTTGGAGGGTCAGAAAATACTTAGTTCCTGGAAGCTCAGGTTGCATTTTAACTGGGTGGCCCATGGTCAAGCATTCAATCTCTATTAAACAGCAAGAAGCCAGACACTGTTTTTATTTAGTTTTGGTTTGTTTAAATTTATTTAAAGGAGAATGGTTATCTTTATAGGATAGAATAGCTTAATTCCAAAATATGATTCACCAGGAGTCACCTACAGGGGACAGCCAAATATACCCTAAAGCCTTACTATGTGCCATACATACTTCCAAACACTATGGACCTTCTGGGAATTATGGTCAAAATAGTAGAGCTGTTTTTCTAGCAGCCTAGACCTGTTGCAAAGACTTCTTTTCTTTTCAGTCCTTCTCAAATCTGGAAGATTTCCAGATTACTTGGTAATGAGCCTTAGTACTATGTCCAGATAAGTTATACATTGCTTCCAAAATCCCAAGGAACCCACTAGCTATTTTACCTCTTTTTGGTAGTAGTGTAGAAGAGGATAGGTGCATCAATTTTACCTTCATCTTGGTAAGGATATTGCAATATGCCCCAGCCAATTGGACCCCTAGAAATTTCACTGAAGTTGAAGGTTCTTGAATTTTCTGAAATTTATTTGCCACCCTGTTGCATGCATGTGTCTTACTGAGATGTTTAGAGAAGTTGCTATGTCCTGCTCATCTGTTCCAGTCTCCCTGATATCAATGTAATGAATAGGCATGATGTCCTGTGAAATGCAGAGGTGATTGAAGTTTCTGCTGGCTGCATCATGACATAGAGTTTGATAGTTGATGTAGCCCCAAGCTAAGACTATGAAGGTGTATTGCTGCCCCTGCTAACTAAAAGTAAACTGCTTCTGTTGATCTTATCAACAAGTTTAAGGAGGAAAAGAATTCTCCAGATCAATAGCTATATACCAGGTACCAGGAGATATGTTGTTCTGAAACAGTAGTTGCAATTAGAGTCACTGCTTAATTAATTTTATGATACCTCACTTTCATTCTCTGAGATCCATCTGTTTTCTGAACAAGCCAAATATAGGTAAGCTGTGTGGGGATGTGATAGAAGTCACTACCCCTGTATCTTTTAACTCTTTAATGGTGCTATAAACCTCTGCAGTTCCTCCTGGTATGTGGCATTGCTTTTGGTTTACAATTTTGGTAGGTTGAGGCAGTTCTAGTGGCTTCCATTTGCCATTCTTACAATAATATCTCCTTTTTCATGGGTCAGGGAAACATTGTGGGAATTCTGTCAGTTAGGGAGATTTTCTATTCTATATATGCATTTCAGACCTTGAGAAATATCCATAACATGGGTACAGGGACACATGAGGCATACTGGGAGATAGATCCAAACTAAAACTAACAATCCTAACATTTGTATGGAAAAACAAAAGACCCTTAATAGCCAAGGAAATCCTGAGCAAAAAAATAAAGCCAGAGGCATAACAGTACCTGATTTCAGATTATACTACAAAGCTATTGTAACCCAAACAGCATGGTACAGGATAAAAATAGATACTTGGACCAATGGAAGAGAATACAGAACCCAGAAATCAACCCCCAGACTTACAGCCAACTGATCTTTGACAAAGGCAACAAGAATTTACATTGGGGAAAAGACTGTCTCTTCAATACATGGTATTGGGTAAATTGGACATCTATATGCAGAAGAATGAAACTAGACCTGTACCTCTTGCCATACATCAAAATAAACTCAAAATGGATGAAAGACTTAAGTATAAAACCTGAAACTATAAAACTGTTAATGGAAAATATACAGGAAACACTTCAGGAAGTAGGACAGGGCAAAGACTTTAGGAGTAAGAGCTCCAAAGCACAAGTAACAAAAGAAAAAATAAATAAATGTGATTATATCAAACTAAAAAGCTTCTGCACAGCAAAGGAAACAATCAACAGCCTGAAATGACAGCCTACAGAATGGGAGAAAGTATTTGTGAACTATACATCCAACAAGAGATTAATATCCAGAATGTATAAGGAACTCAAACAACTATACAGTAAAAAAACAAATAACCCAATTAAAAAATGGGAAAAGGAGTTGAATAGATATTTTTCTAAGGGAGACATACAAATGGCCAATAGGTACTTTAAAAAATGCTCTACATCACTAATCATCAGGGAAATGCAAGTTAAAATCACATTGAGATATCATCTCACACCAGTTAGGCTGGCCATAATTGAAAAAAACTGAGAATAACAAATGCTGTTAAGGATGTGGAGAGAGGGGAACTCTTCTACACTCTTGGTGGGACTGTAAATTAGCACAGATACTATGTAAAAGAGTATGGAGGTTTCTCAAACAATTACAGATAAATTTACCATATGATCCAGCAATCTCACTTCTGGGTATATACCCAAAGGAATGGAAATCATCATGTGAAGGGGTACCGGCACTCCCACATTCATTGCAACTCTGTTTACAATAACCAACATATGGAATCAACCTAAATGTCCATCAACAGATGACTGGATAAGGAAAATGTATATATACACCATGGAATACTACTCAGCCATAAAAAAGAATGACATTCTGCCATTCACAGCAACACGGATGAGCTTAGAGAAAACTATGTTAAGTGAAATAAGCCAGGCATAGAGGGAAAAATACCACATGTCCTCACTCACAAGTGGGATCTAAGAGAGAAAGAAGGAAGGAAAGAAAGACCACAGTGGTGCATTGGACTTGCAGAGGGAGAGAACAGACCTAGGGTTGCAGGGAGAGGGGAGGGAGTATGAGGGGAGAGGATGGGTGGGTGGCATGGGGAAAAATCACAATTTGTGTTAATGGAAATGCTGATAGCATTGATCTGATCATCACATCTTGGGCACAGGTGGTGATGGTCAGCTTTGCACCCCATAAATATGCATAATCAATTATAAAAAGCGTAAAAAATAAAAACTAAAACTGCATTGATCCATAAGCATTACACTGACTTATGGACCACAGTGGTGTTTTCATTTTGTAGGAATGATCATGGGCTAACATTCAGTAAATCCCCCAAATTCTGGTAATTTCTTCTTTTTAATGCACAGTTGTCCTGGTAAATGCCTGCAAGTCTCTTTGAGAAGGCTAAGAGTATACATTTTTGGGTGAGTAGCAGGGTCTCACCTTGTGTAGATTAGCTTCCCCTTCATTCAAGGAGCTCTGGTCTGTAAACTGGCCCAAATCTTGGAATTGGTTGAAGTGTTGCAGCTTTTTATTATGGTGATTCAAGTGAACTTGATGGTCACCAGACCTAGAGTTTCTACCTTATATATATCAAGAAAGGTGCCCATCTATTTCATTTTTAGGGTCACCATGACTAATTAAGCAATGCCAAGCATGTCTGTAGGTCAAACTATTTTGATTTCTGTTTTACCTCTATGCTTGCATGGTGAGTACACTCACATTATCTCTGGTTTTTAAGCACCATCACTTGGCCTGTGACACCTCAGGATCCCGCCACGCCAACTAAATTCAGGGAGCCCATTTCTCTGGCAGCAATTGTCACTGTTATTTCTGGGCTACAGAGAAGAGCCTTCATAAGTCTTCACAGAGCTCTTTGTGAGGCTTCCCATTCACAGCCCCGGTGAAGAGAGTGTCTTTGGATCCTCTCACGGGAAAAACTAGGAGGTGAATGATCAAGTATTACAAGACAAAACCACTCTAGATTTCTGATCTCCCCAAACTAGTGGATAATTCCGTTTACAGTAAGGTAAATTTCACTTTAACTTTATTTAGTGTAGGCCACTTTAGGGTTTAGGTTTCAATCAACTAAGCATGAAAGCTATGAGATCCACTCCCAGCCAGGAGAGCTAACCCATGATCCAGAATCTCTCTTTAGTATACCCATATCGACCTACTTGGTCTAATCAACATGATATTTTTTCCATCCTTAGTATCCACTCTCATACAAATTCTTCAGTTTTCTATCAACATATATTGGCAAAATCTTTAAATCCTTTTGGCAGTACTTCTTAATGTCACACTTGTACCTTATCACTTGGGGACCATTGGGATTTGAGTTGAGTGATAGCTCTAAAGCAAAGGAGATGGTGGGAGTAGATCCTGAGAAGGAGAAGGATCTGCAGTTCCCTCCAAGGCAATCATCCCGGAGGGCATTAAAATTTATTTAAGATGGGAGAGACTAACATTTCCAGGCAGGGGTGGAAGGAGTCTTGGTAGAATTTAGGGATCTGAGATTGCCACCTTCACCAGAATCTGAACATATGTCCCGATCCCATCAATTTTCAGTGCCCTACTCTTCCCTAAACAATACTCTACATTTAACATGAGAGACCCTGTGACATCATGAATTCAATTTGTATTTTAATTTAGCCACCTTTAGGATTAGACTTCAATTTTAGTTGTGAGAAATCTCAGCCATATGGCTAAGGAGATAAAGTTCTTTTTAGGGCAACAATAGAAGCTCTCTGGTCACTTACCTGCACATTGAGCTAGAAAATTAAAGCTATGAGCTCATATTTTCGTTTCTCAAGTTGTCCCGTACCATTATTCCCATTATACTTTTTATTTTTATTAAAATGTTCTTGGTAGCAACTAGTTGGTCATCCAAAGCTTTGCCTTTTATTGCCCTTTGATTATTGGTATCTACAGGCTATATTTTAAGTGACTATTATGCCACAGACTACAAATATCCCCTACCAACAGAATTATTAATGCCTATAAATATAGCCCAGAATCTGTACTTATGGTTCTGTTCCCATGGAACAACCTCTGGTACCAATTCTGGTGTCAGTTTGGGTTTGGTCAGGGTAACAGAACCACTTTAAGTGATATGGAATAAGGACCTTTTTTTTTTTTTTAAAGATGACCAGTAAGGGGATCTTAACCCTTGACTTGGTGTTGTCAGTACCACACTCTCCCAAGTGAGCCATGGGCTGGCCCTAGGAACTTTTAAATAAGGATTAAACCTTACACAGCTGTGGGGTCTAGTGAAAAAAAGTCCATGGAAGGCCACTTTGGTGGTTTGCCTCAAGTCACTGTAGGTCAGCAAGAATGTAAGTTAAAAAGAAAAGCTGACTGTGAAGTGGGGAGAGGGAGAGAAATCTGGAATCTGTGCAAACTCATATCCCATAAAGACTAACTGGAACCCTTATCTTTCCCACTGCCTTCAACCTTGACTCTATGAGAGACTTGGAAAAACAGTGGGTATCCTTCACCACAGATCTATGCACACACTTGTCCCAGGAGTCAGAGAAGATAAAGGAGGAGCTCTTGTGGGAGGTGAAGGAGCTGTGGACCTGGCTGCCACTGCAGGCCAACAGGGTGAGCCAGCAGGTCAACGCAATGTGCAAATTGCAGTGGGCCCCTGGCACCCTACATCACACAAGTTGCTGCTTCACTCTTACCTTCCACATCTCATGCAAAGTTTTCTTATGACTAGTCATAACCTGGAATCTATACAAAGTAGGGGATTCTAGAGCACATAGTTGTAGCTTAGCACATCTAGTAAGAAGTGTTAGCAAATTCATTTGTTAGAACTCCTACATTGATAATAAGTTGAGTGTATATTTCAAACACATTTATACTTGTGTGTATAATTAAGGAATGGTCTCATGAAAATAAATCTAGAAAATATCACATAAATGTGACCAAAAGTTATTATTAGTTTTTCTTTTAAATTGATCTTTTCTGTGGTAAGCATCAGCTATCTGTATCAGCAATATATGAACTACTTACATGGCCTAAAATAGATATATTCAGAGCACTGTATCTTCTACAAATTGTTTCCTTCAAGCTCTTCACCAAACAAATTCAATTCTCCAGTGTAGGAGGTACACAGAATACAGTAATCATTGTAGAAGTACAAAAAATTTAAAATCCAGTCATAAGACTATTAAGGGCAGCAGAGGAGTTAGAGTGTGGTACAGTAAAGGAAAAATAAATTATGAGATTATATTTGGAGAGATGTGGAGTATGGGCAAAGTGGAAAAAACAGTCCCTCTTAAGTTGGGTTTTGCAACGTTCCATGTACTCTGTATCATTACGTGTAATTTTCAACCACGCAACTTAGTAACAGTGAGTTGCTGTTATTTTGACAGAAGAACCTGAAGTCTCACTTTGTTAAAATACAGATTATCATATTTCCAGAAACTTTTATGTGTAAAGTTTTCCTTTTGTGATATATTAATATATGGAACAAATACTTTTACAGTAATTTTGATTTTATAATTCTATTTGGAAATATTTCTGAGCTTATTTTTGCTACCTGCTCCTCTCTGGCCCATCCTGTGTTCAATAGCTGCTCACCAACTTTGTGCCTTTTGGCAAGTCTAAGCTTCCCTTCCGTCATTTACAAAATAGGGACAACTGTACTCACCCTGCCTACACTACAAGACTAATATGAGGCTTAATAAGATAAACTATTTTATCAAGGAAAAAAATAAAAAATACTTGATAAATAATGCTCCAAGTTAGCTATGAAACTTTGAGAACATGTTTATCAAATTCTTTTATGCTCCCCTACTCTCCAGCTCAGAGAGTTTTTTGCAGTTGAGGAAGGCCTCTAACTGGAAGGAAGAAAGGAAGGAGAGAAGCAAATAAGAAAGGAGAAAAAAGAGAGAAATAAAAAATCAACACAACAAAATAATTTTCCAAGATATATATTGCTCTTAGCATCTCGGTATTTATGAGATTGTACTAGACATGAGAGAAGTCACAACATTCTGTGCAAAGCACTGCATTGTTACTGCAGTGATAAAACACTGAATCATATAAAGATTCAGCCTTCAAGGCAGTCACAGTCCAGTATAGAAAATAGTTAACATTGAAGGCACATTATCACTGCTATTATAGATATAAAAAGGTATCATGGAAGACTGGGGAAGGAAAAAGTAATTTTAGTTTGAGTAATTAGGAGAGTGTGCTTGGAGGAGATAGAACTTGAAGGATTGGTAGAAATTTGATAGCTGGAGACTTAGCTAGATTAATAAAGGAGAAGGGCATTCTAGGCAGGAAACATGTGGAGGGCAGTCAATCTATCTTTATTTCTCATCTGTGCATTAAATGAATTTGAGCCAAAAGATGCAAAAAAAAAAAAAAAAGGGCATCTTATGCTCATATGGCTGGGTCTGCAAAACCTGAAACAAGCATTCAGTGGAAACACCTATGGGGGCGGGGTGGGGGGGGGAAGCAAAAGACTAAACAGAGAAAATATTTTTTTTCCCAGAGAGGATGGAGAATTAAAAGGAAGAGTTATTGAAAGCGATAGAAGAAAACTTAAATCTGGTTACAGAATCATTACAAAAACAGACTTAACAATAGGGATGGTGATGCCAAAATTGAGTAATAATAATAATGCTAAAAATGATAATAAGAGAACTTCTGGTTTCACCTCTGACATGCGAAGAGCTTGGAAATCCTCTCTCCACACCCCGAGGAGAAAGCTGAACAGTGTGAAAATCAATGATTTTTATTAGGTCCATCAGAGAATTGAGGTTACAGTGAAAACCACCACCCTGAAGCTGGAGAGACAGGCAATTACGGAGAATCACAACCAGATCAGCTTACTGGGAGCATCAGCCGCTGGAGTCAGTCACTGATAGGAACACTTAAATTTTATTTTGACTTATTTCTGGAGGCTCAGTGTGGGCTAGCTGGAGAGTTAACAGGACTGGGACCCAGTCCTGGGAGAATACCCATGCTCTTCCATGTTTTATTTTCAGGATCCCTACCAAATTCTCACAGTGGAGACTGAAGATCAATTTCCTCCTGCTTAGGGCAAGGAGAGGGAAAAAGCAAGCATTGTGAAATATGCCCAGGGACAAATGTTCTCAGTCACAAAGCATTGCTCTCAAGGGAAACTACATTGCCAGAGCCTTTTCTGACGTGGGGGAAGAACAATTTGATAACTCCAAACCCCTCTAACGTTCCTGTCTCACATAAGAGGAGAAAAAAAAATTGAAGAAACACTTTTGAAGGTCAGTCCAGGGACTCATGCCCAGTAACAAAACTGGGATTTAACCACAAGAATACAGAATGTTTCCCCTGTCCAATACCTGACCACCACATCAATCTATTGTATAATAACAGTAGATTACAACTGAGAGAGTTGCAAGAGACAAACTCCATTTAAGGAAGAAAGTTCTTAGGGAAGCTCAAAGACAACAGGGAAGAAAATTAAAGGAAACTGAAGCTTCCGGAACCTATAGCTACTACAAATATTAAGCACAACCCCGCTCCTAGCCTGATTAACATGAAACCTCACAGCAAATGCCTGAGTACCTCAGTCCTATTACCAGATACAATACAGCCAGTTTTCAACAAGGAATTGCATACAAGGCATGCTAAAAGGCCAGAAAAAACACTCTCTGAAAAGACAAAGCAATCATCAGAACCAGACTCATACATGGCAGAGATGTTGGAATTATCAGGCAGGGATTTTTTAAATCACTTTAATTAACATGTAAAGGGTACAAATGGAAAAAGTAAACGGCACACAAGAATAGATACTGTAGAAGAGAGATGGAAACTCTAAGAAAGAATCCAAAGGAAATGATGGGAATAAAAACCATAGTATTAAAAGTGAAGAATGCCTTTGATGGGCTCATCAGTTGAAGAAGAATCAATGAACTTCAAGATATGTCAAGAGCATCTTTCCAAACTGAAATTCAAAGAAAAAAAATTTTTTTAATTACAGAATATCTAAAAACTGGGACAATATTAAAAGGTGTGACATTAGTATAATGATGAGAATACTAGAAAAAGAAGAAACAGGAAAAAGCAGAAGAAATATTTGAAGAGTTATAATGGCTGAGAATTTTCCAAAATTAGTGACAGACACTGAACCAGAGATCCAGAAAGCTCAGGGAACTTGATAAATTCCATCCCTCCCAAAAAAATTACATGTAGGCATATCATGTTCAAACTGAAGAAAACCAGACCAAAAAAATCTTGAAATAAGCTGATGGTGGGGGAGAACCCTACATATAGAGAAACAAGGATAAGAATTATATCAGACTTATCAGAAACCATGAAAACAAGAAGTGAATGCGGTGAAATGTTTAAAGTGTTGAAGGAGAAAAACCCACCAAACCAGAATTTTGTATTCAGCCAAATTACCCTTCAAAAGAGGAGAAACAAGACTTTATTAGACAAACAGAAACAGATTTGTCAGTATAGATCTGCCTTGAAAGAAGTGTTAAAAGAAATTCTTCATAGAGAAAAAAATAACATGGGTCAGAAACAGAAAACAAAGTGAAGAAAAGAAGAGCAAAAATAAATGAAGGTAAAATAAAATCTTATTTTTCTTATTCGTGATTAATCTAATAGGTATCTGTCTGAAGTCATAATAGTAACAATGTAATAGGCGATTATAGCTTATGGATAAGGGAAATAAATATGAATAATGTTGTAAGGGATGGGAGGGAGGAATTGAGAATACTGTTTTATACGGTATCTGACTACCTGTGAAGTGGTGTAGTGTTATTTGAAGTGGCCTTAGATGAGTTGTAAATGTTTATTGGGTACCCTAAGGCAACCACTAAAAAAACTGAAGAAGTATAACTGATATGCTAAGAGAGGAAGGAAAATGGAATCACATAAAATGCTCGATTAAAACCAGAGAGGACCAAAAATGAAGTGAAGATAAAAAAGAAACAGAACAAATGCAACAAATAGAAATAGTTACAGACATGATAGACATTAATTCAACCCTATCAGTAATCTCCTTAAATGTGAATGGTATAACACACCAATTAAAAAACAGAGTGGGTTAAATGACCAACCAAAAAAACAAAAAAATCCTAAAAGCCCAAACCCCAAACCAACAAAAAACCTAAGGCCTGACTATCTGAGGGGACTTCAAAAAGTTCATGGAAAAATGGAATTAAAAGGTAAGAATAAAAAATACAAACTTTATTTCTCAACATAAGCTGCATAAGTTCAAGACATTTTTGTAAGTAATAATACTAGCCATTTAGTTCTTCCCTAAACAACAGAGGGTCCTGGGAATTTAGCCGCATCAATACATTCTTTTTTACATTATTAACTGAAGAAAAATGGATGCATTTAAAGCTTTTTTTAAGATTAGGAAACAAGAAGTCAAAAGGAGCTCAATCAGAACTGAAGGTGGATGTTTAATGATTTCCCATCAAAACGCTGGCAAAACTGCCCTTGTTTGATGAGAGGAATGAGCAGGAGCACTGTTGTGGTAGAGAAGGACTCTCTGGTGAAGTTTACTGGGCATTTTTCTGCTAAAGCTTTGACTAACTTTTTCCAGACACTCTCAGGATCAGTGGATGTTACTGTTCTTTGGCCCTCCAGAAAGTCAACAAGCAAAATGCCTTGAGCATCCCAAAAACCTGTTGCCATGACCTTTGCTCTTGACCAGTCTGCTTTTGCTTTGACTAGGCCATTTTTACCTCTTGGTAGCCAGGGCTTTGATTAAAATCAGCATGGAAGAGTTCCTTCTGCACCAGGTAAGCAGACTGAAGTTGCTGTAAATTTTTTTTTTTTAATTTTATTTTGTCGATATACATTGTGGCTGATTATTGCTCCCCATCACCAAAACCTCCCTCCCTCCTCTCTCCCCCACTCCCACCCAACAATGTCCTTTCTGTTTGCTTGTCGTATTAACTTCAAGTAATTGTGGCTGTTATCTTCTCCCCCCACCCCCCGGTTTCTTTGTGTGTGTGTGTGTGTGTGTGTGTGTGTGTGTGTGTGTGAATTTATATATTAATTTTTAGTTCCCACCAATAAGTGAGAACATGTGGTATTTCTCTTTCTGTGCCTGACTTGTTTCACTTAATATAATTCTCTCAAGGTCCATCCATGTTGTTGCAAATGGCAGTATTTCATTCGTTTTTAGAGCTGAGTAGTATTCCATTGTGTAGATATACCACATTTTCCATATCCACTCATCTAATGATGGACATTTGGGCTGGTTCCAACTCTTGGCTACTGTAAAGAGTGCTTCAATGAACATTGGGGAACAGGTATACCTTCGACTTGATGATTTCCATTCCTCTGGGTATATTCCCAGCAGTGGGATAGCTGGGTCATATGGTAGATCTGTCTGCAATTGTTTGAAGAACCTCCATACCGTTTTCCATAGAGGCTGCACCATTTTGCAGTCCCACCAACAATGCATGAGAGTTCCTTTTTCTCCGCAACCTCGTCAGCATTTATCATTCAGGGTCTTTCGGATTTTAGCCATCCTAACTGGGGTGAGATGGTATCTCAGTGTGGTTTTGATTTGCATTTCCCGGATGCTGAGTGATGTTGGGCATTTTTTCATATGTCTGTTGGCCATTTGTATATCTTCCTTAGAGAAATGCCTACTTAGCTCTTTTGCCCATTTTTTAATTGCGTTGCTTGTTTTTTTCTTGTAAAGTTGTTTGAGTTCCTTATATATTCTGGATATTAATCCTTTGTCAGATGTATATTTCGCAAACATTTTCTCCCACTCTGTTGGTTGTCTTTTAACTCTGTTAATTGTTTCTTTTGCTGTGCAGAAGCTTTTTAGTTTGATATAATCCCATTTGTTTATTTTTCCTTTGGTTGCCCGTGCTTTTGGGGTCGTATTCATGAAGTCTGTGCCCAGTCCTATTTCCTGAAGTGTTTCTCCTATGTTTTCTTTAAGAAGTTTTATTGTTTCAGGGTGTATATTTAAATCCTTAATCCATTTTGAGTTGATTTTAGTATATGGTGAGAGGTATGGGTCTAGTTTCATTCTCCTGCATATGGATATCCAGTTATCCCAGCACCATTTGCTGAACAGGCAGTCCCTTCCCCAGTGAATAGGCTTGGTGCCTTTGTCAAAGATCAGATGGAAGTAAGTGTGTGGGTTGATTTCTGGATTCTCTATTCTATTCCATTGATCAGTGTGTCTGTTTTTATGCCAATACCATACTGTTTTGGTTAGTATAGCTTTGAAGTATAGCTTAAAGTCAGGTAGTGTTATGCCTCCAGCTTTATTTTTTTTTTGCTCAGCATTGCTTTGGCTACGCGTGGTCTTTTTTTATTCCATATAAATGTCTGGATAGTTCTTTCCATTTCTGAGAAAAATATCTTTGGAATTTTGATGGGGATTGCATTGAATTTGTATATCACTTTGGGTAGTATGGACATTTTCACTATGTTGATTCTTCCAATCCAAGAGCATGGGATATCTTTCCATCTTCTTGTATCCTCTCTAATTTCTCTCAACAGTGGTTTGTAGTTCTCATTATAGAGATTTTTCACCTCCTTGGTTAACTCAATTCCTAAGTATTTTATTTTTTTGGTAGCTATTGTAAATGGGCAGGGTTTCTTGATTTCTCGTTCTGCATGTTCACTATTGGAGAAAAGAAATGCTACTGATTTTTGTGTGTTGATTTTGTATCCTGCTACTGTGCTGAAATCATTTATCAATTCCAACAGTTTTTTTGTAGAGGTTTTAGGCTGTTCGATATATAGGATCATGTCATCTGCAAACAGGGACAGTTTGACTTCATCTTTTCCAATCTGAATGCCCTTTATTTCCTTCTCTTCTCTGATTGCTCTGGCTAGTACTTCCAACACTATGATGAATAGGAGTGGTGAGAGTGGGCATCCTTGTCTAGTTCCTGTTCTTAAAGGAAAAGCTTTCAGCTTTTCCCCATTCAGGATGATATTGGCAGTGGGTTTGGCATATATGGCTTTAATTATGTTGAGATACTTTCCCTCTATACCTAACTTATAGAGGGTCTTTGTCATGAATGAGTGCTGAGCTTTATCAAATGCTTTTTCAGCATCCATAGAGATGATCGTATGGTCCTTGTGTTTCAGTTTATTAATATAGTGTATCGCATTTATTGATTTGCGTATGTTGAACCAACCTTGCATCCCTGGGATGAATCCCAATTGATCATGGTGAATAATTTTACATATGTGTTGCTGTATTCTGTTTGCTAGTATTTTAGTGAGCATTTTTGCATCTATATTCATCAAAGATATCGGCCTGTAGTTTTCTTTTTTGGTTATATCTTTACCTGGTTTTGGTATCAGCATGACGTTTGCTTCATAGAATGAGTTTGGGAGATTTGCGTCTGTTTCAATCTTTTGGAATAGTTTGTAAAGAATCAGTGTCAATTCCTCTTTGAATGTTTGGTAAAATTCTGCTGTGAATCCATCTGGTCCTGGGCTTTTCTTTGTTGGGAGCCTTCTGATAACAGCTTCAATCTCCTTTACTGTTATTGGTCTGTTCAAATTTTCTACGTCTTCATGGTTCAGTTTTGGGAGCTTGTGTGTGTCCAGAAATTTCTCCATTTCTTCCAGATTTTCAAATTTGTTGGCCTATAGTTGTTTATAGTAGTCTCGAATGATTCCTTGTATTTCAGATGAATCAGTTGTAATATCGCCTTTTTCATTTCTAATTTTTGTTATTTGAGTCTTCTCTCTTCTTTTTTTTGTTAGCCATGGTAATGGTTTGTCAATTTTATTTATCTTTTCAAAAAACCACCTTTTTGATTCTTTGATCTTTTGAATTGTTTTTGGGTTTCAATTTCATTCAGTTCTGCTCTGATCTTAATGATTTCTTTCCATCTGCTAACTTTAGGTTTGGATTGTTCTTGTTTTTCTAGTTCTTTAAGGTGAAGTGTTAGGTTGTTCACTTGCCATCTTTCCATTCTTCTGAGGTGAGCATTTAATGCAATAAATTTTCCCCTCAATACTGCTTTTGCAGTATCCCACAGGTTTTGGTCTGATGTATCATTGTTTTCATTAGTTTCAATAAATTTTTTGATTTCCTGCTTGATTTCTTCTTGGACCCATGTGTCATTAAGTAGAATGCAGTTTAATTTCCATGTGTTTGTATAGTTTCCAGAGTTTCATTTGTTATTAATTTCTAGTTTTAATCCATTGTGGTCTGAGAAGATACATGGGATAATTCCAACTTTTTTGAATTTATTGAGACTTGATTTGTGACCTAATATGTGATCTATCCTGGAGAATGATCCATGTGCTGATGAGAAGAATGAATATTCTGAGGTTGTTGGGTGGAATGTTCTGTAGATATCTGCCAATTCCAATTGGTCTAGAGTCTTGTTTAGATCTTGTGTTTCTCTACTGATTCTTTGCCTAGATGATCTGTCTAATATTGACAGTGGGGTGTTCATGTCCCCTGCTATTATGGTATTAGTGTCTATTTCCTTCTTTAGGTCTAATAGAGTTTGTTTTATAAATCTGGCTGCTCCAACATTGGGTGCGTACATATTTATGATTGTTATGTCTTCTTGATGGATCAGTCCTTTTATCATTAAGTAGTGTCCCTCATTGTCTCTTTTTATGGTTTTTAGTTTAAAGTCTATTTTGTCAGATATAAGAATAGCCACTCCTGCTCGTTTTTCTTTTCTGTTTGCATGGTAAATCTTTTTCCATCCTTTCACTCTTAGCCTATGTTAGTCTTTAGGGGTGAGGTGGGTCTCTTGTAGGCAGCATATAGTTGGGTCCTCCTTTTTGATCCAGTCAGCCAGTCTGTGTCTTTTAATTGGGGAATTTAAGCCTTTTACATTAAGAGTTGTTATTGAAAGGTGTTGATTTATTCCTAGCATTTTATTGGTTGTTTGGTTGTCTTAGGTGTCTTTTGTTCCTTGCTTTCTGATTGACTGTTTGTTTTCTGTGTTTGTTGGTTCCTTAGGTTGTAGATAGTGTTTTTGTTTGATTGTTTTCTCTTCATGAATGCCATTTTTATTATACTAGTGGGTTTTGATTTTTCTTAGGTTTTTATGGCAGTGGTAGTTATTTTTCAGGAACCAAACCCAGTACTCCCTTGAGGATTTCTTGTAAGGGTGGTCGTGTGGTAGTGAACTCCCGCAGTTTTTGTTTGTCTGAGAAATATACTATTTGCCCTTCATTTCGGAAGGATAGCCTTGCAGGGTAGAGTATTCTTGGCTGGCAATCTTTGTCTTTTAGTATTTTGAAAATATCATCCCATTCCTTTCTAGCTTTTAGGGTTTGTGATGAAAAGTCTGATGTTAGCCTGATTGGGGCTCCCTTATAAGTGATTTGACGCTTCTCTCTTGCAGCTTTTAAGATTCTCTCTTTGTCTCTGAGTTTTGCCAATTTGACTATGACATGTCTTGGAGAACGCCTTTTTGGGTTGAATACGTTTGGAGATCGTTGAGCTTCCTGGATCTGAAGATCGGTGATTTTTCCTATACCTGGGAAGTTTTCTGCCACTATTTTGTTGAATATGTTTTCAATGCAATCTCCATTTTCCTCCCCTTCTGGAATACCCATGACTCGGATACTTGAGTGCTTAAGGTTGTCTGATATCTCTCTCAGATTTTCTTCAATGTCTTTGCTTCTTTTTTCTTTCTTTTTTTCTGCTTTCAAACAGCCCATCTTCAAGTTCAGAGGTTCTCTCTTCAACTTCAACAAGCCTGCTGGTTAAACTCTCCATTGTGTTTTTTATTTCGCTGAATAACTTCTTCAGTTCAGCAAGTTCTGCTACATTTTTTTTTCAGGACATTGATTT